>NC_141395.1:925000-2362500 GCF_034619465.1 Leptosomus discolor
ACATCCCTATTACAAGTGTAAATTAAAACCTATAAAATAATATGGAGATTATAAAAATTGCGTTAAAACTGATAACAGCTTTACTGATTTACCGACAATGAAAATATATAGCATTTTTGCTGTCGGAACATTCATCAACACATGGCAACCCTGCGCTCACCTGACATGTGAAATGATCAAAATGGATTATGAAATCTCTTCCACTCATTTCTATTGATTTCAGTTATGACAAAATTCATCAGTGTGCAAAGGAACACTCGTGACTGGCATCCCCCCCCCCCCCCCCCCCCCAAATCCAGGCCGTCGGCTGGCTGTAATTTCAGCCGGCGATGGCCGTGCGGAATGCCTTACCCTGTGTCAGCCCAGCGCACAGCTCCTACCTCCCGAGAATGCTAAGCGCCGCATTAACGCCTCATTTTCACTTTTAAACCACGGAGAGCTGCTTTCCGAGCTAAAATGGGAAAGCACGGACAAAATTACGTTGTGTTTACCGAGAAACATCTATCTGAACGTTTTGCCTTTAAAAATAAACTTTTTCAAGGCTCATCGAAGTTATTTTTGTAACTGCCATAACAAACTGCCAGCGAAGGGACCGTTTTTAATCAGTTTTATTGATTCATGCTTTCAGTTCGTACTCAGTTAAAAACAAGGCACATTAAATACATCCTCTTATTGCTCTATAAATGCATGCGGCTCATTCTGTATATCAAAAGTAATAAATAATGGCAGTAAAACACCAAGACAGTTATAAAAATGACAACCCAGCCTCAAACACAGTGTTGAACAGTTCGGTCTGGAAGAGTAACCTGACAAAACACCCAAGTGTCACGTGCAGAACAGGCAGCGTGTGTGCGTGCGCGCGCGCGTACATGTACACACACATGCACCAGCACACTGCTTGTATTTGCATCCCCCCGCCCCGAGGCATGCAGTTTATTTAAAACACAAAATAACCCCACCCAGAAATCCAACACCCACCTCAAACAACAACACCAAAAAGGAAAACCCCACATTTCCACTGAGGCTCAGAACAGAGCCGGACAGCGACAGCTTACACCTCTTTCTACAGTACATTCACATGGAAAAGGAAAAAGCCGCCACCACCGAAGCCAACATTCCTGAAAACAGATGGGAGGTGACAAATAAATACTTCCAGATTTCCCCCACGTCTAGTTCAGCCGGTTCAGGTACCGGTGCCACCTCCTCTGGGTACACAGGGCGGCCACACAAGACAAGGGAGCAGAGAAGCACGACAGTGAAGTGCCAAAGATGCAAAGCCCATTCCTATCGGAGGGGACACACAGCCAAGAAAATCCCAAGTCACATCTGGCGTGCCATACTACTAAAAAAGAGGACAAAGAGCACGCTTTGGGTCCAAAGCGGAAATCCTGGCTTTACAGGTAAACCTGTATTATTAATTCTTAACAGAGCCATTTATAGAGGAGGGGAGGAGAATTTTTCTTTAAACCACAGACAGGACGTTAACTATTGCAAATATTTTTCTTTGTGTGGCCTGGAAAAGGTCTCATTACTTTTACTTTTTTTTTTTTTTTTTTTTTAATTAGCTTATTGTTAATAGTAGGGTCCTAACCCCCTCCCCTCCTCGCCCTGCCCAGGGAACCGAACTGCCCCATGCATTGCACGCTCACTCCCCTCCAGCTCCGCAGTCCACGTAAAACCTGGTCCTGTGGGCTCGTGGGACAAGGGGTCTGGGAACACGAAGCTGCGCCAAACATCACACGCTTCACCTGAATATACTGGAACACCTCTCAAAAAGAAAAGTTGACAGGACTACAGAGCCACCCGCTTTGTTCCTAGAAGAACTCTTCCACTGTCAGAAGGGCGAGCTCCCGCGGGCAGGGACTGTGCCTCGCCGGCGCGGGGCTCGGCGCAGAAGAGCCGCAGCCCCCGCACACGCGGTGCTTGTGCCCGGGTACGAGGCAGCGCCAAAACACATTTAACACGCAAAAACCACCTGAAAGGCATTTTCTCCCCCGAGATTGCCTCCTTCCCTCCAGCTTTTACCAGCTGTTGGGCTGACAGAAACGTAACCATTTACAGAATTTTCAGTGAGGCTTGCTCTTTTTCCTTTTTTTATTTTTTTAATCTACTATTTGTAAACCCTGGAATTTTTAGGTTGGTTTTTTTTTGTTTGTTCGGTGGTTTCTTTTTTTTGTTGTTGGTGGGTTTTGTTTTTTTTTTTTTAAGGGCTCTGCCTCTTTGCCAAACACAACATCTGCACTTACTAGGCTGCACACCAACACTCCTCAGCATCCCCGTTTTGTGTATGTAATCATTTTCCCTTTCAAAAGATCAACGAGATCTTTGCCGGTCATTCCTGCACTGTTACTTTCCATTAGCGAAAGTGGTGACATCAGCTAAAACACATCAGGTTTTACACAAGTAGAAACTCTGACACCTTGGAACTGAAGCTTGTTTTGAGTCATAAATTGGTATTTCTACTCAAAGCATACAACAGAATGACAAACTCATCAATAACCCATTGTTATGTTTTTCCCTTCCTTGCTCTACACGAGGCAGAAATCTTCCATCTGATCCTGAACCTCCTCAAGCTAACACCAGAAAGGCAAAGAGCCAGATACAGTGTTGTTGGAAACAGCAAGTGAGGTGGTCCTGTTTTGTTTTTTTTTTTTCACTAATCTGCTGAATAATAGCCCTTTCACTGTTACAGAAAAGTTAGTGGAATGCAAAACAAACTTCATTGTTTCACTTCGTGTCTGAGCATTTTTAAATGACCAGTTCAGTCTGTTACGCTCTCAAAACCTGCCGTGTTCTACCTATCGCCAGTGTTTGTCCAAAACTGGAAACAGTACGAAGCAAATTACAGCCTAAAACATCACCTGCCAGACAATGCTAGTTATTAGGGGAACCTTATTTTTATTAACAGGGGAGCAAGGAAGGCTGTCCCCTAGCTTTTAATGAAATTATTAGCTTGGGTGATTAATCAATGTGTCTTGCAGTTTTCCGGCTTCACACCGCTGATATTTTGTCTGGCCAAGTGTTGGTACCACTGAAGTAACAGAGCCCTGGGAAGAGCAAACCCAAAACCACCTACAGAAGGAAGGCTCACACCAGTCCTTCACCGTAATCACCACCTCAGAAGTGCCGGTTGTGTTCCTTTTGGGATACTATCTCCACCCCAGAACACCAGCTTTCCCCCCCTGCTCTTTGTCGAAGAGGACAGATCAGCAGCTTTTAAATACTGAACACATATTTGCCAGACCCGATGCGATACGTTTTAAGGCTTCCTGAGCACCGCTTTCTTTCAAGGTAAAGGTGACACAAACACCAAGGACCAAGGCAGCGTGTGCACGTGTGCCTGTGTGCGCACCCAGACCTCCCAGACCGCGCTCCTGAACCCTTGTCAACGAACCCCCGTGTCTGAAGAACACCCAGCCCGAAAGGCCACATGCTGGAGCATTAAGAGCTGAACAGAAAACCGTTAATGACGGAAACAAACGCACCAATGTATTTTTGCAAGAGCTACACCGACGGGCAGACGCTGGTCATCTCGAGCGAGCACGGACAGCCAGAAGCGCTGGAATGTTCCTCGGCAGAGCGCGGCCGCGAGCAGACGTGGCGCTGGCACTCACAGTCCCCCACCGCTCCGGTCCACCGGAATCACCACCCGCTGGCGCAGGTTCTCCTCGGCAGTCTTCATCAGCACGGCCAGCCGGCTCCCGGAGACGTGGCCCTTCTGAATGGCGCTCATGAGCTTCGGGGACAAGAAGGGGAGCATCCCGTTAGCTCGTTTGCAAGGTCAAGGACACAGGGGGAGGCACGGCCCCCCACGGGAAGCAGCAGATGAATATGCAGAACTGATTTTTCCGTATATAAAGCAGAACTGCTGTAGGGTTTCAAAGACTTACCTCAAAGCTCATTCACATTTTCCAGAAGTATCAAGAAAGGCTTGGGCAAGGATGGGTGACAGGAAGGGTGGAAGTACCAAACACAGCCCGTTTGGAAGTAACAGTGCAGGCAACCATCAGCATCGGGGTTTTTTCAGTGACATTCAAGAACCTATCTGTTTCACAGGTGCTTTCTTTTTTTTTTTTTTTTAAAAATGTAACTAATAGGAAAACACTATTCCTGATCTACTGCTGACCCCAGATCATACCCTTTTTCATTCATCTGCCCTTCTTTGTAGAGATAGCATACTTGACTTCCACAATTCTTTCAAATCCAAATTCCTTTATAGACTTTTAAAACTAATTTGCCTTTAAGTCCTTGAAACTGGACTCAGCTCTATCCTAACGGGCACACACTGGCGCTAAGATTTCAGTTAATTCTTTTTTATCCCATGGATAAAGTGAGCATTAGACTCGAAATTACATGCAGTCAGCTTGTCAAAGACTACGATGGAAAGCAATCGGCACTTCCAAAACGCAATTTCTTACTCCCGTTGAGCGCTAGGAATCCTTCAGATTTCTTCCCTTCCATAGGAAAATTATTAATGATACCTGCAGCTAGACCTATGCAGATGTGGTATCAACCCTGTCAAAGCTGGAATGAGTAACCGTGAGGGGAAGGGACAGAGGGGAAGACCCAGCCCCGGCTGGAAAAGCCTCCCCGCATTTGAAGGCATTTGGATTACCCTGTGCAGCCCTGAGGCAAGGCAGGTGGCCGAGCTGGGAAGGAGAGGACCAGGAGCAGTAGCTACAGCCAGCGAGGGAAGCCCACCATGGCCTTGGCTTGGCGTTCTCCCTCGCCTCCCTCCCCACTTCCAGAGGGATCCCTGTGCACAGGCAGGGAGGTGAAGGGGGGAGGCACTGCCCTCGCACCCCTGCGTCCTGCTTGACCACACACTCGACCACCAGCCTGGTGTCTGTCTGCTCTGACTACGCTGCACTCTTTGGGAAGCGACCACAGACCAGACACTGATCCTCTGGTGCGCCACGAAAACAAGAGTTTCTGCTACGCTGGCCCGTCAGGACCCCAAAGGGAATCTGCTGTTGGGAAAACAGCTTCCTCCTGATTTAACACGGGGGTTTTTTTGCCTTTACACACCAAAACTAGTTCCCAAGGCCCTCCCCTCCTTTCTTGAGGATACACGACAGCAGCACTAGGCTGCTGTACACAGAGAAACAGCCGCTGCCCTCGGACGGCTCCGTGCGCAGCTGAGGGCTGCCAGAGCTCTGCCTGCCTGCCACGGTGGAACGACCCGGTTGTCCGAAACGCTGACCGACGCGGTCCGCCCTCCCCTGGTGGAACACCTGCGAGCGCCGCTGCCTGCCGGGACCAGTTCTCACCAGAGCGCTATTTGAGTCGCCCTGGCAATCTGCAGCTGGCCAAATGACAGCACTTGGCACGGCTCCGCTCCCCACCTGGGCAGCCCCGCAGCCACCCTGGTACAACGTGTTCCTACAGTCGAATATAAACGTCCACAAATATTTGCACATGGCTTTCCACAAGCATTCTGCAGTAAAACGCAATTACTTGAAAGTTTTCAGAAAGCAAACACGGAAGTATTGGGAACAGACTTAACAGATCCATTAAAAAAAAAAAAATTAAACAAACATTTAATGTATTTTGTTCCTTCCATGGCAACCTGCTGCTAATTTCATCACCACGCTCCCCCCTCAGCGCCCGGCCAGGCGGCAGCTCGGCCGTGCTGCGCTCTGCCTCGGCGGGAGGGAGCGGCACCGGCACCAGCCATCGCCCCGCAGCGCCTGGCGCCGGGCGTGAGGCGCTCAGACCGCACCGGGACACGCGTGGGGATGCCAGCGGCCACCGCACTGCACGCTTACAGAATCACTGAGAAACTACCCCAAAACAGAGACCTGTCTTCGGTGCGTTACAGGTACCGTGACTTAGGGCAGGCAACCCCTAGCGAGACTGTTCAGCACGGTAAAGCAAAAACCCCGGAGAGCCACCAAAGACATCCACAGCAGACGTAATTACCAGTTGTTTCAGCTTCTTAACCACGATGTGTCCAAACCAACCACGTTACAGTTCAGCACAGCCCTCCCAGCAAACGGCGGGTGACCCCCCACCGCTTCGAAGTTTTCACATGCAAAGGGATGTCAGAGGGAGACCCTTTTCAATAGCCAGAAAAGCAGCTGTGATTTTCTTTTCTGTTTGAATACATAAGCATAAACTCCCAAAGCCATTGTTTCTTCTTTCCCCTCCATGGTTTTTTTCCCCCACTTCCCCCAAGTGCGTTTCAGTTACCCAGCTAAATTGCTGCATTTTAGGCAAATAAATAGTCCTTTTTTCTAATGCTGGACACAACCTGTGAAAATTTTCTGCATTTAGATTCAACAATTCTGCTCTTATCTACAGCTCATCTCGAGAGAGACAATTACCATTTCCTTTGCCTTGATCTTGTTTGTTTAACTTGACACAGTGAAGAAAGGGCTGACATTGACCAAAATCCCCAGCATTAATTTATCTCATGTTCGGCATTCATCATTGCCACCATGCAGGAAAGACATGGCAGTCACTTGAAATACCACCCCAAGAAAGACTGCACAAACAAAGCTGGCTGGCAAACTGCCCCCGCAAGAGGGGCTGGGCAAAAAACCCCTCCCCGTAGCACCCTCAGCTTTATTTTCCAGCCCTGCAAAAAGCAGATGAACGGGTTGCAAATGTCAGGTCTCTCGTACAAACTGAGATCACCAGCCCGGGAGCCCAAATGGGGTTACATGGACTGGACGTACTTTAACCTCAAGCTCGTTCTTTAAAGTATTCGAAATAGTTCAGAAACCACTGATCCCTGAAGAGACCCAGGTCAACGTCAGCGTGCGTAACTCTGCCATGTGACTTCCAACGGGCAACTGTACCACTCTGACTACATTTCAACAGCATTTCTGTATTAAAAAAGCCAAATTCAGGTCTGTGCTATGGTATACTTTGTAAATGGGACCTGTTCCTTGGGTCTCATTTTCTCCTCCCATGAAAAAAAAAACCAAACAAACAACCTTTAATTTCAGTGTTGCTCGAGGATGGCTCCGTGTGTCACCTACCAGCTACAGTGTTCACCCAAGTGACGCTAACCTAGTCACCAACCCAGCCCTTCAAAGAGGGGAAAAAATGAAATACACTCCCCTTTGTTCGTTAAAGGCACAGCTTCTCTTGGAACAGAGAGACACCCACCTGCAAAAACTCATTGAGCTCAACCTGTCCGTTTTTGTTCAGATCCACTTCATTTAGAATATCATGAAGCGTCTTTTCAGCAATTTGCACACCGATGCTCTAGCCAAAAAAAAAGCACAGAAGTATGTCAACTGGATTGTTCAGCATCATTTATGCCACACTCAAACTTAGATAAGAGGCTTAAAGAGGAAACCAAAAGAACACAAGGCAACGTTACCTCCAAGACACGCTGCACGTCGAGTATAGTAATAAACCCTTTCTTGTCCTTGTCAAACATGTGGAATCGCTTCTTGTACCTGCAAGATAAGGATTATCAGTGGGGAAAACTGCTCTCAGAAGAATGACAGGTATTAATTCCTAGCAGCATAGGGAACTCTTTTACTTTACTTACCTTTCAATATCTGAAGGCACTAGGCTGATTTCAGAGCTGTCTGTTAATTGATCTGATTTTACTTTGTAGCCCATTTCATAATAGAGAAATTTTTTAGCAGCTTCAAGTTCTTCCTACAACAAAAAAAGAAAACCTGTATAGCTGAGGAAGAGCACGTTCTTACACAATGATTGTTAATGCAGTATTTATTAGCTGCTTCCGCTTAACCAGAAGTTACATAAGATTCAAAAATTAAGCAGACAGTAGCTGAAAAGTATTTAAAAAGTAAGTGAAGTTTAGGCACTGTTCAGTCTTGAAAAGAGGTATTGAGTTTAGTAAAGACTCCTAATCACTGTGCATGCCTTCGGTCCCAGGCTGTGCATCTACCTGTTCCAGGAAGAACGGCACCGGCAGGTCAGGCCTACGAAGTGCCATTTAACTCACAGCTGGTACCTGAGCGCAGTGTTTCACCTAACTGTCCAAAATCAGCAAAAAAATGAGAAGGCTCAACACCAGGCTGGCTCTTTATGTTTTAAACTAGTTGTCTTGATGGCAGTAAAGTTAATTTATTACCTGGAAGTTTAGTGCAAGGTCTTCCACAGCCAGGATAAACACCTGGCACACACAGTACTGCAGAACAGAGTTCCTTCTACAGCGATGGGGACACCAAACATGGCTCTGAGAGCCACACGAGCACCTGCCACACGGGCACCAACATGGAACAGCCCCCACCGCAGCTAACAACCCAGAGTGAGCACGCCAGGTGACGGCCGCAGAGCGGCACAGCACTCCCAGGCACGCACACAGAAGCCACCTCATCCAGCAAAGACTTGTTCGTGGAGGCGCATCAGGAGACCAACTAAAGCACGCCGGGCTGCTCTGACGTACTTCAGCACACGCACACAAACCAGCCTTCGAGTCCCGACCCAACAAAGACTTATCTAAGGTCTGGCTCTCAGATCTAAACTGCAGAACGCTCTCCCGGGTAGGCACCGAACCGCCTCGGCCCTCCAGCTGAACTAGCGCACGTGCAAGACGGCTGTAAAAATGCAGCACTTCACAATGGCCCATGACAGGTTACAGAAGAGATGCTCAGTAACTCGGGGGGGGGGGTTCAGCCTCATTGGAAAGAAAAGGAGACCCTTCCAAAAGAAACTCCAGCAGACATTCGGGGAACACAGACTGCCTTGCTGGCACTAGCGAGCTGACACAAGCCACCCACGGCTTTGGGAGCCTCACCGGCGCGTGCAGCACTTGTGAGTTCTCCTTCCTGCAGGCTGGGTGAGGACAGGTGTCCCGGCTTTCAAAGCCTTTGCTTTCGAGCTTCCCGCTTTCTAATCTCTCATTACGGAAGGTCCCGCGTGTCCCGCTTGGGTGCGGCCTTTCCTCCGCCGTACTGTGGGCAGCACTAAAGCACAGCCTCCAGCGGCCCGGGCACTCATCTTGTCATGGAAACAGCAAGAAGTGACCATTGCTGCCTGGTGGGATGTGACGGTTGGGAAGGGGCAGGATCCGTGTCAGCAGGGGGGATGCCTACGTCTAAGCTAGCTACCCGCGGCGCTGCTGGTCTGCGGAGATCTAACGGGCTGCGGGGCGCAGCTCAACACCGGCGCAGCGGATGCCTTCGTCAGGGCACGTCCTCCGACCGCAGGCTGGGCGCTGCAGAGCGGGCAGAGGCCAGCTGGGACACAGAGCCCGTGACCAACACTGCGAGCGGAGCCAGAGGAGCCCCACAGGAGTCCCCGAGCACAGCCCCGCGGGGGGCGCAGGGAGCCAGCAAGGACCTCCAGCTCTCCTTCCGGCCAGAGGACCGTGCAAACGCAGTACCACCACCTTCCGAAAGACACAGCAGACAAAAAGGAGTGACACAGATGACAAGAGCCTCCTTTTCTGAGGCAGCTCTGTTGAAAAGGGTCAGTAAACAAAATATTTGAACAGGAACAGTAACAGGAACCGGACAGTAACACCAAGTCTGCTTTCATTTCCAAAGCTGGGGAAGAACAGGGCCCAGATCTTCCCTTGCCCCTCCACCCCCCGGGCGACACCAACTCACTGCACAGCTATTCTGATAAAGCCTTTATGATGAAACACGCCAAGTGAATCATTCTCCCGGGAAGAAAGCATCACTTGAAGTCTTCTATTCAGCTAATTTAGATCGTTAACATGGAAACTACTTAAGAAAAACAAAACAGTTTCAGATGAAAAAGGCCCTTTGTACCTTTTTTTTCTGCTCACTCCAGTTAAGTTCTTTCCCCATTATATCTACAATTCTTGGCAGGGCTTCCTCTGCAGCCTGCACATTCAGAAAGGCCAAGCGAGTACGTCGGGAAATCATATCCACCGCCGTGCGGGCATACTCTTTAACACCATAGACAACCTAGAACAATAAGGCAAGGGGAAAAAATGCAGATGAGGAAGCAGACAGGCATTGTTGGAAACGATGTTTAGCATTACAAACCGCACTGCTGGGCTGGCTGCACGAAACGCACTTGCTGTCACTGGTTCCCACCCAACCAAGAGAAGGGTTTGAAAAGCTCCCGTTCCCTTGGAACGTTTCATAAAATGCATCTGGGATCAAATGTGTGTACATGAAATAAGAAATAGACATCATATAATTTTTATAATTATATAATATTTAATTATATATAAATATATTAATATGCGTATGTATAAACACAAAAACAAAGCATGCTGCTCTGGGGAAGGGGAAAAACAAGAACAGCAAAAAAATCCGGACCTCACCAAAGGAAAGGGCTCGTGGAGATGTTTTACAGAGCGAGACAGACCTGCTCTAGAACCTGCTTATCCCAAGCAGGGAATCAAAGAACATTACGTAGCTTGTCCACATACCTCAGCTTCAATGTAAGGAAATTCAGATACAAGACGTTTTCCGACAATAGGCCACCTCTTCCCTGTCACTTGGGCTATTTTGGCCACCTCAAAAGCCTTGTCACCGTACGTCGAAGCTAGATGCTGAGCCACCTACGGAGTTGGAAACAGATCAGTGGGCTGGGGAAAGCACACCAAATGCACACGCGTGTGTCTTGTCAATTCTCCAGTAACAAACAGGCTGAGGAGGGTGTTAGATATTGACGGGGTGCGAGGAAACCGCCCGTGCTGCGAGTGGGCCGGACCAGCGCTGACACCGCCACGCAGGTACCCCTGTAACGGTGACTAATGACGCTCCAACTCTTCGGCTACGCTGCGCTCACATCTGCGATTCTGTTGGGCTCAAAGGAAGACAGACCCTAACACGTCGTAACATTTTAAAGCAGGAAGCAGTCAAGACTAGGAGGAAGGGAAAAGAGAAGAAAAGAAGAGCAATTACTAGAACTTATTTTTGTTAAAACTGTCTTTGCCCCGGCCAGATAATAAGCTCCTACCAGGCTCAACAGAGCTGTGAGGGAGTTATGCTGGCACTAGATTTAGTGGGAAAACAAAACCTTCCGACACAAACATCGGAGCATCAAGAGTAACCAAGACTCACCTCACTTTCAAGTCCATAGTCTTGGACCAGCCTAATGTAGAGAGTGGGACTCCAGTCCTCAGCCCCTTGTAGCTGCAGCCCAATGGTCTTACTGGAACCTGCCTTCAGATTGTGCGCCTGGATAGCTACGTCAATGGTGTCCTGCGCCATGGCACGGTAGGTTGTCCACTTCCCACCTGTCACCACACATTCACCTCTTTATTTGGGGAAAGCAAGCGGAATATGAACTCTGTACGTACTATATATATTTTGTAAATCACATTATTCTCACTCGACTTGCTCCAACAAGCCAGTCATGCTACCGCTGACAGATGATTATCGAATTATAGGAACGTGAAGGATTACCCTGTAACAAGAACAGTTTTGAACAAAATACCCTGGGGCAGCCCGACAAAGCTACACTTCAAGAGAACTTCCAGTACCTGCTATCGTGACGAGGCCACTGTCGCTAACGGTAACGATGTGATTCCGGGATATCGACTGCGTGTCTTTGGAGTTGGGGTCTGTGACCAGAGGACGAATGCCACTCCACGCTGCCAACACATCTCCTCTTCTCACTGCCCAGAACCAAAATCAGCCAAAGTCAGCCAGGAACTGATGGGCATTTATCTCGTATCCCTCCCGTGGTCTTTGTGGCATTGCCTCCGCGTAGGTACTGCTGCGGAATACGGACTGCACCACACCGTGCCTGTTAGCCGAGCACCTCAAAACGCTGGAGGAGATTCTCCACGGCAATGGAATAAGCTGAGCTACAGAATCAAACACAGCACTGCCCTGCTCAGCATCAGTACTATTCTCTAGCCCAAAGCAGTCAGGGACAGAGGGGTCTGGTTTTCACACCGGTTAAAAATCCAACAGAACAGACATATCCTGGGAACCGATCAACCAAGAGAGTTTCAACTGTCAAACTCACCAATCAGCTCAAAAAAACTCCAAACCCAAAAACCAAACCGTACCAAAGCCAACACACGCCCCCCAGCACCAAGCCTTCTGCTTGCTTGTGCTGACAGGACAGCCCTTACATCGCAGTTTAGAAACCAAACCAAAGTTGTTCCACACGAGCGCAAGGACTTCAAAGCTTCTCCTCTAGCTTGTAGGTTATTCTCCCAAGCTCTCCTCTTGACAAGCGACGTTTATCCGCAGCCTTTAGCGTAAGCGCAGTTACACCTACCCGAGGAGAAAACCTGTTGGCAGGGCTGCGGTCGGCAGCAGCACGTCCCCAAAGCTCGTACCCCACGCCAGCATCTGCTGCTGCACGGCAACCGAAAGGGCCCGGCTGCCTTGTCCAAAACCACCCAAAGGGAGTGCACGCCTCCGACACCACCGCCTCTTCCAGCCCTGCCGCCTCCTCCTCCGTACCCTGCTTCAGACACGCTGTCCCGCTCACAACCCGCCTGACTAAAGGGCCACCTACCGCCTCCTTCCCCCGTGCCACCCCGGTGCCGCCTGCCCAGGGGCGAGCCCAGCCCTAGAGCCAACCCTGCTTCTCACCCAGCCTGGCGGAAGAAAACCTGAAGGCACCCAGTAGTCACAAAAAGCCCTTCGCAGCTGTAGGAAGACACCCCAGCCTCCGAAAGTCACTCCTTTTTTAAGATGTAAACCACAGGACCAACAGAAAATGTAATGAAATTAATTTTCTTGCTTATTAAGTTTGCAATAGAAAAATCGACCGATTTGCTTTATACTGAAGTCTTTGGAATGTGGGTTTTGGTTTTTTTTTTATACAACTTTCAAATAAATGATAATTGAAAAATCAGTAAGAGGGTGTAAAAATATCCCCCAAAGAACACAAAATGGATTTCAGAAATCAATGGTGCTCTGCCAGCATGTTTAACCTGCCAAAATGAAGTGTTAATCACAGAAATAAGATACCATATTAGGTTTATAAACTAATGAAACTAGAAAAAGCAGCATGCGTGACACTATAATTAAACAGTTGGAACCCGTCCAAGCCTGTGTAAGTTGATAACCCTGGCACTGTCTCTGGCAGCAAAAAGGCAGGTCTGCAGCGCGCCGATACGGCCAGCGCCGTTGTTAACTCCACAGCAGGCAATCCATAAACACCGCTAATTGCCCGGGTGACAACCAGCGCGCACCTCGGCAGGGTTCGGGCACCAGAAGGAGCACTCAGAACTGCTTCTGTGAAACACCTCGCGAAACCCCGGTCCTACTCGCAGCCCTAACCCGACCGGCTCCTGCCCGGCCTACCCTCTTGTTTCTATCGACTTCTGCTCAAGAGACTCACGGGGACATTTCCCGAGGACTCTTTCCGAACTTCACACACACGGAGCCGCCAGTCGCCCCTTCAGGAGACGCATACCCCAGCACTTCCAAGTCTTCCTCAACCTAAGGAGGTCGCAATGTTCCTGACCGAGTGCTTTTCAGATTTATCTTAGCGCTGCTGCTACTACGACAGGAATACAGAAGGACAAATGCTTGCACGGAGTAATTTTTAAAAACCCCTCCCTACGAAGGAAAGCAGCCTCTCTCCTCCAAACCTGCCCCGAGTCAAAGCAGGCCAGCAGCTTACAACAGACACGTTCTCAGCGCGGTTACTGAAGGGAACAACTGCCACCACGGAATTCTTATAAATTCTCCTTTTTGCCCGTGATACTTTCCTCTCCCACTGAAAACTGACACTATTAGATATTTACCACATCAAGAAAAGTGAATGCTAGTAACAAAGTGCCTAGAAAAATGGAAATGAAAACAAAGAAAAAGGAAGAGTCGGAACACCTCTTCCTTCAGGAAAACCAGGTAAATTATGTGATGTGCCGGAGCTGATGCACGACTGAGCTGTCCCAGTTCTGCAAAACCTTGTGCCTGCCACCCAAGGAGACCGGGATGACTCGGCTGTGCAGCTGGACAGCTGGCGCCAGTTGGACGGAGGCTGTGTGACCTCTGAAGGTGCAGCTATTGACCGATTTCCATCTAAACGGCCCAAGGAGCGCACGTGTACCTGGAAAAGCATCGTTTTACAGCTCTGAAACACAGATGATGATGACGCTCATGTCCTGCTAATTTTAGGAACACCCAGGTGCACAGGAACCGTTCTTCCCAGACAAACTTTAGGCAGACAGACAGCACTGACTCAAGCTGAAATGCCACGGAGCCATCAGGACCTGCCCAGGGAAAAACCGCGCGGGCAAAGGCTTACCTTCCACATCCACGCTCAGGTAGTTGCGCACTTCGTTCAAAATGAAGTTTATATCTTCCTCCGTTGGTATCGGATGGGAGGTAACGTCCGTCGGGCTGTCTGTGGTCCCGGCGATAGTCATCTTCTCCCACGGCAGGAAGAAAATCACCCTGCCGTCGCTGGTGGCTGGGTCGAGCAGACCCATATTGTCCGGGCTGAAACAAAGAAGGGACGTGGTTCAAAACAGGTCAGGCACCACCAGGGATTCTGTTCTTGCACACCTGGTACCCCAGATAAAGCACCAGAACGTCACCTTTGTTCTCAGGTCAAACTATTTTTTTTTTTTTTTTTTTTTTTAAATAAAATAAAATAAAATCAGAGATCTCACATGTGGCCATGACCTGGCGTTAAACGGTAGCCGCAGAAGTTCTGAGGAATAAGGCCCTTGAACGGGATGCTCAGACGTCACTAGAAGTTGACTTCCTAAGCAAGTCAGCAGACCACAACCTTAAACTGAGCCATCAGGCCTTTGGCATCCCACACCTCACTCTGGAAAATCTTGCTCACTGGAATCTCAAATCCAAACATTTGAAAAATTTAAAACAGCAATTACTTGAAGCTCACTATGAAATGAACAACTGCTTCTCACCAAAAAAAGGACAATCATTTGCATCATGCCACGAAGAGAAGGCTGAAGCAGAATGCGTATTAAAATGGAGGGAGTAAGAACAGAACCCTAGCTCTGTTCTGATGTGCCTCAGTATCTCACAAGAAAAAGATGAAAAATTATTAACCCAAGCGATCAATTATCTACGCCCTAAACAGAGGGCAAAAGTAAAGGCATACAAAGTCCCAGTGACTTCCACAGCCTGCACTGGCAGCAATGGTGGGGCGGGAGGGGGCGAGGGTCAGCAATGGAGAGAGAAAGCAGAGAAAACAAGCACAGCAGCACCGAAATCCTCAGCCTTACGATAAACGCCCACGGCAAACCCCCAGCGACACCGCAGCCTGCGCCCACTACCCACCTGCCACAGCACCCGCAGACCCCCCTGGGGGTTGGAGGGAGCACACTCCCAACGCTCCCAGCTCCTGCATTCCTGAGTGGGGAACCGCATTTCGGGGAAAAAAAGGCGAAAGAGGCACTAACTGGATGCTACTAGTCAGGGATTCTTCATTTATGCCAGCGCTACAAACAGAACAATTTGGTAAAATGAGGAAAACCAGCAGTTCTTCGTACAGGAAATTTTAATTTATGTATCGGTGTTTTCTGGTGTGATGTTAAAAAAAAAAATAAACCCACAGGTACAAACCCAGTTATCCTCATGGCTTATTAAACAGCTCCGCTTCCATTTCAGAAAACCAAAGGCTTCTATAAACACTTCAAAGTAAACAGCTTTTATATAGGCAATCATTTAAGCTGCCCCTTTTTAGGTTCATTTTTATTTAAAGGAAAGACACCGACTTTCATTTCAGGTGCTGGAAGTCCCTCTAAAAACATCTGCAGTCAGTTCAGCTCTCCTCAGGTTCCGCACCTCTCCCTGATAAGGGAAGGAGGATGCAGGAGGCATATGGAAGGAGGACAGGAGGTATATATTTAGGTGGTAATAAGGACCATCAGAGGGGAATAATTCAATGGACTCGCATAACTACTAACACAATAAACCCAAGGTAGACAAAGACCTGCTTGGATACGAATTACCTATTCAAGAGAGCCGCAAGCTGAACCACTGAATATTTCATTTTTAGGAAGTCTAAACTGATTACTGAAGGTAAGTTTTCAATATCTGGAAAGGCTAGAAGAGAAGCTGAAAATTTCATATATAGCATGTATATTAGAACATTTTTTAGATGATATTTATAGACAGCTTAAGCATACAGTTGGAGAGGTACAATTTAATAGGGGAAGTCAACACAGATTTGTGAAAGGTAAATCACGTCAGACAAATGATTACTTTTTAAAATGAAAAAGCTATTGATTTAGAGACAGAGGAAACCAGAGGTTTAATATACAGTATCAGAATATTCAGAAAACTTCAGACATTTTCTCAGAAGTATGAAATTTTTTTAATGTGATTTTGTAAAAAACTGTTAAAAATAAGGAAGGGAAACAAGTAAAGACTTAGGTCCACCACACCACCTATAGACTGAAGTGCTTTCCGTTAGATCACGCAGCAAACGGTGAGCAAGGATGAAACAGTTTCTCTATGCCAATTAATTTACTGAATTAAGGACTCCCAGCTCTCCTGGGAAGCTGTCTCTCAACCTCCTATTGACAAGTTTGTTCCATCTTTGATAAATAACCGAAGAGCCACTAAAACAACTGTAAAATACGGTGTTTCCCATCAAAAAGAAGCCTCCTAACACCCAAATACTGGCTGCTCGGGAGCGCCTCTGGCGCCGTGGTGCTGCACACCAGGAATACTCCTGAAACAACGCGGTTTCGGCATTTCACAGAGCGGAACAGATCCACCAAGATCTCTAGCTGAAGAAGCATTTGACCAAAGCACCACAAACGCAGTTAAAGAACAAACAGGTGACTTTCCAGAGAGTAGAACTAAGGTTTAACAGACAAGGTTACTGGACTCTGGAATGCAGAGCAGACAGGAAAATGCAGGGAAGACAGAAAACATCTGAAATGTGTCAGAAGGGAGGGGAAAAGTGTACTGCATTCACAGACACAATTCAGGCAGGAAGCTCCTCTGAACAAAGGCAGCCAAAACTCATTTTAGCAGATAACGTACTTAATAGGGAGCGAAGGGGACGTACTGCAGCTACTAGAATAGATCCGTGTACACCAAAACTTGCATTAATGAGAGGAGGAATACTGGGACTATGAACAAAGAACATAAATGGCTAAGAAACCCACGGGAAATGAGTGCATTAGGTTAACATTTGTCTGACAAAATCTTAATTATATCTAAAAATCTGTACCTGTGGAAAAAACTTTAATTTGTCTGAGTACAGGCCAAAATTCTGTAACACATCTACCACAAGGCAAGTGGACGCAGCGCAATGGCATCTCCATTTGTTGGGCAGTATTCCTTGGCACCAGGAGAAGCCCGGATACAACTAAGACGAAATACCACAAGCAGTTTCTATTTAGCAGACAGTTCCTCGGTTTAAGCTGTCCCACTTCAAGGAAATTCAGTACAGTTTCACCAGTCAGCTGTACTGTGGAGGCAGCGTGTGGGTAGATACTGTTTTACAAGAAAAGCAATGCCCACACGCTGACATACACAGGGGAACAAGTAGAACAAGAATTCTCTGCATTTCCAATTAAAATTATTAGGTTATTACAGTATAAATAAATTAGAGCCCTCATACATATCAAGCCATCTTCTACTTTGAATTTAGAAAGCGAGTCAAGGCTTTAAAACTCTACATGTTTTTGCTGCAGGGCCATAAAGTCAATCACACACGTTCTTCTCGTAGTACACGAGGAAACCAGGATTACAACCCATTTCTCCACATTGCTAGCGCTTTACAGCAGCTATCAGCTCATTTTCCCATTTTTCATGTGGAAAGACACCAAAAAAAGAACAGAATGCAAGAGTGATTTTACACTAGGCCAAAAATGCCTCAATTTTACAGTCTGTGGTCATGTCCTATTGGGCCAGCTCTGGCAAAAACAACATGTTGTGCACTCGAAATCCGAATTCACATTCACAGAGGAGCGCGATGATGATATGGAAGGCATTATTGTAAGTGCACTGTATCAACAGAATTGGGATAAGTCTATAAATGTGAATTTCCATTAGGATGCTAATGACTTCAGAAACCAAAGGTAATATTTGAGTTTCGACTGACAGGGCTGGCTTGGTAGAAGGGGATTTGGTTTTGCAGCAGCAAATAAGGAAAGAAGCAGGAGCCTGCAGACAGCACGCCCGCAGAGTGCCACGGGATCCTCGTCTGTAACGAGGTCAGCAGAGGGAGGCAACTCCTTTCCACCAAAACAACCACGGGTGGGTGGGCTTGTGCGCGCAGCCGCGCCAGAATTTAGTCACGTTGTTTTGAACCCCTTACCGCACCGCTCACACGCTGCATTCGTACCTGCTATGAGCGGAGCCGTAAGGCGGCAGAGTCATTGCACAGAGAGTTTTGTATTTAGTGGGACAGGAGCTTTTGTGCGAAGGGGGCCACCTCTCTGGAAGGTTTTCCATGCTTCTTGTTTTCTTAAGGGGGGTGAACAAGCAGTCTGGACACTCAACTCAAACTCATCACTAAAAAGGTGCCTTTCACAAGTCTGTTGTAGCTGCTCTGCCTCAACGCCCTTCTGCTCCCGCAGTTCTGCCTCGGTGAGTTTTAACTAAGAACTACAAGACTCCAGGCTCTTCTGAATAGATGAAACTGGTCTTCTAATTGGCACAGTGCCAGAATCCTCTTAAAAAAAAAACAACAACAAAACAAACCAAAAATAAACCCCCAAAAATTAAAATTAAATTGTGCATTCAAAGCTCCCGTAAAACCCACGAACGCGTCTCTGCACGCTTATTTATTACAGACAGCAGCAGCAGCGATGGTTACAAATGGTTTGGGCTTTGAATCCCGTTACCTGTAATAACCAGGCATCACAATGTGCACGCCTGCGCTCGGCTGACAGATGTTTGGTACTTCCTGATCATCCATTTTGCGCACAGAGTCTGTGAAAGGTCCCGTAGCATTGATGACACATTTGGCTTTGACATCAAATTCCTGCCCTGTGAAAGAAAACAGTATCAATCACATACACCATTTGTTTTCCTGCTCACTGACGCTCTCTATTATTAATCTATCTATGAACTTAACCTACTGTAAAGTACATCGTGCTTGTCTGAATAGAACAGCTGGAACGGTTTTTAAAAACGAACAAAGTTTTCACGTAACACCAGGTTTGAAAGGAAACGTTTTACAGTGAAATTCCACCTTATCTGTAAAGGCAGAGGAGGGCAGGCTGGGTAGAAGTTGTTCAGCTGAAAGGCGCCTCTCAAACAAGAGAGATTTCCGTCTCGACCCGCAGACTGGGTAAATGGGATTATTACTGTACAGCACGTAGCGTTTTACAATATCATCTTTGCTTGACAGAAGGGTTTGGATGTAAAGCTTAGTCTACCCTGCCAAAACACTAGGATTTGAGTGAAAAATCTGACAGAAGTTAAAGATGATTGACACTAATGGTATGCCACTGCACTCTGGGAAGATGGCTCCTTTGTCGGTTCATTGATATTTACAAACAGCAGCGCTCCCCGCGCCCCCCTCCCTCCCTCCCTCCCTCCCTCCCCGACAGCCATCTCCGCAGGACGAGAGCCCGCTCTCCCGAAGGGCTGCGCCTCCCGGCCGACCCCGGCACGGCCCAGCCGGCTGCGGAAAGCCATCGCTGGGACCGAAGGGCGCGCGGTGCCGCCGGCCGGCGAGGGAGGGCGGGCAGGGGGTGCCGGCGGGGTGCCCGCGCCGCCGGGGGGGCACGCACCTGTTAAGACGTCCCTGCAGCGCACCCCGCACACGCGCTCCTTCCCGCCGGCCGGCTCCCGCGTCTTCAGCAAGCGCAGCACTTCAGCGTAATTGGCGGTGGCAGCGCCGTACCTGG
This sequence comes from Leptosomus discolor, assembly GCF_034619465.1. Classification (NCBI taxonomy): domain Eukaryota; kingdom Metazoa; phylum Chordata; class Aves; order Leptosomiformes; family Leptosomidae; genus Leptosomus; species Leptosomus discolor. Next base: position 944,673 of record NC_141395.1, read on the forward strand.
CAGCGGTGAGGGCGATGGCGAGGTTCATCCGTGCGTCGTTGTGCTGTCCTGCAGCGGGGACGGGACCGGAGGAAGGACACCAGTCACCTCCAGCCACGGACTTGTGGTATGGAAGTGTGTCAGAACCGATCTGTCACAGCTGTCCCTGTCACATCGCATAGGCCTGATGGCTGCTCCCGTCTCACGAGGATTATTTAAAGACACATCCCCGCCGCCGCGCCGGAGCGCCCGACGGCCGCGGCGGCAGCAGCTCGCCCGGCTGCGCTCCCTGCGCGGGCCCCGGCGGCACCCGAGGCGGCGCAGCGTGCCACGGCCTTTGCACGCCGTGAAACGGAGCATTAGCCCCCGCTCACCTCCACGGCGGGGGAGGACAGACCGCTTTGTTCTTTACCCTCCCCTGCGCGATCCTGATGTAGTTCTGTGACCATATCTAAGGGTTCGTCCGACGGTCCAACCGGTGTAAACCAACGACTCCCGTTACCAAGCGTACCACACAACACCCAAGAAACCACCTTTCAGAGACTGTGCCAAACTACCAGCTTTCTATAACTGTTTTTCCTTACATATGCATTTTAACTTCCCAACATACAACATAAAAGCATCAAAACAAGAGAAATAAGCAGACAAGAACTAATGAAGGATTCTTAACGTATATCATTAAAGATTTATTACTGAAATTCCCTTGTTAAAGAAAACCAAGAGAGAGGCAGAGGGACCATGAGGGGAAGATGATTAATTACTCTGGAATACTGGCTTCACCTGAGACTTTTCCTATTTATTATTGCCACCGAAGTTAAAGTCCTGGATGCTGGCTGGAAAGAATTACTATACATTGAAGGGGCCAGGCCCTGTGTGTCCTGAATAATTAATTTACGAGGGGGCTAAACTTCCTGAGATACGGTTCACTTCCCAGCGCGTTTGGACCGCTTCTATCAAAGATAATACTGATAAAGTGATAAATTTGTAATAGATACTGTGGTTGATTTATGTTGCCAGCATTCCCAACGTTTAGTATAAATGGTTTATGTAAAGTTTGGTCCTTCTGATTCTGCCCGTGCAATCTCGAGCCACTGCGCAAATAATCTGTTCCCAGCTAAAAAGGGCAAAGTTATAAAGATGGGATCAATGGCCTCGAAGGCGCCACCTCCCCTCCCCAAACTTCTCATTCTAACACAGCCCAGACGATACAGTGCAATCAGTCTTCAGCTACAAGAAAAAAAAGTTATGTGAAGTGTACAGAAACAGTAACATGATAAAGCACCGATGAAGAAACAAACAGTAACTCCAATTCCACTAAGCAAACAATGCCCAGAATAAACTGCAGAAAAGAACAGCGGAACAACTGAGCAAGGTGTCAAGAAAAGTTGGGGATGCTCCATCACACGAGATGCGTAAGATTAACCAACCATCTGTCAGGAGTGGCGGGCAAATCGTTAAACAAATGCATCACCATTTATGCTGCAGCAGTGGCAGGGAATGGATAAAACGTCCTTACGAGGTTTACCTCAAACCTCAGCGTTTTAAGGCAGGTTGAGAGAACGTACGTCTCGTACACAGAGGGAGCACTGGGCAGAAAAAAGAGAAAGCACAGCGACGAGCTGCCTGACGGCAGCTGCTGCTGCATGCAGCAGAACACGGCACGTATTCCACCGCAGTCCAGGAAAGGCTCCTCTAGCCCAAAGTCAAAGGCTTTCAGAGGCGCAGTGCTCTGTGGACTCCCCTCTTTTCTGGGGGGCTGGATCTGGGGGACTGCCTGACCCAGAGGATACCGCAGGTCTCGGTCTTACAGGACACGGAACCCAGCACAAACCAGAAACACCGCCCTCAAATGAGCGCCGCCTATGCACGAACCAAACCCCAAGGCACCCGTTTCCCCGCAGCAGGATTTATTCTGTGATTGTAGACGGGCCTCAGGGCCAAGAGGGTTTCCTCAGTCACTTTCCGACCCTCCACCAGTTTGCTCTCACCATCAGCGCATCAGGTGGTACCGACACAAACGGGGCTCTGGCGAAGGCCGGCTGTGGATTCATCACACAGCAGCAGCACGACGTACCGCGTTGGCCAATATTAGCTTTAGTCTGTGGGAAGTCTCACTGTTTAAATTTTGCAAGCTTGCCTCCTTCCAGTTTGTGACTTATTTGCCCAGACCAAAAGCAATCCAGAGAAGCCCATCAGCAGAATAAATAACGGGGAAGCGGGTGCAATTTCTAAAAAAGAACAAACACCTCAGTAACGACTGTTTATTAAGCCTCAAATCTAAGAGCTGCTCAGCATTTTCTTGACAATCCCAATGCTCATAATGTCAGAGCGAGCTAAGGAGCTCAGTGGAGCTCAGGATTTGGACCACTGTGTTCGAGAGAACATTTTCACGCTTTCTCTGAAACTCTCATCCATTTTCCCCTCATCATTATTCCGACACGAGAAAACCCTTGCTATTACTCAGTTCCCAGCTGTCCGAAAGGAACTGAGGGCCTGTGGAATGTGCTTGCAGGAAGAGGGCTGGGAAATAGCCAGTTCCTGATTAACTACAGACCTAGAAAAATTCCCTGGCTTCAGATCGATGTGATCTGCCGTGCGCAGGCCTAGAGTATTCCACAGCACGAACAGCAGAGCTCTGTAGAGGTCTAGGTTTGAAGGGAATGAAGAGTGACTTAGCAGCTCCGAAATTTATCATCCGTGGAGAACAGCAGTGCAACAGTTTGGTAGAGATGGGGTCACAGCATAATAGTTTTTATACTCAGGAACAGCTCTGCCCCCCCACGCCCCAAGCCCTCCAACTCACACATGTACATTTTTCCCCAGAGAATGACATTAAAATTCTGCACTTTATATGCAATTATTTTTTTTCCTTGATGTCTGAGGAAGTTGTTGCTGTTCCTCCACGCACATCCCCACTGTAAAGGTACCACAGCCAGGTCAGTGCTTACTGCAGCACTGCTCACCGCTGATGACAAAGCGCATTTTCTGCGCATTAAGGTAGCGATCTACACGTGTGCTAGTTTGGCATCAGGAATGTTTACTTCCAAGAGACTGGTATGTGTCCTGGTACTTAGATGATCCTTACCACTCTGGAGAGAAAGGGAAGGATGAAGCAAAGCAAAGATTCTGCATCTCAACCTTTCCGACATTCCAGTTAAACGCCATTCTCCCCAGGGGCGATCCAGAGATCCTCCAACCCCAAGACAAAAGCACCTCCAAGCTTAACTTCCTCCAGAACAGACGTGTACAGCTTTCTTGACATGAGCACTACTACCACGTCCAGAAGATGCCCAGGAAACCCACGGCATAGTTGTGTGACCCATGGCAAGGTAACCAAAAGCTTCTACGGGAGGCCCTGGATTACCTTCTGCAGACAGCTCTGCATCCACCGTCCCTCACAGCAGCCACTGGTGCTCCCAAGCAAAACAACTAGTCACCCTTGCTAGCAGAGGTAGCCCCTCTATGACACCACGGGGCTTTTGCCAAATGTTGTAAGCCAAAAAGTTATTTTCTAACAACAGAATGGCTAAGTCCAATTCATTTGGCATCCTTTTCCATGTATGAGTGAGCCCCTGAAGATCTCCTAACTAACCTGTAGGCAATATAGTGAAATTATAGTCATGACATTCACCAACAACAGATATTCACAAACAGCCTGCCCTGGAGAGGTCACGGCTGCTTCAGTCCTGCTGCTCGAGGGCTAGTTTCGAGAGCACGTGCTGGCTGGATGTGTCACTTGTCGGCTGGATGCATCGCAACGGCGGTGCGACAGGCAGCCGCACCTCAGCATCTCTGGAAGAAGCGTTCGAGAGCCAACTGATGGAACATGGTGAGCTTTCTTTGCAACTCCTCCCGTCATACCTCTCAAAAATAAGAGGATGTTTAAATCCTTTAATTTATTTCTAGCAAGAAAACCTGAAGGAATCATGCATCTCCTTATTTGCTATTGTCATCTACTCGTAATACTGTAATAGTGGAGTGACACTAGTTTTTATCAAGGGTAGTCAACCTAGCTTTTAACAAAACACTGGCTTAAGTGCTTTCATTAAATTAACACTGAATCCTCTTAAAAACCACCCTTATTCTTAGAAGGCATACTGCTGAAGACATTTAGCGCGTGAAGACATTTTGTGTAAGTGTGTCCTACATCATGTTGAGACCAACAGTGATGCCATTTGGTTTATAATTTCTTTTTTTTGTGTGTGTGTAATTTAGGAAAATTCTATTTTCATTCCTTAGTAGCAAATGTTGTATTTCTTCAAAGACGAACAGACAATGCTTCCGTTGGCACTAAAAGAATCCTCCCACAGAGTGCACATAGTGTACATTCAATTTTATTTTTATCAACGCTGAACCGCAGCCAGCAGTGGTAACAAAGCCCACAGACTGTGGAAATTTGCTTGTGACTGACTCAGTAGAGTTGTGTGAACACCAGCGCTAATAAGGCGCTCTGGTAGTTCTAGTATATTCTGTTCTGTGTCACTTTTATACCAGTTCCTGCCTTCTCCTCTGCCACGCTCTTCAGCGGGAGATAAGCACGCAGTGGCCAGTGACTGCGCTATTTATTTTTTTTTTTTAAGAAGCTGGAAGCTCTTTGAACGCCAAGAGGGTAACTTTTGTTCGCATTAACCACTTCATGCCCAGAACTGCCACTCGGTTACCGAGCGTACCCGCGGCACGGCAACCCACCAGGGACCAGCGCGCGCAGGCGTGGCGGCCATCGCCCCAAACCCACGTTGGCTCACGCCACAACCACCCAGCTGCCACACGTGGGTTTGCAAACTTCTTGCTGTAAAGAACAGGTTGGTCCTTCCAACAGACGGGAAAGCTTCCCACCTGTTCCCAAGTCACAGTCCTTCCAGATTAGGCACATCTAGTCATCGCCGCGGAGGTCAAGTGCAAGGGAGAGCTGGAAGTCAGCCATGCAAGGAGCTATAGGACAGTCTTGATGAGCCTTCTCAAGGGCGCAAACCTTCCCATGGAACCACCTACCGGCTTCTTCTGAAAGGAAAAGTACACTAAAAGAAATATTTGAGTGAGACAACGAGGCCCACAGCGCGGTCACAATTTCAGACCCCTGCACAACGCAGCCATGCCACGTCACGGGGTTTTCTTTGGTTTCTGTTCGACAGCTGAGGGGATAAAGGCAAACTAAAGACTTGCCAATTAGTCTCTCACTTGCACGGTACTCCTTCACTGACACCTGTGAGCTCCACTCACTTAACTGGAATACCCAACGCACGAGGCAGACCCTTGGGTTCGGAACATACCCCAAACCCTGTCACCCAGCATCGAGGCGGGGGTATTGCTGCATCACCACAACGGCGACACCCGTTGTCCCCAAGAGCACCGATACTCTCAGAAGTTATTTTAAAGTACATCTCTGTACCTACACGTCATATTCTTACAACAGCCTTGCAGCAGATAACTGCATGCACGCAGTAAAGGAAAGCAATGCATGAAATCAAATCGCTCCACGTGCGTGAAAGTTTTCTTGTGCACACAAGCCTCACCAAATGCAAGGCTGACGGCTGGTAACTACACATCACTACACATAACTGAGCTACCAGGACAGCCCACATCCTCTAATTTTTAAATAAATGCTTAATTGCATGAACAGTTTTATTACAAGCATTAAAACAGGAACTCAACATCTGCTGTACATACGGAAATCAGTTATACCCAAGCTGAGGCATTATGAATCAGCTGGAGTGACTCAAAATTGTTCCAGACTTCTCTGAGAAAGAACTCAGCCAGTCCTTTTCCCCAAACATAAGTGGAGTAAGTTCAGAGGTAAACATCAGATTTGACTCATGAGTCATAAGTCATTAAAAATGCCCTCAGACCTGAACTATTTCTTGCTCTGAATCACATGGAACTTAAGTCAAAAACTCGCTGAAAACTAACAGACTCTCTAGGATACGTAGCATGCACGCATTTGTTCTTGGCCTGCTTCAGGGGGAAGAGCGTTCTGACTCAAGTTAAATCGGTTCCTTCACACCCACGTACAACAACACAGCAGTATCTCACCAGACTGTTAATACGTCTCATGCAGATCACGTATAATTCGAATTCTGCTTTCCACTGTGTCATGTGTGCTGCTGAAATACGGCCCAACCAGGTGGAAGAATGATGCACATCTAAATATGCACTTTGCACTGGAAAAACACAGACACAGCACCTATTTCAGCTCTTTAAGATCTGCCCAAAGATGCGGACAATTTTCAGCCCTCGCCCTGTAGGAGCTTTAATGGAAAGGAAAGTCTCAAGTCTGGCCCTCTCACGGGTTGATTTCTTCTAACAGATCCAAACTGGGATTTGACACATCAGGTTTGAACAATCCAGCAGCAGTCACTTGAAATAATTTCTCGCTTCCTCCATTTAGCGCCACTCAGACCACAAGAAATGAACTCCTCTGCTCCTGCGAGCGACGGAGGCCAAGGGGTAACCATCAGCACTCGACTTTAGGTTCTGCTCCTCAAGGGTCTGAAAGAACCTGAAAATGCCCGTTTACCAGCAACAGGTACCTTCATCAAACCTTACCAGACAGCTTGGCAGCGCGCCGCAGAGACCACCCGAGACGCCACGCAACCACGATTCTACAAGGCGAGCTTGGGGAACGCGAGAAAGCCAAGATCATTTTCATAATAAGGACGGGAGGAACCTGTGACCAAACAAATCTCACGTGTGGATGAAACAAACAAGACCACCATGAAGACTAGGAAATGAAAGCATGACACATTCCAACTTGTGTACAGAGTTATAAACAAATGAATAACACAAGCAAGAGACAGGAAGCCCATAAAAGGTTTTTTAAAAAATATAATTAAAAGTCCCAACACCCTGCGAACGCCTGTCTAATCGAGGCTGCTGCCAAGTTACCCAGAAGCTAAAACTTGTATTGAACTCAGCTATCAGAATACCAAAATAAGCCTCAATATCCAGGCACATCAAGCGAGAGACCAAATCTGGAATTTCTGTTCTGTGCTGCTGCTTTATAATTATGTTGTTTCCCGCTCCTTTTCTATCAGCCTTCAGCTTGTCACTGCAATCATATCGCAACGTCAGTGTAAGTAAAGGCACAGTGTTAAAATGAAACTAAACATTGTCACTGTCAGTTTATGGAAACCGTGCTAAAATGTCACCGTGCACAACCGTCACGGCAGGCCTGCCGCGGCCATGCCGCCGCGCCGAAAGGAGCGCGGTGATGCCAGCACAGCTCACCGCGCGGCACGGAGCGGGCCGGCCCTCCCAGCGCTCGCACCGACGGCTCAAACCAGGGCAAACCCGGCTCTGCCCCCCGCCGCAGCTGCTCCTTAAGCCACAAGGAAGCAGCGATGGCTTTGTCGGCCGCTGCACCTTGTGCTCGGCAGGCGGGATGCCCACTGCCACCGTGCCACCCGGCCGGGGCACCAGCCGGGGAACACGAAACCCCAGGAGGGCGGGCAGCCCTGCCGGAGCTGAGGGGGCCGCGCTGCTCCCGGGGATGGGGACATGGCTGGGGCGGGCACCGGCCAGAGGGGACCCCATGCACTGAGCGGGCAGGGGAGCGGGCAGGGCTGCCGCCGAGGGGGGGACGCACCCCACCCCAGCAAGAGCAGCGTTTTAACAGGTCATCCTGCCCCGGGCCTAGAGGAACCCAGCGCCCGAACGGAGACAGATGCAGGCCGGGAGGCGCTGGGCGAGGGGAACTCCGCTGGTGGGAGAGGAGGAGTGTGGCGAGGAAGATGAGCAACGGGCACCTCCCCAGCCCTTACTGAGGACCGGGGCTGCTCTGACCCCGTGTGCCACCCAACACGGACGGCCACCGGCGCAGGGGAAGGAGCAGCAAGCTGCACGGGCATCCCACAACCCGCTCTCCTTTGACACACATCTCATCATACCCACAACATGGAACAGTGTACGTATTAACTAATGACCGACTATTAAGTTCACATAAAATGCACACATATAAATTACAGCAGAGTTACATGCTTCGATGGAGTCTTTCCCCTAAAAGCCACGACACGCTGGGGAACATCAGATGTTTGCGGCACAATGCGCAAATAATGTCGTTTTGCTCAGGAATAACCTTAAATCTTTTCGGTAACACGATCTGAAGAATTATTCCCCATTCACTTCTTAAGGGACACGAAAACCATCCTTTGCTTATAGGAGCATTAAAAAAAGAAAAGAGAGAGGCACAGAATTCACTAGAATATTCATCATTTCCAACCTTAAACCCACAGCGTACAAACAGACGAATCCAGCAAGTCAGAGAGCAAAGCCAATTTAATCTGTGGCTCCCCTGAGGTAAATGTAGTTCACAGTCCTGCCCCCACCCCAACCTCAGCCATAATCCCTGCTTCCTGGAGGTAAGAAAGCACTGGAGTGAGGAAAATTCTGCAGCAGGATATAATGATCCAAAATGACAGGGACAATAATGACAATGAATTTCATGTCTCCCAGTCATGAGCCGGGGATGCTTGACTGGGCTGACTTACACAATTAAATTGTTACAGGTACAGCAGGAGACGCAGTTATCATCCGCCTGCTTTTGGGAAGGACGCCTCCAGCCAGAGGGAGGGAGCGCCGCGGACGCGCGGCCCCTTTTGTCAGGAGCAAAGGGCTGCTCCTGCGGGGCCGCTGGGGCGGCTGCGCCCTCTGACAGAGGCACCACCGGGTTAAAGAGGCGAGCCCGTTTGGGCAAGGGACTTACCCCTTCCCAAAGCCACAGAAGGGCCCCGGCGGATGGAGCGCGGTGGGACTCGAGCCGCCGCGCGCTGCCAGGCACTGCGAGCGAGCAGAGACCCCACGGATTTCACCCGAGAACGGGAAGCACCGTGCAGGATGGAGCCCCACCGGTGCTCAGCGCCTGCAAGGGCAAACGCTCCCGTAGCCGGGCCGGAGAGCTGCACCACCCCTCTCTGCCCACGCCCCACCAGTGCGTCCAGCATCCCCCCTCCAGCCCTCCCCGGCAGGCTGGGGCTCTCCTGCGGTTTCGCACACACTGTTACACAGAACACGGACAAAACGTATTTGAAAGCAGCGGGAAATGGAGAACACGCACAGTATTTCCCAGGTTATCCCTACAGTTAGTGTGCCTGCCAGGCTTCGCTCCTTCAGCCAGCTTCAGTCTTGAAATACCAAGAAATACGCTTAGCCGTGTATTTCACCTATGGAAAGTCTTTTTAGTGACAAACTGTCACAGAGCTTTTATATCCAGGGAAGGAAAAGAGTCATGCAGTTGTCTGCATCTGTAACAGGGTAATACCCCTATTACAGCTCAACATTCTCAAAATATTAATTTGTCAAATATGAATTATAAAGCTATAACATTTCATAATTCAGGACACACTCAAATACTAGGAAAAATAGCTACAAGAGCCTAAATAAAAAAAAAAGGCGTTTTTTTCCCATTTTTGACAGCTTAATGAATGCCCTACTCTTGCATTGATTTTTGTGTGCATGTGTGTCTGTGTGTGCATGTGTGCCTGGGAAGGATTTCTCACGGGGTTTGCGGTAAACAAGGAAAGCTAAATCCTCTGCCAAAGCCTCTTTTTCTACCTTTAAACAACCCCTGTATTAAAATATTTCAGGAGAGAATAGATACGAAAATACTGAGAACACAAAAAAACAAAGAACAATTCCTTACACCCCAGCAAGTACACCGGAAATTTGTAGAACAAGACATGAAACAATCAAATACCTTGATGTGGCGAAACAGTCACCAAAGTAGGATGTGCTAATTCCTGCTTTCGGAAAACAGTGATAAATTCAAAGAGCAGGGTCAACAAAGCCCTAAAATCTTAAACCTCATGACTGATTCAGAACACAGATTTTCCTTACACACCTGAAGGCTCATCTTGCAAGGCAAAATACGGTAACAAAAAAGTCTGCAAGCACCCACAGACAGAAAAACAACGCGTCTTCAGTAGAATTGTGCCACTTAGAATTTCTAAACACTTTAAATTGAAATATTCTGGCTAGTTGGATCTCTGGCTCAATGTTTTTCCTAGTTCTTAACATAATGAACTATATATAATTTAAATGGAGATTAATTCTTCCATTTAAAGTGCTTTAAAATAATTCTGCCTATGATCTTGAGATCTCAGCCCAGCTTCTCCACAGTGCCTCTTCTCCAGTTTTCCTTGAGCTACGTAAGTAGAACTGACAGATCACTGCTCAGATAGCAGCCACGTTCTTCCCCCAAAATGTTGCCTTTTTGCTATTCAGGAGTATCCTAATACCAACAAATGCTAAATGAAGTCTGACATGTACCCCTAAGAAACAAACTTGTAAGTTGTGGCTTCAAAGAAAACCTTGAATAAATAGGACACATTGTGTACACCCAGGCTAACATCCAACATATGCTTTAGCTTCCCGATGCTGAGACAGAGCAAGGATAGCCCCTGGTAAAGTCTGTGATTTGCTATTGCTGGTACTTCCAACATTCATAATGTACCTTTTTTTCCTTTGCCTGTATAAACAATTTAAAAAATGTAATTAAGACGACGACAGCAACATTTCAGAACACAACGTATTCATGAATAATGGATTCCTTGACATGCCACCAGCTCGAACCCCAATTACAGAACGAACCCAAGAGCACCCCCGAGCCCCCCTCTGCACCAGAGCACTGCCCCGGAGCCGCCGTGGCCCGGTGGTCCTGCCACACACAAGGGTAACTGCGGAACGGACGTTCCTAGCCCTGCCCTTGGGGGTGGCGATGGACAGGCCAGGCAGGGAGATGCTGCCAGCAGGTGCCACGAGCCACGGCAGATGCAGAGGAAGCAGGATGGAGACGGGACCAGGAAAAGCGAGGAAACGAGACAAAACTACGTTTAACTGCACAGACAGAACTGGTTCAGACACTCCATTCTTAAAAGGCCGATTTATTTATTCCTTATTTAGGGAAGACAGAGAAGTGGTGGACAGAGAAGATAAAGACATGACCTACTTTAAGACATACATATATATTTTTGCCATTATTTAATGTTCTATTTTATGACTAACCCTTCTGAAAGAACTAAAAGGAATTTTAACCCAATCTTATCATCCCCTTCTCTACTTTAAGTTCAATTCCCCTTCGTCCTCCATTCCTCTGGATTTAGGGCATAAAAGTATATCATTAAAATTCAAGTATAATAATTTACAAGATCTAAAGGGTGCCTGCTGAAACATTATGACCTAAAACAAATCTACTGTGGACCGAACACGAGTTAATTGATCACGACAGAATAATTAACGTGTTACAACACAACGTGAGCCCACCTACACCATGGGCCGTACGCTGACCTACAGGGTCATCACAGACAAAACCTAGCTCTGAAACGCGGCAGGTTAGAATTCATTTAACATCACAGTTAGAAAGTTTTTATTCTCTTTTAGGTGCAGCCTCAAAGCACCAAATGTGTATTATGAACTCACAAACTTGGTACTTTAACCCTTCAGAGCCACTTTATTCTTCTAGAAACTAAGGTTTGGTGGAGCCTTGTGAGGTTTGGGGTTTTTTTTAATTGTTCGCTGCAAAACACCATTTCTTTAAATTCTGCATAAAAACGCGGATTTACTAAGCTGTGGTCTTATAAGGAAAGCAAAATAAGGCCAGACCTACTAGCATGAACAGGCAGCAAAACTTCAGGTCTATGTTTGGTATCGCCCACCAAACCAGCACGAGCCCAGCCACCGCTGCAGGAGAGCTGTGAAGAGTCTCTGCCAGCTGCCTGGTTTTATGAAACCTGTATGAACAAACCTGTATGAACTTCCTCCACTAAACTACGCCTCAGTAACTTGTACCATTCCCTTTCTTCTGTTCCACACTTTTGTTTCCAACGTGCAAGTGAGGGTTTGCTTCCTGCGGCTTGGGAAGGGAGCAAAGCCACCAGAGGCGCCTCTCGGCCACCCGGAGCTCCGCTCTGTGCGGCTGCGCAGATGTTTGCCACTAAAAGACCACACGGCATCGTGGTGCTGAAAGTTTAGATTTATTGCAGCCCTGTTTAAAATAATTATTCGTCCAAGAAACCTGAAGAGTAATTTTAAGGCTACCTTGTAAATGCGTATCTTTGGGATGCTGGAGTAGTAAACAGCTACGACACATCCAAACCATTTAATCGGAAAAACCTTCAATAGATTATAAATAGATTTCAAGTTATAGTGCTCTTATGAGAAGTGTAATTACAGTTAAGAGAACCACTTCGTTCTTCTTGCATGCTCCTGGGATCCCTTAAAACAGTCTGAGGGATGGCTTATGATAATGAAAAAGTAAATCTGAATTACTTCTATGTATGCTACTTACAGCCGCTCTTCCTACAGCGTAGAAAAAATAACACATAATCCCATAACAAGTTGTGCTTCTAAATAACCTCTTATTTCCTCTAGACCTTAAAAAATAAGATAGAGAAGACGCAGTCTCCACCAGAAATAAGTAAAAATCATGTCCATCCTTCAAATCTCACCCTACTCCCAAATAAGAACCTACATATATATACACACATTTTTTTTCATCCTGCTGGGCTCCCTATGAGACAACTTGCAATTATCAACACACACTTTTACCAGAAGCCTCATAAATACTATCTGAGTCCAGTGTGTTTTGAGAGTCCCTCCTACTCCTTCCCAGCACAAAAGCCCCTATTGATAAGCTGATGAATAGTGTAAATGCAGCTCTGAAAAGGGAAGAGAACTTCCTCTATAATCAATTTTGTGCGGAGACCTTTCTGGCTGCCAAAAGGTCAGAAACTACATCTTCAGGTAAAAACTAACTTGAACTGTACCACTCCTGAAGTACATCAGTAGTTAAGCTATTTATTCTTTGGAGGGCTCCTCCAAGCCCACAAGGAATCTACGGCTTCTTGCCCTATCCTGAACACTTTTGACATTTTGATGTTACCTAGCTGGCCCCATGACCAAGAGAGTTTTACCAAACTTTCTGTCTTGGAAGGGACGTGAAAGAGGACTGGAGAAGGAGGAATGCCAATCTAACTAAAAACACATTGCACAAGCCTGCTGCAAGGAAAAGACAGCCCACCTTCTGGATATGCCCACATAACCAAGCGCAGCAAGAAAGCACTTACCACAGCACACCTTGGCACTCCAACTTAAGCAGGGAGCTTTCCAGCATTCAGAATTTGTACAAGTTCAGTATTTTTTAAATACCGTTCGGGGATGTAGCTTGCGTGACGCCAGAAAGTATCGAGGTGCCGCAGTTTGGATAAGGCTCAAGACACCCGTCCATCCACACAAGCATTCACGCTCCGGGCAAGCACAGTTTCTGCCAAGGAAGCCAACCAAACCTCCACTGGTTTCGTTTCAGACTGCCCCATGTCTCCGCAGAGTCTGAAGGGACAGGGTTAAATGCCGCTTGGCAGGCCCACGGCAGCACCTGCCGCTCTGGAGCTATGCTGGGGACGACAAGGCTTATCCATTCTCGCATCACCACCAGGAGTGACAAAACACTTCCCAGACGTGAATAGACACGAACCCTTTCGAACAGGACAACTGCTATTTCTAGACAACTGTGATGAGTCCTATTAAATCATCATTCTATTCTGAATGGATACCGACACACCTGCAGGAAGCGTCTTTATTTTCTCCCACTCGGACACTGAGTCTGTGGAAGCGTTAGACACAAAACGTACCCACCACCAGCTGATGCAACAGACTAAGCAACTCGTGCTGGAGGCGTTTTTCCTCTCAAGAATCTATAACTCTTTATTGGAAGGGGTTTTACCAGAGACCATTCATGTCTTACAGCAATCTCTCCTATTTGACTGTAATTACAACGAACGCTGTCTTTGCAGAGCAACTGAATCTACTGGCGACACAAAAAGGAACTGACCCAGGCCTCACCCAGCCCAGCGCAAGAACCACGACCAGCAGCCAGAGAGCTCTGAAGGTATTCGCACGGTGGAAGTGCTACACCAAACCATTTAACGTTACTGGAACAATCACATTTCCTTGACTTAGGATACATCAGAAAAAGCGTTCGGTGTGAGAAGGGTAGAGCAAAATCATGCACAGCTGGAAGTTGTAGGGAATCACCAGAACACTAGAATGCTTTCACATACCACTATACCTACTAGCTGAGACAAGTAATGTATTCTATACTACATCCAGTCAGTTACTGCTGTGAAAAACATAATTTATCTACCAAATTAATGCTTAAGGTGCAAGTTGAATCCTTCAGGTTGTTGTTCTTCCCTTTATAAAGCCAATGCACATGATCTACAGCTGCACACTTGTGTTTCTCCCCCCTCAAAACTCAGCACAACGCAATACTGAAAGCACAGGAAGGCAACCTACCGTCATAGTAGACAATAGCTCCAACAAGCTTGTCTTTGCGCAGCATCGGAAACAGCTCCAAGGCTCGTGACTTGCTAAGGACATAACTACTTTTCAGACACTGACTTCCTGCCACGATGTCATACAGTTTTATTCCAAACCAGTAGTATGGCAACTGCCACCACCTGCAGGAGAAAAAAATTCCCATGAAGTGAAATAAAAGAAGCCCCACAACAAAACGTCATTTGAAAGCGCAGGCACACACTGCTGCTGTGATACCCAACGCCCCAAGTGACTCGGTATGTGGGATTACACCAGTTTTACTTTGTACCGTCACACGAGTCCATGGTGTCACAACACAACAGTGACGTGAGAACTTACACACTGTTTGCTACTGTTTTCAACTGACCTACTCGCTGCCGCTAGTCGAGTGGATTCAAGGCTTGGTTTATCCTACGATCTGGATCACAAACGGGCTTTTTGTACTCCAGGGTGAGGTGAGACAAAGCCATGCGCTGAGGGAAGAACCAGCGCAAGTGCACGCTGAAGGGGTTCCTCAGCTGCACATCTTGACTAGTGCCTCCCGCACCAACGGGACCAACTGAGCGCGATCGACCGCTGCCCGCCGTGAGCTCCAGCTGCTACAAGCCCCTTCTGCTGAGGCGGGAATAAAGACAGGCATTGAGATCACTCGGCAAAACCTGACGGCTCCAAGCAGCCTGCTACAGCGAGTGACTGCTCTTACGCCTCTAAAGACCTCGCCCAAGCCACCTGAAGTCTCTTTCTCACACCAGAAGCAAACTGTTCTCCCAACCCCAAACTGGCAGGTGCTGCGGAAGGCAAGCGCACCGGCTCACTGCACTGAACGCCGGGGGCTGTACGGCCTAAACAGCACACTGCCAAGAGCACTATGATAGCCCGTGTTGAAGACAAGGGTGTCCTGGAGGGAACAGCAAATAACATCCTGGGAATTCGCTCATTCCAGCTGTAGACTTCCCTCGGCCCCACAACCGGGGTGGCAGAAACACACTGAGCAGCCCAAGCCCAAGGTGTGCTCCTAGAGAGCACCGACGGCTGCTTGGCGCCCTGGGAGGAATTTCAGGCTTCTACAACACAGCAACGTCTCACCTCCTGGAGGACAAAGCTTGGGGCAGGTTTAAAGACACACTTAGAAAGGGGCACCTGGAAACGCCTCCAGGGAACCAGCTGGCTTGTCAAAGGCAATGGTAACGGAGAGCTGTCACAGCAGAGCTTACTTGTAAACGGGCAGCATTATCGGCAAAGGAGCCGACAGGTGAGGAGCAATTTCAAGCAGATTCGCACGCTCCTCAAGTGCTTCTTTCACGATCTTGTACTGAAAAACAGAAGCGTACGTGTGAATGCCCCGTTGTCCCCATCTGCAACATTTAACAGTAAAACATTTATCAGAGCAAATACCTCCCAATTTTTTACTGTTCTTTCAAAAACACACAGAGATTCAAAAAGCAAGGAAAACGTTTCACTACTTTCATTTTGGTGTCTTGGCAGGTCAGATGGACAGTTTTTCATTTGAATGTCAAGCACAACAAGCCGTGTTACTCCTAACTACGGGCAGAAGGCACTTAAGGAGGGCTACAGCTCATCCCAGGGCACAGCTTCTGTGCCGACTCCCACCATTAAACCCCATGCTAACTCCGAGCTGCAGATGCAGAAGTGTTCTTCTCCAAACCAATCAATATGAATCAATATGAAGTTTTTCTTTGGCAAAAAAGGTTGATTTCTATAGGTAGGTAAGTGCATGATTTATGTATTTTTCCCTGAGAAGTCACCGTTTCTGTAGCAGCACTATAACTGTTGAAACACATTTTGAGAGGTTTCAAAGAGAAGACAAATCCATTTCTCAAAACGCTTCCACCAACACAGGAACACATAAAAGCATTTATACATAACCACTCCTTTACCGTATTTTCTTTCCCCATGCCAGAATAAACAGGACAACCACTCACTCCCCCAAATTCTGATCACGACAGGCAGGAAGCCCTTTTCATTCTGAAGTCAGCCCTGTCTTTGCCTTCCTTCCCCAAAATATACACAGTCTGGAAGGTACGGCAAGTAAGACTGCCCATAAAAGCGCTCAGCAAAAGGCAGCAGCACCGACTTCCCTAGTCTGGAAAGCTCAGCTGGAGGAGACACTCGCTATGTACAGTGGCTGTGGAACACAACAGTCAAGTACTGAAAAAATAAAAAGGAGACTTGGATATAATTGGGATAGGGGAAGTGTCTACTAGCAATTTTTGCTTAACAACCAGCATAAACAATTACCTGCTCAAAATCCAACTTCATGATGGCCTTCTGAAGATATCTCACTCCACCATGGATCAATTTAGTACTCCTGCTGCTGGTCCCTGATGAGAAATCATCTCTTTCTAGAAGGGCTGTTTTTAGTCCTGTGTTACCAGAAAACCAAATTAACTTCTTAAATTACACAATTTGTATGTAATTCATTAAAGACACTTCTCTAGGGTAGAGACAATCACAAGAAAAATTACTCTGTACATGGATAAATTTGTATTCAAAGTGTAGTGCACTGTCTATATTGTAATGAAAAATTTTAGCCTCCTTCCTAAGGGAAAAGTCAAAACAGAACTTAAACAGAAGCACATTAAAACCTGGGTATTTCACAATAGAAAGGCATTACAGTACATTATAGGGGCCATGCTCCCTCAAGCAAATTACAGTTCGTATTCATGGCAGGAACAGAGTATTTTCATGAATACTTTTAACTCTTTGCGGCAGGGAGCTCTAAACCCATCACACTGACACCTCGAACAGCACACCAGAGAGGGAGACAACGGCACCTTCGTCCGCTGGCTGACAGTCGCTGAAGAGGCGCCCAACGCCAGAGGAGAGCCAGCCACGGCACGCTGGCCGCTCCGGCGGGGCTCACCAGAGAACACGACGCGCACACCGAACACCCGGTACTGGGTGTTGCTGGTTCAGAAGGACATTCACCCAAAAACGCAGGCGTGGGTTCCCTGGCGCCGGCGGGGCTGACAATTTGACCAGCCCCAGGCAGGGATAACAGGCGGCGCTCAGGCCGTCACCCACATCCCCAACACAAACGCTTTATAATCAAATGTTGTAACGTAACGAACACTCGGAGCGAGGCTGGCACGTCCGTGGCACCAGCTGGGTTCCCAGTTCCCCTGGCGGCCAGGAAACCGCTCTCCACGGGGGAGGGCACGCCGCCTCCCACGGAAATCCCCGTGAGAGCACAGACCCCAACGCTGTCACGCTGCATCCCTTGCACCAGGGAAGCGCTGGCATCTTCTTCATGAAGGAGGCTGACACCAGGTTATGTGAGGGAAGGTAGGTCAAGGGAAGAGTTGCAGGAGAGAGATAATTAGCAAAGGCCTTTTAATGAGAAGATACAGGCAACAGCTTGGCCACATCCTTCGGCACATACCTACAAGCCACCACTGACTTCCAACATCCAGCCCAAGTAAACCCAACCAGGACAAGCACCACAGGACAAGCACACGGCCATCTTTCACTCAAAAAACATCCTGCGTCACAGCAGTTAGCGGGACAGACCGCCTCCGCCACTGGCAGAGTTTGAAAGCTAGGCAGCCAGGCAAGCAGCGAACCGACGTCAGGGCCATGGCTACCAAACCCAGCAGCCACGACACGGTGATGCACACCCGAGGAGAAGAGCATCGTCTGCATTAGAAGTTATCCCTTGGGTCTTTCCTTCGCCCTCTTTGAGGGGTGCTTTATGTTACTGGTTGATGAACATACATTTTAACATCTACTGGTCTCCCAAAACTTTTATGTCCTTAAAAAAAAATCTAATTATTACTGGTAACTCCCAAAGATCAGAGTAATTTATTTTTGTCAAATGTGACTGAAGATTAATGGATACAATCAGAAATAATTTGGTGAAGATATATCAAACACATGAAAAGCAAAATTTGTTGTTAAGCGAAGCAAACATAATGAAAGAGCAAGTTCCATGAATGAACAGCAACAATACACAATTCATTAACCAAATGCCTAGGAATATTTCACACTTCAGAAACCTACTGATATAATCAGAATATCTAGTAAAAGGATAAACATAGATTACCTATAATCATTTCTGTATGCTTTACAACTGCATTTTCTACCACAGCGCAGCAGAAGTGAAAAGATCCCAAGTTGTCTTCAATGACACATGGGGAAAAAAAAAATCCATAACCAGATTTGAGTTTGTATGTATCTAGCAGTGGTGCAGACCTTACTGCTTGATCTACTTCACAATTATCACACCTTCTGGACAAGTATTTTCTGAATCAAGCTACAAAACACTTGAAGTCAGGTTCTGCCTCTCATTTCTGAGGTGTATCTACAGGTTAAGGAACCTGAAGAACTTTATGGCCAGCTGCTATGTTTTACACTATTCTCTTTTTACCATTTTAGTTCCAAAACCAGAAACAAGGTCTACAAACACAGAAACTAAGGTCGGTTGTCTCCCTCATTGGCTGATTGTACTGAAAACAACAACTGAGAGAGAGCACATTCCAAGACAAGCTTTTCTCCCAAATCTTTTACATAGCTTTTTTTGGATAAAGATACGATATTCTGTGGGAATCCAGCATTTTACTAGAACAGGAGTCGATGCTACAGCCTCTCCCATGCACTCCCATCTCTGTATCTGAAGATTTATTTTCATTAAACTTGTAAAATTACTCTCTTTGAGAACTGTCAGTTTGACTGAACCTGCTGGCCGTTTTCAAAGCTGCTGTGTGAGGTGGATGACAGACAGAGCGGGCATCAGCACCCTGCTCTTTCAGCCCCCAAACAGACTTTCACATGTCTGACCAACTGCACGAGCTATTGGGCAGCACCTGCACATCTGCGGGGCAACAACCAACCGTCACCGCACACATTCTCACCCTCCTGCAGAACTCGGGTACGAAGCATTAGCCTAAACTCATTTGACGTTGAGCTTTGCCTAAGGGAAGGCTAGGCATGAAGTTAACATCAATTCTAGAAGCTTCTTAAAGCAGTTACGCAGCTGACCCCCCGAAAGAGGGGAAATGGGAGCGCAGACGTACCGCATGTACCTGCAGACCGCACGCTGCGAGGACCTGCCGTTCCAGCCCAAACAGACTTCAAGCCTGCAACATGCTCGGGAGCTACAACGCCTGACAATGCCTTGCAGATGTTGCAGACACCCCACGCTGGAGGAAACACGAGCTGGAGAGCCACCGTGCCTCACCCAGAAGTCATGCTTGGCCCTTTCAGAACAGTTGCTATAACAGCGCTGCCAAGTCCTGTCTTCACTTTGCTGCAGACATTCTCCTGCACCAGCAAGGGGAGCGTGACTACAGATAAACCCACTAAGGAGCCACAGAGAATGGGGAGTCCAGCCAAGAGTGTCCAGCAGAAAGGTTTAGGTTAGACAACTGCCTACAAGCACACAGACAAGAAAGACTGCAGAAACAACAAAACGCAATGACATTTTTTCTTCATTTTAGCTTCCGACAGAAGAAGTTTTATAACCAGGCATTCAGAGTACACCTTCTCTAGCTTCAAGTACTCTTGAAAGCCAATCTGACAAATTGATTACACACCATGTAATCCAAGAATAAGAATGCAATTAAATCTTCCAGCCTTACCTCTAGTGACTGCATCTAAAGCGCAGCCACAGCCTGTTGCTCCTCCACCTATAACAAGGACATCAAATTCACTTGTGGTTTGCAGTGCCAAAATCTGTTGTTCTCTTGTGGGGAAATAGTTCTTTATTGGAACAGTCACAGCTTCTGCAGCTTGAACGTGCACAAAGGTACTCTACAAAGATTAAAAACAACGCATGAGGATCTGCATTTATCGTGTGTACACACACGTGTGTACACAGCCACACACACAACCAAATCGCAGCATCTTCTAGGGCCATGAAGGTAAACTCAGATATTCCCAGCCACTCTACCTATAGTTAACAGCAAGAATATTGTATTCAAACATTATGGAGCAACAAACAGTACTGAAATCATAAAGGCTTAGCACACATGTGCTGCATCCTGCCTACTTCAATATAATGCTGTACTCAAGTGCTACTACTCCCTGTATTAATTTTTTCTAGGAATACTGTTCTGCGATGTCAAATGTTGCAGGATGCTTGGGAAGTATTTTGACGAACAGACAGATGGTTAGACTCTCCACTCGCTACCAAAAAAACCCCATCAAAGCAAAGGACTTAAAGACAGACGTACATTTTATATTCTAAAGTTGATTCCAGCGGTATTAATCTAAGCTCAAATCTGATCAGGTTCATGAGATGACTGTGCTTTACTGTCAGATATATAGTATACTAAAACACCAAAGAAACACTATTTCCATAGCCTTTTCGAAAATCTTCTAAGCAAAGCAACTTGCATCCCACAGCATGCTAAAACACAACTTTCCTTTAAAGTGACAAAACTTACTGATGTGGCAGTTTCCAGACAAGTTCAGATTTTACTGGAATGGCTTTGAGAATCTCACCAGTACCCTGCCTGATACCCCACGAGCCACAGCTACTCTCCATGGAGTGACCATGGTGAGAAAGGCTGACGTGCTTGCTCAGTCAACTAACATGGACCATGGTTTAAATTTCAAGGTTTTAACCAGCTTCTGAAGGCTCTCTTCCATCAACACTCATTTAAACTGAATTCTGAAAACCTTTACAGTCACAGGAATCCCCAAACCCCGTTACTGGTCATCATCTGCGTTACGAGCACCATCCCTGTGGGTTCACACTAATTATATACGATGTGCTGTAGGCAGATCCCACAGTTATTCAGATAGTTAAACAGGATGCAAGACCACAAAAGTCATGCTAGCTTTCTCTTTGGTTTTGGCTCCAGCTTTGCTTTTTGTTACAGCTCTTTTTTCCCAAATTTTCCCCATTCACCATTGTCCCTCATTCTGCACAAAACCAGACAGTGAATTTCTCTCACCGCCACTTCTCAAGACCCGAAGGACCCATCTTTTCCTCAACAGAGTAACCCCCTGTACCTACGTGTGCCTGGCAGACAAGGCACCTGCATGTACAACAGACGAAGGGCAGTCGAGGTACTGGCCAGCGAGCCAGAACACCCACAGCACGTCCCAGCTCGGCACCAGACTCCACACGACCTTGAGACCATCACTTGAGCCAGCTCTTCCAGAAATAAGCAGATTTTGGTGCTCAGAATTGTGTGTGTGCTTTTAGTAGCACCTAGCACTTCCCAAGGAACTGTTCTGAACTACATACGGGAAAACAAAGAAACGCCTGCACTACCCAGATCAGGACAGAAAAACTAACTGGCCAATTCAGAATGGATCAAAATAAACAAGTATGAAATTAAGAATTAACATTTTCAGAGTTTCCTGGAAATTACAAACACCCCCAACACGAGAAAAACCTGTTTAAACCTTATAGTCTAAGGTCTGAGCATCACCCAGTCTTCAGTCCAAACGGCAGACTTACCGGACCTGAAACAGCTTGTGTCCAGATCTCCTAGACGGGAAGGAGTACACCGACACAAATTCAAGGCGCAAAACACAACATACTACTTTCTTACTATCATCTAAAGGAATCTGTCTCATCTCTTTCCATCTACTGCTTACAACGGGCAAGGAAGCCCTTCATTTAAGGTTTTATTTCTGACCATCCCTTGAATAAACAGCACTAGGCAAGTTGTTCAGTTGTTTCTGTAACTTCACTGCTTATTGCACTGTTAACTGTGAATTACAGTCGCCACCGAAACAGCTCTCAGCCCACACCCACGCTGCAAACAACCCACCACAAGCACCGCGTACCCTGCCTTGGCATTTCATCGCTGCTCAGCCCACAGGCGAGTCTCCCTGCCAGGTGCTCCCGGATCACAGCGGCGACGGAAACCTCGCCGCTAATACAAGCCACCTCCAGGCTTCAGCAGCTCCAGCCACTTTCCCTGGCATTTGCAACGGGGAGGGAATACACACCCGCCGCATCACAGAGCTTGGCCGACAGAGGGGACCCCGCTCGCTTGCGCCGCCTGTCCCCACGCCCGGCCGAAGGGGTCTCTTGAGCAGCTGCCCACGGGGTAGCCCCGCTTCAGCAAGCGAGGCCCTGGCTGGCACAGGGCGCTGCCAGCAGGCCTTGGGAGCGACGGGTGAAAGCGACTCTTGCAACACACCCACTGCAAATTAACAGCCAATTCAGCCATGCCCAAGAAGCCTGAACCCGGATTAAATAGTGCACACAACCGAAGTGGTGTTGTTCAAAACGACCTGCGCGCTCCTCGGCAGCGTCACGACTGAAATGCACTCCTTCTCAATGCTCCTATCGCTGCTGTACAACTGAAAATAAAATCTAGTAACCAGCAGCCACGTCTAAAGGAAGTGCATATTCAAAAGATAATGGATGATCAAGTTCATACTTAATCACAGATTACACCAACTACCACGCAAGCAGCTCAGGCAAGCTGCCGAGGATCGCAGCAACCGCCTTCCCTGCACACGTGTTACAACTCCATCGACACGGAAAGCCGGACTGGAGAGAGAGTGCTTCACTTCACATTAAGGATTTGTATCTTCCCAGGAAGAAAGTGAAAATTAAGGTTTAGAACCACAGTTTGTTGGGTTATGACCCCAGCACAGCACTACCACTGATTTTTCCCCAAGGACAGTGCCCACGGTTCCCGCTGGAGCCACCCCCGGCCCAGCCAGCGCTCGGTCTCACTTCCAGGCGGGCCACCAGCCACATGAATCCCTCGACCGACTGTGGCCAGGCTTAGTCACCGACCACAAACGCCCAGGAACGAAAGGTCTCCTAATTAGGAGCTTGTTTAAACCCACCGCAGCCCTCAAACAGAGGCACAGCGCTGCCAGCCCCAGGAGTTCGGGCTGTTACGAGACGCACACAGATGGCGGAGAGATCGCGCCGCTGCGAAGTGGCGGTGAACGCCGATGAGCCTCCCAACTGCCGCCTGCCCTCGCCCTCGCCTCTGTACATACTAACACCGCAGCTGGCAAAGATCACCCGATGGGGAACAAAGTTTTAGCACTTCAAAGAAATTCAGCTTCCACGTTGCTCTTCTGAACAACGAATTCAGCACGTTTCCACCCATTATTGCCTCTTGCCCCACTCTCTCCCCAGCCTACTCATCTCTAGCAGCACTAAAACTTTTACATCCCCCAAAGCACTGAAGAAACTTTTATATCCCTAAAATAAGGTACGCTGATGCAGTTCCAGAACGTGTTTTTCCAGGAAGCGATGGACACAAGGAGGGAGATGCCGAGAGGATCCAGCCATTCCCGTCTTGACGCCTTCCTCCACGGCTGTGAAGACGACCCTCCTGCCCCCGCGCTTCTGCGGGGCTCGCTGTCACCCCTGGCCACCTCCGGCAGCGGCTCTGCACAGCTTCCCCTCCGGAGCGGGGCCGAGAAAGCAGCGCCTGAAAGGTTCCTCCCCTGGAACACCTGGAACACCTGCAACCTGCCACAGCGCTGCAGCCCTCTGGGTCGGGTGGCCAGCGCTCCCGACTGGCTTCCTCCGCGGGCTCGCGCTGTCCTGGGCCAGCTGTGGCACCGAGCACACTTCTTAGCGCTGCGCCGGCACAGAGCGGGGCCAGACAGCCTGTGCCCGTTTCCTCGCTTCCCTCAATACCACCCTGTGACCTCGAGGCAACAGTGACAAGAAGGAAACTGCGAACACCAAAACCCCCCCCGTGGCTTGGTCTTACGTGTGTTTCGGTTGTATCACATTCAGCTCAACTTTCCTAAACTCTAAGAAAGAGAAAATCCCCATCTCACAATGAGTTCTGCACTACGTTTCCAGACACGCCTTCTTCAGTGACTACCTGCAAAGTGTACCACTTCAGGTCAGCAAGAGGATACAGGAGAAACAAAATTGAGAGTCCAAGAAGTACCAGCACCAATTGGTTTTGACTGTATTTTTTGTCTTGTTTTCAAACACCTTGTGTACAACAAATGGCTTGTAGTAAAACACAGACCAGAGTCCCGCGCAGATAGCCACTGGCATAGCGAAGGCATACAGATTAGCCCTGCAACGTGAGCCATTAGTGCACCAGGAACTGATATAGATATGATTCATCTTGCTGTCAATTAAATGCGAGAGTGAAGAAAAGCTGCATACAGGGATTCCATCTGCAATAACGTGATTAGTTTGGCAGTGAACAAGTATGTTTACTGAAATAAGCAATTGCTGTTTATATCTACAATTTCTCAGGCAAGAGTTCCTTGAATGGTTTTGATTACACACTTAGCGAGAAGAAATTCAGTTTGGCAGTTTGAATTTAATCATGAAGTTATAAAGTGATCTAGTAATCCATAAGCAAGCATTCTTGTTAATTGGCTAACGTAAATCTCCAGGTAGGTTTGCAGAGTCAAATTCATCATCCTTATTCATTAAAAAAAAAAAAAAGTCATTAAAAAAAACCCCAAAGCAGGCCCCGATGCATGATCTGTGATCACACTCTATCAGATTCACCTTGATGAGCAATTCCTCCTGACCAACAACGTACTTACACAGCAGAGAGAGGAGGATTGCCTGGTGGGCTTAGTCAGGAAAGGACAGAGATGTCTTACAACTCTAACACAAAGCAGTGCTTTTCCCTTAACGATTACTCGAAGAGGGGGGCAATGGCTGGCTGTATCACCTTTGCCATTCAGCTATCTGAATATCTGAGGCCAAATCAATCAATTATGTACATAGCCTGTGTATTTTATGTCTCAAGAGGGGTCCAGCTTCATCTCAGATGCAATTCTCTTCAGGAGCTTCTGACTGGTAGTCAATGCAGCGTACACGGATTTGAGAGTTCCTGTATTGTTTAAGATGAAATCCATTTACAGTGGTAGCACTGAAAACAAACGTAAGCCTATGCTCACTTTTGCTTTACCTGGAGGGACTAGTTTCTTCAGACCTCTGCACAACCTGCTGTGAAGAGCTCCCCAGCTGTCTCCTTCTCTCCAGAAAACGGTTCTCCTTTTTAATCTAACCCAAAGCCTCCTTGTCAGGTTTTTGCCCTCAACAGCCTAAGCCAGTAAGGCTGCACAGAAAGCCTGACCAGCTTCCTTAAGGGTAACGGTTATTCAATATGAAAGAACCACTTCTGTGTGTTTACTGAAAGAGGTTTTGCTTGAATTAGTGTCATTCCTACTTACTCCCTTACCCACAGCATCAAGCTAACCCATCTTATTAATTCAGTAAATATCCCAGTGACCAGGTTACTATAAAAGACACAGAAGTGCAATCCTCATCTATCAGCTTATGAGTTAAATTCACCAACAGTTCTGTCATGTCAACACGTGTTCCCATCCTCCCTTTGCTCCGCAGGAACCGTGTGCTGTCAAAAAACCCAACCCCCAACGAGGGCAGTTCACTGCCTACGCCATATGCAGATCCACATTCTCGGGTTATATTGCCCCAACTGCTGCTGCAGAGACGTGCTCCAAAATGTCAGGACGTGTGTGTGTGTGTATAGAAAAAGAAGTTGGGATAAACATCTTGAAAACCAGGACAGACCTGCATCAAAGGAGTGGTTGATGCCCAAGGTGCACGCGCTGTACAGCGTTCCCAGGCAGGCGAGGTTAACCGTGCCAGCTCTGCCATGCCCCTCACCGTTAGGCTTGGACCCTCAAACCTAGCAAGGGCAACTTAAATTTCACCATCGGAAGCTGCCAATACTCTCCCTTTCAGCAGACAAACCACCCACTGGTACGCTCGACTAACAAATCCAAATGACCTCCCACCCATTCGCAAGGGTCAGAAGCTCGCCACCCTCCAGCTCCTCCCTTTGAACGACCTGGGACAGCCAAGTTTCACAGAAACAGGGAACACCAGCTGAGTGACCACAGAAAACAAAGGAAGACAGATCAACTAGACCGTGTGTTCAGGATTACTAGCCAGCCGAGGGGTTTATTCTGTAACCGGGTGCCCCTGTCTCCAGGGTGCCAGCCACGGCACAGACACCCGGTCACTGAGTGAACCAATACCAACATGCGTAAAAAACCGGAGCATTTTATTCCTGTCTTCTTCTGTGACGGATTCTGCTCTTGAAATAACAACAGATTTCCTACAATGTGTAGCCAATTAGTGCACATCTTGGGGCAATATCCTTCTCTGGCACAGGAAGACAAGATCTTTGCCCTAGCATATATTTGATTGGCAGGCATTATTAAAAAGAGGACACTTGGGCTGGGGGACATGCCCACAGCTTAGATATGTCAACACGACAAATGGACTGTCCTCCTTTGTGTCAATCCCTCCAGTTATGTTCCACCTGCTGCCCTATATTAGGTGTTTAAGGCAGCAGCTTTAAGGGACATCACGTGGGAGATGTGCAAGTTGGTACAACACGAAAACAACACGCTGTTCACTTGACAGATCCGTTTGCTTACACATATGCTGGAAATTTTCAGAGCCTTCGTAGACTGATCCTACACAACGGGTTTAAAATATTGGGGGACAAGCGGTTATTTCCCTTTCACACCATGACCATCTTCTGTAAAACTTTGGGTTTTAATCTGTCTCTGGAAATTAATAACGGCCATCCATTCCCAGAAAAATAGGAATTCCCTGAATTCTGGAAGACCGCATCTACAACAAGTGAGCTATCCAGATCGCTTTTCCCTTCCAACTCCTTCTCTTACTTAACAGTCCTAAAATTTGAAGCTGCTATTTCTGACAGTAATGAAGCCAGAGTGTAAAATCCTGTGATAAAGACTCCAGAGAGAGTTAGGAACAGTATTATCAGCTAGGTGCAAGACAGGCAGCCCAACGGGAAGCTCACTTTAAATGCTAGGTTTTATTTTCTGCAACATTTTTTCTGAAGCCATAAGGATCCTGGCTTATCCATTTTCCAGCTAGGTTCCCCAGAAATGACTCATCTCACTTGCTTCACCAGTCCCTCAGCTGCTACTCCTCCTCCCCATAGAAACAGCCAGAAGATTCAGATGATCATTTATTCAGCCGTAATACACACCTTCACGGAGCTCAGTGAAGGCGGTCTCCCATCACCCACTGTTTCACCTTCAACTAGCCCATTAAGATCCACTTCTGCTCCTATTTTCAGTTTCCCCAATTTGAATGGCAACTTATAGTAAACGTGTGGTAACTCAAGCAGTTCCCAGAGTAACAGCTTGTCTCGATGAAGAGCTGACTGATTGCATTGCTGAGGCGAGAAGCAGCAAACAGCACGCGAAATGAGCACCTGCTCACCTAGCTGCTCGGACCAATACCATCGCAAGGGAAGGAGGAGGTACTTGGGCTTAAGCTTTTTCCAAACCCAGACTGAAGCATAATGGGATGGAGCTCTGCCTACACCTACTTCATCCATTTTACAGAACACCGATTGCAAATATTTTTGGCCAAACGCGAAGTGCCAGCCTCACCGCCCGCGTTTAACACAAGATCAGAAGACACGTTCCCTTATACGCATCTACAAGCCCAGACGTGGTTGTTTCATAGAACTCGGCAGCACAGCACAACTGCACTAAACCAGGGGGCATTGATTTGCTTCAGGACAAAGAGCAGCTGTCGATCCACACCAGCTCTGCCTAAAACCAGCCCACAACTCACGTTCCTTTTACTGATTCCTCCCCGGCTTCTGCACGGAGAAGCGAGGCGAAGAGCACGGTGCCCGCGGCTCTGCCGTGAGGAGTGGATAATGCCCACGAAATCTGTTCTCCACAGCGGCAAGAACCAACACACCAACTGACACTGGCACCTACCACACCTCTTCCTGCCACCACCGCTTTACTTTAACAGCAAGTCCCCCACATCACCCTTCACTGCTCGGGGAATTTATTCTGCCCGTGGGCCTTGGCTACCTGGGAGCCTGCACCGAGCCGGGCCTCGAGCTCACCAGTGTCGAGGCTGGGCCCACCCAGCCAGAGGCCAGTGCCCACCAGAAACAACACGAGCCTCACAACTGACTTCTGCAGCACAGACCCCTTCCTCAAAGAGTTTTTAGCTTTTTGACCCGAACGAGAGCTGGCACCACGACTGTTTTGAAGCTGAGATTTTCAGAGGTAGTGCTAGTGGTTTCTCTTCAAGCTTCTACATTTGAAAACACTCTTCGAACTCTACTTAGTGCTTATATTTCCATCAGCACTTTCCAGTCCTCCTGCAACTAAGTACAATCCCCAGTGGTACACAAAGGTCATTTTTGAAACATGAAAAGTGATTTACAGGAACCACACTTCCCCACTGGTTAAAGACCTACAGTAGTGAAACAGGGTTTAATGCCATCCTCCAGATTAGCACCTACCAAATCAAGCTGAGAGGCTCTTGGCATTCCTTCCCAAACAAAACTATTCCTATAAGCCTAACATACGCTCAAACAGATTTTAAGTTTCATATTTTATCAGAAATCATAATTAATACTTACGTGTTTGTTTCTATACTGAGAAAATTGAGAGAGGCCAAAAACTGTTGCTATGGCACCTCCTCCAATGAGAGCAGTTCCTTTCACTGCCTTCTGAAATGCCATTTTTTACTGTAAGAAAAGAAGATAAAAATTAATAGGTGGTTTTACCATGTTAGAATCTAGGCTACCCCAAATAGACCATTTGTAGAAACTAATGGCAATGGTGTGACAAGTTGCAACTTTGGGTAACCATATATTAATTAGCGATTTTCATTGCAATATTAATAATTTCTAAACAAAGCCTAGAAGAGGCAAGCTGGGTGCTCTGGTGCTTGCTGTGAAAGCTGAACGACAAAAGAGCCTCCAGATACACAAGTAGGCAAGTACAGCGCCCCCCACTTAACCTCTCAGTACTTGCAAACGTCACAAGCACTTACCATACCGCAGCAGAAACAGAACGAGAACACCCCGGCATCAGCCAGACGGCCACCAAATCCTTACCCAACACAACAGCCGATCGGCTTGACAAGATCACCTTTCGCTACCCTCCTGGCCCACCAAACTCCTTCTACAATCACATTTGCCTGACAGCACTCCATCTTGCTTTCCAGCCAGGAACTACGACCCTCTGTTCGCTGTCTACCAGCAAAGCTTGTCCTACCCGAGCGGTGAAGAAGCGCTGCGCTGCTGGTCAGGAAGCAGGTCCTCCGGTGAGAAGCAGCAGCAGAAATGGTGGACAAGACTGAGTGGCTTGAAATAAGCGCGGAACTTCATTGTCTAGCTACAGAGGGTTTCAAACCAGCCCTATGTGGGTCAGGCAAATTCTTAAAGGACCCAGTGTTCGGATACTGAATGAAAAATTTGCATGGAACTGACCTGAATCTTAAGCAGGCACAACCTAATCCATCTTCCCGGGACGGCGGCAGCTCGCGTCGCATTAGAAGCGACATACATCAAGGCTGAAGGACCCCCGTCAGCACTCCAAGCCCTCCGGTGATGCAGACGTCTTTGTCCAAGCCCCAGATTCACCCAGCAGCCTCCACACGAGAGGCTGAGCGCCGTTAAGGCTTAAAGCAGAAGCAGGCGACGCGCACGGCCCCGCGCCAACACCGGCACGCCAGCGGACTCACAACACAGCAGGAGCAGCCCCGGGCCAGGAGCAGGGAGCCGTGGCGGCTCTCCATCCCCGGGGCCCCGGCAGCCTCACCCGAAGGCTGGCCGGGGGGGCCCAGCTCT
Organism: Leptosomus discolor; assembly: GCF_034619465.1. NCBI lineage: Eukaryota > Metazoa > Chordata > Aves > Leptosomiformes > Leptosomidae > Leptosomus > Leptosomus discolor. Next base: position 974,507 of record NC_141395.1, read on the forward strand.
CGCCTCCGTCCCCTGGTGAGGCCCCGCGGGCCACCCCCGCCGCCCTGGTCTGGCGCAGCTCCGGCACGGCACCTCACCGCGCACCTGATGATCGAGAGGCTTTGCCACCCTCCCTCCGCGCCTGCTGCCCACCCGAGCCCAAACACACCAGGCCGGGCTACAAACCACTGCTTTTGGCAGCCTGCAGCTTTCTTGTCAAGGTTTGCAGCGCAGTACTTTCAACTGAACAGTTATTTCTTTGGCCTTATAAATACAATTAAACATGAAATACTGTATATTACTATACGTCTGTACGCAGGTCTTCTATTTTCTCCTATTAGTTCTTCCAGCTAGCATAACTGTTCTTTCTTCTTAAAAAAATACAGCAAACATGTTTAAGACACGAGCCAAACCAGAAAACTTCATTTTTGAGGTGTTACAGATCCTTCATTCCCTGTGCACTTTGCTCGCAGCACACTCAGTGCGTGGGGAAACCCCACACACCACTGCTGTAGGCAAACGTTCAATGGACAGATGTTGTACGTACGCACCAGAGGCGAGTGACTGTTGTACAAAAGGCCAAGACTTGCAGCTTCCCACCAGTTTTTCTGAAAAGCAGCACACGCACTGTTGAAGTTTCCCACCGTAACAACCCTCATATGCACGTGGAGTACCACATTTTCCATTACTTCATGCTTCGGTCTCAAAAAAGACCAACCTCATCTTTGCTTTATGACAGGGAGGAGTAAAAGGGGAAGGCAGCAGACAGCAAAACCCCCCCAGCAAGGGACGTTTCTGAAAGGGGAGTTACTGCCGAGGCCTGCCCTCAACAGCTACGCCAACAGGGAGGAAGCGCTGAGTCGGAGGTCTCGGACCTGCCGCCGGCACCAGCCAGCAGCCGCACCTCCACCTGTACGCAGCACGGGGAAGCGCGCCGTGCCGGGGCCATCCACCCCAGCCAGCCGGGCTGGCACGCTGCCGTGGCCACCCCGGCACCGCAGGGCGGCTGCCTCTCCCCGACCCAGCTCCCAAGCGGCGCGAGGCTCCCAGTCGGGTCTGCGGTCGCTGCCCAGCTGCATCGCACCCGCTGCAAGGGGAGGGCAAGCGCCCAGCGAGGAAGGCTGCCCATGGGGGACCTGCCAAGGGTACGGCCACGGCACCGGCAGCTCGTGGGACAGCCACGTACGCTGGGACACCGGCCTGTCGCCTGCAGAGTGTCGTGCCCATCGGTCTGGCGCAGGTCTCACACACCGGGATTTGGGCAATCTGAGAAACTTCCTACCTCAGGAGCAGAGTGCCTCAGGATCAGACCCCATCCTGTAGGCTTATCAGCCCTCCCCCAAACTCAAAAGTAAAACCCAACCATCGGCTAAACCTACCACCCGAAATCTGTTAGGACAAGCTTTTGTAAGATCACCTCTACACACCTGAAAATGCCTATGGATAGTCATGAAGTCACAACACAACATGAAATCCAGCACTACGTGAGAACTGAAACAGCAGCTGGAAACCACATCACCCCACTTGGCACCTCCTGCGAAACACAAGAACTGAGACCCTCAGCATCACCTCGCACACCATCTGCAGCCCCACGGAGCATGCGGTGACGGTGAACACAAGCCCATCACCCAAGCACTCTCTGTACTACACGCTTCCACCGCAAGGTTTCTTCAGGTCGCTGCAGTAACAGCGCATCTCGCAGGCTGCAAACCGGCGGCAGTCCTGGAGTCGTTTCACACACCTGGTGCACCAGCAAAGGAGTCCCTTCAAGTAGGAGTATGAAACCTTTGCAAGTGCCTGTTCTGGGAACACAATATGCTCTAGAATCCAAGGGAGTCGAAAAAGAACAAACTAGCATCTTCCAACAAGCTGGCTTACACGTCTGCAGGGATACTGCTCTTCCAGAAAACAAACGGAAGCGTATCCCACGTTTCACCAAGTTCAGTAGGAAATGGTGGTGCCTGAAGCTCAAATCCCTACTTATCCCTGGACAACTACTTCACCAGTTCGTTAACTATGACCAAACTCATCGGGAGCCACGGCTCAGCGGCTGGCGTGAGACGGCACGCACGGCCCCGCAGGCTGCTAGCCAAGCGCTGAGCACCCCACCTCCCACCCCGCAGCACCGCACCCTCACCCACCGCCCACCCAGCCCGGAGGGGCAGCTGCAGAGCCCGGGCAGCCGCTGGCACTAGTCCTGGCTTCTCCTCCCCTGGCCCCTTTAAACCTTTCCGAGACGTCATTTCAAAGAGCGGGTACATACCCACCAGAGTTAAACTGTCACGTTTCCATCGAGTAGGACTGAACGAGAGCAGCACAAAGTATACAAACCACGGACTAAGAGTCTCAGCCATCATCGCCTACACCAGCTGGCTTTAAAAATGCAGTTTCCCAGACAGCTTTGGAAGTCATTTATTTTTGTTTTTAAAACAAGGAAATCATGATCTTAGGACTGCATGTTCTACTGCCTTTTTAACTAGCATTTTATCAGCACTTCTGAAAAAAAAAAAAAAACAGAAATTTTTAAAACTGAAGCAATAACACAGCTATTTGACCTTTACATCTTTAGTTACGGGTTAAGAAATCCTTACTGCATTAACCTAAATCTAAAGTTTCCCTCACTGTGACTCACACTAGAAATACCATTGCACATATGAAGAAAGAAGCACAAATTCCCCCAAAGCTGTGTGTAGATTTCTAACTTGTTTGTACAACAACGCTGCCCAAAGTTACTGAAGCAAGCAGGGGAAATAAACGCAACACTCACCACAACCCTGAGTTACACAGAGCGCCTCACAGAATTTTTCAGTAGTTTGAAACATCTGTTCTTCTGATAACTTTGTTAAGAAAACCCTTAAACAGAACATGCTCACATACCGAGGAAAGCTGTACTGGGCCAGTGCTGGGAGTTAGATAACGACCAGTATTGCAGTTGCTCTTTCCACTCAAGAGCGCCACATCTCCACCTCCCACCAGGCCTCTGCAAACAGCAGGCACAGACCCAAGGTCTCCGTCGCAGCAGCGTCAGCTGAAGGAGCTCCCCGTGCCACCTCCTACGAACCTCCCACTGCACCTTTCACAGCCCCTGCCCGACTGTGGTGCTCACGGGTGCTGACAGGCAACAGTTTGCTATGGATGCCACAGGTTCTCCTCCATTAACTAGGATAAACACCAGTTCTTCCAGGTAACAGAATTCATTTAACCAGACAAACAGCAAAAACAACAAAAGCCCCCATGCTCCCCCAATGCCTACTTTGATCCAGAAAACTCTGAAGCATCTGTCACCAGCTCTGACACAACACTACAGAGGCAAGCAAACAGCTTTTATTTAACAGTTTCCTCTACAAAAATCTCTACCAGGAACCCAACAAACTCCACTGCCAATTGCACGCAGTAAACATTCCTTCTTATGTATAAATAGTGTCAGTCTTCAGAAGTTAAATGACTATCAAAATCCAATGAAAGTTCAACTCAAAATTGGTTTCTTGAAAACTCTGGCTGAGATACAAAGTCTTGAGAATGGTGTCTATCTGCCCTGGTCTTTTAGCACACTAACCTCGTCCTCCTTCAGATGCCTCCCAGCGAAGCTCCGCACCCTCCAGAGCCCAGCACAGGCAGCCCAGAGCAGCAGCAGCCTGCAGAGCTCTGCGGCCACCTGGAAGCGCTGACGCTCCGCCGGGGCAGTCACTTGGGCCCAGGGAGCTGGAAGACCTGCTGCCCACCCGTCCGCTCCCACCGCCCCCCGCGCTGCCTTCCCCACACGAAGCCGGGCACAAAGAGTACGGACAGCGAGGGGGGGGGGGGAGAGGAAAGACCGGAGCGTACCTATGCACCAGGCTGGAGGGCGCAGCGGTGGAGAAGCCGCTTCCAAAGCGGCAAAGCAATAACCCAAAGGACGATCAGGCCGGGGAGCCGAGCGGCGCTCCCCTCTGCTGCCGGTTCCACATCCTCAGACCCAAGGGCTGTTGCCCACATACGGTTCCAACTGGCCCCGAGTGCCCCGTAACTTCCCCCCCACTACCGAGCACCCTGTTGGCACTGCACAGGTAACAACACCCGCAGAGCTGTGACAAGCCTTTCGGCTACACAACCTGTTCAGGCAAGGCAGCCGACACCAAGGGCGCTGCTGCGGGCACTGCCGCGGCGGGTGGGAAGGTGCGGGCACACAGGGAACAGGGCTCGGGATCGCTCCTGCAGTGGGAGCTTACCCCAGTCTCACTGGGACGCAGCTGTCCTAATGGCGCTGAAGTGAAACCAGGTACGCCACAGACAGCAGTTTTGCCCCTTTCATCATGCAAGGTAACATACAGAACATAAAGCAAGCGGCAGCGCCCTCTGGGCAGGGGGGATCTCCAGCCCCAGCTGTCGGTGAGGCGCTACCCTCTGCTTGCCCGACAGCCGGCTACCTGTGTCATTAGCTCTACTCGGAGCCAGTAGCCGGACTACATGCAATTCCCCGGAGAAAGGAACACTCCCAGGAGACCAGCTGCTCAAATTGCCACATAAATCTTGCACACCGTCAGAAGAGAAGTATTCAGGGACAGAAAGGAAAATACAGCTTAACGTAAGCCACTCTAACACGAAGCTAGACAGGCATTCAAGCCTACAGACGGTGTTTCACACCTAGAACATCTCAATTTCACCCTGGGAACCCACGAGCCTGTATGAGCAGCGGTATTTGGGTCAGGCTGAAGTGAGCCTGGGCACTAGCAGGTACCGCGGGCAGGCAGAGCCCCAGGCAAGCCCCCAGCAGAGACTCGGTCTGTATGTGCCAGGCTGAGGCTCTGCCCCAGGCTCTTCAGCGGGGCCCTGCTAGGGCATAGAGCAACTCCTCCCTGCCCAAATGCTCCAGCTTCTTTCTGAGGTGAACTGCATTGCATGTGGGGAATGGCACGCAACAAGGTCTCCTCGGGGCAGGAGGACAGCCTAAACACGGCCCCGGTGTGCACACAGCCAAAGAGAAATCGGAGGCGCTCCAAACGCACACCTGGGGGCTTCTTCCTCGGGTTCTGTCCCAGAAGGGCTGCTACAGGCTACTGTCAGCACCAAGCAGGAAAAACCAGAGCATAGAAGGTGAAAGGGGGAAGAATGCAGCCCACAGCTACCACAAAGGCTGTGCACAGAGTGCTACGTATACAGAGAAGGGCCTACACTTAAAGCGCCCCATCTTTTCTAAGTAGCTAATAAAACTTGACCCTCTTCCAAGCTGAGATCAATAGCTGGTGATGGAAACTGAATTTTATTTCAGTTAAAATTATAATTGCAAACAGCATGAGAAGCGATGCAGTCAGAAAACAGTCATCTTTCCCTAACACAAATATTTTGAGTCACCATCAAAAACGGCTCAAACACTGTACAGAGCTTTAACACTGCAAGTGCCATCTGTAAATCTGCATGTTAAGCCTTATCCTTAGTTTTGATACAGGTCATAAATGGCACCCTTAGGACCCATGCCCTCGATTCAGGGTGGGCTGAAGTCCCCACCAGGCTCTGGAACAAGCTCTGGCCAGGGCAAGGAGCCCTTGACTGGCTCAGGAGGAGCCAGCAGCATGCCGCAAGGTTTGGGTAGGTGTGCAGCGTGATCTGTCCAAAGAGTGAAATAACCCACTTCTCAGAGAACCAGACGACTATTGGTAAAGATTCCCAGGGACATTAGCTCAAACTTCTAGCTATCAAAGGATCCCTGACAAGAAGAAACAGACTCTAAACTTGAAAGGAAACACAAAGGGGGGGAAAAAAAAAAAAAAGTCTACATGAAATGGGAACTACACAAACAACTTATCAGGACAACCTCATGCTTTCAGTTTCCGAAAGTTAAAGAAGTTCCTATAGACTGTCGTCAGGGCAGGAACCACTCCCTCCCACAGGGTGTTTCTCAACCAGCCACCCAGGGTCGCACTCGCTTGGACGCAAGGCAGCAGCAACAGTCACTCCCGCAGGAAGGTCCCACTCCAGTCCAGGCTGGTGACCAGTGACCCTGCCCTGGTGAGGTCCCGGGTGAACCTCACAAGCTGACAGGCCCCAGACCCCCTGCACCATGGGCAAGGGCTCCACCTCCCAGCTCGCACACCTAAATGCGGGGGTCTCCTGCTGCGCCGTCAGCCCCACGAGCGCACAAAGCGCGACTTACAGCCTGGTTCTGAAAGAAGGGATTTCAACACCCGTCCTCAGTGGATGCTTCTGCACAGCGCGCCCCACACGACAAGCCTCCGCCACCCTGCAGCTCTCCTCAGGCTGCTACAAATCCGAGGAGTGACTTGCTTTATTTCCCGTAATGCCCAGCCCAGGCAGCTGCAAGACTGTTGGCTGGATCTTACGTTGAGTTGTGTAACCCACTCCCACCCGAGGAGGCCGGGTGACAGAAAAGGGAGTGCTGCAATCGTCGGCATTTCTGTGCTCAAATGCCTTCTAATTATTACGGTATCGGGCTGGATCTAAGCAGCGCAGGGCCAAAGTTGGGGGAAAGAATGAGAGGAATGAGGGAAGAGGGAGGGAAGGGGAACGGTGGAAGATTTAGACCCAGAATTGCGAGCTAGAGATCAAAGAAGATGACTACTTTAGCAAAAGTGAAGAGACAGATGGATACAAACTGTAGAGCTTAGCAATAGGAGGGTGTGACGCCCTGCATGCTGCCATCAGACATGGTGTATGAGACGCAAAACCTGTTAAATTAAGAGAAGAAATCCAATCTGTTATGTTGTATATCTGTGTGCTTTACGAGGCCATTACCATGGAACCTGGGTGCTTCACATTCCATTTTAAATGAACACATCTAATAAAGTGAGTCACTCAATGGAAGACTTAAAAATAGAAAACTTATAATCATCACCACTACAGTTTGCATAACTTGCCATTGGCACAGCAGCATCGTCTAATTCGATCTTTCTCATTCCTTCCAAAAGCTTCTCAGGTAAGTTTTGGAGGATGAGAGCCCCAGACTGATGCCCCTCCGGGCTGAGCTGAGAGTCTTGCACCACCTCTGCTTCTCCAAACCACTGCAGCCACTATCCTCTGCTCCCTCCACTCCAGCTTCTGAGCCCTCCTGCAGGACTACTTAAAAGGTGGCCACTGTGACTGACGGCACACGGAACAGCAGTCAGACAGGCCACCCTTAGGTAACCGGAGCATTCAAAGCTGTGCTATTCTGCGAGCGTGGCACTGGCAGGTTGCAGAGTGTGTCAATGCAGGAAGTGGCCAAATAACAGGAAAAAGGGTGTGTAAGCAGAAAATAACCCTGTTAGCACCCCCCTTAACAAGATCATCCACCAGGTCTCTCTTCTTAACCACGTCAGCCCTTTAAAAAACACACACTAGGTTAGGCGGGATGTTAGACCGCACTAACTGAAGTAAGCATCTTTAAAGCCAGGGATTGAAGCTTAAACCAACCAAAACTGAAGATGCTTCCCCTGCAGCACCCCCAACAGTCACCAAGCACCTCTCTCCTCAGTTGATAGGGGTCTGACCTCCTGGGCTGCCCTGCCTGTCACCCAACCAGCCACGACAGCAGTCAAGAGAACAGAGCAGCACGCCTTGAAGGCCAACCAAAGCTTGTCACGTACCCCACCAGCAGCAGCCTGGGCCACTGACTCACACACTCCTGACTTCCACAGGTAATCGCTGTAAGCCAGATCTACGCTGAGGCCACACACCAAGAAAGAGTTCCAGGGGGTACAAAAGTCGACCGCCACATCACAGCAGAGTCCATCCTCCCGATCCTCTCCTACAGACTCCGATGGTTACTTCATGTTCTTCAACACAAGTTACAGCACTTTAATTAAAGCAATTATTCAAGAACTACCTCACCAACCAAGCCCAGAAACCTAAGCCACAAGATCCAGACAGCTCACAGAGTTATAAGTGCCCTTCAGCCACAGACCACATCACAAATTTGTAAGTTCCTGCACACCCAAACACCCCGCGGGCCACCCAGCACTAATAAGTGGAAGCAAAGCAGCCGTTTACCATATGGGGAAAATCCTTCCCACGCTCTAGTGCAGGCAACTAGCTCAGCTACCGTGCCCAAAAGTAGCTGCAGCACTTGTCATGCACAAAATTCAAGGAAAAACAAAGCAAAAAAAACAGACATACGATCCTCATTCCTTCTCTCACTGCTTCAAACTACTTAATTTGCTTTCTGTGCCCAGGTGCCAAAGCCTTCCCACCCAGCATTAGATGATACCCCAGCTGCTTTCAGCTGTGTCCTACAAGGAACAAACTTTTTTGGCTTCTCTTTCCACTATTTGCACTTCTAACCTAACCACTTCTTTTTCTTCTGTTTTGTTGCCCTCCTACAAAAAAAGTTTTACGGATGATGAGGGGAAAAGTCTGATTTGTAAACCTTCCTTGGGATTTCAGACAGCAATACTCTTGCCAGAGAAAGCAGCGTGTTTCTGAGAGCCAGGCAATGCTTACAGACAGCGATGGCTGCAGTCCCAAGCACTGTACCCAAGAACTGACAGGAATACAGAGAAGCACCGAGGTCACGAGTATTTAGAGCTTTCCTGCCATACAATCACCATAATGTATTTATCAAGCTTTACGATAAAAGTATTTCAATTCCCTCCTGTCCTACTGAAAGATTACTTCAAAATCTGCCATCCAAGCAGCAGGAAACCTAGTCTCCGGCCTGATTACTGACGGCATGTACGCAGGGTGATTCCCATACCTCCCTGTTCTTGTGCCAATACTGTCTTGAGCTCAAGTACTTCAAACAGTCAGTTCTTGCTTTCTCTGTTAGCAGGGGTTAATACCAGCCGTAACACAATACAAACTTGCAAATGCTATAAACCAGCTACGGTAATGAGAAAGAAATGTCCTTGTCAGGCGCAGTTAATTTACAGCTGTTCATCCTTTTTTTTCTGATATTCTTCATTCCCCTTATTTAATGCAGCTATTTGATTAGACAGTCTACCAAGTCAGCTTGATCCTAACACTGAACTACACCTGTGGTTTTCTTCCCCGCCCCTAGTCAAACACCAGAGGAGAAAAGATTAGAAAAGGTGTTTTGCTCCTTACAAGACTGGACACAGACCTGCACATACAAACAGGAACCTGCTCAAAAATTAACTACAAATCAGGCGATTACTAAGGTGTGTCAAGGAAGCAGCCTAGTTTTATGCATTGGAATAAAGACTGAGACCTGATAGTACATGCAAATCTAACCCCAGAGGAGGGGCAGGCAGTCAATATAATTTTGAAATCAGAATCCACAGCCCAAGACTTTGTACCCAGCCAGCAGAGAAACGACGACCCGGGCTCCATCAGCATTGCTGGGATGTAAGCCAGGGTGAGTTCCTCTGGCGTTTGGAAATGCCTCTGAGACAGAGCAACACGTTCGCTCAGGAACCTGGCTGAGAGGCAGCTATTGAGGGACGCAGAATGATTCTAAAAGCCACACTGTGATACCATAGAAGGGTTTGGATGACAAATTCTTTGTTCATTGCATAATAAACGTTGTTTTCTAAAGTAATGCCTTTTGGAAGACACGGGCCAAACGCACATTAGCCAGCGCTGTAGCACAGCTGCCGCGGGCCCCTGAAGCAAAGTGGCTCCTGCCGAGAGCGCAGCCCCCGTGCTCCGAGCTCCGCGTTGCTCACCTCCAAGCAGCTCCAGCCTGGACCCACCAACCCTACGAGCAGCTGAAGCACACGAGGCCCTCCTTCCTCAAAGGGTGACCTTCCCCCTGCTGACCCTCCTGTGTCACAAGTTTTTTCCCAGCCTCCAGTCCTGGTTTCGCGTTCATCGCCCTTTTTGCCCAGCGCCCAGCTCCCCAGTGGCCTTCCCACCTCCTGAGAACGCCCAGCAAGGAAGGGGGCAGGCGTGTGCCCAACTATCCGTGCCCTCCTGCCAGCAGACCTCTGCTCCCATTCCTGAGCTCCCAGCAGCTGCAGGGGCATCCCCGCAATGGCAACGCTCATCCCCGGGGAAATGCAAGCTCCAACTACAACTGGAAGGCCACGCAATGAACAGGAGATTAACTGATTTATACACCTAGACCAGCAGGCCTCTGGTGTCCACTGAGCACAGCACAGGACTGTATATTTTAGAGAAGGCAAAACAGTTCTTTACGTCCTGCTGGCCAGCATGTGAACAAGCACTACGGCCAGAGTAAGCTGGGCTTAACAGAGCTGCTTGCAAATGCAAACGCACCTCTTGAAACCATCAAGATATTTACATGTGAAAGTAGAAAGTAACAACTGCAGACTGGCTGTGGAAAAAGCACCTTTCTTCTAAACATTTGCTAAGGCTTGCAGAGACTTGTGTGAAGACAAAGTAGGCAGCAGAAAGGAGCTGTAGGAGCTTTCATTTGGGAAACTGGTTCGTGTTAACGGCCTTTGAACCTAGAACATCAACCACCTCCAGCCAGCTTTCTAAATCTATTCGTGACAGATTACTGGGTAGAAATGGATCTCTAGAGAAAATATTACAGTCTGTAACAAGGGCCTAGCTCACAAAATTATTATTACTGTGCTCCTGTGCACGCTCACATGTGCACACACGGAATTAAGCAAAATGAAGTGTATATCCATACATATATGACAAAAGTAACACTGTAAATTAGATACAAGGTGTGTATAATTTTTCATGCACATGGATGCCTACTCAAAACTTTCATCCAGAGTTAGACTAAATGAAACTGGTAAATGTCTAACATTAAAATTAATAATATTCTGCTTACTGCTATTGCAGAAGAGCCAATACTGGGTTTGGCCTTAGCTATCAACCCTTAAAGACCTTGAAACAGCAAATTGAGTCTTTACGAGCCAATTGCCAGTCATTGCTCGTCACTAAACATTTCTGAGGAACCGTACCTACGAGTAAGCAAGAAAACGAAAAGGTCTAATTAATGTCAATTAAAAATACACCACGCTCCCGACAGCTGCGTCTCCAAGCTTGCTTCTGATCCACGGTCAGGAGATTATCTTACAAAGGGACTGCAGCGCCTTCGGGCCACTGCCAGCACACCTACGCTTGGGCAAACCTCTCACACGGGGGAACTTTCTGGGTGGACGCCCCATGGCAGACCAGCAGTCACGGCTCGGAGAGAGCTCGGTACAGAAGCAGACTGTAGACACCAAGAATGAAAATCAGGCACACAGAGAAGCCTAGCCATGACGCAAGAAACGCGAGAAGACAAACGCCAAGAGTCTGTAGTGGTCACAGACTCACATGCCCATGGCACTCTAAGCCTCCAAAAGCACCTAGTCCTGACCTCCACAGCCGTCCTGCACCCAGATGGAACCCGACTGTGCCCGGTGAAATGTTCCTGCTGCCGCACAGTCAATGCCTTCGCCCCTCGAGAAAGCTCAGCATGGCCGCAGCAGGCCTGGCTCGCTGGCACGAGGGCCTCTTACGGCACGAAAGAGACCTTTGGAAGGGTGGCAAGGAGCAGGGCAGGGAAGGAACGTGCAACCACTTCAGAGCGGAGAAGGGAGAGCCCCCGCTTCCAGCAGCCAGTGGAAAGGACCTCGCTTTCAATGTGCCTTTACCACCAGTTTACAGCAAAGAGTAAGTTCAGCAGGTGGTAAAGCCAGACGTTTTAAACTCAAGTCTCTGCACACATGCGTTTTATCTTCCCCTGTAGTAATGCGCTTACAAACATGTACTGAAAGGATTGGTTAGAAGAGATAAGACCTCGAAAAAGTTGAGGACTTACTTGTTACCCTGGTACGCTCTCACCCTGAAACAGTCCCATGACTATGTTCGGTGCAAGTGAGAAGTAACCATTTGCATTTTCCAAAGTTCAGTGCAACTACAGCTATGCCAGTCCTTGCCCGGAATTCACATTTTTTTAAAAAAATAGGAGATGCTGTATTTTACCAGCTCTATCTGAGAAAGAAAATCTAGTTGGAGAGCTCTGCGACCCCACCTATTTGTTATCTCTAGATGCCTACACATGTGCAAACAGCTAACCATAAACAGAGGGGGGGGGGGGGCTGTATGACCCCTTATGAGGACACTCTCAGGGAGCTCAGTCCCTGAGCAGGGTGACAGCACACAGGCAGACAGGACAGCCGCCAAGGACTTTATACTACTTCCATAAATCCGGCACACGCTCAATTGTTTGATCATTCTTTCCATCCAAAAGCTTAAATAAAAAAAGGGGGGTGGGGGGTGTGCTGGGAGCCCTTGGTGAGGTAAGCCCCTACCGCACTTTGCAAAAGTAAGATCTGGAGAGGCAGCAAGGGCGCTTTTGCTGGAGATTTATACTAAAGGCAACTTCAGCGTTTAACCCGAGGTTACACCACGCGTGTCCAGCCCGCACCGCACACCGAAACCCTCCCTCCTGCCCGCAGCAGAGCACGCCGCCGGGCTCTCCCCCCCGGCAGCCCGCAAAGTCACCCCCGGAGGCGGCCACCGCTCCCGCTCCGCAGCCGGGCCCAGGTGTGAAGCCCTGGAAGCCGCTCCCATGAACAACCACCCCCCTTCCCCCTCACAAACCCCCCCAAAAGCCACTTACTCCAGGGCCAGCCCGCCTCCCCCTCTCCGCGTTGCTCGCCGGCCGGCGGGAAGAGAAGTGGTGAGGGGGGGGGAGGCGGTGGCCGGCTCCCTGCGCACCTCCTCCGGCCGCGGCACGCCTCCAGCAACCAGCCAGCCCCGCTCCGCCTTCACCGCCTCCCCGCCCTGCCCTCCGCGGCCGGGGCCGAGCGGCAAGGCCGGTGCTGCTGGGGAAGAGCGCGGTAGGCCCCGCCGCTGCGGCCTGTTCCCGCCTTCCCGCCCCGGTCTGTAGTTAGGGGCGTCGCGGCCCAGCCCGGCCCCTCCTCCGGCTTGGGCTGCGCGGGGGCTGGCTCCCCCCCTCCCGCGCAGCCCAAGCTAGGCCGGGTAGAGGCAGCTCGTTTGAACACCGTAATATTCATAACCTGGATGATTCACAGAGGAAACGCTGGAGCAGAAAAATGCTGAAATCTCCGGAGGATCCACCTTTGGGGGGAAAAAAAAAAAAAAAGTACGTAGTGACATCTCATCTTCTTTTTTAGTTGCCCTCTCCAGTGTTTATAGTATGGCACGAAGCTGGTTGAGCCATCTCAGTGGCTTGGTAGCAGCTACCAGCTCTCTGACGTTGACTGAAACCCCTCATAAAACCCCGCTGAGCTCCCGATTTCTAGTGGGCTTGGCACAATCATACAGAACGGTTTCAGCTGGAAGGGACCTTAAAGCCCACCCAGTTCCAAACCCCTGCCCTGGGCAGGGACACCTCCCACCAGAGCAGGTTGCTCCCAGCCCCATCCAGCCTGGCCTTGAGCCCTGCCAGGGAGGGGGCAGCCACAGCCTCTCTGGGCAGCCTGTGCCAGCGCCTCACTACCCTCATGGTGAAGAATTTCTTCCTGATATCTATCCTCTTTCAGTCTGAAACTGTTACCAATTCAGCAGTAAATGCAGGTCTTCACAGAAGCCAGACTTTCCACCTGCAGGCAGGCTGCACAGCCACCCCTCTGGGGCACAGCTGATGGATCCCACAGAGGGTGATACTGTCACCGAGGGAAAACTTGCAGCACAAGCGGTGGGACAGGGTGAATCTCACTTTGGTTTTGCAGCACAGGGTATGCAGGCTTGTTTATTGAGGGCTTCCTGAACTGAAAGCTTTCCAATTATTTACCTCTCCAAAATAGCAGGTTTCCAGTCTTGAACTTTGCTGGGCACTTGCGTGTAAGGCTGATCAGTGAGTTGCTGACTGGGTGATACCTTGAGACAGTGTGTGTAGCCTCATTGTTCTTGCTACTTTCTCTTCTGTCATGCCAAGTGACAAGACTTGGAAGACCTGCTGCTAAGAGTTATGTTCTCTAAGGGTTCTGTTTGTTTCTCATCCTGGTTCCCACGGTCCAGGCTCCTAGGGACACAGCTGACAAACACAGCTGCTTTTTTTTTTTTTTTTAATCATCTGGAGATTCCTGCCTGTTGCTTCTTTTGCAGTGAGAAAGCCAGACACACGTTAGTAATAAGCCAGGATGTTCCTGCCCCTCCAAAACTCATTGCTGAACTTCTGGCTGTACTTAGTGCGCTGCAGTTGTGGTTCCACAAGTGTTTGGGATCTCCTTTGCCCTGCCGGACCAAACCACGAGCTGATCTTGTGACTATTTATACCCATAAGCCCATGACAAGCCCGTCTTTGCCCACACGCTGCCTGTATCTGCTGCCGGATGCCGTCGGTGTCACGCGGGCAGGGCCCTGCGCACCCCACGCCCTGTACGGTCCGTGGTTCCCTGCTTTCCAGGCAGGCAGGGATCAGCTGTGGCTCTAACTGTGCTTCTTGGCTGTCTCCCAGAAACTGCTTTTATTACTGTTCTCCCGTGCCCGCTGCTTAGTCAACATGCTGTACAGGCAGCATGAGGCGCGTTCTGTATCGGGCACAGCAAAACAGGCTGCTCCTGCCATGAGGGATGGGGCACGTCTCCCTCCTGCAGCGTCCTTTGGGCACGCTCCAGCCCCCCGAGAGCCAGCTAAATGTCAGCGACAGGTCCCATCTGAGGAGGCCCTAGGAACCTAATCCCTTCCTCTTGGGTCAGATATAACCAGATGAGCTAAATTGGAAGCTGCAATAATAATGTGTGGCTATCAGCTCTCTAGGTGGCCTTTAAAGTCAGTAAACAACTGCAAGGGTTGGATTTCAGAAGTTTTGCAAAGTAAGTGATATTCAGGCCACCCATGCTGGAAGCATTTTTTATCCCAGACGCATTAGGAGACATGACAGTGCTCTTAAAAGGAAGTAAGATCCCAATGGCAGCTGGAATTAACACACTCCATAGATACTCAGGCTTAGGATCCATGAGAATGCCTCAGCCGAACAGAAAGAACTGAAAATGAAAGGAAAAACCCCCAGAAGTGGATTCATTGTTTTCTGGGGGTGTGGTTCAGAGGGTTTTTTGGAGAGAGAGGGAGAGAAAGGAAGAAGAGTAATTGGGCTAGGGAAAAAAAAAAGGATTTAAATGCAATTTGTGGTGAATTTCAGCATGATCCAACACACCCAAGTTCTAGATGTGAACACCCATCTCGTGTATGTGCACTAACATGGCACTAAATGTTGCTATTTTGTTTGTCTCTAACAAATATTCAAAACAGCACCATCAATGTATTAGAACTGGGACAATATCCTACCCTCCCACCCCTCAAGGCTGTTGTGTACCCAGATGTGGCTGCGTTGTCGGCATCAACGTGTGGTAATTTTTGATTGATTCAAAACAAGGCAGTGTATGAGTGTAAAACCTGTCTACGTCCAGTTTCCAGGTGAACACATTCTGCACCCCAGCGCTTCTGTGTGTCAGGAACTCTTCACAGCCAGCAAAAGTCTTAAAGGGGGTAGGAAATGAGAGCGCTGCGCTACTCATAAAAGGGAAATCTAAGAATGAGTGAAAATTGTTGTAGGGATCACATTTAGCTACCAGTCTCCCTCTCCAGGGGAGGTTCTCCACATGTTCACGGTGCAGCGACCGACAAACGAGGGATGGGCTGGTCTTTCCTCCCTTGATGAGGCTTCTTTTCGACTACAGCTGTCTTTTCATCCGAGTTCCTTTTCAACTGTGTCTATAACCTAGTTACTGGGCGGTAAAGATTGGTCTTCGTAACTTTGAACAGTGAAAGATTTTTTACAAGGTTAAGCGAAAAAATGAGGTGCCTTGAAGTATCACAGAATTCATCCCTCTTGAGTCTGTTTTTTATTTAATGTCTAGATGAAAATATTACCTCCTAAGTCACCGTGCATGTGGCTTGGTCCCTGGGACACCTGCCAAGACAAGAATTTCAGATGCCCGAAATCATGTGCTCAGCAGGTGTAAATTGTGTTCAGGGAGAGTTCACCTTTTGTCCTTAACCCCAGAGGCAGTTTCTCTTCATTAGCAAGGGAAGATGGAGGAAAAGATTATCATCGTTTCCTGACTGCATGCCAAAGTTATGTATCACAAGAAGAAAATCTGTTCATACGCTCACAAATATGTTTTCTCCTAATCTGTCTTCAGGAAAATGCCTTTGTGAGGAGCGAGGGCTAACAATAATTGCAGAAGAGTTGAAGTGACAGAAGCAGAATTTCTCTACCGAGATTTTTTTTCAAGCAGGATCCATGGTAGGTCCCTCCCATTGGAAAATAAAAGTACTTCGTCACGGCTGGGATTAAACATTTAGAAGCGTCCCCGTCCCTGGCTGCTGGTATCAGGTATCATTTGGAAATACAACTGTATTGCTTCATATCAGATCCTCGGTTTTCTGACTGAGCCAGGCCGAATGGCTCGTGTCTAAGCATCTCCCCCTACACTGCAGCAGATAAAAACATCCCCTGTGTTCGTGTGGGTCTGAAAAGAGAAAGTGGCTCGTTTTTCTGTTAAAACTGGAGTCATGTGTTATTGTTGGCTGTTACATAAAGCTAACACACCAGGGCTGAGTCACAGGAACAAATGCAAAAATTGTTGAGGTCACGGGTCACTTTATTTGTTGCAGAACAAACAGGATAATTAATTGGCCTCTCCCTGCCAGGGTGGCGCAGGCAGCGTAACTGCGGGAGAGCCGGGCAACGGAGAGAAGCGACGTGGAGCACCCGTATGTTTCTGGGGCAGAGAGCTGAGGTCGGTCCGATAGAGAACACGAATTGCATTGGTGGAGAGGGAGAAAAGAAAGACAATATCTTCTAGAAAGCAAGGCTGCTTGGACTGTCTAGGTGTGTTCATCTTCTATTGGTTAAAGATTGTTGTTGTGGCAGGAAATATGAAAAAAGAAAGAATCTAAATTTACTTTCTCTTTATGTGTGCCAGAGAGAGAGAGAGATTATATTCAGAAAATTAAACGGAAAAGGCTTTTTTGGCATTTGTGCTATAGTATTTTTTCTCTCAGATGATGACAGACCGAGATCAGCCCCAGTGAATATACACGTCTGCTTCTCATCCGGGTACTTTGTACGATTGACTGGGGAAAAATCTTAGAAAACCTGTTCAAAGACACATACAATCACTTTGAAAGCCCTAGCCTGCTATTCCCGCACAGAATGAAGAAATACAGGGTTTGAGTCTCTTGTTCTCTTCCCGTCTCCATTTCACTAGCACGATGCTTTTGCTTGTGGCCATTTGCATAGCATCCGAGACAAACATTTTTGGGGTGTCCACGGGTTTATACGGAACTTTTGCAGGTCGCTAGCAACATGATCAATAGCTGTGTTGGGAAAAGTTACTCTAAATAACCACATGTATCATTGTCAATTTGGGCTCGGTGACCTTTTGTAATCCGGGACTGTTCAGTTGAAAACAAAGGGATACAGGAAAATCCCTGAGTTTCCACCTTGCTGATACCTGAAACAAATCAGCCTTACTGGATGTGCATGACATCCCTCGGTGTCCGAAGCCCGTGGATCGGATACCACCCTCGGCTGCCTCGTCGCACTGTTTTTGACCACGCCAGCCATCCTGTAGCTTCCCCTGAATTTAAGATTGTACCTTTTCATCCACAGAAATACTTTTCCCTGCAGATTTAAATAATTAATTGGGACGTGCCTAGTGGGTCTTGAGATAAACTTAAAAGAGGCAGCAGATACGTGTGACCAAGTGACCTTTTGCTGTCCTGCTCGTCCCTGCGCTCTCACTGTGCTCAAAGGGACGCTGTCAAAATTGCTAGGCCTTAAAACTTAAACCTGCACTGACAAGTTGTTCTACATTATAAGTCTTACCTAAAAGATTACCACGATTGTTTTGTTTGTTTTGTTTCAACAATCTTTGCTGAAGGCTCCGCAATATGTATTCATTTGTCCTTTTGGGTAGGTGGATATTTTTAAATGCCCAGCTTATTCCGTGACCTGTTAAAATCGAGT
Organism: Leptosomus discolor; assembly: GCF_034619465.1. NCBI lineage: Eukaryota > Metazoa > Chordata > Aves > Leptosomiformes > Leptosomidae > Leptosomus > Leptosomus discolor. Next base: position 992,268 of record NC_141395.1, read on the forward strand.
TGATGTGCCTGTGCTCCACTCAGCGGAGGACTCGCCAGGGATGGTACCAATTTTCTGCACTCTGCAAACAGAGGCAGGGGCACTTTGGCTTTGGAAACCTTTACTGAAGAGGCTTTCAGAAGCCACGTTGAGAGATCTACAGTTACCCTTCACTGTTTTGGGGGCCAGTGAGAAGTCTTGCCTGGACTTTCCTGGTAATATCAAGCATTAGGTATGTGTTAGTTACACAGGAGGAGCTGAAGACCAGGCAGCCTGTTCTTCCGCAGGGGTATGCTGTACTCCAGGTCGGTCTGAATTACTCCTTAGGCACGATTTCCAACAAGAACATCGTGTAGCACCGCTCCACGTGGGGAGGTGAATCGGAGCAAACAGTACAGGTCATCTGCAGCATCGCGCTTTCTCTTTTTTCGTACCAGGGCAAGGACTGATGCAGCACCGGTTTTGAAGGGGGTGGCAGCACGGCCGCCATCGTGTCGCGTGACACGGGAGCGGGTGTCCGCGCCAGCCGGGGAGGAGGGAAGGAATGACAACCAGTTACCCCACCCCAGCTAATCCGCCCCTGCCGCTCTCAGCTGGATTTGAGCTGGTTTACCGCTGCCTATCCAGCAGCCCCGACCTCCTTCCTATTGCGGCTGTGCTGGCTGAACTTGGGGTGCTTGAGGCTGCGGGTGCCCCCGAGGTACAGCGTCCTCCGCAGGGGTGCGAGGCGGCGGCAGCACCCGGAGCTCCTTGGTTCTGCTCTGCAGCAGCGGAGCCCCGTAGGAAGACACGGCGTTCAAGCCCTAGCGAGAAGCATCAAGATCAAAGTCCCTTTAAAAGTGACCCAGAATGCAAAAAAAAAGTATTTGTCCCCTTCTGGGGGATAAAAAGGCCCAAGGAAATCCTTTTCCTTCTTCCTGCAACAAGTTTTGCCTTCCTTGTTTCTGGTGAAGGTCTATGGCATCTCCTTAGCTGCCTGAAAGACTTCTGAACTGAACCGAAGGGGATGATGTCTGAAGTCCCTGACAAGATAATCCCTCCTGCCCCTTCATCAGATATGGGAAAGAAACGTACAAAAGTGTATTTTAAACAATCTCAGTGAAAGGAGTACCCTGGATGCTATAACCTTCTTATAGGAAGTTGGATTCTTGGTGCCTTTCAAGCCATCCCCTGAACTTCTAAAATTATGAATGTTTTATGGATGTTTATCCTTATGAAGTGTTTGTGCTTACATTTCGTTGAGGGCAGTAGTTTCACTGAGTGTTCCTGTACTGTTCTGCTAGCCTTACACAGAACATAGCCTGCTGCGCTGTGATGATTGACACAACAAACTCCTAAGGACTCCTCGTCTTATGGGAGTAGGATGCAGATTCTTAATCACCTGAACCAATCCTATAAAATCTTCACCAGTTCTGAGACTCTGGACCACCATTTTCTGGTACGATAGGTCTCGATTCTCTCCGTTTGGTGTTCTCCTACAAACAAGCGTTTTTAAAGGAAGGCCAAGTATGAGCCTGTGCCACGCAGCTTGAAAACGCGTTGCCGGAGCATGTTCTAGAGCAGCATTTGAGCTCCATGAGAGCTGCCAAACTCCTCCTGATTTACAGAGTTCTCTGTGGTACGTCAGCCAGCACCCACAGATGTTCTGAGCAGATGCAAAATGTGGTCCAATGGACATGGGAAACTGCTCTCTAAATTATTAACCCCGAGTGCAGGAATGGGTTTCATTTCCACTCTGGGCTTGCTCATAGTGCTAAGCATGTTGCTGTGTGACCCTCTGCGAGACGAAACTCTAACGAGCAGCTGTTCCCCTGAAACGGCACCCTGTGGTGTCCGTCCCCCCCAGCTGCCCAGGAGAGCCGGCCCAGGGGCTCTTCCCTCACAGGGCGCTGCTGGTTCCCAGCCGCTGGGCACAGACCTGGTTCCCAGCCATCCCCTGCCCGCGGTGTCTCAGAGGGTGAGGGAATAAAAGTCGTGGGGGAAACTAGTGGATCAACTGTGGCTCTTTACCCTGGCGTGGCTACCTTTCGGAGGTGTTAACATAGCGGTTAGTCTTCTCAACGCGGATATTTGTTGCCTGCTTTGGGATTTCTGCTCCTTGCTTGTCTGGGAAAGCAGTTTTTCAGGGTGACCGATGCAACTGCAAGCAATAGCCTAAATAACGTTATCACTTGAAGTATTTACTGTGCTGCTTTCTGCCTGTGGAAATTAAGAAGCTGCCATCAAGCTTAGGGGAAAGGGAGCTGCGACGGCATTGTTACTGGCCTGCGTTGTTCCTCTGGGCCAGGGGGGACGGGGAAGCACTGTCGCCTGGTGTCCAGGCGGCTGGTGAGCAAATCATGGCCTTGCTTTTCTGTCCGGCTTCACCGAGAACGCAAGTTGTGCTCAGCTCCTGCTTTATGCGTTCGCCCTCTCGGTGAGGGGGACCAGCTGGGCCATAGCTGCAGGACCAGTGAGCAGAGGACTCAGGAGGGAGTTGTCCCTCGTGGTGGTGGTGTGTGCGCACGCAGGACATTGGGACATTATCTGCAGTGCTGAATTACTGTTTGTTGAAGAAGACAACACCTGCTTACTGCCTTTCATGAGGTGGTTGGTGGTTCATCCTGTCTGGAGCGTACTCTGAAGCAGAGCTGTTCTTCTCGTATATACATCTGCGTGTCCTCTTGTCGTGAAATACTCACTGTTGCTTTTCCTGGAACTCTCTGGCTCATGCGTGGCCGTTCTTGGGAGCGTGTCCAAGGCAAACTACATGTCAGGCCTGTACATAATGTATGTTAGAACGTGGCATCCTTGCACGGCGGTGCAAGCAGTGGCGTTCTGCGGATACCTCATCACTAAATGAAGTTGCATGGTACCGAAACGGCAGGATCCACTGAGCACTGACAAGACAGAGACACCTGGGTTTGGGTGTTGTACCGCGATGATTCCTGTGGTAGCAGATCATGGGAGCCTCTAAGCACTTAACTGGTGGACCCCTCTGGCAAAGCCCTTCCAGTACGGAAAAAGGAACAAAAATACACCTTTGGTCTGAAAGCTCTTAAATTTAAAGAGGGATGGGCATATTGTACAATTTTCTGGGGTTTTTTTATCCTTTAAAGGAGAAATGTATGCAGACGGTGCTAACTTTCTAAAAGCCTTTTTTTCCCTGAAAATAACGGCTCGAAAGTACCGACTACGGAGAGAAACGGGGTCACACGGTGCTCGAGGAGCTGCTGGAGGGAGCAGCCGGCAGGAGTTTTACCACAGCGCGCATTGGTGGTTCAGTGGTAGAATTCTCGCCTGCCACGCGGGAGGCCCGGGTTCGATTCCCGGCCAATGCAGCTCCTTTTTGTCGGCGAAAACCCCCCGACCGGGGGTTTCCGGAGGGCCGCCGCTCCCGCACCGCGTTTTTATTTTCCCCGAGCGGCAAAAGCGGCGCCGTGGGGGCGAAGCCACGGCGTGCCGGCAGCCGGGCCCGCTGCTGGCGGCGACGCGGCGACGCGGCCCCGCTGTAAAACGGCGGCCGCGCAGGGAAAAAAGTAAAAGCAAAATAGAAGGGAAAAAAAAAAAAAATTCAAAAATAGCCGTTGGAGATGCCGGGGATTGAACCCGGGACCTCACACATGCGAAGCGCGCGCTCTACCACTGAGCTACATCCCCGGCTGTGGCGGCCCTCCTCCGCCGGCCGCTATCAGAGGGCGGCACAGGCCCCAGGGCCCGCCGCACGCCCACGGCTTGGGCCCCCGCTGCCCCCCGCCGCGCTCCCTCCGCCCGCAGAACCCCCTGAGGCGTTTCAGGCGCGGCCCCGGCGGAGCGCCAGGCCCGTTCTCGGTGGAAGCGGGGGGGATATCAACGGGGCAAAGGCCTTTCCCTCCCCACCGGCTGCGGTTCAGGCCCTGCCTCCCCCGCCCTCCCTCCGGGGCCAGGCCGAGCCCCGGGCCGCGGCTGGGCCTCCCCGCCCGGCCGAGCCGAGGGCTGGGCCGAAGGCGCCTGTTCGTCAGCGCATCTCCGCGAACCGCCGGGTTTCCCAACAAACCCAAGCTTCTGAGTTGTCACACGATGGGGGTTGCCTATCGTGACACAAACCGCCCCTCTTGTCGGTCCTGGCCTTGGCAGGTTGAGAGCCCAAAGAAAGAGAACCCGGCCGGGCGCTCTCGGCGGCATGTTCCCAGAAAAACCAGCAACTTCCCTTCGCTCTGCTGGGAGCTGCTGGCTCCCGCTCTCCGTTGAGGTTTGTTTCCCGAAGCCGAGCACCCCACCACGCCGTGTGCGGCCACGCCACAGCAGCACATCTCGCCTACGCTCTCACGGGAAGGTGCTGGAGCAGCCAGCCCATTGCAGGAGGCCTGGGGCCAGGAGGACCCTTCGCCCCCCAGCGCCGTCCCTCCGGCGCGCCCCGTTTTGCCATTTGTCACCTCAGCGACCCACGTTTTTCTGACCCAGCAGCGGCGGCATTTGACAGCTTGACTATCTTCCAAACGGGTTTTAAGCAGCAGCTTTCTGGGAGTTGCTGAATTTGATTTTCATAATTAACACAACATACAAACCGTTCGGTGTGAGCGCAAAGCACAGGATAGCCCTGGCCGAGCCAAGGGTGCAGAGCAGGTTAATGCCAACCACAGCAATAAAAACACAAAAGCAATTTAAAACCTTCTCTTCAGGTTTTCCTCCTTTTGTTTACCTTTCTGTAGACTTCAGAATAGCAGAAAATGAATAATACAGATATTACTTTGCCTTTACGGATTTCTCAGCCTTGATGGACAGTCAGTCCAATTGTGAAACTTCCTGGCTGGGAGGGGGATCAGGGCAGAGCATATTCAAGCTGCCTAGAAGAGCAGCTACAGATCCCAAGCATATTACCAAGTATTTAATTACTGTCCCTGTGGAACCAATACAGGAGCTTGTGCTGCCTATATTAAAGTGAAGCAACGCTTCTATTGCAGCTGGCTCTGAGTATCCTCTAGACCATCATCTACCAAATACAGAATAAACTGAATTATTCAGGCAGACTCAACATGCGGATGCTATAGGAGAAAATACGATGCCTTGCACTAGCTGTAAAGGAGAACAAAACAACCCACAGATGGCTGTAAATCGGCTCGGTGGTAAGCCCAAGCCTACCAGAGCTGCGTGTTCTTACAGCTTCAGGAGGCAGCAATGGAACCCTGTTGCTGCCGCAGCAGCCGTACGGCTCCCGGCACACGCGTCTCCCGGTCCCTCCCCTGTCGCCCACGGCGCGGGTCTTGCCCAGATGTCTGGAGGCAGCCCCTGGTTCCAGGAAACACTTTGTCATCTTGGGCCAAGCAGTTGTTAATGCTGCTGGATGCCAGGGCACAAGCTCCACATTCAGCTTTCTCAACAGCTCTCTCAGAGGACTACATTCACCTCTTTGTGTTTGGGTTTCTGCGCTGACATCAGGGAAAAACAATGTCACTCTGTTATCTGGCAGCTCCTCCGCATTCCTTGGTGGGATTAACTCATTCCTGGTACCTCGCAAACCTTAGGCGTTGCAGGGAGGCCTTCCTTGTCCCTGGGGATGGGGTTTGCATTGAATCTGCTCAAGTTTTTCCCTATTCCATCGATTCTCGTTAGATACACATTTAAATCCACCCTATATTTTCCACAGCATTTTTTCTCCAGAGGGATTTCTGTAGCCCAGCCTGAAAAGAGTTCAGCTTCAAGGTTACCCGACATTCAGGCTGCGCAAGAATGATGGCAGTGGAATTCTGCGGACACAGACAGGCACTTCTGCGTTTTCTTCTGATACAGTTTCCTCTCACTGCACTTGTTCCCAGGATTAAATGTTTGCGCTCAAAATTCCTTCTTAAAATAAACACTCCCATTCGGTAAAACACGGAAGCAAAGTGTAGCAGTGCAAAACAAACACATGAAGAGGATTCTCGGTATTGATCCACCTCCACATTCACGGCCTGGCGCGAGCGCAAACCTGCCTGGCCTGCGCCAGGGCTCTGCTCCCCGCGGGTGCGTCTGCCTCCCGGTCGTGCCGTCTGCCTCCTGGCTTGGGCGCTGCAGCCCTCTGTGCGCTGCTACGAGTCCTGACCATGCGCTGGAGCCCGTGGCAATGGCCCCAGCCATGTATCAATAAATAGCTGAAGGGATTTTTCTTCTGTCGTATGATCACATCGTCCGTTTGTTCGCGAGTATCCAGTGAGGCAGTGCAGGACATGCAGCACATTCACAAACCTCTTTCATAATTTATACTTTATTTAGCATTCCTATCCTCCAAAAAACATTCCTGCCAGAGATCAGGAAAACCATAAAGTGACAAATTTCAGAGATTATGAACCGTACAGTGACCACTGACTTAACACCACTGACCAAACCACTTTAAACAATAAATGTGTTAGGAAAAAAACAAGGACAGGGTTGTGATTTGCAAGGTTAAACAACTAAAAAAATTGCCCACGTTACATTTACCCAATGGTTTTTACCACTGCCGCTCACCAGGGAATACAGTTTTGAGGATAACCTCTAGGAAGTGCTGCACATATGTTAGACTGAGTTTGAATGAAGTTACAACCCTGAGTCTTCCAAATACAAATCGCTTTTTCTCCTGTATTTTTACATCTTTGATTTTTCTTGAATGAACTCCCGTGTATGTGGTGAAATGGAGGAATAAAGCAAGGAAGTCTCTCCTTAGTTCCCAGGCGTACTACGAAGTCGAAGTGTTTAGCTGGGTTTTGTTGTTCCCGGTGAGAACATCACAAGAACATCCCAAATACACAGGTTACAAATCAGCCCATAGTAAAGAATTACGACAGTTAGAGTTTAAAAAGGAGATAAAACAGCAGAAAACAGGATTAAAGGGCTGAACTGGGAGATTCATTAGGGTTGCAGACAGATAAGTAAATTATAGCCCTGCAGAAATTATTTGACTGGCAAATTAATTACACAATATTACAATGGTTTCCTCAGCCAAATTCAGCCCTCAGGAAGCAGGTAGGAGTCTGCATGACTTAATAAAAGGAGCTGCGACTGGTCTTCAGCTTAATCAGAGATGAAAATTAACGTTTCAGGATTTGAGGCAAATAGGAGGCTTTTTGTGAAGCTCAGAAAGACAGAGTCTAGCAGCATTGTTCAGGCTTACACAGATTGTGAGGCCAAAGCGCCCAGACAGTGGGATGGTCCTGCTTTCTTTGCAGGCCTTTAATTTGCAGAGCTACCAGCGAAGCTGAGGTAGGGGCTGATCTGGAAACCAACACGGCAGTCTCATTAGGACAGATCATTCAACAGGACACTTTAAATTTGTTCAGAGAACACCCGATTGAAATACTCTGCAAAATATTTTACCCCAACCCTGCAAAAGTTCACTATTACTATTATTTCTTGAAGCGTTGACTTATTCTCTGAGCCTTATTCCACATTTGCAGTTCTCACTCTCTCCCCAGCCTGCAGATACAGAATGCAGAAGAGTGTTGTTTTTTCCCGTTTGCTTGCTAAATGTCGTATTTTTAAGGGAGAGAGATTACGAGCTCTGTCTTGGAACAAATATTCTTTGTTGTTCCTGGAAAAGTTTTGGAAACAGACATACCCCAACGGAAACACATCCTTCTGGTGGTGAGTATCGTACAACATGCTCATCAGCCCGGTCCGAACCACCGTACCTCTACCAGTATTAGGAAAGACCTTTTCTGATTGCATGAAGTTACACTACAAGAAGACAAGGCTCACACTCGTCCTCTTAAATCCAGCACAACTCTTACTCCTTCAAATTCCTGCAGAGCATTTTGGCTCCATTTTCGCAAGGGGAATCTCTTGCTTCTCTGATCTTCACGTTCTTCAGGTTACATCTGGAATCCAAATCATAAATGTTTTTTCAGACAAAAGGAAGATGTAAGTCATTTGGAAATAAATAATTTCGAGACATTACAGGGTGAGGTGCGTAGCCCTTTAAGCTCAGGACAAGAATGTGTATGACCAGATGGGACCTGGAGATGTGGCGTCGTGTTGAGTGGTTGTTCATCGTTGTGGATTGCAGCAGCTCGCGATTTCTTCTATGTACAATGCTGACTTCTAGTGTCACTGAAAGGTTTATTTCTGCAGGACGGAACCAGTTAAACCCAGCAAGGGTTTTCTGCCCCACGTCCCTTTGGTCTCTTCTCTCCTTCCGCAAGCTGGAGCCGAGCTGCCTGCCGTGGGGCTGCAGGAGCTGTCGTTTGCCCTCGGCGGGGCGGAGGCCGTCCCTTGCACAGCTCCTGCTTTTGTGCCAGCAGCAGCGGGTGCCCGCCGTTCGCTTTCCACCCGAGCCGTACGCCAAGCGCCTGCTCAATGACACCGGGGTGCATTTGGAGCAGGAGAGGGGTGGCCCCTGCCCCCCCCCCCCCCCCCGTGTGTGCAAGGGGAACCCCAGGTGGGAGACCAGGTCACCCCGAACAGGCAGCCGCTGAATCCTTCTGCTGTCCCCGTTCACTTAAAAAACCAAGGGAGCACAACTGCGGACCCTCCTCGTCCCCAAAAGTGCCCCCCAGTGCGACATCGCCTGGGCCGCCGCGGAGAGGGCAGCTCGGGGGTGCGCGGTCTGCTCTGAGAAGCACAGGCTGGCAGCACCCTCCGAGGAGCACAGCCTTTTCGCTGGTTTTATCAACATGGGCCGCATTTACAAGGGTTTTGGGAACCAGTATTCCCTTTGCCTCCTCTGCAAATCGGGGCCTGGCTACACTCGGCACGCTCTTCCCTCAGAAATCATGGATATTCTCCTGTAAAACCATCTTCCTCCACTGGCCTGATCCATGTGGGGAAACAGACTTCTTTGCCCAGGCTCGCGGAGAAAGACAATCAAAACGAGGGCTACTACTAACAGCTCCTGCAAAGAATACCATTGATTTGATTTTTGTTACTAGGCTACTTCTGAGCTGATAGGAAACTGGAAGCTTCACATTTTATCTCATTTCAGTAATATTATAATGCCTGAATTATAATAATAATTCATTCAGTAGATAATATATAGATACATCTATCAAAAAAAAAAATAAAGTGGCCTGGACGCAGTCCTGTGTGACCTGCTGTGGGTGAACCTGCTCTAGCAGGGGGCTGGACTAGATGGTCTCCAGAGGTCCCTTCCAACCCCTGCCAGTCTGTGATCCTGTGATTCATTATACAAAAAGATCAGAATAACTGCTTTATTCCTCTGCACTAGTGCAAGGAGGTGAACACAAATACCGCCTTAGAAGAGCATCTAGAACACGCTGATCACACCCTGTTGTGGTTCTGCTGCCAGGCAGCCATGTTACAGCCAACAAACCAAAAATAGCTGTGAACAAGCATCATCTGCCAAAGGACAACAGGAAACTGTTGTTAATAAAAACTGAGCAAAGTGGAAGTCTCACTGGCAATGGACGTCGGGAACACGAATAACTGAGAAACCCTCAGGACAGGAGTTTATTGCTATCATCAAGTGAACAAATCCCTGTAGGGGATATTCTACATGGAGTCTCGAGTTCACCTTGTGGAAGACAAACCCGTATAGTCGTGGTAACTCCTCCAGTGGAGTGTGAACTTCCCGTCCTGTTGTGAGACCAAGACAGAGAAAGAAGAGATGACTCAGAACAAGAAAGCAGCGACAGAAAAAAACCCACAGAAATACAGAAAACGAAACGCGCACACACACAGAATGGGGAGCACTTTTCACTTTGGAGCTTAAATTAGATAGAGTAGCAGTAACATGTAATGTTTGAAAAAAGCAAGATCCTGCCCCAAAGTGTCTCACCCTGCACGCCTGAAACTCAGGCAGGAGTTGAATAAAGGGGTTTAGGAAAGACTTAGGCACACGGTGCGTGTCTGCAAAAAGGATTTGAGCCTTTGCAGCGCTGGACGCTCTAACCCAAGGTTTTGGGGCCCTGGGATGACCCCAGGTCGGGATGACCCCCAGGGCAGGGCTGTTACACACCAACCCCAGGTACCCACTCTGCGTGCGGCCTGACAAGCTGCCCGGTGCCCCGTGCACCCGTGACGTGGGAGACCCAAATTCCACTTTCTGCTCTTCCGAAGAGGGTCGGCGCCGTGAGCTCGGCACGCTGCAGACTCCAGGCTCAGAAAGCGCCGGCATGGGTGGGCGATGGGGCAGGACCCTGGGCCCCCCGCGCTCCAGGCTGGTGCAAGTCAGCTCCTGGGCAGCCGCTGGGCAGCCGCGCGGGGCTAGAGCCGTGGTCAGGGACCTCCGTCGAAATGTTGGTCGTAATGGTTGGCTCTTGGCCTGTTCTTCGAGAACGGTTAAACGTTCTGCTCATTAGTGTTTTGGCAAACATCCCCCCTCATTTCACCTTCCCAGACTTTATCACTCAGAACGAAACACGTTGTTAACAACAGCATTTAACTCAGGCTCAAACTGAAGGTATTTCCCAAGTTTTCCTCTGGTTCCTCTGTCAAAGTAAGTCTCGGTACTGGGTCAGCGTACTGGTAGTGAGAGGGGCTGGACCTGCCCGTTCCTCTTGCTAATATGGTGACAGGGTTTTAAGAAAGTGTTCTCTCTCACATCCACACAATCACCCCTCCTGCCCTTTCCCTGTCGGCTGTTCCATCCCTGCTCTCCTGGGGATCAGCTCTTCTCTGCTGGGGGCATTTATCCCCAGGGCATGAACCAGCCAGTAAGGATCTTGTAAGGCAAAGAGTTTCCTTGTGTTTGGGTTTTTCAGTATACCAGCACATCCAGCTAATTCCTGCTCTAATTCCCACCGAATAATTTTCCCAAGCTCGTTGTCCGGGTGTTAACCTGCTGCAAGGTGTGGTATATTTGACAGTGAAACAAAAATGCAGCTTTGCTGCTGTGGTAGCTACGTTCTTGGTCACATTTATCACAGGGGTTTTCACTGGTCTAGATTTTCATAAACGCCAGTCTGGTTTGTCGTGAGCTCGCAACGTCAAAGTGTCTTGGTATGAGGCTGAACAATAATTAGATACTCAGGACCACTACAGTGTGTGTTAAATGGGATCTTCATGCAGCAGGGAGAATAAATTCTTACACAGCCACTGTAGGACCATTGGTTTGGGTAAATGAGGAAGACTAAAACTTTGCATTTCTTAAAAAATTAAATTAAACTTTTTATTTCTTTAAAATACTTAATAAACAACACCAAATTCCCGTGGAACTGGGAATTCAGACCAACTGATTCTCCCCCCTTCATGTAGAAGGGACCACTGACTCCAGAGAAACACGTCCAAGCCTCCCAGACCAAAGACTTCAGATAAAAAAGTTATCCCCAAGCGTGAACCCTCTCTTGCTTAGACCAGGATGCGGTGCAGCGGGTGCAGGCTCACAGCACCGAGCTGGCGTAGCCGAACCCCCTGCCGTGCGCGGTGCGCGGGCGGGAGGGTCAGAGCGACGCTCAGCTCCGCGGCTGCAGAGCGAAAGGTTCAACCCCTGCCTCTGCTCGGAGGCCCTGCCCCCCGACCTGGTGCTGGCAGCGGTGGCTACCGAGAGCCTGGCGACGCTTGCCCACCCGGCCTGACTGCGGCAGAGGTCGCGGTTAGTGAGCAGTGGCGGGTGGCTGCATGGCTGTGAACCAGGAGGGTCACATATATTTACATCTCATTATCGATATGCCGACAGGGGCCAGTCCGGCAGATCTGCTCGCTGAAAGGTATGGGCTAATTCAACAGGGGTTTGACTGGTATAAACATTGACTTGGTTTTCCGATGATATCCTGTACCGGGATGTTGTCATCTGGAAACTAATATATTTCTTCTTGCTTGTCACATCAATACAGCCTAATTTTGTTGGCTTTTGTATCGAACAATCTGGTGAATATACAACCCAGTTTTGATTTCTGTCTTTATGAGGCCTCTTACTGTTAAAGCTCTCTCATCCAAAAAAGAATATATTTTTATTTACTAGTAATATGAATGGGATTCAATTTTTACCTCAGTTTTAATCTAGTTTTCTCATATTGAAGAACCAAATCCCATTTAGTTAAAACTGAAAAAAACCCCCAGTTTTCCCTCCGTTCCGTGTGCAGGTTGAGCTGCAGTTTGGGTATCTTTATTTAATACTGCTCCTTCTCCAATCAGTTTTTATTACTTGCCGTGTTTCAAGTCTTGCAGCGAAGACTCTGTTATTTATTCTGCGTTATTACTCGCCCGTTTCTCACAACTGTTGGGCGGCCTGGAGCCGGGCAGCACGTGCCGCGGGTGCCGTGGGTACGCGCGACCTCCGCCCCGAGCTCCAGCAGAGCCGAGCCGAAAGCGAAGGAGCGCTGCCGCGGGGCGGGCGAGAGGCGTCGGAGCTCTGACGCCCTCCTGGGCGAGTCACCGAGGGGTGGCAAACACCGGGGGCCTCCCGGCGTGACCGTGGAGGTTTCGCTTGCTGCGGTGATCCCCGGAGGACCCGGCGAGCGGCGCGGCGGAGGCCCGTGCTGCTGAGATGCAGCTCCGCGCCGGCGGAGAGCGGGTCCATCGCCGGGCTCCCGCGGTGGTTGTAGCTGGGGAACGCCTGCAGGCACAGCCAGCGCACAGGCTGAGCGTACGCTGGGCTGCGCGCACGTGAACCCCGTGGAAAGGACCTGCGCGGACAACTCGAAGCCCACCCGTACGAGCTGGAGGCGCCGGCGCTGCGCGTGGTGCCGTGCGGCTCGCTTTGCCGGAGGAGCTGCTGGCGGCGCAGCGCGTGCCCGGCTCTCACCAGGAGGTGGTCCCCACAAAAACGCTCCTCTTGGTTTTCTCCCGATTCTTACTCGACGTCCGCGGCCGCTTCGGGAGCAGCGAGCGGCTGCGGTGCTGCGTCCTCCCCCGGCGCACGCTTCCGTGGGCGGCAGGAGGCCGCAGAGCCCCCGGAGGAGAGGGTGGGTGCCCCCTTCTCAGCCAGCCTGACCCAGCGCTGGTCAACCTGGGGCTCCAAGGAGTGCTGGAGGAAGAAGACCCGTGGGCACGGAGCTGCACCGGCCCCGTGGGGCCCTGGCCGGAGCCCAGCCGGGAGGGGAGGCGGCAAAGAGAGCACGGCATCACGCCCGAGGGACCACAGCGGGACTGGGAGGCCAGGCAGAAAGCTGTCAGTGTCAGTGCTGCCGTGGCTGGGACCGCTGGAGCCCCTGAACAGCCCAAAGGGCAAGTCAAACCTGTGACCGGGGAGCCCCCATGACGCAGGGGCTGCGGCTGTGATCCACTGCCCCGGACACGCCAGAGCACGGCTCCAGAGAGAGCCCCCGAAAGGAGCAGCAGCGACGCAGGAGCGAAGCCCATTTCTCAGTGAAAGTGAAAATAAGGTTCAGCTGATGTTCTACGGCAGCGTTCTAAACCCAATAACTAAAAACTGTCTTAACGATTTTGGCGTGTTATTTTAAGCTCAGACTTCCCATTTTGAAGCACTGGAAATAATTAAGTTTTTAAAACATAACTCCTTCATACTCTGTATTACAGTCAGGCATTTTAAAAAGCAAAATGATATTTTAATAACTATTCTCATAATTACAAACTCCATTCTCTACACAAGTCCTGTTTTCAATTAACATCCTGCATTAATGGGTTTATTCCTCCTGCCATTTACCTCTAATGACAGCAACCGTCACAGACATGAAGTTTTGCAAATTCATAACTATCATGAGTTGTTTTTTCTTAGTTTTACCGCTGTTTTCTGAAGCCTGCAGTATGGTACGAGCTGTTTACCCAGGAGATAACCAGAATTCTCATGAGATTTTGTTTCTGAACTTGCACCCTGGCATTTGCGAACTGCTCAACACCCGTCGTGGGGCCAGCTCCAGAGGAAGGTCATTGTCCAGCGAGCAGCTGGACACACACATGGTGCTGGTGACCCTGGTCCTGCCGGCTGCCGCCCCACCGCAGCGCTGTCACCCTCCATCCGTTACCATCGGTACCTTCAGCACTAAAAAAAGCTCCAGCCGCCCTCTCGCCCAAAGAGCCCATCTTTTGTAGCTCAGACTTAGTCCGGAGCGATGAACGCAAAACACGGCTTGGTCACCCCTAGAAATTAAACGTGTGTTTTGCAAACCGTGCCCTCACCGCGGGGCTGTCTGAGGAAACAGGGAGAGGAAAGCTGGCCGTCCCTGGGGAGAGCCCCTCGCCTGGGGACACGCCCCGGAGGAGGGGGACCCGGCTTGTGACAGGCGCCGTGTGACGTGGGGTGCCCTGGGCAGAGCCACGCACCGGCCCAGGCACCCCCGGCCGCCCTGTGAGGTGTGGGGGGTTCTGCTCCTGCCGCAGTTCCAGCCCGGGCTGCGCTGGGACGGAGGAGGAGGAGGATGCTGGCACCCGGCGGGGCTGGCGAGATCGGCAAGATCTGCACGCAAGAGTCTCCCACTCACTCGTCATGAGCATAACAGTTTTCAAAGACGTCGTGTAAAATACTCACAACCCCTCTATTTCGGGAGGCTGCGAGGATTACAGCCTCGACGGAAAATGGTTTTCTTAAGACTGGAGTGAAGGGGAAGGATCGCACGTCAGGCCTTGAGCCCTGTGGCAGCGCCGGCGAGGCCACCCACCCGCACTGCGGCAGTGCCGGCGTGGCCATCAGCACCGCTGCCTGCCTCCCAGATGCACATGCAGACGGCACAGCCGCCGCTCTAAAACCACGGTGCCTTTACACGCAGCTGGTTGAGCGAGCGAGGGGTCACGGCCGTCCTCTGCGGGGATGGATTCACCAGGCCAAGCACCTCCTGGCTTTGGCAGCGGGTCCATGTAAGAGTCAGTGCGAAACCAGCATTGCATCAACCTCGCCATCAGGAATAGGGACTCCGAAAGTCAGGCTGACACCTCGACGTGACTCTGCAGCGGCTGCCTGAGCAGCAGTTGCTGATCCTGGGAATGGCATGCCAGGCTGAGAGGTCGTTGTGCCCTGGGCAGAGCAAGGACGAGTCCACTGAGTGGACCGTGACAGTCCGTCCCGCAGTGAAGTGTTCCACAAAGCCTTCCTAGTTGGGGATTGCCGAAATAGCCTCCTGGTCACGCGGTCAAAGCAGACGTTCCTCCGGCGCGGCGTCTCACACCGGCGAGGCTTTATGCAGGCAACCGCGGCGCAGGATGGAAGGTAACGATGCCGTGATGTCCCGAGAAACACCCTCTCTCGCGCAGGCGGCTTTGGCACCCGTGGACGGGGCTCCTGATACCGAGCCCTGAGCAACCTCACGCTGTTGTTATGAGGCTCCGTTAACGAAAAACATCTTGGAGGAAAAATGCTTTTTCTGGGTCGAGCGCCTTTGCTGGCTCCAGCTCTGAGCAGCGCAGCCCCAGGCAGACCTGGAGGTGCTCTCGGAGCTCATGTTCCACTGCCCCGGGCACAAGGACCTGGTCCATGGGGCCAGGTGGGGCCAGCAACACCTCCCAGCACGGCCGGCTGCTGGAGAGGGCTGCGCTGGAAACCTGCCCTTTTGCCAACTTCTGTGAGTTTTTGTGTTCCCGCAGCCAGGTGTGGCAGAGTCTTCCAGGGAATGTATTTGTGAGGGCTGTATGAGGGGGAAGGACCCCAGCTATGTTGAGAAAATCCCTCCCAAAACAATAAAAGATTTCACTTAAAACAGCAAAAAGGATTTCACTTAAAGGAAGTAGTTAATTAAACCAGATTTCTGTGTGTTTTGTCAGTTAATTCCCAAAATACGGGGGAAAAGAAGTGTAATTAGGCTATTTTAGAGTGCCTGTGGCATAAATACATCACTCAAGTAACATTTGGGGGGGGGTTTCCAGAGCTGGCAAAACAGCCCGGTGCCAACCCCTGAGACAATTCCCGAACAAGCCAGGTGATGGCTAGCATGGACCCCGGCCACCCCCACCATCGCCGCAGCCAGCCACCGGCCTCCTGCATCGCCTTCGCCACCCCGACTTCTCGTGCGCTGCTGGTGGGGGCCTCTCGGCTGAGGAGATGCGTGGGGGCAGAGGGACAAGGTCCCCCTCGGGTGGCAGATGCCTGCTGCCCCTCTTGCCATCCACCGGCGAGAGCTTCTGGCAGCGGCCTCGGTGGGAGAACGCGAGCCAAGGCGGCAGTGAGCGAGAGGACTTGAAAATCATGGCTTGGGGTTCTGCTGCTGCAGAGCGTGGCCATGAGCAGTCCCTGGGAGCGGTCTGGTAGCCCTCCCCACAAAGAGCCAGCCCTTCCTGCTGGGATGACTGGTTTGTTCATGGTCTGGGTGCTGGTGGTCCCGTACACCCGCCCAGGAAGGTACCTGCAAGCCCCGGCGAGCGCCTTGATTGGGAGCATCTGATCCCCGTGCAGCTCCGCGGCCTGCGTGCGTAGATCCGGGGGGAAAAGTGTAATTGCATTCGTCTGTGGCACCCGAAGCAAAGTGCTGGGACGGTGCAGCTCTGCTTTTCTGCTCTCCCTTCCCTGACCCGCTCCGGAGGCGGCTGCTGCCTCTTCCCCAGCACCTTCCCCGCACCAGCGAGGGGGCTGGGGTCGATCCTGGGGCAATCTTGAGGTGGTTTTGCGGTTATTCCAACGCGGCTGGCAGGAATTCAGGAACGACTCGCGGATGAGAAGCTATAACAGTCCCTGCAGCGTAGTTACTACTTTTGGCGTTTCCAAACCTTGTAGGAAAACGCTGCCAAGCTACAAACCCGACCGACGTATGCGTTAGAGTATGTGCGCGTGGGGGGGCGTTTGAGCCTCTAGATGTGCGGTTTATGTAAGAAAACTTTACGAGGGGCTTAAAAATAGCCCGTTTGCTGGAACGGGCCCCACCCGGGGGACGCTGGGCTGGCACCAGGCTGCAGTGCTTGGGCCCGTGGGGTCCCGACCACCAGCGGACCCGCCTGTTCCGAGCCGTGCTGGGGCTGGGGGCAGAACAGCCCCCTTCCCAGCGCGACCCAGCCGGGGCGAAGACAACCCGAGCTGCAGCTGCGGGGTGGAAAAAACCCGAAACGAACCCCCCCAAAAAAAACCCAAACCAAAGCCCGGCCCAGCCCAAGCGGCGGCGCGGGGGGCGCTGGTGGGGGTCGGCGCGGGAGGGGGGGGGTGTTCCCTCACAGCGCTCCCGGGGCCACCCCCGCGCCGTCCCCGTCCCGTGTCCCCCCACCCCGTGTGTGTGTCCCGTGTCCCCCCCCCCCCCGCCCTCCGCCGGCGGGGCCGGGCCGCTCCCGGCGGCGCTGCCGTCACCGGGACGCCGCGGTGACGGGCGCTGACGCGTTTGGCGGCGGCTGCGAGGGGGCGCGGAGGCGGCCCCCGGCCCCCCCCCCCCCCCCCCCCAGCGCCGGGATCCCGGCTGCCGGCCGCTCCGCACCGCTCCGCACCGCACCGCGTCGCGCCGGCGGCGGAGGGCAGGTAGCGGCGGGGGGGGGGGGGGGGGTGTCGGCGGGGCTGGCCGGGGTGTCGTGTGTGTGTGTGTCCGTCCGTCCGTCCGTCCGTCCCCGCGCCCAGGAGCGGGGTTTGGGGCCGGGGCGGGGCGGCAGCGGCAGCGGTTCCCGCACAGCTGGATGGCTGCAGAGGACAGATGTTGGCGGCGGCAGCTCCAGGGCGGCTGGGCAGGAGCATATGGGGTGCAACAGGGGCCATATGGCCCGGTGAGCCTTTCCCCTCGGGGGGATCCACCCAACGTGTGCCGGGAAGATGAATGGCCAGGTGCGACGTCTGCTCCCGGACCTGTGTGTCGAGGGGACGGCGGAGGGGATCTCGGTGCCGTTGTGCGAAGGACGTGGCCAAACCGAGACGGACTTCAAACGCTGTCAACGTCTACCGGGGCCTTGACGGCTGTCAGAGCCGGCAGGCGTTGACGTGCGACCCGTTGTGCTTGCTTGACGGTCACAATAAAGGGAAAACCGCTTTATGGTCTTCCGTAGAATAACCCTGTGCTCACAGGGACACGAGCAGAACGAAGCAGCACCGCAGTAAATCCCTTGTGCCGCCCGATAGTGCCAGCACGGCTGAGCTTCAGGAGTGGACTGAGAGCGGGGAAGAAGAGAGAGCGATGCTCCTTTGGAAGTTTTAGGAAACTGTAAGGGGGATAACGGCGTGTCTGTGACCCGCTCCGTTCGCATCCGAGTTTGGCAATGAGCCCCTGCTGTGCTCCGGCGGCTCTGACGTCACATCGGGGCTCTGACGTCACATCGGGGCTCTGCCTCCGCTTCAGCATCCCACTTCACAGCCTCTGTCCCAGCTGCTCGCTTGCTGTGGGGCAACCGGACAGTTCTCACGGGAGCACATACGCCTTAACGTGCTGCGGGGCTGGCGCTGCCGGCGTGTCCTGGAAGGGAGGTTGGGGCAGGCGCTGCTGCCACTGCGGCGAAGAGGCTGATCTTCGGCCGGTCTCTGGTGGTGCCGGGGCCCGGCGCTGCCGCAGTGGTTGGGCGCTAGTGCAGGGCTTGTGCCCAACGGACAGCCCACCTCTTTGTCCCTTTGGGCTCCGTCTGGGGACTTTGCAGCTCATGTACACGTGCAAAAGGGGAGTTGGACCGAGAGGTGCGTTGGTCCCTCTTCCCTCGGGACGGTGTTCACTGAAGAGGCACCACTCGTTTTGGATATCCCGGTGATGGCGCCGGCGTAGGTCAGTGCAAACGCCCTTGGGCAGCGTGTGTGCTTACAGAGCGGGGCTGGACCGTGGTGCTCTGGGGCCCGGTGCTGCCTCTTTCACCGGCTCGTCCCTTGGCAGAGTGACGGGGCCTTGGCCTGTGGCGGGGATTCCTGATACAAGTAGAATCAGCGGCTTGTACTCGTCTGACACCAGTAACTTTTTGTGTCTGTGCTGGTTTGGCGGGGGCAGAACCCCAGCTGAGCCGTGCTGGGCAGCCCACAGCAGCTGCCCTGAGTTGGCTCCAGGTGCAGCCCCTACCGTAACGTCATGGTCATTATGAAGGGGGAGGCTGGCTGAGGAAGGGAGCTCCTGTGGGGTCCTGCTGAGGTTCCTCCTGCTCCTCCTCTGGCTTCTCCCTGCTCCTGAGGACTGGGTATTCACTTGGCTGAGTATAGCTCTGTGTGTCTCTGGGGGTAGTGGGGGAGGTTCATTGAATCTGCTCTCCCTCCCACCCGTGGGTCTGCTCTCCTTTTCCCCGATTCCCCTCCCTGGCTGGGGAGGGGTTGTCGGGTAACAAAGCAACTGTTGCAGTTTAGCCCCAGGTACAGGCTAAACATAGACAAAGTTTTAAACTTTTGCTCTGTTGAAGAGGAAACAAAGCTTCCCTCTCCCAAAACCTCACCCTGAAACGCTTGCCCGAGTTGGGCAGGGCAGACTCGAGTGCTGGGAGCGTGCTCACGCGGGGAAGGGCTGGGTGCAGCCCCCTCCTCGTACGTACTGCACCAACACAGCCCCTGTCATGGATGGGTACCCGCTGAGACTCGCTGGCCTGGAAAAGAGAAGGAGCAAACCCGTGGTGCTGCCGCAGGACACCCGTCTGACTGAGGAACCGAAGCTGGGGGTGCCCATGGGTGAAACCAACGGTTGCTTTGTGCGTACTGAGTTCCTGCAATACTGTGACGTGCGAGGCCACCAAATACGTGACACAGTTCAGACCTCATGCACCAGTAAAACGTCGGGGGTAGGTGTTTCGTGGCGCTCACGATGCGGTGCAGTCACCAGGGGCACTAGCCGTGGCGCTGACCGTGTCCGGCCGTGCTGGTCGCTGCCCTCTGCGCTGACAGTGGCACCGACTGGGTACCCCAGGGCAGGAGCGGTGCCTGGCTGGTGGCTGGGATGGTGAAAACTCCGTCGCAGGGATCGTGATGCACTTAATGGCCTTTCCGCTAATCGCTGTGCAGCTGCCGCCGCCACAGACCAGGTCCTGCGCTTCCTGACCTTAACCAAGCACCGTCGCTTTCCCCCGGGCCTCGGGGATTCACCACGCTCACGGACGGGAACGGCAGGAGCTGTTGCTCTTCTGTTGGAGGTGGGGGCACCCGAAGCAGGGCCTGTGCTGACGGTCCCCGAAACATGGCCTGGGGGGCCGCTGGAGGGCCTCCCCCTGGGGAAGCTGTTTGGACGGGCTGGGAGCCCTCGCTGGCGGCCGGCGGAGACACTCGGGGAGATGGAGTTCTACTTTTTGGGGTACGCTGGGGGGTGGTCCTCCCGCCCGGGCCGTTCGGGGTCGAAGGTGCTGGTGATGCCCCTTTGTGCCGCGGGAGCAGCGACGGCTCGCCCCTGCGTGCCCGCGCCTGTGTGCGCACACGCGTGTGAGCGTGCACGTGTGTGCCTGTGCTCTTCCTCGGGGGAAGGAGACGAGGTGGCGCGGGGCGGGAAGGCACAGCACCAACGGGTGACAGAGGCCCCGGGCGCTTCTCCTCGGTGACCACTGAAACCCTTCCTAAGGGGACCTCGCCGACAGGGGCCTGGCCCTTCAGCGCCGCCCGGTCCCCTCCTGCCTGCCGTGAGAGGGGGCTTGAGTCTTCTTAAATTGGCCGAATTTGGGGGTTTTGAGCCCAGCTTTTCAAAGGGTGCTCAGCCCCCCGAGGCAGCAACTGGGCGAAACTCCCGCCCGGCAGCTTTGGGGAGCCCCGTGCGGCCCCGAGGGGTGCTTCGCCCTCAGTGCCTTGGGGGAAGAGCGACGGCTCTTTTTAATTAAATGTGTTCTTTGTGCTGCTGTATTTGGGTACCAAAATACAGCCTTTCACCGCATGTATAAAATTGTGTTTGCATTTATTTAATTTAGAGCTCTTTTTTAAAAGCATGTAGTCTTGAATGTTTGTTCTCCGTTTTTTTTTTTCCACATCATTACTCTGATACTGCTTGATTAGCTCCCTCCCCAGTCATGATTGGTAATTAAAATAGGCATTAAAATTAGTCACTTAGCAATTTTGCTGTTCAATTGGCAATTAAATTACTTAATTGCAATTAAAGTCCTAATTTTAATTGGCAAAATGATAGATGTAGATTTAAGATAATATGTATAAATACTTTAATAAGTGTCTATATAAGGATTACTTAATTACTCAACTTCAAGTTTATGCTGTTAACTTTAGAACTTTTAAGTGAGTAATGAAATTTATATTACATCTATTCTAAGGATATGGTAATTAGATGTATCACTTATCCCTATAAGGGCCTTCGCAGCAAGTTTCTTCTGTGAGGTGACACCTACAGCCTGGGTGGACTGTTGTGGTATGACTGACCCCGACCCCCGGGTGACGGCCTGGCGGCCGAGGGGACGAGGCCAGCCCAGCTCCTCTGGCGGAGCATCGCGGGGACGCCGCCGGAGCAGCGCAGCGACACACACACACACACACCTGCCGGTTCCAGTGGCCCTCGCGGACCGGGGGCATGTGGCGGCGTGACGCGGCCTCTTGCTCCTCTCGCCTCCTGTCGCGTCGTCTCCGTAGTGACTTTGTAGGAGCGAGGGAACGCGACCAGCGTGTGGAGAGGATCCTTCTGGGTGCGAGCGAGCCAGACGGTGGGAAGCAGTTTTGGGTGTCTGACAGCGTCAGCGGCGAGGGAAAAGCGTTTGCACAGCGAGAGTGGTGCCTGCCCGCCCGCCTGCCGGTGAGGGGAGCGCGGTAGGAAGGGGCGATCACGGTTTCACACAAACCCCTTGGTACCCAAGTGCTTCGGGGAGGGGGGAGGGAGGTTTAGTAAGGTGAGGGGCTTGTGTTGAAAATGACGGCTTTTTAGGCTCAGGTCGCATCGCGTTGGGTGCGTTGGCTTTTCTGCTGTTGTTCTGCACAGACCCGGGGCTCGCCAAGTCTGCTTGGCCTTGGCTCCCCTCTCGCACCCTCCAGTTGGTGGAAACTTGGCAGAAAACGCCCCTGTGGGCGGAGGATGGGTGCTTTCGTGACTTGCGTGGCCCAGGACATGCAGTTTTGTGACTTTTGCCCTCGTTTTTTTTGCAGGCTGGGCTGCAGCGGGGCATCCCACGGGTCAAGCCACAGCCCACCGCAGAGGAGGCCGAGCATTCCCTTCCCTCCACAGCATCTCCAGACTGGATGAACCTGCGAAAATTATGATTTTTTTTTTTTTTAGAAGCACAAGTGCCCTTCGTTATGCTCAACCCACCCCCTTTGCATCCCCCCCCCCCCCCCCCCCCCCCCCCCCGCGACCCTTCCTCCGGACCCAAACTGTGATGATGCAAAACTGGCGGGGCTGCACGCGGGGTCAATAAAATAAATAAATGAAATAATAATTAAAAAACCTCTTAAAGGTGGCGTGAGGAGGGAAAGGGGCGCGTTTCGCGGGGCTTGCGGGGGGCGGAGGCGACGACGAGAAGGCGGGGTTGCGGCGCTTGGCTCAGCGTTCCCAAAAGAAGGGGTTTTCTCCCCAAAAAGAGCATGGGGGGGGGGGAAGCGGGAAAGCTCGCGGGGCCCTCGGGGGCGCGGACCCGCGCCCCCGAGGGCCCCGGGAGCTTCCCCGCCGCCCCCGGGAGCTCCCCGTCGGGGCGCGCGCTATTTTTGGCGCGCCGGGCGGTTGCGTCAATGCTGACGCTTGAACGGTGGGTGGGTGTGTATTGGGGGGGGGGGAAGACACCGCCCTCTATGCAAATTAGGCCACGCCCCACTCGCGCTTAAAGCGGCGCGCGTGGATGGGGCGGGAAGGGATAACGGGGGGTGTGGGGGGGGGTGGTGTCGCCCACCTGAGGGCGTGTCCCGCCGGTGTGATGTCACCGTCGGAAATTTACCAAAGGGAGAGGCCGGGCTAAAAAAGGGGCGGGGGAGGGTAAAAGCCGTCCCCCCTCCCTTCGTCGGGGCTGATTGGCCGGGGGAGGCGGTGACGCGCGGTGACGCGCGGGGGCTCGAGGCGCACGTTGGCTGTGGCAGAGGGTTGCCCACATAAACAAAGGCACATTGCGGCGACGGGGACACTCCGGCCGCCGCGATCGCTCCCGCTTCTCGCCGCCGCCGCCGCCGCAGCCCCGACGTGTCCCGCCGCGACGTGACCGCCCCCCGTCTCCCTCCGCGCCGCCGGTGTCCCGGCGGTGTCCCGCCGTCCCGACACTCGGATGCATGCACAGGGCTCCGGTGAGTCCCGCCGCGCCCCCCCACACACCCCCCTCCCCCCCACACCGGGTTTGGAAAGGGGGCGGGTGGGTGCGTGGGGAGGAGGGTGCGTGGTGAGGGTGGGGGGGGGGGTAACGGCAGCGGCTCCGCTCTCCCGTCCTGCCGTTGTCGCGGCGCTTCTGCACCTCGAGGGTGATGGAGCGGGGCGGGACGGCGGCCGGAGTGTCACCCGTGGGGCAGTCGCCGCCGGGACGCGGGTTCTGCCCGGGCTGAGGTCCCCCGGGCGGGCTGTCACCGCATCCCGAGACCCCCGAGGCAGGGGCCAGCCCCGCGGCTCAGCCCCCGTCGGAGACGCGGCTCTTTTTTACCTCCTTTTTTTTTTTTTTTTTTTTTCCTTCTCTTTTTACCGGTGGCGACGGAAAAACCGAACCGGCCGAAAACCGGCGGGTTGTCCCCCCGCGGAAAGTTGTGGGTTGGGGTCTTTGGGTGGTTTTTTTTTTTTCCCCCTCCTCCCGATTAAAACCCCCCAGGCAAACCGCAGCCCCGCTCGTGGGGGGCTCCTCCCCGGTCCCCGGTGCCGGGGCAGCCTGAAGAGCCGCTGCGGGGCGGGTGTGTTTCAGCCGGCGCGCCGGGCAGGCTGGGGTCCGCCTCGCTCCTCTGAGACCGCGGAAAGTCCGCTCCCCGCCGACCGCCGACGCTGTCCGCCTCCAGCTCCGCCGACGAGGACGCCTCCCGCTCGGCTGAAGGTTGGTGCCCTCCGTTCCCCGCCGCAGCTCCGCAGCCCCAGCGGGGCCGGGAGGGCTCCGAGCTCCGCCGGGGCTCGTCGCCGGTGCGGGGCGGGCGGAGGGAGTGCGGTGGTGCGGGGCTGAGTCGATCTGACCCTGTTTCGTTTCCAGCCATGCCCTGTGTTCAGGCTCAGTATGGGTCCCTCGCCTCAAGGAGCCAGCCCGGCCTCCCAGAGCTACAGTTACCACTCTTCGGGAGAATACAGCTCCGATTTCTTAACTCCGGAGTTTGTCAAGTTTAGCATGGACCTCACCAACACTGAAATCACTGCCACCACTTCTCTCCCCAGCTTCAGTACCTTTATGGACAACTACAACACAAGCTACGACGTGAAGCCACCTTGCTTGTACCAAATGCCCCTCTCCGGACAGCAGTCCTCCATTAAGGTGGAAGACATTCAGATGCACGGCTACCAGCAGCACAGCCACCTCCCCCCCCAGTCCGAGGAGATGATGTCCCACTCGGGCTCCGTCTACTACAAGCCCTCGTCGCCCCCGACCCCCTCCACACCCGGCTTCCAGGTGCAGCACGGCCCCGTATGGGATGACCCCGGCTCCCTGCACAACTTCCACCCCAACTACGTGGCCACCACGCACATGATCGAGCAGCGCAAAACGCCCGTCTCCCGCCTCTCCCTCTTCTCCTTCAAGCAGTCGCCCCCCGGCACCCCCGTCTCCAGCTGCCAGATGCGCTTCGACGGGCCCCTCCACGTCCCCATGAACCCCGAGCCGGCCGGGGCCCACCACGCCGTGGATGGCCAGGCCTTCGCTGTCCCCAACCCCATCCGCAAGCAGCCCTCCATGGCCTTCCCCGGGCTGCAGCTGGGCCACGCTCCGCAGCTGCTCGACAGCCAGGTGCCCTCGCCCCCGTCGCGGGGGTCCCCCTCCAACGAGGGGCTCTGCGCCGTCTGCGGGGACAACGCCGCCTGCCAGCACTATGGCGTCCGCACCTGCGAGGGCTGCAAGGGCTTCTTCAAGGTGAGCGGGCAGGGTGGGGGGCAGCGGGCAGGGCAGCAGGCAGGGCAGTGGGCAGCAGGCAGGGTAGCAGGCAGGACAGTGGGTGGTGGGCAGCACGTAGCTGGCAGGGTGGTGGGCAGCACATAGCTGGCAGAGTGGGGGGCAGCAGGCAGGGTAGCAGGCAGGGCGGTGGGTGGTGGGCAGCAGGTAGCTGGCAGGGCGGTGGGCAGCAGGCAGGGCAGCAGGCAGGGCAGTGATCAGCAGGTTGGGCAGCGGGCAGGACAGTGGGCAGGGCGGTGGGCAGCGAGCGGGGGGCTGCAGGCAGGGCAGCGGGCAGGGTGGTGGGCAGTGGGCGAGGGGCTGCAGACAGGGCAGTGGGCAGCAGGCAGGGCGGGGGGCAGCAGGCAGGGCGGGGGGCAGCAGGCAGGGCGGAGGGGCAGCAGGCAGGGCAGCGGCAGGGCGGGGGGCTACAGGCAGGGCGGCGGGGGAGGGCAGCCGCCGGGGCGAGGAGCCGCTTTCCCCTTCAGATGGAAATTGGTTAGGACAGAGAACTGTGTCTGAGCTAACCAAGTGGAACAGAATTCCCTGTGGTAAAATTAAGTGATCTCTTTATTTCACCATCCTGATTGAATAATCTTATCATTTTAAATAGAGAAGGTCTCCAAGGAATGTAAATAATATGAATGCCCACGGATTTGTATTTACCGAGCGTCTCCTTCCCTCCTCTCGGCATATAAAACACAGCTAGGAGCTGCGAGGTTAGCTCGGATGTTAACGCTATCAATTTTCTCCTGTTAAATGCCCTGGAAAAGGGGAAAAAAAAAAAGAAAAAAAAAAAAAAGAGTCGGGGAGGCGGCAGCGGCGGCGGCCGGGGAGCGGGGCCCGCACCCCTCGGTCCCCGCCGCTGACGCCGCCGCCCCGGTGGCGGTGCCGGTCCCGCAGCGCACGGTGCAGAAGAACGCCAAGTACGTGTGCCTGGCCAACAAGAACTGCCCCGTGGACAAGCGCCGCCGCAACCGGTGCCAGTACTGCCGCTTCCAGAAGTGCCTGGCCGTCGGCATGGTCAAGGAGGGTGAGTCCGACGGTGGGGGGGTGGGTCGGGACGAGCCGAGCCGCGCCGAGCCGCGCCTGACCCCGCTCTCCCCCGCAGTGGTGCGCACAGACAGCCTCAAAGGCCGGCGGGGTCGTTTGCCGTCCAAACCGAAGAGCCCCCAGGAGCCCTCTCCCCCCTCTCCCCCGGTGAGTCTGATCAGTGCGCTGGTGAGAGCCCATGTCGACTCCAACCCGGCTATGACCAGCCTGGACTATTCCAGGGTAAGACGGACCGAGATCGCGGTAGGACCCGGCCCCCCCGCCCGCCCGGGGATGGAGGGGGGGGGCAGCCGGTCCCGCTGCGCCCAGCCCCGGGGGGGTGGGGGGTGCCGCGGCCGCGAGCCCTGCCCGCCCCCGGTAGCCCCTCCGGGCTGGGGGGGGGGGGGGGGGGGGGGGGGGGGGAGCTTGGGGGGGTTTTGGGGGGTGGGGGCGGTGTGAAGGCCAAAAGCCGCGGCGGGCTGGCAGCGGGGGAGGCTCTGCCCCGACGGCTCTGCCCCGGGATGGAGCCGCGGAGCAACCGCGCAGGGAGCGGGGCGAGGCGGGAGCGCCTGTTCCTATCGGGATGAATCGCCCCGGGACGGCTCCTTCCCGCGCCGGTCGGAGGGAGGTTTGGCTGTTAGGAACAACCCGGCCCCCCGCGGCTGGAAGCGGGGTGAGCGATATTTCAGGGGTGACAGACCCGGGAGAGCCTCCTCGAGCGCTTTTCCGGGCGGATTTCCAGTTCCAGGCTAACCCCGACTACCAGCTGAGCGGGGACGACACCCAGCACATCCAGCAGTTCTACGACCTCCTGACCGGCTCCATGGAGATCATCCGAGGGTGGGCAGAAAAAATCCCCGGCTTCACCGACCTCCCGAAAACGGACCAGGACCTGCTCTTCGAGTCCGCCTTCCTGGAGCTCTTCGTGCTGCGCCTGGCGTACAGGTGAGCGCAGGACCCGCGGGGAGCCCACGGCGTTCGGGGGCCGCTGAGCCGCGCTTTATTAACTCCTCGGTAATTAGGTGCCTCTTAAATCCCTCATTTATTGCTCCTCAAGTAATTAGTTGTTTAGCTTTTCTCCCCATCTTCTCTCTCTCTTTTTTTTTTTTTTTTTAAAATCTTTCTCTCCTTTCTCTTTCACACTCTTTCCTCCTTCTTTCCTTCTTTCCTTCTTTCCTTCTTTCCTTCTTTCCTTCTTTCCTTCTTTCCTTCTTTCCTTCTTTCCTTCTTTCCTTCTTTCCTTCTTTCCTTCTTTCCTTCTTTCCTTCTTTCCTTCTTTCCTTCTTTCCTTCTTTCCTTCTTTCCTTCTTTCCTTCTTTCCTTCTTTCCTTCTTTCCTTCTTTCCTTCTTTCCTTCTTTCCTTCTTTCCTTCTTTCCTTCTTTCCTTCTTTCCTTCTTTCCTTCTTTCCTTCTTTCCTTCTTTCCTTCTTTCCTTCTTTCCTTCTTTCCTTCTTTCCTTCTTTCCTTCTTTCCCCCCCTTTCTCCATCTTTTTCAATCTTTTATCTCTTTTTCTCCTTGTCTTTCTTTTCTTTCCTTCACCCCTCTCCCCCTTCCCCCCCTCCCCCCCCTTCCCCCCTCTTTTTCAATTTTTTATCTCTCTCTTTTTTCTCCTTCTCTTTCTTTTCTTTCCTTTTTCTCTTCCTGTCTCATTTTTTCTTCCTTCCTCATTCATCCATCTGTTTGTTTTTGGGGTTGTTGCGTTCCTTCCAGGTCAAACCCCGTGGAGGGCAAGCTTATCTTCTGCAACGGGGTGGTCCTGCACCGGTTGCAGTGCGTCCGCGGCTTTGGGGAGTGGATCGATTCCATTGTTGAGTTTTCCTCCAACTTGCAAAACATGAACATCGATATCTCTGCCTTCTCTTGCATCGCTGCCCTGGCTATGGTCACAGGTCAGTGTCCCCTTTCCCACGGCTCCCATCCCTTCCACCCACCCTCCTCTCTCTGCCAGACCTGTAACCTCCCGCACCCTTCTCCTTCACAGAGAGGCACGGGCTTAAAGAACCCAAGAGGGTGGAAGAACTCCAGAACAAGATTGTAAATTGTCTCAAAGACCATGTGACTTTTAATAACGGGGGGCTGAATCGCCCCAACTATTTGTCCAAACTCTTGGGGAAGCTCCCCGAACTCCGCACGCTTTGCACGCAGGGGCTGCAGCGCATTTTCTACCTGAAACTGGAAGATTTGGTGCCACCGCCAGCAATAATCGACAAACTTTTCCTGGACACTTTACCTTTTTAAGACTCATCCCGCGCCCTTCTGCTGAACTGAAGAGAAACTTCACCTGTCTGAGGGTGGGCCCCAGGCAGCACCCCCGGGTGCCGGCTCCCACCCGAACGGTGTTGGTAACTCCTGCGGGCAGAACGTGACTGGGCGTTTTGGCTCTGGGGCATCATGGATGCAGATCATGGACTACACAAATACCATGGTATAAACTTTTTATTATCAGCTTATAAATGAATTTATTATTAAGGACTTCTGGTTAAAAAGGTGAACCTCCCTGGCAACGCCGGGCGCGCAGCTAAGACTCACGGTGACAAACAGAGCGTTAAGGTGACCCACAAGTCTCACCCTCCTAAAGACTAAAGTTTTCGGCTGTAAAAGAAAGCTGTAATATATACAAAACCTAGATGTTGCGTGGGTGGCATGTCATTAAAGAAGGCGAAGGCTTGTAAATTTATCAGATGCAGTTTGGCTTTTAAAAAATTATTCTGTGCCTATTTCTGAAGAAATGTGGAAAACAATTCTAAAAAAAAATTAATTTAAAAAGAAAAGCTAAACGTGTTTGCAAAAAAAAAAAAAAAAAAGAAGAAAAAAAAAAAGGGAGAATAAAGAGAAAGAAAAATAAATCTCCCTGTACCAGGAAAGCATGACGATTCTAGGGTGACGATGTTATAGGCACTTGCTATTTCAGTAATGTCTATATTCTATAAATAGTATTTCAGACACTATGTAGTCTGTTAGCTTTTATAAAGACTGGTAGTTATCTAAGCTTCGAACATTTTCTCAATTGTAAAATAGGTGGGCACAAGTATTACAGAACCCGAAATCCTCCCCAAAGGGACACATAGTGTTTGTAAACACCGTCCGACATTCCTTGTTTGTAAGTGTTGTATGTACTGTTGATGTTGATTAAAAAAGAAGTTTATATCTTGATTATTTTGTTGTCTAAAGCTAAACGAATCTTGCATGCAGCAGCTTTTGACTGTTTCCAGAGTGCTTATAATATACGTAACTCCCTGGAAATTACTGAGCACTTTGAATTTTTGGTTGGTTTTGTTCCGTTTTTTTAATGTCTAAAATTGTCGGTTAATATATTATTTTATGGTCGAGTAATATTTTTAATATTGCCATATTCTGTAGTATTTTTCTTTGTATCTGCCCAGTGTGGCACACGGTACGAGGCACTGCCTTTTTTTTTCTATGGTGTACGACGGTTAGAAACGCTGGGGGTTTTTTGTCCTTTTTTTTTTTTTTTTTTTCCTTTTGTTCTCCTGATAACTCTTTCTTTGAGAAAGACAATTTTAATGTTTACAACAATAAAACACGTAAACGAATAGAATTTCGTCTTCTTTCTGCCTAAGCGAGAAGCAGCGCCGCCAGCACCCGCTGCCCGCGGAGGACAATAGCCTCCGCCGGTGCGGTGCCAAACCGCCCAGGAGCACGGATGGGGCAGGGCCCTTTCGGTAACGGGGGCGGCAGGACCCGCCGGCTCTGCGGGAGGAAGAGGAGGCAACCCCGAGGCTCCAAGGTTGGTCCTTCCCCGGGTTTTTCCCCCGGCACCTCTCCGCAGCATCCCGGCTCCCTGCCACCCCCTCCCTCCCCCCAACCCTCCCCCTCCCCCGCACCGCCCAAGGGTGAATAAATCCCTTTTTGGGAGCGGGGCTAAATCCTAAACCCGGCGTTGCCGCCACCCCCTTGCGCTTAGAAACGTGCCGGGCGGCCCCAGCATCATCCCACCCCCCCTTAAAAAATAAAATAAACCTCACCAAAGCCCCCAAGCCGAGGGGCGACGGGGATGCGGGTGGCCCCGGTCCCGCGTGGAAAAGGAGGAAACGAAACTCTGGGAATGTGGGAAACTTCAGCCTCTTGAGTCAGGGGGGAAAAAAGAAATACCGGGGCGGGGTGAGATGCCCGCAGCCCGAGGGGGATGCTGGCCCGGTGGCGACGGGCTGCGGGCGGCTGCGAGCCGCCGCCCGCAGCCCGTCGCCACCGGCCAGCATCCCCCCGGGCTCGCTGCGGGAGGTGCGGACAAGCACCCGAAGTGTTTGTGCGGTGGTGATGGGTGGAAAGGGCCGCTTCGGGATCGCCGGGGGTCGGGACTTTGCGGCGTGAGAGGAATTCAGCCAAAGAGTTGAGAAGAAGGAGGAGAAGAAGGAGAAAAAGGAGGAGAAGAAGGAGAAAAAGGAGGAGAAGAAGGAGAAAAAGGAGGAGAAGAAGGAGAAAAAGGAGGAGAAGAAGGAGAAAAAGGAGGAGAAGAAGGAGAAAAAGGAGGAGAAGAAGGAGAAAAAGGAGGAGAAGAAGGAGAAAAAGGAGGAGAAGAAGGAGAAAAAGGAGGAGAAGAAGGAGAAGGAGAAATAAAACGCGGTCCCGGCGCTGAAGGGAGTTAGGTCCAGAGCTGGGCACCGGTGCGGCTTTAGCCCCGCATCTCCGTTTTTTCCCGGGCAAGCGGCAGTTTTCGCCTCCGTGTCTTATTTGCGGTTTTTTTTTTTTGTTAGTAACTTTTCCGACACGCCTAAACCCCCTGCGCCTCGGGGAGAGCAGAGCTGCTCCTTCCCGGGCAGCCGTTTCCCACCGGGCTGGGCTTTTCCCTCCAGCTGCCAGGCGGCTCCAGCCTCCCCGCGGGTTCCCGGGCGCTTCGCATCCCTCCGGAGCGGCTCCTGCCCCGGAGAGCCGGGCCGGGAGCGCCCCCCGCCTGGGCTGGCGTGGCGTCCCCGGGAGGTACCGGGTTGGGGGGCTCTCCCGGCAGCGGGCACGGCAGGGCAGGGCTGCTGAAGCCTCGGGGCTCCCTAAAAGTGGGGGTCCACTGCCTGCCCTGTCCTGCAGACCCCCGGGGAAGGAAAAGGAAAGGGAAGCAAGGGAAGGAAAGAAGCAACCACTGTACAGAGACATTTAGAAAAATGTTTGGAGCAGAAGCTGAATTCAGAACGCGGAGCTGAAGGAATAGTTTTTGAGTGGTGGTATCAATGGGAGGATTTATGAAAAGGTTTTACTCCTCTAGGCTGACGGTGTTTCAGATTAGTAACTGTCTTAATTATTTTAGCCCTGTGCTGACCGGGGAATTTGTTACTGCTCTTTCTGCTCGGCTGGTGCGGGCAGGCGGACAAAACTCCCTCTGTTTTGTTCCCGCAGGGCTTCCTTTTTTGTAGTTCATTATCAGGCCGCTGGGCTGATTTGAACCTAACTTTTTTGCTCGTACAATTGCGCTGTCGTCTCCAGAGTTACTCCTTCGATGCACCAACGTGTAAGAATGGAGTCTGTTTGCTTTATTTATCTAAAAGCCACGTTTCTCTCTCTGGTGAAGCCCACGCAGCCACGCTGTGGACTATGTCATTGTTCCTCCCCAGAGCCGGACACCTCTCTCCTCCTGCTGTGGAAGGGGGAGAAGATCGCACCAAGGCGTCATTTTCCGAACCACGCTGGGGTTTACAAACCTGACGAACAAACTGGGAGCGAATTCGGGTCGGGTGTTTGCTTGTAGGGTACATCGTATTCAGCTGGTGACATTTCATTTCAGCTTCGTTTGTCTGAGGGGCTGGGTAACGTAACGTGTGCCGCGCGTGTGCTGCGCTTCGAGTTCCACAGGACTGTCCTTGTCTGCAGCCATTCTGGTATAATTCACAGCTGGTGACTTGGGGACAAGAAGGTGTCGCGACGCGTTCTGAAACCGCCTTTCCTGAACGTAGCGCTGGGAAGATGAATTACTGCAGGCACAGGACCCGTGTAGGAGCTTTATTAGTTTTGGAATGCAATCAGCAACACTTGCTTTCTTAGTCCTTTACCTAATTATCCTCATTGCATGTGTCACATACATCGAGAGCAGCCAGGAGGAATTTATGTCTAGGGCAGGCAGAGCTGGAAAATTTGTGGTTTATGTGATTTTACCCTTCTGACTTCCCCTTAGTGGTAGAAATCCCAGCACTGGCTGCACACATGAAAGCACTTTGGATGCACCTGTAGCTGATTTTTTATGTATAAGTAAACCCACGGCTGCATAATCTGCACTTGCTGGAACGTTAGCCCTAAGTAACCTTTACAGCTGGTTATGGTGCAGAGGGAGATGTTGGTATTCATGAATGTTTTGACATATTTGACATTTTCTATATGGTGTGCTCTTTCTCTGTTCTTCTGATTTCCTCCTGTCTTTGCTCCCCTATTTTAGTAGCAAATCGTAGCCTTCACTAGGCTGCTGTGCTCTGGGTTGGTTTGGAGGCAGAAGGGTGGATCTGCAAAGGAACTTAAGCTCGGTGTTTGTTTTTTTAATTGTTATTTATTTTTTTTAAATTATTTTTTAATTTGTCTTATTGCCAGGCATGTGTCTAGGTAAATAATGGGATTATTGCATTTTAGTGTGTTGTGACTATGACCAGAAGAGCTCGTTTTGACAAAACAGGGGATTTGTGCTCCCTTTCAAACGAAGCACGTCTGGCACACGGATTCGCAAGAGTCTGAAGGCCCGGGGTCTCTGCGTAGCTGGAGCTTAACGTGGATGCGATACGAACGCATCGGGTTTGTTGTGGTACGAGCGAGGCAGCCCGGTGATGGGTCGCTTTGTGCAGTGTTCTCTGCGAGCTGGAGAGCGTGCCAGGCCGCTGCCTGGCTGACTGAGGGTAAACCCGATTTTGGATAAATGTGAACGATACCCTTAGTTGAACAGGCCTCGTGTCTGTTCAGACGATTTCTAATTTTTATCCACATCTGCACACATTGTCCTGTACGTTGGAAAATCTGGGACCTTCACCAAGGCCAGAGAACTTCTGTGACGCCAGGCGGGTGTTTTGGTCAGTTGATGCTTTTTTGCTCAGCTCCTTCTGTAATGGCTTTCGGAGCGTAGGAAGAGTTTGACGCCGAGAGGTGTTTCCCTTCAGGAGAAACGCTACTTGAACCGTGTAGGCAGGCAGCTTTGCCACGTAACCTCCCCGGGCGGGCCCGGAGCCCGGTTCCTCTGGTTCCCAGCAGCGGTGGCGATGGCAGTGGCTTCTCGGTCAGCAGTGGGCGTTGCTGGGTGTGCTGGGTTAACGCTCTGCTGGGTGAACGCTCTGCATCGCAGTGCTTTGGGTTTGGTGGTTGAAGGAATGGCTTTAGCAGGACGAATCTGCTCTACGGCACTGGCAAAAAGAGCTTCTAACGCTTGGTGTGTATCTTTTCACAGGCGTAGGTGCTCGCACATGTTAATAAACACTAAATAGCATTACTTTGATCTTTCTTGACTGACTTGGTTTTCTGCAAAGGGACATCGATCCAAAATTTTAATTTTTCTGTCATTTTAGTGTTCCATGCAAATTACACAGCATACCACCAACCACAAACCAGTCAGACAACAAAGCGTAGCTGTGATCCGGTTGTAGAATAACTGGGAAAAAAGTCTTTTCTGTGGGTTCCCATTCTCCAACAAAACCTGTAAAAATGGTTGGGAATCGTTGAACCCTGAGAAAGCGCTGACGTCGGGTTACTGAAGCAGCTGCTCAAGTGGCCATTTGGTAATTGCGTGTGTTCGATCCCGGGGTGGGATGTCACTGATGCGCGCGGCGGCGTAGAGCGAGGGGACGGCTGGATGGCACGTCTCTCCTCAGCGGTTAAGGTACGTACCTTGGAACAAGAAACCCTCCAGCTTCTTCATAAAGAAATAAAGCGAAGCGACAAGCTCTGGAGCAAAACTTAAAAGGCCACCGATGAGGGGCTCTGCGGCGGGAGGAGCGAGTGGAGGCCGCCAGCCCCTCGGGAAATGTTCCGACTCCGGGGAGGGAACGTCACCGTGAGCCAGGGATGGGCTCAGGTCACGGCGCGGGGAGCGGAGCCACCGCTGAAACAGGCTGGGTCTGCCTTTCGGATGAAAAGCAGAGTCTTGCTTTCCGCAGCAGGGCCGTGGCCGCGGCGAGGTCCCCTCCCTGGATCTCTGCAGCTTCGCCGCGGTGGCACCTCTGCCAGTTTGGCTGCTCGAGCGCTCTCCTGGGGAGGCGTAAGCGTCAGGTTTGGAGAGAAAAGGCGCAACCTGCGAGGCCCCTGGCTGCCAGCACGGCGCTGCCCTCGGGGGCAGGGGCAGTGGCGTCCCTGCGGAGCGCTGTCGGAAGGCTCTGCCGGCGGGTCGGTACCTCTGGCACGCAGGGATCGCTCTTTTTTTACTGCCGCCGTGGCTAATTCTGCAGGGTTGCTTCTAAACGTTTGTTCCCTTCAAGCCTGTCCCCCAGTTTGCGTGGGCTGACATTTTTTTTGTCCCAGACATTTCTCCTGGTTTTCTCTCCGCTCGCTCCTTGCCAGCCGCCACGACAGGTCCTCACCTCCGGGCGGGAGGGAGGGCAGGCGGGCGGCGATGCCAAGGGTGCTCTGCTTCCCGAGGCTGCTGGGCTGGGCGCTCCCAGGGCCCTCTCCCGGGAGTGGGCTGCAGCCCGGTGGGGGGCTGCTCAGCTCAGGGGGCCGGGGCTGGGCTGGCGCTGGGACGGAGACGGGGCTGGGGCATCCCGCTGCCTCCGTGCTCCCAGCCTGCGGAAGGCTCTCCCCTGGCATCAGCGGGTCGCTTTGTAAAGCACAGCTTAGCAAGCATCCGCACAAACTCTCATTTATTTATTTTTTTTCTTGATAGCTCTCTCCGTTTCTAAAAGTCTTTCATGTGAGCAGCCACGCCGTCACTGAGTTGTTGGGTAATGTTGTTCCCGAGCCGTTTAAGTAGCTCGGGATCCTCAGTTTTGACAGTTTTACGCTCCTGTTTGTTAGAAGAGATTGCAAACAGAGAAGTGTGAAAGCAGGAATCTGCTGAGCCCACGGAAACAGAACGTGCAGCTCCTGCAAACGGCGCTTCTCGTGTGGCTTTGGCGCAGGAGCTGCTCAGGGAAGGTTCAGGACTCTCAGGTCTTCAGAACACAGCAGTCCCCTTCAGCTGCCATGGAGCATTTTGAGAAGGGAAGTGACTAGATGCTATAGCACGCTTTTTTTCTGTTTTACTGTAAAATTGGGTGTTTCCCTGGATGGTGTGTCCAAACAACACGGAGAGGATTCTCGAGTAGTGACATGACTTCAGTATCTGGCCGTGAACAGGACAGAACAAGAGGAGTGATTTTATAAACCCTAGGCAGATGGGGACACTGGCATTAATAAACAGCTGGAACTAAGGACTTGCCAGCACAGCATCGTTCCATTGGGTGTATGTATGATGTAAATGGTGGAGGGTCCCAAAGAGCAGAGCCCCCAAATCAGGTATTTGTGATATTTATAGCAAGAATAATCTACTGTGTAACGGAGAGCATGGGCAAGGACAATAAAACGCAGCTGTGCCTATTACAAATTAATTTCAAGCCATATACTGATGCCTTTTCTCCTGAAAAACCGCTATAAAAATGAATCTTGGTGCTAATTCCTGAAGATGGTGTTTATAGAATTTAAAGAACTGTAAAATTTTTACTTTGTTTCATTCTCTAACAAAACCAAATAAATTTCGTGTGTCCACATGCCCTCCGTAATCATTTCTAAGTGAGCAATGTGGCTCTGGCTGAGAAACACCCGTTTCCTACAAGTCATTTGCTTTGGAGTAGTGTTTTTAGCAGATTTGCAAAATGAATGCGAAATAATGGCATAAAGTTATTTGGAAAAAGTTATTTGGAAAACAGAGCAGGATGGTTAACTGCAAGCATCTGCCTTTGTTAACATCTCAGGAGAGTTGGTTGCAGGTTCAGGAAACAAGGGGTGAGACAGAAAGCACTGGGTTTGTAATCCTGGAAGTACCTGCGCCGCGGAAACTTGGAGCAGGTTTGTTTTCTGTAGCGATCAGAGGACGTACAAGCCCCGAGAACATTTACAGATGTTTCTGCGCTGGAGTACAATTTCAGAGAGAAATCCCGTGGTGTTTTTGTTCGTACAGCCACAACTCCTGTACAAGTTAAGCAAATATTTAATTGGGATTGATACCGCGGTGTTCTTTCTGCAGACAAACGTGAACATAAACTGGGGGTGGTTCGTTCTTTTAACGCAGAAGAACCGGCGCCGTCAGATGCAGCGCCTCAGACCGAGCGGCAGGGCGGTGCGTGGGGACGCGGGGGTCAGCCACGCCGGACTGTCACTGCGATGCCTCGCAAAGCCTGACTTGAAAGGCCCATTGGAAGGGGCCGTCGGGCTTGGGCACGGCCAGTGGCCAGCCGAGGAGCGGGAGCAGAGCCCCGAGGTGGCGCCGGGTCTGGGCGAGGCTTCCAGGGCAGCTGGTGCAGCCGGTGGGGGTGAGCGCTGCGTGTTGGAGCATCCGCACCGGTGATTTGGAAGACAAACAGCAAGTGTGCCGTGTTTTTGGATGAAATCAATGTGGCCTGTTTGGTTTTTTTGTGTGTTTTATTTTTTTTTTTTTTCCCAATGGGGATAGTTAAGAGTTTACCTATGTATATATATGTGTGTGTGTGTTTAGGGCCCTACAGAAATTGCAAAGTGAACGCAGCCTGGGACAAGGCGGCTCTAGGAATCAGGGCTGGGCTCAGGGTGGCTTTATTTTCCACTCTTACTTTGCTGCCCAGTGCAGACACAATGCAGAGCACAGGTACTAGCAGAAGGCAGTAACTCTAAAGAGAAGACGTTAAGCCGGAGCTGGAAGGAGATGTAACCGAGCTCAGTGAGCTTGTCGTGGGGCGTGTGGACAAAAGTAACGCGGGGGCCGTGCTCGGAGGTGAAAAGGCGAGAGGGAGCAGCCCAGCCCTCCCGTCCGCAGGAGTCCGGCGGGAGGGAGGGCTGAGGAGCCTGTTCAAACGTGGTGGTTGCGGTTGTGCCAGCGTCAAGGTTTCTGTTAAACTCGGACTGTCGCTCCTGCTGGTGCAGGGTCATCTCCCGTGCGGCTCGTGGCTGTTTGCTGCAGCCGGTGGCTGTAAAGGACAGCAGGGGACGAAAGCGAGCGTGTCGTGACCGTAAACTGGTAAAACTTCCCTGTTTAACCCAAGCGGGTTGTGCCCACATGCTTTTCCATGGCTTCTGTTTGGCCAACAGGCTCTTTGCAAGGGTGTTTCTCAGGATCTGATTGTAATGGGAAGACTAGTTCAGGTGTGGCCGCTCTTAGCACATGGAGAATAT
The DNA here is from genome assembly GCF_034619465.1 of Leptosomus discolor. Classification (NCBI taxonomy): domain Eukaryota; kingdom Metazoa; phylum Chordata; class Aves; order Leptosomiformes; family Leptosomidae; genus Leptosomus; species Leptosomus discolor. The sequence continues at coordinate 1,029,100 of NC_141395.1, forward strand.
TTACTGCCAACTCGTAAACCCCTTGGAAAACTGATTTTTAAATGAAAGTGTTAATATAGCTCCGAGCACGTTGTCGCAGAAATGTGTAATTTTACTCACTGCCATTTGAAAAGACCTGTTTTCAAATCCTGCTCGACTCACAAACAGAAGTGATCTTGAGAGTCCTCCTAATCCCTACTGGATATCCCTCTGTTTCATAAATAATAATAAAACCTCTGCCACATGGTTTGGCACAGCGAGGCACAATTGGCAGCTTCTCCGCAGCAGAGGGCTGGGACCGGGTGAGCAGATGTGTTGCAAGTCTGCTCCATGGTGCGGTGGCACAGCTGTGCGAGGAGGCTTCCACAGCAAATGGATGCATGGGCTTGGCTCCAGTTCGCAGCTCCTACAGCTGGGTGTCTTGGAGGCGGTAGAATCCGTGAAGGTAAGGTATTAGCCAGAGCCTTTTCCTTGCAGTGTTTGCAGATAGCAGCGTAAACAGATGATGCTGTAGAACTGTCTTTAGTGACTGTGGTTTGCATAAACGGTCGTATTAGAAGGTAGCGGGGAAAAAGGAACAGTTGTTCATGTAGAAAGTACTGATTAATTAAGCTTGAGAAATTTTATGGAAGCCTGAAAGCGGAGGTTTCTGTCAGAAGCGCGTTACTAACGGTTCGCTCCCCGTGTCGGCGGTGCTTCGCTAACGCCAAACGCCGCCGTGCTGCTCCAACCCTCCTCCGAGCGGAGGGGTGACGTCCCCGCAGGAGACGGGACTTCGTGGTGTGCTCATTCCCGCACCTCAACACTAAACCTCGGCGCACCCGGAGGTCTGGGCACTTGCCGAAAGCCCAGTGCCGGTGCACCGCGAGCACCGAGGCCTGGGCGCCGGGACGCAGCCGTGCGGTTACCGTCACGCCCAGCTCTGGAGTGAACGCGGCCATTCACGCACCCGACGTGGGGTCTCCAGGGCCTGTGGTGGATTTTAAGCGGGCAGGGCGGTCCTGCGGCCCCCCTGCGGGAGGACCGGGCTGGCGGTGGCCGAGGTGCAGCACCGGGGACGGGACGTGCTGCCAGGGGAGGGTGGATGCCGCGAGGAACTGCGCGGCCACGCCACGGCCCTTCCGTCTCCCGTTGGCTTTGGCAGCTCCCGCGACCCCACGGGAGAGCAGGACCTGGGCACTGCTGCTGCAGCGGGCGGGGTAGATTCAGGAACGGGAATGAGCCCTTGCAGAAGGGAGCCGAAATCTCAGTTTTTTGCTGCTCCTCCTTGCAGGTGTCTCCGCTGCCGGGCTCTGGTGACGCTACGTTCCCTGGGAATGTATTGAAACGCGTGACTTCATCTGTTAACTCATCTTTTCCTCTAAGGCGTTTGCAAAGCTGATGACCTTCTTTGCAGGAGTGAGCGATGGACAGAGCTGTCAGAGGATGGCTGCATTTTCCCCACTCTCTCACAGACGGCGAATCTTGGCTGTGTGCTTTGGCCTTTTTTGGTTGTTTTTTTTTTGGTTTGCCTTTTTCTTTTTTTTCCTTTCCCCAGGTAAAGCTCCTTGAAAGCCAAGACGTGTGACTTTCCTCAGCAGAACCAGGCAGTCTGCCAGTGACGGTCCAGACTATAGGGCAAGGCTGGCCGGGTAGATGCAGCAGTTAAGGAAAATGCCCCACGTAACCCTCCAGCCCCGGCCCCTCCTGCGGTGACAAACAGCGCTCACTGGGCTGTCAAAACAGGGCGGTTTTACCTAACAAGATGGGGAGAAAAAGTGTGTTCTCTGTGACTTACTGAGGTTTTTTCATGATTTTAATCAAGCAAGTTAACACTTGGATAAAGGGAAAGCTTTACTTTCAATTGTCTGTCCATGTTTTAATTTTAGTTTTTTTCCTGCACCGTGGCAGCAGTTAGTCTCATGTGTCAAAGGCTGTTTCCACAATTATGGTTTGCCTAATGGTCCTTTTGTTGTAATTCATAGGCTAATAGAAGTCAGAGATGGAAAAGACCTATTAGATTATTGAGTCAATGCCCTGCAAATGCAGGATATAATCTCCTAGATAGAGGATGTATCGGATATTATTAAACAGATTTTTACACTTGATCTTAGCTAAATTATGGTTAGTAGTCGTTCGATTCCTTGAACGGTGTAATAACAATGGCTTAATTTCAGGTTTTGGGAGAGCGTATCTGTATTTAAGTTTACCATTTGGCATTTCTCCGTATTGCCTGTAGATGTGCACACTTTCTAAAGGAAAGATTCTATACTCCTACCACACAGCACTCTGTGTATGTGTGGGGAAACAAACCCCATCAAATATCTCTAAGAAAGCGTTTTTGTTTTCCTGGGTTAAAGCAGTGCAAAATACCCACTTTGTAGGGGAAGCAAAGCTGAAGAAGGGAAAAATCCTCATCAACATGAGCCTCAGCAGTAACTCTTTACGGAGCCCAGCCGGTTTTGCTGTATTTTTGAGCTGAACTCTGAATGCCTCCGGATTTGGGCACAAGCGAACTCAAAGTACTAACGGAGACTCACTTAAAAAAAACCCCGCAAACCACCAAAAACCCACAGAGAACAACCCTCCACAAACCTAACCTTAATGTGTTCATCTAGAGATGTTCAGTTTGATGCAAGAGCAACCGCCTTGCCCAAGCCCGGGGAGAGGCTGTGCCAGGCCGCAGCGCACTGGGGAGCCGCGGGCAGGAGCTGCGGGCAGGAGCGTGGGCAGGAGCGGGAGGGGAGCCCTTCTGCCTTGGGGAGGGGGGTTTGGCCGCTGAGCTGGGGCTCGGTTCGCCGCCGCACCCGCTAGGTCCCTCCTCTGCTCGGGCAGCAGTTTCCAGCAAGGCCGCCCGTAACGACGCTGTGGGTAAGAGCGAAGCAAACACGCGTCGGCGGCGGCCGAGGGACCTGAAGCTCTGCCCGCGTCGGAGGGCAGACACGGGGCAGCGTTCGAGCCCTGGCTTCCAGCGAATGAAATGTGCCGCTACTCGCTTTGAGCTCGTTAAGGTCTCACGGCTCGCGCTAACGAGCTGCCCGTTTCGTTACCTTGTGTCATAAGGGTTTGGAGCCTGGGAAATGGGGGTGCTCTAGCGTCGGGTGCCTTTGTGTCGGACATCTCGGGAAGATCGCCTGCCGAGGTCATCAGCGCGGGAACCACTAAGGCTTGGGCTTGAGCAGAAACCTTACGTGCTGAGTGGTCATACAGCACTTGTGAGCTTCTTCGGTACAGCTACGTAACCGTATATTCCCTATTTCTGATGCCTATTTTTAATTTTCAGGTGACTGTTTAGAAGAATCAGCATTATTAACATGCAGGATGCAACCAGTCAGCCCTCCGCTCCTCCTTTGTCTAACAACCTTTTTTCTCTGTTTCTTTTGGTTCGTGGGGAGGTATTTGAGTAACGCTACGTGTGCGCTCGGCGCGCGATGAACATCCCACTGCGATGTGTCTCAACCTGTCAGCTCAGCGCCGCTGCCAGCAAGGTCCGGGTTACTCCTCGTTGTTTGAGAAGGTCTCAAGAAGTGGTCCTTGTTTGAGTGGGGTAAATTAAATGTCTTTCCTTCTGTCACTTCTATGAACTGATGTAATACACAGCGTGTGAGGCTGATCTGCTTCCACCAGAAGAACTCCGGAACAGGACTGGTGCTGGTTTAAGCAGCATCTCCCTGGTTTGGGATAAAGGAGCTATAATGAGGGAGTCATCCCACAGTTTGGGAAGCATTTGGAAAAACAAGAGCTGGAGTGGGAAGGGCACGTTGACTTAAAAGGCTGTAATTAAAGGATGGATAGGCTTTGTGGACTCGGAAAGGTGTAATTAAAAGATGGATAGGTTTTCTTCAGGCCAAAAACAAGGTGCAATTCTTCAGGTGTGAAAAACTGCCTTTTCTACTTGAAGTTCCTCACTGGTGGGCTCTTGATCAGAACCTGTTATACAGTTAAAGGCAGCCACCCGCATTGCTCCTCTTTGTCTGTGTATGAGATCATGCCCAGTCTTAGCTGCTTTTTCCAGACAGTCTTCTCAAGGCCTCTAGTACCAAATCTGTGGGATTTACAGCAAATCTACTGCCAGTTGTTGTCAGATCTTCCTCACAACAGATTTCCCCAATGATAGCGCTGCAGGGCGTGCAAGGAGACCTTGGTAGCTGTGACATGGTGTGAGAACATGGCAGTGTCCCCTCTGAGAGTCGGCGGCACGGCGCACGCGATGGGGGCTCAGCTGGTAGCCGGAGCACGTGTGCCCGCGGAGGCTGGGGCCGCGTGCCCAGCCAGCGGCCGCCGATGGGACAGCCGTGTTTGCCCTCCTCTTGTTAGATGTTTTTTGGAGCATGCTTCAGCTGAACTGAGTTTGGTTACATAAAGTTAATATATGACATGAATTTGACCTCCAGGTTATTTTCAGTACCGTTTTCATCCCCATAATAAATTCCTTGTGCGATCTCTAAGTGAGAGGGTCTGGCCGTTCTGCTGTTAAGAACCAGTCGTCATCAAATACGTGGGAAAAACTGGAACGTAAACAGGTGCATTGCAAGGTGGAGCAGAAAGTGTTGAGATTTTTAGATGGAATTATAGAAGTAGAAACTGTTACAGCAATAGGTTTATGTACTTTATGATCTCATGAATCTAAAAAGAGAAGTCCATAACATACTATTTTACAGCTTTTTTCTTCCCTTGACTGTTACTGCAGGAACCCTTCTGAGCCTAACAGGTGTTGTCTTGAAGAGAACAATGTTGTATTGTTTCTTGAGAGTTATGTCAAGTACAAAAACCATCACACATATCAAAATGCAACTTTTGAAACAAGTGGACCGAGACCATTTTTTCAAAAGTGATTGGAGATTGTGGGTACCTGCATCTAGACAGGTTAGAGATAGGACTGGTGTCCAGAAGGAGATGTACAAGGAGTCCTCTACCCTTAAGATATTCTGAAGTTACATGCATAAAAATGCTCACCGCTCCTGAAAATGTAAGCTTTTCGTCTTGGCTGGATTGATGAGCAAGCAGAAGGACTTTTGAAAATGTCCACATGTCGCCGGGCTTTCCCGCAGTTGCTGTGAAGTGAGTTCATTTTTGTACAAAAGGATTTGTTTTTAAGTGCCTCATTTCAAACCTGAAGAGGGTATCTGTGATGCTGGCTGTTCCCTTTCCCTCGGTTTGCAGTTTCTGCAGCTGATCTGCACGGTACCAAGGTGACAGTGAGGGAGAAAGCACAGAAAGAGTCAGGTAGTGCCTCCACTTCACATAAGTAAAATGATGATTTTCCTGATCCAGTAGTAAGGAGCGCTTGGAAAAACGTGCAGGGGGGACATGGCATGGAAAGGGTTTGCTACATCGTGAGCACATTCCCCCTGTAGCAGGTACGCTTACGGAGTCTTCACAATGCCCTTTACCTGTCAAACTGTATTGGATCTAAGTTTTCATCCTCAGGGTCTATAGTAAGCTTTAAAAACAATATATGAAGTATGCCTTGAGGACCCCAAAACATTGAAAGCCGGGGTTTCTGAAGCATTAACAGGGGAAAAAGTGATGCATCTCCTGAAGCCATTTGTGTTTACCCACTGCTGCAGCGTGTCTGAGGAGCGTGTGGTGCAGCACAGCACAGCAGGGCTGTGAGTAACAGGAGTGTGTTTTGGTTTGGGGTCAGAAAGAACAGATTTTCCTCTTCTTTTACTGGGTGCCCTACCTGGACAGTAACTAGGCAAACATTTACAGCTCAGATGATGTAATGCAATTAAGACTCCCTCGTAACAACCTGATTTGCCTGTCTCATTATAGAGAGTGACACCATTAGAAGACATGTGTTGAAGCTTTCAGAATGATTATGGTATGTGAAGATACAAAGGACATGGATGATAAAATTTGTTAGCTCTTAGGTGCCTGTTGTAAAAGTGCTGTGCACAGATTCTCATGAACAGCTTAGTCTTGTAGCTGCCTTTGGAGAAAAATAACAGATTACGAAGGACTCAGTCAGAGTTAGGATCTAGCTTGAAGTTTAATTGCGTTTATTAATAGGAATATGGGCTCTTTTTTTTTTTTTTTTCTTTTCCTGAAGCCAAAAGTCTGAGAATAAACTTCTAAAAAACCGTTTGCTTCTGCTTTCCTCATAGACGTACTTGTGTCAGGAGTAAAAGGTAGGACGAGCGCACAGTGTAGGGTATCTTGAATTTCTGTATTCCTTGGGCTGGGAGAGTAGTCAGGGCTGATCAGCTCTGAGCGTAACCTCGGTTGTGGGGTTGCTTTAATGTACCTTCTGCTCCCTGTGTGTGGGGGCAGGTGAGAGCAGTAGGGCTTCCAGGGCAAGGCTTCCCCATCACCAACAGACGGGAGCCTGCGGCACCGGGACCCCGCAGGGGCGGGCGGTGGTGGCACTGGGGAGAGCCTGGGGGGATGCCCCCGCAGCCGGGCAGTGCTGGGAATCCCTGGGGGTGAGCGTGGGTGGTGGGGGTCCTTCCTGAGCTGGTCTGTCACTGGTTTGCAGACCCTTTGTCCCAACATGCCCGAGCAGAAGTTTCCCCAGGATGTGCACCAGGAGGAGAAAACCCCATTTCATGTCGCTTCATTCCCATGGAAGGCCTTGTGTAAACCGGAGCCACACACCTGCTGCAGGGGCAGCGCTGCCTCTTCTCCAACCCAGTATCTGCCTGCAGCACCCGTATAACAATCCTTCTTTTTCGGTGCCGTGACATCCGTGTCTTTTTTCACTGCTCGTAAATCATAGTGCAGTAACAACAGCAGTTCTATGCGGGAGGAGAAAACTCTAACTAATGAGAGGTTTCTAATCCCAGGTTTCTAAAGGGCAGTTGCTGTAAACATTTATGAGTCAAAAACAATTAAACAGAAATGACAAAAAAATACTTCTGAGTGTTTTAACGTTGGGGCTGAGAAGCCAGCAGAGACTCTCTGCGCAGACAGGGCTGTGGCACAGGATTTTATAGACAAGTCTTGTGCAATATTTTCAGTGTTCGAACTATCGAAGCAGTAAGTTGAAGCACTCTTGCACTACTAGGCCTGGCGAATTTATGGCCTGGCCACCTCCTTTATCTCGGCAGAAAACCACATAAATTACAGAATGAGGCTATTTGTTATTTTCGTGGGTTTTAATTTAAGGTCCGTGCCTGATCTGTTTAAAACACTGCGGTGGAAGTTAAGGTAGCTGTGGGCTCAGAAATTGGACATCATCTTCAGAAATATTTAGTGAAAATTTTTATTTCAGCGAGTGAAGTGCAGAGAGCTTTCAGCTGCTGAATGAATGGTGAGGGTTGTGGTGGCTCTCGCTCACTCGTAAATATATTTCCTAGGCAAGGTAAGCTTGTTTGTCCTCTGAAATGTGTTCGATTCAAAGCCAGAGGCCAGCCCTCATCCTGAAATGAGCACATTTCCCAGAATCATTGAGACCAAAGATGGGATGCAACTAGTAATGTCACAGTTATGGTTTGCTTTTTAGATGAGATTATTTTACCGTGCTTGGTTAGTATTTGGAGGTATGTGGTTACGTTTGGAAGTGTATGCTTAATCCTTGTGTGGGCAGCCTTTAGCCTCGTCGGGAACTTGCACCAGTAGTGGATAAATTTAAATGGAAGTTTTGGAGTCTGATTTTTCTCTATTCAAATGGATTAATAATATATTACATAATTTTAATTAATTAACCTTAAAATTAATAAATACAGTTTAAGCATATGAATTATAGATTAGGCGTACAAATACAAATTAAAAAAATAATATAAAATAAAACATAAATAAAAATACAGTTTAGGTGTACAAATGCCAAGGTTAAGCTGCGGATGCCAGTTCTCTATTGCAGACCTTGAAATTTGAAAATTTCGCAGAGGAGTTCCCCGTCAGCCTCGCCGTGCTTCCGACCGCCGCAGGCGCTCTGTCAGTGCCCCGCTCTCCTCTAAGGACTGACCGAAGCTGCTCTTCCCAGCCCCGCAGCCTGACGCCCTCAGCAGGTGACGAAGTGTCCCTCTGGGACGAGCCCTCGTCACGAGGTGGTCCTCACCACGGCCGGGATCCTCCTTTCTTCCTCCGTCAGCAGCAGGCGGATTTATTTTTAACTACTCATTCCCGCGGTAAATCCTCCTGGTTAATCCTGTCTGGGAACAGAAACGTGCTCACTGAAATTTCGTATATTTAGAAACAGCATCCCCCCCGAAAGGTGCGTGTGATGTGGGAGAGGGGCCTTTAAAACACCCAGCCCCGTGCCCGGGAAGCCAAGCGGGTGCCTTGCCCGCAGCCTCGCAGCCCTTTGTCAGGACTCGGCCACCTCTTGACCCAAGCTGCACCTTCGTCATCTGCCCGGGCTCCCCGCGCAGGCTGGGCGCGTGTTGTTTGCCCTCGCCGGCCTGCCGCCGTGCCGGGGGGCTCGGCAGCCTGCGCTGCCGCCCGGAGCGGGGCTGGCTCCCTCGGGGCTGGGCTCGGGTGGGCCTGCAGCCCCGCGGGGCTCCGCCAGCCCCTGGCTGACTCCTCCGGTTCAACTCACGGTATAAAAGTCCTTCTTGGCAATCTGGCAGGCTCCTGCCTACCGATGTTTACCGAACATTCGGGGGATGAACGCACCAGCGCTGTTAAATTGGGGTGAAGTTATGGCTGGGCTTGTGGGTATCGCCCGCTGCGTCAGAGGACTGGGTGAACGGGCAGATAGTTGGTTTGTTTAGGAGAATTTGGTGATGCGTCTCCGCTGACTAATTGGACTAGGAACAGGAACGCTCTCACTCTTTGGCCTTTCAGAATAGACTATCTGCAGTGACTAGAAGAACTAAATATTAATCCATATATAGCTTTATAATGCAGATTTGATTTTTAGTTTTAAGCGGTGCTTTGCCACAGTTTAAAAAAAAAAAAGCCGCAACCCAAAACACAGTAGGTCTACTCACCCCCTGGATATTTAAATAATTCATAATTTCAACAATACAGACCCTTTCTTGTCTTGTAGCAATTAGTTTTGAGAGGAAGTCTAATGTAAACTAACTCTGCTATAATGCAGATTACATCTGTGGCTCTGTCGACAGCACTGTCCTAGTGAACACGCAGGTAATTCTCAGGTTTGCTGGTGAATATTGAATCAGTGTTCCTAGAACCTTCGGTGATTCAGTCTCCGGCAATACGGTGCTGAAGCACAACGAGGAAAACTTCAAAATCTGCAGGCAGGGCTTGCTTAGTGGCAGAGCACCTCAATAAACCACCCCTTCCTGGTTGCCAGAACGCATTTTATACTTCTGCTCCATAAAAGATCATTTCTTTCTAGGGAGAATTAAAGCAAACGGAATGAGAACGGTCCATATGTATAAACCATGTACGGTTATTCTTACAATTACAAGTAAGATAGTGATAATTACCATGGCAATTTGTTTCTTTATGGATGAGATTTCTTCAAATAGATGCAGAAATATCTCTTCTCTGTCTCTGTATCCTTATGTTTAGCTTTCCTCCGAGATAAAGGTTTCACAGCAAACATTTTAAGGAAATTGATGGCGCTTACAGGAAAGCCTCATTTTTAAAAATGTTGTAACATTTTTCACTAGCCATATAACTATCTAAATAAAAAATTGTCCTTAAGAGTTCCCATATCATATTTAATAGCCAAAAGGGATCTTGGTAGCTCACTGAACGAGGGAAAAATATACAAGTGCGTCATCATACATATTGCTGGTTTGAGGGAACGCGGGTTACCAGCAGCTGAACGCTAACAGGGTTATTCTGCAGCCCTGTCGATTTGCTGAGCTTGGCTGAAACCCTCCTCTGCAGAGGAAGGTGCCTCCTTGGTCACCTGCGGGTTCACCAACGCCAGATGCTCTTTGTCGGTCCCCTCAGTTTACCTGCTAGCCCACCCTGCCTTCTCTACTGGCTCTGAAAAATACAATTAGTGCCAAAAGCAAAATCAGTTTTGCCCACACAGATGTCAGTGGGATGTAGAAGTGGTTATTTACCAGAGGAATTGATTCATCAAGTAAATTATTCAGTAAAGACGGCAAAATTAATTGAATAACATGTTTTAACAAATGGAATCCGACTGGCTTTACTCTGCGTGTTCACAAGACTAGCCGTGGCTCTGCCGTTTGATTTAGGTTCCCCTGCTCAGTTGCTTGGCAATATAAATCTGAATTTCTGCGTCCACTTCTGGAGTTTTACTCTTTGCTCTTAACTTTGTAGGTATCAGCATCACGTTCTCTAGTTAACAGCAGTTCTAAAAATTGAGATTAGATAGCAACAGGTAAAATTGACTTAGGTTATGATGAAAACATTTTCGGTGAAGAATCATTTGCATGTTTTTATATTGAGGGATGTAATAAACTTGATTTATTATTATACAAATTCAGAGCCATGTCTTTTTGCATAGACCTGGAAAAACGCCTCTTGAAATACGTTTATAACGCAAGGTTGAAGTCCTTTCCTCTTGTTCCTCTGGACGAGAAAGGAGCCCTTTTCCCAAGCCAAATAAATACAATTTTTTTTTTAATTGGATGTGCTTGTTCAGCATCCCCTGCGATGTCGAGGCAAGTGCTGCAGCTCTCCAAGCGCAGCGGCAGAAGCGCTGCTGTTCTCCGCCTTTAGCCTTTAGCTGTCCCACCGCCAGCCCTCCTTTGAGGCGGGTGAGCGACCCGGGCAGCGAAAAGAAACTGGCTTCTTCCCTCGGTGCTTCGGGTGCCCCGAGTTCAGAGCCACCCTTTTCCTGGGGCTGCTGAGGAAACCCGCGGGTGGATACCGAAGGTTTAGCCCTGCGCATTACACGGGTGCTGTAGGGAGATGTTTGACCAATTCTGGTGGTCCTTGGTCGGCGGAGCGCGGCTCCGAGCTGCCGTGGGCAGTGTCGCAGTCTTCGCTCCCCACCAGCCCCTGCCTTGGCTCTCCTGGCTGGAACCACCCCGAAGCCTTGCCGAGCACACGTCCCTCTGATGCCGTGAAGAGGAGAGCTGCTCGTTCCCTGATGGTGCTTTTCACTGCGGTATTTATAATTGGTAGGAATTGCTTTCCCTGGGCCTGTTATGTATTTAAAAAGTGATTTTTCTCTTTGTCATTAGAATCCGGCTCTGATTTCCTTACAGTAAAGATTTTCGGTGGATTATGTCACCAGAAAGACAAATCTGTTAGGTCAACTTTGATTACATTGGGGAGACATATTCCATTATATAATTCACTGGGGTCTGTACTATTCTTAAAGCAAAATACAAAACTACCTCAAATGTCAGAGTCTGATAGATTCAAATGCGTCCCCTCCAAACTCCATTAGGCCTTTTAATCTTTAAAGCTCTTCTTGTTCCTCCCACCTGTGCCTTCCAGAGCTTTATTCCATGTCAGAGGTACTTCTCCCATTAAACACTCTGGACAATTTAATCTTGCTTCCATGATCTGGCCGGGATGAATGTCATGTTCTGCATAAGGGAGGGAAACATCTTCAATATTTAAGTGGCTTCTTTCTTTCATTTAAATATAATACAAAGTTTTGAGGGTACAATGCAAAGCACAAATGTGCGAAGTTGTGCTTGCAGAGCAGTACAAACCAGGAGCAAACGTGACTGATAAGGTAGGTGCTGACTGCAAGGGTCTCTGCATAAAGATGTATTCTGGCATGAGATATTTGGCAAACAGATAAAATGGAATTGTGAGGACACTGGGAATGATTAGGAAATGGTAAGACATTTCTCTGGGAACTTTAGTGGTCTGGATAGTAAAACAAGTGGAAAACATGCACAAAAAGAGCACTTGAAGACGAGAGGAGGGAAATTCTGCAAAATAATTTCATTTGTAGTTGTAACAAAATTTCACTGGACTATATTTCATACACACCACACCCCTGCCCCACCCCCCCCCAACTATGTGCTACTTGCATGCAGAAACAAGAGCTCATGCATGTTGAAGGTGTTCATGCCTAGCAAATATTTTTCTGTGCTGTCACTGGTGTAACTGTTTTAGAGATTTCAGGCTGTTGTTGCAAGCAGAAGTGGGTGGTATGCCCGACTGTGTGGGTTAGGATGTGCAGCCTCCCAAAGCTGAGTGGGCCAGTTGTCTGCTAAATAACTGGAAGAAACTGTGCAAGCAGTATCAAAGGGCATGTTGAGATGAAGCTGTAATTAAGATCTGTTTCAAAATGGAGGTAAAAAATTAGTCTTTGATAACTTTGCTCTGGTTCTGATTTAACAGGAGACTAAGAAAAGATAAGTCAAACTTTGGTTGCAGTGTGGTTTCTCCCTGTTTATTCCATGCAGAATTTAAATTGACCATTTTTATAGTTTTGTTAGATACGATGGAAAAGTTTTGTGTAGTTTGTCATGGCTGTGTTTTGGTCTTGCTAGTCTGAGGAACAGACACTACTGAAAAACATGCCCATAATATAACATAATCTGAATAACTGAAGTTCTGACTGGTTGAACTGTCGTGAATAATAGCGTTTCGTCAGCAGCTGAATCTGTTCTCCGCACTAACTGCCTACTTCTTGTGTGGCACAGTTACCAAATTCCAAGTGAGACTCAAAATCTGAAAGTAAAGAACAGCTCGACACCCTGTTCTTACACAGACAACTTGTATTTTAGCTCAGGCACGTCCTAGGCACGTTTTTGTGACAACCTTTCATGCAGCCGCGTAAAGGATTATTTCCCCATTGATACGTGTGTGTCTTGTCTGTTGGGCATCGTCTGACTCTGCTTGTAGAGCTCAATGACATCTCCAGGGACTGAGGCCACAGATCCTTCGTTGTTACTATTAGTACGTCTTAGCGAAGGTTAGCAAGTACCATCTTCTGCGAGAGCATCATGGCGCTCGTATGATTCGGTCGTTGGTTATACAGTGCAACGGCTCCAGGGACTGTAAAAGTGTGTTACGGAGTAAATGCCCCTTGCATTGCAAGCGAATGTCTTGATTTTGGGGGTGTTTTTTCCTGGTGGAAGCGCGTGCTGTAAAACAGCATGTCCTAGTGCGTTAACGCCACCTCTGCTGCTTTCTGAGGCTGGGGTCTAGACTGTTCAACAAGCGCACAGCATACAGTATTTTAAACCTTGGCAAGATAAAGAGATGCAGTGCTTCACTCACTTTGGTAGTCTTTTTATTGTTTAATATAATCTTAGAACTATACATTTGCAAGCGTTTTCTATATATATAATATATGATATGTGATATAGAATGTAGAATATATACATAATATATTCTATATTCTTATATTTTATATATATTCTTTGTATTATGTATTTTATATATATGTTCTTCCAATCCAAACTGTTCTATGAACCTCTGATTAATTATGTTTGTTATGTGAAATGTGAACTCTCTGTGGTTCAGGGTAGACTTTTCCCCCTTAAACTGCAGAAAAAAGACAACTTCTCTCCTTTAAGGGAAAAGGAAAATACTTGAGGCAGAATCTTACGCTGGGTAGTGCTGAAAGGAAGGGTGTGTTTTAGCTGCCCTGGTTTGAAACCCTGACCGAATGATACGAGAATAAGTCTTGTTCTTATCTCCTTTGCCCGATGAGATACAGGCACCGCAAGGAAAAGACTGGAAAGCACGACTTCTGTCGGTAACCACTTTTACAGGACCGTGGGGCAGGAAGGAGGCCGCAGCTCTCACCGGCTCTGTCGCACTGTGTGCAGCACCCTTTGGAGAAGCCCAAGGGTTGTCTCACCTTGTACCAGCCACTAACGGCTCTTAGGAAGTCGCCTTTCAAGACTTCCCCTCCTATGGCAGGTGAAGGGATTTTGGTTATTGGATTAATATTGCAGAAGACTAATGTGAATAAATTCTTGACAGCCACGGAGAGTACAGCAAAACCTTTTGTCTCCATGAATTTCACAGCTCCGAGAAGCCTGTATTTTTGCAAGAACTTCAGAACTTGGTCAGTGGGAGCTTCTTGCTATGTCTGTGGGATATCTGTCGAGATTTGTGTGAACAGTGGTGTTGAAAATTGCCCTTTGTCTCTGCAATTTTTATCCTCCTGATTTTACTAGAGGCATATTCTTTTAGGTGATAAACATGTAGACAGCACATGCTTGAGAAATCCATGGATGTTTTGGACTTTTTTGGTTTGAACTACAGGTGAGCCTCTCTTTGTACTTCTGAGTTTCTTTATGCCTGAAGATACTAGCTGTGAAGGGATGTGGTAACTCATATGTAAGTTCAGTGGTTGTTCTCTGAAGTGAGTACTAGCTTCTGCTATGGAAGTGCTCTGTGCTCAAGAGCATCCCTTGCCCATTCTCGTGTATCAGATACCACCTCCATTTTCCTATGGGTTGAATATCAGCAAGGCTTGGTAAATACTGGGGTGTTTTGGTTAATGGTGACTGCTGCAAAATGTTGTTAAATTAGAATTATGCTTTCATCTATATTGGGGGTTCAGAACTCACTTATACTCTAGAAATGTTAACAATGACTTTTTCAAGCTTTCTGGTAGTCATTTGTGAGAGGGGTTCGTTATACACCCAACTTTCTGACTCAGATCTTCCCTGGTTTAGAAGATACAGAGGTATTAGGTTCAGTATCAGCTTCAGGATTTCCAAACCAGCAGTGTGCTGACAGAGAACAGCCTTCTCTTTTGCTGGTTGCCAGCTTCCGCAGAGGTATCTGCCTCTTGCTACTTGTTTTATCTCTTTCTAACTCCCCCTCCCCAACTCACAACCTCCCCCCGCAACCAAAAAAGGAAATAAAAGGAAGAAACATTTTAATGCTGTAAGTGTTGAAAAGCCTTTTTTTCCTCAGCTATGAAATTTGTCTTAATATAAAGAGGTTGTGCAAAGGTGTCTGACTATGTAAACTCCATCTTGAAGCCTTCAGGTGGACCAGAGAACCTTGTTTGAGCTCTGTGCCCAAGAGTGAATTTCATCCTAGATGTTATTAAAAGTTCCTGTGCTTAACTCTGGCATGGCTAACAGCAGATGATCACGTAAATCTCCAAAGTAATAAAGATAGATAAATTACAGTAATGTGGAAATCTCTGCTTCTGCAAAAACCCAAACCCTGGTATTGTTTGGATTGTGTCTGACCCACAAATACTTGGATATCAGTCTTTCAAAACTAAACTGAAACTTTGTGTGAATTTAACCATTCCAGGGAATTCAAGATGCGAATCATGCTGCTTGAATAAAACCACAGAAATGCCGTAAACAGTAAAAGCACATGATATTCGTTCTGTCTGAAGCAGTAGCGGTTTCTGAGCTGGAAGTTGGAAATGCTTGTTATCACCCTTTTCAGGAGTTATGTACCACCAGGGTACATGACTGAGAGGCATCCGCTTATAGGCAGGGTATAAAAGGTTGATAAATCACAAAAAAGACATACTTTTATGTGGAAAAAATGCATTCAGCATTTTTTCCTGAGTAAAGTATGCAGAAAACCTGCTTAAATGGGGCATATAATTTTTAATGAATCAGACCCTTTCTCCTAGGAAATGAAGCAAGTATGATAAATATGATGGAAACTGGTGAATATCTAGGGTCTAGTAATCATATCATATTTGAAATCCACCTGAGGGTTTATATGAAAGGTAGTAGCTCAAAAGGATTAGTCTTTAGGAGACTTTGAGGAATGTGGGATAAATTGAAGAAATTTGATTGTAATCAATTAGCAAAAAATAATGTGCCACTGAAAGCAGGGAGGTACTAGAAGAACAGTTAGAAAGACACGAGGCACGTTCATGTCAGTAAATCAAGAGCTAAAAATTTATTTTTAAGGAAACCAGACGTTACTTTCTTGGGAATGCCTACCCTGCAGTAAAACTTCCCTTCTCTGGTTTCCTTTACTTGACCGAAAGTTTCGTGGTTGCTGAATACAAGCAGCCCAAGCTTTAAAAATGCCAGTAAGAGGGAATCCTCCCATTTCTGACCTTGAGCCCACCCTCTGCGGGGAGGTGGCAGCTCTGCAGGCGTTCGTCTGCGCTCTGAGATGCTGGGCAGAGCTGTGGGCATCGCTGCCGGAGTGACGGAAGGGGAAAGCCAGGTGGTCAAAGGAGATGGCAGACAATTTAAAAGACGTAGCTGTGGGAAGAAAAAAGATGTCCGTTGTTGCCACCGCGGCACTGATACGGCCGTAAGGAAAAACCCATTTTTTTTGTCTGGGCCGTAAATACATCATGCCAAAGAACTCTGCAGCCGGCCAGGCAGCTCCCGGGTGGGACAACGACGGAGGGCACCAAACGCTGCAGAGCGCTCCGCTCGTGCGAACGGGCTGTAGGGAGCCGGTAAGAAAAGCGGGCTGAGAAGGTTGCGATTCTGGTATTGCTGGCAACAGAAAATAACACTGGAGGATGTGCTGGTCTTCTTTTGGTGGGCCCGTGAGAAAGACGAAATGGAAGGGAAGGTAGCTGCGGGTGGGATTTGGAGGCAGACCTAGAATTAATGAGCAGTAAATGTAGAGACAGGCTCTGAGCTCCCGAGCTGGGATGTTGGTTTTGAAATTCCCACGCTTGTACGTGTGCTGGCCCGGAGCTGTGCGTGTGACAGGAAATATGTAAGCGTGAAAATTCAGTTTATCTTGATCTGCACTAGCACATTTTCTTTGATTCCAGTAGTGGAACGCACCAGAACTCCTAAACAACTGCGTTCCTGTTGCTGTCTGCTGAGTGCAAAGAAGGTGCTTTCCTTCATTTTGGTCCTGGTCACACATGTAGAGTGTTTTCAAGAGCAATATATAAAAAAACCCCATGTTTCCTTGAGAGAACTCCTGAAAGATGTTGGAAGTTTATAGGGACACTAATACATAGAAACATTTTTATCTAACTAGCTTATGTTCTTTCTTTCCTTTTTGGTACGCCACAAAATGGTAAAAGTGTTTCATTAAAGCGTTTTTTCTTTAGAGATGGCATCAGATGTACGGTAGGTGCAGTAGCTTAAAGTATCAGCAGATGAAAAGATTTGGATCTCCACCATTTCAAACGTTAAATCTGTTCATGTTTTTCTGGAAATTTACATAAAGTTGTTGATACTGTGTTCCTTGTATGGACCACATGTTCCAGACTGGAGATATATTTTCTGCAAAACACGCTGATTGGGAAAGATTAAGTCAAAGCAGCATACAGCGTTTGCGTGCCTGTTATGGAGATAATGAGGCCAATAAAATAATTCATTACTTTTAATAATACACTATAAACAGCAGCTACAAAGAAATACAGGATTTCTGGCAGAACAAAATGCTTAGTTTACAGAAACCAGAAGGGAAATTAAATAATGACCATCAATGTTGATTAATCAGGTTGCATTTTTGTTTGATCAGGCCAACAACTAGTCGCAGACATTAGAAAGTGTTTGTCTGGGATACTGGAATCCCTGTAAGTTTAAGTAGTTGGGGAGAAAACACCCATCTGAGCAACTCCCCTGAAAAATCAGCCCTGTGACAACCCAACACCGCAAGTCCTTTTTAGTGTACTTATCTGTTTCAGAGCACGTTAGAGTTCAAAAAGTAATTACAAAAAAAATTGCATCTGGGAAGCTAAACCACAAGCCCAAAGGGTGTAGGTAAAACTTCTAGTGCCTGGGGGGTTGTACTGTATCACCCTTGTATTCTTTCCCGTTTTTTGGTTCATGGGGATGGCAGTTGTCTACATGGACTGGGCAAACGTATCTCAGAGTAGATTAGCATGAAGGCAATGCTAAAATTACCTCTGAGTTTACCTGTCTTAATAAGGACATATTATCAGCTGCAATCCACGGCAATTAAAGGAAATCTGGTTTTTGTTGGTCCTCCCTTTATTTTGTAAAGGAGCACAGAAAGCCAAATGTCAGACCTTTCCTTCAAAGTTGCTGAGCTTTGGTGGGCAAGTGGGAAAACCTAACCTGAAAGCTGTAGGGGAAAATATGCTCGCAAAGTTTCTGCAAGTCCTTAGCGAGGAGATGGCCGTGCAGGGCCGTCCGCTCCACCTTCCCGTGCCTAGCAACAGGAACCCAGACACGCCACAGCTGACCCCAATGGGATAGCGGTGGGGTTTATTGCTCCTTATGCCATAATTGACAGGACCACAGTGCTTAAAGGATTTGTGATTCTGGGATATTCTTTCTGGGTGAATTAAACCAGTTACTTGAGAAGAAAGGCAGGAAAAGAAATTCAGTGGAGACCTCAAGGTTGTTTAGCATATTGTTTGTGAAGGCTGAAGGTTTTGAGATTCCCAATGCACATATCAAGCTTGAGGGCTAAGGAAGCCAGAGTCCTTTCTTATCACAATCTCTTCAGCATGTTGGGAAAACAGTATAATGCTGCACTTGGGATTTTGGGAGCATTTTAACCGCTCTCTTGATGACTAAAACTGCCATTATCATTAGAATTGCCAAATAGAAGGATTTGACAGGTTGGTTTGGAAAGACCCTGCCATCAGATATTCATATGGGTTAGATCTGCCTTTCTCTGACGAAGTAAACGGGGTTACCTGAATTTAAACCGGCGGAAAAGCTGGTTCTTGGGTTAGGTTGCCAGTTCTTTCCTAAAAGACAACCCGCAGCTTCCGCAACATGAATTGTGAATCAGCTGTAAGGTTTTGTCCTGGTAAAAAAGTCCCATTAAGCTTCTTCCAGGTAAAACCAAATCCAAAGCACAACACTGCTTTGAAACGTCCCGTTGTTACTTTCTAGAAGGTCTGGAGTGGGAAAAATATTGGCAGATGTCACTGTTGTCCAAAGTACACCTATTACTGTCTTTTCAGTCTCTTGCTAGGGTCTGAGGAATGGCCCTCACGTTTAAGTATATAACGGACCAGAGTTAATTGATGTAATTCTTGTCTGTTTGGTCAGACTTTCAAAGCGGGAATTGTGCCTCTTGAAGAGCCTCTTTAAGCTACGACCCGGAACTGCTAATGGCCACTCTCTGATTATATGGAAATAGATGAACAAGGACTTTTTCTGGGCCACAAAAAATACCATGGTAACAATCTACAAATAATTTTTTTTCTTTCCTTACATTGACGGAGGCACCTGAGGTCACCAGTTCAGTTTATGCAACTCCAACCAAGAAAACTGCCTGTAATAAATTAGGAGCCCGAAGGTATCGACGACAAAGTAGGAATTTGAAACAGGATGGACAGAAGGAATATCTAGAGTCTATTATGCAGTATGTTTTTTAGACCCAGATGCTGGGATAAACTTGAGTACTTGAAAAAACAAAAGTCCTGTGGATACTTAGGGCAGAAAGTGTATCTGATAACGTACCCGCAAAACAGTCAGTGGCCTCTGTTCTCTGTGCTGCCTACAGCATGAGGCCTTGCCATTTACTGCTGCCTCGCTGGTGATGTGGATGCAGGGGACTGCTGTTGATCACGGTAATTCCAAAATAAAAATAACTTGCATTTCGGGAGAATATTTTATGTCTCATTTGTAATTCTCCCATGCAAATGATGACAATTCGACAGTTCTCCTTTGGTATGTGTATTGCATCGAAGGCATATGAGATGCGTTCATACACTATTGACTGTAATTGACTGCTTTTCATTGGCAGGATGGTTGAGTTTTTCTACTTACTCATAAGGAGTATTTGCTAATACTGGCCTCACACTTGAATCATTTGCCGCTTACAATTTTATCTTAGCATATACTTACTGCGTTTCTCTTCGACATTTTTAAAAATCCTGCACTCTACAGAAACTTTTTGGATTTTATAGCTTTTCGCTTTATGATTATTTCTTTTTCTAGGATTAAATAATTTAATGGGAGTTTCAAAATGGTAAGATACTGTCACCTGTCTTGCTGAGATGCTGGCATCTTTGGTGGCGGGGCAGCAGGGAGAGGAGAATGTGTCATTTTGTGTTTTAGCTTGCCTCATGGATCTTCAATAAAACATATTCCTTGGGAAGATGGTGCTTCCTGGGAGAGTTTCACTGTGAAAAGGCTATCGAGGAACTCAGTTTGAAAAGGGTGTTCATGAGGCCTGGTCACATCTGAGTCCGGTGTGGCTCAAGGGTTAGGGAATTTATGTCTGATTTAGGACATATGATAGACATTTTAATTGTGCTCATCTCTTTTTCTTAGAGTCTGCATCTATTTCAAGCTTTTCTTTAAAATCCTTGTGATGTTACTAATCGAGTGTCCTTGACGTGGGGGACAGCGTGCTTACATCTCACGAAACGGTTAGACTGCCTTGTGACTAACTACCTACGTTGATTCAGAAGAAATTTAGAGGTGCTTTAGGCATAAATCTTAAGCCTGAACTGTTCTAAATCTCATGGGTTCACCTGGACTTGGACTTGATTTACTTATTTAAAAGACAACGGTTTGCACTGAGTGCAGGATGGAAGAGGAGTGGCATTAGAATGCAGTGAAGTTATGCAGGCAAGCTATGTCAGGTGAATACACAGGGCAGCAGGAAGTGTCAAGGGCTTTAACATTTTAAGATGAAGCAGTGGTGAAAGTGCTGAAAAGTGGAAAAAACTAACGTACAACTGATATTTTATGATGAAGGTTTAATGAGGATTTTGCCTGGGCTGCTGCATAAAATTAGATTCTGTACAGTGGAGTTTTCATGCTTTCGGAGAATTCAGAAATTGTTTTGATTGTAGAGGAAAAGCAGAAAGTTTGGTTCGGGGAGTTAATTTTGAGTTTTGAAGAATGAATGGGAAAGAGTAGCTGGAATATGAAGTTAAACCTGGAGTGTTTTTTCTCTCGTGCAAGTGTAGGTTGATTGGTGCTTGAGCACCCTTCTTTCCTCCCGCGGACAGCTCTGTGCCTTACTTTCAGCCATGCGTTTCCTTGGCTTGACATCTGTAACTTCAGAATTGTAGTAGCAGTGCCGCATTTTTAGGGTGGGTCAGAATCGTCATCCACTGTCCTTTCCTTGTGGGCAATTCTACCGAGGCCGGTTCATCCAAGGGAACCGTTACAGCAATTCTTCGTGCATCACCAGCGTCCTGCCAGGGCTTCCTGCCAGACTGTCCCCTCTCCCGGCCCCGGGCAAAGCGAGGGCATTTGTAGAAGAGCAGACGCCTCCGCGACGTTCTCCTCACCCCTTGTGCTGGTCCTCGTGGCCGCTCGGTGTCAGGACACGTTTTCTCTCTGTTGATCTCTAGGCGGGCGCCTGCTCCTCCTCTCAGCAGCTCTGCGCCACGTGCGTGTCCTTCGAATGCCACATTCCATGCCGCGCGTGGATCCGGGATGACGTCGTTAATCGTGAAGGTATGTGGGCACTGGGTAAGAAATGCTGGACAGCAATAGCCTTAATGAATTCAGAGAGCTTGCCTGGGGGAAAACAATGCTTGTCTGAGAGCGAGGAATGAGGCCCACCGACACTACGTGACTTGCAGGGGAAAAGTCTTTTCATCTTTTTAATAAAAGTCTATTCTTCTGTTTACAGGCTTCTCTTTAAGACAGGCCTCGTTCTCCCCAGGTTGTTCAAGTTACGTATTTTTACATTTATGCCCACGCCCAAAACCATGTTGTCTTCCAAAGGCGAAGCGAGCCACGTGTCCCCTGGGATGGGGCGGGCAGGGACGGTGCCGGTGCTGCTCTCTGCCTCCCTCTGCCAGTGGGGGCACCGGGCGGGGGTACCGGGCGGGGGGAAGGTGCTGCCTGCGGTGGGTGCTCCCTCCTGGGCAGGCCTGGCGACTTCTGCGTCTGCTTTGGGAGAAACTTTTTCAAAGTCTAATGGCAACGTAAGCGTTTCTAAAATTATTTTCTAACCACAGTTTTTGAACAAGATTTCTGCTACCCGTCCTGAACCCCAGTGTGCCCACGGTTCCGTGCCCTTAGCTGCAGTCTGTGAGCACGTGAGGATTTGTGGGGTGACCCCAGCTGGGTCGGTGGGGGCACTGCCAGCGGGGAGGCACTGCCTGGGCAGCGGGTGTCCCTGTGCCCGGGGCTGGGCGGCAGGACGAGGGAGCCGGGGTGCTGAGCGAGGGGTGGGCACCAGGGAGACCCTCGTGACCTTCTTCCCGCCGCTCCCAGCGTCCAACGTGCCTCCGCTCTCCGCGGGCGCACGCGTGTGCCGGTGCCCGTGGATGCTGCCTGCGGCGCACAGGCGGCCGAGGTTACGTGACGCCATGGCACGGGCACGGCCTTCTGTGACGCTCATTTCATTTCTTAAATTTGAAGCCAAGGGCGCGCCTAAGAACGCAGGAAAACGTTGATGCGTTGTTCGGACACCTGCCGTGACGCGGTGACGGCGCTCTGTTGCCACACGTGTGCTGTGTCCCCCTTGCCTTTGTGCTCTGAGCCGGGATCACACGCGATGCCCGGCTGCCTGATTTTAGGTACCGGTAACATCCAGGCCGTTTTTATAAACAACTGTGGTGCAGCCAAGCGAGTCCTATTAGATGGTTTGTTTTGATCTCACCGGTTTCGGGAATACAGCAGTGGAGCTGCAGAACGACTGTGCATTGTCCACACTGAACAGAGATATACATCCATGTGTGGAGGCAAGGTTAGTTATCTGGATGTTTTAAAAATACATTTAAGCAGAACAGGTAATTGCTTCATCTATGATACTTCGGGAAGTTTAAGTATGCATATTTTTAAAGCGTAATGTAACCCCCCCCCACAATAACAACAACCAAACAAACACAAAAAACCCCAAATGATCTTGGTATCAGGGGGAGAAATGAAGTAAAAATTACCTTAGTTTTTCTAGAGCTGGTTTGCCCAAAGACTGAGCAAACAGTTTTTCTGTGACTGGGTGGACTGTGGTGTTTCCTGATGCCTGTTATTTCCACACACAGGCAAAATCCTTCACTGCCCAAGCCTGACGTATATAGGCTACATGAACCTGAAAACTTGGGTAATTTGTTGTGCGTAACTTGTCTTCCCAGGTCACATGTGACAGAGCACTGTTGTGACCCAGATGAGGAAATACTTATTTACTAGCAGTACTTTACCAGCTCTTCTGAAGCCATTATATCAAGGCTTTGGGGCTCAGAATCATTCCAGGTAATTGCTTGTTTAATTCACATGTTTTAGTTCCTAGCCTTACGACCCCCTCAGCTAACACTGCTGTAGTCTGGGTCACTGTGCACCACCAAGGCAGAGGAGGTAAATTGGGATTTTGCCTCATCAAGGTATTCCAGAGGGGAGATGAGGAAATCTGACCCTTAACAACCGTGCAGAGATGGAGCCTCTGTTTTGAAGGTTTTGTCTGAAAGTTTCATGACATAGTGCATGGAAATTAATTTCCTTTCAAAACAAGAAATGAGAGACATGTCTCTGGAACGGAGTTTTGCATTTTGGGAAATCTGCATTGTTTAATCCCAATACTTTCAGCTCCTTTTGCTGCTTGAGGCGGATGCAGTAAAAACCCACTAAATAGATTTTCAATGTGAATTGCTGGTAGTGGCAGAATGGTGAAAAGTTTGGGACATTGGTCAAAACATGGATAACCTCTCTGTGCTGGTTTGGCGGGGGCAGAACCCCAGCCGAGCCGTGCTGGGCAGCCCACAGCAGCTGCCCTGAGTTGGCTCCAGGTGCAGCCCCTACCGTAACGTCATGGTCATTATGAAGGGGGAGGCTGGCTGAGGAAGGGAGCTCCTGTGGGGTCCTGCTGAGGTTCCTCCTGCTCCTCCTCTGGCTTCTCCCTGCTCCTGAGGACTGGGCATTCACTTGGCTGAGTATAGCTCTGTGTGTCTCTGGGGGTAGTGGGGGAGGTTCATTGAATCTCTTCTCCCTCCCACCCGTGGGTCTGCTCTCCTTTTTCCCGATTCCCCTCCCTGGCTGGGGAGGGTTTGTCGGGTGATAGAGCGATGTTATGGTTTAGCCCTGGGTACAGGCTAGATGCAGACACCGCTCGCTTTTGTGTCTGTCTGGTGGCCAGGGGCAACTAGAAGCAGCTGAACAAAGCAGGTGTTCAGAAACATTTCTCAGTATTCCCTTCTTTTCAGGGTATTTACCATTTCCAAGAACTTTCGTGCTAACTTGCTTGCAGGCAAGCTGTGTTGAGAGCGTGTGGATTTCCATGTGTGTTAGCAGTGGAAATGTGACACATCCCTTTGAAACCTCTTTGGGCTGGGAATCATTCCGTGCTGGGGCAGATGCTGCCGTGGCTCTACCTGGGACATGTTGATGGTTCTGATTGCACACTGGAGTGATGGTCAAGGTTCCTTCTAAGCAATGTCCTGGGCCTGCAGAGCAATTTCCAAACAGGTCTCGTGCTCTACCCTCTATGTTTCTTCCCAGCCGATTTCTCGCGGTGAACTTTTACGTTACAAAGCTCGTACTTCAGAGCTGATGTTAAATTGTTCATAACGGAGAAAAGGATGTGTGTAATTTTTTATGTGTGTAGCTAATTCATCCAGATTCACATTTTGCTGTAATTAAATATGTTTTATCTATCAGGTATAATTAATATTCTAGGACATCCAAAAGACAGTGCTTAAACACCTACATTTTGTTAAAGGATTCAGTATATGAAGCTGTTTGGTGAGCACAGGACTTGGTAATTGTTCAGGGATTACCCTAGATCTTTCATTAGCGATCTAATGTACCACCTGGGCTAAACCACCTATTTATCTAGAGGGCAATTGATTATAAACACAGATTTAAGTAACAAGTCAATCAAAATAGTTGAGATTATACTGCCAATCCTCCTTTAGTGGATTGTTATCAATTAGTACCTAAAATGTCACTTATTAATGTCTTCCATACCTTTGTAGATTCTTGATTTGAGTAGGAGAGTATAATTTTTAGTATTTTTAACCCTTAAAAACATTTTAAACACAGTTTTAAAAAAAACCCAACAGTGGAAAGGATGTATTTTTGGGGCTACCCTGTAATCCCAGGAGTTATTTATTAGTCTGATTTACCAACATTCCTTTGTTTCAAAAACAAATATGTAAATTAAGATTACAAGCCTGTTCTGCAACCACAGATAAAATTGTCTGTAAGGAGCTTCTGGTTTAGGTCTTGACTCAACACTTCATGTTCCTGCAGGGCGTAATCCAAAATCTGTTCATAGGAGGGAAAAAAGTGTCTGTTGACTTCAATGGATTTGGGATTGTGATGATCACTGTTGCTCTCCACGCCTGGAAAAAGGCAGCAGTCAGGACCAGAGCTTTTCAGGAACTTCTAGCTCTCTCTGGATGTCTAGGAAATGTTCATCTTCAGCAGTGAAACTCAGTGTTTCCTATTCTATTTTTCCAGAGGTATGTGCTAAAGGAATTAGGGAAGCCTTGTGTATAAAAATTAAATAAAATAAATGTAAGTTTTACAGGGTCAGTTCTCATCTTTCACTTGCTCTTGGCACCGTTGTCATTCAGAAATCTCCTATAAAGTCTGTTGAACATCTTATGGTGTGAGGGGAACATAATACCAAACACAGGGGATCTGAGTCTGGCTCGGAGCGCACCCCATTGGATGCACACAGTATCACCTGGGGGTGGTTGAGGGCATCTGCTCTAGAAATACACGTGAATGATCAAAATCCTAATGCTGATGGCCTCTGTATCATGCCAGAGAAACCTTTTTTTTTTTTTTTTTTTTTTCTCTTGGTCTGCAGCCTTGTAATTACGAGCAACAAGGCACATCCACCCCATCAAACCTCTGATCAGACTCCTGCCTGTCAATGTCCCTGCTGCTCCCCGAGCACCAAGGGAGGGACCGGGAGGAAGATCCATTCGGGCGGGTGGTGGCCCCAGGGGTTGGTGAGCAGCAGCCTGTTTGTATGAGTGCATTGAGGAGTGGGAAGGGCGGCTTCAATTCTCGGGCAGTGACACACCTACCGATTCCTGTTCTCGTACAACGATGTTCTTGCCGCGTTGCGCAACAGTCAAATCTCATAGTTGCCCTCAGGTGTGTTATAGTGTTCCTTCCCTGTATGTGGCTTAATCTATACTGTTTTTTAAATGAAGCAACTCCATACGTGTTGGATCCAGCACAACTCCGTCAGTGTGTGCCGTGTCATGTTATCAAACGTCTGCCTGTGCTCGGCGTTACGCTGGGTAAGCAAGTGTCCCGTGACTGATTCATACTGTTCTTAACAGGTTACCTTTTCCTTCCAACAACTTCTGTGCGGCTTTATAGATCACCCTGCCCCACAGCATTAGGGACTGAGTGGGAAATAGGACCAGAATTACGTTGTATTGAAAATACAGGGCTACTGTTGGGAAGCAAAATAGCAAAAAAATGTATATCGGCTTGGTGTCAAAAAACTGTCTGGTGCTTTTAGGGGTAAAATAATTGCTCTAGACTTTTAAGCAGACCTTTAAAATATATCATATTGCCCAGAGGCTTCCTGCTTGTTAGGTGAACGTGACTGGCTTGCGGTGGTGTCTTACTGGTGCAGAGCTGTGATGCGCCACCTCCCCTTGAGTAGATGCATTGAAGAATCCAGGGCTGGACAGATCTTGTCTTCTATTCTTTTCTCCGTCCAGCCCCAAATGTGAAGTCTTCTGCTCTTTGGGACCGCAGATGGCTTTTACTGTGTCAGGTTCAGAGGTCACACTGGCCTTTGCACGTGACTGCTCCTTGATATTAGCACTCTGGAAGCAACTGACAAGCAGCAGAAATGTTAGAATTCTTGAAAAATGCTAATTAATCCTTAATCTTTCTAATGTACACCCTCTGCTGACCGGTTGGGTGGTTCTTCCATTGAATCTGCTCAGGGATTTGTCTTTGTGTGAGCAATACAGTGTGTCATTTGGATGCGTGTAGGAAAAGAGCGCAGAAATGGAAAATAAGAAGGTAGATTCTTAAAGGGCTGTGTTTGTCTTCTCTTACTTTTATCTTTGTCACTTAACTAGTGCACACTCAATGTACAATTTGTGTAAACCTCTATTTTATGTGTGCATTCAGCAAGAACTCTGAAGGTTTACTGAGAAATGGAGATTACATCAGGTTAAGGGCTTGCTGGGGAAGGGAAAAAGAGTTTCTGTCCACTGCTCCTGTTCTGTGTTGTAATCAAGAACCTGATGTCTGTCACCTCCTGCTTTCCCAAAACCAGCAGGTATCAACGCAGAATTTGAGGTGCATTTAAGGATCGTTTAATATCACTAATAAATAGTGATATTCTTTGTACTACTGTTGTTCTCTGCTTTCTGCTTGGTCAGCTGTACCCCCCTGTTGTCAATGTTTCAGGAACAAAATACGCTCTTATAATGGTGAAATTAAAAGTTTTGAATATGTCTTTTTTTCTGTTTTTTTTTTTTCTTGTTTTCCCATCCGTACAACTGGTGGGTAAGTATTAAAAAAAATTAATTCAGGCAAAGTGTTTATGTAGGCTAAATGAGCACAGGAAGATGATATTTGTGAAAACAACGTCTCTGAATATTTCAGAGGCAAGTTTCTTTTTCACAAATACTTGTCTGTAACTTCTGGTGGTAAATTCATAACACAGGATGGATGATTCATGACATGGGGATGTGTGCACACCTTGAGATAATGTTAGTTAGATAGTTTTTATGGATATGTTGAGATTATTATGATCATACTAGTAGCACATTTGATAAATGAACGTAATTACAAATACAATAGCAATTGATGTGATCACAGTGTTTACAAAGTGTGGTTCATTTTTTGTATTGATTGGAACTTTCAGAGAAGATGTGGAAGTATTCACTGAGAGCTCATAAAAGAAAAAGCCATGGCTGCGGAGCAAGCATCTGGGCAGATGCACCGATCCCTTCACAGCCAAGATACTGCAGTTGGTCTCTGCTCGACCACTTTGAGCAGGGTGAAAGCGCGTGTTGTGGTATCTTGCCTATGCTGTCTCCTTTTTGGACATCTTTGCATACACTTAGTTTGCCTTTTTTTCTTCCTGGAAGGCAAGTAACAAAATGGGTACAGTTTACCCAACTGAAAACACTAGTCTTGCCTCTCCTCAACTTAAGAATGAGAAGCGTAATTTTTTTTGATTATATCGAAGATTTAAAATAAAAAACAAAACTAAAAAACCCCAAACCACAAAACAACCAAACCCCAGCTGTTATGCTGTGTTTTAGCTGATGGTTGTTAACTATTGCACACAGTAGTGTGTTTTGGAAAGCCCATATTTCTTGAGCTCGGGCTGGTTAATGTACCTTAGGACATCTGCAATTATGGGATACATTCAGATATATACCAGTGAAGGCTGATGAGGATTTTCCTGTTGGGGTACAAGCTCCTCATATAAACTGACACATGAAAAGAAAAGCTGTAGAGAAAAGAGATCAAAGTTAGAATTGCTCAAAAGGAAGGAGATGATACTGCAGCAGTCACAAAGGAAATACTGAACCAGGTCAGAGATCAGCTGTGAAATTGCACCTAGTGAGCCTTACCCTATGAGAGCATGAGTAGTCCTAAAAGAAGAAGACAAACTGGGTTTAAGAATATTTCTTAAATGGGTAAGTCTGTGCATCCTTCTGGAATCAGAAGGGATTCTTCATGATAAAATATCCAGTTTTATGACTTTTCAAAAAACCTGTTACTCTTGCATGCGTTCACTGGTATCCAATTTGTGATGTATTTGCTCCTCTTTCCAGTGTTCATGTAGGTACTGGTGTATTTCTGACTTCTAGTTTTTGCAGTCATCTGATGACTTCTTCCCTTTGCTCTGCCTTCTTTAGTGTCCAGTGATCCATACACCAACAGACATGGTTTCGTCACAGTGGTATTTTTTTGGCATACATCTTGGTCTCATTGCTTCTGCTGCTTCTCCTCCCTGCTGTCACCTTTTCTGTGAAAGGTCCTTTGTTCTTGCACTTCTCCGCCAATCAGGAGCGAATCCATGACGTCAACAGGATGGTAAGGGCTTATAAACTGTGAAAATAAGGAGATCTTCAATGTTTGCATCTGTAGCAAATCATGCCTTATGCCACCTATGATGCTCTTTTGTTTTCGTGCGCTGAAAGGCAAGAACAAGTGAAAAAGCCATGTGAGCATCAGTCTGCCATGCAGCCAAGTTAAGTGGGGGATAGTGGGGAAGAGGCTCTTCTCAGAGAGCCAGGTTCTTCTGTTTGGAGGTAGCTGATACAAACATAGGTCTGTACTAGGTCCGTGTTGTTTAGAGCAGCCAGTAATTACTGGGACCAGCATTTCAGAATGGTTGTTCGGTCTAACATATGGAGACAGGATATTAGTGGCTATTTATATTTCTTGCCATAATGCATGAAAGATACCACTTACTTTTCCACAGAAAGCTGATGGTACATTTTTTTGGTTCTAATTCTTTTTAACATCTCCCAGTGGTGGAATTTCAGTGCAGGTCAGTCTTTTCCTTGGTGTTAAGCTCTTTGATTGTACTACTCAGGAAAGAGGAGGCATGCTATGGAGAGGTGTTGCCTTAAAATTAAAAACTTAGAACTGTTGAATATCTAAATTGTGTTTGTTGTCCCTTTGCTTCCAAATCACTGAAAACCACACACTGATATATAAATTGTACACTTAAAACCATTTAACTTGCTTGTTATGCAGCCATGAGTGAGATGAGAATAGGCCATATGGTTAGTAGCACACTCAACATCACAGTGCTCCAAAACCTCTAACGGTAAGACGTGATAGAGGAAGAGGACTCTATGTTCAGTGAAATTAGGGGTGAGGTCAGCCCACAACCAGCTACAGTCAGAGCACTGAAGCTTTCTTCTGTGTGTTCTGGGGAAGCACTGCCATATTCTGCAGGTGCTGTGGATAAAGGAAGCCTTCACTTCTTCTGCTTCTCTGACTTCCCATCTTGAAGAAGGACCCTTGGAAGAACCTTCAAGATCTTCACTGAGAATTCCTGTTCTTTGTCAAATCAGAAAAGGTTCATCTTGCGAAGGGTTGATCATCCATAGGTCGTCTTGGCTAAAGTGTGATTTAAGAGTACTTAGTGCCTTGCGTTAATCTGGTCTAAATGTGCAAAAGGCATCAAAATGAAATTCTTTTAATTAAGCAACATGAAACATTCAGCGTTCCAACACTCAGTTGCAAATTGTTTTGGAAGTCGCTACATGAGAAGCCGGTCGGTGGATGTGTTCTGGCCATGGACAGGGCTGCTGATGTCATGGTTGGAGCTGCTGTCCAGGGAGAGGCTGGCAGTGGCAGTTGACGTGAATCTTACTCTGCCTGAGGCAGAAAAACTGGATAAGGAGGTTCTCAGTTTGCTTGTTTTTCCCTTCCTCTGTTTGCAGAATTCTTGGCTTGTGCAGCTTCATGAGCTGGGCCAACAGGGAAGTATCTGTGCTAAATTCAGCTTTTCTTAATATTTCTCTTGATTTTCTGGTTGTCCTGGGTACTTTTTCCCTTTAGAGAGGGAATGACCTTTGGAAAACTTTAGCATCTTATAAAGGAAATGTATTTTAGAGAAGGGTTTTGCTGTTGCATGTTCAGTACCGAAGAAGTTGCTGCCGGCAGTGGCAACGTGACACTAAGGAGCAGTCTCAAAGCGACAATCTTAAAATGTTTTAACCAGCACATGGTTGTTGAGCAGCTGTTTGCAGCCTTCAGCAGAAGGGTCTCTCCCCATCAGAGAGGTGTGTATCTCGCCTTCAAACCCTCGTTTGATTGCCTACTACAAACACGGTGTGATCACAGAGTTTCTGCTCGTTTACCTGTTGTGCCATTGTGTTTCTCCTGCCAAGTTTCCCTTTCTCTGTTTAAGTAAGATTTATTGCTCTGATAAAGTAGTTGTACAAGTGCTAGTGCAGGAAGGAGAAAATCTTGCTGCATGTAGGCTTGACTTTTCCTTTTTATCCCCTTTTGATGCAATCAGCTCCTCATCAACCGCTCCCCTCCGTGAATGTAAATTTCATTAAAGCCCTCTTGGTTCCGTGCCCACTTCTCCACCATGAATCTGATCGCTGTCATTATTTCTGCCTCTGTCACTTTTATTTTCTTACCTTTTCCCCCTCGGTTTTATGTAAATAATGTTTGGATAATGGAGTGAAATGGTTTCCATGGTGCTGAACAAATACGGGTCACGGTGTGTGGGACTCCTCTGCACCTGAACATAAAGGTGAACACGTATATAATTTTTAATTATTTGGTTTCTTACAACTAAGCAATAAGTTTTGGTGTCTTGCAGCATCATTTTGCTGATGAGATAAACTAGTTCATTATGAATGCTGCAAAAATAGTTTTGCCATTCAAATGGTAATTTTTGCACTGTATTTGTACCTTTTTTTAAAATTACACTATCATGCATTACACCATCTGATTAAAAAATCTGCTGGAATAATATTTGCACTGAACATCTGTCATTGGCAGCTGTAAATATGTTCTGTATTTATCTACAAGAAATCAAGTTAAGAGCCCCTTGCAGTCAGCAGAACTTCTACTGAAGGGTAAGAGTGTCTGAATGCCTGGTTCCCATGCGTTTTCTTCAGCTATAGATCTCCTGAAATAGGTTAAACATATGGATCATTAATTTTGAAACCGAACTGAAGTTATAAGGACTATTTTTAAAATGCTCCATAACAGTTGCTGTCATGGAGAAAAGTTACAAATGCAGATTTTGCAGGAAAATGAGGGTCTGATTGCAGGTGTTTGTACTCTCCTGGGAGCAAGGTTGAGGAGCACCACGGGCTGGAGCCCCTGCCAGCAGCCTGGGATATGGGGGGCTCAGAGCTGTGCTGCTGGTGCATGCCAAAAGCCTTTGCCGCCGTTGCTGCGTGGGGGAAGCGAGCACAGGAACTTCTTTGGAGTTACTGTCATGCTTGTGTTTTTCCATGCTGGATCTGAATAACAGCCTGGACAAAGTCAACAGGGTGGGAGTTGTGGAAAGAGAAATACGTGTTAATGTCCTTCCGTCCCACTTCGTGTGCACCTCTGTCCATAGGTTTCATACGGCATTCTCACCTCTGCACACAAGCAAGGAGGCTTTCATTCCTCTGCAAAGAAAGATGATGATAAAACGGATTTTATTACCTTCATCTTATTGTATGAGTCACCATCTAAGTAGAATTTATGTTGTCTAACCTTGTGTAGATCCTGTCTTTCCCTGTAAACCCCACAGAGAAGCTGTTAGTTGGGTCAGAGCTGCTTTCCCAACAGCCCAGGTCACTGCAGCTGTGACTGCCCAGCTCCTAAAGCCAGGTGTGCAGGTGGCAGGCATGGACTGAAATTGGTATGTTCATCATCGAACACCGTAGTGCAGCACCGCGTTGAACAAGTGGGGATGATGAATCCTAGAAGGGATGTTTAACAACTTGTCTTTTAAGATACAGTGGCAGTTGTTTTGCTGTTCATAAAACTTGCTGTTCATAAACCTTGCCCTTCTCGGGAAAATTTAGGCTGAATCTTGGAGCAAAGGAGGGAAGTGACCTTAAATAACGAAATCTGCAACAAACGGATATCTTGACTAGCAGATGGAAGTACATTCTCAGCTCTACATTATGTGGAAGCTTGCTGAAATGAAGTTGTGCCTCACTCTCTGAAACTCAACCTGGGCTGTACTGTCAGGGGAAAAAAAATCCAGACTGAAGGCTCTTTGAAAATTCCTCGCCGAAAGTTTGAAGGCATTCACATCTGGACTGGGTTCCCTCAGCTGGGCATACAAGCCTTTTTGAATTTGTAGGGTAGATAGCAATGACTAGAAAAACTTGTGTGACTTCAATGACTAATCAGTCAGAAAACTAAATGCTTAAGCCAACAGGCTCGAGAATGGTCCATGGGCAATCTTTAGTTATCCCTGATACTGTAAATGAGTCATTGAATAAATCAGAGTAACTTATAAATGAATGTAATAAATTAGCATCAACAGAAGTTTGTATAGGGATAATTCATAAGCAGAAAAGGGTGGTACATCTGTCAAAAAAATTCCACCGCAAATAATTCATCTGTTACTCTAATCATCACCTTGAATTGGTCCTGGTGGTGAATGAGGAATTAGTAGAGCCTCTACCACAGTGATATAAAGATATATTGTCTTCAGCTGATGGCATTAAAGAATCCCACTGCCTTGTTCCGCACCAGATGGGGAGCAGGTGACCTTCTGGCACAGCCCCGTCCTGCAGTTCGCCGCAGTACCCCAATCTGAAGGTGACAACAGGATGAGTGACCAGTGCAAGGACCTTATCTGGAAGTTACATGCTGGTGTGCTAAATCTGGGGTTAGATGTGCCCAGGGCAATGCAAAGCCCCGGGTGTCCTTCCCCCTGCTGCCCCCTGCCTGGGTGCCTGTTGTTTCAAGCGGAGCGGTAAGCGCGGTACCTGAGGGATGTCTTCACCCCGCTGTCAGCTGCTCCGTTGGCAAGTCCCTCTTCTGCCCCCTCAAAAGGCAGCAGAATGAGGCTTTGAGAGGGGACCTGCAGCAAGGCATGAGGTAGAGATGGAAGTGAAAGGTTCGCTTCTGACTTGCCTGTGGAGCTCCCAAAGCTGTTTAATTAGGTTTTGCCGTCGCCATCCTGAAGAGCAGTGCTTGTGGTTGCTCCTGTGCTGTTGCAACGGATACTCTAGAGCGCGGTCAGCAAACACGCAGATGAACCCCTTTCACCTAACGCTGCTTTGCAGAGCAGGAGAGTTCTCAGGACAGTGTTGCTCTGCTTCATGGGCATCCAACTTTCCTACCTTCCAGATGCCCCCTTCTCTGCCAGCACTTTCTCTTCTTCAGGGTTTTCTAGACAGCAGCCCAAACTCTTGACAATAGAGATTTGCCTCAGAGCTGTTAAGAGCAAAAGACGCGTTATTAATCCTGCCTCAGGACCAGATGAAACCACAGCCTCGTTGCTGTGATGCTCAGAGGAGGGCGGTTGATGGTCCCCGCTCTGAATGAACATGGTCTATTTGGCTCGGTGGCGGCAGGGATGGGCTGGTCCCACCTTGCACAGACTAGGTCAGAATACAGGGATTTGACATGCACCCTATGAAGGAAGGTCGCTGTGAGAGTGGGAGTTGTGGGCAAGGGCACTAAGGCAAGCCCCCGGCTGTGGTGGCCTCGCAGGTTGGACAATTCTCTCTTGCAGTGTTCTGTTTCAAAAGCGCTCTGTGTGGCTCTGGAAAAGAAAGAGGAAACTTGGTTTTGGTGAAAACAATGACATCATGTGCATCTTCAACTGTTAGATGTGATAGCTGTCAGGAATTACTGTGGTGTGGGACAGGCTTTCTTCATCATTATACCCTGCTTACGGGACAGGAGTGAAGAAGAAGAAAGTGTTTCTTAGGGCATGTATAATGCAAAGTTCCCCTAAGCTGACTTTAATTTAGGTCCTACAGATTCTGTCTCTCTACAGCTAGTTCTTCAATAACAAAGCAAGTTGTGTGCAATTAGAAGTCCTTGTGCCTACAACACTGAGGGTGTCAGTGCAAGGAAAATATTCTGTCTATATACATAATCTTAATATCTCTTTGGGGTATTTTAAAGGGACAATGTGCTGTATCATTCTTCTGTTTCGAGGCTATGTCTAGAATAATGCTGTAGGTCATCAGTTTCAAAAAAACCCAAACAAACATGGAATTCAAATAGGTTGGTAAGTCAGACCTACCGTCATCATCTTTATTTAAAAGAACAACTGTGTATATTCTTCTTCCATGCAGCATGCAAATGTTGTTTTTTTTAGAAATCATATTTAAATTATAAAATTAAGGAAGCTGCCTGTCTTCCTGCTGCGCCATGTTACAGATTAAGGATACCAGACTGATAACAACAGTCTTTGATAGATATTAATAAATAGAATTTTCCCTGAAGTTTTGACATCGAAAAGTTTGTGAGGAGAATTATGGCACTTATTATCAGCAATATGTTATGGTCTAAATTTAGTTACTGCTGTTGTAGGAAACTATGGAAGTAGTTTTGGTTTAGATTGAGGCTGAATCAAAGAAACCCACCCTTCTCAGAAATTAATGGACGCTTTCATTCTTCCTGGCAGAGCTACTTTATCATTCATATGACTAAACAGACAATCAATTTAACAGCAACGTATGGGAATGGAGGGAATGAACAAATAAGCTATGAATGATGAGAATAGAAAAATCAAGACCCCCTCCCTTATTCCCTTTTAATGGCTAATACCAACAGGGACAAGACCAGTAAAAAGAGGTTAATGAATTGCAAAGATCCTTTAGAAAGTGATTGACTGGTATTGAAGCTCAGTCAAATCAGTCATAAATATTTACTTCTATTAGCAACAGTGGGTTGCCTGTTATTTTCAATTGATTTTTAAAGCTGTCAAAAATCTACCACTGTGACTATTATCAAGTGTTTTATTTCATCAATATTTTCAAGCTACCAAGAGCTGGGCAGACCACTGTCCTGAAACTATTTCCTCATCTCTTTGGTAAGCATCGCTCACAAAGGATTAAAAGAAGGAAGTGAAAATAAGATCCACGACGCCACGCGGGCTGATCGCCCGTCCCTTCCCTGCCCCGTTTAGTCCCTTGTGCTTAATGTCGCACCCACGCGGGGTTTGCCGTGCCGTGGTTCTCTCCATCGGAGCCGCCCGGATCCCTGACCCTGTAGTTCTGCTGTTTATTTTGCCGTCTGGAAGGAGCGGTGGCAGGCGCCTGCCAGGCGCTGTGCTCCTCGCCAGCTCCAGGAGCCGCACCGGCAGCGTGGTGCCCGCGGTGAGCACCACGCTCGGGGTCACCCACGCAGAACATCAGGCTCTGCCGCGAACACCCGGGGGAGCGGAGCCTTCCTAAAGCTGCTGGCCAGGCAGGCTGTGAAAGGGAAGTATTTCCAAGGTGGTGTTCGCTACGTTAAAGCCCAATAATACCATTCAAAGGAAAATAACAAAAGGAATTTCCAAGAGATAACAACAAAGAGTTAACATTTCCCAGGGCAGACAAGTTTCCAATTCAATTAGTTTTAATGAACCTTCTGCTCACTGGTTACTGAACTAGAAAGAACAGCAATAAATGCCCAGAGGAAAGAGAGAGAGGATATTAAAGGCGGGTTAGTGTATAGTATATAAATTTCCAAGTTGACTAAAAGAGTAGCCTTGATATAGTTTTAGGAACCAAAACTGCAATACCATGTATGCTTTCCCTTTTCAGCGGGCAGCTGTCACGCGTACTGGATAAACCACGATCTCTCTGGATTCTGCCAAACTGTTGACCCTCTATTGTCTCTGGAAATGCTGCAAAAAAATTAGGAACTGTATTTTCAGTTATTTTTTTGATCATCTCAGTACATTTTTTTTTAAAAAAAGAAGAGTTGCAATATTAGTATTTCATAAGTCAATCATGGAGAAAACACAAGTTAATAAGAAAATGAAAAAGCAAATATAAATTCTGTAGTAAGAACTCTATATTGAATGTCTTTTTAAATTACTGTGCATTTTATATTAAAAAAATAAAGCTTTGAGGGTATCATTCAGCCTATTATTAACAGCATTTCCATGCATGTTTGCCTTAAGTTTAAATATTAATTTTATATGAATTTTGGTCACAGAAATTATGTTATAGAATTTCCCTCTTGTATTTCCAGAGTCCAACAGTATGTGTCAGATTTTGGTTAACATAAAACCACACAGTTGCGTATGTTTACACATCCGTGCTGACTAAATATTTGACAGAAATAATAGGTTTTAATGTGTGCGGCATATTGTGTTATTGTTCCAAATAGCATTTTCTGTTATATGAGGCTTTTTTCCTCCCATTCACTGAATTTCCATGGAATTAGCTGCATGTACTTAAAATAATTCATAGCCTGTTTTCTTCTATTAGCAATGTTAAATACTTGAAAAAAAAATTACAACATTCTAGGCATATAGTTTGTCACACACTTGTAATCTAGTAAGAAACTAGAAAGGACAAAAATATTTTTTCTTTTGCATATCTGTGTAAGTTAACAGCAAAATTCTGACTGCTGTATTTTAATAAGGATATTTATTTATCTAGTCACAATGCTGCCCGAGCCAGCAGACTTTCAGTTATATGTGGTCCTACTTATCTGCACGTTTCCATCCACTGTTCCTCATTCAAGCTAAGCTTGTAGCCTTTACACTCCGACATCTCTCGTACAGCCCCCGTTACAGTGTAGGTATATGATGTGAATGAAAACCATTCTTACAGCTACCTTCAAATATCAAAAATACTCGTTCTAAAATGAAGCTTTGCTGTTATCTAGGTTTAAGAAAAGAGACCTCACCTCCTTTTCTTGCTGTTTGGTCAGCAACATCAGTATCAAAAGAACAAGAGCTTTTGGGCTGTGTTTTTATTTTGGTTTTCTCATGCATACAGTAGCTGGACCAAGTTTTTTAAAAAATAAAACCCAGTAACTAACTGCAAATAGGGAGGTTGTTCTTCTTTCTTTGTTGAAGTGCTAAAATAGCCAAAATGTTATCTTCCATGCCATCACTTTAGCTCTATGTAACCAGATGTCAGAGTATCTGCGCAGTGAAACACAGCAGCCGACAGCACTCCCACTGCTTACAAACTGGATGTTTTTTGACGTACAAGGCAGGAACCTCTTCTGATTTTTTTTGTTCTGCAGTGTTTGTAGCATCATAGGAAATTCTTACAGAAATTTTACAGGCTGTTTACAAACGAGAGCTCTTCGGGAATACAAATATTCATGTTTCTGGAGACTGTTGTGGGACAGGACTGGGCACTGAGGCGCAGAGCCAGGACAAGCCAACCCCTCTGCTGGGCTTTGCCCGGTTTGGCAGTGCTGGAGGACGGGGTGGCGTGCTGGCAGGGCTGCGCTGCTCGTGGCCCCAATGGGGAATGCAAGGAGACACCTGAAATCAGCCAGTGGGTCTTCAATTGATGCCCTAGAGATTTTTCTCATGATCCACTGAATTTCATCCCTGTTTGTGCTGGGAATGTTTGTTCTTCAAAGTCACATATTCAGTGGTGAGTCACATATCCATTTCTGACAGCAGAAACCACACCACTCGTATACCGTGATTTCCAGAGCTAATATTTAGCATGAAGCAGGCTGACTACTTCCTCTTCAGTTTGTTAAATCCCAATGAATTGCAGTAGAGAATTATGGGAAAGCGAACAAGAACAATGGAGAAGATAAAATAACTCTGCCTTCCAGTTTCTTAAATAGCAACTAAAACTCTAGAACTTGCCTCTAAGATATTACAAGAACTTTGTCAAGTAGCACATGAGAAAATAGAGCCCACAGCCATATAGTAAGCAAAAAAATTCTGTTTGAGTATTGACATGACAGTTTTTGAAAGTTCAAGCAGAAAACCAATTATAATGAGCACTGAAAAGCCCGAAGCCCTGCTGTTCAATAAATAAAAAAGTACAACAAACTATTTTCCAAAAAGGTTCTGGAGAGTTTCTTCTTGTCCCACTACTTACAATATGATTACATAAATAGTCTCTATTTGCTGTTGAATTGCCAGGCAGCTGTATTAAAGTACAAATCAAATCAAGTCAGGATTAGAAAGTAAAAGAGCATGGTTTAAAGTAATCTATCCCCCAGGAACTGTGCTCAGATTCATCAAACAGAGCTTAAAGTACAGTATATCTTATACCCTTGTGTTTCCATGCTGCACTGCTGCAAAACCAGTTATTATTTTTGATATCCAGAGAATGTTGCTCGTAGCTTTAGGAGGCTCACTTGCTTATTTAAAGTACTGTAAACCTTCTCTGTCGCTTATTATTAGTTCTCTTGGTTAAGATTCATGAGAAGGATGTAAGTGTGGAAGACAAGAAGCTCCCTTATTGATCAGATCATATTTGCCTCCCCTGAATCACTCTAAATATGCGCTATGGATAAAGGAATGATATGTTTTCTTCCAGGTTTCTGATGATCTGCAGGTGCAATATTTTTAAAAGCTTAAGTACTGTGAGTGGTTCTGCCTCAGCAGCAGCAACGTGTGTTTCTTGGCTGATGCGTGGAGGACCTCAGCTCTAGGATCCAGGTCAATGGTCTTGTTGTGAGTAAAAGCACTAACTCCTGTTTACCTGATAAAATGTATTTCTGTTGGTTTGGAAGCATAATGCGACCTCAAAATGTGTAAATTATCTGATAAACATGCCTTTCTAAAGCTTTTCTCTATTCCTATTTTGAGACCACAGAAGTGTAAAATTCCCGTTGTACAGGAGAGGGTGGCACACTGGCTGGTTTCCCAGAGGAAGGGCAGAGACCTGGCCTGGTTTTGTGTCATTATTTCTTAAGACTAGGTCTTGTACAGGGCAGATCCAAATTCTCATCACTCCTTATTGCAAAAAGGTGACATATGAAAAAAAAAAAATTCCTAAGCATCCATTTGAATAAAAAATTAGTGTGCTTTGATCCTTAGCAGCTGGTTACTGAAAGGTGCTTTGTGTTTTAAGGGCACAACAGGCACCCATAAGCATCAGTTGTCCTTTTAGTGACAGCTATTTGAGCTAGAAGGTGGATCACAGAGCAGGGCTGGCTCTTTAGGGTGGGCCGTAGTGGGAGCACGTGGCTGCGCTCGGTGTACTTCTAGGGCTTGTCTTGTCGATCAGCACAGGCTGCTGGACTGAGCAAGAGAGGAGGAGTTCGGAAACTGGAGATCTGATGCTACCTGACAATGATTTCCTGCATGACCTACCTTATCAAAACAACCCTCTTCGTGACTGCCTCCCTTGCTGCCGGCCGGGGAGGCTCGCCAGCCCAGGGGAGGCTCGCCAGCCCAGGACGGGCTGGGGGTTGCACAGGGAGGGCTCGTATGGCACTTGTAAATGCAGCACATTTGGTAGCTGCAAGGGGTTGGTAGCACGGTGAGTGCCTGCTCTGTTTTTGTTTGGAACACACCAAAATCAGAGCAAAATCAAGTCGTTTATCAACGATGATAAAACCCAACGCATTTCCACGCGGCAAGAAATACTAGTATTGCCCACGCAGCCCCGCAGGGGCGTGGTGCTCCTTCCATGTCCCAGGGGAAGCGTGGTGTTCCCCGCGTGTGTCCCGAACATCTGCGCCCCCAGGGTGCTGCTCTGGCGGTTCGTCATTGGGGACCTCTGGCTCGGCGGTGGTGTGAGCTGACTGTCCCTCTGCTGAGGAAGATCATCCCCAGCTAAAAGCGGGGTAGTGCCTTGGTGGTAACGGGTGGCTTCACGGAGGCGGTTAAATTAGAGCAACTGAAAAACACATTTGTCGGTATTTTTTTTTTTTTTTGGCTGTTGTGCCCTGGGCTGGAGGCGAGGGCGAGTGGTTAACGTGAACCACTTGTTGCAGCACTTCCCCAGAAGTTTCATACTGGGGAGTAACCCCCTTCTGCGATTCACTGTCACTTCTTTGGCTTCTCGGCGAGCAGAGAGGGAACGGGGCTATTCTCCTCCCTTTGCCTTCTTCATGATTTCCACAAATTGCACGTCTTTATCCCTGTTATTTCATAAGCTGGCAGTGGATAGCACAGCGTAAACGTGATTATATAAATGTTGCTGGTTTATGTACAAGCACCTTCCTTCTTCCCCACTCCCTCTGCTGTGCTCAAATTGGTCTGAACAATTTTTGGGGAATCTTTTAATGAAGTATTGATTTTTATCAAGCACATCAAACTAAAGGTAAATGTACCATTGTGTCATGTTTAAAAAAACCCCCACAATACAAAAAACCCTAAGCCCCAGTATATTACAAATAAACTAAGATAAATGACTTAAGTGCTCAGTTTGTGGAGTAAATTGAAACCATACATCACAGGCTTTCATTATTTTGTATTATAAATACTGTAAAGAGTAGGAAAGATGATTGAACAGTAATACAAAATTAGTACTAATTGTCATGACTCCGTTGATGAGGAAATGTGCTTTTAATATAAATAATGTGGAGTAATCATTATCACAAAAGTTAATTTTTTATAGCTAGTGATTGCAGGGTGATAATCAGAAGACTATGACATCCATTAAATTGCCCTTCCCCGATCCCGCATGAAGAAATGAAGGGATCTGTGTTAATTTTAAAGCTCCCTTTGATTGGGTGAACCTGTCTCCGTTTTGCGTGACACTCTTGCCACAGGTCATTGCCTGGTGCAGTGTACCATGAAACAAACAAATAGAAAAAGGCACCTTCTGGCACTTTAAGTTTCCCTGCCATCTGACTGCAGCCCCGGTGGGTTGCGATGATGAAAAGCACAGCCTTGGAAAAATCTTCCTATGGTTAGATTGGGAAAAATGAGTATGATTATCACATGTGCTGGGAAGGGCAGGATAGACAGCTGAAGTCATCTCAAAACTCCAGAGAGAAGAAGAAGACAAGAGGTCACAATTATATTCTGGTATCACACTCCCTTTCACGGAGATCTGATATATTCGGTTTGTTCTCGTATGGTGCTTAGGGAAGTTCTAATTAAGGGAAGAAAGAATTTTGACACATGTGAAGCAGAGATCAATATTTAGCACTATAATCAGCAATTCCTGATGGTTTGACAATGTCACTATACACACTGTAACTATCCATTATTCTCTGAGAAGGGAGCCAGGCGGAGGCTAACAGGCTTACTGCAAGCTATCATGAATCACATAAAGCAGTGCCTCATTCACTTCTATTTGTCTTCCTTTTCATCTTCATTCATCCTTATAAAGCAGGCTGCGCTGCCACCAGCCTTGAAAGCCACCATGCTTCTGCGCTGCGCTGGAAAGGAACACGGCTGCTAAAAATGTGCGTTGCGTGATAACAACAGCGATTCCTACGGGGTGGGTGGAGGTTTATGCCACCTAAATGTATGTAGTGCCCCGTAATGTTGACGGTTGGTGAACAACGGAGTGTTTTGACAACGGATGATACAATAGAAAATGGCAACCGGCACGTTGCACGGTAGCCAAAGCTCCCAGCTCTGCCTCCTCTAACAAGAAATGGAGAGATCAGGCAAGTTATTTTTAGGGTATGATCCTGTACCTGCTTAAATTGATGGCATCCAGCTCTAATGGTGTAGCAGTAAAAGAAAAATGGAGCGAGAGAACGAGCTGAATCTCCAGTTTTTCCTACTTGTACATCGAAGACCATCAATCATCCTGTTTACTGCCTGAACTCTGAGCGTAGCTGGTAGAGCATTAGAGAGAAGGATGGCGCAATTGAAGCCCCCATTTGTTTTTGTTTTGTTCTCTCCTGATCATGGCTTTAATTGTTTGAATGTGGAGATCTGCAAGGTGTTTGTGAAGGGCTTGTGGGTCTCAACATTTTACGTGAGTTCACGCAAGCGAAGTTGTGCGCGTATTCTGCGCTGCGCCAGGCGTCATTAGCTGTTTGGCTTTAGAAATTGGATTCCTCCGGTTTGGGGGCGGAAATAATGCAGGTGACTGGCCGTGTCTGAACACATTGTGAATATTGAACCTCCAAAGCACATAATTTGGAAGAAATTCTGAGCTGAAAATTACCTGAATTGTTCAAGTTTACTCACAGATTATGAAGACATTAGCAGATACCCAACTCAGTTTATGAATCTTTCATAAACAATGATAAATTTGCAATAGCAAATGCTATCAGCTCCAGTTTGGGTGTAATGTTGATCATAATAAAACGAAAGCACAACTTGTTTGGGTAGGAATACATGAGTGATACCGTATTTTGGATGACAGTGCCTGATACAACTTGATTCAGGCAACAAGCTGACATTTCTGCCTAATTTAAACTGAAAGTGAAATTGTTAAAATAATGAA
This sequence comes from Leptosomus discolor, assembly GCF_034619465.1. Taxonomy (NCBI): domain Eukaryota; kingdom Metazoa; phylum Chordata; class Aves; order Leptosomiformes; family Leptosomidae; genus Leptosomus; species Leptosomus discolor. The sequence continues at coordinate 1,071,347 of NC_141395.1, forward strand.
AGTTAAAATGTGAAATTCGGGATGCCTTCTCAAAATTCCTTGAAAACATCTGCTGGCAAACTTCCAGTCACAAGTCAATGTAAGGGGGATACGGCATTGCTGCTTTTTCTAATAATTGGTTGTTTGCTATAGAATACTACAGTGTGTTTTCAATACGTACCAGGGACCCAATGCCTTAGCATGGTTCCTCTTCCTTTCTGAATAAGAAATAAGGGTTTCGTATTCCAACAGCTGAATAATATTATTTTGATTTCCGTTCTGAGTTTTTAGCAATGTAAAAAGTGATTTTGATGTTTATCTGTTTATTCTTACATCTCCAGTACTATTTTGGTAGAGCAGCTAACCTGCATAGTTCTAGCTTAAAGAAATAAATACTTTGTAAAATGTGACAGAATAATTTGAGGCCATTTAACATAAAGAACATTATTTCCTACATTTCTCTTAACATTACCAGTCATGCAGCGTGCATTGTATTACTATAGGTGGGAGCAAAAAAGACCCAGTGTCCTGCATTTCAAATTGTCATCTGGTTCTCAGCGCTCCCTCCTCGCTGCCGAAGGGCCGGATCATGGCCGGTGCTGAGCGCATCCCGGCCGCCTTGCGCTGCTGGCGGCTCCGGCGGCGTTCGGGGGTGCTCAGAACCCCACCGGATCGGGATCTAAGTGAGATGCTGACACAGGCTCTCATCCTGACTATCCCAAGTAGCACTAATTAAGGGCTGTCCAACTGTGCTTTCTGTTGAGCCGTTTTCTCCGGTGGGTGACAGGGAACAGCCTGGGATCTGTCTGCAGGATGACATAACAAAGAAGGGGAAAAAAACCCTCAGAGAGGGTGGGCTGGCATAGAAAGACCTGAACTAGGCTTGAATTGCATATTTTGTTGTTACAGATAGGTAATCTCAGATTAAGCACTGCCGCGTGCTATGTTTTTGCTTTCATTACACATTTATTAGAGCTCCAGTGGTTACTCTAAATGGTAATTATAGAGGAGCATAAATTAATAAGGAACTTGGGGAATGATCTTCCCTTTGTTAGAAACCAATAAACCTTCCTTTTTTTTTTTTTTTTTAATATATATAATGATGGTCAATGTTGTTATTCTTCCAAGTGTAAACTGGGAGATAGACGGCAGCTAGGCTGGAGGCAGGAGGACTGGCCCGGGTGCCAGCGGGCTGCTCCACGCAGGGGTTGTAAAAAAAGTTCATCGAGCAGTTTGGCTTGGAGACCCGCTCAGCCCAAAGTTTACTTTCCCATTTGTAGGCCCCTCCCCAAAAGGATCCCCAAGCAAGGCCTTTCCAGAAACGACACCATGGCTCGCGGTGTCCCGGCGCGGGCTGGGCAAGGCGGCGCTGCCGGGGGCGCTCAGAAGGCCAACGAAGGCACCCCAAGGCTTTCCCGGCGCCTGGCCGGGGTCGCTCCTATCTTCGCTGTCATCCTCCGAGGTGACGCGACGGTGGTGACGCACAGCAAGGCCCGGAGCTGGGTTACGGGGAGCCCCCAGCAATAACACCTCCCGCTTGCAGCTGCGCCTCATAAATACTGTCTGGCCCACTGCGCTACTGTCCTTTTACAGCGGTATCATTTAATTGTAAACCAAAGATCAAAGGTCTTTAACTCTTTAACCAAATTCCAATGTCTGCCAAATTCAATAGCTGCCATTCCCTCAGAAAAAGACAGTGCAATATGTGCGTTCTGATCTAATTTTATAGAAAAAGACAGAATTTACATACTGTTTATTTAGTTAAGTCTCTAAAATCAATACCTTTGTCTGTAGCTCTTTTATTTAAAATACATCATGACATTGCAAACTGCTATATAAATGAATTTTTCTAAACCACACATGTTGTTAATGTTTTTCTATTGCACATTTTTTTAAAAGTTTGAATCATAGCATTTAATAGATCAACTTAAATGTATTTTAATATTGGATTACTAAAGAATGTGAAGTTTTACATTTCTAAAATTATAAATATTGTTTCAAAAGGTCAGTCATTTGCCCAAGACTTATCTGTCCAATGGAGAACATATTTCAAACCTTCCAGACACAGAAACTGATCATGTTAAATACTAAGAAAAAATGAAATCTCTTAATATATTTTTTTTCAGTGGTGGGGAGAGGGGAAAGAGCAGCCTTGGACAAAAAGCTTAATGAGAGTACCTCTGTAGGCTGCCAGCAGTACTTCGGAAAAAGAGAACCCTCTTTTTGTGGGAAAGAACTGTAATTTGAGGTCACCATTCACATGTAGGTTAGAGCGTATTTTGGAGTCTGTAAGCACAGGCAGAAAGAATTTTACCACTGTTGCTTTGGCCTGAGCTGAGTATCGTGGCTATGCTGCTTTCAGTGCCCAGGTGGGCTTTAGCTCGGGCGTGCTACGTTACTGATCCTGCACAATGTGGTTTAGGCAGCTCGTGTACGATTAAAGTGTCCTCGCTGCGATGAAGAGTCACCAAAGGCCTGTCAGTGCCAGAGCCAATGGCATCAACAGCTTTTGTGTGAGACCTGTAAGAACCAGTACTTGCTTGGGCAGACTGAGCTGAACATGGTCTTTCTCTTTAGCTTTTGATCAACCACGTATGGGTTTTGTGCACGAAGATACCGTATTAGCTGTGCCCTGAGAAAGGTCTGTACAAACAGCCCTGAAGCTCTGTCTGTGTGGTTGGTCTGAGCTCGTGGGGGTAGAGCTCACTTGTTTTGGGTTTGCGATGTAAGCCACCCTCCTCGAGAGTGAACAAGGCCATGCATGAGCACGGTATGCTGAGGGTCCAAATCTAGGAACGATTTATTTGGGTCTACCGAATTTTCTGTCTCATCAAAACTTGAAAACTCATCTTTTTCTCATCTTGATCTTGAGCAGTGCCCTGAAGTCCAGTTGCAGGCCAACGACTAGTAGTGTACCCCAGGGTCAATGCTGGGGCCAGTACCCTTTTACATCTTCACTGGTGACCTGGGTGATGGAGCAGATGCACTCTCAGCAGGTTTGCAGAAACACAAAACTGGGAAAAACTCTTTGTAGCACCTCGCTTGGGGAGTTCAAGATTAGGATGAGCTTCAGAATAGGTATTCTGCATGGTGGCATGTAATCTGCTGGACTGGTCATAAAATTGTCTTCAAAACTGAGTAGCTAGTGATTTATCTCATTATAACTGTACAGCTGTATAAACTTCGTATGTGTGAGGGTTTCTGTATCTTACTTGACTGGTATCATACCCTTGTGCCCTGAAAATGTGCATGTTGAGCCAACCAACTGTACTGAAATGGCTGTTGGGGGCAGAGCTGATTATCTGAGTGTCTTTTTTCTGCTGCTGATCTCTGTGGACAAGCTGTTCATACAAGTCCAACAGAGGCACCTGCCCATGAAGAGCTCCAACTGATTTCCCTTCCCTCTCCCCCAGGCAAAATGTCCATATGCAGAAAGCCCGAAGTAGGTGTCTTCCGAATCTGTACGCACAGGGTCTTGCGAACACACACCTCTGCGGTGGTGAACCGACCATCCGTTGCTGCTACCTGACCCTCGTGGATACAAACGCAGACTCCACGTATTTTATAAAAACCCTTCCGTGTGCCTTTATACCAGCCAGTCCAAAGTTTGTCTGACGTACAGGGGCACGCCGTGTCCTTTCGTTTTGTCTTGTTTTGCTCGTTTTCACTGGACGCTTCCATTTATTTCCCCAGAGCTATTGGTGTCTTAACTGGTGAAGTAGCTCCTGTGCTTGGGCAGGCAGAGTGGTGTATGACTGAACAACACCAGCCGTTTCCAAGCCCTGTTAGAAATGGCAAATCAACAGTAGCTTCATATTTGAATCCCCCCTCCCTGCTTTTAACAGATGTATTCAAATTTTACTGGCTTTCCTTTATTTTTTTTTTTTAGATATATGAGTCTTTGTACTGAATGGACGTTTTAAAACCTAGTAAACATTATTGCAACTGTTTGCTGTAAGCTCATAGCTTGTGCAGTAGCCTGTTGTTAATCAAAGGGTGATCATTTAGTTGTAGGAAGTAGCAGGACTCCACTCCTGAAAGTATCTGGTTTTTGTCTGTGATGTCTGTTATGTGAAAAACGGCTTCCACAAAGTTTCTGCAATTTTACATGATAAATCCTAGTCCTGACTAGTATGTATAGCTTAAAAATGGGAGAACTTAATTCTTTTGCATAAGCAAAACTGAAGCAACTTGATAAATGAAATTAAGCTGTGTACATTTTGAATATAATATTTAGTTTAAGTGTCATCAAAGATGAAATTATTTTGAGAAAGGAATTGTGGTGTAATCCAGTTATGGTATTCTTGAATTGTTCACTTTAGGGCTAAATCTAAGTTCTTTGCAGTTAGAAGTGATTCACTTATATTTATCTTCCTCCTTCCCCTCCTCTCCCCCTCCCCGATCATATGAGCTTTTTGGAAGAACTTTATCGCGAAATAAATGAGTGGCAAAGTTGATCATTTACTATGAAATAGTCATCATAGAATTCCTTCCAGTATCTCAGAGAAAACTGATTAGACTCGACAGTTATAAAAACAACACACTACGCACGCCTGGTCCATTTTGGATGTACTTTTCCCTCGCTTATGAAGCCAATAGGGAAGATAAGGTATCTGAACGTGCATGCGTGGCTAAAACGCAAATGAAATTCCATACCTGCTGCCTGGGTGCGAGTGTCCAGTCTCTTCCAGGGCTCCAGATAAACTCTCTGGGTATAGGAGATGGGTATGAATTTTGTGAGCCTGTTTTTCTTGAGCTTGGCTGTTTTTAAGTGGATTCAAAAGAGACAACAGGTCTTTCTGTGGTGATCCAACACAGAGGCACAGGACAGGAGATGAAGTAAGAGTGACTCTTCGGATATGGCATACACGGTGGCAGGCTTCTGTTACTGACGTGAGATCAGTTTTAAGCATGCTGAGTGGTTAAGGAATCAAAAATTACCTTCCATGATGCTCAGTTCTGTGTACGATACGAGGTTAGCCACCAGGCGAGCAGTGCTGCGGTCTGGAAAAGGCATGGTTTTCCCCTCTGTGGAAATTTGAGTTGTTCCATGAATTTAAATATCAAACGTGCGTGCTGTGGAATTCTGTGATTTAATACTTCTGGTGAGGACCTGGAAGAAAGTGTGAAATCATAATTGGCAAAGTCTGCAGGTGATACCAAAAGTAAAGGATGGGTGAATATTGAGTAAGGAAGAGCTCTGAAACTTGGTAATTTTTACTTACCAGTATGAATTTAGGCTACACACCTAGGGTTAAAAAAAAAAAAGATGTTTGAGGACTAAGGGCACGGAGGGGAGTTGTCATTCTAGGAATCGAGCTCTCTGAAAAAAACCTTGATCGTCACAGTGAGGTACTACAGTTCCATGTCCACTAGTGCTGTGATGAGGTGGACGTTAATGAATTTCAGAGCGCTCTGAAAGATTAAGGAATAAAAAAGCCCCTGTGATTTTTAACTCCCCTGATTTATACAGAAAGACTATAGGAGTTCACCTGCCTATCCGAGCAAAGACATGGTGAAGGAATTATTTGATCAAACCCCAGAGGCCCTTCAGAAGGTCAGACTTGCTTAGACTGAAGAGCCTATTAACAGAGGTCGTTTAGTAGATGGACGTGTAAGTGTCAGCAACACTTGCTCTTCCAGCGCGCGCTCCTGTTCCGAGTGATGTGGGCGAGCAGTCACTGAGCATCCCTCCGCCGGTGGGAGCTGCCGGGCCCCGGAGCTCTCCGGAAGGATGGAGAAGCCCTTCCAGCTCATATCTCCGTCCTGTCTAGGGTGTTCCCTGGAAATCTCCTATTCTGAACATGGGAGTGTGTTGACGTCTGGGTGTGGAAGTTATTGCCTGTTCGTAGTGGTGGGAGAGAGAATCAGGCCTCAAGTGCCACTTTTTTAGTTTCAGTATCTGAGTCTTTGCCCTGCTTTCCGTAGGAAGTGGGGTTATTCTTTTGTGATTGCTCATTTAAAAATGCAAACAAAACCTTTTTATTGATTTGTGTGTATTGGCAGAAGTACTGTAATTGCATCAAATGACATAATTGGTGTAAATAGGTATAATGATGTCATTAGCATGTGTGATTGTGACATTTAACAGTGTAATTAAAATGTATAATGACATGGTAAAAGTCCTTATTAAAGTATGCAAGAAAAGCTCTGCAGGTGGACAGAGCATGGTTTTAAAAATCCAATATTGCTGTCATTCTTTCAGATTCTTTTCAAAACAGCATAAGCCATTAGGTCACATCAAAACTGATTTTTAAACCCAAAGTCTAATCCTGCAAAGTCTCTCTCCCCTGGGTAGGTTCTAGCAGCACCCTCGGTGACTTCAGGGGCCCTGGTCTTGGCAGGAAAGTCTGCTCGTACCACTCGTGCGTGTTTCTATTTAAGCTGTTTCATGGAATTTCTCCACCAGCGTCAAGTTGATTTTCTGTATAAGCAAAGAGATTTCGTAGGATAACTCGGGTTGGAAGGGACCTCAGGAGGTCATTGACAGCAAGCTCCTGCTCAAAGCAGCATCAGCTGAGAGGTCTTATCTCCAAGGGTATTTAGAATAGTTTTTAAATCCCCAAATGATCAGTTGATGCACCAGGTGCCGAGAGACTTCCATTACATTTACCTAAACAAAACTGGGAATGCATAGTAGCTCCGGTTTCAGGTAAGGATGCTGCAGGCGTTGTACGGATCCCTCGCCTGCAGGCTGGCGATGACACCAGTGGGCTGGTGCACACGGTGGGTGCTTACGGGCCAGCTCAATGTCTCAGCGCATTCCTCCGTACGCAGTCCCTCCCTCGAGAGGAAAATCATCAATTCTTCAATCCTTGAAGAGCCGTTTTGTGAAGACAACCCATGACGGAGGTCCCTCCCAGCCCTCTGGATAAACGCCTGCACGGGACACGCTTGTGGCACGACCGTCCGGCGAAGCGCTGACCCGAGCGAGCCCCTCTCGGGCGCAGGTGGGTCCTGGCAGCGAGAACGAAGGGGGCTCCGTTGGGCGGCTCGCCTTCCCCTCGAAAGCCCAGGTACGGCTGTGTGCTGTATAAGGTGTTAGCTACCAATATTCGGTTGGTTGAAATTACTCTTACCAAAAGAATGGGGTTTTCTATTGTTTTAATTGTGTTTATCTCATAAATCAATGGTTTTATTAATTATTTGTTTCCCTTCCTCATATTTCTTGGTTTACTTTTTGCTCAGCTTATTAAACACTTTCCTTTTTTTTTTTTTATTTTTTTTTTAATTTTTTGGTTCAGGCAAAACTGGAAAATCTCTCGCTATGAGTCAGGTCCATGTAACTCCCGGAGTGCTGTAAAGTCACACACCTCCTGCTGCGCCTGCCCTTCGTGGGCTGCAGCACCTCTGCACTACCAGGGCATCAGAGCTCCTTGCCTTGTCGAATATTTCTTTGATTTACCATCCTTCCAAAAGAGACGTATCATCTTATTTTGGAAAACCAATTACTTTATTGAATATTGGGATTGTCCAAAAATAGTAGAAAAAAAAACTTTAAAAATTAATCCTGTTTTGCCTTCTATCTTGTGAGCTGAACACTTTGTCTCCCTGGAAAGCAAATATGATTCAGGATCGAAATCCAAGACTCGGGTGCCTCTTTTTTTTTTTTTAATAACCTTTCACATGTTGCCTTCTGCATCAGGTGTAGCTGGTGTGATGGTTCCTGTTGTCACCACTAGATTTCTGTGAAATTTTACTGCTAGCATGCAGAATCATTCTTTTAAGGATCTCTGATAAGGATAGTCACTGCAGCATAGCTGGACTTGATCTGACAATACCTACTCATTTATTTCATGGTCTTGAGTTGGGGTCACAGTTCTGTAAAGTAAAGTAGTGGTTACTTTGCTGTGTCTGAACAACACAGTTCTGACAGTACCGTGAGAATAAATGGGACCTGAGGCACAGCTGAGATTTTTATTTTTTTTTCTGACCGAATAGATAGGTGGCTGAAAATACGGTTGTGACACATCTGAAACAATTTTGGAGGTGAAGCAGAGTCTTACAGTTGGTTTGACTGGAAAAGTAGATGTTTTGAAAAAAGAAGACAAGACAAAATTTTTAAATTTGGCATTTTCTTTCAGAGTTTTCCAAAGGGAACTTTTCACTTTTCATTTCAAAACTACCTTTTTCTCATTTAACACTGACCACAATAAATTGAGAAAAAGCTGATAGGGGAGCTAAAGTATATGAATATTTTACACTAGTGAAAACATTTTGGCTTGATCTAAAAGGAAATGACTTTTTTTCTGAAAAAAATAAAAAAAGTTAAATTTCAGTTTTTCATCCCCCTTCCTTTTTAAATTGGCCCAGGTCCTGAAATCCATATTCACTCAGGTCTACTAGAAGGTGAAAGATTAATTTCTCTGGGCTGTAGGAGTAAGAGATTCAGACCGTTCGTTGTTCAGAGATGTGGGGCTCACAGCTCCCGGCACCCCTTCGCTGCGTGTGCAAGTCAGCAGCGGGAGGAAGGGCGAGCACGCCCTCCAGACACCTTCTTACTGGCCTCCGAGTAGAGAAATTAATTTCTGCCCCACGAGAAAGGTTACTCGGCTCTGGTTGCAGCTCAGCCATGTCCTAAGCCAACATACTCTGCGGACGGTCTGTGCTGGTCTGTTTGATCAGCCAAATAACGCTGTGAAGTTAAATCCCTGCAGGCCAAATTCTGTTGTCCCTGTCCCTTATTCCACAAGCAGCCACAGTCAGGTTGTGAGTGCTGACCGCAAAAAAAGCGGCACCATCGGTAGAGATAATTGTGATTAATGGGGCCCAGGACGCTTTCTGCGTGGAGAGATAAACCTGACAGCCTGCAAGAGTAGCACAGTCTGGATCTAGGTTGGTGTTAATCCGTTGGATTCACTTCATGGCGATTCTGTCGTCAGATCTGGTGCCTGGTGGTCTCCATGCCTCCTTCCTTGAAAGTGCTCTTAAAACTGGTTGCACGTTGGAGCTACTCAAGATTTCACAGTTCTCATGTTGATGGAAGTCCGTAAGCAAATGCAACTGCTGAATGGACCCCGCGCCTCTAATTCTGGTCTGACTGGAGTGGCACACTTTCAGGAGTGACTGTGATAAATTCTCTCAGTAAATACACTGACAATGGTTCAGTCTGAAGGGAATGTTCCTATTCCCTTGTCAGGTGAATGTACTTTCTCTTATATTTTGTGGTGGTCTTCTCTTTTTCAGTTGTTCATCTGCAGTTTGATTTCTAAGACTGCTGTTGACGTTAGAGTAGAACAAACGCATTGAATTAGATAACTTGCTGAACAAATCCCCCCCTTTTAAATAGTTTGTAAACAGAAGACGCTTTTTTCTTGTCTTGCTTAATTATTCTGGGTTTAATTGGTGGAAAATTTCCGGAATCGTGTGATTTTGTTTGTGAATGTTAGTGTTGTACATGAACTGCACACCGTGGAAAGTATAAAAAATGCCCTTTTATAGAATTTTCTTAACTTGTGTGAGGGGTGTGCGTCCCTGACTTCTTCCCTTCTGCTGCTGTGCATGCCTTGGTGTTCTGCGTTGGGAACGTCTGGAATCAGAGCCAGCAGCCAAAGAGCAAGGGGCTTCTCCGAGTTGGGGGATCTGGGTTTTACTCCCTTTACTCCTACTAATTCAAGGGTGCCCTTTTGGGAAAGGTCTTTCCGTGACTCAGTTTCCCCGGTGACAGAACTGATGCTGCTTTCTGAAGAGCTCTCAGATGTGTTCCAAATGCATCATTTTTTGCAGGTCAAATTGCAAATTTTAGATGAAAATAAACCACTGAATTTTTATTTCCAGTGTATAGGCACTCTAAAGATTAACTTTTTAAGTTTATATTAGCCAATAAATTTTAAAGGCTGAAATCCCCAGGAAGTTAACTCAAAGAGTCCATGGACAGTATTGAGTGAAAAGTTATTTTAAGTTTCAATGTATGGACTGATTTTTCATGGTGATCACTTATAGGTATAGTGATGTTTGTGGGTAGCTTCATTCATTAATTTAAATTTTTTTACCTATTCGGTGCTTTCTGCGACTCTAATGAAAGCCCTGGGGAGCATGCATGCTCCTGTGCTTCACAGGTGGTCCCGTGCAGATCCTTTTTTATCCATGCAAAGACAGCTCTGAAGCGATCTGCCAAGGCTGCAGTTTGGGAAACGGTGACTCTTCAGCGTCACGTGCAGCTCGGCCTGACTGGGCTCCGCTGCCATTCTGCTCACCAGTGCTCACCTTTGCTCTCTCAGCCCTTTGGCTTCGCCATTACCTTGGGTGAAGGCAGCTCAGCAAAAAGCGGGAAATCGAGACATACTGGTATCGGTCAAATGATATCTTTCTGCCCAGAAGTGTCCCTAATTATACCTTTCTTTTTAGTGTTTTATTCCCAAAGGAAGTCTTCTGGCTGGACCATTTTTTTAGAGCTTCACCTTTAGCATTCACTTTCTGGAGGGCTTTTGACAGCATCTGACAGAGCACTTCACACTTGTTCTCGCCAGAAGCAGATTCCTGATGAGCTTCTGCTGCTTTAAAACCAGCCCTTTGCAATTCCAACACCTTGAACACTTAATTGTAGTTCTTGCAAACCAAGAACTCACAGGTTCCAGTCACCTCACGTTTAAAATAACAGGTTATTCCGTGTCAGATCTGCTGGAATCAGTCGAGATACTGACCCAGCTCTGTGGCTGCTGCACTCACTGGTTGCACCGGGATCAGGATCTGGCCCTTACTGAAGGCAGCAGTGTGTTTGGTGCTCTCGTGACGGAGCACAGCTTCTACATTTGACAGAGCTGCTGACCGTCGCGGGATCCTTGGAACACCGTAACATACCATTGCATTTGTTGTGAGTCTAAACATTGCGTTGAGTCTGTTCCTTGCCCAAAATCTGGTCACGTTGGTTGTGTTGAGGGGCAAAACCATTGCTTTGCTCTTGTGCTCCCTCATGCTGATGAATACATGGTTAATTCCACCATGGGAGAATCGGAGTGTTTAGTATCTATAAATTATGAGGAAACGTCCAACCACAATGTGAATTATATTCTCACTAATCTAATAATGTGAATTGTTTTTCCTCACCTAATGTGTTAATAATAGCCTGTGTTGACACCACATAGACAGTTTCATTCAGAGTGTATGTTCTGCAAGGAGCTCATGTGAAACTGTCTTATTGTTCTCTGAGAGCAGATATTGCCATCCTGCTTTATTGCATCCAAGTTGTGTTCAGAAATCTGTATTTTTCAGTTAAAAATACTGGTTTTCTCAGAATCTTTTACTTGGTCTATGACAGCACCAGTAAGAATAACAGAACAAATAAATATTACTACCCCAGCAGTGAAAGTTTGAGTATGTACTGGGTTATTAGAGCATTAAAGAGCAAACTCAAGAAACTGCATTCAGGCACGTGCTTTCCTACCTCTGGAGTTCGCTTTATTTCATTACACTTCTGCATTGGAGCAGCAGGGTGGGGAACTGTAAGACGTTTCTTTATGTCGGATCTATTTTCTATCTAGAGGCTACTGCTTAAGTCTCTTTAAGTTTGAGCCTGATGTTGTGATACATTAAATTAGTGCTTTGTGAGATGAGTGGGTATAGAAATTTTCCAGATTTGTAACATGCGGGATTTTTTTGGCGTTAGAAATACACTGGATTTTTAAAGTTAAATTCAGTGTAGTTCTGTTTCCACGTTGGTTGGTTGTGTCCATATATTTCGTAAGTTTGTTGGCCTTCTCATTAATCTGCAAAGACTTGAAGTGCGCACCCTTCAGCCCTGTGCTGGCGATTACAGGGTCTGTCTTGTCCACATCACCCACCCACCACTTCTCACTGGATTGGGTGTTGTCACCTCCCTCCCTTGTTGTTCCTAATTTAAATCTCTCTTTACTGGGTTGACCAGACTGTTGGCAAACATGCTTCTTCCCCTCTTGCTCAGGTGAATCCCATCTTTTCCTAGCAGCCCTCCATCCTCAAAGAGGGTCCCATGGTCATACCAACAAAAACCCCGTTGCCAACACCAGCTGTGCAACCAATTGTTGACCCACAGGACTCATCCATTGGGATGCGGAGGGGCTCCTGATTGCCTGAAGTGTGCGTTTGGAACAGTTTGTGTTCTTTTGTTTTAAAATACTCCACTATGCTTAGAAATTCTTGCCTCCCTTCTTCTCTTTAATTCTTGTGAAATCTTTTTGCCCATACTTAAAGAAGGTGATCTTTCGTGCATCTTCATGGAGACGCTTCCATGGCACAGATGTCTGGCCGTTGCTGCCTGTGAGTGACACTTCTGGTGACTGGCCAGGTCATGCAAATGGATTGTCTATACCTGCAGATTCCCTGCTGACCTGAGAGGTACAGGTGTGGTTGTGCGGGAAGCTGGTGTGTCCACCGCGGCTGCTTTGCCACCATCAGTCGCTGGACGGTGAGGCCGACTGTTGATTGTGAGCACCGCCCGTGAGACGGTTCCTGATGAACTGTGTTTACTGTTTTGGCGTTGTTCCTAAAGAAAACCCTTACAGCAAACTGCAGCCAACCGGCAACACGCTGGGGTCAGGCTGGGCAGCGCAGACACCGCGCCTGCCCGACTCCGGCGTGTGAGGCAGCATTGCTCTTCTGCTGCCTCATGCAGGGCTTCCAACACGCAGTATTAATTCACCGCCAAACGAAATAGATTTGACAGCAGAGAAGGCTCTCTCCAGACTCACTCCTCTGGCACTGGGAAGACCAAACTGTTTGTAAAGACCCCTATCACCCACTGACTCCTTTCCCGTGACACCCGCCCGGTCTGTCGAGATGCTTTTTTAATCCTGCCCCTTCAGTCAACGCTTGACATAACTTTTGAGATCCAGTCACTCATACGGTGGTCAGTCATACTTTGATAATATGTCTGTCATCATGTTAAAACAGCCACATGGTGACATACTTTACGGGCATGTTTGAGATGAACAAAAAGGATTGGCCTTTAGAAAGAAGCAAGGGTAGCATTTCCTTGCCGTGAAAAGACATATAATTTGAAATAAAAGTGTGTCAATAGTGCTTATAGGAAATTGTTGCAAAATGGGAATTTCAAAATCAGCCTTTAGCCGGGCAGGAGGGCGGCGGTGCTTTCTGAAACAGGCCCCTCCTCGGAGCGCGGCTCTGAAAATATTTGTTGCGCAGAGCCGGGGTGGCTGCCATCCGCGCGGCTCCGTTAGCCGAGCCGCGGCGGGAGCAGATGTTAACGCCGCTCGGCGTTGGGCTGCATCCTAATTGCATGCCCTTGGACTGGTGGTATCTGGTAATTTCATAATGATTGAGTGAGCGGTTGTTTCGGATTAGGTGTAAAAGCTCGCAGTTGTGATTAGATACAGGTATCCAGTGCTTGAGTCACCCAGTGCTTTTATCGGGAGGTAGGTCTGAACACGTATTACAGATGTAATTCGCTAAATCACAGATTGCCCGCTTCTATCCCAAACCGTTAAACTATCCAAACTCTAGGAGGTCCCTGTTAATATAGCGAACAATTAACAGTGCAGAATGCAGTAAAGGGGTTCGCTGCCTGAGTGTGATTGCTGGGCGTCATGCTGTAATTGCTCGGTTAACTAATTTAACGAATCCCAAGGCAGCCAGAGATTTTTGTTTATTTAGATGTGGATTCTATATTACTTAAAAATGTTTTATTCATGTGATTTTAAACTGATTCATTTACACCTCTACAAAGAGAAGCTACAGTTCTCATTGTAATTTACTCTTTTTTTAAACTTTTTTAAAAATTTCCTGGTTCCGTTTGTTATTTGTGTGAAGTTAATATTTCAATTTAAAGAGGGAAATTTTACGACACTAATTATTGTTTGCAATTACAGAGTTGCTCATAGTTGTTGAATGGTGACTAAATAGTTCTTGTACCATGACAAAGTTAAAACAGTTCACAGCGCTGTATGTAAAAGGTTTAATTTAAGATGGTTATAAGGGCATATCAAGCAAGGCAGTTAATTTAAGAGTTTGCTTAATTTTCTAACTGCTTCTATTTTCTTAATACATTTATGCTATAATGTCCTCTAGACATATTAAAATTCGTTATCAGTCGGTTAGCAAACCTCCCTAAAGATGTTTGTATTCATGAGGCAAGTGTAAGCAGAAGAAACATAGCTTTATTTCACTTACTCTGCTGCTTTGTTCATTAAGCTAATTACTGCATCCTACATTCCTCTTTTTCATCCGCCTTGTTTCTGGAGCTTGATCCTTTCCCAACCCTGAATCGACTGTTACTGAACAGTTGAAGCCGAACAGGAAGGAATTGCAGGTGTCAACTCACAGTTTACAAATATGACATCTCCTCTGGCATAGCTGGAAATATGAAATATTGATTTATGTGCAGTAAAAGGTCTTATAAAAATGATCACATACACATGAGAGATTAATGCGCTGGAGATCAATAGAAATTTCATTCTTGACGCTAGACTGTCACCTATGGTGAAATGCTAAAATACAGAAATCAATATTATCTATGAAATGTCAAATTTATTATAATTATGAGGATGAAAGCTGGCCAAGTGGCTCCCAAGAGAGAAGGAAGGATAGGTTACTGTGCTGAAGCATCCTTCATGTCCCTTGTTCACTTGCTGCCAATTTGAGAGCAATATTGGTGCAGGGGGTTTTCAGGCATTATGTATCGCTGTGCAGTAACAAATTCCTCCTGGAATATTTAACTCTTGATACTGACAATAACACGAGCGCCTCCGTAGTCAAACGGTTCGCGAGTTTTAGGGGAATACGGTGCCTTGTGTGCGTGTGTGCGCTTACGTCCAAAATGCAGAGACATTTCTCAGCACAGATCGTGATCCCATCCCAGCCCGCAGCGCACCGCTCGGGGAAGCTGAGCCTGGGGAGTTGCACGACGCTGAGATGTTCCTCCTGAAATTTAATGTACGCTCGCTTCTGTTCTTTGCAGTCATGGGCTGGGAGGGGATTTATCTGTTAACTGGGCTTTGCGTTTCCTATAGGCTCAGAGATCAGCTTCACTCTTAAAATATCGCCCTTCGGTCCCTACCGCCGCGCGGGGATGCGTTGGGGGGATTTTTATGGGTTTGTGGCAGCCGACCCGCTTCACGTATCACCTTTACAGAGTCTTCCCGAAACTAACACAAAGCTAAAATGTTCTGAATGCTTAAGAAAATAAGAGATTACAGGTTCTTCACAGGTTTTTTTTTCTTTGTTTTAGAGATCCAATTTAAGTGGGAATACGCTCAGAGAAAATCAGCCCAAAACACTTGTACGCGAGGGGTCTGTGTCAGTCTGGGACCCCTTCTGGTGTTTTGGGAGTGCCATTACATACGTGATGCTATAGCAAAGCTTCTGAGTTTAAGATTTCTTGCAGCTGAATCATATCTTCTTTAATTACACTTATGTTGCCTTTTATTTCTGTTGCACAAGGTATTGGATTCCACTTATCCATTGTTTACAGCCATGCAAAAAATTCCCTTCACGTTCCTTTCCTACCCTGTACCCCTCCTCCTAAGCGTCTTTATTTCCCACCAGAATTTTGTGCTCTGTGATAAGACCTTCTCAAACACCTCAGGTAACATCCTCTAACCCTTTTTGAATAGCCCTTGTGTATAATGAGTTGTTCATCCTTTTTACGCCCTTTTCCCTCTTTCCTTATTTCAGGATTACCCTCTAGATGGGAAGGTGAGAATCCTGCTCACTCACCATCATGTGACCTTGGCTACTGGTGCCTTTGTCTTTGAAAGAATAAAATTTCTTTTGGCTTTTTAATGTTTCCTTTTCCTAACCTGTCAAGCATGCAGTCCTGATCTTGTCTGCCTTGCTTGTGGCTTTTCTGGGGGGCAGCAAAGTGGTATTCTCACATGTCAGTAAAGGAAGATACCTGCTGCTAGGCAAGTGGCAGTAAATTTGGGTTAGAGCAAGATCTGAATTGGCCCCTACTCTTTTAACAGGCAAACAGCCTTTGAAATTCTGATATACATAATTTTTTTAATATTCAGAGAAACAAACTGGTGCATATATCAATGCAAAAGAAGACTGCATCTTGTCACACTGCTGGCCTGCAGGTGACACCTATAGTCATGAAGGCAGAGCTCCTTCTGAGTTAATGGACTCCTGGGAAGGACAAGTGCTGCTTTTCTACTACTTTTATGTGCTGCAAATGAATTGGCCGAAAAAAAATTTTCTTGTTCCTCCTCAGAAATGGGGTTTGAACTAGAAAAAGCAGTTAATGCTTTGTTTTGTTTTGTTTTAAGAAAGAAAGCACTCATTCATGAAGAATAAGGTCATGGATGACAGTTACTTGCCTGGGCAGCACAGTTTAGTACCAGGGTTAGTCCAAGGATTTTAAGTTGGCTTTGGAATCTTTTTACCACATTTTACAGAGGATAAAACTAATTCACAAACAGATCTGTGCCAGTTTTTTTCAGAAATACTCTCTAGATGTCTGACTTTAGATGGTTTGAGTCCAACATTCAGGGCTATTGTTTCCAGGGATGGCTGTGAAAAACATGAGCCCAAATCGGGTTCTGGGCTTTTGGTGTGGATGCACACCAGCAGAGACCAGAATACCTCTGCTCTCAGGGCTTTTGTTGAGCGCGCAGCACGTGAGTGTGGAAGGAGTAAGCGTGTAATGGAGCAGCGAGACAGAACCCACATCTCCCACGCCGTGTCTTAACACCGCGAGACCCCACGTTCTTCGGTCACAATTGTTCTGGGAAAGGACAGTTCAAAAAATGAAGGTACTTCTCCTCAAAGGGTGTCTGGGGCAATGACATGCACGCCCGATTGCTCCATGACGAGGATTGAGCTACTGCTGTTTACAACCGAATGGGCTAAACAGATCCTTACAGCTAGAATAAAAGAAGCCTTTTTCACCTTTAATTGCTAAATAATTTCTTATCCATACATAATTTATTTCCTAATACATTCCTTTTGCAGAACCTTTGCATTTTAATGTGTTGTTAGTTAAGGAAACGTGTAGATGAAGTTTACTTCTGTTTGTAATACACACCTTTTTTTTTTTTTTTTTGCTTGTGGGGAAAGGCAGAGGAGGAAGAAAAAGATTTTTTTTTTTTTTTTATTACACTCTAGCATTTATACAGTTTTTCTAAATAGAGATTTGGGGAGATTTTTCACCTTTTTCCCGGCTTCTTAAGGCTTTCTGTACCTCAAGTAGCCAAAGCAGTTCAAGTTAATACTTAATGCAACACACTTTAAGAGATAGGCATTTCTTGCAGTCAGGTCTCAATTAAGAGATAAAAGACAAAAAGTGCAAAGCACTTGATAAAGCTCAGAATACAAGGACCGGCATGGAAGTGCTTGAAGCTGTCCATAGCGATAACTGGATAGTCAGCTGGAATCTTCTTGAAATGAAGTGGGTGCTCTAACTTATCAAATTCCACATATGGGGAAATTATTGGTGCCCACAGGGGTGATTAACACTAACTCAGTGGGTCAGAAACAAGCTGGGATAAAGGTGAAAACTGTATCTGACTATCAACACCAAATACATCCATTTAGAGAAAGATAGCGGTATTTTTTTCGCCTCTCTATATATCTTCACTTGTGCAGGTTGTCAGGGTAGTCACACAGTAGAAGCTGCATATATAGAGTGTGCTGTATAATGTGCAAATTGCAGTGCACATTAAAATGTAATCTATTTTAATAAGTCATATTAAGATTACATTTTAGATAATTGTATGTTTATCTTATACAACAAATATTTGCCCTGCTGTATACATTCTCTGTCACTCTCTCTCTCTTTAAATTACAAGTACTAGCACCAAAAGAGAAAACAGCATAACATTTAACTGATATAATGAAACAATCAGCTGAAGCTCAGGTAATCAAACCTCGGAGGTGACGTGTGGCTTGAAAGTCACCGCGTCACCGCCAAGATCGCTGCAGTGGCAGGGAGCTGTGGTTCCCGCCCAGCCCTGCGGCAAGTCCGTGGGTAACGGATGGACCTTGGGGCTGGGTTGAGCTCGCTGAGGTCGGTCAAGAAAGCAGGGTCCAAAATTATCGCTGGTGTAAACAGGAATAATCAAGAACACTGGTAGTCACTGGGTGGATTCCTCGCCCTGGGTTTTAGGGCCATTGGTGGCCCGTTCAGGTGCGTCTCTGGTTGTCCCCGTCGTAAGGAGGCTCCTGTGTCCCCATCCCTATGGTGAGCAGCCACTGGGCACCTTCCTGCTCCTCCCCATGCTGCCCCTTAGGCTCCTGCAAAATCTGCAGAGCGACCATACCACCTGCCTTCAAATCCCTCCTTAAAGGTCACCTCTGCCGCGATTCCTGCAGAAGAACCGGCAGTGGGGAGGCAGCCACTGTGCCGAGACCCCCGCTGCTATACTGACCACCACCCTCGCGTGGATTCTCCCCGCTCCTCCCCCGCTGTGCTCCACTGCCCGGGGTTAGGCTGACAGGTTTTTGGGCCGTCGGGGCTCTGTTGTGTATTTTATACAGTACCCAGCACAGGAGAGATCAGCCCTCTCACCATCACTACTGAAAGACAAATACCCGAGAGAGGTCCTGTTAACAGGGCTTAGCAGTCTGGATTAAGATGGTATTTGATGCTTAATTGTGAAATAATTTGAGTGCAGGTACAGGAATAGGATTATTTGGGTGCCCGTTTTGGGCTTTTTTTGTTTATTCATCATTCCTAGTTTTTTTTTGTGGTTACTGTTGCTCACTGTCTTTTTGTTTCCTGAAAGCTGCAAAGCTCTTGGAGGTTTTTATTAGCTGTGTTAGTAAGACAGGAGTCAATTAGGAGTTGCTACCTCCAGTACTTTTCAAAGCTGATTAGGACAATGATTGTCCTACAGCAGAGCCGTGATCCTGATTGTCTTTCAAAAGGGTATTACTCCAAGGTTTAAATCACTAATGTATAATAAACTGACAATGATTGCTTTTTATTTTTGGTCAGCAGAAGCTGAGAATGCAAATAAAAGTGTTCCTGGGTATCAGTTGCCTGGAGTATTCGACTGCCTATTTCGTCGACCGTTGCAAATCCTGGACACCCATCGCGGCTGGGGCAAGTACCTCTGGTTTGTTCATACTCTGTACACGTTGTTTATTTGACCTCAGAGCCCATTAGCCTTATTTGCTTATCCCATGAACAATTTTTGTTTCATTTCTGATTGATAGATTTTTTTCCCACTCTCTGAAGTACACAGTAATTTAAAGACTCGTATTTCCTCAGCTGACAGAAATGTAATTGATGACTGAAAATAAGACTAAATACAAGCAGTTCTTTTTTAAGAAGGTGTTCAGGAACAATCAGATGAACAATGGTGTCAGCAATAAAACTTGGAGTGAAATTGGACTGGCACCGGCTGACCCTGTCTGTAATCTTTGTTCTTGCGTATTGGACTTAATGTCAATAGGTTAGTCACGGTGACATCCTTCAGCCTTGAGAATTGAGGGCACCAAGCATCTTCTTCCCTGGCCACAAACAAACTAACAACTTCAAGTGCCTCTTAACCTTCATCTCCATGAGCTTCAAAGGATCAGCATGAAATGCATCTTCATCCCTCATAGCAGCAGAAATCCGAGGACAATAGGATCCGTGGGCTCAGGGGCTGTGCCTCCTCTTCTGCAAACGTCTTCTTTCATTCCCCTTCCCTTAAAACATAGGGAGATGGGAAGGCAGTTAGTGTTTTGGTGTAGACTCTTATTTCCTGCAGGTACTTACACCTATGACAAAGTAGATCCAGATTAATAATGTGAAAAGTGTTCAGGGAGACTAAGGTCTCACCTGGAGTATTTTTTCATGTTTGTGTTCTATTTATCGCTTACAGTCAACAAGGGAACGTTTTGGTACCCAGTAACCTTCTCCTCTTTTGTGTATTTATTTATTTTCCTTTGGTGCTTTCTCCTTTTGCTGTGAAGACTGTACGTAAAAACCAATGCTAAAGCAGTGCCGCGTTTGAATAATTTAGCATTTCTGAGCCAGGATATTCAGCGTA
This sequence comes from Leptosomus discolor, assembly GCF_034619465.1. Classification (NCBI taxonomy): domain Eukaryota; kingdom Metazoa; phylum Chordata; class Aves; order Leptosomiformes; family Leptosomidae; genus Leptosomus; species Leptosomus discolor. The sequence goes on from NC_141395.1 coordinate 1,091,236, forward strand.
AGATGACCAGCTAACACTTGTGTGCTTTATTTCTTTTCATTAACACTGCATCATTAACTCTGTTCCCCCATTAAAAAGAGATGCTGTAATTTGCCAGAGGTAGTGAGAAAGCGGGGGAACAGCCACAGCCTGTCCGACCGCGCCGTTAACGCGGAGCAATAAAGGGGACTGATACTAACCGCTACCTGGGGTGGGGGTGAGGCTGTTAGGAAATGCAGTTACACTGAGGGTGTTTCTAGCAGTTGCTTAATATTCCATGGAGGTGTTTCGTGTTGCTTGGGCTGGCGCCTGGGGAAATACCATCCACTCCCTTGATAAAAGAGGAAATGTCTCCAGCAGCGTGTTACACCCTAAGTAAAGTAAACTCCGAGTAAAGTAAAGGTTAATCAAAGTTGTGTCTTGCTAAAGGAACTCGAAAGCGTAATTGTGCTCCTTGTCTATGGGGCCAGGGGCTGCATAAATCCAGGAGCGATCAGTAATATTGCAAGTGTTAAAGCGCCCGTGTTCGTTGCTCGTTGCCGGTTGTTTTCACCCAGTGGATTCCATCTCCAGCTGCCCAGTGATACTTCCCGTTACTCACCAGACAGGCCTCTAGGCCAGCTCCAACTCGGGTACTTCTGCAGATTCTTACCTGCTTACAAGTTCTCCTGACCCGCCTGTTGGAAATGCCCATGTCTCGCTCCTGGCCTCAAGACACAAGTATTCCTTGGAAGACCTGGTCAGAATGCAGCAGCTGATAAACCTGCACATCCTCTGACCACTTCTCTTGCGGAAAACCTTTTGCTAACTCACTTGGACAACACTTGAGTTGCAAGCCCAGGTGTGTGCCAGTCCACTCTCTGATGGTCAAGGATGTGAGAAATGTGGTGGCAATGGACTTCAGGGGAAATAGTATGGCATGGAAGAGCAGGAGGGTGAAAACTCAAGCGCTACCGAAGATGACCTTCATTGAACAGAACCGCTACAAAGTTTAGCTTTTAATTAGGCCCTCTCAGGTTGAAGGGAACAGCGTAGATCTCTGAATGAGCCGTTAGGATTTAGTTCTCCGTTCATACAGGAGATAGAGACTTGGTGGGTCAAGCTTTTGTATATGTACATCTGTCAAACGATGAACATGTCCTTTGGCACTAACCCTCCTCCCTGCTGTCACTAATCACTGCCTTGCAGTCCCCCTTGTACGTCTGTGGCATTCCTTCAAGCAGTAAACTCTTTGGATCAACTGGGTCATCAGGGTCTTCTGACGCCGTGCAGTGTGAGGTCTGAAGCCTGTGCTGGACCTTCTCTCTAGACCACCATGTCCCAGCAGCTGCTCCGGTGGCCATTTCCCCCAGTAAAACACAGACAACACTTATTTCTGTACCGCTTCTGTGAAGTATTTGAGATGTTTGAATCTATTTAGGAAAACCACTGTGCTGTTTCTGACCTGTGTTGGCGAAATGAAGGAAGGACGAAAGAGGTAGGAAGCATCTCCTGGAACATGGTAGCTTTGCCGTTTATTGCCCGAAGACAGGCTGCCGCTTGTGATGCAGAGGTGAGAGCTGCCTGCTCTCCCATGAGCCTTGATCCAGGCTGTGGGCAGAGAGACAACCTTGTCCTAGGTTAGGCGTGGTTCTGTCTTTAGCTTTTATTTCTCAAGTCGGCAAGTATTGCTGAAATCGCTGCAAATAAGGAATACCCCTGGAAAGAGGGAGAAATGGTTGTTTATTAAACACTAGCTTTTCCCAGTCAAAGGAAAGCTGTAGCCAGTTACACTATCTTAATTATATTTATTATTTCAAGCAGTATGGACTGGCACTTCTAACACCACAGCTAATATAGCAGTCTACACAGGCTTTTCTTTTTCTTTTTAAGGCACGGGGCAGAAAGACAACTCACATTCCAGGGCCTGTTTGATAGCGTGCCACAACTTGAGTTAAGCAGGTGGCAGGGTGAAATATAAAAGGCTTGCTAAACAAAGAATTTTTATTTCCTGGTTTGTGCCTGCAGGGGAGGAATTATGAAAGCAAAGCAGAAACCTGACAGCCAAAGAGCATCCAGAATTTTTAAATGAACGGTTTTATTGTTCTTTTATAAAGCTATGCAGATTAATTACAATTTACAAATAAAAGAGGTTTTTGCAATGATGGACCGTTCAAAAAAATTAACAAATGACAAAATGGTTCATTATACCTTAAGAAATTGGTTCCTAAAGCTGCCTGAATAAACCGTCTTCGTCCGCTTGGCTCCAGCCAGCAGACCCTGCAAGCGGCAAAGCTCGGCTAGAGCGCAGGCTTTTTAACCCAGGGCAGTGTGGAATGACACACAGACGGCAGCAGCCTCATTTTCCTGAGAGGTAAAATGGTTTTGCTGGGACCGCTGACAGCTGCCTTAGCAGCGTGCGGGGGTTCGGGGTGACCCCCCGCTCCGGTGCCCCGATCCCAAGGCTTTGCTTCGTCCCGTTCGCTGACAACCGAACACACGAACCGCCGGCCGCACGGCCGTCTCCCGTGTTGAGACCACAGCGCTTAAGCAATAAGCACCCCTTGCATTTCTGAAATTAATAAAGTTAGTTTGAACCTCAAATGTCACTTATTTGCTTTCCTATTTTCATAGGTGATTTCACTAAGCAGAGGCACTTGCTAATCCTGCATTCACACAGATAGAAGGTCAAAGTTGGTCAGTGAGCCAAGAAATACCATATCAGGGTTTCTTTCCTCTCCAATTGAAAGAGGTATAAATTGTGGAATTAGTGTATTGATTGAAGGCTACAACTTCAAGCAATCAGTTTTTCTGGCTTGACAAGATTATTTTATCCTACTTTTCTTTTATTATTATGTGTTGTATTTGAGTCATCCTTCAGGCAGATGAAGTGACAGCTTGATTTAACTCAATAAAATCCACCAGTTAGGAAACCTACTGAGCCGAACAAAAGATGAAAACGACTGCAAGGGGAAGGTGCACAGTTAGTGTAAGCAAGCATACCATGCTGAAAGAGGACAATATTAACTGAAATTATGCTCTAATCAATGCATTTCTATGGAAACTTGGGAGAAATTTGTAAGACCTTCGTGCTGGGCCAGTGAACAGATAATGCTGGCTTTCTTACAGAAAGGTAAAAATAAAATTTCTGCAACTGAGTACTGACAACAATACTGTCAGCGTCGTTGTGCTTTTGTGTAGTTGCAAAAAGTTGCAGAATGTTGCTTTTCGGACAGGTTTGAGAGGAGATAACCAGGGGTTTTTAATTGTGTGGTAATTAAAAGAACACCAGGTCTTTGGACAGCTGGTCTGTGTTACGTATCGAGACCCACGACTTTGCTCTGTGTGTAGCAGACACAGGACTGCGAGCGGAGCGCGTAGGAGGGCAGGGGGTGGAGGAGGAGAGCCAGCGCTCTGCCAAAGGAGAGCCAAAGGGGCGCAGGCGATGTGGGCAGTGTCCCGCAGATGTGGGGGCGGTGTGGCCGTGAGTCCTGGCGGGGTGGCCACCCTGGCAGAAGGTGCTGGAGCCATCTGCAACGTCCACGGGGGCTCAGGAGCACGTGTGCCGCACAGCGAGGTACTGATGCTAGCTGTAACCTCCCCGCTAACCAGTCATTGTCGACTGGTTTAACCAGGGAGGTTAGACTTACGTACTAAAATGCATATTTTTTGTTGGCGCACAAGAGTCTTTCCTCTCGGTCCTGGCTGAGTGGATCTGTGGAGTAACTGGCACAGAAAAGTGCGATGTAAGGTAGAGACCTCTTCCCCTCGCTCTGTGCTGGAGATCCTGGTGCTCGTTCAACCTGGGTCTGAACGTGTGCTTACACTGAGGCCCAAACAAATTACCCTATTTTTACCTTATCTGCATGGGAAATAGGTCGGGTACTGCACAACGGAGACTGTAATACGTGACAGGGAAGTGGAAACTTGCTGAAGTGAGTCTCTGAAGTGAACCCTGTTGGCTGCCGGTGTGAAGGTGGAGGTGGCCAAGGTGTAACAGACAACATGATCAGCAAAATACGGTACAGAGGTTGCCTGTGGATTTCAGTGACGCAGCCAGATCTGCTCACTGATACTGGTTCCCCAGTAGATCTGAATGGGAAAAATGCTATGTTGGTGTGTAAAAAATAACCTCAGTGTGTTATTTAAGAAGACAAAGTAGGAAAGGGTAACTTGAGACACATTATTTTTATAATTGTTTAGTCCTATTTCTAATCATGCTACTTCCATCGGAAGCCCCCAGGTCTGCTCTGACTAACATGCTGTTAGCTGTACTGTTTACTCGGTGTTTTTCCTCCTTCCTTGGGGAAGACCTAACCCCGGTCTGTTATCAGCAAGGTAGGTGAGTCCTTTCAAACAGGACAGTGAGAACTGTGTCATTCCAGTTTCTGTTGTTTCTGTGGAAATAACGATTTAGTTATTGTGTTCATTGCCTGCACGCCGGTACCGAGCAGTACCTGGTGAGATACTGAGTGTAAATATAGCAACTTTATGGTCCTCTATGCTGGTTATTAAGTGAGTATATACGGCACAATAAATCTGAATTCTAGTACCTTGTCTTATTCTGGAAGGTTTCCTAGGCTGTTGACACTGCCCTCAGCAATTGGCCTTGGTTTCCTTTGGGACCATGTTACTCACTGATTTTTTTTCTTTAAAGAGCTTCACCCAGAAGCAGGAAAACTCTGTTCTGAGCATGAAGAGGTCACCAGTGTCCTACTCCTTCGTGGCGGGGGGGAAGGTGCAGTCCGGCAGCGGGTGCAGGCAGGACAGGATTGCTGCCCCTCCACGGGGCACGAGGATGCGATGGCTCGGGGGAGTTCAGCTGCACGACGAGGCAAAGGCTCCTTGGCACGAGGGGCCAGAGGAAAGGAGCCGGGGGTTCTGCTGGGAGGGTGGGCACCTGCGAGAGAAAGGCTGGCGGGGACCGGCTGCCGGAGCCGGGACATGCCGCGGTCCCGGGGGGCACAAAGCGAAGGAAGCCAGTGCCTTGGCTCGTGGTCGCGCGGGGGTGTTGCCTCCGGGTCGGCATTTCTGGGTGGTGTCTTTGCCACGCTGCCTCGCCAGGGTCTGCGTAAGGGAAGGGGGCACCTGCAGCGCACCCGGGTAAGTCCTCAAATACCTCCTCCTGAAAGCCTCAAATACCATGTTTTGATCACACTTTTATACGGGTGATGAGCTCAAGATCAAAATTATCAATGCTAATTCATAAATAACCTCTTGCTGAGTTCTCTTATAGAGCCATTCGATTTACTGGTAGGTTTTGGTTTGTTGGGTTTTTTTCTTCCATTTAGAAGGACATTTTGTGCACGTGCAGTCTGCAGCGTTCATGTGTGTTAGAATTGCTTTTAAAGTTGTATCCCATAGTATATAAATATATATAAAATCCTCTGCTTTAAGCAGTATTCCCATGACTAATAACAGCAATTGCAGACCAATTGTATAACACTAACATAGTTCGTCCGACTCTATTGCAAGTGATGTCTGGATTCACACTTTTCCTGCCTGTTCCATTTAAGCTCCTGTCATTAAGGTGATGTAAAGGCGGGAAAAGGACAGCTCCCGTTTAAGGTTTCATGTGAAAGACCAGACTGCTGTGTGATTATTTTAAAAAACATGGTTTGTAACTTTTGGGGGAGTTAAGACCATGCATTAACATTCATTAACTTGTGTGTAATTTCCCCACCCAATGTTTCTTTACCATTTAAAATTGTTTTCATCTTTCTGAGGAAGAGCACATATTGTCATGATCTCCATAAACTGCAGTTTGGTAAATGACTTGTTTAAATTTAAGGAAAAGAGGTTGTTGATAAGTATAGTTTTCTAATACTCTTCCTCAGCTGTCATTTACTTTGACTAAATTTATTTAAACCACCTTAACCTTTCAGAGAAAGGCCAGGAGATGTTTAAAAGAATAATATGTGTCTGACATTTTGGTTTACCAAAAGGACACCATCATAATTCTGTAGTGCCTCTGTTAAAAATAAGCTAAGAAAAGGAAACTAGAATATTTTTTTCTTTCTGCTTAATTTTGAAAGAATGGAAGGAAATTTGATTGATAGTTGCATTAGAAAGTGACCTGCAAAGGTAATCACCAAATGCATTGATTTGTCACCGCACCAAGATGTGCTGAGCATCTTCCACATACAGGTAGTCTTTGCCTCTCTAATAAACACCTGAGCGTTTTGTTACAAAAACGTGCTTTTTGGGTGTTCTTTCTGGTACTGACCATCGACTTCTCCACGGCTCCTGCCTTGACGTGGCACTGCCAGGCACCACCTCGCGCTGCGCCATCAAGCGGAGGCTTGCTGAGGTAGGGCGCTGAGCGTGGCTTTGATCGGGTAAGGTGGTCTTAAAAATACTCGATGGGTTTTTAACGTTATTTCCGTGTAAGTGCTCTTTGCTTTCTATTTTAGTGCGCGCTATGACTGTTCGGGATAACTTAGAATTGCACAAAGCAGGATGGAGAGCCAGAGTCGCTCCCCGTGGTTTGCAGAGCAGCATCGCTGGGCGACTCTGCGGCAGAGCTTGCGAAGCGGTTTGTTCCGCAGGAGACCCAGGCGGCAACCGGATTGTCTTCTCTCAGGTTAGGAATGCCTTCGACTTTGGCAAGGAAAACACAAATGTAGGCCAGATTCCCCGGCTGATTTTAACAGAATTCTGCTTTGTTTTCAGGGTGGTTCCTCTTTGTAGCCATTTCTGCTTCAACATTTCAAGGTCTTGGAAGTTTATTGTCAAAAACCTTTATAAGTTAAAGAAACAATTTTCTAATTATTTGCAATTTCAGAGTTATAGAGCTTCTTTCACTCATGTTTTCTCAGACTGTGAATTACAGTGGTGCATCGACAGGCGACACAAGTGCAAAAGCTTTACACATTGTAGTTCTGTTATCCTGTGAATCCAGGCGCAAAGATATCTGGTAAACTCAATTAAATCCATTGTTTTTACTGTTTTTCAGCAGATTTGGCAAACATATCTGGTTTTTAGCACTAGAAGAAGTGGCCGACTATGAAGCAAGACGCTGCCATCTATGTGAATTTATTTTTGGGTCTCGTTATTATTATCCACAGGCCTTGTCAGAGCTGCATGGGCAGGGTGGTCGGTCTGAAGTGCTGCTGCAGCAGGAGCTGGTGCAGGAGAGAGGAGGTTAGTACACAGTTCCAGGCAGTTCCCTCAGTTTGTGCTGGGGGTGCATTTGTGATGGGTTACAAAAGAGACCCAAACACGACTTTATTATTGTGGGAAACCACCAGGTTTATCTTTGTTTGATGACATCACTACCAGCAACCGACAGCCGGATTTGACAACCACAGAGGAACCTGGAGCACACCGCAGCGTGACTTTATCACGGGTTTTCAAACCCCGGCCTGTTAGAATGAGGTATTTTAATAACAAGACGATCCCACGTTCCGTTTGTCACCCTCTGTGCATAGTGGCAAAAGCAATCTCGCTTCTAATTGCATGTCCCTCCTGCAGGAACAGCGGCAGCAAATGCTAGCGTGCAGAAAAGCTGGCTGGGCTTGAAGCTTTTCGATGCAGCTCAGGAGGGTGGGAATAAGCAGGGGTGAGCAGGAATAAGTGTTTTCGGCTTTGGGGCCCCTGACAACATAGAATTGATAAAGGATCGAAGGTATTGTTTTCACTTTAGAGAAGTGATTAGGTGGTGGTGGATACTGATTTGCAAATAATCTGGGAAAAGCAGCCTTTTCCTTGAATTGGCGGTTCATTGTTGCCTTCTCGGTGTGATGAACTCTTTAAGCCCTCCTTCTCCAAGGGCTCAGCTTGCACATAGTCTTTGGATTGCATTGTGCTTCTTGGTGAGAGATTTTAGTTTTCATTTCTTTATAACTTTCAAAAGGCACAGTGATGTCCAAGTCATATATCCTGTCCCACACTGGAATTCACATTATTGGTGTTATTTAATTTCTACGATGAAACTGGGACAATGAATTCCTTTAGAGGGTGAATGCTTCATGACGTTCAAGTTTCCCCCTCTCCCTCTGGATGGAACAATAATCCTGCTCTGCTGCAGATCCCTGGGCAGATTCCTTTAACAGACACATCATTTTGAAGTGAACTAAGACTTCACCAGGTGTTCTAACCTTTCCGCTGATAAGACGCGAAAGATAACAAAATTCATTACTGCATGACAGAAAATTAGTTATAATGACATATATATATACGTCTTTTTGTTCAAACATACTGACATACTCATTTGCGGAGGGACACCGAGGAGATTCGAGGCTGGAGCACTTGCCCTGTGAGGACAGGCTGGGGGAGCCTGGCTGGGTTAGCCTGGAGAAGACGCACCTTTGGGGCCTCTAACCAGCAGTCCTGCCCGTGCTCACCAGGGGGGTATCGAGAGGATGGAGCCAGGCTTTTCACAGCAGTGGGTGGTGGGAGGATGAGAGGCAGCGGGTGTAAGCTGAAATAGGAAAGGTTCAGACAGGGGGTAAAGAAAACTTACTGCAATTTGAGTACAGTGGAGGAGTAGAACAGGTTGTCCAGAGAGGAGATCTCCGTCTTTGGAAGTTTTCAAGCCTAGACTGGCTGAAGCCCTGGTCTGACCCTGTCCCTGACCTGGCTTTCAGCAGGAGTTGAACTAGGTGACCTTCTGAGGTCTCTTCTGACCTGGGTTATCTGATGATGCTCACTTATTGTTTAGAGTGTTTAAATGACCATGGTGACAGTATTTGAAAACAGGCATAGAAAATTGGTATTTTTTTGACCGATGATTTTGAAAAGAGGTTTGGATGCATCAGGTATGCCTGTACTTTACAGTTGCATAATGCGGACATACTTAAGCTGCCGGAGCCCTGAGCAGTACAGTAGCAACGGTGCAGGTCAGCTCTGCATAAACCTTAGTTCTGGGTCTGCATGGTTTCAGTAAGTTAGAAATAAGATTTTCCATTGTTTCTGGAAAAAAATGGCTCAGGAGCGCAGAGCTTGTATTAATTGTCTCTTTCCTGGGGCTTGTGAATAGGACTGGACTTTCCAAGTTTAGCTTGGCTGTCATTTTGATTGTCCCATGTCATTTGTGGGTGTAAAAGGAGCTGGCCCAAGGTTTTGGGTTTATTGAGAGAGATAATTTACACGGTGATGTGCCATGCCCTTGTCCATCCACATGCTTTGTGCGGTGTGGCCGGAGTGCATAAATAACCTTATCTTGAATGCGCTCCAACCCTGTGTTTGTGGAATTCGAGGTGTCTGCTTTCAAGTGATTAAAATCCTCTTTTTCTTAGCCCCCTCCCTTCCCCACCAAGACAAAAAGCAAAACCCAAAACTTTTTGAATACTCATCGCTGGTGGGAGAGACCAGAAAGTAGATCCCTTACCCATGGCGACCCTCTGTTGTTCTTCTGACAAAGCCAAGGTTGCTCTCTTCAGCTGCAAAGACCTGCTCAGGGTAGGGGTGGCCGGCAGAGCCCGCGCAGTCACGCACCGTCCCTTTGCCGATGGCACTGTGCCGTGCGGGGCTGTGGCGCTTGCCTGGTGCTGGCTGAGCCAGCACGAGTGCACGGACACGGGTGCTGGTACTACTCCCGCACACACAAAACCAGATTGTGCTGGTATGAGCCTTTTATGCCATTTCTCTGTAGTTATCCTACTTTGATCGCGAAAATGGAGATATAGGGGCTTTGGTTTTTGCAGAGAAAATCGTGCCGCTGTCCAATGTATTTACCTTCAGATAACACCACGAGCTCCTCTGCTCTGCCAGAGCCATGAGGGTCTCCAATGCCCTGCAAAACTAGCACAGAAACGGCTTAAAATTGATCACTTCGCAAAGGATGTTTTCTTCTATTAAATAAGAAGGCAATTAAAAAAAAAACCCTATAAATAAATAATTAAAATGTATTAAGGCATGGATACAAAATTACAGAAATCAAAGCCTTCAAACTTGAGACCGTGACCGCAGGTACTCTCTTGCCCTCCCACCCTTCCCAAAAGTCGTGTGAATTAAGGACAGTGTCAGCTGTGACTCTGCATTCCCCTGCTTTTGTCAGTTTGTGTCACAACCTTAGCACTATTGAAATGATTTTTTTTGTGTGTGTGTGTTTAATATTCACATTCAGGTATTTAAGCCATAATTTCTGTTAGTAAAAGTGACATTTCGTAAAGTTCATTATTTTTTTACAGAGAAAATCTTGGGCACTTAAAAAAGTAGACATTAAAGAACGGAACGTCGGTGTCTCCAGGCTAGCAGTCATCCCTACAGTTTGTCATTTTAATACCTGAATACCTGTGAAAAAGAAATTTGATGATTCCTAGGTTATTTAGCCTGACCTGGCTGCCTGACCGCCTGGGACCTGCACCCACCAGCGCGAGCTGCATCCCCACACCTTAGCGGGGTCCTTGGCATCCCACGGGCTCCCTGTGACTGTGTTCCTGTTGTCACGTTTGCGTGGCATTTTCAGGACGCACCACGAAAACCTCTGTCAGGTTTGTCTCCAGCTTTGGTGTCACAGACGTGCAGCACGGTGCGGGCTGTCTGTCGGCAGAGCCTTCCCAGCCAGCAGCGCCTCTCCGCTGCGGTTTGTAGGTGACGTGCGTGAGCCACTGCACGCGGGGGAGGACCTTGGCACTCCAGCTATGGTGAAACGAAGTTTCTTATTAATAATTTTTATCATGGAGAGGAAAGGGGAAGAATCAAACAACTTAAGACACGGGGAGAAGTGGGCTGGAGGGGCGTGCTGTCTACAGGCTCTTCCAGAAGTCCCCCAGGCAGCAGTCCGGCCGTTTGGACGTGGTGGCTACCCTTCCCTTTTGTTCATCTTGCAGCAAAGTAAGACAAAAACTCAAAAGGAAGTAGTCGTGCCTCCATTTATTTTTAAGTGACATTGTCCTTCTTTGGAAGAAAATGACGTTCGCAGGGGAAAGCCCTCCTTTTGTACATTTATCTCAGCATTAGTCTGAAAAAGGGGGCAGAAAAAGGCTGGTCTTGCCTATTTGCGTAATATTTTTTGAACAAATTGTAATGTAGAGTTTATTCCTCTTGGGAACACCATGAGTGCACCCACTGGTGACTTCAGTTTGTTAGAAAGCTTTGGAGAACAGGAGCGGCGAGCAGGACACTGCCATACGAGGGGGCGTCCGTGATGCTGGGAGGCAGACAAGGAAGTTGTCAGGAAATCCTTTGTTTTCCAAATAGAAATGGACAACGAGCATGTAAAGACTGGTATTTTGAAGTCTTCTCCTTTATAGGAACACAATCAGAAGGAAAACAAATTCTGCAATACTTTTCTTAGGGCCTTTATGGATTAAAATAATAATTTGCTGTGTATAGCAGGCAGAAATGAAAAACCGTTAAACGTGAGGAAACTGAAACATTCCTGATGTTATCAAAACACAGAGTATATTTAGCCTACAAGTAGGTGGAGTAAGCTTTGTGATGTCACTGCAGCTGATCATATAGTTCAAAACTGAATGGTTTTGAAATGGAAAAGTTATGTTAATACTAAATTGCCCGTCTTAAGTCATTCTACATACTTTTAGATTTAGGTTCTCTTTTAAAAATGATTTATGAATTTCAAGAATTAAAAGCTTCTTTGGCTGTGAGCTGTTCCTGTCTCTCAAGCTGATATTTAAGGTCACATTATCGATAGTGTATTTAGGGTTAGTGAATGATAGAGTCCTAAAAGGTGCTACTTGTCCGAACAAATACAGCTTTCTGACAAACACAACACACATCCATGTTATGTTTTCCCACTCTTCTCCAGTATCATGTTAGGAATAATTTTTTTTCTCTTGAGGAGATGATTTAATCCTTTGTGTCCATTGTTTTTGATGGGCCCTGACGACTCCCAGAAACTACTGTCATTTCTTCTGATACAACTGTTTATATGCAAGAACATCATATTCATGAATTGCTTGGCCTTCAAAAATGTTGGTGAAAATCAAGTAAACGCTTGCTTAAAGCCATATTTCTAAGAGTAATAGCTTCAGTTCATTCTTTCTGCAGCTCTTGGTAATTCCTAAGGAAGCCTCAAGTTAATGAATATACATTCTCCAACTTGTTCCAGCACCAAGGAGTGCCAAAGGCATGATTTCATCCACTGGTGGTACTTTCTGTTCAAGTCCCCGAGCACCGGTTCTAAAAGTACCACACTAATTAATGCCCCGTAACATTGTTGCGACAATAAATATTCTACTTTTGAGAAGAAAAACCCCCACAAAACCACATGAAGAAGGAAAATGAATTAATTTAAAAATCTACATATTACAAAAAAAGGTCAAATGCTATGGCGGTCAAACGCCTGATACAGGCAGGACGTTTCATGAGAGCTGAGTGAAATGCCCTGAACTTAGATGAAACCTTAGATTTTTTTTTCTTTAGCCTTCAAAACCACTTCTTCATTTTTTTTGTTCTTTACTTAGGTGAAATAATTTTTTAAAATTTTTATACGTGTTGTATATTAGACTCTCTGTATTTGTGAGGCCTCGTTTCCTAGTAGCAGACGGAATGCCCTCAAACACAGGTCCTGTAATTATTTACAACCCACCACAAGAATTTAAAAAATAAAACCAACAAAGGTCATGCAAAAAGTTTAAGGGTGGCTGTGTTCCCAACGGCTTGCTCTCCAAACAGGGAGCGTTCACTGGACAAAGTCAGGAGGAGGCATTTTTCAAGGTTGCTCTTTGTTGAGGTCAGAAATGGCCAGACCATTCCTCAGAAAGGGGATCCAGCCTGGTCTACCTCGCTAAGACAGTTTTTGCGATTTTGCTTCATCTAGAAACTTATCTCTACATTAAAAAAAAAAAAAGAAAAGAAAATGGTGTGTTTCGCGGGTGACTTCGCAGACCGCGTGTGTGAAGGCAGGCAGCTCTGCAAATGAGAGATCTGAAAGCATCTAAAGAACATAGAAGCCTGAACATAAGAGGAGCAGCACTGCTAAATCACTGTTTCAGCCTTACAACAAGTCTTATAGCAGTAGATGCAACATCTCCTTTAGGTAGCGGTTCTCAAAAGATGAGGAAAGCGGGCAAACACACCGTCGTAGAAGGAGGCAGTGTTACAAACACTGTGCTTTGGTTTTGCAGTAGCCTCTGTAACTCAGAGCATGTGGTTCGAGATATATTACGAACAGTCATTACAACGTGGAACTTGGAATTGTTACCGCGGCTTACAAAGAAGGAAGCGCAACAGCTTGTTAAATTTGGGAGGGAGCAGTTTACTGTGCCCTGGAGCCGTTGCTATGAAATGGCAGCATGTGTAAATGACACAGGGATTTTTCAGCTAAAATGATAATATCTGTAGCGATGTAATAATTATCAAATGGTATATGTGTGCAACATCTTCTCCTTATGACAGCTCTTGTTACGTGCGTTACTGTACCGCACTGTGCAGAAACACAGGTCCAGTGATCCTCTTGTCCGTGGGGCTTTCACGTAGGCCAACACCAGGTCTGAAGGCACAGGAGCATGCTGAGCACAGCCAAAAAACGCCCCCACTCTCAGAAGCTCTGGTTTTTAACACGGCTCTTTGCTGAGCCTTGAGGGCTCTCCGATGGTGTTCTTGGGGTTTCGAACTGGCTCCAAACACGAGCACGGATTACGTGAACCTGCTTGCAAAGGCCAGTGTGACCTGAGAAGAGTAACAGTGAACTTAAACCAATGGGCAAGAGGTAAATACCCAACTGAAGGCGACTTTGCACGAATGAGACGCGTTATTTGTTAGAAGCAACCTCTGCGAAGAGGTAAGTACAGTTGTCTGGCTAAATGCCAGCTCAGGTATTTAAGGTTTGACTTCGTTGTGTGCCTTTCCAAGGACACCTCTCATTGTTATTGTGAGTTCATAGTACTGGACCGGTCACTGGGAGGAAGAGCATCTCGCTGTGCCTGGAGCGAAGGCGCTGGTACCTCTCCAGACTCGCTTCGGCCACCCAAGGGATGGCTGGCTGCAGTTGTGCTTTAGGAGCGGTCCCCACCTGGGAGCATTAACCGTTCTCCATCTCCACAGAGCTCTGTCCTGGTGCTCAGGTTTCCATAGAGGGGCATTTTGACATCTTTGGTGGCATTTAAGGAGAATTAGGTCAGCACTTATAATAACATGCATCTTCAACAAAATGACTTGGTAGCTGAAAGCATAGAATCCTATAAGTAAGGGAGAGAGGAGGACCTGTTTGTCACACTCCGTGTCCAGCCACTATCACCGGCTGATTTTTGTCGTGTCTGAGCTGAATGTTATAAGCCTTTTAAAGGGGCAGATCCCCCTTCACTTGCAGTGATGCTCCATCAGGTGCCTAGTGTCACATACCTTGTATGACAAACATTTGATGTGACACTTATGCACGCAGGTTGCTCCAGAGATATTTTTATAGGTCAAACTAAATATCACACATCGAACCGTTCAGTCAGGTAGTGGAGCCGGCTGTGATTGCAGTTAACGGTCTTGGAAGTTGCTATGGTTCCTGGTAAACAGCATCCCATGGCTTCTGCTCCTCTCTTCGTTGGAGTGAAGGGGCAGATAGCAGCAGGGACATCAGGTGAGTCAATTCCAGCATCAGCTCCAGGTTTCTCCTGACAATCAGCTAACCCAACCCAACTGGCCGTAATTTCTTTCTCCTCCCTGTTGGAAACTCACCTGGTGCCCAGCTTTCCCCACAGTTCAGCTGTGCCTGGCTTCCACGGCCACTCAGCGATCGTACAAACCTCCTCGTCCCCTATAAACCTCTCATGGGTCTGTGCTCCCCAAGATACTTGTCCCCAGCCAGGTGTTTTGGTGAATTCCTTTTGGTGAAAAAGCAGCTTATGGTAACACAGCCCAGCAGAACCGGATCAGGCAGGGCCTTGGAAACACCGACCTGCTCTGCGAGGATTAGGCGCTCAGGAAGGGTGTAACAATGCTAATCCTTATCTGGACCTCTTGGGTTTGCATGTGTGTCTCAGAGGTCTTGGGGGTCCTAGTGAAGCTTCTGAAGTGTTTAAAGCACAATGAGGCCATGAGTGCAACGAAAACCGGGTGTCTTGCAGAGTTTGGCCACTTCTCTTCCCAGTCCTCACTCTGAAGCTGCATCCTGAAACAAAGAAATGCAAAAGAGTTTGGAAGCTAGGAGGAGGAGAATTTTAATTATACAAAAGTTGGGAATAGTTTTTAGTACTCCAGCATCCTACAAAGAACACCTAAGGACAGTCGCAGCTGGTATTTGGAAATGCAGTTGCACAAAACAAGTATGTGACAGTTTTAAATTTTATTTTAGTCATCTCAAACATCTATTTTGGCCAACAATTTATGGTATATGTTTTCCTGATATTTCTCTGTTGCCTTTTGGGAGATTCTCAGAGAAGGTGAAGGGAACATTGCAACGTTGAGAGTGAGCGAGCAATCCCCTTTGCTTTGTCTTCCCTCTTCCTCCCACACTTGCAGCTTGCTATGGAGGTAATTCACCACAGAAATCTCTGATTAGCTCAATTTTCAATTATGCTTTCCCGTCACCTTTAAACAACCGCTGCTTAACCCATGTTACAGAGAATGAGTTGCAGATTCAGATTTCTAGCCAATTATATTCTTTTATGTATTCCAGATAATGCCAAACAGGTTTTATATTTACTTACATAGGCTATTCCCATGCTACGTGTGCTGAGGGTGTTTTTTATCTGCAGTTGACACCACAGGGACTCTATCGCAATGTGTGTCTGTGAACTCTGTCTCAACATCTTAAATGCTTCTAATATAAATACAGAAAAAATGCCATATAGCAATTATTAAACTAGCACAAATGTTTCACTGATTTTAATGCCGTTCAAGTGGTAGTTTTTTTCTTCATTAGGATAAACAATGGAACTAATTGGAATGCAACAAAATCATCTGTTAAGTAACAGGAGTATCGGGAGCTCTTCCCTGCTCAGAATGAGCAGAGGACGCTGTCTGGAGGTGGGGCAGGGGAACACACTCACGTGCTCAGGTAAATTCTGCTGTACCTTTGAATTTAGGAAACAACTGTAATATACTGAAACTTGCAAGCAGATGAGAATCCGCAGAAGAGGAATCTAAAGAAAGGAGGCTGAGGGGATACTGAGGGAGCATCTTTTTAAAATAAAACAAGGAAGTGAAAAAGACTATTAATTCATTAGCTGTATTACAATATAATTACTTATTGTGCTAGGCACTCGCTAATACGTTAGAAAATCTTCCTGTTCAAAACTACCATCAGCTAAAGAGGTAAGAAAACGGATGGACAGGAGTGGAACAGAAAGTTTCCCCAGGGATGTCTGTCAGAGGGAGGAACAGACTGTAGGCCTTGCGGATGCACTGAAAAATCGTCCTGGATAGCGATGATTTAAGTTTTGGGGGTGGTGTGGGTGCTATACTGTTTCAGTATGTGCTCTAGAACCATAGCCAGTGATTTATGTTTCGTAGGTGTTTCTACGGGTGGTGTGGATTACAGAGGTCTGTAGCGC
Source organism: Leptosomus discolor (assembly GCF_034619465.1). Taxonomy (NCBI): domain Eukaryota; kingdom Metazoa; phylum Chordata; class Aves; order Leptosomiformes; family Leptosomidae; genus Leptosomus; species Leptosomus discolor. The sequence continues at coordinate 1,107,588 of NC_141395.1, forward strand.
TTGTGAATGACAGGCCATGCTGCAGAGGTTTGCAAACTGAACCGGCGTCAACAGCGTTGCGTTATTCTGAAAAAAGACCAGCTTCACACCCGACTCTAAACACAGAAATAACCCTAAAGACATGGAGTATCATTTGCTCATGAAGGGCAACACCTCAGCTTGGTAGAGCACCCAATTTTGGGCAGCCACTTTCAAGAATTAGGAACCGCTGGAGAGAAAAGCAAAACGTGTGATGAGGAATGCGGCAAATATGACAAATGGAGAACTGTTGAGAGATGAGGCATCGCTTATTCTACAAGATACGAGAGGAAAACATATTGACAGTCTCTGAGTATGTAAAAAGACTGCTGCTGGAAGGGGTGGGGTGATCTGCTCTCCACATGCACTTGGCTAGGATGGGGGTTGGAGCGTTCACAGCAAGGGGGCTGCGTGAGGTATTAGGAGTTTCCAGACAGTAAGATGAGGCGAGGAGGGAATAGGTTCGGCACGCAGGGTGTACAGGGTTCGTTACTGGAGGCGCTCAGGACTGATGTTGCCAGGAATGGTTTAGGTACGGGTGACGCCATCTGGATATGTGCGTGGTGTTTTTTAGAACTCCTGGCGGGGACTAAAGAGTGGTTTAGCTGTTCCTATGTAACATCTGTCTAATTACCTGCTGCAGACAAGGTTTAGCTATTCTGGAGGTTCCCCTCCCTGGCCTGGGAAGGAAGAATTTTACTTTTCTGTGTAAATTCTCACTTCATCATGGCTCCTTTCCTTGCAGTTGTTTTATCACATGGTAAAAAATAATGTACACTTGTCAAGCTACCATTAGGTGTGACCTCCTCCTACCCATAGGTTTCATCCTGGCATCCTCTGCTGTAACAGGTCTCAGTACCTGCTGGCTGCTTATTAATTCAGGGATCGGGTCAGTGTGAAGTTCTTTGAGTTTCAGCCCAGTGCAGCAGGCAGTGAGGATCAGGTCATAATGCTTTTTTCCTGAGGGTACCTGAGATTTTCTGGGCAGCGCTGACATCAGGTTGGGTTTCTTCTCTGATGAATATCCAGAAAAACGTTTGAAAGGTTGTGGTTAACGTGTTGTCCCTGTCCATGTGACCTAGAGCAACCCAGCCAAGGCACTTTCATGGCATTTCACCCTGGTACCCCAAGATGAGGGAGCTGTTCTGGTTCTGTGCGCCCGTGGGGTCTAGCTAAAGGAACAGCCTCCGCTGTTGGGGTGCTTTGAGTTTGACCAACATCATCGCCACCTACGTCTTGTTACACCCTTCTGATGCTGTTTAATATCCGGTTTCTTTGGTATTGTCTGAGAATTCCAGCAGTCCCCAGCTAGCGAGCACTCTACTCACCAAACGGCCGGTGATGTTTTCCTAAGCATGGTTTGTGTGGTTAGCATTGAGTATATCAAGCTGCTCTTACTGAAATTGTTAAGGTTAGGTGTTTGAGAGTTTTTTCCTTAATTTCTCTAACTTCCTAACAATCCTTTGGTTTTGTATTTTAATGGCCTCCATGGGAGGTACTGTAGCAGTACACATAATCGACGCCGAATTTACATTTTGAGTTTAATTTCTGTTTTGACAAACACTGCGTTTTCATCAGGGACTACCGGTTTAAAAACGAAGAACCCTACTCCCCTCAGGCGAGAGCCAAAGACTTTTCCTGGGGCGGGAGGAAGGGACTGTGAGTGGGGAGCTGTCGTCCTGATGCTCTTCTTCCTCGGGAGCTGTTCACTTGCATCAAGCTTCCCAAATTAACAGGGTCCAGACTTACTGTCATCTGGAACTGATGTTAGATTTACCCCAAACTGTTTGAACAAAGCTCAGCAGAGGAGGCGGCTGTCTCCAGACTCGCTGTCTATGCCTTTTATCCAGTTCTGACATAATTCATTGGAAATGAGAGGAATTGTTTCAGAACAAGCATCTCTGACAGCCTGGCAGATTGATAGAGAGGTTTCCTGATTTCATCTCTTTTTTTTCTTTTTTTAAATGATGCTTTCCTACCACTTGCCAATCTCTCAAGTATCATCGGTGTCATGGAATCAGATGCCGAGACTGCAAGTTCCTGAATTAGCATTGCAGGGAGGAGGTTATTTCGTTTACTGTAGCCTGTCTCTTGGCTATTTATCCTCTTATAAAACTACTAAGTTTTTTTAGTGACATGTGGGACACATGGAGTAAGAATTTTATTTGGCCTGGGAAGGACCCCACAGGTCACCTAACATGCCATGGGTGCTGGACTGCGACCTGGGCAAGCCGTGCCACTGGGGATCCAGCCCTGCAACAGGCAGTGAGGCAGAATTCTCAGTGTCTTTCTTGAGTAAACGCTGTGTGTGTGCCTGCTTCCCAGCTCCAAACACGTCCTTTAATAGTTCCGTGGTTCAGGAAATCCCACACTTTGCCCTAGTGGAAATGCAAAAGTGAAACTAATGGTTTTCCTCATTTACTTACTGGTGACATGGCTTAAGCAGTGCTTGGGACTGTCGGCTCAATAAGGAACATTTCCCAGAAAGAGCCGTGCACGGCGTGGCTTACCAGTCATAAATGGTCGCTTTAAGCAGCATCGTATGAACAAATATATGATTTAAGACACCTTAAAGAATTTTACCAAATTAGTAATTTTTAAAAGATTTTTTCCTTTGTCCAGAGGGAAAAAAAATATTTCTCAAAGAACCCCCTTTCAATACTAGTACTTCTGCTTAGAAAACAAGCAGTTTGCCAGAAAGACTCTTCCTCTCGTACCTGCCCTCTTATCTTCAGCTCTGACCCTGTGAAACATGAGCTCGACGGCTGCAACAGTTCTGTGCCGTTCACCCAGCAGAAATATTAGGTACGCGGGTGAAATTCAGCAGATTTAGTCCCTTGCCATTCTTACGGCTTACCCGATTAGGTGACTGATGTTAAAAGGAACTATAGTCACAAACTGTTTGTACTCAGAAGAAGAGGCATTAAACCGGGTTATTTAGGTTATTCTTGCAGCTGTTTCTTTCTCCCATGTGTGCCATTTTTATGTAAGGTCTCGATTTTTTGCAAAACGTCTGGATTCCGTCCCAGAGGCCTGGTGTGGGGCAGGTACACCCAGAGGTGCTGCATGGCGAGTGTGGGACAGGGAGCTCGATGGGGATGCAGAGAGCTCTGCCACCTCTCAGGCGCTGAGAGCCTGGATCAGGAGTCACTAGAGCGGAGGCTTTACGGGGGAGGAGCGAACCAGGAGAAGGCATCGTGGTGAGAAACGCCGTTACCTTTAGGTGTGTTTTCTAAAAGAGAGGTGGCCAGAAATAATTTAAAACCGCTGATGTTCGTAGGTCTCCTCCTGAGCTTGTACAGTGTTTCCTTAATATTTTAACTGGCAGTTTCCAAGTGAAAAACAATCAAAATGGAAAATGCAGAACGGGAATTACTGCCCTGATAACCGTGGGTCCAGAGGCAGCGCAGGCACCGGCCGACACCATCTCTGTCCGTTACAGAATATTCCTCTCTCCAGGGGTGTCTGAGGCTTAAGTCCTTGCTTCCCCCCCCACGCACATACAAACCCCCTTTTCTCCGTAAAGTCACTTTCAGGTGTCTGCCTGGTAGAATTTTAGAAGTATTTATTATTCTCTTCCCTAGGTTTCTCCAGATGTTTAGCTACAGGGTAGTATTACTGAATAGATTAGTGCAGCTGGTTAGGAGACGCTGTGCTAAATAAGTAGAGCATCTGTGGTTTGTCTAGGGAGGTTGAATTTCAATTAATTAAATGTGCACCTAACTTGCAAGGATCTTTTGCATTTCAGTTAAGCTGACTTCAGAGCAGACCTAAGATTTATTCTTGCCTTTTAAATTAACTGCCAGATCCTTAGCTGATATAAATTGTTGAGCCTCTCTTGACATCAGTAGAGCTCAGTTTACACCAAAAGGGATATGGATCATGACAAAGAAATAGGCTTTGCAGGAGCCCAAGTGCTACTTGGCTGCTATAGTAGTTCAATGGAAGTAAAACATTGATTTACTTGAAAAGCAGAAGAACGTTATGTATTATTTATAATTTGTGTTAGTTTTTCCCTAGGATTATCATAAAATATATCTTTGTCAATTTAAGAGAGTAATACATTCTTAATCATGTTTTAAAAATTAAAAAAATATTTAGAATTTTAATTGGTTTTTTAAAATAAATTTATTTTTTGTTTAATAGAGTGAAAGAGGAAGTCAGTCATTTTTTCCCGGGTAAAATGATGTTGGCACAATTACTTATCAGAATTGTAGCTTCAGCCTACACCACTTGTGGTCACGCCTGTGATGTTTAGACGAATTCCTGCCTTAATACTCTGTCAAAAGGTCTCCTATCATTATTCAAATATTTGGAAAATGGATTTTTATAAAAAGGCATTGTAATACTGAATGCTATCAAAACCTTTCCCAGAATATCTCCAATAAATTAAGGCACCTGATATATGTACTAAACGAGATAATTTGGGAGGTACAGAACCAGGCTGATGCTTTTCTCACACACATTAAGCGCTTTGCGTACACGTCACCTTGCGGTAGCAGGTCGCTAGCCCTGGCCTCCAAACACGTGTGGCCCCTCTTCCTCTGGCCGTGCCTTCACCCAGCCTGTCGGTCCTGCGTGGAGCCAGGGGCTGGGCACTTGTGGGTGAAAATATTTACAATCCCTCTCCCTCTGACCATTGCCGTGCCCAGCCACGGGGCAATGCTCTCCTCCACAGGGTATGCGGGGTTCTTGGCACTCAGGGGACTCGCCTCAGCTCCCCTGGCATCCCAAAGTCACCAAGACAACTAACGTGTCCTACAAGACCTGGGAGAAACGTGCTCGTGAAGTTCTGAGAAGGGGCACTGTTCCCTAAAGTCCTTGGACAGTTGTTGTCTGGTCTTTGGTCTTTTCCTTGCTTCACGCATCACCAGCCCCTGAGTTGATCTGTTCTGGGAATGCAAGCGCCTTCTTCCTTCCCCTGCCCTGCCGAGGCCGCAGCGGGAATGTGAAAACCCTTTTCCCCTCAAAAGGCTAACCAGCCCTTTTCAGATTCTGTTAAATAGGTATCAATACCTGGCTTTTACAAACAAGAGAAATTAGACTTTGTAGCATTTTGCTATTTGAATGACCTACTCAGTGGAATTACAGCAGCAAACTAATCCTTTAGGAGAGATGGCTCTATCAATCTTTGGATTTTTCTAATGTGGAAGCTACTCAATTGCATCTCAGAAATCAGGGAGGTAATTACTCATGCAGACAGCACAAAATGAAAAAAAAAAATGCAAGTTCTGCTGAGTATCCCTTTTAGAACAAGCAGTGGAACAAGGAAAACAGCCTCTATAATCAGTCAAATTCTTCCACTAATTTTTCAGGTGTTGAAGGCTATAGTGAGGATACATGCTATGAAAGTTAACAAAGCAAAGTGGCTGTAATAGAGGGTTTTACAAGAGAAAAATGCCTTTTATTAGGCAAACATACTATTTTAGATGTAGTTCCCTATGCTACAACTTCATTGTTTAAAATAAACATGTTCTGAGATAAATACATTTACGGATCTCTTCTGAGGCGTTTTGCCGAGGTGACAACATCCAACTGTCCAGTAATCAACGCACCAGGGCAGGCGCTGATTCAGTCTGATGAGTGTCACCAGCCTGAAGACGAAGTCAGGGAGGGACAACCTTGGAGGAGCACTCACGCCCCGTTATCACTGATAAATGATGGTGCATTTGATTTTAAATCCAGGTGCTACTAGACTGATACAAAGAAAGCATATGTAGAAATATAAAACTGTAAATAACACTGGTTGAAACAACTGAAAAGAACTAGTGCTTTCGTACATCTTGTATTGCTTTGAATCCCGGCTGGATTATTAATCTAAAATATTATTACCAGGGTTGGACAGACCCTGCTGCAGGAGAGGTTGTGCTAAGGAAGTGGGTAGCTCTGTTTATGGAGTAAGAAGCTTCTCGTCCAGAGGAAACCTTTCAATGCAACACCTAACATGACCACCAGCAAACATGGCATGCGGGCAGGCATGGACCAAATTCTCTGACACGGCTCCAAGAAGCCAGTTGTAATCTTGAGATTTTTCTCTCTTTTAGTCTAACGTGATTTCGGGCTAACTGCAGCCATGCCCTCATCTGGTTACACCAGACTGAGGCTGTGATCAGCCTAACTTTTGTTAGCTTTGTTGTGATGGGGTCTACTTGTAGATGGTACTCTGCCATGATGGATTGTCAATGAGGGTGTTCCTGGCAGTTCACTGGAGTGGCTGGTGCTCAGTGTTGGAGACAGCAAGACTTTTCTTTTCCTGTACAGTGTACGACTTCTCCTTTGAAATATATATTCTGAGCTGTGCGAAAACCACTGAAAAAGCCCCACCATCTGAAGGGCCACCAGGTGCTCACCAGCGTGGGCACCTGAGATATACGAGGATGTGCTTGATACTTGATATCTCTGGAAGCATATAATAAGTGTTCACTTTCCAAAGAGTCATTCATGGGAGAATCATTTAGTCTTTTAGTCTAGCTGTGTTCACTCAGGTTTTGAACCTCTCCAAGATGCAGACTCCACAGCCTCTCAGGGAAACCCGTGCCAGTGTTTGGCCACCCTCACAGTAAGAAGTTCTTCTTAGGTTTAAATGGAATTTCCTGTATTTCAATTTGTGTCTAGTGCTTCTCATTCTCTCTCAGCCTTTGCAGCCTGCCCCCATCTCCTTCACTCCCTCCCATCAAGTCCCTGCACACATTGTTAAGACCCCTCACAGTCTTCTCTTGTCCAGGTTGAGCAGTCCCAGCTCTCTCAGCCTTTCCTCATAGGAGAGATGCTCCAGTACCTTAATCATCTTTGTGGCCCTTTGCTGGACTCTCTCCAGTATGTCCATGTCTCCCTTGTACTGGGGAGCCCAGGACAGGACACAGTACTCCAGGGGTGGTCTCACCAGTGCTGAGTAAAGGGGAAGGACCACCTCCCTCAGACTACTGCAAAACACTTCTCCTAATGCAGCCCCGGATGCTGGTAGCCTCCTTTGTGGCCAGGGCACATTGCTGGCTCATGTTCAACTTGGTGTCCACCAGGACCCCCAGATCCTTCTCTGTAAAGCTGATTCCAGCTGGGTGACCCCTCAGCATGCCTGAGGATGTTCCTCCCCAGGGGAAGGACTTTGCGTTTCCCTTTGTTGAACTTCACGAGGTTCCTGTCAGCCCATTTCTCCACCTTGTCCAGGTACCTCTGGATGGCAGCATGAACCTCTGGTGTATCAGTCACTCCTCTGAGCTTTGTATCCTCTGCCAATCTGCTGAGGGTGCGTCTGCACCGTTGTCGACATTGTTGTTGGAGGTGTTAAACAATGTTGGCTCCAGTACTGCTTGCCCCTGGGGACAGCTTGCTGGGGACTGGCCTCCAGCTGGACTTTGTGCTGCTGATCACAACCACCTGAGCCCAGCTGCGCAGCCAGTTCTCAGTCCACATCACTGTCACTTAGGTAGTCCTTACTCCATCAGTTTGCCAATGAGAATGTTGTAGGATAAGCACTATCCATTCCTCTCCCCTTGTTCACCGAGACAGTCATCTCATTGTAGAAGTCTGTCAGGTTGGTCAGACGCAATTTTTTCTACAGAAATTCATGATGACTATTCCTTCACATGTCTGGAAATGGTTTCCAGGATTATTTGCTCAATTGCATTCCCAGAGATCAAGGTGAGGCCGATCAGCCTGTGGTTCTCCAGATTCTCCTTCTTGAAGATAGGAGTGACATTTGCTTAATTCCAGTTTCAGAAGTGTCCCCCGATCATTAAGATCTTTCAAAGATTATCAGGAGTGGTCTTGTGATGAGTTTGGCCAGCTCCTTCAGCACATGTAGGTGCACCCCATCAGGGTTCATGGACTCGTTTCTGGACAGTTTGTGCAAATGCTCCCTAACCCGGTGCTCTTCCACCAACGGTAAGTCTTGTGCTGAGCCTTCCCGCTCGTTCTGGGGATTTTGGGTTGCTGAAGGCAAGTCTTACTGAGTCTTACATGACTGAGGTGAAGAGGGAATCGACTGCCTCAACCTTTTCCACGTCCTTTGTCACCAGATCCCCAGCCCCATTCAGCACAACATTTCCCCGGTCTTCCTTTTGGCGTTGATATAAATGCATAGGGACGATGATGATGGAACTGTTCACAAATACCCAGCTCTGAGTCTTCCCAGTAGAGTGTACGATGTGCTTTTAATGTAAGCCACGTACCTTTAAACATTGGTAAAAGATTAAGCAAATACTTTGGAGAGCATTACTGTATTAAACCAGCAGTGACTGCCATGTACTTTTGTTGGTGTCAGTGTGGGCCTGTTGACATATGCAAGGGTCTTTTTTAAAAAATTCATGAAGCGAGAAGTCTTACTTTTTGTTTAAATTTTGAGACTCCTGAGGAAACGGGGAGGTAGCAGGGCTGCTATCAAATGCGCCGTCAGTTAGATTAAAAATCAAAGGGATGTTTTTGAATGAATGTGAGGGCCCAGAGGGTCTCTTAGACACTTTATGCCAGATGCTAGAGCAGGGGTGAAAGCATGCTCTGTGCCTAACCTGAGAATTCGTACTGCGCTTCGCCTGTGTTTCACTTAGCCCAGCTTGTTCGCTCACCTGTGGTTCCTAATTTGAAATAATGATATTTGAAGAATACTGATTGAGCATAAACAAAGAACATTAAATCCTTTAGTTCTTAGAGCTTTCTTGATTTCAGTAGTTATGGTAATTTACTCCCCTCCAAATCCAGTTATGAAAGAGCGCAGAATATACACAGATTCCTGCAACTGCTTTATGCCCAAGTCACTCCGTCTTTTATGTCATTCTACATCAACGGGTATTTCGGAAGATGCCCTCTCAGATAACAATTCACCCGTCCTTTTTCTTTTTAAAGCAAAACCAGAAACAGTGCAGAGGTCCTGTGTTCTCTCCTTTGCGGGCTGCCTGGGACGCGTGTGTTGATTTCCCATTTCACCAGCCCCCCCAAACTGTCCAACAACGGGTTTCAAAACCTTAAACCCGCCACAACGGACGCAATACACGTTTTGGAGTTTCCCTTGCAGTGCTGCCCTGGGCACTTGGGAGCATCCAGTTCTGGGGTGGCAGTTCTTGGGGTGGGGGGACAGCCCGGTGGGACACCCCTCTGCCGTGCGTGAGCCCCCGGTTTCCCCCGCAGGCCACCACCCACCGTGCTCATCGGGTGCCCTCCCTGAAGGGCTCCGCGTCACCCTTCGCTTGCTCGGAATCGGAGCTTGGGCAGCACGTCCTTTTCCTAACCTGCTGCTGCTCCTGCGGATTTCTCTCCGTGTGTGGCTGTGCTTGTGTCTGGGCACTCGCAGAGACAACTGGGATTTTGGGTTGGTTGTTGGTTATTTTTGATAACAGTGCTTGACTCCACGCAAACTACCCCCCTACACCAGTATGCAGCAGGAAATACGGCAGTGAGTGTATGCCCCAGACTAATGCCATCTCTCCAGGCTTTCCAAAAAAATGGGGGTGATACTCCCAGCAGCAATGGGCAACAGCATCCAGTCTGTCCCAACCTCCCCTGTTTTCAGCTAAGGATGAAATAACTCTCGGCTTCTGTCCGAAAGTGGTAACGCTGCTGTGCGTGTGTAGTTATCCATTCTCATCACCCAACTCAGGGAATGGCTCAAGGCTTAATTATTCAGTATCTGTAAAGCACCTTGAGATCTGCAGATGAAAGACACCACAGAAGTGCAAAGTATTATTTTTATTATAGGTTTCACGGACAGAAGTGGGGGCATGCTTGACCTGATAACGTTAAAAGCCTGGTGGGCTTGCCAAGCTTTAATGTGATCTGTTAAACGCAGTATTAGTGGGGTGTCTGGGACTGAACAGCTACAGCTCTGATGACTCGTAATTCACATTCCCCCTCTGCTATAGGCAAAACTCCTCATGCAATTACTGCTGGGATTTGGGGAAGGAGAAGACATTTTTCACTGATGATTCTCCTTCTCCTTATTTTTATCCATTTGTATCATCCTTCTAAGTATTCAGACCGAGTGGGTGTTTGTTTGCTTACACTTGATAGAAGTAAAGGGGTTTTATTTTTAAAATGTTTCAAGGAAATAAACCTTTTTTTCAGGCTTTGTCAAACATTTGCCAAATTAAAAGGAAATATTTCTCCTTCAGCATTGACAGGTGATATATCTGTGCGTAATTGACACAACGCACGTCTGCATGTTAGCAAAATAATTGTATTGTTTTATCTAATTATATATTTATCTAATAATTATAAAGAAGATTAACAAAGAAGGTAATCACCTCTCTCAACATGTGTGCATTTATAGATACACAGACACAATGGTTTATATGTATGTGTAAGCATGCTTCTGTGTGTGCTGTGATGTGTCTGTTTGGGATATTAACACGAGCTTGTCATTTGTCCCACCTTAACTTGCATAAAACCACAGACCCTCCTCCAAAGCCAATTCGGTAATTGCTACATCAAGAACAGGAAAACATAAATAATCTTTCAAGGGAATAGTTTTCTAGAAGTCAGAATCTGCAAAGTAGCTTCTTTTTGCTATCATGTGTATAATGGAAATATTCAGAAAAGTAAGAAACTGCTGCCCAAGGATTGAGATCTTTGTTGCTCGTTTTGCAGAGGAGGGAGATTCACCTCTTCCTTACAGTGATCTGCAGCACGTTTAAGGGACTGGACACGTTTAAAAGTGTTGCTTACTTTAGAAAAACCTGTGCCTGTCTGACACTTTGGGATTATTTTAGATGTCAAAATAAAGCAAATACCCGTAATGCAGCGCATTCTGCAGAGGCACCTTTTAGGGGATGAAACCCCCGGAACCAAATCGCACGTGCATAATCCACCGCATAGAGCACGTTGTTCTTGTACAAGCATTTAAAATTCCTAATCAGATTTAATATGCTGGATAGAACGAAATTAATCTGTAATCACATGTTTAGTTACAATTTCAGCATGAGATCCCAGAAAACGGTGCAAACAAATAAAGCACTTCCAGAGAAGTCCAAACTTGTGTGTTTCTTCCATACATAAGTTTTTACATTCCCAGCAGGTTACCACATCGTGCTGATCTTCATACGGGAATAAACTTTATTCTGTATTTTTTAAGATCACAAAACTTGAAATCTCTATTTTTAATCTTACTGAGGGGAGAAATAAATCTGCTAGCATCATGGCTATTATCCCTCCTTCACCCATCAGGTCATTGGCACCCAGGTGTCTGCTGTTGGCCGGGAACCTTCAGCCTTAATTGGACATTGCACCGGCTCATCAGGGGCACGGGCTTTGAAAATCAGCCAGGAGGCCCAGAAATACAAATATCTCCTTCAATCTTCTGTGAAGCTCAAAGGAAATAGCACAGATAGCAAGGGTGCCTGCAACACCGAGGGCATGAAATGCATCCGTGAGGGATGAGGAGTTTCCAGGAAGGCTGGGCTGTTGTTCCTCTGCCTTCCTGGGGGAAAACCTGTGGCTAAAGCATCGTTATCACAAAGGCCTCAGTGCATGCAGTGTGGCCACGCTCTCCTATTTGAGGTGGGCAATCAATGAGATTCATCTCATCTGACCTTAAATACCCCTAACAGGAGCTTCTTGGTCTGAGCTAGTCATTGAGTCTTCTTCTGCAGGTAATGGAGGCAACGCTGTGCCCCTAAAACACCTCAGGCTCAGCATAAGGCAGTCTTTCTGTCAAAGGAGCATACATGGCTGTTTACACCGGCTAGCTAGCTAAAGCTTGGGGGGATGAAGCCCAGCATTAGTGCCTGGCAGATGAGGTTCCATCAGCACATCTCTGGGGCTGAGGCGTTGGAGGCAGATCCACCAGGCTGCCAGGGACCTCTGCTGAGTCCTGCCCTGCACCAGCTTCCCCTGTAGCTTGGAAGTTTGGTGAGGCTCGTTATCTTCCAAGGCTTAAAGCCAACAGCCTTCTGGACCAGGTATGTTCTACCTCTTGTTTTGTGTAAGCATTCAGACCAGTCTGACAAATAACCTTCTGTGAGCAGCTGCATCACTTTTTTTTTTATATCATCAACTGTGTTGATGAATATTTCTTGTTTAGTTAATTTGCTGAGAAGATCCAGCTGACCTTCTGTCAGTCCTACAGTGATTCAACAACTGTAGATTTCAATAGAGTTACTATAAACTTATATTTACTTTTCATACCTTTTTCTGCTTATGTGACATGCTGTGAGACTCCTCATGCCCATTCAATAACATCTTTCTAGTTACTTCTCCCCTAAAGAAAAGTTTTTATTTATGACTATGCCTCCCTCCCCCATCTGCCCTTTAGCCGATGTCAATCCATTTTATGTTACATTTATGTCTATTCCGCTTCCTTTCTTTCTTTAGACCTCAATCTCTGTACAAAGACCTTAATCTCTGATGTGGAACTTTGTCAAATATTGTCTGGGAGTTTGAACTCGGGCTGCCCACCACAGGAAGGCACAAGTCCTCCTCAAACAGCAGAGCTATGCCTGGGCTAGCAAAATATCATGGGGTTGCTTTTGCAAAAGTTCCAAGGCAAAACTAGAGTAAGGAGCCTTCTCCATCCACCTGCAGACACACACGTTCTCTGTGGGTTATTTTCTGCTAATGCAAATCACCTATCACTTGATGCAATTTGTTCTGTACCGGGAATATGACATTTACTAACAAAATAGCTCAGCTAAAATTGATTTTTAGAAGGAACACTTTGGTCCTTATATTCAACCACGTATGGAAGAGCTGGTTATGCTCCTGCCTTAAATATGCAACAGAATAACAACAGCAAAGACTTGTTCTTGTGCCAGTTCACAAGGTCAGATGTTTTCAAACATGTTATTAGATACCCAAATCTATTAAAAATGTGAGTCGATCTTAGCGTTACTGCATTGTTTTGTGTAACTATTTAGTTTTGTAATTGCTGTTTCCCTTTCCCACCTTTTTTCTTCCTTTTCTATGGTTTTCTAAGGTCTTTTCACAAAGATATGAATTTTATACAGAGTGGAACTGTTGGATGGGAGGTCTTCAAGTGCATCAGCTGATGAATTCTTGTGGGTGGATTTGGTTTGTGATTTACAGTGCTGTTAAGTACTTACCAAGTGTTATTTTTCTTGAAGTGTGACTGCTGGGAAAAGTTAAATTGAGGGCAAGAAATGTTGTGAGTTTGTTGTATTTTTTTTTTTTTTAAATATCAGATTTAATTTGTTTAGGAAGAAAATGTTATCACATTTGTGTAGTGAAGCACTTGATGTCTGTGGCATACTGTTACTGCCACCGCCAAACGTTGGGAAGTCTCTTAATCTATATGTGCATCGGTGTTTATAAAATAGGTGATGTTTATCAGTTAGTGTGAGGGAGGCATTTAACAGCCTTTGCATGGGAGACATCTTGGAAGTACCAAGAATTTTGGTGCCTGCAGTTTCTTGCTAACAATTCCTCTTTTCTGACTCATCTGTGATTTCAAAAAAAAAAAAAAAAGACAAAAACTTCTCCTAAACAATAAGCAAAACAATACCACAAAAAATGCAACAAACAAACCCTTTTCCTGGCCTCCGCTTCACCGCACTCTGCTCTCCTTCCCACGGGACTGGCCAAACAAAGGGAAAAAAAACCACGGAGAAGCTGCTTTCCCCAGAGCAGGACAACAAAATCAGAGAACCAGCTGACAGTGAGGCAAGGGGGTGCATTTCTCATTACTCATCAGCTAATTGTCCCTTACATTTCCCACTAGTTTCTTTTCCACACCTACATCAGCTCGCTTGTTCTGCACTCCAACGCCCCTCTCTCGAGCTGAAGTCTCGCTGATCGTCAGGGTATGGATTCAGCCCACGAAAATATGTTGCATGTTGCAAGTGGAATTTACCCTCTGACCTTGGGCTCCCCCTCTCCTGTGACCAACAAGTATTGTTTTCTCCTCTTCTCCCTCGCCCTGGGGAGAGCCGCCTTGACTGGCTGCAGGCGCCTGGGGCCGTGCCAGCGGGTTTCCTTCACGCCGCCGCCTCTTATGAAACCAAAGAAAATGCAAAACGGCCTGTTTCCCTCTGCGGGTGGAAAACCCCCCACTTCTTTCCAAATCCACTCCAGACTCTGCTCCAGGTGTGATTTCCGAGTGGGGCGAGCAGCGGAGGGGTGGTGGGGTTGGCATGAGGGGGTAGGTCCAGCAAGGTGCCGAAGCTGGGACTTCCACGTGCGGTTCCTGAGCACTAATATGCTCCTCTCCGTTCTCTGGTCTTCAAACACGGCCAAGGCAGTCTCAAAGAGCCTCGTTTTACCTTGCTTCGTAACAAGGAAGCACTTTAATTTCAAGTACAGTCAATTTAGGAATAATTAAAGGCGATGCCTCTCTCCGTGCCTGCCACAGAGGGTCATCGAGTCAGATGCTGTGGCGGGATTTAGGAAAGGGCTCAGATAATTTTATGGTCTCTAATAAATTTTGTAGCTACACAAAGTAAAGTAATAATAAAGGTAATTAAGCCTCACACATCAAAATATAAACTGATTGACAGTGAAAATTGGGGGGGAACAGTGTGCCATGTATACGGCAGAGCACCAGAGGCAGCTGGGTTCGTGTTGCGTTAATACACCGACCCACGTAGGAAGCGGTGCTCTGGGCTAATGGGGTGGGTGTGGAGCTCCCCTCGCTTGAGGAGCTGCTGATCTAATTGAATTGCTGATTGCCCCCAGAAGGGGATGTGCAGGAGATGCAGTATCTCCTGGCTGGGGTCCTAGTTCTGCTCTTTTGTCTTCCTCGCTTCCTGCATCCCTCCTCTCTCTGTCCTTCACCAACATTCAAATATTGCCACAGCCGATTTCCACATTGAACCCCTGTGGTTCTGAACAGCAACGCGTGCTGCATGTCGCACGTCACAATTCTTCTGTAAAATCAGTTTGCAGTTTCTGAAAAATTGCACGTACTTGTTGAAAAGAAAACCCTTTTATAAGATTCCTCTCTCGTTGTAAGGAAGAAGTTCTTTTCATGTGATGCTGTTTTATCAGTATTGTGCAGGCATCTAAAGAGGAGGCTCGGGAGGAAGAGTAGATAAAACCAGGAAAGGGCTCCAGACAATGGTAAAAACCCCCACTGCTGGATATTAGTGAGGGACTGAGGAAGACTGTTCTTGATTTGGAAGCTGGTGCCAGGGAGAAGGGACCCTTCCCCTCCTACGCCGTCTTTGACTTCTTGCAGTCATCCCTTCCAGCGCTGCCTTTTGGTGGGTGCTGCTTTGCCGGGAATTTGCCAACGCCAGTAGAGATGCTGGGTGCGTGAAGGGGCTCCGTTGTTCACTGTTCAGCTGCTCTTCAGTGGCAGATGGCATTAAATACTTCTGCTATTCACCTATGCTTTTTTGTGGAATTAGACAGCAAGAGTGTAAAAACCGGTTTCAAAGCAAGATGAAAACGCAATATTTCATCAAGACAGCTCTTCTGTCTTTTTGTTATTAGCCAGTGATCAGTCTTTTGTGGATGATCTCCTTTTTTGCTTCACTACACAGCCAAGTTAACCTCAATTCCTGCATTACTGCTAATGCTGTATAAATGGGCTAACAAACTGCTAATTTTTTCCATAGGAAGTCTAAAACTTGATATATTTTAAACTGTAATTTTCATGTCGTGTCATCCCTAATAATAAAGAAGTTAGCAAATAGTTCACTAATATTCTGCAGATAAGAATTCTTTTTCTTATTCTTTGAAGCTCTTGCTACTATTGTTAATTCATGTAGCACAATGCTGCTATTTTAAATGTACTTGCAGAACCCATTCATTTATAGACACCTATTTCTCTGTTTAGCATATACACAGAGAGAGAGAGAAACTGGCTGTCATGAACTGAAAATCTGCTGGATCTCAGGGAACTTTAGATCAGATCCTATTAAAAAGCATTCTTAACTACTTGTGGGAATAGTGCATCAAAATGAAATATAATTTCAGAAAGCAGCAACAGGTGAAAAAAAATACAATTTGCTGTGCTATATTTTCATGTGCCACTATTGCTCAGTTTGTATTTAATTCAAATAGAACTTAAGCTTGTTTCTTCCTTCTGTTTTATTGTTTTATTAGAGAAGATGCTAGCCCATATTAGCCACTTATTAGATAAATACAGGAAAACTGCTTGTCATTTATGGGTTTATCCATTATCATCTCGAACATCGGATAGAGTAGCCTGATTTCAAAGTGACAGCTGGTGGAACCTCTTCTTGATACATGCTAATCCAGTTTTTATTATGGAAAAATTGCCTGTGCTTTCAGAGAGTGAAAGGCAGTTATGAGACGTAGCTGCCGAGGGTGGAACCTTATGATCTCTGCTATAACAGCCTAAAAATGAACCATTATCTTCCAGGGTAATAGCATCCTGGTAAAATATGGACATAGGATAATTTATGGCATGAACATGTCAAAATGTACAGTTACTCTTACCGTCTCTTTCATGTGGTAAATAAAAAATAGCTAGTTCTCCAGCGACGCTAATTCCTGTGATTCATGGTTTTGTGGGAGCGGACAGAGGTGCGCCTCTGGCTGCACCCGCAGATCCCGTGGCGCTGGAAAGCTGCCTCTCGGCACTCTGCCCTGGGTGGGAGCGAGCATCTGAGAACAGCATTGGGTGAACCTGATGCCGTGGGGCGGACGTGGGGCACGGCGGGTGCTTGGGGGTCGTTTGGGCTCTCACTTGTCAGCCGTGATTAGGTCTGGTGCGATCGAGAGAGCGCCTGAAGATGGACAGTTGAGATGGACCAGGTAAAACCCCCAGTAAAGTCTGTACGAGCCTCAGAACCTGCTCAGGAAGGATGATGAGGGGCTGAGCTTCAAAACTGGAAATAATACCTATTATTCCATAATGCCCGTAACACCGTGCCGCCTCTTTTCCAAATCCAAACCAAGGTGATACAACTGCTGCTTGTGGAGTGCAGAGGAGCAGCTTGCTGGAGCTGCAGCTCCTGGATGACAGATGGAAAGATCAGCTGGCTGTTTCGTTGCTCCCCAATTATTAATTTATCACTAAATTTATTAAGAGTCACTAGATAACTGAATATTGTTTAATTGGGAGAATAATAGATGTTCTAATCCCTGCATTTGCTTTTCTCTTTGAATTTATCAGGTCTTGCTCGCTCCAACGTGCCTGTTCAATCTCTGATTTAAATCAAACATGCTAGTTTAAAATTTGAATTAGAGAAGAATTAGCATTGTGTCATCCATACTTGACTCACTTTCTGAAGCTTAAATGAAAAGTTTTATCAAAGCAGAGAGGCTATGAAAGTGAAGTGCCCCTGAATGTAAAGGCCCTTAAATAAAAGAAATACTCTCAAAAGGAGCTGTGTGGGTTTGTGTTTTGTTTTGTTTTTTTTTTTTTTTTTAAAAAAAGGGACACACAAAAATTGCTCTTATCTCTGCCTCTGCTTCTTACTCTGTACAAATTACCTATGATGTGATTTCACTTGTCTCAGCTGGGTTTGAGGCAAAGCAGCACGAATTTTTGCGTGTGCAGGAATGTCTAACTGCATGCACTATGTCAATACTTTTAGGAGAAAAGCTTAACATGAATTATGAAAGCAATGATGAAGAAAATGGAGCAGGGGCTTGGGAGGAGCCTTAGTTTTGTCAGAGCTGGATTGGGCAGTCCCCAAAAATCTGGTGTTTTTCTCCACTTTGAAGTGTGTTGGTTACACCTTACATGATGTTGACAATCACAGTTCAGGTCAAGCTCCTTCCAAATGAAACTCAAGGCTGCTCGGAGACAGAGGACGCCATCGTTGCTGGAGTTTGATCTTGGCAACCTGATGCAACCCACGATGCCGCATACAGATTAAAGGAATACATGAGAACACACCTAAAGAGTCAATCTGCTCTCTAGTTCAATACGCCTTTTGCTTTTTCTGGGCTCTCTGAATTTAACTAAGACCCCTAAGTATATTTATTGCTATAGGGAGCTTATACTGTTGTTTAAGAAGTTATATTGGCAATGATTCACAAATTTCCCGCGTAGAACCTGCTTTTTCCAGAATGCATCACACCATTGGATTACCAAGAAAACTAGTTTTAAGGCATGCCCAGTGGGGAGGGAAGATATAAATGAATATGTACCAGATACAAAGAACTAAACAAACATGCAAAAATTGGTGCCTACAAAATTGACTTTGGCACTATTCCATAAAATGCTTGTCCTGCTCTGGAGGACAGAAATCTGTAGTTCTTCCCCATCATCCACTTTTCTCTCCCCATTAGAAATATTTCCTATTTATCTCAGAATTTTTAGTCATTGCAATCACTGTTTAAGAGAAACATTCAATTATCTTGCCTTGATTAATTTTTTTTTTTTTTTAAAGTATGAAAGATTCTGTAAGAACTTAGCTTGGCACAGAGGGGAAAAAAAAAAAGCTAATTACCATGGACTTTCAGTGAAATGGGAATTGATATACTTAAAACCTGAAGAAAACTTCCCAGGCTCTGGAGGCAAGCTGAGAGACGTCTAATTGATCTACCGTGCGCTCACTTGCGCAGGGCCAAAATTGGCGAAGGAGCCCGGCTCCCGCGCGGAGGGAGCCACGCTGGGCCCTGCTTTGTGCTCGGGGGTGCAAGAGGGGAGCCAGGGCCGGCCAGGAGCAGGTCTTTGTGTCGGGGGCCGTGGGGCTCCCAGCCTTTGTCAGCGCTCCCGTCTGCTCCCGGGGCTTATCACAAACTGAGTAATTAAAACGTTGAAACGCCATCCTGCTCCCGTTGGATTTAATTGCAGTGCAGGGAGGATTGTGTCCACTCGCTAGTATTTCTGGGGGACAAAAAGAGATTCTCAAGTTCGGTAAAAACCGGGAAGCAATTCTTTGTAAAGATGCTGGGGAAAAAAAGGAAAAAACCCATTATTTATTTTATTTATAATTTATTAAAAAAATAATTTCTTATGTGTGGGGGTTTTTGGGGGGTTTTGGTTTTTTTTTCTATTTAAAGTAATTTTGGACTCCAAAGAAACTAGTTAAAAGAGAGCCTGAGAACTTTTCTCCCCAACATTATTTATTTACTGGCTCCCAGCTTCTCAGTTTTACGACTGATGCTGAAGACTCTCCCTGCCTCTCAGTCTCGCACGTACTTTGATCTCATTGATTCGTGAACATTTACAGTTTTCTCAGGGACCGCTGTTGTAACAACCTGGCTCTGCTGCAGATGAGGACTCTTGCAGCCGGTTGTACCCGAACGTTTAGAAAGCAAGCTGAGTGCTCCCCGATACCTCCTCAGGGCTTACCCAGACACAGCTGGGAGCCCCAGGTAGGACTATTGGAATTCCTCTCCAGAGGGGTATTTACGCTGTCTAAACTAGATTAGGCGGTTGCTTTGATCTGGGCTATCTCAAGTTATCAAACTGCCTTTATATAAGCAAAGGAGCAAAGTAAATGTCTCCCAGGTGTGAGTCCGAGAGCGTGAATTAGATGCACAAAGGCAGGCGAGCGCTGCCCCAAGTCGGTATTGGGGAAAGACCAGCGAGTTGGTCCAGTTTAAGTTCAACAAAAGAACAGGAGGTGTTACTAAGCGTGACTTTGAAAAGACGATGAGCAGTTGTGTTTTGGTGAGGTCATCTTAATTATTTTAAAGAGAAATCAAGTGGGCAGCCACAGGAATGGCTCTTGATGCTCGGAAAGGAGCTGGTGTAAGCTCCTGAAGAAGGATGGGGACTGTATGTGGACTGCGTAGGGGACCAAAATTCACTGCTGTGCGCTGGGTAACAGAGTGGCTTTCTGAGCAGAGAACAGCCCTTGCCCGGTAATTTGGGGTGGAAAACCCCCCATATGCTGCTCTTCCATCCTGGTGCAGGTGACAGCCTGGCCATAGGGAAAAACCTGCCGTGAAATCGCACGAAGTAGTTTTTTGGGAGCGTTGGGATTTACTCTGCTGGGAAACTGCCTACAGATGGATGTGATGATACCTATTAATATTTCTCGTTCATACAAACGGTCTCATTTACCGCGGTGGAGGTGGGATGTGAACGCGTCCGAGAGGTTTTGTTTTGGGTTTTGGAGTCAAAATGTTTTGCTTTGTAAGAACGTTCCTCATACACGTGGCATATGTTGTTTTCTGCCTTTACTATAAAACGGAGAAATCCTAAACCTTTAGAAAAATGCATGGAAAGGATGCTGC
The DNA here is from genome assembly GCF_034619465.1 of Leptosomus discolor. Classification (NCBI taxonomy): domain Eukaryota; kingdom Metazoa; phylum Chordata; class Aves; order Leptosomiformes; family Leptosomidae; genus Leptosomus; species Leptosomus discolor. Next base: position 1,127,655 of record NC_141395.1, read on the forward strand.
GGGTCCAACCGTGACCCGTCATAGCGAGGAGATGGGGACGTTGCTCAGGCAGCACCATTGTTCCCAGGGCTCCCGACTGCGACTGATCTGCTCTGTCATAGGCTCCTATATATATATATATAGGCACATGGGTGAGCTAAGGATGGCGTTTCCCCCGCAACTCCGAATTTCCTGGGTTTTGTGGATTTAACTTATTTGAACACAGTTTTCTGTGATTTAATATAGAATTATTTCAGATCAAAAACTGGTAGGAAAATAGCTGACACTCTTTTTGCTGCTGCTTCCCCCCTCCTTTTTAAAGGAAAGAGCTTTATCTTAATTAAAGTTTAATTAAGGATCACGTTTGGCAGTACTTTTCACACCGATCTACACCAGCAGATTTTCTAAGGCTTAACTTTATCGTGCAGAAAATCCTCTTTTATTACTCCCAACCTGTTGTAAAAGCTGTTGGCACAGAGCGATGGCTGCTTCATTCAGTGGCCTTGTTTGCCGCTGGAAAATTCCCAAGTCTCTAGAGATAGCACCACTGTGGTTCAATTTAATATCTGTCCTATCACTACAAGACTCTAGCTCATTATTAATGATACTATTCATTAATTTCTTGTTGGGCTGATGTTGTTATTTATTAAAATATTAAAGAAAGCTCCTGAGACACATACATAATGAGGGACACCTCCATTTCATGAGCTATACCAGCTGAGGGAATGAATATAGCGTAGATTTACCCACACCGCCATACTATATCCCTCCCTCATTAGTCCTGCTACATCTCTGAGTGACACTGTAAATTCATTTTGTGCACTGTCCAATCGGAGCCTAATACAAATGTGGGGCTCTTTTTTTTTTAATGAGCCATTCCTATGCAAAATGAATTGACTACTGTCTAACTCATCTAATCTGCCTGTATTTGGGGGAAGGACTAAATTGCCTATATTTATAAAGGGAATAAATAAAAGTCGACATATTTTTCCCTTTTCGGTCTTACATTTGGAAAATTTCAACATAATAAATTCTGCGTTTTAAGAACCTGCCACCTTAGTTAACTAAAGCCCAGCATGACATTTAAGCGCGTGATGGTTGTATTTAAAAAAGCCTCGACAAGCAGTTTGTACACAGCGTTGGTCATTGGATGTCCTTCCTCACGCGCTCAGGTATAGCCTACAGAAATTCCAAGCGCACTTGATGTATTGCTCACCCTTTTAATCAGAGGGATTTCAGGCCGCATCTGCTTTGAGCATATGAGGCTGGTCAGAGTCGTATGAAGAAACTGTGTACGGCAAAATAAATCAAATAAACTTGTAATTAATTTAGCGGTGATGTCATGCTTTTATTTTGATTATTGGAAGAGGGGCTAGTATTAAGGGTCTTTTTTGGCTAAATGAAAATGATGAAATCTGCATAACAATTGAGGTAGCATCTGAAGGTAAAGTTTTAATTTGTTCTATATGGTTGTTATTTTCACCCCGTGCAAATAATTACTGTGGTGAAGAAATACCTCACTGTTTTAAGAGGATTAACTGGGCATAATTGCAGCCTGTTTTGATCCCTCTTTTTAATAATGGACCCTCTCAATCCACGTCCTGTACAGCAGCTTTGTGTGGATCGAAGGCTGCTTCCAAAGCATTTATATGCACCTAGAAGGTCTTTGTACTGTAAATTTATAGTCATTTGTTTCTGAGGAAAAAAAAAGGTGTTACCTTGGTACTTCAAAGCAGAAGATATATGGCACAGCACCCGTAGTCCCAGGGAAAGACCAAATAGCCACGGATGCCTGGCATGACGAATTGTAATGACATAGTAACGGGCTGCTGAACGCGCTCGTTATATGGCAGTGAAAATTTCTTTAGAAAATGAACTTCTGGAAGTTCTTCTTCCTTTGCTTCTTGTCACAAAATGCAAGTTCCCTGAAGTGACCGCTATATTGCCTTAGTAACTTGTCTGTAAATTCAGAAACTCCCCTTATTTAAACAGAAAAAATCCTTTATTATATGTTTCTTGCTAATAGTCTGGTCTGGCCTCAGGAACTCACTCTTTGACTTTGATTTCCTTTCTCAGAGTTGACCCTAACTTGGTGTATTTACAGATTGTGCATTTCATTAAATGGTTTTAGTTGGCACTCGGCCTGCAGTGGACCTGTCATTTGCAAGTGAGGTTTCGGAGACCCTGGCATCAGGACGCCTGCCTGGCCCTGCAGCCGTGGCGGTCGGGGTGAACTGCTCCTTGAGAAGGTTTCGAGTGGAAGCGCTGTCTGTAACGTGATTTTGTAATCCCACGCCGTGGGCTGCCGCACGGCTCGCTTGCGTTGCGGGGGGCTACAGGATCGCGCGGGTCAGCAGGAGCGTTCGAGGGGGCTGCGCCGCGTGTTCATGGTCTGCCCTGCAAATGGCAGGACACAGGTCCTGACCCGCTCCCCGGTCTGTCGCGGTGGCCGCTGGTGGTCTACGCCAGCCAGACACACCATGGTTGACCACGCTGCGGCTGCGGATGCTCCTGTGCGGGGCTGAGGTGCCCACGCCGCCCCGCCGGGTGTTGGCCGGTGTGCAACATCCTCGGGGCGGGCCTGGGGTAATTCTGCTTGCGTGAGCAGGGTTTGGCTGAAACAATTGAAAATGAGCAGGTTTTTACACTTTTTACCAGTGCGGTGGCAAACCTGGTGAAGGTGTGTCAGCCTGAAGTGGAAAGTTCAACAGATTTGTGGTTTTCCCCGCAATTTCATCACGTTGAAGAAAGTATTTTACTAGGCAGATTTGAATCTCATTTTTGAATAAACGCGGTGAAAGGATGTTTCCTGAAGGTACCCCTGATGTGTTCTTTCAGAAATCACGTTCAGGCTTTGAGGTGGGTCTGGCTCCCTTGCAGGAGGATATTCCACACACCTTTGAGAGCTTGATCAAGTAGAACTGTATTTTTTGACAACTTGCTTAATACTCTGTTCACGCTGTCAAAACCTCTCTAATGTGCATACAGAGACTGTGTGTGACTTGGGGTCACCAAATGAGGTAGTTATGGACCAGGAGGATCTGTGGGTAAAATTTTAATTTTGTCTGGACTGAGGAAAACATCTGTTCTGAACCTAAATTGAAGGCATGGCACTTGGCTTCCCAGACAGTATTCTGGTGCTCCTGTAAGAACTGTAACCTGTGCTTTGTGCTCAAAGTCAAAGCTCAATATTATTAACGGTAATTAAAAAGATTGGAAAGTCTGGACTTCCCCAATAGCGAAGGACAGAGCAGATATTCAATAAAGGTACTGAAAGGAAAGAGGTTCAGAGTGCTGTGTCCCTGAGATCTGAGAAAACTTGGGGAAAAAGGAAATCTCTGCCCCACAGCCTCCAACCATTGACATCTCTGGCTGGAGTGTTCAGACAAGTTTCTTCGTGTATGGTGAAGATACTGGGGCTCTGATCACCCGAAGTAGTAAGGGGTTTTTGGACTAACAGTCGAAACTCAGTTGCACCATCGGAGTTTTTGGTCTGGTTCCTGGTGTTATCTTTTCAATGCTGTTCCCTTGTAGGGCTGGGGCTTTATGGCCCACTGATGGCACAGGTATAGAGCTGCAGTATTGCCAAGTCGGTTGCAAAAAAATCATTATGGGATCAACCTCACCAATTTGCTAAATAATAATTAAAAAATCTTTGCATGCTTTTGTTTGGATAATACATTTTGTTCTCTATGTTTACCTTTTCAAGGCATTATAGGTCACTTCAAACTTCTCTTGAAAAAGTGAGCCCCAGAATGTACTTGTAATTTGTCACATTGATGGGTCTCTAGAAGCATCCGTAGTCATGCCGCATTCCTAGGCTCATGGTTAAAAGTCAGTAGCGCTGGAACTGTTAAGCACCAGTAAATCCCCGGCTCGCCTCGGAGTGCTCTGTGCTGCGAAACTGCCAGCGCTGCGCCCAGAGTCCAGCTGCAGCCTCCACGGCAAATCCGTATCAGCACACGCATCTGGAGGGCAGCCCTCGCTGTGAAATTAAATAACGACTGTTACTGCTTTCAGAGGGACCGGGGTGTTTAGTACGGTGCTGTAATTAAATAGTTCCATCCATTTGATCATGAAAAATCATCTGTGAATTGTTCCATGAGAAACCACCGCAGCAATATAACATTTTTATTTCAAAGGCTGTGAGTTTTTTCCTTCGACTTCTTTCAATTAACTGTTAAAGGTATTAATCTGACTCCGTGATGTAAGCTTTTACTGAAAATACGTTGCCAAAGCCAATGGAGCCCTTGGCACTGCTATTACATGTGATTTGTGGGAAGGGACAATTTGCCGGAGGTCTCTGAGGCTCTGTGGGGAGGGTTAATAACTCCTGGAGAGGTGGGAGAAAAGAAAGAATTTTATGTCTCCAGCAACCTGCAAGACTATGAAATGTTTCCAAGTGTAATTTTCTTGAAGTTAAAGTTGAGGTTATTAAGGTTCACTTAGCAGATAAAGTTTGCCACAATTTTCTTGGTCTCTATGATAAGATGACAAGATTTCTAATTTATAAAACCAGAGCAGTATGTTGGGGGCTATGAACCATGCTCAAGGGATACACTGAGGTACTTCGAGCTCTTCTCTTGCACATGTATTTTTATTTACAAGGAAATTTGAAAGCAATGTGCTTGAACTTCACGCAGTAACCCCTCAGAGCTGGTTTCAATTTGTTTGTCCTTGTAAATAGCCTGTGGTATCTGTATAAGAGCCATGAAGGACGGGGAGCTGGGAGTCCTGCTGACAACATGGCTTGTTTTAGGCTGCTGGCATCTGAGAGCTGTGGAGGTACTGCATCCCTGACCAGCCTACAAACGGTCACTCTGTTGAAACTGCTGGGAAAACAGGTTACCTTTGAAAGAAGAACAGGTTAATATTAATGCGGGGAAGGAAAGTGGTTTTACCTGGAATTTGGAATATTATCGCTTTTCTGGCTTCATGACTTTCATTGTTTTGGGGCTTTACAAAACACAAAGGGGTGCCCTGCATGAATGTGCATCGACTTTGCTGCAAACACATCGGAGAAGCACATCCAGGATTTCTGGGGCGTGTTGCAGGTGATGGAGATCTCCTGAGTTTGCAATGGCAATATTATAAAAACTGACTTAAACAGAAACTTAAATCTCAGCCAAAATCTGCCTTATTTAATGCTCTCCCTCACAGGTTGCAACAGAGTGCTAGCAAGAAAACCTTGCTGTTCCCCTGGGGAAAGTACAGAGCCCTGGGCAGAAGTGGGAGCAACTGAGCTTGTCCCAGCTGCTACTGCTGCCCGGTTAAAATGCTGCAAAACGTGCTGGTTTATAATACCACGAAACAGATCCACAAACATGTAACATTTCCACTGTTTCAAATTTATTTGAGAGTGAATTCTACTGTAATTTTAGGAAGGTGCATGAATTCTGCTGCTCTCCCCCACCCTCTGCAGGCTCAAGCCCATGACAGCGAGATGCTGTATGGTTAGCAGCGTACCCCAACAGAACCTCTTCACGTACGAGTCTGGAGGACGGCACGTGCAGCTGGCGTGTCACTAGACTGCTGAGACATAGGTCAGTTGTACCAGTGCCCAGCTTTCAGTGTTACAAATGCTCCAGCCTCCCTCTGCTTCCAGACCAGGGATTTCGTCCTCTTCCAGCCTCGTGCCCCAAAACTTCTGTGGCAAAATTGCCATTCCCATGTGATCTGAAGGACCTTCCTTATGAACAGGGGCACTGCTGCTTTAGAAACTCACGAGCTGGGGACTCAGCTCTGCCACCTGGGAAGTTTTCCTCATACCTCATTACCAGTACTTGCAGGGGTGCAGGTACTCCTGGTACAAATGCACCTACCTTAGAACCGCCAGCTGTTGTTGGAGCTTTTTAGTCCTTGCCTAGCAAATTAAGCAATGCTTTGCTCTCAGGAATTTGTATCTTGCACCAGTAATTTAAATTATGATGAAGTCAACTCTTCACCTTCTTACGAATAAACTAAGCAGGTTGAACTTTGTACGTCTCTCCCTACGTAGCTGTTGTGCAGACTCGAGTCGCTCCCGCAGCGCTTCCCAGGACCTTTTTTTTTTTAATTTTTCAACATCCTTTTATGAAATGTGGACCCTAGAAGAGGAAAGATTGTCCCATTAGTGGTCTCACTAATACCATATACGTTGATAAAACCACCTTCCAGTTTCTCCTTGATATTCAGTTTCCTGTCACTGACATATTAGATTAAGAACTAGAGAAAGCACAAAAAGTTATTTCTGTCATCTTGCAGTTTTATTAGTGCAAGAGAACAGCTACCTTTCATATCAGCTATGTTTGTTGTATTAATGAGGGAAAAATAGCCATTAACTGGCCTTAAGCATGTACTTGAATTTCAATAAGTGGTTTCTTTGCATAACCAAGAACAGATTACAGATCAGACTTAACAGCGACTGGATATGGCCAATTTTTAAAACACAGACACTTCATTTGTAAGGTTTTCAAATGCTAAGATGGATATCTTAGATTAAATACCCGATCATCTAAACTCATCCAGTGTTTGATTTTTAGGCCTTACAGCTTCATCCGAGCTAAAGATGAAAAGACAGGCATCAAAAATGTATAAATATGCTCAGTTGCTCAGCCATCTCTAATTGCCTAATATCCCTCCACACATTACTTAAAAGTGGATCAAGACTTAAGAAGACTTATGTATATTCCGCAGATAAAATGTATTGATTTCTTGAACAGGTCTCATGGTAGAAGAAAGCACAAAGACAGTAGCATGCCTAATACAGCTGCTTAAATTCTCAGAAACACCTTGGTTTTAGACATAATGCAACCTTCTTGATCATTGCACTACACTTAAACGTTGAAAACCACTCATTCCCTCTCCTGTTCTGCAGAAATCAGTTACAAGAGCCTCAGGACGGGAAAACAGCGGCTGAGGCTCCCTGGGGCAGGCCGTGCCTACCTTGTTTTGAGTCTCACACATTAGAAGCTTTGCTCGCTGCTGCAGATGGGTTCTGAGTGCACCTCTGCGTTTGAACCCAGCCTCCCCATTTCCAGGCGCTGTCAGTCTCCACTGGAACGCGGCCACCCCCGAGCACGCCTGCGCCTGCTTTGATCGTCCAGGGCAAGACCCTCACATGACGCACCGGTACGGACTCTGATCCTTTTTGTCAGCCTTGCATCCCTAGCAGCGCTGTGTTTCTGGCCGCCTTTTCCCGTTTGCAAGTTGGAATGGGAACGTTTTGTGTACGTCGCAGCTAAAGCCTTCCTGCTACGGTTTAAGGTCGCCTTGAGAGCACCAATAAAACAAGCTTATGGCCTCGGTTTCTAATGAGTGACTGAGTCGCAATCAGTACAGAGAGAACCTGTTCAGCAGAGAGAGGGAGAGGGACGTGACTGTGTTAATGTGTCCTGGTTATTATTTTTTTTCCCCTTCCGTAACTGCAATAAGTTATCCACACCTAAATTGGTAGGCGGAAATAAATGGAGCCTCTTACCGAACTCTAATCTTCCTCAGTTGCACATACCCTAGAGAATGCGGCGCTGCTTTTCAGGAGATAATAATTACAGCCAAAATGATGTTCTGTGAGCTTCCCTTATCTTAAATTAGGATAAGATTAAGGTCTAAGGAGTCAGTTTGCGCTAGGTTTTCGGAAATAATGGATGTCTAGTTCAGATCTCTTCAGCATTCCGGAATATTTATTTATTGTTGAGTTTTTACTTCTTGCTGTGCACTCAACCTCTTATCTTTCACAGCTGAAAAAAAAAAGTAAAATTATAAACCTACGTTTCTCAAGTTAAAAATGCGGTTGATAGGTGTTTCAAAGTGTGGATTTATATGTGTATGTATAGCAGTCCTTCTTCCAGGCAGATTTGGTTTTGAAAGACATTTTTACCAAGGAAATACATATAGATAGTACCTTCTCTGTTTAAAGTCACTGTCTTAATTCTAGACTTATGCAAAAATATGTAGGTTCATATTCAGGAGGCATATCTGTCATACGTAGACTCTTCATGCCATCAAATTCTAACGCTCTCCTAAATTTTAAATTAAACAAAAAAAAATGCGTGAAACTTTCAGAAAGTTGCAGGGGAAAAACCCACGTGACTTCGCCTATTTACCAAAGCCATCTGTATGAAAATCATTTTTATTCCCTTCTCTTCAAGCTCAATGTACATATGTTATGTGACTGTAATTACGCTCCTCAGGGTGTGCAAGGCAAAAGGTGGTAGTCAGGTGAAAAACAACACTGGGAGATTGATGATGCTGTGTTTTGCTAATACAATGCAAAAGATGCTAAAAGATTATGACGCTCACATTTGCCTGTTCTATTACTGTGGCCTAAATGTTGTTTCCTCAGTGACTTCTGAACTGATACTTCACTCATCTCAACTGTCTTTATTAAAAAAAATGATTAAAGCCCCCCCAAGAAAAATGAAAACAGAAGAACAAAATAATCTCACCCTCATTTTCTGTGCAACCATTTTAAAGGCTCTCAGGATGTTGTTTTTCATCTTCAGATTAGAGATGTGTGTTTATTCAGATAATCTCTTCTGCATACATGACGGGCTAACACTACCTAGCAAGATGCAGAAGGGAGATTGAGGATATGAAGACAACTAATGCAAGTGCGGTCCTGATGTACTTTTAATTGGGCAATAATGCATTACCGTTCATTAGCTTCCTGAGGACAAGGTCAGGTAAAAAACATTTTAAAATAGATTTTAAACGTAAGCAAGTGGTTTTGCTTGCCATGTAAGTAGGTGTAAGTAACTGGTTTTGACCAGCAGGAGTGGATTACAACAAGGCTCACACGTCATTCGTACCCTGACGATGGGCTGCGTCCTGAAACATGCTTGAAGGCTGGAAGATCCGTCAGTGTTACTCTGGGTCGGTATTTTATGCACATTACATGTTTCTCAGTTGTCAGGAGTTCTTCAGTTACCTGACGCCAGGGTGGATTGAATTTAGTGGCCACCCAGCAGAGAGGAGATTTCGCTTGGTGTGCTCGGACAGCCTTCATTGCTGAGCCTCCACACGCAGAGTTTCCCGTGTTATTTCCCTCTGCTCCAGGTTTCTGTGGAATCTGCTGCTCTTCAGAGACCTCCACCCCGCAGCCGCGCGTGGCAGGTTGAGGGTGCACCCCTCCTCCCCACAGCTGAGCCTGAGCATCAGCAAACCTCCCAGATCAGAAGGAAAACTCATTCGATAGGGAACGGGACACCTCAAACACGTTGCCTTGTGCCTCCTGGCTTTTCAGCACCCCGTTGCTGACTGTGTTGTGCATCCTCCTCCTCTGTCCCCTTCCTCCCATCCCCAGGCAAAGGCTTTCCAAGAAACCGGGCTTGGGAGCACACAAACAGCGATTCTGGGCCATTAGGTGCTACTCTTCCACCTTTTTCATCACTGCTCATTTCCCTTTGATGAAGAGAACCTCTGCTTCCATGAATATAAGAGTAGCCAGTCCCTGCAGTCAAGGTTTATTGAAATCTCCTTCTTATTGATGATGACATTTGAGCAGTCAAGGGTGGAAAGGTTTTGTTTGGTTGTAGCTTGGAAAATGAATCGGTTTCTCCCGTGACATAACAAGTGGTGGGGGATACTGGGGTGAGCAACAGCTCCGTAATGGTCTGGCTGGTAACAGAGGAACACAGTGTGCAGAGAGGGAGGGTGGGAGGAACGTCCATTATGGCTTTTGCTTCCTCTGTTTTGTTTGTCTTTTATATTGTGAGTTCTTCAGGGTCAGCAACCATCTTTGCTGCAAGTTCAGTGCATAGCGGACTTCGGTCCCCTTGGACAGTTTTGTGTGCAAATATAGAGTAGCAACGATGGCAATGAGTTGGGTGGAAGAGCAATGACGGTTCTTAGCACCGTTTCTGAGCCTGGAGAGACCCTGAGCAGAGCACCACGGTGTTACGTCTTGACAAAATGCTGGAAAATGATTTCAGCTACATTTGCTTTCTGGATAGTTTGACAATACCTGTACAGAAAACTGTGGTCTTCCTGTTTCGCAGATATTCCCAGGTGAAGACTGATGCCTGGGAATACTTGGAATTTCTTATGAAGTTGATCATTTAATAGATTGTTTTCCCCCAACAAACAAGAGTCATTGATGTTAAATAGTGGAGAAACACAACTCAAGATCTTCACCTGGGCTGGAGAAGAAGTAATGGCCCACTGATATAGGATAAAACAAAAAATACACAATCCCAAACTTTTAAAATGAGATTGATTAAATATATGGCTTTCTTGCACCTTGTTGTTTGCTGTAAAAACCTTTCGCTTCTGGAATTTGTTGATAAGAGCGTTTTCTGGCATTATACCACCTAGCCATGCCACGTGAGCAACCTGGTGGTTATTAGGCCAGCTTTGACCTCACAGCATTTGTGTTCTTCCTAGTGCAAGTCTACGGAATTACACCGGGAAAGCAAGTAACCACAGGATTCGGTAAGATCTTTTGCATCTCTCAAACTGTCACCGAGCTGAGAGTCCATGAGGTGACAAATTGGATGTTAAATTCACGGGGCCGGGGGTTGAAGTCAGTCATTCTGTAAGGAATGCAATCTGTCCCTCCTCTGGTATTGTTTCAGATAGGCTGCAGTATCCCCTTTTACCTTTGAAGCCTTTAGTCTGCCGTGGTAGCAAGGCATGGAGATTCCCACCCGAGCGGCGTGGGCAGTACCACAGGTCGTCATTTAAGCGATCTGCTGCCGTGTCAGTCACCCCCCTTCTGGTGATGCTCAGCTGGGTCACAGTGGGTGGGTGGGCTGCGGGTCAGACCCAGAGGCGAAGGCACCTCTGGGAAGAGGAGTCCTGGAGAGCTGAGCGAGGCTGGTCCCTTTGCACCTTCCAGTTTGCGTAGTCCCTAGGAAGTCTCAGCTTTCTCGATAGTCCTCGCATTGTTGCTATTTGTAGGTCGTCTGATGGTACCAAGTGCTGAACATTTCACCAGAGGTCGTGGTTTTCCTAATGGAATTGCAAAGATGGTTCATTTGATGCCGCTATGAAACACTCCATTACTGATTTTTTACTTTTTCTCCCTAACTTCTACATGTGAATGTCATTCCCTGTCTTTTGTGGCAAATACTAACCAGGGCACAGCTTCCTACATGAGTAGCATCCATTTTGGAATCCTCATTCGCAATGAAGTGCAGTCAGTGGACGAATCACATCAACAGTGTGTTTATAACAGATGTCCCTAAAAATCAGACCGAGGTAACCCGTGGAGTACAAGCTGCAAAATGATGAAATCGAGGCACAGCTACCTCAGAAACCGCGTGGTTTCTTGCACGCAATGGTGCAACGTGACTTTCAGCTTACACAGAAATAATTTGGAAAATCTCGAGAGGTTGCAGTTGTGAATTTGACTGATTTACTCTTTGACAAAGGAGTATTTCTGTGCACCTGGTTACAAACGTTACATGTATTTTGGCTGGGTTTCTTTGGTTTTGCTGTTTTATAAGGAGACATCCTTTTAATCTGATTTGTAACAAATATTCAAAATATTTGGCGGCCCACCGTTTCTCATTTTGCAACATACGCCATCTTTTTCTCATATTTTTGGTTATAGGGAAACTCCTAGAACTGAAAGGTGGGCAATCTTTTCTCTTTCCTCAGAATCTGAAGAGCTAATATGCTTTTTAAAAAAAATCTCCCTATAGGTATTCAGTTCTTACTGCAGGCAGGTAGTTTTTTCTCCATTTCTGATGTTGGACTAACAGAGACACTTTCAAAATTTCTCAGTAGCTTTGCACCCAAAATATCAGTGCCCTTATTTTGACTCAGGTTTGATTAGGACGGCTGCCACTTATTACAGATTAAAATCGCATTCAAAGTCTCTGTGTTTTGAGCTTTAGAGTAATCCAGGCAAAATCGCCAGCACTCATCTGATTCTGCACCCCCTTTTTTTTTCTAAAGCTTTTTGCCACCTGCGTGGAACTCCTGCTATCTGATTTTTTTCATGTGCTACTGCCATTAGACTGAAATGATTTTTCTTCAGTTTGCTCAAAGACAGATTTAAAGTCAGGTCCCAGAGGTAGCAGGAAAGTCGATCCCCTAAGCTACTCAGTCATTGTTTGCTTTTTTACATGTAATATCCTATTTCTAAGCCAGAGTGTAATTTAAAATACAACACACACTACATAAATACATCCTTTGGAAATTTTGTAATATGACATTTAATGGAAATTAACTGCTTTCATTGTCGTGTTTTGTTGCACGCCCAACCTGAAAAAATGGATAAATCTACTTTATATTCTTTAGAGATATTTCTCAGTCTTTTCTTTTTGTCAGAGTTCCTTGACTTTAAATCAATGTAGCTGTAATAATGCTGTTGAGCTCATTTAAAATATATGCAAAGATTTATAATTTTAAGTGCAGCAGTCCACACAAGAATTACATCTGCATCTCTTACCCCTTAGTTACGCTTTAATAACACTTGAAAACACACAGCTCTGTAGGGAAACACCAGTTAAACCGCCACGTTTATTGCAGAGCTGAGAACAGCAAAGGGTTACTTTAGCCCAGGCATTGTAAGAACAAGCAACAGGACTCCATTGGCTTTAATTTGTCCATGTCTTTCATTTGATACTACCAGTATTAATAGCTTTGCAAGGAAATTCTGCAGTCATTAATCATAATAATTAATCAGATCCAATTATATTGCATATAAATGCGAACAAATTGCTGAAAAAATAATGATCTATCACCAACATGTCACAAGGAAAAAGAGACTAAAATAGTAATTAGAAGCAGGGATTTAGTTGTGTACAAGTACTCTGCAACTGATTTTAGCAGTATGATGATCTGATGATGTAATTAGGGGAAAGAAAGTCTAGCAGGCTTTTGCAGCAGACCCCTTAATGACTGTGCAACTCAAAAAAAAAAAAAAAATCCCCGTATTTGTGGCTGCTTTTACATTTAGCACTAATTCCTTGCTTTGTACAAAGATGATTAGAAAAAATGTGGCTTCGGGATTTTAGACCAAGTTTGCCTCGATACTTCAAAACATTTTCAAAAGCCTCTCTAAAACTGGGGTGGGGCAGCAGCGTTGCCCCCTGGTTAAAGGGTGACACCCAGCACGGATCTGCGCAGTTCAGCGGGAACACGCGAGCGGACCCACGTTTTCATTTCACTGCCCGGCACCGTGTAACCAATTTCTGTTCCAAGCAGAGAGTTGGGTTTGGTTTCCTTTTCTTTTGGCCATGCTTGTGCGTGGCACGAGATGCTCCGTGGCAGTTTGTCACCTCTCGACCCCCCTCTCCCTCCAGCCCGTACCATTCCTTTCCCTCCGAGGCAGATTTTCAGGGGGGCTTTCGGCGCAGCGTAGCTTTACTACAGGCTCTGCTCTCGTTATGCACGCTGCTGATCAGCACACATTTGATGAGTATTAAAACATTCTTTTTGGGAAAAGCACCCCCAAGTCTTCAAAATGTTCTGCACTGGTCCAGTGGATTACACTTGAAACAGTTAACTGAAGACCGATGAGCAGTTTTATGACAGATTTTCTACTTGAAAATAAATGTGAAGTTCATCATAGTTTTCAATACTAAGCACTGCACTTTACTGCCTTTGATCTCGGTGTTGTGACTACTACAAAGAAATAAAACCTTATCTTACCTTTTCCAGCATCTACTGCAGAAGACCTCAATAATGCATAAGAACATCTGGAAGTACGGTAATTTCAGCTATCAGAGATAAGAATTGACACAAAACAGGTAAACCCTACAAAGTCATCATGTTGAAATGAGCTGATTAAGGTCTGCTAACATAAAACATCATGTATGGTGTTTTCATGCTTGCTACATCTTCCCATTTTATATGCAGAAAAAGGAATGCCAATTATTTAATCTTTTTCAGTACGTTTAATAGGTTGATTAGCTGGAAGCTATATTATATTTTTACATAAAGAGACAGAAGTGACTGCAAATCTACTGCCATATATATCTATTTAGAGTTAACTGTGAGTTCATAGAAAATACACGGGCATAGTAAACAGGGTTTTGAAATGACAATTTTTTACTGGTTGCAAGTGCTAATTGCTAGTTTCTCAAGGGTATAGAATTAATCACCTGCTAGATTTACAGTCTCTAGGTTGAGACCTGAGGATGGAGGCAATAAGAAAAGCTCTTGAGGGACATATCATATGGTGAGTCTAAATATCAGTCTCTATGCATATGTAAATTGGCAACAAAGTTTTTTCAAAGCTCAAGTATGCTAATTTCAAACAGGCAAGACTAAAGCTAGCTTTTAGCAGCTGTTTAACGTCTGCCTGTGGGTGGTAGAGAGAGCTTAAAATACAAGCAAACAGTGGTGCATAAGTAATTAAGCAACATTTTGCTGGGCATAAATAATTCTGTTTATATTGCTCTTTGAAGAGTATAGAATACAAAATTACAAAATAACAGATCGAGTGCACCTTTGGTCACCAGAGGTTAACTGCCCTTCCTCTTTACCTTTCCTTCGCTTGCACATTTTTTAGGGAAGAAGTAAATGAGGGTCGTTGCTGCTCTCTGTCATTTGTACATCGAAGAACTTCATTTAACAGTGCAGGAAAACAAAAGCTTAAAAGTTTTTAGCCTGTCGTGTTAAGAGTTGAACAGCTATTCTCAAATAATTTCTCTTCCTAGAATAAACCTCCTTTATGCGATGAAGTGGGTCTGGAACGGACATTTATCTATTTTTAGAGCACTGCACTTTCACCAGATTAGACAAAGTTGATAAAATTATGCTATATGTGCTATTTTGCTAAATTGTAAAAATCAGTGAGTCAGCTCGGCGATTTTCAAGGTCATAAGGCTGTTGATAATCCATAAAACAAAACAGCCTGACTTTTGCAGGTCTTATAATTTAAATTATTGCATGCATTAAAATAATAAGATAGTTGCCATTACGGTATTCTCCTAAAACCAAGTCACTGAAGTGACTGAATGCAAAATGCTCGTGTAATTTTGATAGCTGCTCTGAACTAACAGCATTGGCTAAAAGCTTGCAAAACTAGAAGAGAGAGATTTAAAAAAATATCTCATTTGATTCAGTAAAGACCTTGAAATTAATCACAAGGAAGATGAAAGATGTAACATGATTTGGAAACATCTAGTCTGGAAAAAGGGATTATGAGCGCCGGCTGCGATAAGAGTCAGGGTTTTAAAACTTGGTTTTTACTAAAAGTTGATGGTTTATAGAATTAGCAGCTGGCAGAGCCAGCGGCGAGCAGGAGGAAACCCTGCGCGCCCCTGCGCCGTGTTGCTATAGCAAAAGCGAGGGCAAGCGTGGCTCCCGCTCCGGCAGAAGGGCTGTCACCGGCGGGCTGTCCTGGGCAGGACGGTGGGCAGCCGGCCGGGGGCGAGGAGACCGCCGGCTGCAGAAGTGGTTTGCACCTGCCCACGGGGGGCTTGGGCCTCTGCACCCCGGGAAATCTCCGCCGCGGGGGGCTGGGGGGCTGCGGCCCGAGGTCTTGGGGAAGCGGGCGCAGGGGAGGCAGGAGGCCGGCGCGTCTCCTCTGGTTGTGACGTTTCCCTAATTCTTTGGACTTTCGGGTTGCCCGGGCAGGTCCCGCTGCAGCGCTCCCCACCCCGGGGGTTTGTGCAGGGCCGGGGCAGCGCTGGGGGCTCGCTGCTGTGGGGGACCCCTGTCACCGCTGCCAGCCCCTCCTCATGGGTCACCTTGGCTTTGCCTCTCCGAACACCTGCAAGACGGCTTGGCTCCCGGTTTTTTGTAATTCAGGCCTTTTTCTTTTTTTTTTTTTCCCTCTCTTCTCCCTCCAGACTCTTCTCGCCTATTTCTTTTAGTTTAATTATTCATTTCCTAATTCCCTCGCCTCTCCCCGCAGAACTCATCTGGCAATTTGTCATTGTGGCTGAACAACGCCGCGTGGGTCAGAGCCGAGGTGTTAACGCTGGCGTCGGGGCTGACGGGGAGAATGTTCTTTGAGCCCAGCCACCAACACAGCTCATTAAAGACCCCAGGCTGGCCGTGCTCGTATTCAGTGTCACAGGAATAGCACTTTACAGGCTCCAAATCACGAGCAAGGACTGGCACGCAGGATCTGGGGACTCTGCAGCTCTACCCGTGTCTGCCCAGTTCAGCACGGGGACTCCCCCTTGCCGGTGTGGGGGCATCCCACAAAACGGGCGTAAGGAGGAGGGTTTTGTCTAGTCACGAGAACCAGTGGCGCTGAAAGAGTAGATGAACTGGAAATACAGCTGCATAAATCATTCCAGCTCACTTATTGGGGAGGGAGGGGGTGGCTGTGATGCTCTGGGTACGGACAGAAGCGAGCTTCAGAACGGGCGATAAACTCTGCGTAAACATGATGAAATGGGGCCAGAAAATACAGACGTGAATGGTCCTCCAAATGTTGAAGAAAACAAACCAAGCAGGTTTCAGTTACGCCAGTTTGATGGTACTACCTGTTAAAACTCTGAGAGAGTTGAAAATTCAGGGTTTTGTGAAATTGCAGTCACAATGCTTGTTGCGTCAGAACAAAACTATTTAATGTTGTTCGCGCTCTAAAAGAATATGATGTGGCTTGGTGTTGGCGGTTGGACTAGATGATTGTTGTAGGTCACTTCCAACCGAAATAGTCTATTCTATCCTACTTGTTAAATGTCTAGATATTTAATTCCTGAATGAGCAGCCTATATTTGCTGGTTTGAGTATAGTCATCATCTTCTATCCCTTTTGCTAAAGTTTCTTCTTTCTTGCCTATAAATATTACTTGTTCAGACTCGTTTTCTTCTCTGAACCTCTTCTCTTTCACCTGCTTTGGGTGATAGTCGCTATTCTGCCTCTCCAGATGTACGAAGCCAGTTTTTCAAGTATGCTTTCCTTTCAGTAGTCAGCATCAAGAGAGCAGTAGATAGCAATAAGGACATCTAGCAATTGAGATAGATTTGGTTTTGTAATTATTTGGTCAGAGGAAGAGGTGACAAACATGTTCACATTTATTTTTTTGTCTTAAAAAGGAGTTGGCTATGACCTTCACTCTCCCCTCCAATTACTGAGCTGATATTCCTTTTTTTTTTTTCAGAGTATTTTTGTTCTTTTCAATAACCAAAAAGGACCCATTTGTCTGAGAGCCTTCACGGCTTTTTGATTTTACAGGGTGCCTCTCTCAGGTCTCAGCCATCAAGCGGGTTTGGAAGCCTTCCCTGCTGCCAGGCAGGGTGGATGTGGTTCCTCAAGCCCTCTCGTTCTTGTACCCTCCATGGTCAAACCTGCCCCGCCTCGCGTCGAGGAGTCTGCTTCTCACCTGGCTTTGTGAAAAACCGGGCTGTGTTCACCTGGGAAAGAGGCATTTATTGATCTCCTTAATGATTTTCCTTATTAATCCATGGAATTTATACCGAATAAAATTCCCGCTTTCAGTTAGCAGTAAGAACCAAACCAAGAGAAAAACAAGGAAGAAGAGAAAAATATGATTTGTAGCCAAACTGCCAGTTACCAGAAAGAGAGAATTCTTGCAGAAACATTTAATATAATCAGATTTCCTGCCAGATTTATGTTCTGGGCTTCCACTTTTGCAGTAGTTCAGTGATCTCAGAAAACTTTTGGGTGTTTTTCATGGACACTGTAAAGCCCAGCAATACAGGGAAGCTTTCCTTGAGACGTTTCAGCTTTGATTCCTGTCCGTTCAGGCACCTTTCTTTGCAAAGCACATCACCGCATTCGGGCTGTGCTCTCCTGTGTGTGGGCACGCGGCTTCCTTCAGGCTCAGTAGGATTTTTATACATATGAGAGGGGAGAATTTGTCCCTCAGCTTATCTTAGAGTAAAAGGATCATCCGTTACTGAGGACAATAGTGCAGCTCTGGAATACTACATTTTAAATAGTATATCTGCAGAACAACATCCTGTATTGATTTTTCATTTTATTTTGTTTTTCCTCAGGGCTTTTTTATTGGTATGATTATGTGAGTTTGCTTCCACCTGCTACCAAGCGCTTTCTTTCATCTTATAGGCACTGATTTACATAAAACCTAAAAGCAAGAGATAATAACAAATATTTGGCTATTTCATGAATTTTAAAATTGTTTCCATTATCAGGCAGAAGTACTTTTGCATAGCCTTTATTTCTCACCGAATTTTTGACTACTATCGTTAAAGAAAAAAAAAAGAGCAGTTTCCTATTTCTCTCCTTTTGACTAGTATTTTACATTTGCTTGAACATAAATGTTTTACAGTGAAAGCAATCCAATTAAGAGCAAGTAACATGCTGCCAGTGCTGTTAACTTCCCAATAATATTATAGTATTAAAAAAAAAAAAAATCCAGTAAGCTAACAGTCCAGTTAGCTTCCACCAATCCTGGGAAGATTTCTTTCAGCCCCAAGAAACTTGCACATTATATTAAAAAAAAAAAAAAAAAAAAGCCCTCTTCAGCTGTCATGCTGCTGTGGCAGAATTTAGTTCTGTTCTCAAGAGCTTCCTTGTCCCATGAGTGCAAAGACAATGGTCCACTATATAGAGAGCCAATAAATCAATTAGCTTTAACAGCCAGCGTTCAGGAAATGCATTTATTCTCTTCAATGAAAACACAGTTTTTACTTGTAGCCATACTTCATACTGTTAAGGTCAATTTTTCATGTGGAAATTAAATCCAGTGGATGAAAAACTGCTTGTATATTCCATAAAGCAGGAAAGAACCGTTCTTACTGATGTGGGATCACAAGTTTGCTTTATTTGTAATTATCCTCCTTTAGAGTAATTGAGATTCTAAACAGTGGCTAATGGCTTGGCTGTCTCAAATTACTACTGCCTGTAACTTTACCTTTCCAAAAATAAGTGAGCTTTTCAATTGCAACACAACTACTAAAGCCTGGGTCATTTTGGAACAATTAATTGAGAGAGGTGATTAATAGCTTAATAATGGGTTGCTCTGTAAGTGCAGGGAACACGTAGAAAAGGAATATGCATTTTTTTATCCCTAAAACATTGCCTAACTGGAAGCTCGGTGGTTAGCCTTCCAGGCGCGCCCGAGATGTTTCTTTTGAGACCCTGGTTTGGTGTCATCTGAGGTGACCAAAAATCTCTGCTGCCACTTAACCTCTTGGGTGCTGCGAGCCGAGGGACGCAGAGGAGGGCGAGGGTTCGGTCAGCGCCTGCGCCCGAAGGCGGTAACGCTGGAGAGCCGTTAACCGCACCATGCGCTGCCGGCGCGACCGAGCTCGGAAACGGGGAGATGCTGAGAGTCCCGTCCTGCAGGCGGAGGCATGAGGAAGAGAGGCCCAAGGACTCACCCAAAGCCACCAGCCTGGAGAAAGGGAATCGGGATTTCCACGCCTGCCCTCCTTCCTCTGCTTCAGAGGTGTGCGACATCAGTATGTGCGGGTCCAAGGGAAGTCTACAAGCTGCTCCCCAGGGGGAGAAGGGAAGCTGCAGGAGGGCAAACGTAAAGGAAAAAGAGGCAGTTTATTATCAGTGGTCTTAAATTCTTTACATGGGAACCATCAGCTCCAAGCTGCAAACAAAAAAAGCCCACAGAAAACTCCAAACCCTAGGGAAAAGAGAAATGTTGAAGGAGAACCACTACTCAAGGTCACGCTGCCCAGGGAACCTCAGTGAGACAGAAAAAGCTTGGTACGCTGCCTGGCTGAGCGTACAGATGCTCCGTGAGCCGATGCTCACGCCAAGCTGTGGCTGTGAAGGGTTGGCTGGATCTGTAAACCAGTCCGCGTGGAGTCTGGGGGTCACCAAGGAAGGCAGAGCCCGTTTGAGCAGAAGGGGTCAGGACTCTGCAAAGTGTTTGAGGTCCTGAGCTGGTGAAGGTGCGAGTCCTGGCTCCCACTTCTGCCCACAGTCAGGAAAAGCAAATTCTGTGCCTGAAAAGCAACTTCTGCTCACTTTCCTGTTCCTGCCACTTTCCCGGTACAGGTCAAGGAGGTACAAGGTAAAAGGTGTCTTCTCCATGGCCATCAGAGCACGTCGTGAATAGTGTGGTCACACCTTTTATGTAGGTAGTGGCGCTATGCAGATGTGCTTGTGTGCGAGATAGTCGCTATCTTTGCTTTCTGGGGTGATTTCAGTAACTTTTTGAAAATGCAGCTTCAGAGCCCCAGCTGAGTGACTGCAGAGGTCAGAAGGACAGCGCGAAGGTCTGGAGCTGCACACACCAGACACCACTCGGTCCCGAGACAGGCAATCTGTTCTGGGCTCTGCCAGCACAGGGAGCGATGGGTCTTTATTTCTGCCCCTTCCTTTTTCTTTTTTCTTCTTTTTTTTTCCCCCTCTGTGGGCATAAGCAATGTTTACAGCCCTGGTAAAGAGCTGCCTTGGCCAGAGGACATTGTGGGGCGCTCAGACAACAGCCAACTTGAGCGTCACCATTCTGGGTCGCACTGCAAGCCCAACCTCAACTACCCGTCTGCCTGTTAAAACACGTTAGGAGAAGGCGCCGTACCTTGCTGTGTGTATGAGAATTGCACCGGTGAAGGTGCTTTGCTCTGCGTAGCAAACCCTTTCCTCTACCCAAAGGTGTGGGACCAGCTTTTCTGGGTCAGACATCCAGAACGCAGCCGATGCCGGTGCTTCAAGGGGCCAGCAGGCTTCAGCTTTACGGGTAATGTGATTTCCTCAGCTTCTGATGGAGAGAAGGGAGTCGCTGGTGAAGCTGGTATCACTGATAATTTGCCTTGAGATTTTGTACTGGTGAGTGTGATGGTTTTGGTTTTTCCTCATCCTCGATATACAAAGCGAGCCGAACTGCAGTTTGGAGCTGCATCGGGCTGTCTTGTATGAACTGTGGCTTTGGGATCTCACGCTGGCCGGTGGTACAGCTTGCCAGCGGGGCGTTTGCCAGCAACAGGCAACCTCCCCAGCCTGCGGCCAATTTCAGGGGAACTGCTGGGGCACTTCTGAAATTATAAACCCTGTGCATTTTTTAAATAGCTCTGCCCAGGTTATCATCTGCTGCTGAGTTTGATCTTTCTGGAACAGAGGGCTCAGGGCAATTGCAAGTTTGGACAATTAAAAAATCTTTTTTTAAAGGAACATGGTCACACAGTGTTTATAGGGCAAAAAATTCTTCACTGCCTTTGTCCTTAAACTTTTGCTGACCCTTTGTGTCTCTCATGTTTATAGATCTCTGTTTCTCCCACAAATTTAGCCTTGCTTGCTGCTACCCACGCTGTTTGCAGGCAGAACAACACAAACCCTTCCAGGGGTCCCTTCCAGCACATGTTTCTTGGGTCTATTGTAAGGCAAAAGCCAGTGCAAGTGAGAAGAGCAGGTGGTTAGAAGGAAACCGAGTCCCTTCTTTGTGTCCGCAGGGAGAAGCGCAGATGAGTCTGGTCCTGCCTCACCTGCAGAGAAGCAAGACCCGAGTCCATGCTGCACGCTACAAAAGGATGAGCTATAGTAAAAATATTCTTTATGCTCGGTAGAAGTTTAAATAAACTTCATTTTAAAACCAGCTAATGCATTAATTTACATTAATGTATGCATCTTAAGTTATAGTAATTAGTTGTAATTATCATTTGGCTGGAGTAGAGGTAGAACTTGGAGTGTGACTGTTCAGTCTGATATTTTTGCATTTTCCATAGAAAAAGCAACGTCTGCAACATGTGAAGACATTCTTGAATAGCAGATACTTCTGTACAGATTTGAAAAGATTCTCAAAAATTTCATGAAAAACAATTTAAACTGTCTTGCAGCATTACAGGGGCGATATTCTTCAAATGGTGAACCGGTCTTGGGAAGCAGCTCCAGTGCACAAGCAGAAAGCCTGTGTTTTGCACCAGTTTTACATATGCAAGGTTTAGGAGAGCTCGTGTGGCAGAGGACAGTAAGAAAGAACAATTTGGGAGTCCCAATGCGAATGGTAGAGCATATTAAGGAAGCGGAGCATGCCCTAAATACTGGAGCATTAGGAGTCACACTGGCACTGCAATGGGGAAATTGGGTGGGAAGGGATTTTGTAGATCTCTGTTGCAGTAGCTGACTTCTTGCTGAGTTTCCTCAGACTCGGGTCAATAACGAACACATTTATTCTCTGCTTTTTGTCTGAGAAGTCCATCAGAGAGAGTGAATGGAAGTAAACAGAAGAAGGCTCTGAAAAGGAAGCAGAAAATAAGATTTTTATTGTAGCATTTGCATAATAGTCATCTTGTAAAATTGCTTGGAAATAATAGGAGGAGGAGATGGGGCTGAATAGGTTAAGTAGAAGGACAGTCAATTTTTAGTCATGTTAGAAGTGGTAATGTTTTCTCCTCTCTTTGATACAAGGAGTAGTACTCCTCATGTAATGAGCAGAGTTTAAGGCAAGGTTATGTGAGAGAGATTAACTGAACAAAGTGTGAGCAGCTAGAGGAATGGTGTACCGCGATTCCAGCTCAGGAGATACCTGCTCAGGAGAGAAGACTGCAAGGTCATTATTAACGCTCCAACAAAAGGTATTTCAGAAGCTCTTACAAAACCCTGGAGCTCAGGGTTTGCCTTTAAGATGCTGGAGATCCCCCCAGCTTGCTGAAGGAATGGAGTTTTACTTTGGCTGCGCGTTGGTGTGTGCTTAGCTTTTCTGTTGGCAAAAGGCGCGACCCATTCGCTTCTGGGCTGCACCTGCCTGCAGCTGGGCAGCCGTCGCTGCGGGATGGAGGCGGTGGTGGGGCTGGCCCCGAGCGATGCCCGTCCCAGGGCAGCAGCTCCCCACAGCCCCAGCACCCAGCACCCACCCCACCTGTCAGAGCACGGCCCGAAGCAACGCCCTTGTGTGGACCAGACGTGTGCTGGTGTCTGCCGTGGTTCGCACGGGCGGCGTGAGGGGGCAATCCGGCACGAGGAGGGTCTGCGTGGGCCAAGGATGGTGCGTGAATAACCAGCCTCAAGGACAGCTCGTGTTGCGTGTGCGTAGGGATCGCATTTGTGTGCGCGTGTGTACAAAAGGTGAAGAACCAGGTACAAAGAACTTACTTATTGCACTCAATACGTTTTCACAAGTATAGTGACTGCTTCACCGATGAATTCCCAGCTGACCTCCAGGTAGACCTTGCTGTGCCGTTCAAAACCACATCAGCTTACGTGGCGCTTCAGGACACGGTTTGGTGGGCATGGTGGTGTGGGGGTGATGGTTGGGCTTGGTGATCTTAGAGGTCTTTTCCAACCTTTATGATTCCATGATTATTTCTCCCATTTTTTGTACCTGCGCTTGCAAACGGCGAGTGGCTCAGCGTGCGTTGCCTTATCCCGCCGCGCTGACACGGGTGGGTAGTGCTGGCATCAGGGAACACGGTGCCCGCTTCCCACACACGGTCCCGCTGCCGTACGGCCGACCAAGGGAGCACGAGACCCTCTGTTGTCTCGTTACAGGCAAATTTCTTTGCTTGTATAAAGTGCCTTGGAGGCTGTCATGGACATCATTTTTTTTCTTTTCTTTGTGTGTTTTTGTTTTCCCCTATTATTGTAATGTCAGCAAAGAATATTATTTAGAGAGAATTAACTTGGTTTTGAATCATTTCATTATGAGCAAATTCATCAAGCACCTGAAGTTTCTTCACCTTATGCCATCAGAAGCATCTAATTTACGTAAAAATTTTAAGATTAAATATGACGATAATGAGTAACCACAGCTAAACTGATAGAAATGTGCTTGTTTATTTTATGCTAATTTTTTGAGGACACTGGAAGGTTTGGAAAGAATTTAAACTCATGCTTGAAATGTATTGATTAGTGAGACTTAATTTTTCTTTAGCTCTCTCTGATAGTGTTGTAAATATTTTCATTTGTTACGCATAACAAAATATACATTAATCTGTCAGAATGTAAATGGTTTTCTGCTGGCCACTACGGCTTGAGGGATTTATTCCAAGTCAGTCATGTTACTGTTTGCCCGCAGGACGTATAATATATATTTTAAGGGAATGTGGATTACTGTAAGACACTTATATTATTTGTGTGATTAATATTAGTGTTACAATGAATGAGGTCTGTGGTCTTGCTTTGCTCTTATAGTGACTTAATCATTTCTCACAACAGTGAAGTCATCTTAATAAAACATTCCATACAGCAGTTTGTTTCTTCTCAGATATGACAAATGCAGCTGCGGCAAGATGTGAATTTTCTGTTATTAAATATATAGTATCATGAATTTAATTTACTGTAAGACGTGTACATGATATCACTACGTAGCAGAGTGACATCTGAGTTCAAGCCCATTTCTCCTAGCCCGGGTGGGACTGAGAGGAAGACTATGGCAAACCACTATATTTTTAAAGTTCATTTCTCAGCACGACTGACTTTTTCCTGAAGTTTTGGATGTGGAATTTCACACGTTGAAAAAGGTCAGCCCTGTAGAGGCGTATTTAAAGTTTCATGTGTGTAGTTTGCCACGACACGTGCGCGCTTGGCCCCCCGCACCCCCCACGTTCCAGCACCGCCTCCCCCAGCACTGCATCTTCTCCTTCTTCACTCCGAACGTGTCAGCCACCCACGCTGCAGTACCCGCCCTCCTGCCGCTGGAGTGGAGTCCAGTTTAAGCAATGAAACCCATGGTGGGAAGGACATTAAGGCTGACCCTCCCCCTCCGTGCTATGCTGCGTCGGGAGCCCCGCCACGCTGGCCCCGGGGTGAGGAGAAGTCCCAGCTCGTTGCGGGTGCTCTTGAGGGACGAAACATCCCCAGTGAAATCCGGGTCCTCGGCATGGGGTGAAAGGCGGCCACCCGGCGGGCTTTGCCCACCGCCTTCCCTGAGCAAGCTGCCCCAGCAGTGTCCCCAAGCCCAACCACGGCCGCATGCCTCCCCGTGCGTGAGCCAGCCTCCGATTAAATTATTTAATCATATTACTTCCTAACTGCCATCAAAGCCTTAATGGCTAAAACTTAAACGAGCTAGTTCTGGGGTTACATTTCTGCGTGGGGCTTGCGGCGATGCCCCAAACTGGTGGCGGAGCCTCGAAAGCGCTGGGCTCCTGCGCCCTGCCCTGGGCAGGGGAAGCCCGCGGGAGTTACCAGTTCTTGTTAAGTGGTGAGCGTTGGCGTATTGCTTTAATTAGGTACGTTTACTGTGACTGCAGCAGCACAGCGAAAGGTGGCCCGGTACCCTCGCACTTCTTTAAAGTCATTACATTAATAAGATATATCACCCACAACAGCACTCCGTGCAGTTCAGTGTGTCGTATCTGTTGTGATGGATATTAGCGGGCACAAGAAACCTCGGTGAAACATGTCTGCTGCGTGTTGTAAACACTCAATTAGACAAACGCCCACCCGAACGGGCTGTCCGTACCCTGCCTGCCTGCCTGACCACCCAGGCAAAAGCCTGAACAGACAAACGGTCTTTGCCCCGTCTCCAGGTTCAAGCCCTTCGCCCCGGCGGCAGGAGCCCCGTCCTCTCCAAAGGCACCGTGGCCCCAGCGAGAGACGCGCTAGGGCCCTAGAAAGGGCTTGGAGCGGAGAACAAAGAGGTTTGTGGCAGAGGTGGTCGGCCCTCGTGTCTAAGGTGCACAGCTATTGCCCCTAAAATTTAACCCCCGTGCTGCTGTGGCACTCCCTGTGCCGCCGGCATCGTGTCATCAGCGCTGCTTTACGGTACGGCAAATGATGGGTGTTCAGAAAGCCAAGTCCTCTCTCTAAAGCTTTGAAAACAGCTTATGTGGTGTAAACAGGGTGCTTTATGAGCGAGCTTCAGTCAAACACTGGTCTTCTCACACAGCAAATACGTATCACGCATTTTACGGTTTAAAAGTACTTAAAATTATCCGGCTTCGAGTGGAAGTTGTCTACAGTGCAAAAGAATGATGTTGGTAATTACAATAAATTCAGCTAAGATACGGTGGACAAGAGCTTTAAAAACTTCAGAAACATCAATTAAAGCCCAAGTTCTGTGCAATAAGCATCAAAAATTGATAAAAACTCAAATTTAGGTTTTTAGATTTAGTGTTTAAATCAATCAACTGCAAACAAGATTTAATTAAAGAATATTATTTCAAAGTGTAATTACCTACTGGGATTAGAATGAACCTCTATTGCCCATAATGTTCTCCTACTGTGATCCCACACTGAAAAATGTTGAGTTTTAGATTAATATGCATCTTGTAAGTACAAGTCCTAATCTCAATCTTAAAGGACATTTAAAACACACTTGGAACCTTCTATGCAATCAAGCACAGTGTGACTACAATGTCCACCATGCTAAATTTGTGATTACATTTTTTATGTGCATGATTTAAATCGCTTTAGCAGCCGTCCAGGGAGCATTTTACCCTGCATATTAATTACACAAAGGCTTTGTCATGTGAGGGTCTCAGTGGTCATGGTCTGTAATCCAGCTCATTTGAACTGTGAGTACAGTTTTTGAGCATGCTGTGCACATCAAGCTCAGCTTTAAAGCTAGAATATGCTGAGATGGTTAACAGGTATGGGTCCTGCTTAAGGAATGAATGCCATTTATTTAGTGACATCTGCAAACTAATTGCTTAAAAATCTGCAGCTGAAAAATCTTGCTCACAAAGATTTGCGAATCCACAGTAAAGCAGGGTCTGCTATTCCAGCATCCTGTTATCTCCAAAGAGCAAAATCCCAGGAAAAACTACTAGAAACCAACCACAATTCTTCCTCAAAGGGATATCTATGCTATTCTTTTGACTCAAACTACCGACAGTTAAAACTACTTGGTACTTAATATTTTTCAACTACCTGTGTTCTTCCCTTTCATCAGAACAGCCTTTCCTTTTTAAAAGAATTATCCCATCTAGTCTAGGGTTTTTTTTTTTTAAATTTGTCCATCTTATTTGGATCATAACCTCTTAGTTGCGAGGCATTTACTGTTGTGTACAGCGCTGCAGACCAATCAAGTGTAGCGATGATAAAGCTGAAGAGAACATTTCAATACACATACCTTTCCCTGCATGTATATTTTTTTTAGACTGCTTTAGTCATGTTAAAGTCTGTCATTATAGCACCTATGAAAAAATACGTCTTATGGTTAGATTTAGGAATGTGAGAGCTGAAAGAGCTGATGGGAACCCGTGCACCCAGTTCCAGTGGAGGAGATCAGGCCGGACCCCGTTTGGCGGGTGGTAAACCTGTTCTGATCGATGGACTTCTTGTGCCAACAAAGAGACCAGGGTTTGCTTTTTCGTTCAGCCATCCTGCAATCCTTAATTATTCCTCACTTAGGAAACATTTAATTGAAGCCATAAGTAGGCCATATTTTTATTATTCTAATGAGATTCATGGGACTACTCACGTAGCAGAGAGAGACTTGGAACCTCTCTTCCCTTTCCCTTTGCACAAGAACAAAATGAGAATAACGATACTTAAAAACGGTGCCCAAAGCTTTAGAAAAAGCGCTTTTCAACAAATCTGTGTGAGTGGATTGTGGAGGGCGTGGCCATGCGAAGCCAGCCTGCCGAAAGACCCGCAAACGTTTACAACAGGGGCATGTTTCTCACTAATCGTGTCTTCCCGGTTGTCACGGTTAACGCCAAATTGTTTTGGTAGAGTTACCAAACCCGGTCACTCATGGCTGGCTGCCAGGACCATCTCTCTCAGCGCTCAGCCCAGTGGGGATAGAACAAAAAACGTCATCCAGAAATCTATAGGTTGGCTGCGTTTGCTGCGTACCGGGGAGCCTCGTGGAGAGGAGGAGAGCGGCGGCAGAGCCGTGACCAACAGAGTGCGGAAAGGGGAGCTTAGGACTTGACTGCAGACAGACGATTCACTCTTTGTCTGGTTTTCTTGGAAAGCACGGATTGCCTCTATGCTCTTGGAGTTTTGCTTCTATGCTCTTGGAGTTTTGTACAACTTCAGATTTTCTGAAATCTGTATTCCGAAAAATCACCCACGTTTCAAGTGACAGGAGTTTTCGGTTACTAAAAGGCAGCTCTTTTTCCTCTCAGTTTCCTCCGTTTTAATCTGGTTTTTATTAATTTTCCAAAAATATTTCACCAGCAGGAAGAAAAAAAGTGAAAGTAAATTTGGAAAACGTACTTGTGTTGTTCTAATGCCTGTCCATAGCTGTTCTTATTCTGTTGGTCTTGGCCTGCAGCGAAGAAAACCCCCAAACCCTTTTCTAAGTAATCTGGAGTAGGATTCGTGACAGTTCTGCCGTGTGAAATCTGGAGAGCAGTCTGCATGGCAAGTGTGCCAGGGACGCTGGTATGGCTCCAGCTGGTGGAAGATGTAGGGGAGCGATGGCCGTGACTGATTTCTCAATTCGCTGACCAGACTTAAAAGAGAAATGCAGTAATTTCAGTTGCACCATTTGAATGGAAACGCCTCTTCTTCCATCTTTCTAAGATTTTAAAGACTAAACTAATAAGCGAATTGGAAAGGAAAACACTGTTTGTAGACAAAAAGCCTGCATTGTCTAGCTTTGAAATACCAAAAAACTGGGTTTTTTTCCAAACTAGAAATTGTTCTTCAGTTTTAGTCAGATCTGTGAATTTAGTATTTTCTTGGGGTTTTTTGTTTATTTTTCCCAACAATTGGGGAAAATTGGGAATTTTCCCAATAACTGTTTGGGCCAGTCGTAATACACACAAATTTTTAGTATTTGTTCTTTGCAATTCCTCCATTGGGAGGGCCGGGATGGCTCTGTGCCGAAGGCCAGTGTTCCAGCAGAACCTTCTTTTTCTTGAAACTTGTGCTAAAAGACCCACGCAGATTTTTGAAGTGAAAAATGCCATTTCAGTGCATGGGCTGTGCCTCTAAGGCGTTTTATAGTCCCGTCTAATAGAGATGCCCATTAATGAAATCTACCCTTTGGAGTTGGGGAGCTATTTTTCTGGAAAACCCACCCCAAATCTGTGGCCTTTTACATTAAATTTTAATCAGTCTCGAATTTTGAAATCTCAGCATAAAGCTGTTGATATCGGTCTCCTTTGATAAATTATAAAGGTAAACTTTAATGAACAGTGAATAGGATCACCTTTGCTACTTGGGGGTAATAGAATAAAAAAGCAAACAAACACATTTTTCTTACTGCCACATGCCTCTCCGTAATAATAAGTTTTGTGTCTTCTGCAGAAATAGATGCTGTATAAAGTCTCATTAAATTAGCTGACTGATGGAATAAATACAGAGCCCATGGCTCTCCAGTCCATAGTAAACTAAGCAAGGGTCTTGATATCTTAGAGTTCTGCTTATTTACACATGCCTCGGACTCTTCTCACAGATATGTAAATTATTCTGGTTAAAACTAAATGCTAAAGTCTACACCATTAGTCTTCCACTTCATGATCTCCACATGGGGCTGTTAGAGGGATAATGTACCATACAATACACGGTTTACTTTTAATTAATAGAAAAAAAATGTGAAATGAATATTAAATGTAGCTTAATGTGAAAGAAACCTCAAAGCAGTATGGTTGTTATTTTTTTTTTTTTTTTAATATTCAGCTCTGCTTGGGCATTAGAAAATAAGAAATGTAGTAGCAGCCTGGAAACATCATTAAGGCATGGGAAAAGAAGGAGAAGCAGGTAAAGGCACAAGCAAAGGGAGGCCAGACCCAGCCCCGGGGGGGGTACACCTGCCTGGGGAGGCACA
Source organism: Leptosomus discolor (assembly GCF_034619465.1). Lineage (NCBI taxonomy): Eukaryota > Metazoa > Chordata > Aves > Leptosomiformes > Leptosomidae > Leptosomus > Leptosomus discolor. Next base: position 1,157,074 of record NC_141395.1, read on the forward strand.
GGAGCTCTGTTCAGAGCCCCCGAAATACTGAGAGCAGTTGTGCTCACAGCTCCCTGGGCACCCTGCTGGAATCGTACCCCACCACGTAACGCTGGAATTGCAGAATCTGGTATTAAATCTTAATATAAAAAACCCCTCATCGAATAGAAGCATTTAATTAAAACACAGGATCTGTTTGTCTGCGTTATAATTCAACGTGTCAAAATTAATGCTCCTGTTTTTAATAAATAGAATTACCAATTCACAAACAGTTTGTCACACTGTTCTCAACAACAGAATGGAATTTTAATTATATACCATTATTTATTGCGATGAAATGAGTGCGTTCCGTAATATTTGCCGACAGTACAAGTTAGGACTTAAGAAGAAAAGCTCCATGAAGTCATGATTTCCTCAGGTGGTACCCCCTTTGTCTCGTTTGGCTCACTCAGGAGAAGGTACGAATCTTAGAATGAGACAAAGACTGTGAACAGCCCTGCGGAGGCTTTAGGAGATAACAAGGTGCTCACTGAAGGCACTTGTTTGTAAGATTAAAGGGTTTGAACTAAAGCCTGAAATTAGTAACTTTTCATCCCTTTTACCAAGACAAGCCAGTGTTTTGCAATAAAATAAGGACCCTCTGTTCTAAAGCCTCTTCAGCAGGCGGAGTGTGAAACTAAATGCTACTTGCTCATTTCTAAATTATTCATACATTCTTAATTGTGATGTTATCCTTATAAATGATAGTAATGGTACCATTTAAAGCCTAAAAACCGGCAAGCACCTGCTGGTGAAACGGGTTCATTTAATGCACGGCAGCTGAATCTTTAATACAGGGGATAAATGAGAAGGCTCTGGTGGCAAAAATACAGTGACACACTTGATTTTTACAATGAGGCACTAAGTAACCTGAGCCAATTGCTGGGTGGGAAGGGAAATCCAGTGCCTGGTTCCCAAGGAAAACTCACAGACAGGATGGATTAACTGTCCTGGGCTCCGGCTGGAAAGGGGCATAAATACCGGTGAACTTCACCTGCGAGGAGTTCAACTTCCAAGGACTCTTTCTGTCTTTACTGGCAAAATGACATCGTTTGCTCAGCGGCATGGAAGGAGGTAAAAGCACGGACCTCAGCTGGGGAGCAATGGTGTCACCCGAGGGGCTCGGGCTGGGCTGTTGTCTCAGACGGGTGGTGGTCTGGGATGGGGGCTCAGGGGCGTTTCCTTGCCATGATCCTTGCTGCGTCCTGCTGTAGGTCAAACCACGGGATGTACCCTCCTAGAGCCTGGCTTTTCTTCTGGGAAACAAGAATTATAAGAGAAATATGGCCCCTAAAGAAGAAGTAGGACCTGGCGTAGGTGGTGCCCAGTCCTCTTTCAGGTACCTGGAGTTAAGTGTGGGGCTGACCTGGGTAACGCAACAGTCAACGTTCCTGTTTCAGAGGGGGCACAAAGTAAGCTTAGAAAGGTGGAACCCCTTCTTGTCGATTGAGATAAAATTGATCCAAAACTTGCACTTTTTAGGCATTTGCCATTGAAAACAAAAAAAAAATGAAGATCAGCACTTCAAACACTTATTTAAATTATTTGAAACATGCCAAATCATGCTGGTTCGAAAACTTGAAGTAGGTGCAAGGTCACAATTTGTTTTTTAACTCCACTGATGAACAACCGAGCATTAAGCTTTTGCATGCAAAGATATATTTTTATTTTATTTTTTTTTTTTTTTGTGATTCCTGAAGTGGGTCACAGTTTGGGAGGCTTTTAAGGCCTTTCACATCCTCTTATTTTCCCAGAGGCTCCTTCCCGCCGGGCTTGTCTGCAGGTGACCCGGTCACACTGCTCTTGGAGGCAGCTGCCAGCGCTTCAGCTGAACCCCGCCAAAGCTGACCGCGTATCCCCGCAGATGGTGGTAATGGCGATCACCCTCCTCCTTGTCCTGGTGGGGCCACCTGGGTGGGGGGAGGAGGAGGAGGAGGAGGAGGAGGAGGAGGGTGCCTGTTGGGGGAGGGTCCTGGGCAACTCCCTTCATTAGCTGGTGGGGCTGGAGCAAGGCAACTCCCAGGACGGCAAGGTGAGGTGCTGGGGTGGAGCCCTGCGGACAGGAGCATTCAGGAGAGCTCTTGGTGAGTGGGGGGGAAGGAAAAAGTTATTTGTAAATTATTTATCGTTTCTTTAAAAGCAACAACCAAGAAATGTATTTAAACGTTTTGGGTTTTTTTGAGTTAAGATGTGTTTTTGAGAATCTCTGAGGCTGCTGGTAGCTTGTGCTTTGCTGGGATGGAAAGTGAATCGGCGTCTCTCTCGTTCCTGTTGGTTTCACTTTCTGTTTCTCCTACAACAGCCCAAGGCACGGGGGGGAGGGGGGCTTAGGGACTGTGCTGGCCTGGGGAATACTGTGGTTTGCCTCTGCTGCTTGATCTTCTACCGACTGTTACTGTTGGGTGTGAAAATTTTAAACTGGGGACAAGGGTGAGGCCCTCTGGAACTATTTTTGTAGAGTCTGAGATTCTCTGAAACACTTTTAGTGGCAAAATGGGCTTTAGACAACCTTACTTCTTTTTAATGTGACAATTTCTGGATCCTTTTTATAATTATGTTTATTGGCTGCTCCTTTGGGACCTCTCAGGTTGTCTCTTGGGCAAAGTCCCCAAGTCTGGTGGTGGCTGGGACTTTCTGAGCCTGGTGAAGTTAAGGAAAAGGTCAGACTGTCAGGGGAATGCTTTTTGTCTTCCAAGATTTGGCTGTAAAACACAGAAAGGATGCTTGTTTATTAGGGCAGAATAAAATACCTGCTTTGGGAGCAAGTTACTGGCCTGCTCTGTATTTGCCTTTTTCTGTGTGGGGGAGGCATCCCTGTAATTAAAATCTGTATTTCTAGTTAAAAATCTAGAAAGATCTTGTCTTCAGAATTGGTATTTGGAACCTCACCTGCCCCGCAACCCTGGTTACGCTGGGAGCCTTGGTGGCTGGTTTTTACCGCTAAGGAACACCTTGAGCTGTACAACCTAATGGGAGAGGGGCCAGAAAAACCCAGCCCGTTCCTTTTCTGGTGTGTACGTTAATACACGGGGTTTACACTTGCGTGACTTTACTTCTGAGAGTCCAGCGCGGTGAGTTGGTGTTCCGCTGGCCTGTGCCAACGCGCGTCTCGGCGGTTCCCTGGTTCGCCCTTGCAGCATCCCCGTGGCCCGAGGACCGGCAGCTGCTGGCTGGGGTGGTGTGTGTTGCGGTCGCTCTGCAGAAACCTGCTGCGCTGGGTGAAATTATCTCTGCAAATCATGTGTTTTACTCAGAATGAAAAGCAAACAAACAGCAAAACCCACGTAAATTCCTCGCGTGCTCCCTGATGTGTCATTGGACCATAAGCTCTAAGCTGAGGTAACGAACGCGTTCTCGGGTTTATAACAAACTTGCAGGAAGGTCTTACCCGCACTTCTAGTCTCTGTGTTCCAGGCATACGCTTAGCCCAGGCTTATTACAAACATCCCATTTAAGATCACTCGAGATCCCAAAAGCCCAAATAAATATATTTACAAATGAATATGTCCCAGTGCTATAACAAATGCAGCAAATTCCCAGCGGGATTCCTTTTCCATGCTTGCTTCAAAGCTTGAGTCGCAGACAGTTTTCTGTATGGGTTATGCCTCAGGGCACTGTTGGGGGGTGGGAGTAAAAGAATTTAGTTAACCAGTCTTATACCTCTTCTTCGTAGTCTGCTCTAGGTAGAGTTTTCACTTTCTAAATAACAGGGCCCAAAGCTCTGGTTTAGGAGTCTCCTGGATGCTACAGGGTTTAACTTCTGCACAGAATAAAAGAACACTTTCTGTTGTCTTCGAGTCGCTTTTTAGCCTCAGCAGAAGGCAAAATACAGTCCTAGCAAGGCACAGAACAGTGGGTAAATACGAGAGGAGATCTACATTTTGAGAACAACTGCGAACAGCTCGCTTAGGATATTAGCAGGCTGATCGGAAGCTCTTGTTCCTCGGGCGGGCTGGGATTACTAACACAGCGGCTCGAGGGGCCTCTGGGTGCTCACCCCTGGGACCAGGAATGGGTGCTGAGCCCCCTGTCTTCACAGCCACCTTGGTGTTCTGCATTCTTGATGTTGTATGGTGTAAGTCAGTCATATAGGGTACAGCATAAGCCAGTCTTATATAGGATGAGTAGGTTCCCCTATCCTTTTAGTGAGGAAAAGAAATTTATTTAAACATTCCTTTAGTGAAATCCAAGCACATTGGTTTTATAGACAGCAGGGGCAGTCTTAATTCTGTAGATGTGAGCGTTATTTGCGAATAAATGCCCTTTGTAGTCTCTAAAAATTATTATTCAGGATGTCTTCCCATCTCACAGATGAACTATGAACTAATGGTTCCTTTTTGCATAGTTCACTTGACAAAGAATTGGTAGATTTTCTGTGTAATTTGCTATTATCCTAAAACTCTCAGCAAACCAAAATGCCAACCTGGGTTTTAAAATGTGATGTGTTTGAAAATGGAAATTTGACCACTCCAAATAGCAAAATCTTCATTTCCATTAGGATTTTTATGAACTGTCTGATTATAGATCAGAAAAACTCACACTGTTCTATAGCCTCCTTCGATGCACTAGACAAAATGATGAAAACAAAGGCAGTTATTTGTACTGGGAATGGCGCGATTCATTTGATACTTTATCGGAGAATATAGTCACATTGGAGCCTATTACATTTTTCAAGGATTTATTTACTTTAGGAGGCCGTAAGTTTCTCTCAGACCCTGTACTCCTCTTTCCATGGAGAGCGAGTGGGAGCTCCGCGGAGCAGAAAGCACCGTGGCGGGGCACCGTTATTGTTAGGATGTGTCCAGATCTCCCTGACGAGCTGACCACCCCAAGGACATCGGGGATGCCCTCCCTGGCAGAGGAGGGTGCTGCCGTGCCCTCGCCTTGAGCTGGCTTGCTGCGTCATGGCCGACACCTCGTGAGGGACTGGGGGAGGATGAGAGGGGTGGGCAGGGGCAGCAGCCCTCAGCCCGTTTGTGGGGGCTGCCTGGTGCTTCCAGTGGTGCCTGTGATGAAATTTTGGTGGTGGATTCCTTCAGGCAGAGGTCTTTTCCCTACTGGGTGGTTTTTTTCTTCTGTGTATCGGCTATAGGTGGAACATATTGTCAGTGTATGAGCAATAAATCTTGCTCCTTTGTAATCTGCCGTGCTGGCCATCCAGGATGCTCGTATACCTTGATGCAGAAGGTGCAAAGGTGTGGTTTCGGATTTGACCAGTCGTGCAGCTGAGGTTCTCTCTTCCCATCGGCAAACGGACGTCCTCAGCCTGGCTGTTTTCAGGGTTTTACGTTAATGTGCTCCACGTTCGCTCCCTCCTCTCCAAGCGAGGCTCTGCCGTCCCCGGGGCTCCCCAGCCGGCTGGATGCGTTATTGCCTAAAGCAACCCGGGCACAAAGGAAGCTGCGACTCGCAGAAAGTGCGATTCTGTCCCCGCAAATGTGCGGCACAGCTGGAGGAGGTCTCCAGCGGCTCATTTGTGTCTCTCCTCTCCCCCGAGGCGGAGCCCGTCTTTGGTGTATCGGCAGCGGTGCCAAGCCTCGAGGTTCCTGCGCGCTCTCGCTGCAGCACGAATCCCGAGGACTGATTTAGGATCCCTGTATGCTCCCTGACCGGATTCCAACATCCCGAGCAGACTGCGAAATTATGGTGCGTGTCAAAACTGCTGATGGGCAGAGACGGGAGCAGCAGGAGGAGGAAAAAAAAAATAAGTTCCACACTGAAAGCTCACTTTGCATCAAATTCTTGTGCCGGATCCTGCTACGACGTGTGTGTCCATTCCGAAGTAGGTCCATTGCTGCCCTGCACAGTCTGCCTGGGGTGAACTTGTATGCATGCTGGGAAGGGGTTTGTTAGCTTGTTGGAGGCAGATTTTGTCCATGTTTCTTCTCAGTGTTTGGACCGGTTCCCCAAAGAAAGTTGCATTCGGCTCATAAGTGAACTACATGGCAGCTCGCACCACGTGGGCGCCCTGGGTTTGGCAGAACGCTTTGAGCTCAGAGGGAAACGCTGCGTGGAGAAGAGCCTAGGCGAAACGGGGAGGACGCAACTCGCACCAAACAGCTGTGCAAACAAGTTCTTCTGAAACGGCCACGCAGATCTGATGCCGCAGTCTGTAATACTGCGACAGATCCACGTCTGCGAGCGGTCTCGTGCCTGTCACCACCCTGCGAAGCGTGCAGACGCGGCGCCTCTTGTCGGCCCTTGGGTGGGACTTTGCCTGCGTCTGCTGAGGCTGGCTGGGGGGTCAGGGCTAGTGCTGGTGGGCAGAAAGTGGGCATCGCTGCCTCTGCATCACAGAACTGTAAAATAAATGAGTGTAAATATACCTGTATGGATGTAGGAAGCTCAGAAGGCAAGGTCTGGGTGTTGGGGTTTGTTTTTTTAAGGTTTTTTTTTTTGCTATTAATTGTTTCACTCTAGCCAGACAGATTGACGGTTCTAGAGTGGATTTCTTCTCCTCTGAACTCTGAGGGTATGGTCTTTAGAAAAGAATTTCTGCCTCTGCCTTCATGTGGGATGGAGCGCTATGGGTTCCAGGCCAAGTTTAAGGGTAATTTAAACTGAAGCGTTTGGAAGCTGTAGGTATTTGATTTAGGTGGCAGAGGTGGGAATAAATTGTGAAAGTCCTGACTTCTGGCCCTTAATCTTCTCTTGGGACCACCCTGCCAGAAGCAGATGCTGGCTAACCCCCTAAGGCAGCTCCGCTATCTGTGGTCTGAACTCCCCTCTCCAACACATTTTTTTTTGAAAATAGCAAAACAATGCCTCGACACGTTAATAAATCACAGGTTTCTGTATGCTCTAAAACTCTTCAACACGCTGCTGGCTTTGCAGATTAAAGCATCGTCCAAGTGAGGAGTGTTTGCTGCCATCCCACCCTTGCTGGCAAGAATTTCGTTAAGTAGACATGTTGTCTGACGCTCTCTTCACAGCTTAGCTACCCTTGTGGTCCCTGCGGTATCCATCTCTTCTGACCCCCAAGTGTCATAATCTAATCCCCTGATCAGTTCTTACGAGTAACCTGTGTTATCTCAGACCATAATTCATCTCCTCGTCCCTTCTCTCCCCCCACTTTCATTCCTGCCCGCTCCGTACGCTCCTGGTTTTCCTTCTCTCCTCCCTTCCCAGGCTCTGGCTCAACACAGATGCCAGCACTGGCGTACGTGTGCGGTGCAGCAGCCGCGGCCCTCGCCGAGGGGCTGAGCACTGGTTCCAGACCGAGAAATTACAGCAGTTGAAGGAAGGCTTTACCTCCCCTGGAAATGGATGTGTTTGCAGGCGGCTGCGTGGAAGTGGGGCTGGTCTAGGATACAGATACCTTTTGCAAATAGTTTGGGCTTGGTTTTGGTTGGAGTGTTTTTTATAGGTGCACTAGTTTGTGTGGGAAAATGAGGTCTTAGGCCCCAAGTTTATTCCGTCAGATTTTTCTAATCTGATAAAAACCTTAAAATATTTTTACTTGAGTCCTGTATTTTTTTTTGACTCTTTAATGGCTTACACAACAAATCTCTGTTTAAGCATGGAGTAGGAAAGCTAAGCACCATAGCTCAGTCTCGGAGGATAAACGTGGTTCTGCTTTTTAGTGAAATTCTAGAAATAAAAAATCTGAGTATTTTCATTTTTCATGTATTTTTATTTTGTTGTCACAGTAGTTTTACTTGAACATAATTTTAATAATCTAAAATCTAAACATAGTGATTATCTGCCTAAGCAAAGAGATGTGTGGCAAAATATTAGAAATTACAGGATACAGTAATAATCAGTTTTACAGTATTTTAATGGTGTCAGGAAGCATCTTCCAAAGCGTATACAAAGGCTTGTATCTCATTTCTGCTGACTTTCACTAACGTTGGCCAAGGACAAGAGTGTCTTTTCTGCTTGCACTGCTGGGGTGCAAAACCTGTAATCTGGAAAGATTATGCTGTATTGAAAGGCAGCAATGGGATAGGAGCAGTCTGGGACCTACTCCAACAAAGTAAAATAAAATAAATTTAAAAGAAAGATAATTCATTTATCTTTCATAAAAGATAAAGACCAAATTCTGTTCTTTGTATCTGATGTGTATTTAGCACATTTCTACTAGTCCCAAGAAGCAGTTCTGCCAGACAGAAAGTGCTAGACCTGACTCTTTCCATATTAGGGTGGTTTTTAAAGTTAAAAAAACAAAAACCAAACCCTGATTTGGAGCAGCAGCTTTTCAAAAGCCACCTCTTTCCCTGAACAGCCACCGCGGCACGCCAGCGCCAGCCCCTGCCCGTCTCCCCGGGCGCTCTTGGCAGGCGGGTGCCGTGTTTTGCAGGTCGAGCCCCTTCCTCCGGCCGCGGCTCCCACGCGTGGCTCCGCCGGCCGCGAACACTGACCCTTTGTCGCCGCCGAGCAAAGCGTTGGCGTTCCCGGCCCGGGGCTGGCGAACGCCGCCGGAGCCGTCGTGGTGCCCGCCGCTGCCGACAATGCGCCGCTTGTGCCCGCTCGGGGCGGCGGGGGCTGCGGGGAGCTGCCGTGACTCACCGTCACGCAGGGTGCCGTGTCTCTGGATTACCCCTCGGACCGGGCTGCTGGCGGGGTGAGCGAACTCTTCCAAACTTCATCTGGAGCTCTGCTTGACAATGAGCCGTTTTTTCTTTTCCTGAATGAATAAAGTTGGGAAATAAAGCTGGGGATGCACTTTTTTTTCCCACAGAGGGGGAAGGAGAGGTGTGATGGTGTCCGTGGGTGCCGGTCAGGACCCCTCGGCCTTGGGTGCTGGCCGCTGCCCCCCACGGACCAAGCTGCATCCCCATCCCGCTGCCCGCACGGGTGCTCGCTCGCAGGGAACGGCGCTCGCTGCTGCGGTGGAGCGATCCCTCTTCCACTGAAGGGACTGCAAGATAGAAATCCCAAAGGTTAATCTATCCATTATTATAAATATTTATAAATGGGTTGGATAAATCATACTGTGTAATTATCTACCTAACTAGTCAAGCCATTAGGACATTAAATAGCACAAATCAGAACTCATTTGGTTCATCATGAGCCGAATATTGTTATGAAACAGCTGAGCGGTGCTGTGAACCTTTAAGGGGTTTCAGGGCAGGGAGTCGGGCGGGAACTTTGTCTGCAAGGTGTGGCGGGCCTTTAAAAATGGCAAACCCGAGGTATTTGGTTAAAAATGAATGTCTGCAATGGGAAGGTCCTCAAGCACTGGCATGTTTTTGCCAGCTTTAAGGCAAATGCTGACAGACCAACGAAACCACAACAAAAACCCTAAAATACAGCGTTGAACCATCAAAGTCTTCTCTGTTTTGTGGCATTTTCATGGGAATACTTATACAAAGTGCGTTCCAACTTTAATTTGTTTTTTTGTGGTTATGTACTGATAATGGGAGGGACAATGTGGTTTTTTGTGTCAAAGACTTTCAAGAATATTGCAACCAGTTGCAGAGGAATTGTCTATGAGGCGTGTTTTCCCCATCTGCTTTCCATGTAATTAATTACAAAACTTTTATAGAATTCTCCAGCAATTTCTTTGAAGTTCCCAGAATGCATGGGTCAAACCTAGGTGTGTGGCTCACGCTGCTGAGTGTAGGTTTTAGTCCGTAATTAAGGCGTTCCAGGCACTGTAACAAGCAAGCTGGTTTTTCCTGTGTCTTCTCCATTCAGAGGTGAGATCGCGGGGAAGGGGGAAATGGTGCGCCTTCATGCAGCCCCTGGTCTGTGTTCTGTTGCCAAATGGGCTCTTTGGGCAGCGAAAGAGAGAACTAGGTGCCTGCACTTCTCTCAACCCATTTTCCAAGTCCGCTTTGCAGCAGTGGGATAAAGGTACAGTCGTCTTGTTGCACTTTTACATTTCAAAGAAATGCAGAAAAAAAATAAAGAGGATGATTTTGGAAGTATCTAAAATGGCACATCTGAAGCCTCAGGGATATGGAAGTTGGGGATGAGACAGAAGTTGGGTTGCTGTGGGTCCCAGCCCAGCACTGGCTTCATAGATGTGGCAGAGAAACACCCATTAACAGGAACGGTGTAGAAATGGTTTTGGAGTGGATTAGCAACATTCCTCAGTAATAATCAATGAACAAAATTTATCTTGTTTAATTAAAAAAAAAAAAAAGCCTTCATGCTTTTCCCACCAGAAGTTGACTTTTGTAAACAGACAAACAATATTTTCTCTTTCGTACCAAGCCTAAATTTCACTGTCTTCTGACTCGTTTAGGTGACAAGAGCCACTGAGGAGCCAGCACTTACTCTCAGGCCCCTGAATTCTGTGTGTTGCTGAACGGGCGCGTGGGTTCCTGGGTTCACGTGCACTTTGTGGCTGCACCCAGGGGATTTTCCCTCTGCCCTCCGCTGAGGAGAGCTGTTGTGTGATCTGCCATGGGTGCTGACCGTGGGCACCCCAGCCCCAGTGGGGGGGTCTTGGGTACGAGCCTCCTTTGCACCCTAACACAGCCCAAACAGCTCTTAAAATGCAGGAGGGAGGAAGCGTGGGTGCTGTCACCCGGCCGCTGCCGCTCTGTTTGCAGCGTTCCCTTCCCTTCCCTGACAGTGTCCTTTAAACTCCAGCTTTCCATGAGTTTGAGGGAGAAGTATCGAGATTGACAGGGGAGGCACCCAGCGCCACGCGGGGCGAGCAGCCTGGGGGTACCGGCAGCTGACACCCCCCAGGCAATCTGCAGCGATACCACTGTGATCTGAAGCAGCCGCTCTGGATGTGTAGTGCCGAGCAGATTTGCTGGGGTTTTATTTGCTTTTTTTTTTGTATACAGATTGGTGAAATTATTTTGCTATGACATTTAAATAACAACGATAAAAAGTAGGATGTAACTCCTCAGGAGTATGTTCTTCTCTTGGTGTCTGCGTGTAGCTCCCACTGGTATTGACGGGAATTTTGCAGATGTATCTGAGGAAGAAAAAACCTTTAGCATTGCATAACCGACCTGAATTTCTCTGGAGACTATCGGATACTGAAGCAGTTGGTTGAGATTGCTGCATTTGAGAAGTTATTTGTTTTACCTGCATATCAAACTCCAACTTACATTTTTATTTCAACAGCATATTGCACATCCTGCTTCTGGGAAAATACTGCACACGCATTCAAGTTAAATTATATTTCACACTGTGCCTAAATACATTTACTGAAATGAGATTCAAACAATTAAGTATGTCTTCTATGATTTTCTCTCTGTTAGTCCAGTAGCCTAATAATTATCTCAACTGTTTTAATATGACTTGCGCTGTGTTGTCAATTTATTTAGTTGGAATTAGTTTTCTATTTCTTTTTGTAAGTGTTGCCTGTTTACTTAACAATATTTGGCTTTGCCTAATGATATGTACAGAAGACAGGGCTAAGTGGAACATCAGCTGTTTACATCAGCTCCAACAATTAATGCATGTTAATTTTTAATTACAGTGATTGTACTAGAGGCAGAATGTATGTTTTTTCACAGAACAGATGTACTAGTCAGCTTTGCTGGTGAACATGCATATCGATTAGATGTTGATGCTGCCAGCGTTTTAGAGGGTGTCAGCTCCTAATGTACTTGCAGATGTATGGATCGCAGTCCCGAGACAGACAGTTAGGCGCACGAGCTAACCACATACATCATTTTGGCCGGGGAGGACTGTGTTACAGCAGCGCCAGGATGCTGGGGTGGGCCCTGGAAAGTTAGAGGAGTCCAGGGGTGACAGCCTGCAGGGTCTTACGCCACTTTTAAGCTCTTCTAGTGGTTAGTGGGTTTGTCTTCCAAGTGGTACCGATCCCAGCGGTTTTTGTCAGCACCGTTGCCTCTCAGATCTGCGCCGGAGAAGGCGGTTAAATGGCCTGCAGGGCAGCACGCTCTGCCCTGGCAGGCATAAAATGGGGTTTGCTGGAAAAACTGGAGTGAGCAGCAGTGGACTGCTGGAGTTAGGGGTGTTTCTGGCTGTGAAGAGTTTGCCCAGGAGCACAGCAAAGGCTGCGGTTGTCTGCGGCACCAGCGCCGCGTTGTGCGGAAAGGCGGGGTGGCAAAAGCCTCGGGCTGCCGTTCGCTTTTGCAGTCGCAGTGGTGCGCGGCAGCCCGTGGGCAGAGACCTCGGCGAGCGGCTGGGGAGGCTCACCCCTGCAGGGAAGTGGCAGTAACACTGCCCACCTTCTTTCTCTGCAAAACCCGAAATTCTCAGGTCTGTCGTTGTCTGCAGGTCGCTGAGCTCCTGTACCCGGTGAGCAGAGCCTGGAGGGATGCTTCCCGCACCGGCAGACGTGTCTGCCCTGGGGTTGATCTCTCTCTCCCACACCAAGGTCCAGCTCTGAATGTTGGAGCTGGGCCCTTTAAATTAAAATATGGGAACTCTTGAGGTTTTTCATGTGATAATTTTACTTTAGACTTTGTTTTCATCTAGACTGTGTTGGTGGCTGGATTATTTATTTTTTTTTTTTGCTTTGCCTTCCCAAGGCTTTGTTCTAAAATGGGGAAGAAACCTGACGAAAAGCCCGCCAGACTGATGCGTGAACAGTTGGCAGCGCAGGCTACGCCTGGAAAACAGACGTGAAAAAGGGCGTATGAAGCAATACCAGCAGCGCTCGTAGCTCCTTCTTTAGAGCTGTACCCGTGGCGCCCTTGTCTGGGACTGGAACGTGCTGCCGCTGGTGGTGGAGCCCGCGTTCAGCTTGCACCCTGGGTCACCCCTGGCCGCCGTGCGGCTCTGCCCGGCCCAGCTTCTGCATCCCGACCCGTGTGACGCTGCTGGGCAGGCTGGAGGTGCCGGCTGTGCCGTCGGCGTGCCCTGGCTTCCTCGGACTGCAGGGCACAGTCAGGTGGTTTTACTGGAGCTCGGGCAAGGTTGAGGCTCGCACGTTTCCAGGCTGGCTGCGATAAGGTGGTGTTATTGCTGTTAAGCCAAAGGAGGTGTTGGAGGTGCTTTTGAAGAACGTTGCCTGGGGTTTTGGTGTTACCAGACTCTCCATTGGGGAGTTTGGAACAACCTGTGAGTGGTGGGGTGGTGGCAGCAGCCCAGAACAAGGGTGCTTTCCCCGCCTGATAAGAACACTGAGGCTGTCTGTCCGAGACGTGGACCGTGATTGTGCCTGCCACGGCATCTTTGCAATCCTTTTCTGTTTGGTGAAACAGACACCTCTTTGGTGTCACCTACGAAAGGTCCCCATTTACACCCCAGCGTTGCAAGGTGCTCCGGAACAACCCATAAAAGAGCATTCAAGGTTGAGCTGAAATTATTTTGACGGTGAAGTTAGTGTAACCACAGCAGTGAAACCGTTGAGCTAGAGAGCGGATTTCATCTTCAAGACCTACAACCTGCAGTTCAAGCTGTAGAAAATTGTAAATTCTTTCATTACCTTGGAATGTCTTGCGAATAGCCAGTTGTCACTAAACCCCGAACAAAGGCTTAGAACCAAGGCAAATTTGTCTTAAGACCAAATTTTTTATCTTTTTTTTTTTTTTTTTTTTTTTAAGCTGCATTTAACCTTGTATGTGTCCTTGCTATGCAAATGTTACGATAAGCACACTAGGGTGACTGGGACCCTGTCAGACTGTTAGCTTTATGTCCCCGGTAGCGCTAACAGGCAGTAGTACTCTTTCCTGTATCACGTTGGTTTTGTGTTCAGCACTTTTGAAGTTCTCATCAGGCAAACACTTATTAAAAAAAATAAATACAAAATTATCAGAAGTAAACTTTCAAACAGAAAACGGATGCAATTCCAGGGGGCTGTAGAGAAATAAGTAACCATATTAAAACGTGCCTCTCCTAATTGGTAACGAACCCATTTACATCCTAAGTACGAGCCCAGTGTTGCCAGACTGAATGTAATAGTGGTCCTGTTTCACAACATAGTCGCCCTGATGTGCACTCTTGCATCTGTTAGACATCTAAGTCGTTATTAAAGAATTTAAGAATTACAAATATTGCAGGTAGCAGACTTTTTGTGCATAAACTACAATATTCATAGCCTACCAGCAAAGCCACCTAATGAGTAGTAAAAATGAGTCATAGCCCTCTCACAAGACGTATTATGCGCAAGTGTTATAACGGCTGTGAAGAGAACCTTGCTAGTTCTGTTAGCTCTCATGGGCCTCGCATACAGGCGACAGTAATAGCAGTTATTGGAAAAAAGGAGAAAAACAGAAATACATTGATGTAATATTTCCTCTTTTCTGTCACTGGAAATTACTGTAACAGTGAAGTCTTGGTCCTGTGGAAACCAATGGGAGTTCTGCTGTTTGCTTCAGTGGGACTAAAACGTCTAGACATCACGGTGATCGTAAATGTTTGAATGCTGCATGAAACTAAATAGACAAAATGTGACCCTAAAGCCTCCTGCAGGTCGTTGGGTGGCCTCAGTGCACGGGCGAGTTGAGAAGTGCCGGGTGCAGGTAACAGGCAGGGCACTGCCAGGGGTGTGCTCATGCTGCTCAACCGGTCGTGGCTGTGAGGTTACAAATCGCTCGGAATCAGGCGTTGTGCCAATAAACGGCCAGTGAATGTGAAATATGGTCTGGAATGCTGGTTTTGAGTGGTGGAATAAATAGCGGTTCCAGAACAGTACTGAGCTGGTATGTGGCAAGTTTGATAAACAGACTCTTGTTTTAGTAAGTCCTTGGCATGTTTTTCTGTGGTAAATCAGCCTAGTCTGTGGAAGAAAATGGAGGTGAAGATTTAAACCAAAGTTTTACCGGTAGCATCAAGTTTTGAGCCCTTGCCTTTTAAGCATTCAACTTCAATAATTACCTGTTGAAATTCCCTTTCAAGAGGAAGTAGACAGATATGCAGGTTGCAGTCTTGTATTGGAAGTTTGTATTTGTGTGGTTAATACGAATTTAGACCGAAATCCTCCTTGAACCCATCCTACCTGACCCTGATACGGTATGATGGTGGGCCTATATGTCACGTTCAAGTACCACCTAGGTACGGCTGTAGATAAGTTAGACTGGGTGTGAGGGGCAAGATAAATTCCCCCTGAAGCTGTGCCGGTGTGGAGAACAGGTAGCTGGTGGTGCTTGAGCCAGGTCTGGTTTCTGTCAGGTCAAGGCTATGGACCAGTCCGTCAGAGGGCTGGGTTGTCCCAGGTGTAGGGTCGTCTGGCTTTGGGCAATGGTACGAAAGGCTTCATCTGTTCAGTGTGTGCTGCCGGTAGCTCCTGCTCCAGTTTCCCTCATCCCTCACTGCTCTGTGGGTGCAGAAATACCACAGAGCAGCTTCGTACCTATTTTGGCGTTTTCAGCCCAATCTTAGAGAATCTGGGCTCTGTGGGGGCTCTCTGAGCGAGTCTGTAGGAGATCCCTAGGTCGAGCGAGTGTGGCCATGGCGCAGTCGGCTTTTGTTGGGTGCAATTTGTGCCGTAAGCTTGGGTCCTGTGTTGTATCGTGCTCTTATCGAGACTGAACGCGCTCTGTAAATGCGGTTGTGTAACCTCTGTAGAAGGAACCTACAACAAGAGTTTGCTTCACCTTGAACAGAACTACAACCACCTCTGGAGGGAAACATGACAGCTCAACAGCACGCAGCAAAACAGCTCGGGAGACGGGGACAGAAGCTGTGTGTGGGTTTGTGTATATGTACATGTGCGAGTAACGTGAGAGCCTGCGTGAGCGGATCGCTGCGAGGTCGTCGTCTGGCGGCAGAATGCAATTACCCAGAAGAAATTTCCCTTTCTTGGTAGCACGCTCGTAGCGCTTTTTGCTCCCCGGCGCAGAAGTCGGCGAGTCCCAGCATCGAGGGGTTAATGAGAACAACTCGCTCTGTCCATTATCTCTGTTGGCAAAGAAGTGCCAAGAAAAAAACAACTGGCTTTTGGTTTTAATTTACCTTTGGTCAGCCGGTAAATGCGGCTGCGCGTTACATGTGTGTTAGCGCTCTGTGGCATCCGTGGGTCCTGCCCTTCTCCCACGCGTGGAGGGGCAGCGGCGCTCGGTCCCCTCGCCCGGCTGCGGCCAGGGCACGGAGGTGGTGCAGCGCTCCTGTCTCCACCAGGCACGGCTCGGCAGAGAAACGCTGAAGCTCGCAGAGCCACCGGCCAGCGTTATTCACGGGACACAACTCCCTCCCCTCCGCTCCGTCCCCCCGCGTGCCTGCCGAGAGGCCGCCGTGCCCCGGGAAGGGTGCGCCGGGCGCTAATTGCACTAATTGTCCCGGACTGGGGCACAGCTGAACTGGAACAGAGAGAGAAATGGCAGCACCAGTACCTCCAACTGGGCTGCGTGTCTGCTGCAGAGCTCTGCAGAGGAACACTTAAGAAGATGGACATACTCGCCAATTTTTGGAGTTTTGGAGTCCTGAATTTTTTAAAGTCTGCAGATAATTTGTGACTCGCTGTCCCTTATAAGGACCCCTCGCTGCCCACTTCTGCTGCTCCAACAAGGGCTGCCCCGTGCTGGGGCGGCTGCGATGGCCCTGGGCAGGGATGGCCCCTTTTTGTGCTTGCCTCACCTTTTCTGACATACCTTCCTGATGGAAAATTGCCATGAGAATAAAAATAATAGTAGTAAAAAAAGCCCGTGGCTTCTGTTCCTTTATGTGGCGTGGAAGTTTCAGGTGGAGATGTGAATTAGCAGTTACTAAAACCATTTTTTTTCTGTTGTGCATTCTTTTTCCAATTTCCATCTCAAACTTGCCGTAAACTTCACTGCCCAGAATACTCAGCAGCTCCTGCGCAAGCCTGTTTCAAGCAGCCGCTGCCGTGCAAAGCTGCCTCCCCGGAGGAGGCAACCCTCAGGAGAACAGCTTCTTCCTTCCAGGCCGGGCAGTGAAACTTGGGTGCACGTTGCACGTGAGCCGGATTAACAACACCCCCCAAACCCGACGGGGCAGGGGGAACGCGGCACGTGGCTTGAAAATACCTGCCTGTTAAAAATCACAGTGTCCCAGTTAGTCAGGTTGTGGAATGAAGTGTCGTGGGCAGCTTGTCCATCGCCCAGCCAGGTCCCACCAGCCACGTTCTCCATCATCGCCCGTTTTCCTCGTGCTCAGCGTGAGGAATCCGGTTCCCTCTGCACATACGGCGCTGAAAGAACACCTGAAGTGAGTTCTTCTGAGCAGAAGCTCGGGATCACTTCTCATTCTCAGAAAATCCTCCTCGTGGAGGATGCCCCATGCACCACGCGTGTCCTGGGGGCTCCTGGCGCCCTGGGGGTGCGGGTGGCCACCTGCCAGGGCGGCGGGTAGCCCTGGAGCTGGCTGCTGAGCAGGGCTGGGGCGGTGGGAGGCCGGTGGGCTCCGAGGAGAGGGCAGCGTCGGTGCCTTGCGGGCTTCCTTGTCACGGGAGAAGCATTATTCATCGTGCTTTTTGAATGTGAGCAAAGTCCCGTGAATATTTGCAAGGGAGAGGATGTGAGTTTTTGGCTCTTTATGGAAAAACATACTGCTCTGAACCCGTATTTTTTTGTGGACTTACTTTAAAAGTTATCATTTCTAACAGACTGTTTTCTTTCTTGTATGAGGACAGACACACGTATGAGACGCTGAAATCACGAAGGTTTTCCCTCTAGTGTGAGAATAGTTTGCATATATATACGTACGTGCATGTGTTTTTCAAATGGTTGTGGTGGACCAGGAGCCCATAAAATCACTTTGTGGTTGGTTGTTTTTTTTTTCTGATGCATGCAAGCAACAGCACCTAAAACTGGCGTGTTGCAATCTATATTTCAGAAAGACAGCAAATATATTAGTCCAGAGGGAATGCATCATTTTAAGTGAAAAATCTATAAATAACAGCATTTGGTGGGTTTTTAATGTTAAAATATGTTCCTTTTTAATTAGTCATTATATGTATTGATTGATGCTTACTGTACTTCTGATGCCTTTCCTTCAGGGCTTTGTGTATTTCATAGATTGTAAGATGTAAAAATACTTTAAATCAAAGCAGTAAAATAAGCGTAGTTAGAGGGAGAACATGAGGGTTTTTTCTTCATTTACATTCATTACATATTATGAGTTTAATTACCTCCCTCAAATAATACCAGTATGAAGGGATGATGCTAAAGAAGGCGTACTTCTATGATGATTTTATTGATTGTGACTGATGGATGGCATCAACATTTCATAGTGAAGAATCATGGTTTTGTTACATCAGGAAAATTAAATTGGGAGAGTTATTTTCTTTCCCAGTGATAGTGGCAGTTAGAATATTTCACCTGTAATGAGATGTGTGCGTTATGTGCCATAGTGAACCACTGCTGAGCCATTAAATATATGTAAATGAAGAGAAACACAAGAGAGCCTGGGCATAATAACGTGCAGAACAGAGAAATGGATCCTGGAAAGTGATTAATTTATTTGATGATGCCTCAAGTGAGGAATTTTAGGTCACAAATGAAGTGACAGAATGACAAATTACCATTTTAAAGAATTTACTGGGCATCATTACTGAACAATTGTCAGGTAGTTTATGGTGGCTGAGAAGATGGTATAAATATAGATCTTTTCCTTATCTGAGATGAATTATTAATCACCTTTTTAAAAATCTTTGTGAGTGATGGTTGGCTGTCTGATTGGAAATAATGTGTTCTACAATTTTAACTAAATTCTAATATGATATGTAACAGGAATCTTTACAATTAAAGTCTCAGTGGAGAGTGGTAGGAGGTTTACAGTCAATTGCAGTTTTAATGTGATAAAAGAGGATGAATTCACTAGCATATTTCAATAGGTTTCCTTAGGTATATTATCCCTGCTGTGATGTTATTCAAATGTTTACAGTTTATTTTCATTTGAAAAATGACATTCAGATACTTAAATTGTTTTCCTTGGTTTATTAGTTAATGAAAATGAAATTCTTGTAATTACTATATTTTTGCTGCCTGCCACATTATTTAAAGTGAAGTGACTGGCTTTGTCAGCTGGGTTGTAAATGCCGTCGTCTTGTGTTTTGTTCAGCTTCTGTTTGCTTTATGTATGTCATGTCCCTTCCCTGTCTGTATGTCACCGCCTGTGGTACCGGTAACAGCCGGAGTATATGAGGAGAAAAAGTAGATGTGGGGAATTAAGCGGGAAGCAGTAATGCTTTTCTCTGAGCTCGTTTCCTCTCGTTGATGAGGAAACCCACCTCGGTTTGTCTTTGAGCAGAAGTTGTGCTTTAGTCCCCGCTGGTCAATTCGTTGCAGCTTCTGACTTGAAATATATCGAGGATTTCTGCATACACGTGTGCGCGCTTTGTTGCTTGTTGGTGTTTTTTTTTCTAGTTGTGTACATGTATAAATGCGGGTGTACTCACAGGCAGCCCTTCAGGAAGAGGTGTTCGACTGAGTCATCAAGGCAGGCATTCACAAAAGCACGTTAGAAAAAGGTGGTTACCCCTTATTTCGCAACAGAGATTTGCTAGTCAGCCTGCAACTCGTTAAAATGCTGTGGGTTTTGTAATGGCCCTTCTTATTCGAAAGTATTGCAAGAATCGGGATAAACACAACTGCACCATCATTAAAACTAGTTAAGAATTTTTTTCCATGTAATTTTATTCGTTCACTTACTGGTTTGCGGAAATCCGCCGTACTGGTGGGGCTCTGCCGCCGGGTAGCTGTAGGGGTTTGGTTGTTCGCTTTTGCTCTGGGGGCTCTGCTCAGCTTAAGGAGAGGGGTGGACCTACAGAAGGTGGATGTGGGGCCGGGAGCGATCCTGGGATCTGCCTGGAGAAGCTCCCAGTCGAGCTCTGCCCTCCTGGAGGAGGGTGCTGGAGCGGGCGGGGGGCTGACGTGCTGCCAGGGGTCTTCAGAGCTGGGAGGTGCCTCAAACTGGGCACCCAGTTCCTTCTCGTGCTGTGACCAACCCGCCCGGTGTATGTTGTAAAGCTTCCAAGCTCCTGGAAGCTCCTATAAATCTCTATATACTTTTATAATTTTTCATTTTAGACGTGATAGTGACTTATTTCGTTCTCTGTTGCCCAGTGAAGAAGTAACTCTAGAATTAAAAAAAAAAAAGGACTTAACCATCATTGACTCTTGCTGTCGCCATTTGACGTTATTAAAGGTGAAGTAAATCTAAGGGAATTTATTTTTTTCCACTTCTGAAAATTTTCTGCCTTTTTTTTTTTTTTTTCCCCTGACTGAGTATTGAAAATCAGCTGCTTTGCTTATAACACTTTCCTTTTGTAGCTGATTACCTGCTCAGCATCTCCTGCTGCCACAGCGCCGTTAGGTCTGGCTCTCTGGCAGTGTGTGTTTTGGATGAAAAGGGCTGCTTCTAAGATCAGAAATAAAAAATAGGTGATGAGGCTGCTTGATTTAGGTTTGTTTGAAAAATAAGCCTTGAATGCATAATTCTGCTCTTACTGATGTTTCCTGGGTGTCCAGCTTTAACTCGCCTGTCACGAGTTCTGCAGAGGACATGCAGAAAGAAGTTAAAATAACCAAATCTGTCCTGTCTTTAACGTTGAGGAGAGGTGTTATGTGTTGAACCGGTGCTTGTCATTGACGGTACCCACGGATTTGTGCCCTGCTGCAGCAGGGTCTATTCCAGTGACAAATGTGAGCGGTTTTGACGCTGTTGTATACGGCGCCTCTCAGAGACATCACGAAACGTCTGAGTACTGAAACTGCTAATTACCTGTTCTGCTTGTGAGATGAGGTACCCGGGATCCTCAGAGGACGCACAGACAGAGTCACATTGAGGAATTCTTTCCCTCTCGTGAATTTTGGATTACTCCCTCTGGTTGCTCAGGTTCGTGAGGAAGAGAAAGACCTTTTCATATTCACACCTTGTAATAGCAGTAAATAAAGAAGTAACTCGGCTGCTTTAGGTTCCAGGCTGGCTTAAAATGGATGTAAATGATCTTGATTTTTTTCTTTTGCAACAATAATTCCTAAAAGAATTGACATTTTGCAGATAACCTAGCAAGGCGTTAAGTAAGAGGTTTCATTTCTAAGGACATGAAAGCTTCCCCCTGCCCCCGCCCCGGCTTGCAAATTGCTGCTCAAGGATAAGGACCTGTGAAAGGGGAGTGCGGAACGGGAACCGGAGAATTTTGGGAAAGCTCCAAAATCCCTTTCAAGAACAAAATCTCTTTGGTGGGTCAAGCTGCAGTCTGCATCAGGGGAGGGCTGGCTCTGCCCCACCGTCTCTTCAGCAGCGCTAGCAGGAGCGTTTGTGCCTCTCGAGGATCCACCCCGGTTGCGGCAAAGGCGGCTGCTAAATTCTGGCGTGACTCACAAAGGGCACTTTGGCACCTCTGGTTCGGGAGCCCTTGGGAAGACGTGCACACCCTGTTACAAGGGTTGTTGTCATAAACTCGCCTTAATTGTTACTGACTGACGGGGAGGAGGAAGTACGTGGTGGATGCGGCCCAGCGGAGATCCAATAAAATGTATAATCTATTCTAGTCTACAAATTTTGAGCTCGTAACTTGCTGAGACTCTGATCTGACAAACTCCAAATTACATATACTGTAGAAAATTTAATATTTAATAAAACCCTTTCTCTGCCCTATAATCCTTAATAGACACACTGTGTTTTAAGAGGAGGTAAGAAAATAAGGAGAAAAAAAAAACCCACACATTGTGTTCTCTGTGAAAGATTTGGTATTTGCATACCAAGGGCAAGATTTGCTCACACGTTATTTCAAAACATGCAGACACCTGAGGTGTCTCAACGCTGCCCTGTGCAGTGGGTCCTGGGATTTGGAAAGTTGCAGCTTTAGGACAATAATTCTATTGAGAATTAAGAGTTTTATGAGGCAGATAGAGAACGGACTGAAAGTAAACGCTGTGCCGAGGTGTCGTGCGTAGTTTGGTTGATCTGTTGAACTTGCCTTCGTTGAGTCAACGTTGCTGCCAAGCTGGTGTTTCCAGAAGGTGACGAGCCGCGGATGGTGTGCCGGCGGGCTGGGAGCCACGGCTGAACAGTGGCATAGCTTTGTGAGAAAGGGGAACATAATTCTGTGCTGAATGTTAAAATGTACTTCTAAATAAAATCCAGATTCGTTGTGAAGTCGCAGCATCAGCAAAAATACCAAAGGGTGTGATTGTGGATCAATGATTCCTGTAGGCTTTTAATTAAACTGAGGTCCACACAGCCTGCCCATTCAGGAGAGCCATCCTTTTCCGTCAGGGTGACGGGAGAGTGATGGGTGGCATCACAGCCAGTTTAATTTAAGTCTGTGAATTTTTACTTGCTGGGTATGGAAAAAGAGACTCTCTTGGGTAGTGATTGAGCTAATGGCTGCGGTGCCCCAGGGATCATTCATAAGCAGCAGAGAGGTGCTCGGGAAGCTGGAGATGAAGCTGTAGGGAAAATGCGGTGCTGAGAGGAACAAATGCTGCTACAGGGAACAAGTAGCATTGGGTCCTGGTGGACACCAGGGGAGCCATGAGCCACCAACGTGCCCTTGCCGCAGAGAAAGTGAGCGGTGTCCTGGGCTGCATTGGGAGGAGCGTTGCCAGCAGGTCGAGAGAGGTGACCCTTCCCCTCTGCTCGGCGCTGGTGGGGCCACGCTTGGCGTGCTGGGTCCAGTGCTGGGCTCCCAGCTCTGTCTGGGCTTGGTCCTGGGCAATGGGCTCTGGGTGACCCTTCCTGAGCAGGGGCTTTGGACAAGGTGACCTGCAGAAGCCCCTTCCAACCTCAGCCAATCCGTCAATTAAAACTTCATTATCTGCCTGATTTCTAGCGTAAAAGAAGAGAGACGGGACTCCAGTTTCTTCTTCGCCGTTGCAGAACGTAGAGAGTTCTCCCTCCAAGTCAGAAAGGAGCGAGTTCGGAGCGCCCTGCTCGGGGGTGGGTTTTTCCCAGCAGTTTTATCAGCGAGAAGACCGCGGTCTGCGCGCGGTGGAGGTCGCTCTGCCCAGGCAGACTTCCCTGCGGTGCCCGGAGCTCTTGCACAGGCACGGCTCCATTTCACTCTCTCCTGTTTTCTGTTACATGTTCTGGTTTTGTTTTCTGCAATTTCTTTTATTACGAAAAATGTTCTGTACCAGCCTTTGGCTTTTGGTACACGACATTGTGTTAATTTGTTGTTTGTTTTTTTTTTTCTCTGTGGGGAAGCCTTGATGAGAAATTATTGCAATTTGTGAAAGCTTTATTTGTGCTGCTGATGACTCAGAAGTTAGTAATGTGGCTTTGCTGTGATTACTAGGTTTAAAAAAATGGCACAAATGAAAGTGGGACTTTTTGATTTCAGCAAAAGTACTTTGAGGCAGAGAATAAACGTATTTTTTTTTCATTAGCTTTTGCTCATTTTCGGAAGAGCTGTGCTTGTTTGTAAATTTAAAAGACACAATGAATCTTAGAATGTATTAATCCATTTAGTGCACTTCTAACAAAATGAATAAGCAAATGCCAGACAGGAAAGCTTGGGAGCTTTGGGGAAGGAGCGAGTTAAAAGCAAACTGGAGGGTGGGGACAGTATGTTTGGTAAAGAAAAGATGCTGTATTTTTCTGAATTGTCTGGGAAGCTGTAACTGAAAGGAATCCAGGCACCGCCTGTCCCCAGCTGAATGAGGTCCTTAAGATTTTGTGGATCTTTAACCTTCAAAGGCAAAAGCAAAGCTGTGTCCCCGCGGCTGCGGGAGATGCCAATGTGTGAAGCGAAGGGGTTAGCTGAAATGGGGGGGCAGTTCCGAAGGGAGATCCCTGTCCCGCACTTCCGAGCGGGGCGTTTTGGGGGGAGCATGGGAGGGAGCCGGGCAGAGCGTGTGGGTGGCAGGCTTGGAGGTGCAACAGAAAAGGAGAGTCTGAGGGGAAAGTGTTGCCCGTTTCTCTTTGCAGGGTTTTCTTTGGTTTGTTGTCTTTTTTTTTTTTTTTTTTTTTTTTTTTAAAAAAAAAAAGGAGTTTCAACATGAATCTGGGAAAATTAGAAGGGGAATTTACATGGTATTTGAGGGATTTCCTTTGTTTTACAAATATTTTATCTTTTCTATTAAAAAAACCATTAGGAGGTCTGAAAGGAAGGAGAGAAAAGGTCAAGCTGTGTGCTCGTTTGCTCTGGTGTAAGTCCGGACCAAAACCTTTAATATCAGTGGAGCCGCTCTGGATTTGTCAAAGCGCGGCCGAGGAAGCTCCGAGCACGACGGGTGTCCGCGTGGCGCGGGGTGGCTCGCTCTGTGGCGCCCAAGCAGAAAAGGCAGATGAACTTGGGGGTTTGTGCAGCCTGTGGAGGGAGAGGGCGTAAGGCACCCCGAGATTTGGAAGGACTCGCTTTTTAAGACAGTGTCGTGCAGATGGGATAAACAGCCAGGTCTCTGGTGTGGCAGGGTCGACCCTTTATGGAGTTTGATGGCGCTGGGGATAAACTTGGTTTTGGGGTGTCTGTGGCAATGTCCTCACAAATGCAGCGTTGGAGGGCTGCTAAATTGAAAATAGCAGCTCCTGGGAAAACAGAATCAGCAAGAAATTGCTTCCCGAGTGCTGTTTTCGATAGGTTTTGGGGTGGGTTTGGTTGTTGGGGTTTTTTTTAAAGGCACATTGCCTTTGAATTAATACCTCTCAATTGTATCAATTAGACAAACCAAGTGTACATCTCTTATAAAACTCCTCAGGCGTGTTGATATCGGGGGGGGTGTGGGCGTGGGGGGGCCGTTTCGGATCTGGCAAACCAGCACATCCCAGAGGCTGAGCTGGGTGCTGGCAGCCTCGGGCTCCAGCGGTTCACCCACTGACGGCAGAAAAACGCAGCCAACAGATTGCCCCCTTGGAGAGGAGAGAAAAACAAGCAAAAAAAAAAAAGAAAAAAGTGGTAGGACCTGGTGTAAGCTGTTAGTGGAGCAGAAGCCGGGTGAGGCTGAGGGTCCGAGGAGCCCAGCTGCCGTCACGAGGAGCCTGCGCTGGGCGGGATGCAGCAGAGCCTTGTTTTCTGCTTTCCCCTTCAGCCTGCCTGTATTTCTCATCCCTGAGCCTATGTTTTTAAGGAGTGAGCATTATTGCTCTGGAGCAGCAATGTACTGAGACAATTCAGTTTATGCATCACTGATTTCTTTAAAAATGTGTTGTATTTCTATAATTGTTGGTATTATTTTTGTTCATGTCAGACAGAGAAATTGATAGACCTTCCCCGCCTTCCTTTTCTTTTTTTCTTTCCTTTTTTAAGATGATGGAGATTACACTTGGGCTGGGGGTTTCTCTGTGTTTGTTTAGCTTTAGGTTGGGATGGGGGTTTTTGTTTGTTTGTTTGTTTTCTGTTTTTATACTGTGTTGTATGAAGCAATGCCTGGTCCAGGGCACAGGAGTAGAAAGCCTAGAAGTGACCACATTTGGCACCACACTTAGAACCAGTATTTTCTACTTTTTGGTAAGTAGTTTGGTACAAATGCAGTCGTTCTTTTCCTTTGCCAGTTGCTCGGGGGTGCATGAGTGACATCGGTGACACTCCCGGGCCCTGCCATGCCCTAGCAATCACTGAACTGAGGATGTCTCTCTGGGTGGTTCCCCAGTCTGCTTTCCCCGTTCTCCCATTTCCTCTGCTCACCCCCATCTCCTTGTGGTGTCTATCCGTGGCTGCTAATCAAACAAATGTAGTCTTGTCTTTTCTTCAGTGATGTACAACATCATTATTACACTGTCGTACAATATTTTGCCACTGTATGCTTATTTTTTAGTTTTTTTAAGTTGTGATGGAAGCGTGAGGAAGAGCCCGGCAGGAACGCAATAAAGTATTGGATGAGTTTTCTTGGCAGTGTCGAGACTTGTGCCATCGAGCTCAGTAAGTGCAGGCATTAGAAAAGAGTAAGCTGCATTTAATAGACTACTTATGCAAATGACGGGGAAAAAAACATGACCATAAATAAAGGCATTTATTTTTTTTATCTTGCATAGGCCATGCTGTGGAAAGGTGTGCAACCAGAGCTCTGGAAATATAATTTGCAAAGGTCAAAGATCGATAGCAGAATTCATAAACGCCCCTACTTAACAGAACTGGCCACTTATTCTTCATAAGTAACTTACCAAACACTTTTGCATCTTGTGCACAACAAGACAAATCATTCACTATGGGAAAAGCCTTATTCTTAGATTTTTCAGTCCACCCTCTTTCTCAGATTGCTCTGTCTTCAGGAAAGCAAGTTGATCATCTCAAAAGGCTTTTGTTTACAGGATACTTTGAAAATCCTAACCCAGAAGAGGAAATGGAAGGAATAGCGAGGCACTTGGGAATGGAGTTAATTTTCACCCCTTCTTGCAGCAGCTGAAGCCAGATAGATGAATTTTACATCAGGTGCTGTATTGGATATATTTTCAGATGCGCTGGTTTAAAGATGCAGAGGCTGCTTGCCTACCAAAGCCTCTCTGTTCCTGTCCAGCTTGCCAAAAATAGGAGAGGGGACAATTAAAGTTGAGTGTGCTCGTTCAAAGAAGTGTTTAAGTGTATCATAGGGTTATTACAGGAGGCGGTGCCTGAGGCCATCAGCTGGAAGCAAGTGGTACTAGGGCCCCTTGGGGAGGGGGTGGCAGGCAGACCCCTGGCGTGCTCGTGTCCTGACGTGCACGTGCTGCTGGTGGTCCTCTCGCCTCCTCGTGACCAGCAGAGCTGGAGGAGGGACACCGAAAGGTGACCAAGGCTGCTTCGCAGGTGTTGTGGGAGACAACCCAGTGGGTCCGGTCCTCCAGGGTGGCAGCTGAGGGTCTGTGACGGAGGGCAACTGGGCAGGTCAGCTCTGGCCTCCCGCTGGCGCTCGGACGTCAGTCGGTGGCTGTTTCTTCCCCTGCAAGCTCTGGAGGGCACAGTGCTTGCAGAGGCAGGGCTCAAAGCCAACGGCAGCACTCCTCTTGCACGAGAGAAGCTCTGTGCCTCCTCAGCGCCCCAAGTTTTTGGGGGTTTGAGTGGCATGTGAGCGAGATCGTTGATGAGATGAAGGCTCGTTAAATACAAAGGCCCAGCCGCTGGCTGAGGAAATCCCTGAGCTGCAAACAGTCAAATGCTGGGGAAGTGTTCTGGGGGAATATCCCTGGGGGCTTGCTCTCGGCTTCAACTCTTCCCTGAGGTAGGCGAGTCTTTGGTCTGAGCCAGGACGGCCGCTCGTGTGCTCTGTTTAAGGCTGATGTATCTCTGACTTTGGGAATTCAGCCTAGCTGAAGTGGGCTCCTCCTGAGCTTCCCCGTTTTCCTAGACGAGGACGAGCAGTGTGAACACAAGTTCCTCCTCTCTTTTTGCTTTCCGTTGCTGGAGTCTTTCCCCAAAGAGGTCAAGTTTTAGTGAGCTCACTTTCAAAGCACGAGCTGTACTGCCGTGGGTGAGGGGTACTATTGAATTGGGTCTGGATAGAAGATGATGAGGAAGGAAAAAAAAAAAATGCAAGTACTGTCAAAATGATATTTATTGTTTGGGGGTTTGGGTTTGTGTGTTTATGCATATAGCATGTGTGGTTGAAATACAAGTGAATGTGAGAATATTAGCAGCTGAAGAGATATTTGAATTTGAGTGTTAGGTACTGTAGCTGTCGTCATGTGGGCTGAACCATGAACTTGAGCACGTCTGGAAGGCAGACCTGTTAAACCGCGTTAAGAATGCTTTGCACATAGCAGTCCAGTAGCGTTTGTGGGGAGGGTGGGAGGGAAATAAGCCTTATGTCACAGGTAGCTGTGATCACGGAATATACCTTGAAAATTGCTGATTAGTTTTGTCTAATAGGCATATTCTGAAAATAATGTTTCTGCCTATATTTTGAAAACTCACTCTAAAGTCTCAACATTTTCCATGCCTTGCCTCCAGAAAAATAGCTGTGGTTGAAAGTCGGGAATTGTCAGCATGCATTGTCAAAACAACTTTATTTTATCAAGTCAAGATAATGTTGAGGGAAGTCTATACCCACTTTAATTGCTTTGACATTCAATTAGCAAGACATTCTACTCCTCTCCGATAGACTGAGCTTTTGTGTGGCTCATAGGAAAACATGGCTGGAAAAGCACCAGGGGATGTCATCGGGGCCATGTTCCCAGCACGGTTCACCTTACCCACCTCACAGCTGACAGGGTGTACATGCTCCCTACTCTCCAGTGTTAGAAATTCCCCAAGAAACCTATTCCAGTGCTTTACTCTCCCACGTTGTTCAATTTATTTTCTTTTCCCTGCCACAAGACCTGGGTCCCTTGTCCCTTGTGGCAATTTAAATCCCTTTTATTTATTTTTTTTTCCCCCCAATCCACTGTAAACGTGAAAAACTGATTTTTCCTTCCATCTTTGCTACAGCTGTCGACATACTTGAAAATTGTTATCATGTCCTCTACTAAATGTTCTTTTTTAGGATAAACAACCCCAATTCTTTTAATCTTTCCTCAGATGTCAGGTTTTCCAGACCTCTGATTAATTTCATTGCTTTCCTTGAGATGCATTATGCTCAGTGAATAATGGCTCTTGTCCCCTAGGATAGGTCATTTATACATATAGCCGAATATTTATTCATTTAATCATTTTACAATATGTCGATTGACGTAGCAGCTGAGCACTTGCATAGTTCTTACAAACACGAGCACAAAACTGTAAGGAGACTAAATAAGTGGTAACAATCTAATGAAGATATTTGTCGTGCTCTGAAGCTTGGTAGAGCCTGGCATTAGCAAACTGTTCGAGTGAACCTTAATTTTGATGAGCTGGACTTGTTGCACGCAGACGTTCAGACAGATGCCTCCGGAGTGAATGCGGCCCTGCTGTGGTAAACACGTTGAGTGTCCCCAAGGAGCGGCAAAGATCCTCCCTCAGGGAGGGGAAAGAAATGAAATAAAAAGTTTGCGCGATGTTCTGGTGTTGGAATTTAGGCTGGCCTGGACAGGGGAAACTTTGCTCGCCCTGGGAAGTAGTGAAGGCCTTTAAAGATACTCCTGCACAGAACGTCTGCGGGAGGCTGAGGTAGTTTCAAGGGAGAGCTGACAAAGAGATGGACGTCATGGGCTTTGTGGGCGATTAGAAAGTCTGAACTTTGCTGTAATTAGTGAAAACGTTACAGACCGCTGCTGTTGCCTGCTCCTCCTGGTACCCCTCTCTCAGTAAGGACGGCGACGGCGGGCTGCGACGTTGCCAGGGCGGTGGAACATCCAAACCCGGCACTGACCCAGCTCAAACGTCTGGGATGTTCCCTCTGCTCACGGCGCCGCAGACCTTGTTTCTGCTTGCGCTGGCGCACCGAAAGCAACTCCCGGCACTGTATTCCTGGGCTGTGCAGTTTTCCTCCCTGAAAATACGGGGGTAGCTGTGTTTGCCTGCTGTGCCGTGTTGGGAAGTAACGCGTCCCTTTTGAACGGCAGCCTCTGAGCTTTCCAGTGGGAGGCAGGGCAGAAGGGAGAGGGAGGGACGGGTGCGATTTCTGCGTTCTGTTGCGTGCTGTTCTGAGAAATGTTTAACTTTAGAAGGTTTAATAATTTTATTAATTCGTGAGAAATTTGATATTCAGAACAAAACAAAATCCCAGGGAGCAGGGTCAGTGGGTGAATGCTGTCTTTCCAAAATTGGTGACAACCTGCAAACCGGAGGGAAGGGAGACAGAGGAGGAACAGAAATCAAATGATTGGGGGTGTTTTCCACTCTCTACCACTTTCAGTTTTCTTTGAACCAAAATATTTGCTAGACCCAAAATAAAATGCTTTGGTTTTCTGGTTTTGTTTCTTTTTTTTTTTCCAATTCTATACCTTATTTTAAGACTTTTTTTCATTCTTTAGACATGCTTTAGGACAATTTTTACCAAAATGGTCTCAAGTGAAACTTGGAAGCAAGATTTTTTGCTTTGAGTTGACCAAAGTACTTTTGGTTCAACAAAAATAAAATAATTATCATGTCTTCTTCTCCATAGTTCAGTAATTTCAGATTATTGTTAGTTTTGGTCAAAAAATACTTGCCTCTTTCTAAGCAAAAGCATCTTTTTTTTTTTTTTTTTTTTTCCCCCCTTCTCTCATTTGGAGAATGCTGGCAGCGTGTTAGAAGAAGGGGCGAGGGCAATGTCAGCCGTATGGGCGGACTCACCACAGAGCAGCTGCAGCGCAGGGAGCACCTCGGGGCTGGCCTGGCACAACCGATGCGTGCCAGGACACCAGTCCTGGGTCAGACCTGTGCCTGATCGCCCGTTCTGTGGGTAAATGGGCAGTTCTGTGGGCAGTGTTCCCCTGCGTGTTTTGCTGAGCTTTGATTAGGGAGGTAGGGAAACCACCAGAAAGCAGACCCCAGGCAAAAAGAAACGGTCAGGGACTCTTCTAGCAGTGGGATTTACGATACATTTGTCTTGTGTTTTCGTAGGTGAATCCACAAGGGCAACCTATTTCTCACTTTTTTCCTTAGGTGAAGTTTCAAAACCACTAAACAAACGATCTTACGTTAAAATAATCTTCTTCTGCAGAAGCCAACAGGCCACAGAGGAGATCGTTCCAGCTGTACTATCACTGATAGGGTACCACTACGTAACAGAGACCTGCCCCTTCTGGCGTTTAGTCAATGCTTCTTGCTCTTTCTCCCTCATTTCTTAGAAATACGCAGGTGTCTGGCTTTCGTGGTGGCTTTTAAAATAAGCAGCTCGCGTGCTAGTAACAGTCTTTAGCTTCTAAACATCCGAGTTATATGTCTGGATATTATTCAGTGCAAAAATCCCCAAGATTTTATTTATTTAACTCCATCGTGCAAAACTTTCTCTAGTGTTTACATAGTTACTGAAGAAATGATTTGAAGTTGGAAGCTGCGACGGGTTGATAGGATGGGCAGTGACCCTACTCCACTCCCTCAAGCGAACAAACGAGCAAAACCAACACTGAAAGCTGCCGACTCGGCGTGCTTGGTCAAAACACCGATAAATTGGGGAAACGCTTTGCAGCAGCTTGCGTGAGAGGGGTAGAGGGCAAGAGGTTTTGAAGAAATTGGGTGGGAATGGTTTGCCCTGTGGGGGCTGTCCCTTACTTCTCCTCTGCTTTGTCTTCACGTCCCTTCTAACGTCCCAGCTACACGTGCCGCTGGTGCTGGTAGTCAGTGTCCATAGCGTTGTGTCCTGGGCTGGAGCCACTTTGTCCCCCGAAGTAGGGAACAGCGCCAGTCTACGTCCCAAGCAGCTTTTGGGAGGTGCTGGCGTGGCGGGCAGACGCGTGGGGAGCCTGGATCTGGAAGGCGTGCTCCTTCCAAGCCCCAGGGCAGGGCTTTTGTGCGGCGGGTGCGTGCCTGGCCTGTCTCGTGCTGGGTCCCGAGCTAACGGTGCGCGAGAGCCTGATCGCCATCGTCTTGCGGGCGACGGCCGCCGGGCTGCACCGCTCGCCGCTGCCCGCCATCGTGCGGCCCTCCCGCGCCGCGGCAGGGCTGCGACCCGTCCGATCCCCCTAGCCGGGGCCTGATCTGCATCCAGCCTTGGAAAGAAAACGCGTGTTTCGCATTTTGGATCTGCTCTGGATGATTAGGTAATTTACGCTAACTCTCAGCCTGGTGTTAATTTACTTAGCTCTTTCGTTGCTAGATTGAGAACTATCTATCAAATTTACATGTAATGAATTTTTGATAAACAGGTTAAGTACAATTATGTTTAGAACAGGGGGATGTTCGGAGGGTGCAGTGGCGAAGAGCTGCATCGCCAGGACTTGGGCAACGCAGGAGACGTGGCCGCGCGTGTCGGGGCGGGTCTTCTTGGCGCTCCTGGGGCTTTGCTGACGAGCCGATGGGCACAAGTATCTCCCACAACCAGCTGCGATGTCATCTATCTGACTACGGGAGGAATAACTCTTACGCTGGGTTAGGATTACGTGATCTGAAAAATGTCAGCTGCCTCTGCCAAGTGGTAGCTCCCTTTGGGTATCTTCATTTTTAATTTTTCCAGCTCAAGTATTTTGGCCCCGATTTTGAAAGGTGCTGAGTCTCTGCATCACAGAAACAGTAGAAGGAAAGGGAATAGGATGCGAGACCTGAACAAAGCAAAAAGCAAAACTCTTTCTGGAGAACATTATTTTTCTGGAGAACGTTATTTTCCGTTCTAGGCCTGCGTGTGTTGAATATTTGAGATTTTTGAGCTGGAGAAGCAGGATTTGCAAGTGGCAGTTTACGTGTACATTTGACTGTCTCCAAAACAAACCGACGGAAAAGTGGTTCTCAAAGTATGGAATAAGGCAGCGTGAGAACTGTCAGTAGAGCTCTTTAAATTACAAAGTCTCTTCTTTTAACCCGTAAATATTTACACTCCACATTTCTTGAAACATCTGTTCTAAATACGCAGACAAGTAGCCCCGTAACCATACATATGACACTAATATTTAAACTGATAAAGAGTAATAATTAATGTGAAATTTGCAAGAATTAACTAGCTAATTTGCATTTTGAGATTGTGCCATTTCGGAAAGTGATAAAGTATGGTGCTTTTTTTGTGTACCTCCGGCCTCCTGGGGCGGTGGGAAGGTGGTCTTGGAGAGCTCTTCCCTGCAGGTTTCGCAGTGTGAGGGCACCCTCAAGACATTTTCCAGGGTTTAAACAATTTGTGCTTTGCAACCTGTCATTTTGCAAAGCCGTTTGGTGAGTGAATTATTTATTTATTTTTTTCTCCTTTAAAATATGTAAAGCAGAGAAATTTCTATGATGTAAATGAACTTGCACGCTGATGGGAAGACAGTCTTTACGCCTGGGGGACCAGGCGCGGTGTGCTGCGGTGAGGTGTAGGGGCTGCGCAGGTTTGTTGTACTAAAAGGACATTGTCCTTAACGAATACCAGATTTCGTGGGCACGTGGCGAGTCAGTTGCTGTTGCTCTGAGGTGCTGCAAACTTACGGATATTTTTGTTTGGTTTTTAGTTTGAGAATGTTTTAATATGCGTGCCCACTTGAAACGTGAGGGCACGCGATACCCTTTTCTGGCTGGTGTTCTCGTCTAGCGCCAAGGTGCGGTGAGAAGACAAGAGTCAAAGTAATTTTTACTACAGCCGCAGCACCGGACCACAGCAGCGGCCCGTGCCCGTGAAACCTGTGCTGGGCGAGCTCTCCTGGGGCTCACCCCTGGGGGGCTTTGGCCGTGCCCCTGCGGGGTCTGACCCTGCAGAGCATCGCTGCCTCCCCGGCGGCAGCTGGTTGCAGGCTCTGCTGCCTCACTTCATCCTCTTCGTAAGATCCAAAGTCCTCGTAGCCTTTCAGGCTGGATTTAGATTTCGGGCTGCCGACCCGGGATGAAGCACTGGCTGTGGGACTGGGTTTGTCAGCAGCCTACTGGAGTTACTGGGAGGTGCCTCGTGTGGTGCTCTCCAGCACTGCGGCTGAGGGCAACTGCTGTGGTAGGGGCAGCGCCATCCAGAGAAGGCAGGAATGAGCAAGGTTGATGGTTTGCTTGCTTAGAGTATTCCTGATGTGTGTCACGGTACCTCTGGCAAATGCTTAAAGAATACAGCGAGTAGAAAAGGTTGTTGAAATGCTCAACTTGCGCCGCTTGTCTTCTCCATGATCCATGTAACTGTACAAACGATGCTCTGTGAGAGAGATTTTCCAGCTGCGGTTGTGGATGGTATTCTCCAGGTAAAGGTACATCTGAGCTGGGACGTAGATTACCAGACCTTATCCTATTTATCTTTAATATTTCACGTAGCAGCTCAGCTGTACTGTTTTTTTAATGATAAATTGTGGCTATTGTAAACAGAAGCACTCAAATCATGGTCTCACTGCACATGTCTTTCATGACTGTGCTGCCACAATAATGAGGAATGGGAGATAATGACTTAAGGAAAAAGTGCTGGATTAAGTGGGACAGTAAATTAGGCATTTATCTCTCTCCATTGGAGGCCTGTTTCCAGTTCCCTTCTAGGTCTCAGCTGAGCTCTATTTAAAAGTAAACCACGTCGTATTTCACAAAGCCAACCCACTCCACAGAAATCGGCATATAAGCGCTCACATTAAATTACCATATTACCCAGGAGGTCCTGGTTTTCAGGAAGGTCAGAGTTGAGGTGTATTAGCACGAAAAAATAAGATTATACCGTTCTATCTTTTTACTATGCATCCAGAGTATGGAAAATTCCCACTTGCTGTCTTTCTCTTTCCGCCTGTGTTGTTTGTTTTTTGTTTTTTTTTTCCTCCTGTGTGTTTTAAATTCTGGTAGTTTTTAGACCGTAAGGAAACTACTGTGTACAGAAATCGCATGCCTGCAGTTTCCTCTCAAGGGGAGAGGATTGTAATGGTATTAGGTTCAATGAAGTGTGTTTGACTATGCATATGCTAGAGCCTTTTACTCAGAAAACTATGGCAAAGATTATTATTACGGTTGCAAAGTTGTAGGACCCTTGCTTTATTTAATTCGGAAGGTGGGGCTACTTAGAGAACAACTTGAGATTGCATAATGGAGAAGACTGTTCCCTCTTGCCTTATTTGTTGCAAATGAGGGAGGGATTTCTGAGGAGAGGGATCTGGGCAGCTGAAGCTGGTTTTGATGAATTTGAGGCTCTCCATATGTCTGGAACGTGTTTGCCATGTGATGTTACTCACAAGGACATAGGATCAGAAAGACAATAATGTTCAGTCTTCTGCTGTTTTTCAAGTAGCTACATCATATAATTGTATTAAAATTTACTAGTTTCCCCCCTATAGTTAGGCCTTATGAAACACTGTTTCAGAACTTTATTCTGACTGTAGGAAATCATCATTCATCTTTAAATGAAAATATTTTAGTGGGCAGGTTACACCAATTGTTCTTCCAGCAGCAATATTTTTAAAGTTGAATAAATGTTCTTGCTTCCTAGTTATTTACTAGCACCTAATTTCTTTCATTAACCAAAAAAAAAAAGGAAAAATCACATCCCTCTTCAATTTTCATTTTGTTCATGGAGCTGGCCAAGCTCTCTTAATCCTTTTTCTGCAAATAGACTTTTGGGTTTTCTCCTGATCATCTTTATAGCTCTTCCATTTTGAGTTCATCTTTCTTGAGCACTGTGCTCCAGAACTAGACACGCTGTCCCACAAATGCTGTGTTCTTAATGATGGATGATGATGGTAATGTCCTTGTAGGTACAACCTGGTACACCAAGTCACATGAACGAGACCTTTAACTGGTGGCCACTTTTATGGACAGGTGACTTCAGTCCGATTTGGAGAAGTGCTGAGTTCTCTTTACCACAACTTGCACTTGTGGGAGCTGTGTTTTGACCAGGAAATCGTAAAAATACGAGTTGTTTACGAGCAGCAGATCTCAGCTTTCCCAATCTGCTTCCCATGTTGCTTTTCTGATGGCTGTTAGGTCAACTGATCAGCCTTCTTTTTGGGGGAAAACCCCCTACCCCTATCTAGACAACTAGGTTCATAAAATACGAAGAACTGCAGCCCTTTCTGTTGTCTACCACACTGCTGGGTTCGACTGAAATTAGGCGACGTCTGCAAAGGTTTTATTAGGAGGGGACACAGGAAAGAATTTCATATGCACACACAGCAGTGATGTGGTGGCTTTGCAGGCTGAAAGTGAGGTACTGGCACGTGATTAAAGACTAAAGCATCTCTAGAACTGGAGACGATGAATGTGTCATGTGCAACTCTGGCATTTCAACCGGGTCCGAGGTAAGCAGAGCACCAAAATCCCGTGTTGCTGTGTAAGTTATAAACCTCCGAGACATGTTTTCGGTTCTCGTGGCTGTGCAGCCTCCGGTCTCTTGATTGGGAATGATTCTTGAAGAGTTGCTGAAGTGATGCTCTCACAGCTCTGGTTTCCTCAGTTTCACTGGATTTCTATTAGTTCTCATATTGAAATAAATGCCTGTGGATTTGTAGAGGGACTGCATGTTTGTCAGTACCAGTGAAGGATTTAGGTATGTATTTATTGATGCCAGTGGAAGTGTCAATGGGTATCTTTAACCAAGGATCTCTCAGATCTGACTTTGATGACCGTCATGACTTGCTTTTTGAAGGGAGCTTGAGGAGTGGCATTTCTTTTCAGGCCTCCCACTACCGAATCAGCGTTCTGTCCTTGCTTTCAATAAATGGCTGAATCCTGGCAAGCTTGTTCCCAGCAGTTTGTTCAGGAAGTTGGTCTCCTAGTTAGTTACCTTGTAGGTCAGATCACCATTAATAAATTGCATTATACGTTGAGGCAAAGGTTGGAGAAGACAAAATCCAGAATCAGTATTTTACTTGGCTATATTTAATTAAAATATGTAAAATTATATATTTCTGCATAGATATTTTCTCTTCATGATGTTTTCTGAAACAAATTTCCTTTGACTTACAAAAAGTAATGCAGAAACGTATTCTCAACCTTACAGAATCTACATCTAAACTCAAGCGGGGTCAGAGGGGCAAACTTTTTAGGTGTTAGCACCATGGAAGTTGATAATCAGGAAAAGGAGGCTGATACCATGAAAATATCAATTATTCTAATTGCTGCGAATTCAAGTCCTGACCTTAATTTCTAACAAACTTTGCAGATTAATTCAGACCAGAGATATTTATATAGCATGATCTGCAACGGTTTGTAACTGTTCAAGGAAAGAGTAGCATCTTGAATGAAACTTCGACTTAGCAAGCAGCTCCTGAGGCAATAATAGCAGGTGCCAGGAGCTACGGCTCTCATCTGGGAGAGTGAGGAAGAGAGAGGAAGGTAGAATAACATACAGCTGAATCCACATGCAAGTCATCCACGTGAAGGGCTGTAAATGGAGCTTGTTTTCTGTCACAGCATGAACGGAAGGGTGCTCTGAAGGTGCTGGATAGGAACAAGAAAAATATGATGTATAGTGCATATCACGTAACTTACCATCTTGTGAGTTCACCTGAATTCCCTGTGGAAGTTCAGCGTGGACCGTGCAGCGTTAGGTTTACCCGTGGTTGCTGTTGGTAGAGCTGCTCTGTGGGTTAATGCCCTGCCCGCGCCAGCAGCAGCACGTCCTTCTGCTCGCTGCTGGGACGCGGCTCCTCGTGCGAAGTGGGTGTTTGTGGGAGCAAGGGAAAACCCTGATGTTCTCGCTCTTAACTAATGTGTGTGCTATTAGAATAAATCCATTAATTGCAGACAACAGTTATAATAAAATATTATTAAAATAAGCTATGAAGCCAAGAGAGGAAGGTGAGGATAAACCAGGAGGAAGAAATACCAGCTCTTCAATCTCTTCTTCCTTGCCTTCCTTTTGCTCTCCAGGTTTCTACTTTCTTTCTCAAGCCATCTTTATCTTAGCAGTTTTATTTGGCTTCTTGCAAACAGAATAACGTGGGTACCTTCCTGCCTGGAGCAGTATCTCAGCTTTTCCACCCTGCTGGTATCAGAGCTGCGTGTGAGAGCCCAGCCCAGGGAAGGGATCCTCCCATGGCTGGTGAATGCAGCTGGTTCTGCTGCATTTTACGTTTGCTGCATTCCTTGACACTAGTGTACGGGGGGTGGATGTGGCTTAGTTATGAACGTCCCAGCGCTATGTATAGGCATTACCAAGCGGAGCGCAGTGACCACAGCTGCACCGCCCAGTCAGTGCAATTCCTCTTGCCCCCAGCAGTCTTTCCATACCCGTGTTTTCTCCCTCAGAAAGGACACGGGCCGTATTTTCCCGTTGCTCAACAAGATGCACGTCCCATATCTGACAGGGCAGTCCGATGCCCCAGCGTGGCACAGCAGTGATAGAAGCTGCAGCCGAGCTGAACGCGACTGGACTCCTTCAGAGGCGGTCAGAAAGGTGGGCTGGATTTCAGGATCAAATAATATCAATTGAGTCCATATGTTGGAAGAAGCCTATCCACATCAGTATCTTTTCTTTTACTTAGGAGAGGAGTCCTCCTCTTCTTTTCTAGATTTTCTGTGGTCTCAAGACTTGACTAAGTTGCCCATGTGCACTGAAATTCATAAACTGCCTCTTTGCCAAGATTTAAATACCTAACCTTTCTGATGGCACTTGGGATTGAACTATGGTTCTTGAGAGAGGTTATTAAGCCACTGTGCCCGTTATGCTTAATTTTTGAGAATAGGAAGTAACGTCTGCGCTGTAGCCAGAATTCCTCTCTTTGCTCAGCTCAGCATATTTTTTAATGTCAACAATTAAGAATTGCCATTAAAGAGTATCACAATCAAAGAATGTCTGCAATCCAGGACAAATTAATGAGGTACACTAAAACCTCTACCACGTTTTCATGTTCCTTGAGATGCTTTTTTTCCCCTCTTAGTAAAGCCACCTGTAACCATTGGAGTTCCTCTTAATGACTTTAAACGAAATTATTCAGCAATTACTATAACGACAAAAGGTAGGCAGAGGTAATATGCTGGCAATAAGGGTATGGATGTGTACGTCTAGAACATATGTGTCCAAACCAGCTGGTGTGGTGGCCACGTCCTGGGCTTCCCGTGCGTGACCTGCCAGGCACGTACAGAGCGAAGGGCGCTGAACAGACCGTCGAGGCTGATGCTGGTGGAGAAGTTCAGCCCACAGAAGTAACAGCCCTGGCACTTACCAGGCTAATAGACCTTCAGCAATCAGAAAATTAAAATAAAGGGTGGCATCGAAGGTAAAAAGTTGAGTTCAGTGCAGTGGTTTTATTGATTTATATAGAGTCAAGGTTTTGTCTCTGCAGTCTTCCTAGTTTCTGCACAGATTGGGGTCTCTCTGGTCTCATCTGTAGAACTGTGAATGTGTCTCACTTCTGTCACAGGTGACACTTCAATAACTCGGGTGTAAAGCTTAATTCCTATTTTTATTTAAAAAAAAAAAAAAAAAAAAATTCCAGAGAATTTTATTTGATGTTCCACCAGCTCTAGCTCTGAGCAGCCTTTTCCTGGTGACGAGCAGGATTCGGATCCCGCTCTTTCTGGGGGGCTGCTAAAGCAACAGTTTCTACCTTCGAATATTTTTGTTTCAGGGTAAAACTGTGACAGCTGAAAAGGAAAAAAAAAAAAAAAAAAAAGGCCCACGAAAAAACAAACAACCACAAAAAGCACTGGCTGCTTTGCTTGGGAGGTGTGAATAGCATTTTCAAACAGATTTGAAGCAATTTGCTTTTTAGATTCTTGCGTGCGCATTTTGCCATACTTTCTGATTAACACCTCTCAGAATTTTCCATTCCCTTCCCGTTTGCCTTTGCGCTCTGCCTTTCTCAGCTCGGTGTTTACCCTGTGGGTAAGCTTTACTCTCGGGAGTAAATTATCTCAGGGAGGGAAATTCTATTTTCAGAAAAACTCTGTTCGACGAATTCTGCGCAAAGCTTTGAGGTTTGCGCTGCTGAGTTTCTGGTCAGACGATGGTGCGACAGGAGGAGGTGATGCTGGTGGTGAGGCCCAGGGGAGGGCTGGACTCTGGCTTGGTGCTCACCTTCTCAGGCATTTTCACTCCAAGACAGCAGTGGGTTAAATTGCAAGAGTGGCCAGTTTTAGCGACTGGATAACATACAGCTCCAACAGCCCCCGAAACCCACTGGGGGATGCGATTCATAACAGCAAAGAGAAGCAGCGGGCTGCTGTAGGGTGAGACGTTTGAATGAACCTCCCCCATGTCCTTACGAAACTCCGTGAAACAGCCTGGCAGGGGGCATGGACCAAAACCCCTTCTGAAGCAGCGTTTTGGTTTGAATAGGCCAGCAATTGGCTGTGAAGCAGTGGCCAAAGCGTGTAAATGGCACAACTTTGTTTCCGGAGAGCTCTAAACTTAATAAAATAGGATTGAGGATATTTTAATTTTTTTTTTTTAATGAAATGTTGGTGACCACAACCCTCTGGGGGATTTGGATAGACAGTGGTGGGAAATGGTTGAATTCTCATCCCAAAGCTGGCAGACCTGAAGGGTTTGTTGTGAGATGAAGAGATATGTGGCTTTACCGTGAAGGGATTTTGGAGGAGAAAGGAGAGAAAAAAAAATAAATAAAAAATTTAAAAAATTGCACTTCAGGCTAAAAAATCATGTTTTGTTTCATGTGTGGGCAAAGGGAAGATGTATTCAGGCTATTTTTTTTATTATTTCATTTTATTTTTCACTCTCCAGAAAGCACTGGCAGCTGGATTGCTCTGATCAATAAAATTATAGCATGG
Organism: Leptosomus discolor; assembly: GCF_034619465.1. Lineage (NCBI taxonomy): Eukaryota > Metazoa > Chordata > Aves > Leptosomiformes > Leptosomidae > Leptosomus > Leptosomus discolor. The sequence continues at coordinate 1,196,879 of NC_141395.1, forward strand.
AAGCAAGTCGCAGTTTGTCTGCAGGTTCAAATCCAGCTCTAGTGAGGTAATCAATAACTTTGTTTATAATGACATCTAGCTGGCAATGTGTGGTTGTTGCTGAAAAGGCTTATCAAAAAAAAGCTGGACAGAGTAGTAATGATATTTGAATTACCATATGAGACTGGGCATGGTCTCTGCCCATGCAGATTAAGATGAAATACCAAGGCAGAACGGGAGGAAGGAGAGAGATGATGGCTTCCTTACGTGCTTGAAAATGAAGGACTTAGTTTTGTAATTCCTTTTGATACTTGTGAGGAATTATATACCTGTCCTGTCGTGGTGATGCCGTTATACATCCCACTTCCCTGGCGGTCCAGGACCACCGCTCACAAAGGTCTTTGGTTGCTTGCAGGGAGTTTTTCTGCTATTGCCTCTATTTTTGTCAAAATGCTTTAAAGCGCCCATGTGCTCCTGGGCCCTCTCTGTTTTGCTGTTCTTGGCCTCTTCCTTGGATGCAGGTTAAAATCCTGCTCTCTGTTTAGTCTGGAATACATGAGGATGCTGGATCAGGCTCTGAGGTATTGGAAAGTGTCCAGAGAAGGGCAATGAAGCTGGTGAAGGGTCTGGAGAGCAGGTCTGGTGAGGAGCGGCTGAGGGACCTGGGGGTGTTCAGCCTGGAGAAGAGGAGGCTGAGGGGAGACCTCATTGCTCTGCAACTGCCTGAGAGGAGGTTGTGGTGAGGTGGGGGTCGGTCTCTTCTCCCAAGTAACAAGTGACAGGATGAGAGGAAATGGCCTCAGGTTGTGCCAGGGGAGGTTTAGGTTGGACATGAGGGAAAACTTCTTCACTGAGAGGGTTATCAAGCCCTGGCACAGGCTGCCCAGGGAGGTGGTGGAGTCACCGTCCCTGGAGGTGTTCAAAAAACAGGTTGATGTGGCCTTTCGGGATGTGGTTTGGTGGGCTTGGTGGTATTAGGTCAATGGTTGGCCTTGATGATCTCAGAGGTCTGTTCCAACCTAATGATTCTATGGTTCTGTGACTACTGTATGGAGAAAGCAGTGGCATAATAAAGCTCTTTAAAAATAATTTTGCTTTGTAACTATTAGAGGTCATATAGAAACTTCTAAATAACATGATGAAAAGAGATATTTGTTAGTTTTTAATTACAATGTGGTGTAAAATAATGGCCAAATGAAAGATGTATCATGCCCTTTTGCCCAGCGTGCTATGGGTGTTGGTGGCTAGTTTCAGCTCCTGGCGTTTCTAATCACTTTTTTAGTGTTTAATTAAATGTTTGGGCTCGATCCTCTGTTACCTGGTGCACGGCTGCCGTGCTGGGCTGTGGGACAGGGGGAGGAGGAGGAGGAGGAGGAGGTGGTGGTGGCCCTTGGCCAGGTAGTTTGCGTTGGGCGTGATGGTGCCGTGTTGAGGCAGCGCGCCGGAGGAGCGGGAGCAGGAGGATCCGAGGGCTAATTGTCTGTTTTCGGGGAGTTGGCGTTATTGGCAGCTGCCATTACCCCGTCCGGGCGGCTGTCACCGGCCCAGCCGACCCGCCTGCGCTAATTGCAGTGGCCTTTTCATCGCGCAGGATCACCCGGCTAACCGCAAGGAGCTGTCTCTCCATTAGCGCCGGCGGTCGCCGGCTCGATCGGCCGGGCTCGGCGGGCATGATTGGGCTGTCAGCGCGCGCGGTGACGTGCCGGCGTCGGCAGCGTTTAGCCGGCACCCTTTGCCCCTCTCCCTGCACCTGAATCCCCTAACCTGGCCGCCCCGCTCGTTTCCGAGGGTGCTCGGGCTCGGCAAAGTTCAGGCCGGCACAATTGCAGGCGGGCGGGCGGTCTCTGACAAGAGATCAATACTGTCCTCCCCGGCGCGGGAGCGGGCTGCCGGCCCTGTCAGAGGGATGTGTGCCGTAATTGGATCACGGATGCGGGAGCCATCCCAGCCTCCCGTCAGCACTGTCACAGCTGTCAGATGTCATCCCTCCGTACAGCTGTCACCGCGGGAGGGCCGGGGCTCCTTCTCCCTTCTAACCCAATGCAAATGTCCACTTAGCGGATGAATATTGAAGATATTAGACACTTCTCTATGCCTTTATGCAAAATAAAGATCTGTGTCATCTGTGAATTTCATGGAAATAAGTTGCAATTTATTCACTGTGAGAAAAGTGAAGTGAAGCCTGTAAAAATGAGAAATTATTTGGTTCAGGCTATTAAAAAAAAAAAAAGAAGAATATTTTCAAGAATAAACAAAATATGCAGATTTTTTTCTGGAGAGTAAAATCTACCATATATATATTTTTGTGGGAATATAGTAGCAGTTTTGTATTAGAATATTATTCTATGCAAATAAAAAATTTCTCATTTTTGGATACCCTTACTGAGAGAGAGCGCAATGCAATTGAAGTAAACTTTGATTTCTTGAGGGGGGAAATATCATTATCACAAATTCCTGAGAAATATAATCTTAATATTTGTTTTAAAATAATGAGACGATGAAGAAATCCGAGAGGCGCTCTCATAGGCAGAACAGGAGGTTGCTGTGCAGCTGCCAGACGGGGAGATAAACCCGCACGCATCAGCTCCTACAAAGCCGGTTGCTTCCAGCAGTCGCGGCAGCGAGGAGCAGAGCCCGGGAGCGGGGACGGGAGCACTCGGCTCTGCTCCGCTCTGCCGGCGCTTTCCCGCCCGCTCCGTGCTGGGAAAGTTTTTCAGAGAACGTAGCAAAGCAAACGCAAACCGGAACAAACGTGTGGGGTTTTGTTGGGGGGTTTGGTTTGGTTTTCTTCTCCCCCCTCCCGCCTCCCTCACCCCTTGTCAGTCCTCTAACTTGTGCGTGGCTATGGCATAAACCAGACCGTCGTGGTTAACTTAAAAACCTGATCCAGGGAAATAACAGAACCTGTCAGTCTGCTGGGGACGAAGCACGAGCAGTGCCGGGGGTGGGCTGGGCAGCAGCCCTGTGGTGTTATTGTTCCCTGCGGTCGGGAGCAGTTCGGACGCGGCAGAACAGGATCCAGATCTCTCGTGCTGGTGTTAGAGACAAATAAACTACTATGTTGTCTGTTAAGGAATTAAAACCCAACAGACTACTGGTTTTTGGGCCCCCCCATCGATGATGTCGACATCATCCCCGGCTTTCTGTCACGGCTGTTCCCAGTTCGGCCATCTGGTTGGCTGGTTGTTTATTTATTCATGGCATTTCTCTGCCGGAGCCCAGAGCCCTGGGCTGCCCCTGTCAAGCGTGGACTGCCCTGCCGGCGGAGGAGCGTGAACCCGATTTCCACCACGTAACCCCAGAGCTCGGCGACGCGCCGTGGGAGCCACCGAACGCGTTCGCGTCCTACCCCGGCCGCTTGTGCCGGGGAAAGGCGCAGCCGGGCTTGCCGTTACGGCCGTACGCCCTTTGCAGCGCAGGAAGGGTGATAAAGGGGCAAACTGGGGAGAGCGGCGATGGCGGTCCGTCGGGGCGAAAGCAGGCCCTACGGGGCGCTTCAAGGCGGTGGCCTGAATACCAAGTTAAAATGCAAAATTTCCGTCGATTTCGGTGGCGGCAGGATCAGGCGCTAATCGTGTCGTCACTTGTGCTGTTTGGGAAGTTGAGAACTGGCCCGGCTTTGCTTCGCCTTTGGTTTCTTCCAGTGCAGTATTCACCGAGCCAGACAGATAATCCACGTCAGTAAAAGCAGGAGGCTGAGGCCAAGGGCCCTGCCGTGGGCGGGTGGCTGTGGCCCTCTTTGGAGCGTCTCCGTCTCCACGTGCGCGTCTGTACGCAACTGTAGTGACAAAGGAAGTACTTTTTTTTTTTTTCCCCATTTAAACGTGGTTTATGGCTAATTACATCAGAGATCCAAAACAATCCTTCTTACATTTGCATTAATAAGGTGTATCACATGATCCATACTGAAGTAGGAGTATACATCAAAGGTAGATTAAAGGTTGGTTAGGCATCAAACTATGTTCTATATGTAAATTTATAGCAATGATGTGCTGTGGAAAGATAGCTTACCCTCTATTTCTGTACTACTAAATAAAATTAAAAATTCACAACTCTGGTTTATGGGATTTTAAATGAATTTGATCTCTCTTTTGGGCAGGGCAAATAAGTGTTTTGTGATGTATTATTTTACAAAAAAAAAAAAAAGACCATCGTTCTGGCTCATTTAATTTTGCGAGTGAATGATCTAAGATTAACTACAGACTAGTCAGTGCAGTTTAAAAGCTGAAAGCAATTTTCAGCCATAGATGGTAATGCCACATTTAGTCCACAACCGAATGACTCTAAATGACTAAGCTGCAAGGTCTTTGTATATGACCACAGGGCCTGATAAAGCCATAGGAACACAGTAAAAGCACAAAAATAGTTCCAATTTATTTGGTGCCATCACCTTAATGAGATTAATACAGACGTGTTCATGTGCCTAATTGGTGATTTTGTTTTAACTGGTAATGAAGGATTAAATCTTCAGGCAACAGGCTACTTGCAGGAAAGGGGATTGGAGAAAAAAAGTTTTTAATTATAAAAGGCAGCTAGTGAAATACACCACTACAAAATTAATAATGCATCTTTAATAAAATATGTACATGTATGTTGCATTTGCCACTTCACTGTTTGCCTGAGCGGTTTTGGGGAGGGATTGATTGGAAGAGAGGGATAATGGTGAACTCGGTCGTGCGTCATTGGCATCTTCTGGTACCAAGGCAGACAAAAGCCGGGCGTGCAGCGTGCTCCGTTTCCAGACCTGGGCGTCTGGAGAACCCACCGAGGCCATAGATTTGTAACGTTTCTACAGACCCTGCTCCGTTCCTGAGCCCTTACGCGCACGGAGCGGAGTTTGGGGAGCGCCCGGCTCCCGGGAGGGCTGGGCTGGACTCCATCCCGGCTGCGGCAGCTCCTCTGATGAGCCGCCGCACTAGCGGGGTGAACTTCACCCCGACCGGCAGCGAGCTCTGCCCTTCCGAGTCCGGTTGTGACCATTTAAATGCTAACACTATTAAACACGCTGCCAAAACACAAACACCCAGCCTAAGTCATTAAAATGTAATTACGAGGGGGCAGCTGAGCCTGGTTGGAGTTTTGACTCAGAGGAATCTTGCAAAAGGCACCAGTGCACAAACCCAAACCCACCCCAGCTTCAGGCCGAGCCCCTGGAGCGCTTACGGGGAATAATCCCCTCTGCCTCTTAAAATGGCTCTTTGCGGTCATTTGATTAAATTTAGCTGTTCTGTGGGTTTTGGTGGTGTTTTCTTTTTTTCCCCTTTTGCACCTTTTGCAAACGGATGCGTTGCGTGGGCCTTCTGGCGCTCGTCTTTTAAGTTGAACTTTCAATGGAAACAGTGGCAAAAAGGTCTTTAACATCTTCACTGTAAGATACCCTCGCGTTTTTAAAGCGTTTATTACTTTAAATTGCGTGAGAGTAAGGTGGCTTTCACCAAGCAAATGGCCTTTGATTAAAAAATAAATAAATAAAAAAGGCAGCTTTTGGATTTGTCTTGGCAAAAGAGCAGCTCTGTCACTGTGTTTTATCGCCTCTCCCCTGTTATTTGTGAAACCAAGAGGCATCGTCTAAAATTTCTTCTGTTTTCCACAATTTTATTTCGCCACCGGCAAAGCTGGGCAAAAAAAAAAAAAAAAACAAAAAACACCAAACCCAAACCAAACCCCCAGACATCAACAACCACCAAAAGAAAAAAAGAAAAGGCACCCCATCAGCGCATTGTGCAGCAAAACAAACCATACCCCCATAACCCCGGTGCTTGTAACACCTTTAGACTTTGATGATATATGAGGAAGCGCTTTAAAAGGACGCTGGGTAGCGATACCCCACGCTGCAAGATGCTACCTTCCCGGGGAATGAAGGCAGAAATATATTTTACATTTCTTGTCAGATTGAACTTTAAGACATCTTGACTGCTTTCTCTGTAATTTAAACATCGCAGCCCAAATGGCAACACGCTTTGCTCGGTTCCAGTCGCGTGGAGCCCCGGTGCTCCGCCGGCTCGGGGCAGCGGCAGCCGGTCCCTCCGCCGGCATCCCGCTCTCCCCGCAGCGTGTCAAGCCATTATACCGGGGACCAGAATGTCACCCTGGTCTCAATGGTTCGTCAGCTGAAGGATATGGTTAACAAATGTAAAACCAAACTTCAGAGGAGCTGCTTTTCTGTGCTAAGTGATCTGTATTCCCTCTGAATTTACTTTCCCCTAACCCCGTGAAATTAACAGTACTTTCTGACATTCGACCCCCTGACCTCACATATAATAAGAATTTAAAAAGCACCATGCATGAGTGTGTCTGTGTAATGCAAAACTGGGAAAAATGACCATGTCACCATTTTATTATACAAAACCTTCTCCATCTCCATTGCATGCTTCATATATGAGTGCTTGGTTTAAAGTTATTATAAAGAAAAACACAGTTTTAACTGTAATAATTCACCGCTCGTGACTTTTATAGACAATAAATTGTAGCAAATACATATTGCTGCACAAGAGCCCTGTACTCCATTAATGCAGATATTTACCGGGATAAGTGTTAAAAATAGTCTGCGGGAAGAGGCCGGCGGTTCAGAGGCAGCGGCTTCTGGGGGGCTGGCTGCCGGGGGTGCAAGTGCGTGCACAATGTGTAGGTCTCGAGGTTTAAGAGGCAGAAGCAGAAAAGTGTTATGTGGAAATGATTTTGCAGTTATCAGGCTCAGGGGATGACAGCATACAAGAGTAAGAACAAGGTGCTATGTGGCTTTTTCTTCACTGTGAAGTAAAGATTGGCAGCTGGAAGTAAGGCTTACAGGCAGACCTGCACACAGGACCTCTTCACCCAGGACTCATAATCACTACTCAAAGGAAAACGCATTTACCAGTAAAAAGCGGCTGTAGCCATCAGAAGTGTGCTTAAAACACCACTTAAATATCACTTTATACGCTATTACTTGCAAACTGTGGCTTGGTATTAAATTATACTTGCATAGGCTTTTGCTTAGGTGCTGATAATGCTTTTGAGGTTGCATTGGTGAAGAAGAATTTAGGCTGCTTTACAAGAGACGTGACTGGAATATCCCCCGGTGCTGACAGTGACAGGGTGAAAAATTGCAGAACTGTACTTTCTTTCCCCATATAGATTGTAATTTTAATTGTCATTGTGGCCCTTCTGTTTTAATTATGGGACTTCTTTGATATATACCAGGACATCGTATTGAATGAAAATATGGTGCTATAATAGTCTCTTTATAATTAATGACCACATGTAGATCTTGGTGCATAAAAGGAAAGGAATAAATGAACAATTTATTTAACTAGGTTTTGGATTTCTTTCTGTCTTCCAGTGAATATAAAATGATCCTGGGGCTTCTGAGGCTGTTTGATGTAAGAACTGCACTGAATATCTAATAAAATTACATTGGTGTAGATTACAAAACATATTAGGTGGTTTTATTTAAAAACGTTCCCATTACAGATGGTAAATTTCTTCTATTTACCCTGTTAGCCTCCCTCGGCTTTAGGTTTTGAAACAAACGATCGTTTTCTTTAGTTTATTTGCGAAAGGGTTTCAAAAAAATTAAAGCAGATTTTACTCAAGAAGGCAGCAGTTTTGCAGGTGAGCTCTCGTGTGAACGGCAGGTACCGTCTCCTCCGGAAGGTGATTTGTGTACCCGCCGCACACTGCGGATAGCCCTTCCTCCCCCCTAACTTTTGCTTCCGAAACGCGACGGATTTATGTTCTATTAATTTCTGGCTGAAGAGCTCATTCCGCGTGTCCAATCTTAAGCAGGAGCGGTGGTAGGAAAACACAGGAGCAGAACAGATGACCGGTAGTTCAGTGCTTTTGCATAGTCTGGGGAGGGGCAACGCACCCCCAAACTAAGAGCCCGCGGGGAGCGCCGCGCCGTCCCGCAGCCGGCCCTCGCGCGCTGGCACCGCGCAGGCACGCACCGACTTGCAAATGCACCCGGCTGATATACATTTCAGGAGAGTCGAACCCTCTATGGATTTCTGAAAAGCAGACATATTTGTCCAGTGTCTGTCAGCGTAAAACTAGAAAATACACCCTGACAAGCTTCTGCTAATTTTATTGCGGCGCGGCGCAGTGTGCATGCATCCTGGGCGGGCTGACTGCAGTTCAATTGCCGAGCAGGATGAAATTGGATCGGCAGAGACAGGGACTACCCTGGGGTCAGCCGCGACCATGCCACTTCCATGTGATGTCTAGTTGGGGTGATGGTGTGTAAATAAACGTGGAGAATTGCAAATCTTGTCATGGCCACGCAGAACAGCTCAAGCATTTAAAGATGGTTGCCCGCAAACCTAACTGGAAGGTGGTTGCTCTGTGTGGTGGCTGAAGAAAAACTCCCTTCTTCGCCCTAGTCTTCTCCTCCGTGACATCTCCGAGAGCACTGACCCAGCACTGCATCGCTGAAGGGATTAATCACCAAATTGTTTTTCATTTTAGCGGAAAGTAAAGAAACTAACTAACCGCGTTCTAATATTGTTCTTTTAAAGCCGGGCTGCGCCGGGGCTGGCAAAGGCTTTGTATTTATGTTATCTGGCTTGATTTATTTGTTTTTTAAAATGAGGTGAGGAATCTTAATGTCCTACTGTTTAATGAATTTAGGCACATTAAAGTTCCATGAGGTCTTTTCATTATTATGAACTTTACTAATGCTAGAAAATAAAATATTATAGAATTCACATTTTCTGCTTATGAATCTAATTTTATTTAAATACTACTTACAGTGGTCATTAAAATACACTTAAATTTTGCTGCCTTCGACCAATAAGATGTATTTTTTACCAGTTTTACATTTACACATATCTGTTTTTCTGTTACTTTTCCCACATGACAATTACCTTTCATTACAAATTTATAAAATCATTTACATTTTAGCAGTTTAAATGTTTCTGCTGACATTTTGTAACTATTACCCTCTTCTAGAATGGCATATGTTCAGGCAGTTAATAAAAAATTAAATGGAATAGCACTAGACAAGGTGAAGCTTTGTATCAGAGTGTTCTGCACATTTCTGAAAATACCATCTTTGTGTTGCAAACTGTGAAGTGAGGTTAGGGCTATGCCAATATGTGTATTTGTCATAACTGTCACAGAGTCCATGAACTAGCCAATCATTCCGCTCTTAATTAGACAGTTACATTTTGCTTTTTAGAAAGCATCCCCGTGTAAAATGGTGCCTGGGATTCGAGAAAGGTGCTTGGAGCAAAGGGGGCAGAGAATACCAGCATCAAAACACTTTTTTATCTGGACGAGGCAGAGTTTTTAACTGCTGCCTGACTCCGAAACGAGGGATATAGATTGTGTGCCATTAAGAATCCTCCCCGGTTTTAAGCAGAGGAAATGTCGTCTTAGACTTCTTGAAGAAGGAGGCAGCGAAACTGCTTAGGTGTAGGATATTTAGGTGCGTGTGTAGCACAAATAAATTGCAACGGCCATTTAAAAAAAAAAAAAAAAAGGAAAAAAGGTAAAAAACATTAGCTTGGAGGTTGTTAAGCATCTGAAGGCTGCGCTTGGGTCGTGTGTGCTGGTATGAGGCTGGGAGGGCTTGTCTGCATAAAACCAGGGCTCTCATCGAGCACCCTTTCTCCGTCTCATAAATCTGATCTGACCTCACGAAGGTATTTGCAGTGCATTCCGCTAAACAAATTCTGTGACCGGACTTAGAGTAAGGAAAGCAAAAAATATGGGTAAAAATAGTTCTGCCTGCCTGCTGTATTTCAGTTTCCCTTTTTCTCTCATTACTCTATGTCAATAGGTATTTGGGATTTTTTTTTTAAAGCAAAACAAAACGCAAAATTGCAGTTCTTCGTTTATGTCTGAATATGTTGTTTACAGCTGTATCATAATCCTGTGTTTAAACCTGAAGTTCCCAAAGATCCTTTTTTAAAAATAAAGGTTGATTTGCACTGCTAGGAGGCAGGGTTTGTCTAATAAGTGCCAAGTGTCCGAGAGGGATTATTAGCCACTAAATTCACCTTGAGGTATGACTGTGATAAATTCCTTGGCTCCTTATTTAGGCAAAGCGGTGCTGTATTGGATCCAGAACAGAAGAGAAATTCTGTTTCCTCTCTGTTAATGGCCACTCTGCTTTGTTTTCCAGCCCAAGTGCTCTGGCGCTGTATGAAATGTTTCTAACGGTCCAAGACTCCCCCTTTGCCTTCTGCTCGGGGCAGGTTAGTCGCTGTGGGGTTGCTTGAAATGAGCTCTTGATAGTCGTCAGAATCCAGACAGTTGAGCAGCAAGTGCAAATCGAAGAGTTCCTTGTGGGGTCCCACGAGTGCAGCCCAAGTGGGGGGTTTTCAGCTCCCCTTCTGCCGGCGGAGACAGTGTGATTCAGGGCAAAACTTCAAGGAAAAGAAGAAATAGAAAACAGTTTGGGGTAACTCCCGTGGTTCATCCTGTTTTGAATCTTTATTCAATAGGCATATCACAGAACTTTTAACAGTCATAGCAGATTAACCTTGCCTGTGCATTCGGAGGCTAGTCGTCTGATGAATTTACATGCAGCCGGATGAAAATGCTATTTGGAGAGAGATTGAGAGTTTATTTGATTAAATCCCTTTCTCCAATACCTTGACCTCTTTCTTGTGAAATAATCAGAACTGTTTAGCAAGAATATTCTGGCATTAATAATGAATTGCTTTGGAGCAGGTTTTTCCAGCTCGGTAACAGACCCATTGGTGCCTGTGCTTTTGGGGGAAGTGGGTCCGCGGCTGCGTGTTCCGCGTGGAGGGAACACCGCTCAGAAACGGATGAAAAAAATGCATTTTTATTTTTTCTTTTGAAATTTACAGCCTGATGGGCAATCTACAAGGCAATGTATTATTTAGGGAGCGCATTCTCCTCGCGCGTCTACCAGTAACTATTGTTTTTTGTGGCTTGCTGATGAAAACGAAGGAGGAAAAGCGCGAGTTCTTTGCCTGTTGGGGTGGGTGCGAGGTCCGCGGGTACAAAAGGCAGTTTTATCTGCCGCAGCCGCCGCCGGCGCTTAGGAAGCGGCACCGCGAGGCGACCGATTTCGTTGGTTTTAACTCCCGGGTTGGCTCCGACTCCGCGCTTGATCCTGTGCCTTGTTCGAGGCGGTTGAAATATGTACCTTCTGCCCAAACTTCGCTCCGAGCGCGCAGCGTTTGAATGCTAATCAGCTTTGTATTTGTTGTTTTGAAAAGAGCATTTGTCAGTCGTGATCACAGAGTGTATTTGAAGCCAAATTGATGACTTTATAGTATTACTTGACTTTAAGGTAATGAGATCACATGCAAGTCTTAAAAGGTACGGTGCCGTTGCCTATGTGCGCTTGTGCTGGAGATCCTTGAGCTGCACCTCAGTTGGTGTAATGGCTCTATAAGGTACCTCGCCGCATTGTCAGCCGCGATAAGGCTGCGGTATCTTGTCTCCGAACTAAATTAAGCTTCATTATAATTTGTTTCTTAATAACATGCACTTCACTGTAATATGTAAAATGCTTGGCTTTCATGAACAACTCTATGGAAAAGCCGTACAGTATCTCATTTGCATTTAGCAATTATATTATATTACAATATATTAAGCTGCAGAAAACCTAATCTAACATCATAATTTAAAATCATAATTTACAGTACTTTACAAGGAGCATACAAGGCAGGTTACAATAACACATTGCCTTTCCATATCAGCCAGTAAAATTATTTACTCATCTATTATTTAGTTTTCCAAAGTGTTCTGGGTAAATTTTATTCATAAAATTCAGAGAGTCCCTACAGCAGAGCTCCATTAGGATGTCCAAATATACCAGCGCACTATTTACTGAAATTTAGTGACTGGTGCTTTTTCTAATAACTATTTGAATGTTTGCATTAAAAGGGGTGCGGTTTCAGGAAAGGAAGGTTGTTCAGGGAAGTCTAGATTTGTACGGATCTTCTTTGCTGCTAAAAATCAAACGAAAGGAGGAAGGATCCATTTTTAAAAGACTTTATACAGGTTGTGACACAGCATTTGATGAATCATTTAATATGCTGCACGTGATGCAGAGTGTCAACAACTGGCTCCTGTTGCAGCCTTTGTTTGGAGCTCAGTTCCACTCGCTCTCAGATAAACTTCAGAAAGCAGCAGATTGGAGCCAGCTCCCAATGTTTCTAGTCACTTGAATATTTTGAATAAGCTTTTGTCAAATATGTATTACTGTTTAAATCTAGCATTAAGAATCTAGTATTAGAAGGAATATGGGCTACTTAGCAGCTGATTTACCAGTTAACGGTTTAATTCTAGTACAGTATCTGGCTTAAATTTATTACTCCAGTTAGCAATATTTTATCTGAGTGTGTGTTAAACAGTGCTACTGAGTTTGCAGCACAGAAGCAAGCAAGGTGCCCATCTCAAGTTTATAATATAAAAGATTTAGGTTATATAGAGAGTAGAATATGCTGGTGACCAGCGCTGTGACAGCAGCTCAGTCTCGATCACCTGTGAAATACTCAAGGGCGCGTGCAAGCCCCTGGATGTTACGAATGAAGAGGGTGCTCCTGACCCTGAAGAGGAGCTGGTCCACACTTGGCCACCTCAAGCTGGCCACACAGGGTTTTGATGACGGCTGGGGACGTGCCACACGCCCTCGGTGCCACCGCTGCAGAGCCTGGTGCGAGATCACGTCTTGTCCGGCCGGCAGCCACCCACGAAGCAGTTTTGCAGAGACTGCCTGCCCATCGTGGTTGCACTCCAGTTTTGCTCTGAAACCAGTCATTGGCGAAAATATTAAAAGATGATGGAGCGACAAAAAGGGAAGAGAGAGAGTCTTTTTAACGTCAGGAAAGTAAAAGGAGCAAAAGCTCCTTCTTGCTCTCGTCCCTCCCTACCCAGCCCCTGCAAATCGGTGTTTTGGCGCTGATGTGTCACGTCAACACATTAGGTGTGGAGCCCAGAAAATGCCTGAAAATAAGAGAATCTGAGATCAGAGTCTTACTTTTAGTTTAAAAACGCATTAGCACGGTGATGGTTTGTGCTGGTACAGGATCCACCTCTCTGCGGGGGATATTCTCTGGGAATCAGCCAGACGTTAGGAAAACCGGGAAACCTCAGTTTTTGGATGCAAGTTCTCTTACGAAGCAGGAGTGGCTCTGTACTTGAAGCAGTATCCTATACCAGTGAATGATGCCTATGGTCTCTGTTGTGCTTTACATAAACAAAAATACTTTGCATACGTTAATTAAACCGTATGGTGAATCATTTCGCACAGTGATATTAGCGCTCCAGTCTATGACATTCGTGTGCTTTCCTTGTGGAGAACCTTAACGATGTCATTGTGCATCTGCAAGTATGTTGGCAGTTTCTGTGATAATTGTTTAATTGTCAAAACTAGAACTTGCCTCCGATAGCTTGGGCTGCAAAGGCCGCACGATTTATTTTGTGCCTCTCCGAGGAGCATCTTATTCGGCATGACTATGTCCACAATCACGGTCTCAATGAGGCATGGACCTTGAGGTTTGGGAGACTGGGTCACTGCTCTTCCCGGTGAAACTGGTGGGCTCCTTCTTCCTGGGAGTGGGATTTTAGAGGATCCAGCTCAGTGCTGGAGAGTTAATATGGATTAGATCTTACTAGAAAAGGCCCCATCCCACCACGAAGCTTTCCAAACTCACATTCATGTATTTCATTTTCACACTCCCACAGTGTAAGTGGTGAAGGTAAACCATTAATCATGCTTAGCCTTTTCTTTAGCCCCTTTCTCTGACCTAACTGCGCCAGCGTGTTCTGGCCCTGCTCATTTTTCAAGGTGCCTGGGATGGACAATGTGGGAGAAGGCCCAGCGTTGCTCTCTCCTCATCAGCCTCTAATCCTCACTTGTGTACGGTACTCTCTGCCTCTTCAGACCCTTTTAGTTTTTCCCCTTTCCTTTCAAATACGATATTTTTTCTAGATTTCCTACTGACTTTCCTTTTACTTAGAGCAGGGTGATTGTGCCCTGCTTTTCTTTACCCAAATATTGCTCTTCAACACTTCTTCGCTGTGTCATCACGCAGCACCTTTACGTTGAACTCTTTGGCCATGTTCTTACGCGCATCCTCCGTGCATCCTGAAAACCTGCCTTTCTATTCCTACGAACTCTTGGAGCTAGACCAAAGTTCAGTTTTCTCTTCCAAAGGCTGAAATGGGGACAAAGTCTGAGACTTTGCTGAATCCTAAGCCAGCTTCTTACCACCTGGCAAAAAGAAATGAGATGCAATTTTTCCACCTCACGCTTCCAAGCTTCTTCTTGCACTGAATCCCAATTGCAATCTGCGGTTCGTTCTACATTCTTAGCGAAGGCAGCAAACAACATCATTTCCATAGAAAGCCTATGCTCTGTTGATGTCCCAGTGAAGTCTTGAGTATAAATGCTGTGGGCGTGTAAATTGCCACCTACTTTCAAAATAGTTAATGGATTCCATGATTAAAGGTTGTAAATCAATTCTGCTGTTAAACTTTGTCTTATATTCTAGTAATTTTCCTTTACTATGATAAAGAATAAATAAGAGTTAGGGAAATAAATGTGTATAGAAAGAATAAATCTAGGGATTACATGCACAGCTAATACGGTGTATTAACCTTCCAGTACTAGTGAAAGCACAGAGCAAAGTCAAGTATTCTGTCAGCCTGTGATGTTGTTCTGTGACAAAGTTAACCGATGAAGTCAAGGCGTGATGGTTACAGTATTGCCTGGCAGCAACATATGATGAAAATTTGCCCTTGCCTTCAAAAATGTTCCAATTCAGTTTGCTTTTCTGGGGCTTATGCCTGTATTTTGGAGCACTGTTCCCTGCAATTGAAGGTGTCCTTTGTTTCCATATGTGATTCTGATCCCTGGAGCTGGCTTCTGGAGTATATAGACTTCTATAGACTTCAGCAGGTTGACTTCCAGCTGTAGCAAAGCCCTAGGTGAAAAGTCCTTGAACTTTCTATTCATTGTCTGTCGTCGTCTTTATTACGTTTAAATTGATTGACTCTGCAATGCCATTATAAGTATAATATTTCCCAAGTTATTTAGCTGTGCTCTATTTTTGCTGGGGACTTGTAATATATTGAGTACTAAGCCCTGACAGGCCGCCTTCTATATCCAAGTTTCTTATGTCTGAGAGGTTTCAGGTAACGTGTGCAAAGTTCTCCCTGATAAATACGTTTGTTTTGGGAAACCTGTTTAATGTGTGTACTTCTGATGTGTTAAAAGTCAGTGAAAAAAAAAAAAAAAAAAGAGAAGTGGAATCTTAATAATCCGTTCTCTTGAGCTAAAGGATAACTATCATGTCTAATTTTTTCAGTTGTTATAGAGACAATGCGAGTGCAATCAACAGATCTCTCCAGTCAGAGTGGAAATGCCATTGCACAAATAAAGACCTCAGAATACTTTTGTTTGCTCCAAGGGCTCAGGCAACTCCACTTTGGAAATTACTCTTGGCTACAAGCTGGAGTTAGACAAATTACAGCAAGAACGCTTTCCCGCTCCCCCCGCAGGCCCCGGCAGGCAGGGCTGCCAGCGCCCTGGGGCCCGCGCAGGCACGGCTGCCTCTCCCGGCCTTCGCCTTCCTACCCGGGACGGGCTCACCCACCTGCCCTTCCGTCCGCAAGCGCAACGGCACGGAGCAGACCCAATGTAATGCGAGGATCACGTCACCTTTCGGTCAAAACCGGAGCTGGAGGATGACCTGCACTCAAGTGCACGCAGCGATGTCCAGAGGAAAAAAAATTATTATTTTTTTGTTTTAGCTGTAGCTGTAATAGTGACGTGTAAAAGTGACCCTTTTGTCTTTCCCTCGCTTGCTTGAACATATGTCTTAATCTTGACCTTCCAGACAAAAGAGAGACGAGACCCAGGCACTGCAGAGCACGTCTGCCTTTCCGCCAGCAGGGCAGGTGTCTGTCCTGCCCGTCCTCCGCAGCCCCTCGCGCCTGTGGGGTGGTTACCAGCACAGAAATACGCCCTCACAAGTGACTAAAAGGCACTGCGCTACGTTTTAAAAAGCGATCGAAGTATTTTAGGTACTTTCTGTAGATTCAGCTCTTGGATCTCCAAACTTCCAGCATCCTCGTAACCCCCGTGCCTCTGTCAGTGAGACCACCGGCAGCTTTCCCGCCTCAGCTGGGGAGGGGCGGGGGTTGGCGAAGGGGCTGCAGAGAGGTGGCTGAAGGCTCCAAAGAGGACAAGTGGTACTGTTTCAGCTCGGCATGAAAGTGTAAGAAAAAGTTGGTCTTTTTCTGACGTACATTTTTTTTACGTTTCCACCGCAATGTACGTACACATCTTTTGGCCATAAGACAAAATTGATGTCTTGATCATTAAAGGTTCCGTGACATTTTTATGGAGGCACAGGTCTTAACCTTTATGTCTTAACTGCGTGCAAACGTGGGTAATTACATCGTAAGCGATCCTGAGGTGTGCTGAGGGCTTCCTGACAGCGCCGAGCACTTTCACCCTGCGCCAGCACTGGGATCCACTGGACCTGCAGGACCGGGCCCTGCGCCGGGCGTCACTGGAGGGAAGGATCCGTGTTTGCCCGAAGCTGTATGGTCAGCTTCGACAGTGGGGGTGAACGTGTGCTGGCTCAAGTGTGAGTTGGTCTAAATTATAGGGAGACAGTGATCTCCCGTGGAAAAGGCCCAGAGGGCTAAGGAACGCCGTAACCAGCTTGGCAGCAGCGCCGAGAGCGCGGTGGGTGCCTGTTATCGCAACCGCGAGCGCGTCAGACCCTCTTATCGCCAGGCAGAGCGGATGAGATAATGCCGATAATCTCGAGTTTCTTGGTTGCGTGCGATGTGTTTTTTAACACCTCGCAGAGTTTTGAGATGGAAAGGACCATGAGGGAAGAAAAAGATATGTACATATACGTATGTGCAGGGTATCTTTTAGCCTTTATTATGCAGGTCTTTTGGGGAGTTTTAAATGCCGTCTTTGGAGCAGAAGATTCAGATAACACATGGAGGGAAGGGAGAGGAGCTGGCAGGACCTTCTTTTCAAGCTCACTTGAAAGAGCACAATATAGGTGAATTAATTGCCACAACATTGCTGTCTGCCATGGGTGAGATGATATCTCACTCTGGTTGAGGGCCTGTAAGGCTCTACGGATGGCGGACATGAGGCGTGTATGATTAAGGGCATCCATAACGGCTTTTTCTGCTTCGGAAGACTGTGGATTCAGAAGTGCCATCTTTACGTCCGCTCACGTAGCGCTGTGCTAATTGCAATACAGTGTAGAAAATTCCAAAGTACCATTTGAGCAAGGTCCTTCCCCCTGCTCAGGGTAACCTCCCGTGTGGAAGTACACTTGACTGCTGGAGCTTTGGTAATAAATTAGGACTGATTTTAGTAGGGTTTAAGCAATGAAAGCACCTGGTTCTGGGCATCGCCTTGGCTGGGCGCAGCCTTACAAAGACAGGCTGAGGAGAAGCTGCGCCGGCTCTGAAGTTAACAGCTTTTCGCCGCAGTGTTTAAATTGAGATGTTTTTACCCTATGTTTTCTTTCCCATATTTTATTTTATTCTTCTCTCATAGTTTCCTCATCCATGCAGTGATCAGCTCTGATATACGATAGGGATTTTCACTTGAAGGACTGTGCATCTTTAAAATGTCTTCCCTTTATTCTTCCTAGTTCTTACACATGTAATTTCCCCTTTAATTTGACATCATTTAACGGCACATTACACGTCAATGATGTGATCTGTGAATATTTACAATGTTCGTGTCATTTTTATTTTCTAATCCAATTTAAGTAGCTCTGCTTTTTATGACATCATGAATTCTTCAGTCTTTTTAGTCTTTTTGGAACTAATTATTCCATTAGTTCCTTTGAACTAGCTCCGTGTTGTCAGTCATTTTCTTCCCGTTTGATCATAAGACCTTTGCTGCCCTCCTTTGCATCTGCCGCCGGAGCTGGAGGAGGATGTGACCACTGCTAATAACTGCACCAGGCGTCTCGCCCCCACCCCCAACGCGTTTTTACTACTGAAACAAAATCACATATAAAGTCTTCTAAATATATTCAACTGAGCAACTTTCTTCCGATTCGAACTTTTGTGCCTTTACAGTGAATGTCTTTATGTTGTACTTTACGGTGCGTGGTCTCCAGGCTGTAGAGGACACGCTTCCCAGCTCTTCGGCTTTTTGCTTCTGCATCTACCAAGAGATGTAACAGAAAACAAAGCAGCTGGTTTTGAGTGTAAAGTGGGGAGGAAAACACGAAGCGAATTTATCTCGCTACCATATGGTCCAGCTCGTATATTATGACTCACGGTTTATGCTTATTTTTAATATCTGGGTTTGATAAATTGACAGAATATAGGCTTGACTTCTTAAACAGTCCGGGCTTCCCTAAGACTCTCCAAACCCGCTTGCCTGCCAGCACCCAAAGGAGGCTGAAGTGTGTAACAAGCAGCCTCGGACCGCGCTCCAGCAAAGATCCCTGGTCTGCCCGCAGGACCAGCCTCTCCTCGCTCCCTTGTTTACTGGGAATGTTTAACATTTCCTCTGTAATGCTAAAGAGCTCTGTTGTCTGTTGCTGCCCTCTGTAGTGATAGAGTAGAGACCACAAGATTTCTCCTGTGCAGCAATAATTCTGTTTATTAGCAATTGCAAATGCGTTATGAAATTAGCTGTCACTGCAAATCAAGGGTTTTCCCTAGTTTTTGCTCCCATTGCTTTCGTTCATGTAGGATTATCTGATCTTCACAAAATTATTAGACTGGTGGGTCTTCATGGGTTTTTTCCAATTTTATTTCTTTTCAATTAATGTTTAGAACACATCAGGATAACATTTTTAGCATGCTGACCTGCTTTAAGTGCAGCATCTTAAAAACCATAAAAACTCCAACCATTTCACACAGACCATAGAAAAGAGAGAGGCTATTCTAGATTTCACAATGTAACAATTGTTTTTCTGAAAGAAAAGGACAAATCCACAGAAAATCCCATGCATTGCTCATTGTCTCATTTCTTTGAAACTTTAGCTAGATAAAGCAACTTTTTTTTGTGCAGTTGGATGTCAAATGCACACTACTTGGGGAATAGAAAGCAAATATTGACATATGTCTGTTGTCTGGCCTCTTACATGGTTAAACAGATTTCTCCTTGGGACAATGCTCGCTGATAACCATCAGTATTTTATGGTAGCAGTAAGGGCAATTATAAACTGTGATTGCTGAGAAAGTAATGCTGCCAGGTAGTGTAATTACCCTACCTCCCCATATTGCCCTATTTTTTTTTTTCCTCTTGGTATAAAAATTGAAATAATTCATCTCTGAATACAGAAACGTTTATAAAACCTTAAGCAAAATTAGACCGTGTATGGTAAACAACAATCCTCACATTTTAGGTGGTGGAAGTAGAAGTCTCTCCTGCTGCTGTTTTACAGACGTTTCCAAATAGTGGTGGTTGTGGACTCTATTTTAATTTTTGTATAATGGTAAATCACTTAATTTGCAAGAGGCAGTCTCTAAAGTTGGCCCTGGGCATCCTCCAGCTAATACAACATGCTTAATGTGAGGGAATGAGTCTTTTTCAAAGCCCGAAGTGTGTGGGCCGTGCTGTGTGGAACGCAGGCGCTTTGGTTTAGGTGGTGTTCAGTGAAACAGGGCGTTTTCATCTGGAGATCGGAACGACTACGCTGTTCAAAGGGGACCGCGTGTTTGTGCCGGCCATCTGTCAAGATGTTCAAGTGTCCGTGATGCCCATATGCTTGCTGTGTTTGAGAGAGTTCTTCAGTGGCTGTGAAGTGGGGGAGTTCACTCGTGGTGGCTCTCCATC
This sequence comes from Leptosomus discolor, assembly GCF_034619465.1. Taxonomy (NCBI): domain Eukaryota; kingdom Metazoa; phylum Chordata; class Aves; order Leptosomiformes; family Leptosomidae; genus Leptosomus; species Leptosomus discolor. Next base: position 1,216,608 of record NC_141395.1, read on the forward strand.
CATCACAGTGGGTCATCTGGACTGACATCACTAAATAAAGATAAAAAATGGCCTTGAAAATGAAACCAGAATAGGGGAAAATTAACCTGGGAACTCTAGAACAACTGTTTTTTCTGTGTCTTTATTTCCACAACCCCCAGTTTTATGCAAGGTTAATTTTATGCCCAGATCTTCTTTTAAATTTCCTCTCCTTTTCCATTCTCCTCCTCCAGTTCCCTCTCTTTCCTCTGTTCTGATGTCACTCCTTCCTTCTTAATCTTTTATTTTTCATTCCCTCTTTGCTCACGTGAACGCTTTTCCTTTTATCTTTCTAAGTACATTTTTAATGCCAACAGTGATGGGTTTTTTGTGTTTCTGTCCCCTCAGATGCCAGCTCCTAGTGAAAAAAAAATAACTTTCCTGGTCCTAAGTGTTTAATCTAATGTGCTTTTTCTAGTTCTAGCTTTAAAATATTTTTTTCTAGAGGCTTATAAAGTGATAAAATGTAGTAATACTACTGGTGCTAGTAGTTAGAAAGAAAAGCCACCTGCATTGTTATGGTGGCTCAACGTGTATTTAGATGTAGATGCTGTCCATGCTGCTTATTTGCCTTCATAGGTAGAATGCCTAGAAGAAGAAGAAGAAAATAAGTAAATAAATAAATGGAAAGCTTATATTCTTTTCCTTTTCATTCCTTTGTACCTCTCTGAAGGTACCAGCCAGGAACCTCTCTTTCTTCCATGGAAAATGGTGATTCTCGTGAGTGGCAGATCTTTGCCTACAGGCAAGGGAGGAACGATGCGTCTCCTCCCAGCGCTGCGTGCTGCGGTGGCCCAGCTGCCTCTTGCCTGCACTGGGAATCTCCTTCTCCTCTCCCCTTCCCTGCACTCTGGCCTGGTGAGCTCACACTTGGCAGGCACTGAGAAAAAGAAGAAAAAGTGAGTATTTTGTGTGATTTGCCCACTCTAGGGAGGCAGGGCCTGTTATTGGGTAACCCACGTGCAGAATGAAAGGAGATGGTGGAGCAGACTCCTTCACCCAGAGCTGAGGTGGTTTTTACGGTGGTGGGCATGAGCATCTCTTCGGAGGCTGTCGTGATTTCAACCCGCAGGTGGACCCGTGTGGGTTGTGTCAGTGCTTCTGACTCTGCAGGGTAGGAGCAGCTTCCAAACCCCCAGCCCAGGTGGATCTTGCCAGGCTTGTAGACCAACCCAAAGCCTCTCAGGAACGTGTCTTCAAGGGTGGGTATAGATAGAGGTGCCCAGCTTTGCCCAGGCTCCCAGGCGGTTGGCTTTGTATCCAGCCCATCATGATCCGAAATGGGTGCAGGAGCTCCCAGAGAGTGTCTGGGCCCCCAAAAGCAGGGCGTGCTAGCTCCAGGGTGGCACTTCCACTGGTTGCCTCTTACAAGGCTCAGTAACATAAGCTTTGGGGTCTTTGATTTAAAGCTATAAACATGTAACAACTAGATAAAGAGTTCTCCTTGGCAGGGAAGGATGGACGCTGAGCAATTGCCAGAAGTCCTTTCCAGTTCCCAGTTAATATAATATAATATAAATAATATAAATATAAACAATAATATTAATATAAATAAGCTGCTGCTTATTTTTGGTTTGTACTACACCAGCAGCTACAACATCTAAGCATGGCCAGGATGTCCCTGTGGTCAGCAAATAGAATTTGTGTCCTCAAAAGTTAACGGTCAGGCAAGATACAAAATTTTCACCAGAGCAATGTTCACACTGGGCTAAAATCCCGTTGTTCTCACTCTGAGACTGGTGCTCAGCCGGGAGAGCGTGTGGTCTCACAGCAGACCATGGTACCTCCAACGCTGCTCTCCCCTAGAAGTGTGTGTGGGGGGGAGGGAATTGACATCTAAATACTCAAAAGCAAGATACCAAAAAAAAAGGGCTTTGGAAAATTATCCTCAATTGTATAATATTTTAAAGATATCAAAAATGAAAGTGTCCAGGTATGTGTAAGCTGATCGTGTTTTGAAGAATAAATAACATTCAACACTAAAAAACCAATAAAAAACCCCAGAAAACAATAATGCCAGACAAATAACTTTCCATATTAAGTAAAGGAAATAAAGAAGTTGTTGTCATTACAGCATAGCTAGGTGTTAAATTTATATGCTAATAATTACGTATTTGTTAGAAATAATAGTTGAGTCTGATCACGTAGGATGAAAAGCAGTAAAATGCATTGTGGAAAGGATTTTCTTTAATCCTGCTTGCCTAGCCTATATGTGTGTGTGTGTTTTTGCTCTCCTGGAAAGATCTCTAGGGAAGGAGTGATGCCCCCCACCAAGCGGAGTAGCTTCCTTTTCCTTTCAGGAGGTATCTTTTGAAATATTTCCTGCGCTCAGAAGTTTAAAAGAGAGCCACCAGATCCTATTGATTTTGTTAATAAATACAGAGAACAGGGTGGAATTTTTTTCTCCACCAAACTGCAGTGGGAGGAGGAAAAGGAAAAACAAAACCCCAACAAGATAAAATTTCTGTCACGGAGTTACAATATCAAAATCTTTATTGATGGCATATTGCAAATAGAAGCCTGTGCGTTACTCTTTCCTGCGCAAATGGGAAAAAAACACATATTCTTCTTCTAAACTGGGGATATTTAGTTTGTAATCATTTAGAAGCAATGAAGTGGAACTCCATTAGGTCCACGGCCGTTTCGATGCAGCCGTGCTGATGCTCAGTGTAGATGGTGCTCAGCGTAGAGGCAGGTTAAATGGAAAAAGAAATGACTGCAACTCTCTTATAAAAAAAGTCTATTTTGTGTCGTTAACTCAGCTCTCGCATTCATAATAATCTCTATAACTGCCATAGGTAAAGCAAGCTGCTTGGTTAAGTCTCTCTGTAAAATTTCCATCTGTTTACATTGCTTTTTTACGTTGAAAAAGTATCAAACAACGTGGTGAAGCCAGGTGTTTCAAATGGGACGAAGGGAGCTATCAAAAGTTAGTTTGGAATAAGGCATTTAAAATTCAGGAAATTATTGAATTCATTTTCAGTGTTATTTTGATGAAAACAGGATGCCAGGAGATCTAGACACCGTAAGACCCATGTGATAACTTAAGGGAAAGATTATACACATAAAATTACACCTGCGTGAATCTAGCCAAAGTGTCCAAGTTACCCCAAGTCTTTAATTTTAGACATACTACAAATAATCTTTCATATTGCAGATCCAATCCTCAGCGTGTGCTGAAGTGCATTATGTGATCTGGATAGCGATTGTTTTCCTAGGGGAATTACAATCCGGATTTTTCTTTTTATCTATGTATGCCCCCGTGTCCGTATTTTGCTACTTATTGGTCGAAACCCCTGGTAAACTGTGCTTTGATTTCCCCGACGTTCCGCTAATTCCTCCGGGAAGAGCGCGCCTTGGCTGGCTGGAAGAGTGGAACCCCGCGTGGCCTCGGGACGCGGCGCCGTGCCCGCTGTCCGGCACGCGGCCGGTGGCTCCGGCGGGGCAGGCAGTGGGGTGCTGGGGCAGCTCCCGGCGCTGGGCGCCCTCGGCACCCACCAGACCTCGGCGCCGGGGACAGGCTCGTGCGGGAGGGCGAGCTGCTTGTGCGGGGTTTTAAGGCGTGTGCTTTGGACACGGCCGTGCTCCTAAGCAGTTCAACGATTTGTGGTAGAGAGGATTTATTATTTCCCTCCTTAATGCCATAAATCCCCTTCTAGCCGGTCTGCCTGAAGGGCCCGGGGTGATAAAATAGTATTGAAAGTTTTAAGGACGTTTCGTTGCAGTTTTCCTGGGCTGCAAAATGCATCAAATAAACAGTTTTCGACGCTCCCAGCTCTAGGAAATGCTTGAATCTCAGAAAAGTGTGTAATTGAGTGTACCTGTGGTACAGGACTCTGTCTAATCAGCCGGCTGTGTAGGTGGGTAGTGTCAAGTGCCATTCATCTGCTTCCCCTGAGACCTGTGGAAACAAGGAGGAGGGGTGCTGATAAGACAAAGATATATAACCGTGTTGACCACTGAAGTACATGGTTAACAACTTAATTATCTGAGTTCAGCTATCAGTCAGAAACAAACCTGTACAATTTAGACATACTTTATAATTCGCTATAAAAATGGCATAACGATAAGGACAGTGTTGCTAGAATTAGAATCTGCATTAAGTGTGTTTAATTTAATTTTTCTAATTATATTTCTAATAGCTTAAATATGTGCACTGATAAAATGGTTAGCCACCTGCATTTAAATGCCACCTGATGCGTTTATTTTGGAACAGTAGAAGATTGATATAATTTGAGCTCGAGTTCCTCTGAAAATGTCTTTATTAATGGGTGTTAAATTATTCTTTGTGGCTATGCTGCGTGTGAAGTTATGGAGCTGCTATCATTGCGGGAATCGCTGTGCAGTGCTTTAAACCTGAAAACATTTATTACGTTTTCTGAACTGTGGATAGGGCTCTGTTTAATTACAAACTAAAAGTTGCGTTGGCATTTCGTAGCTTTTCAGTGTTTGTTAATACTGGGCTTTTTTTTAAAATCAGGTGAGTCAAAATTTTTGCCCAGTAGTATGTGCATTGAGTGTGTTTCCATATAAAGCATCCCTGTATGATACCGATTTATCAAATTAATAGACAAAAATACAACTAACTATATGTTGCAGTTTTAGTGATAGCTGCCTGTTTTCATATGTTTGAGGTTTACTAAATAATTCCTCTCTTAGGCTGAAATTGTGCGCTCTTGCCTAGATCTCTGTGTCAGATCAAAGTGAGTATTAAAAAAAGTGATTAGAAAAACATGGAAAAAGGCCCTCTTCCTTTTGTATGTGTAAATGAAAATTGACTTTTAAAAAAACTCTTACGTAGCTGATCCTGAGAGAGGATGTCTCCAGGCCAATTTGAAATGTATAATAAATTACAAATAAAGTAACGATTTAGAAAACGCTATTTAAAAAATCAAAATAGCTTAATTTCATGAATTGTATGCTGCAGATATTGTCTACAGGGCTATGAGAGAAACATAAATCCATAAAATCAATGTTTATTAATTGTTTATTTGTACTCTGAGCTCCATTTATTTTCCGTATTCACCACCAAACGACGAGGTTGCGCCGTGATCGCAGCCTGGAGAGCACCGAGCATGCGGTGCCTTTCTGCTGAGAGACTTGAAACACAGACCTGGTGTGAAAGCAGAATTTAAGGTGTATGAAGCAAGGTCAGATTAAAAAAAACCTCTTTAAGAAGCACCTTAAAGGAGGACACAGGCGAAATGAAGCTCAGCGTGTCCCAGCAGCCCCCACGCGCCTGGGCTGGGCTCTGCCGCCGTGCCCGCAAAAACTGGGGATCTGGGAAACACGATTATCAGCTGCGGGCGGACGAGGCGGGTGGCGTCTGCTCCCGGGATGCCGCACCCATGCAACGAGGGGCCGTGCCACGTGTCCCTGGTCTTCCTTTAAAGTTAAATGTTTATTTGCTGCTTTCCCCCAAGAACTTCGCCACCCGACGTGGCCTCAGTACCAATTTCCCCTCTGCCTTGTGTCCTGGGACACGGGCCGGCTTGGCGGGGGAGCTGCTGCTCCTTTGGCTCTGCCGTGCGTCCACCTTCCTCGTTTTTATCTGCTCGTTGTGGTGGGAGATCTTGAAAAAACCATCCAGAATCCAACTTATTTTGATTCCAGAGCCAGTGTTGGAAAAAGTCAAAGTGTGCAAATCTCATCTTAAGCACTTTAAACAAGAGGAACACTGATTTTTCAAAACAAAACACGGCGAAACGGCGGGCTCCCTCTAAGCCCCTTGAAGTCCATGGGATTCCTTTTATTGACTTGGCTGAGCACTGGATAAGGCAGCAGAAGTGAATGCCACGTGTACAAAAGGACCCCGACTACTTGGCATATGATTGTTTTCAATTTCATGGCCCCTTGATCTCGTATGGATTCCCTTAACATTTACCTTGATAGAGGAAATATTTTCAGTTACTCGCACCAGAGGGGTATTAATCTTTAAATATTTATATTTTCGGTGTGGGTACGTGCATAAGCTGCTGGGGATGTTGGGGTATGAACCTGGGCAAAGTTGATGGGGCCCTGATGTGGTGTTGGAATTCGGGGGGTGCAGCAGAGGTGGCCCCGGCACCTCGCCCTGAAGCCGGCCCTGCCGCGGGCAGGATGCTGTCGCAGGGCGCACGATGCCTTCTGCCAGCCCAAAACCCTGCTTGCTTTGCAGTCACTTCATCATTTGCCCACAGCCACATTCTGGTTTTCCTTCTATCAATGTATTTTCTTTTCAAATCAATCCCTTTGTTGGTTAAAATTGATAAACGCACTATTGGGAACTAACTTTTTTTCTTTTTCCGAGCCCTTGGCCAACCTTACCTATCCTTGAAGCTCTGCCATAAAGGATCGTTTAGAAGCTGATCTTTTGAGTGTGATGCCAGAATGTAATTGGGCATTATTATGCCCACAGCTGGATGTTCTGGGCTGCGTGCAATGCTACCCCATGGCGCAGCATTAGAAGAAAGACGCGGTTTAGATCATCTGGCAGAGAAGGATGATAAACCGGTAACTAGGCTTTATTGTCTTTTTTGATGAGTTATAATGAAATGAATTAATCTCCATAGAAAAGTAGAAGTTTTCATAGCTGGAAATGCGTCTCTGAAACGAACGACAACTTCGCTGAGCCTGGTTTTAGGGCAGGCGCTTTCTCGCGCTGAGGGATTTGCCTCCAGCCCTGTTGTAGTTCAGTTAAGTTCTCTGCTTTTTTGGCAGTGACGTGCGTTATTGGAAATATTTTACTATATGATGCTTTCTGCCTGTGTAGTATGGCCAACAGCATCTGTCCTGAATGCTTTCCACCAGAGCAGCTTTGAACCATTGCCAAAAAGGTGCCGTTATCCAGGTATTACCCGGGGTTTACGTATCGGAGGGGAGCTGGGGTGCGGCAGAGGCTGCTGCGGACACCTTCCTCCCCAGCCCCCGCAGAGATGCTTTGCTGCAAGTTGTCCCCGGCCGTGGGCTGACACTAACAGGTTCCCCGAGGAGGATACTGGTGCGGGGGGAACACAGCGCGCGTTGAAGAGTGCCGAGCCGGGGGGAAAGGCTCGGGTGTGCGTGGGATGTTCCCGCGGCTCAACTGCGCTTAAATCCTTAACGACGCGATGCTTCGCTCGGCGCCGTCTCTGCCCGCTTGCTCAACGATCCCCGTCCTGCGCTTCCGTGACAAACACTCTTATAATGCCTCATTATAACGGACGGCTGAGAGACAAGTGAGATGTGCGAGTACAAGAAAATGAAATCAGTATTTAATTACTAAATATTCTACATCTAAAATAAAAAAAAAAGCTTAAATAATTCAGTTTGATTTGGTCTAATTAGCCTGATTTCCTAGTATTTAGCCCTAATTATGTGATACATAAGCCCTAATTATGTGGTACGTATACAGTGTGCTCTCTAAAGTTAAAGATCAGAACGGATACTGACTTAAATGATAAAATATGTTAAATTATTAATTATAATTAATCTTACAAAATAGGCATAATTAGTTTAAGTACTTTAGATATTCTACTTAATAGCATTACGCATTATGCGCAAGGTTTGAACATTTTACCGATAGTGTCTCCAAGGAAAACCACCGGCGAGCACTTGGGTTGAAGCGAGCTCTTCCCTTGCCGCGGGCTCGGCGGCTGTGCCGCCGGCGCCACGCCGTGCCGGGCTCTCCCTGACGAGAAGGCGTGGGCGGCTGCAGGCCTGCGGTGCCCTGCCCTCTCCCGCCCGGTGACGAGACCTTGCAAGTCCTCCTTTCTTCTCTCTCTCTCCGGTGATCGGGAGGCGTTGGTTAGAAAAGCCGTGGAGGACACCAGCGCGCCTTTCGGTGAACGTCTTTGGAAACCTCCCCTGTTGTCTTCTGCTCTCACCGAGGTTGCGCCAGGGACGATGGCGGGAGGAGAGCAGCTTCGAGTGTCTTTAAACTCTTTTTTTACTGAAGCGGCTAGCTGCTGGCGGGCTGCTCGGCACGCAGCCGGCGGGAGAGCTCGACCCGGCGCAGGCTTTACCTTCGCGTCTCTCTGCTCGGCAAACAGCGGGGCTGCGCCGGATTGGAGGCCGAAGGGTAAAGGCTGGCACGCCCTGGGGTCTGCTCGAGGTTGTGGTAGTGCTGGGCAGCCTCGGCCAGGGGTTCCCCGGCCTGCAGGAGCGGGGAACAGGGCTGGAAGGGGCTGAGCTGGTTCTTTACAACAGCTGTAGGAGCTGCTGTTAGTTGAAATCAGTCAGCGCAGGAGGAAAAAATCGGTGAGATTTTATAGTTCTTCTACTTAAAACGTGCTTTACAACTATCCTCTAATATACTGTGGGCAAAATTGGGCTGAAATTACTGTGTAAACTGTGTCTCGCTGGGTATTTTTTTTTTACGGTCCTGTCGTTTGATTAGGTCAGAAGTTTGTGGGGTCGGCTTTGCTGCGGCGCTTCAGCGCGGCCCTCGTGGGGAAAATGCACTAATACGCACTGGTGACAAAAAGAGGGGATTCCAAATCACCTGAAAAAGGAGAAAAAAAAAAAAGTTATTTTCTTTGCCATTTCAACATTTGCAGAAACAGGGGCAGGAAGACATTCAGGAATATTTTTATAAACAGTTTCACCCGTTGTTAAAAGCGGTGTCAGTGATGTACAACACTTCCACTGCATTCGGGCACTAACTCGTCAGGTATGTAATGAAGGACAGTAATGAGCTCACCTTGAAAACAGCCACATTACTGATATTACGAAGGCTGTCTTAATTTTTTATTTGCCTACTGTAAAAAGTAGGCCCAAAATATGCTTGAAAACATTTCTCAAAGGTTTTGTTTTGTTAGTTTTTGACTGCGTTTGGAGGAGAAAGCCCAAACTCCATAATCCATTGCAATTTGCATTCTTTTAGGGCAAATCGTGTGAATCATTTTTTTCCTTTTTATCTTTTCACGAGCACTTGCACATGTATCTTAGTACAATGCAAAGCACAGATGCTCTGTGTCGGTATGTATTGCAAGTTGTGCTGAAGAATCATCTGGGCCGCCCTATCTTCACCTCAGGTAGGCAAAGCGGGACACGTACACGCAAGCCAGGCTCAGGAGTCTGAAGATGTACCACAAAACATGGGGGATTCTATTTGCCATGTGTTCTTGTCGCCCATATATCAGCAAGCCAGAATAAGTGACAGTGGAGAAGACCTGAAAATAGGGAACTAAGTATAGTGACACTGTGTATGCCCGTGTTAGAAATCCCTTTAAATAGTTCAAACTATTTATACCAACGCAGTGTTCGAGGTGTGGGCAGTGCTGGGAGCGTGAAAGGGGGTGTGGGGGTCCTTGGGAGGGGGTTTGGGACCTGGGAGCAGCCTGGCCCTGGGCGCCAGAGCCCCTCTCACTGCTGGGACACCCTGGGGAGAGCCCATGAGTGGGAGGGGGGGCACTGCTCGCAGATAGAATGTTTTGCACCTCTGGGGATTTTAAACCTCAAATCTTCTGGGTGTTGCAAAAGATGTGGATAGCTTTCTTCTTCTTTATTCAAACTTAGCTTTGGGACTAGGTGTGGAAACCACAGAACGCTAGAGTGAGTGGTTTTGCAGGAGTTGTTCTTCAAGTATCGTAAATGAGAAATTTGTTACTAGTTTTTGAAGGCTGATGGTTTCATAGATTAAATAAACTTGGATAAATATGGAAAATACAGATTAACTAAATGACGTGTTGAAACCATTCCAACAGACAACAAGCTACGTCTGTGAGAAAAATAAATGTGCAAATCTTCAGCAGCACCTTCAGAGCTCCGGTAACAAACACATCGTACGAGCTAAAGTCCCATGAAGGCAGTGCCGCGGGCGCTCCTCCCGTGCCTGTGTGTTCAGCTGGGTTTAGGCACCTGGCTTACTAACACACTTTCACCGGCGGTATTTCCTGTGTGAGCTAAACTTAAGTTTTCTGAAGATGAAATTATTTTTCAGAAATGGGCTTCGGTACAGAGCAGTGCTCCGCCTTGAGTCCGTCATGTCCTGCAGGGCCCCCCCGTCCTCCCCCGGTAGCTCCCACTGGGAGATGATCTGTGGGACTGGTTTACAGTGCTGTATCTAACGAAGGAGTAATTTCTAGATCAAGAATTAAAGGTATTAAAACTGTAGTAAAAATACTTCAGATGTACAACTAGATGACAAGTGTGACTTTGAAGTTTTTGAAGATAAATTCAAGAGGGAGTTAAAGGGCTCCGGGTTTCCTCTGCCGTGAAAAAAATCTTCAGGATGAGGGGGCCGACCTGCGGTTTAAGTGCAGTGGGCTTTTTAAAACCTGCTCTTTAATGACCATCTTTGCTCCAAATCCCTTCCAATATTTGCAGTGGAGAGAGACAAGTGCATTTGGACTCATGGGCTGGCTGCCCTCCCTCGCCTGATACTAGCAAAATGTTTTCCTTTAATTTTCTCTGGATATCTTTTAGTGCTGAGTAAGTCTCAGCTTCTTTGCAGTCATTACAGTTTATTTGTCTGAACCACAGTGATACTGGGGGCTGCCACCCCGTTGCGGTAGATCCTGCACAAGCAGGTGGAGGAGACCCAGGGAGGCTCATGTTGAGCCTTTTTCTTGCAGGCAGTGGGCTTGTTGGGAAGTATTTGAGAAACCAGTCAAACAGGGCATGATTTTCAGTGAAATGGCTCCTTTTTCCATAAGATAGAGGCAACAGTCGACAGGGCAAGGCAGAGACAGATTGACCAATGTCTTCTCCTGTCCCGAACGATGTGAAAGAAGAAAGAGTGAAGTGTTGCAGAAGAGCGTGAGGCTGCGAGAGGCTGGGCTTGGGATGCTTCGGGCCAAAAAAGTAAAAAAAAAAAAAAAAAAGTTTAGTGAAATTAGACTCTGACTTTGCCCACTGTTGGCTTGGGATTTGGAAGAACTGGATTTAGTCCTCTTGGCTAACCTTGCCTGTACGTTCTGTTTTCCTCCTCTATTTTTGTCCGCTCTTCCGCAGAACAGTTTGGGTTTGTTAGAGCCAGCGTGAGTGTGAATGGAAGTGAATTACGTCCTGGAGAGGATGCCCACGCCGGCGCAGGGACCGCCACCCGCCGGCATCCCTCCCTGCCGCGGTGCTGGCGCCCCGTGCAGCCGGGGATATCCCCACTGACCGGGTCGGCAAATACGACATCATTTCACACACGTTCTCCTTCCAGGGGCTGCTTGCTCAGGCCCAGGCCAGCGGCCAGCCCATTCCCTTCTCGTTTTGCCGGTGCCCTCCTACTTCTGCTCCGCGCCGTCGTTGCTGTCTTCTCACCCGGTAGCAATTTATGCATTTGAATAATGGAAGGGACACCTTAAATTACGTTGTCTTCCAATATTACATGGAAGGGTAGGATTTGCCATTGTGGATCAGAGCGCTGGTCGATCTCGCAGGGGCTTCTGCCCTGCAGCGGCCGCCGGTGACCAAGGCACCTCCTTGCGTCCACCCACCACCAGAGCATCCTCCCCGCCGCTGCGCAGCGATGATAGCGTGCGGGGGATCTGCGTGCCCAATGCACGCCGTGGGTGCCCCGTGCCCTTAAGCAGGGGATGTATGTGCTTCGTTACGGCCCGTTTCTAAGCTGGTGCTTTGACACAAACCAGCTTTGCCTTTTTAATTAAGCTCTCCTTAGGATTTTCTCAGATGTTCGCTATTTGTAAAGTGTTTCCTATGATCTCTTCCCCCACATGTACACTGATTTGATAGTTTAACCAAGTTTGGTTTTTCTGACTTGTCCTTTTGCGATATCTACTGTATTTTCAAGTAGATGTGAAATAAATGTGACAAAGCGATACAGCCACTTAAATCTAGCTTAATTTTACTGGGAATACTGGAGAGTGAGCCTGCGATGGTTGACGTGTCTGAATGTTTCTGCACACATGGGTGCACAAAAGGGCTCATTGTGATGTTGTGTGTAAAACTAGATCTTTTCTGGATTTTCTCATTGCTGTTCGGGTCTCTTTCCATCACCCCTTGTGTAACAAAGTCTTTCCCTCCTCTGTCAAACCAGTCTTTCCTTACGCTCCAGCCCCTCCCACGCATGCTGGTGAAACACCGATGAGAAGGCTTATTCGCCACGAGTTGGGATTATATTTCATATCCATTTCTGTTCTCTCCCTGTGCTGCAGGAATTGGGCAGCATGCGTGTTGCTGAGCAGCGTACGGGCAGCAAGGCTGCCTGGAAATGCACCTTTTTTTCCTTGAGAAAGAGAGAGGATTTCCTTAAAGTGGCTCTGATGAAGGCTGATAAGTGATTGAAGGAGTTTCCTCACTGGGGTTTAAGATGAGTGGGGACTGTGAGGAGGAGATGTCCCTGGAGTTGGGTCTCTCTTTGTTTTGCCCTGAGCAAAGCCGCTCTGTGGGAGCAGGTGGCCCCAGGCGGAGGGACTCGGCGCAGCGCCGCGCGTGGGACTCGGGCTAAGGCCGTGTGTAAACACTGTCGTAAGCTGTGCTTTGCTGGGGCGCTAATCCATGAAGATATTAAAGGCGTTACCTGCGTCCCGCTGCAGGGGTCTGGCGGCAGAGCGGGCTGGCTGTGTGCTCCGCGGGGCGAGCCCCAGGTTCCGCGTCCTGCGGCTGCCCAGAGCAGGGGCTGCGCTCGCCGGCCGCCCGGGGCGAGGAGCGTGCCCGGCTTGGGCTGGGGCTTCTGCTGCTGTTCCTGACGGTGATCCACAGCCCCCTCATCCCGGAGCTTTCCCCACGGGTGGTGGGAGCAGGAGCCCTGGTATCTCCTCTGCTGCCGGGGGCTGCAGCGCTCAGCCGCCTGCTGAGGAGTGGAGTGGGCAACAGTTCTAGAAGATGCAGCTTTTGTTTTACCTAGAACAAACACCTTGTACCGCTTTCTAGCGTAGAGTGGTGTAGCCAACACAAAGGTGCAGAGGTACAAGTACACGCAAGTGCTCGATGAAAACGCTGCCAGGAGGGGAGTCACATAGTCTTGGATAGTAAAGTTCCTTCCTGTCCTTTCCTGCCCGCCCTCCTTGCCGTCGACATTGACTTGTTATTTTCTGCTTTGTACAACAAACGCAAACACGGTGCAAGATGAGCAGAAATAAGAGTTTAATTTTGTAAAATGCTTCTGTGGTCGACGTGGCTTCAGGCTCCTTTGGCTGCAATTTTAAGTAGGAATTGTATGAAACTGGGGACTTGTGTGCTGAAGTTCGTGGCTCGTTGTCAGTGTCCAAGCTGGAAACCCGTACACGGCGTAAACTCCAGGTGAGGCCAGCTCTGTAGTGTCCGTGAGCTGTGGTTGATGTCCTGGGGTATTCTTCAGTGGTAGAGCAACATTAATAAATTAGAGAGTACATCCATTAGAGATGTACTTTTGTTTAACGTTTTTGAGCTTTCCAATCTCAGCTGCTTATTTAAAGGAAAACTGTCTTTCTCCTTGACAACGGTGTGTGGTTATTCAAAGTGCATTTACAATGTGGGTAAATAAATATTAGTTATTCCACAAACCAGGTGTGAAACCAAGCATCTAATCCAGTGCCACATCTGCAAATGCCTGGGACTGAAGCAGGAAGCATGGTGACCACAAGTTTACCTCTGTTCTAAAAAACAGAAGTAAAGCTACTAACCAGCACTTTCAGCTTGGTGGAATGTGGTTTTCTACCAATTTTGACCAAGATGGATTTTTTTCCATCAATATTTTTTTATGTCACTTGGATAGTGGTAGGTAGTAGCATGTGATGGGCTTTTTGTTCTTACCCACTGGGCGCCAGGTTACCGTCTTCCATGTGTTTATGTACTCTTTAATCTATTGTTTGTTCTGTAAAAAGGATGAATATAACAAAGATTTTTTGTTTTATTGAAACTGCGTAAGAAAAAATATTTAAATTAATACACAAAGGAATTTCTAAATCTTGGTTTAATTTTTTTTTATATTCGCATTACAATACAGAAAAAAATCTGTCCTTCTGTCTGACTAATGTTAGTTTGATTATACTAATATTAACTGCTTTACTTGAGTAAGCAAAGAAAAAGTAAAATACCAGTCAGACCAGCTGCTAATTCACAGTGTGTTGTATTATGGTTATTAAAAATACCCAAAAGATGTACCTTTGTGGTTCAGTCTTTTGAATTAGAAGCAGAATATTAATTTAGGCCTGAAGCATGATTAAACATTGTAAGGCCCCTTAAGAATTTTCACCAAATTTTCTTGGATTTCTCTTTATTGGGTCTTCCTCGACTGTGTTTAGCTCTGTAATTGCTTTGCTCCTTTGTTGATAGGTTAAAGCACAATGTGATTTTCTCCATGTCATAATATTTAAGAGGATGGTTCAATGTTCCGCATGTATGATGTGCAGCTGAGGCACGCGGAGACACGACGGGGGGAGTGGGCTCTGGGGTTTTTGTGGTGGTTTTTCCCTTCCCTTTTTCTCTTCCTTCTGTTTATGAAACTCTGCAGAAGGAGGTTGCAAGATTTATCCGTTCAGGCCACAACACAGAAAATGCAATAAACGTATCTAGGGGGGGAAAAGGAAGGAGAATCTGTGCCGGTGCTTAGAGCTGGGGGGGTCAGTCCCCACCTGGAGGCACTTTGGTGCCCGACCACCGCCTGCCCTCCCTTCCCCAGCCTGCTCGTGGGGACCGCTGCTGGGCTGCACGTTTACCTGCGCTTCCACCGCGGGTGCCGGTTTACTGGACATTTAGGAGGGGTTTTCTGGAGCAGAGAAACTCCTAATCACAGGTAAAATGGGGTAAAAAAATCCAGCTCCTTCCCTAGTCTCCTGTTTTGGAGAATAAATTCAAAACATTACATTTTTCAGGTTTCTCATGGGAGAATTCATTACAGCTCTGGGGGATGCTTACGAGATTGCAAGGGAAGTCAGGATGGGCTATGTGCGGTTGTAAGCCGAGGAGCGAGTTGAAGAAGAAAGCGTCGAGAGCTGAACCCGAGGCTGGTGTTGCTGGTGGCGAAGCACATGAGGAGGGTCAGGAGATGTATTGCATATTTTGCACTTGTCAGGATTTCAGGCAGAAGCTTAGCTAGAAGTCAGTTCACAACGTAATGTGTATATGTCATGTATTTTTCTTCAGAGAAAAAGTGTAATCCTAAAAATCTGAGGTATCATAGTTTAAATTTTAATGAGATTTTAAACATCCATATTCTTAATGTTACGGCGGAGGCCTCATTAACAATAATGAGGGATTTGCATGTATATCACTCTGTGGGTTTGAAAGGCCTAATATTTGGCTGTGGTTAGATAACATATATAGCACTACTAAAACTCTAATATGTCAGGAAAATCATCAACGTGGTTTTGGAACACCATTAGATATTCAGACATATTGGTATCGTTACTCAAGAAGGCAATAACCGTCTTCCACATGTCTTGATAAAGACCTCCCTCTCCTCAGGTTTTGAAGAGCAACACTGTTTGCTAAAAACATGGGGAATTTCTGTCGGACACAATGCAAAAGAAAGAGAGATCTGATAAAAAGGGCTGCACTACGTTTGAGACGTGCCCCGAGGCCACATTCAAGAACAGAGTGGCTACAACAGTTGGTAAAAATCTAAAATATGTTTTATTTGAGCATCTCCCATGCAAGTTGATCAGAACAGTGAAGCTCAGCTGAAAGGAGAGTCATGCTGAATATTGAAGTATTCCAACAGTCTAGAGAATGAGCTGGCAATTCATTAATAAATAATAACTTATGAAGATAGCAATGACCAACAAGACCATAACCTTGAGGCACAGCATAAGAAAAGCCCTGTCTTTAAATCCTGTAGAAGGGAGGGAGGAAGGAAGGAGGGTATTAACTGGGTGTAGAAGAAACCTTAGAATCAAAAAGAAATTTGGCCGGAATCAGGATACTAAAGTTTGGAAGCAAGTAGCAGGTTCTGCAAGAGGCAGTGGGTGACTGTAGTAAGTACTACGGGGGCATCTCAGAGCATCAAAGCAAAAGCTCGCTGAAGCTCAAAGCGTAAATTCTCGAAACCATTAGTGAGAGTTTTCGTGACTTCTCACGGAAAAGCGGTGTGGACAGACGTGACCGGCAGACCTCGAGCATGGTCAGAAGAAATTGTGACTGTAGCGCTGTAAGGAAGTTAACCTTGTTCTCTGCAAAGTTGGCAGCAGCAGCTAGGATTCCAATAAGCAAAGGAGCTGGGCTCAAATAATTATAAAAAGTCAGTGATGATAATTTCTGGAATACAAACAACCCAGGCAACCCAAAAAATATGTTGTCCTGGTCTAGCTACCGCAGATCAACTAGTGCATTAATTAGCAGGAAGACTGGTGCAGACTTTTCCTTCTCCGATTCCACAGTGAAATTAAAACCCTTCAGCTACCAGAACGTACCAGCTGCTAGTTGGAGTTTGAGATCAGCATCCTCTCAAACTTTATCCGCTTGTGATTCGTGAATGTTTTTAGTTGCAGTTAAGTCATGACATACCAGAAATTAATTTTTAAGTGCTAATATTATCTCAGTATGTTCAACTCAAACAAGCAATTTAATTTTTTCAAGTTTCCTAAAACATAACATATTGTTTGCTTAAATTGTAATTAATTGCATTTTTTAATTTAATGTGATGTATGTAATTGTGTAATTCCAACGTAGCACTGGATTAGCTCATTTACCTGTGTCAGCCTGCTTTCCTGAGGGCCGTCCAGCTGCTCTGGAAGTGCCTTTCCTGGAAGCTTATCTCTTCACATTCGTGGAATGGCAAACCTTAGAAGTACACTCATGGGATAATTTTGCATGCAGAATCCACAGCCAGGAAATTGAATCGTTAAAACTTCCAAAAGTTTTTCTTTTAGTAAGCGTGCACTGTAAATTATAAGTTATTGAGGTTGTATCCATTATTTGAACATTTTTAAAAATCAACAAACAAATTGTGCGTTGGATTAGATAATCCCTTCCTGGAACACACAGGCTTCACCTTCACAAGGAGTTTTTGCAATTTGAAGAATTTTCTTTACCCAAATCGTCATTATAGGAAGGAAACCTTTTGCTCCCATTGATGGCTTGCATATAAATTCATTTCAGAGCAAGTACGCTTTAAGTAAACGAGGTCAAACTCAGTGAACGAAATACAGAAATGGATGCTTTGAAGTTCTCGGTATTGTTTGAATCCAGCATTTTAGTAGAAAAGAATTAAAACCCCCCATTTGTGCATTGCTATAAATATACATCCTTATATTGCTACCAGTTTGGTCAGCAGTCCTTCTTTTTCTCCCTGTCTTGACTTTTCCTTTCTTCACTGCTGCGTGTCGGATTCTGGCAGGCGCTGGTTAATCAGGCCTGCGTTAACGAGGTAATCTTTTCAGCAACTCCTGCCAGGTTATGGGCAGGATTCCTGCCTTCTGCAGGGGTGCAGGCAGGGTCACCACCTTCGGGGACGGCACTTGATTTGCTTCCCCGCTATTCGAGACGCTGACGTTAATGATGAACGTTATGAATAACAATGCTGCTCGTGCAGCACCGCTCTGGAAGCTCGCTGTCGTCATCGTCTGTATACTTTATCGCTTTTCCGTATGGGAACTGGAAAATCACTCTGAATGTGTAGAAGCAGATAAGTATTCTGGTCCTAGGTGTTTTCCTGAGCTTGTTTACCGACGGCTTGGGCTGGAATCGCTAGATCTAATTGACTGGTAACAGTATGCAGCATCAGCGTGATTATTTTCGGAGTTATCAGTGCCGGGGCTGCTGCGGCGAGGAGAGGATGCTATAGATGGACGGTGACATCTCTGCCACTTCAATTACGGCCGGCGACCGCCTCAGCGTGCGTCTCGCCCCGCTCCGCGCCCGTGCCGGCGCAGCAGGCCGGCGGCCGGGGCAGCCACGGGTGAGGCTGCTCGGCAGGAGCGCGGCCGCGGGGACGAGTCCCGCCGCGCGTGGTGGCAGGGAGAGGGCCGGGATGGGCCATCGCTGTTGCCCCCGGAGCCCACGGGGCGCTGGCAGCTGCCGGCGGGGGGCACACCCCCCTTTGAGAGGGGTGGAGGGATGGAGCCCAGCTGGACGGTCAAAAATCTGTGGAATAGGGATTTCAGGTTGTGAAATGTAGGTGGGGCTTAACAACAACAACAAAACCCCAAACAGTAAAAAGAAGAGTGCCTTTGATTGTTTTCTGTATTTTCTGGCTCGCGCTGCCATGATGACAGCACCTGTAGGATACTTTGGGACCACCCGAGCTAATAAAAATGAACAAATAAATAAAGCCTTGCAAAATTCTAGGAACTGCTATATTGGTGTCTTTTAAAATGGTTTTAACTTTAAGTGCAGAAAAACTGGAGAACTGTGACCTGTTGTACTACCTATAAATGAAAAGCAGGTGGTAAATATTTTATTTTTCCCCACTGGTCTATTTATTCTTCTGCCTGGCTTTTCAATCTTCATGTAAAGTTTGTGCATGAGTGTATGTGTACTTTCTCTCTGTGAGCACATACAGTATCTGTAACCGTGGGCTGGATTTAATAATTCAAAGTAATAGGAAACCTTGCCAGTATGGAAATAGGCTTGTCATTGGCTGTATCTGCTAGCTAGATAGGATGAAAAAAATCTCATTTTTGGAAAAATAAGTAAGGATTATCAGCTGCATCCAGGAATTTTTGGAGTCTCACAGACAAGAGTCGCCTCCTCTGCCCATATGCATTTAACTTTCCCATTGGCACACAAATGTAATGCTTATATTAAAAATATATCTGAATATTTTTGTGTTATACTCCCATCACTTGTCTCGCTCTTGGTTTTTTGCCAAGATACTAGCAAAAGAATGAGGCGAAAATGATGCTGCAGTAATTAGTGGACAGAGTCAGAGCGTTGAAAGAAACAGAGAGCACAACAAAGTGTAGGAAAACACCAAAAAGCGCCAAAACCCAGAGAGCAGAAACCTGGGCTTGACTTCCATCCCCTGCCCGCCTTCCCCTGGCTTTGGCAATCACTTGGGCGCTCGCCTCTATTTTTGTCAGGGAGAAATGTGTTTAAGCATATGCTCGGTGTTAAACGTATTTAAGTGCTTTGCGAAGTCGCGAGCCGCTGGCCAGGCTCAGGGAGAGAAATGCCGCTTGTCGGAAATGTTAGCTGTAGTCCTTTATCTTTAGCTCTCTTCGTGATGTACTGTAGTGTATTTGTGATCTCTTAAGGAGCATTAAGGGCATTTTGCAACCAAAAAGAGATAGTATTCAAGGAATATTACCTAAATTACAGTGCAGATACACAACATATATACATATATATGTATACACACACGCACGCTAATAGGCACCAGATGCAGATCCCTGCACATCACGGAGAAGAAAAGCATCTCTGAGCCCTGAGTAATGCACTTCATTTTTAAATACTGTGGCCATCGTATTTTGCAGGAAAAATTAAACCAGTTAAAAAGTTCTTGATCCAATCGAGATCCTCAAAATGTCATCCCTTTGCTCTCTATGTTCCCTCCTTTTTTTAAAAAAAAAAATCTTGTATAAATATAGATATAGAGCATCATGATTGGGATTCCCAGGGGGGATTTTTGTGGAACTTCAGAGCAAATGTGGTTGACACTTGTTCTTTGTTACCCTTGGGCTACTGTTTTGATCATCGACTGAATGGATTTATTCTTGTCAGCACAATGAATTTTTCACTCTTGTCGTAAGTAAATTTTACAATCCTTTCTCATGTGTGAAAGAAGTACGAGTATATTCAGGTGCTTTATGTTTCAACCGACTTTGGGAATTTAAAAAGGGTAGTGCCAGCACGTAGAGGAGATGGAACCTGAAATCCGAATCCCGCTTTCATTCAGCGATCCCGGGAAATGCATTGCAAATCAGAGGCCTGATTTATTTTCTTTTTTCATGTGGTAGGCACATGAAACTCTAAACAGTGATGGGGAAATAATTGGTATGAAGATGGAGAAGCTTAATTTTGATGAAGCAATTAGTAGTTGTTTCCTGATTGCTCTTACTCCTGTGAAGAGGAGGTGAAGAAGATCGTGTCACCTCTTTCAATTCTGAGCCATCTCGCAGCTCCCGAGACCTTTGGCCCTGCTATTGGACAGCAGCGAAAGTTGCTTTGAATTTTTTTAGAAAGTGTATTGCGACCGTGGAGTCTCAAGAAGGTTAAACATAAATTAGTCATAAAGCCAACAAAAGAGAGAGGAAAAGATGAGCCTGTACGATTATCGGCCAAATTTCTGTTTTCAAACTGCTAATGTTTAATTAGGAAGAAAAGAAAGGAGCTGATTTCTTTTGCTCTTTAGAATTATTATAATAATAATAATAAATACTTTGGAAAACACTGCTATTTATAACCTCAAACATTAATGTGCAACTTGCTATGTAATGCTGCGGATCTGAGCGGTGTTTAAGACAACAAAGCGCTATTTGATAGTCTAGCCTTTCTGTGGAACAGCTCTTCTTCCTGCCTTTGATGTGTGGATGGTTTATTTAATCAATTATTAATCAAAGTTATGGCATTCTTCTTATATATTTAGGTAAAAACTAAAAGATGCCTTTTCTTGCTTTCTTGTTTAAATACAAGTTTAAATAGAATGCGGAAATACTTGCTTTTGAACCAAAAAAATACACATTGGAGAGCTTCCAGTTTCAAGTGTTTGAACAGTATATTGCATGTTTAGGAAAAAAGAGGAGGAAAAAAAAAATAATAGATGTTTCTAAGTTCTGTAGCTCAGCCAAAGGCGCCAGAAGGTTTCTGCTAACCTGCCTTGATATAACAAAGAGCAGGACAAATAATTTGATTAGTGTTTTCTTCGCCCGGGTGCTGAACCCGACGCGGAGGCGCCGAGCGCCGCGGTGCCGGGGAGCAGGGTGGGCAGCCGGACACTCGGCACGTGGAGCATCTTGAGCAGTTGGTAACATTTGGCAGCTTAACATAGAAAAAATGACTGCTAGGGAAATCTCGACTGCTGCTAATTAGCAGCAATGAACTGTGGGTAAGGACAGTACATTTTAATGTGAGAAGAATTTTACAATAACCACCACACTGAAAGAAATAGAAGGAAATGCTCCCTAGCTGACCCTTGTGGCAATCTAAGCTGCATATTGCAATAATCCTGTAAATTACTATGCTTTTTTATACAGTAACTTGGAGTTAATTAGTAATTTAACATTCCTCTATGCTATTAAATGTCTTTCTTGCATTATATTATGTTGTTTCATGGTCTTACCTTAACACTAATGGGGTTTAGTTATATTTTCTCAAAACAGTAACAGTAAAATAAAAGCGAGCCGGAAAATTAATTAGTTCTCTTTTACCTTTGATTTACCTGTTAGTAACAATTAAGTGGCAGTGTACAGTTTTGGAGCAGTACGAGGTTACGTGGAGATGAACAAACCCCTGGGATGTGCTGCTGGCGCAGCGGGGCTGAAGAGGAGGAATGGGCGAAGCTCTGGGGACGGTGCCGCGGGCGCCGCAGGCTCGGGGCTGAGCAGGGCTGGGGCTGGCAGGGAGGCAGCCCCCAGCCCCGCATCCCCGCATCCCTGCATCGCCCCAGCACCATCGGTGCCGGTGCTCAGTGGTGGAGGCCGGCAGAATTTGGCAGGGCTTTGCGAGGGGCTTGCGGGCTGGGGGGAGCGTCCCTGGGACGCTGGGGAAGGCGTTTGCTGTGTAAAGCTGGAGCCATGTGCAATTTATTCCTCCTTCTGTGTCGTCTCTGCAGCTGTAGGAATCCGTGGGCTAATTAGAGTAACCAACAACGATGAAACATGTGATACGAGTGAAAGTTTAGGATATAATTGCATGGGGCATCAGGTGAAGGAGTCTCTCCTAGATTAATCCAGCACAAATTAAAAGTTGGAGTGCCTTTTTCTCTCCCTTCTTACTCAACGGCCATCTTTTCAGCGATATTTGCTTCCTTTGAAAGCCATCGGAGCGTTCGGGTTGATTAAGACAGGTTTCTCGCCGTCTGTTTACGAAACTTGAGTGTTTGGAAGGGATGGGAGGGGAGGGGGGTGTTTTCGTTTCCTATCGGAGAGATCAAGGTGGGCACCACAACGGAGCGATTTGGTGGAAGTGGCTTCGGGAGGAAGGGGCAGAGAAAGGGGCACGCTCGGGAAGGGCTGAATTCAACACAAAACGCTTCCCGAAGACTTTGTCTCTGGGGGCTCCTGCTAAAAGCAGCGCTGCTACCATTTAAAACCCCATTCTTTGCAGCTGGATTTGAGCATCCATAAAAAATTCATCCCTGCTTTAAGAGATTTCTGCTTTTCTGTCCTCCCCATTGTTAGACAAATTGAAGTGTGCACTCTGAAGGAGTGCGGCGGTGAACTGAGAATTTATTTACTCATTCGATTCTAATATTGAGAGAATCTGCTCTCCCCGTTCAAAGGGTAGAGCAACAATGCGAGTGACATCGGGTCAGCGGCACTTCACAGCTACCTGCGAGATAGAATTGTTCTCCTGGCAGATAGGAAGTGACTGAAACCTCTTTTTCTCATCAATGTCTATTATGATTGATGGCTCTATGGTCACACTGAATATGCCCTTTTTAAATAATTCACAATGTCATCATCATAGTACTAGTTTATAACTAGCCTGTTATTTTTACCTTTGTTCATTCACTAACAGGAGATTCGATAAATTAAGTACTATGGATTTTGGTAGCATTAGAACTGATTGAAACATTCATTTTTCTTTCTGTTTTCTTTTCGCTTTCTTTTATTTTCCTTTTTTTTTTTTTTTTTCTTTTCAAAGTGAAGCCTTCCTGTACACAGTAGCAAAGATTTTTTTTTTAGAGCCACAAGCTTCGGGTGTCTAATTCATTAAAAAACAGCTTATGAAATCAGTATGTTCTTGTTGATGATGTTAATTAAAATACAAAGAAATCCCCAAAATAAAGCAGCTACCTTCACCTAGCTCGGCTTCAAGTTCATCCGTCGTTCAGGGTGCAGTGGGAATGTGTGTTAGACCTGACAAATGCATTTTGTAAGTTCAGGATGAGAGCTGGTCATTAAGTCATGCCGAGTATTATTCTTCGAGTGCACTGGATATAGTCCAAATAAAGGGTGCTCAGACGGGACAGTTGAATTATTTTAGCACTGCCTAGTGGATACAGTATTCAGTGGTGTACTTCGCAAATCAGATTTTATTTGTTCAGCTTTGAAATTGGGGCTTCGTAAGTCACATTAGACATTAGTTGAGTGTTTGTTGTCTCTAACCATAGACATGCTGCTAATAATGGATGATAGGACTAACCATATCAATTTCTTTGCCAAGGCTTTGCAGTTAGAAGGCTTTAAGCAATTTTTACGTTGCTTCAATTATTGTTTTGTTAAGCAGCTGTAAGCAAACGTCTAATTCGTGCCAAATTTGTAGCTCCCTCCCGTTATCACGTAGGGCCTGTCCCGGAGCCTTGTGCCTGTTCTACAAGACACCCCTGGAAGCCATAAAACCGTGTCAGGGCATTTGCAGCAGATTCCTGAGCAGAAGAAGGTCACAAGAAGCTTTTCTGGTTGACACAAGAGAGTCACCTTTGACGCGAATGGGAAGGGTGAAAGTGCCCTTGGAAGAGGATGGGCTCCGCCACTTCAGCAGGGCCAAGTTGTACCCAAGATGTGAGTGCTGCGGCCGTTGCTGCTCACCGAACCTTGCTGGGCTGGCCACCAGAGCCTTCCTACGGCTGATAGGATTGGAAAAGCCTACGGACGCGGTGAGTACGCAAATAGCTAAGGTCTGTGGAGCTGTATAAGTTTCCTCATCTTGCACTTGCTCGTTGGATTGGTACCTCTCCAGGATGGCTTAGCCGTGAGCCTTAGGAGCACTGGTGCAGCAAAAAAAGTCTTATTCTTGATGATGGTTTCCACAATCAACGTATTTGCTACTTTCTATGTGTGCTGTGAGGGAGCGTGATTTTTTAAGACTCCGCAGTTACTGTATAGCAAAGTTTTATATATTAAAGTGGATTCTATACTTTTGGAAAGTCAGCGTGACTTTATCACTAAATATTTGATCGAGACACCCGTTTTCACCATCTTTCTGGCACTGTCACGGGCAGCCAGCTGGAAAGATCCATACTGTGCATTCACCCAGCGGTGTTATTCTCTGGTTTATTCTGGATTTAAGCTCTGTACCTGGGAAACCCTCAGCAGCTCGTTAGGGCTGAGCACAAGGATGTTGTTCTCTGGGTGTGTGGAAGATTTTCTGGCTTCGGAAGTCATGGGGAGAAGGTCCTAGCGGGCACAGAGCAGCATCCCCGTCCCAGTGGGCTGCCCTCCCAAGGGATGCCGTGGAAGGGGCTGAGCTCCTGCTTTCCACCACTGATGCAGGCAGAGCATGGAAGGGACAAACGCGGAACTGCCGGGGTTTTGAAGAAGTTGGAAATAAAGTTTCTGGTGGTGCATATGAGATCTTTTAATCTTTAATTTGCTGTTCAAATCTATTCGAGACACATGTCCAAAATATTTTGGGTTTTCTTAACTTTTGGGAGTTTTTTGTTGGGTTTTGGTTGGGTTTGGGTTTTTTGGTTTGAGTTTTTTGTGGTTTTTTTTTTTTTTTTTTCCTGTTGTGTTTTGTTTTCCCCCCGGTAAGAAGCCAGCTGCTTCTACAACAATTTAGATTTCAGAGATCTTCAATGATACCCTACAGGAGCGGAGATGGTGCTGCAGCTCTGCAACACCCTCTAGGACCCCATGGTAGTAATTAATAAGAAGTCAAGTTCTCAACTAACTGTGACAAATTGGAAAGCTGCGAATTTGGAGATAAGAGTGGAGGGTCACAGTTTATTTGTAACTGGGTTATCGAATCGTAATAAGCACTTATAGCAAAAAGCGTCATAAAAGAAAATAGTAAGGTACAAGAACCCTAGAGTAATTGGGTTTTCCCACACGTACCGGATCCATGTAGCAAAAGGATTTCCCTTTGAAGAAGCTGTTATAAATTTGGGCTCTACAGCTTCCATTAGCCCCTCATCATTACTAGCCCGTTGCAAGATAGATAAAATGCATAAAACATCCCCAACATTTGATATCATAATCCTATTTGGTTATATTTCCTAACGTTCTCCGATGTGACTGTAAAAAATGACATAATCGCAAGAGGGATAATACAACTTTAGTCCCTAATCTAATAAAAATTAGATTCTTTGTTATTTTTAATTTTTTTTCAATATTTGGCAATGGATTTAAAAAAAAAAAAAATTCAAGTTTTGTGCTTCGTAAGCTTAGGGAGTTAACTAGGAAAAAACCATTCGTTCACAGATTTTAGTCTTCAGTTTTGGAATATCTTCCTTCTGTTGGAGATGAAGGAATTAAGGAATAAAACTGTGGTAAGGAAAATAGTAGTTTATTTTCTGGGGGCATAAAAATGAAAGATGAAGTGTCGACTCTCTAGCAGATACCTGTAAAACTGCTGTCAGCTTTAACATATTGCTGGGTTCTTGGACAGAAGATTTGGGCTTTGTTTAATTATATTTTTCACCAGGATTTAGAAGCTAAACGTTACTAATACATTTTTGTTTAGGTGTATTCACTGAGAATTATTTACAAGGCCGCTTTTAGGAAAGGAGCTTGTTTCCTGGGTTGGGGTTTGCATGGTTTGCCCTGCAGCGGGTCCCCTCTTGCATCCCGCTCGGCGTTACGCAGGCAGCAGCGTGGTTGTGAGGATCCTGTAGCCCTGGGGCAACCTCAGCTCCTGGCTAGTACGCGGTGAAACCGAGGATCTTCCATTCTTGGCTTTCTCCAGCCTGAAGCGCAGGTAACCCTGGCCCTAAGAGGGAGACCTCCAGCTCCTGGGAAAATATCAGTCTTTCCAAATATCTCTTTGATTTCGTTTGGTTTCATTCCCGTCCCCGCACAGTCTGCCTTATCGAACTATTTCTGGTGCAGGCACAGCTATCGGTACTTGTGATTTTTAATATAGTATTTGTGAAATGGATAATTGGCTAACGGGTGGTGTTCCCTGCAGTGGAGTGCTGACCTCCTCCATGGAGACAGAGCCGATCTCTTGCTGGGGAACTATAAACTGCGTGGGGTGAATCACTCCTGCTGCACCAGCGCTGTGGAAAATTAGGCCGAGATTTCAGAAGCATCAAGAATTTTGTTTATGATTTGATTTGATTTGGTTCCATTTCATTTCGTTTTTGTGGGCGATAGGAAGGTGGAGATGTCTGCCCGAGCCAGCGGGCAGGGCAGTGCCCAGGGCTGCTGAGGGCTGGGCAGGGGCTGTGTGGAGCCCTGCTGTGAAACAGCCGCATCAGGGCAAGAGATGACACTTCCCAGCAGGAACCAGCCCTTCCTCCAGCTCCCGCCTCGGCCATCCTGAGCAAGAGCACTTGCAGTAGGGGAAAAGGCTTCAGATGTTAGTGCAAGTGGGGGAATTGTTCTTTGAATGATGGTTTTTTGGGGCCAGGCGGGTGGAAAAGACAAAAAGCTGATGTCTGGCTGTTGGGGGCGGTGGCAGGTCTGTTGGGCAGAGGGGTGGCTCTCACACCGCCCGGGCACGACAGACTGGAAGGAAAGGTTATTCAAAGTTTAGGGATGGGGGGGGAGAGAGAAGGGATGGTTTTGCTTGGTAAAGCTGGGAAACCAGCAGGCATGTTAAGCAGTCAGCTAAAATACGTGGCAGACTTTTGGGTTTTTTTAAAGCCATCGCTGCTGCAGCCCCTTTGACTCACCGTTGCTCAGCGCCACGCGCAAGCGGCGGCTTTTCCCAGTCAGCCCCGTGCTGACAACATTCACAACCGTATTAAAACCGTTTTGCACTGTGTTTTTTCATCCACTGCTCAGCAGGGCCCAGACAACAGACCGCTCCCGGTTCAGGCTGGGTTTTCAGAGGCAGAGGTGAAGAGCTCACGCCTCGCCTCAAACGTGGACGTGCGCCAGAGGCGTTGGAGGGCACCTCCAGCATTAGTTGTGTCTCACCTTCCACTTTTATAAGATGATGTTCAGCATCTGCCTGAGGACTGCAGTGATGCTGAGGATCCACCATTCGTTCGGTTGTGTACGGTTTGGGATGGAAGTTCACCATGCTTATGGCGAGACAGGCACACTCTATGTCAAATTAGCCGGCGTGCCCCGAGGAGGGATTTATCAGTAATAAAGAGCTCTGGGTAATGAGGTCTAAACAAACACCATCTTTCTAATAGATTTTTTTGTTTGTCCAACGTGGCAGAAAATCTTTTATACCCACCAAAGCAGGCGGTGGGGATGCCTTTTGAACGTGAAACATTGCCCATGAGGTATGGGCAAGGATGGGCAGGTACGCAGAGGGATGGGCAGGTACGCAGAGGTATGGTCAGGTATAGCCATGCCCCCTTGTCACCACCTCTGTGAGTGGTTTGTCTGCTGGCAAAGGCCATTTTCTTCTTCTTCTGTGACTGTCCCACCTGTGGTAGCACTGAGCAAGAGCTTCTCCCAGCCCGAGGGCTGGCGGAGCATCCCGGGGACAGGGAGCGGGGTGGTGGGGTGAGGTGCTGCCTGGTGGCCATGGTCCTTCTCTGGCTGCCCACCGACCGTCCGGTGGCTGAGAGGACAAAACACCCTCGGGCATGAGAAATGCTCCCATTGCAGAGACTTGTTGGGAAAAATCGGTGTTAGGTGGGGCTGCAGCATCTGAATCGCAGTCTTTAGTTTATGAAAATTATAATTATTTTGATTTTTGTCCACAGACAGCTTGAAATGTTGCAAAACTCTGCAGGTGCTCTCTGTTATAACAAAACCCCAGAACAGATGGTGCAAGGTACCAGGCCAGCTCAAGGGATTAAACGCAAGGCTTTTGAAATTTAAAATTAAAGCTGGGTGATCTTGGGAAAATGTACCTGCCAAACAAGCTTGCTTAAAAAAAAAAAGTTCTCCAAGTTCTCCATGCAAGCTGATTTAAATTCAAATGAGACAAAAATTGGGCACTTTAAAAGTGCTTAAGAGAGGATTAAAAATCTGCGATCAAGGAAAAATGGGATGTATATGAATTATTTGTTGTTGCAGTAGGATTTTGTGTGTCCAAAAGCACATTTTCTCAGTAGCGCTTCAGCGGATGGTAAGGGAAAGGTTTTACTAATCTTTCCTTTCCATTGTCTGCTGCTCCAAGTATGAACAAGACAGTGAGCACCTCGAGCCGGGCAGCCTCACCCGGGTTGTGGGTAGCAGAAATGATCCCCCCAAGTCCCATACCAGGGGTGCCCAGCGGTGGGACCACCACCCCGGGAGCGCTGGGGAGGGGACCATGCCCTGTGCTCAGTGCTGGTCTCCACTCGTGGCAGCTGGGAGGCTGGGGCTTCTCTCCGATCCGGGGGTAAAAAATTCATTCATAAACCTTGCAAGGAAAAGGCAGAGGGCTCTGCTTTGGAGCACGCTTCCCTTCCTTCCGCGGCAGAAAGGAGCGGCGGCGCAGGCGGCGGAGGGGAGGCAGTGCCTGCTGCGAGCCGAGCGCGGTGCCGCGCTCCAGATGTCCCCTTTGTTTCAGCAGCATTGTTTCCCCTGCGCGGAGCAATTTCAATTTCTCATTGGCATGGGACATTGTTTTCGGCATAATTTTTTTTTTTATTTTATTTTTTTTTTTAAATCGTTCGTAATCGTGAGCCTAGTGGGGGCATTTAGGCTCACAATGAAGAAAAAGCCTACTGGGTGAAAAAGCGGCAATCTCCCCGGCTTTGATGGCCTTGTTGGCCAGAATTTGGGTCTCCAGCAAACAGTTTGCTACAGCTCTATTTAAAACAGAAAGGGCTGGCAAATACTGTGACGCTGGACGGTGTTTGCTAAAGCCTTTGTTAATGTGTTAGATAACCTATTAATCACAACTTTCATATTCATATGCAAAATGTGCCTGGAGGACAATTTAATCATTTATTACAAGCACTTTATATATTTACTTTCCCTTTTCCTTCCCATCAGAAGAGCCACGCTCATTAACCGAGCACACGGCGGGAAGGTGGCCGCGATGGGACGGGGCGCCCAGCCCGCGCCCGGACGAGAGCTGCATGGGAAAGGGGAAACTGCAGAAAGTTTCAGCCAACACTGTGTTTTGAGACGAATTTGAAAGCCAGCGTGATTAATTGAAAGATTCTCTCTTATTTTTCTTCCCTATTCCTGTCTCATCTTGTCATATTAAAGGTTTTTAAGGACTTTAATTAGGTATACTGGTTACGAAGACGACAGAGAGCAACCCTTTCCACGCCCAGACACTTGATGGAAGATGATCACTTTGGCAGGTACAGGCTGGCAAGCTGAACCGATATAAATTAACTAGGAAAGGTTAAATTACAGTAAAATGAGGATTGCAGACCAATCTATGAAGCAGTTAATTCTGAGCCGGTGCCTCATTCTGCCCTCTGTGCTTAGTCATAGCTGCACGGGCCGCTCGGGATTAGGAAGCCTTTCCATGCGGATCATCATTAATTGTTTCCTTAAAAGTAAACTCTGTGGAAGGATGAGTTAAGGTTGTGAACCTTTGGTGGAGGACAGTGCGCCTGTGGTACAAAACTTGATTTTTAACGCTGCGTGATGGTTTATGTAGAAAGCAAAGCGAAGCTGACCAACGCTTGTGAAGGCCGCCGCCGGGCAAAGGGCAGAGGAAGCAAGAAGATGGGGGTGCGCTTCGGTGCAGCCACCTGGACCTTCAGCCCGTGGTCCAGTGCGTCACTGTCCTCATCCCTCAAGGACTCAGAATAGGGCCAAAACGTATCTCGAGTTCCATAGATCCAGCTTTGCTCTTTGGACCCGTTGGCGGGAGGACGCTGGGAGGGACTGGGCGTCAGGCGGTGAGGTCCATTGGGGTGCTGGAGTTGGTGAGGAGCCAGGGGGTGCTCTGGCCAACCCCCCTGCTCAAAGCTCAGCCAGCCTGGGGAGCCTGGGGCTGGTTGCCCAGGGTCTGGTGCTGTTGGATTTTGGTTATCACCAGGGATGCTCTCCATGACCTCCACCCTGTGGGCTAACTGCAGCCCTGTCCACGTCTTCCTCGCGTGGCCCCTCCTGCCCCACTCCTCTCTACCCACCGCCCCAGCACCCCCAAGCAGGACTCTGCACCTGTATTCCTTAACCTCGGGGGGGTTCCCTGGGCTGATTTCCCCGCCCCGCTGCTGCTCCCCAGCCACCACGGGCAGCAGCGTGACGCACGGGATGGTGCCCCAGAGCATCTCGGCACAGAGTCACCTCAAGCATCCTCTTGAGCCAGCACCAAGTGTTTTGGATGGACCTAGTCGGGGTGTGGTTTTAGTGGTCAATAATGAAAAAAAGGGCAGTGTGATAGCAATGTGTAAACGCTAAGGTATTTAAATTACTATACAGTATGCAGGAAGGCCGTATTACCTATGGGCTGTTCCAGATTGCTTTTTTAACTCCCGTGTGGTCTAATTGAACAGTGCAAGCAAACAGGGATTGATCCTATCTTTTATCTGAATTAGAAAAAAAATAATCATTTTTGTGTTTTATCAGGATGTCTATTTGTTTTGGTATTCAATTACAGGGTTCATTAAATAACGATCACTATGGCTATATTTCATCTTTTCTTTGCAATATGGTATTGTGGTGTGCATTATATACAGCGCATGAGGCGAAAGCTAAGAGGCTATCTCGTTGCTTACAGTTGAGAAATAACACTTGCCGCCTCAAGTTGATGGGAAGTTGCAGTCTTTTCAAAATGAGAGCCTCACACGCTGCCAGTCCGTCTGCAGCTGGCATTGCTGCACTGTTTTACGGAGCTATAATAGCCCGTAAAAATGTTTTTAATTTGTTTGACAGTCTTTAATCTAGCCCTTTGTTAGAGTGTTTGGTATTGAAGTATTTTTCAAGGACTTTGTGGTTGCTATAGATATTTTATGCCATAATAAGGATTATATTGCATGTAATCCTATGAAAAGATACAGTAATTAATTTGAAAATTGCTAAGGAGTCGATAAGTATTTAGAACCTTAATTACGTCTAACCTCGCTTTCTCTTGCAGCTCATCAGACACAGCGCCTTTGAAGAGGGGAAACGGCCTTTTGCCGCGAAGCGCCGGTGTCCGCGTCACCTTGCTGCCGCGGGTCTGCCCTGCCCGGCTTTTTGTGTGTCTCCCACCGACCGGCTGGGGCACGAAGAGGCCAAATCCGCCGCGGAGAGCTCGCAGGCATGGGGAAGTTGTTCTTTAAAGCTCTGGAGAAATGCAGTGCATTTATCAGCTTTGAGTGGATATCATTGTGTTTATAACAGAGTGGAGGCACCATGCAATTTTGCTCTTGAAATTGGTTTATATAGATGACTGGTTGCTGTGAAGTGTGTGTCAGAGTTGCATGCAGCCGTTATGAAGTAGTACAATTGTCATCGCTTCTTACATGGTTGTTGAGAAGAGCTTGAGAGCCCAGCTCAGTCAGCTGTTGAATAGATAACCCAACACAGTTAACGTGGCATACATTGTAAAGAATTACATGCCTGCTACAATGAGCTCTGGGCCTTTGGTCTAGATAATAATCCTGGTGGGTGTACCACGTGTAGTGGCTGTCTGATCGCTCAGATATGACTGACGAAACATAAAGAAAAATGTCAGTCGGCTGAAAGAAAAATGCTGCTGTAAGTTTGTTTAAGGTTCATGTAAACGGCTGTGCTTTTTTATTTAACCCCGAGTCTCCCAAAGACTTGGCTGTCAAGCTAAACGCGGATCTATATGTAAGCTGCGGGTGAAACTCCATTTTAGATGGCGTTGAGATTTGTCAGCTGCGATAAAGGCTTTGGCCATCTCTTCCCATCGCGGTGGCCTTGTCTTCTCATTTCACAGCAAGCAAAGTCCTCGTGTCAGTTTACATTTGTGAGGCGGGAGCCTAACACCACTAAAAAGGATGAGTGTTCGCGACTTTTTAAGTGCCGTGGCATGATTCATTTCAGTGAATTGAAGTAAGGCAGGATAATCAAGCTGGCAATATGGACTGGACTGGAGGAGCAGTAATTAACACTGCTAGCAAATTAAAAAAAAAAAAAATAAAAAAGCTCTGCCGTGTGAAAGCTGCAGGGCTGCTTGCCACTCAAAAGGGGCTCCGACATCGGAAAGATGAATGCGCGCGAGAAGCACGCCCGTGGCCTTGAGGCACCGCCGAGCCCGCGGAGTCGGAGGAGGTCGAGGCCGAGGCTGATGCTGCTGGAGTCACTCCACCTTACGTGAGGTTGCCTTGTGCGGTTTTAACCCCTTGTGCAGCCCCTGCCGTCTGCGATGGAGCACCTGGGAGTCGCAAAGGCTGGATGCAGGCTGGGTGGAAGAAAGCGCTGAAGGGGCTGGCGTGGCCAGCAAGGTGTAGATGCCCACGGCCTGCGCGCTGCCGTAGGGGAAGGAGGGTTAAGGTCCTGCCAATCCTTACACAAACTTAATTTGTTATCATTCCTTACTAGGAAATCGATATTATTTTAGGTTGCTTGAGTTTCGTGCACACCCCCCTGCTTGGAGATCAGACAGCTCTGCAGTCACACGATTGCCCACGCTGAAACTGCAGCTGGGAACCTCGTGTGGCTTGCAGGCAGTTCAAGCAGCCCGTTCGGACCTGAGCAGCGTGGGTGCAGGGACCCGCGATGGTGACATCCCCCCGTGAGACGCTGGTGGTCGCTCTGCCCACGAGACACTGATTTCAGAGGCTTCCCATTATAACAGCACAGAAATCTTACCGTGACAATTTGCCAATCGATAATTCATTTCCAGATATTTTAATGCCGTGTAAATAATTGCTTCAGAATTACTTTTATTTGCCCAAGCGCAGAGTTTGCCAGAACGATGGCATCCCTTCAAAAAGCCCAGGCTGGAAATGCTCATTTTTGATGACATAGGTTGCAGCTGCTCCATTTAGGTCTATTTTAAAGAGCAATATTGCGGCGGTGACGCTTGTGTCATGGCAGACTTGGGGCTATTCTAGGGTTATTTTCGTAAGAGCTGCTTCTGCAAAACGTGAAGCCCTGTAGACGGCTTTGCTTCATTTTGGGGTTTGTTGGGTTTTTTTTCTGCAGAGCAGTCAAATGCCGGTGCTTTATTTATGACACCAATAATACTTCTCTGCCACAACAGGACACTTTTATTACTGGCTTTGAAGTATTTGCATTTTTATTTAAAAGTTGAGCTAAGCAGCAATCTGAAAAAAAACGAAAAATCAAAGGAAATAAATAAGAATTTGACAATAATACGCGTTGCGTGCCCCCAGAGGGCTGAGCAGAAGAGGAGAAGCCGCGTGCTGAAGGGACCCTCGCCTTTCTGTCCAGGGCGGCTGGGTGCCGGGCTCGAGGAGGAGAGGGGGGACAGCGATGGCTGCGCTGGGCTGGGGTGGGCTGCAGGGCAGAGGTGGCCTCCTCCTCGCTCATCCCTGGGAGATGCTTTCACCAACGATGCTATGACCGGGGTTTGCCACTGAGAGGAAGGAAACGGTGGGCGTGGGTGTGTGTTTCATCTCAGGCGCATTGTTGGGCGAGTCGAATTGAACGTACGGCGTGTTTCCGCCTGCCCACGTGGAAAGGCCACCCGGGCACCTCGGGTTTTAGCGTTACAGATTTCAGGGTACCCGTCTGGGCTGAGAGCTGGGAGCTTCTTGCCCTGTGGAGAAGGTTTCCACAGCACAGGAAGGGTTTGGGTTGAAGGAGGGAGGTGAGGGAGACCGCGTGTGCCTTTGTGATTTCGTTCAATCCATTGCTTTGTCACGTGAGAGGTGGAAATACCCGGCACAGCCTTTCCGTGCGCATGGAGGGAAATGCCAGATACAGCTCTTCCCTGCTTTATTATTTTCTCTCAGTTCACATGGCAGTCTTTTACTTATATTTTTTTTAAACCCCCATTTATAGCCCCCAGAGCTCACAGCAGCGCTACGGCAGCTCAGAGCAGCTAATGAAGCATGAGCTGCGTTGAGCAGAACAGGTATCTGCTCAGTCTGGGGCTGAACCAGCATCCTGCTGACACCAGGCTGAGCTTGGAGCAAAATAATTGGAAATCTTTTCGTATTTCAAACCACCAGTGTGTACTGGGGAAGGCAAGAAGGGGTGGAAATATCCCTCAGTAAACTCTCAAAACGTCCAGAGAACTGTATGGCTCAGAAAATGGCTTTGGACCTTCGGGTCTGAAGTGAGCAGCATCACCACAGAGCTGGCAAGAGGAGGCGACAAGGGACAGGAGTTGGAGACGATGGATTTATTTCTTTCATCCCAAATTCCTCCATAATATTTAGTCCTAACAGCTCTCTACTCACAGCTGTCACGTGCGGTGTTTCTCTCCCCAGCCAGCCTGCTGGAGCCACCACGGGCTTTGGGGGTGTTTTCTTTTCAGTGCACCAAAATTTGACTCCTTTGAGTGAAATTCTTCATGCATGGTGATAGCCTCCGTTTGCTGGGCACGCACGGACTCGTTTTACCTTTACCTGTCCTGTGTCAACTCTGGTTTGAATGTTGTCGTTGCCGGAGGATGCACAAAAACATGTGCCAGTTCCTCCTTTGTCCTTATATTTCCCATTCATCATAGCAAAGTGGTTTATGGCAATTTTTCAGAAGGCTGTTGTTGTGTGGAAATTACTTAAGGCTCTACTACAACCCCGAGTGTCTTCTAGATCTTTATTGTTGGGGTGTGGCCAGTGATAATTTGGCCGTTATTCTGGCTGTTCTCCTTCCTCCACCCCCCCACCCCCCCCCAACACTTATTTTCTCTTTTAGAGAATGTCTCTTTAAAGAAATCACCTTTCAGGAATTATATCTGAAAAACACCTAGTAATGAAGCTACCAATTGACCTTTTTTTGGTAAAAGCATTGCTCTTGAAGTAGTCTTATATTGTCCACTTATTTGGCCCGGGAAAGGGTTCAAAGCTCATTCCAGGAGGTCAAAAAAATTCTCAAGAGAAAAAAAATCCAAACAGCCTCTATGTTAAATTGTAGTCTTACAGGAAAAGAAAGGCTGGGGGAAATGATTAGTGCTAAATAATAGAAAGACAGCAGCTGAACGTATCGTTTTACAGCTAAGGAATATATATTCACACAGATGCGGGAGCTTTTCCCTTACATGCGATAGATACCCATTCTTTAAACAGCCAAATTGGGGCTTTCTAGTTTAGATTCTCGGAATTGCCCTCTGGAGGCACCTGTCTGTTCCTCTGAATACTTTAACTGAAATCAATAGCAATAGGATGCTGTTCAGTATTAGACCGAAAAATGTATGCCCTTCATATTTCTTTCTTAGTAATCTTACGATTTCCTAATTCTTAAAATTATGCTAGAGGATTTCGTTTATGTATACACACGACATATGTTTATGCATTTTAATATGAAATCCATTATAATGGATCATATTCGAATTTTAGACTCTAATGATGCAATGTGTGCGGCATGAAATGCAGCAATTTTTCACAGTTTCTGTCTCTGCATTTTACTTATGGTACTAAAATTCCAACTCCCGTTCAGAAACCTGGCACAAACCCATTAAAATAGTCCGGAAAACATAGTTTCGATAAAGTCCATAAACTATTTGCTTGATTTTCTTAATATAGAAGGGGCTTTTAGTTTCGGGGTTTGGTTGGTGGGTGGTTTTTTTTTGCTTTTTGCTTTTCTGCCGCCACCAACTTCAGGAAAATGTGCACGCAGCTGATTTTGGAAGCGGTCCCTCGAGCGAGGGTGGGAGTCGCTGGCAGCCCGAGACCCCGTCCCCGCCGCACGTCGCGGATTCATCGCCGAGCCGGCTGCAGGCGCCGCGCTAGCGCTGTAAAGGTTACGCTTCCCGGGCCGCGGGTGTGAGTGGGCATGAGGTTTGCTTTGCAGAGAGTACACAGTCTTGTTTGATGTTCAGGGCTCCTCCGTCGCCCTTCTGTTGGGAGCCAGCCTCCTGGGCGAGGCTGTTTAGGAAGATGAGGCTGAGGAAAAAGAGGCAAATGAGGGATACTTTGCAGAAGCGCACAGACTATCTCTCTGTATATGTATGTATGCACGCAGACATATGTATTTAGGAGAGCTGCCTGCTCTCCCCAGGGGAAACGGGCAGTGCGTGTTTCATGACCGGGAGGTGGCTATGGGTTCGGGAGGGTGGAAGAGCTGCGTGCGGTGGTGACCTGCACGGGGACGTGCACGCTTCTTACACCCTTGCCTTTTCCTTTCTCCAGCCCCTCCTCACGTTTATCCTCTCAGAAAGGTGAATTATATTCGTTAAGCGTGGAAAGACGGAGTTTCAGGGTCTCTGGTTCCCCCCCTCCGCTGTGTTACGGGGGGAGGCTCTGGGAGCAGGAGGTCATGGAGTTCCTCCCGCTCCTCTGGGGAGATGAAGCTCTTCGTGTCTCACCTCTCCCCCTCTGATGGAGGAATCCAGTTCCGTGCCAGGCAAAACCACCCGAGCCCAGCACCCCTCTGAGGCACATGGAGCACCGCGGGCCCCAGGAGCTGTTTGCTGGAGCAGGAACCCCCGTTTGCTTAAGCTCAGCGTGCAAGGGCAATGCTCCTCACCCGCCTGGTCTGTGTTAACCTCAGGGTTAAGGGCTCACCAAATACTGCATTACACACGTGTTTTACACAAATACACAAGTATTTGCATTATTAGGGCAAAATTAGGCACAAGCGGAGGGGGATGGGGATGTCACCGCCCCTCCAGCAGGCTCCTGCGGGCAGACGGGCTGTAGCCCAGAGATGCATCTCAGTCCCACACGGGAGCCCTCCAGCTCCGCACAGGGTGCCTGGGATGCTGCTGGTTGGTGATGTTACCCTGTGAGCAGGGGGAACAGAGCCTTTCTGCTGCACTGTTGGGGCCTGCAGGAGCACAGCTCCAAGGAAAATGAGTTTTGTCTGGTACAGCAGTGCAGGGCGCACACAGTGTGAAAACGTAGAAGCCTGTTGTGGCTCCGAAATCTGGGAAGATATTGAGGTTTTGCTCTATTACGTTTTTTTTCGGCTTAAATGTTTTAGGGATTTTGTTGGGGTTTTTTTCAGGTAAAGTAGTTTTATTCTAATAACTGTAACCAGCTCTGTTTGTGTCCTTTAGCCATAAATCCCCACAGCGATTATGTTTCTTTGCTAATGGAAATAAAAGGTGAGAGAACTAAAAATAATAATAAAAATACTTCAGGTCTCTACACTTGAATTCAATTAATGCCTCCATCTTAGTCTATCAAACACTTGAGAGAGCCACAATAAGAGGAAATATAGGTATAAGTGCCTAAACAAAGTGGTCAGCAGTTGCACAGCCACATAAATCACCCCCTCTTCATGAATGTGCTCAAAAAATCAAATTATCACTTTTATTTTCTCCATTTACTTTAACTACTTTCACCTTAGAACTGTGCAAACAGTATTAAAACCACATAAAAGACGTTGCCTTTGCTGCTGCAAGAGGCAGAAGGTGGGATTCTGTCCCGGCTGTCGAGCAGGGGCCAGGGCTCTCCTTCCCGGCCGTGCATTTTGCAAAGAGTTGTGATTTGGTCGTGTAGAGGTGTACTTCGTAGGAAGTAATGTCAGGGGCCCTTGTACTTGAAGAAAAAAAAACCCAGTACTCGAAAAAAATTGGTCTTCTGTACGCTGTGCTTTGGGAAACTTGGTACAGAGGAAGGAGACATGTGGTACCCTGCCCCCCCGCTGGCGAAACAACGAAAAAGGAGGAAACACAACCAGCCTTTAGCGTCGAAGCAGAGGGTTTGGGGAAGGTGCTCTCCTCTAGAGGTGGCCAGATGGGCGCAGAAGGACGTTGGGACCAGCTCGGAGTGACGAGGCTGTGTTCGTACCCGAACAAAGAGAGCGGTTCCCATCCCTGGGTACCAGGCGGGCTTCAAAACCAGCAGAGAGTCTGTTAACGGCGCTGGTGTTTTGCCTGCCTGTTACCTTTGCCTCCAGACAGCTTGGGCCTTTGTCTTCAGAAAACACCCTTTACGCAGGGTATCCAGGGAACGTATGTGAACACAAATACTGGCGTTTTTGTTCACAGCTGGGAAACACCCGCCGCCCAAACAGCGAAGCTGAAGCTCCCGCTGTCCCACCTCAGTCTCTGGACGTCCGCTGGGAAAGAATAATTCAGCAGTCAAGGCTCTGACTGGCAATTTAACTTCCTCGTCCCCTCTTTTGGGAGACGACGTGGGTGCGAGCAGTGCGTGAGCTTTTCTGTGCCTCCTGCACCCGCTCCTCAAGACGCGCTGTATGGAACCGGGATTTTCGGAGCCGCCTGGCAGCCCCAGCGGTGCAGCCAGCCGGGGTCCCCCTCCCCGGGGCAGCTGGCAAGGAGCGGAGGGCGGCCACGTGTCGCCAGGCTGGTCTCGGCTCGCACCAGCTGAAGTCATTCGTTCTGCCCAGCGTGAGCCCGGCGCGAAGGACTGGTGTTTGGGCTTAGACCCCTTCCCCGGGCACGAGGTTGAGTTGTGCCGATGCTAGAGGCGCTCAGAAATGCTGATGTGTTTACTCTAATTCTCCACTTTCAAGTTTTCTATGAAATATTTTAACAAAAATGTCACTGATTTGTTTACTGGAATAATCTCCAAAATATTTCTGTAAAGAAAAACTCATTTTGGTCCTAAAACGCGCATCTGTTCCAGAAGAACGTGCCATAGGGGTTGACAAAAATATCTTTGAAAACGTGGTGTAGAACAAAGAAAAGGCATCCATTTCTCTCTCTCTAAAGGCCAGGCTTGAGCACAAAGGGAGTGCAAATTCACGGCCGGCTCTCCCTGGTGGGGCTCGGCGCGGCGGGGCCCGCTGCTCCGGGCAGGGGAGGGTGCAGGCGTGGGGCACCCAGAGCGGTCGCCTCCCCCGGACACCTCCCGTGCGTCCTTCCGTGGTTCCTGGGGGGTGAAAGGCTTTACCTACGCGCCACACTTACGTACACCGTATTCGTGAAGGCGGCATTTCTGTCTGTGCAGGTGTACGTGTGTCTGTACACACACGTATCAATCACAATCTGAATTTTCATGAGATAAATGCATGTTTGCAGTTGGCAAGAAAAATGCCTATATGTCACAGAAATATTTCTTCCCTGCTACTAACAATTATTATTTTTAGTATGATTATTATGCGGTAGGGTACTTTCTCCTGAAAAGACCAGTTAAACTGAAATATTTCTCTCCTGTAGAAAAAACCACAAGTCAATACCTTTTAAGGTTGGTTTGGGGTTTTTTTCCCATTTTATTCTTAACTCCTGCATCGTTGATTTAAGTATCCTCTGTAATCTGTAATTGTAAAAACATTTTGAAAAATTAAAATGCTTATGCACTTGTAGCCATTCGTTACTACTGAGGTGTTAAAATAATTTATTCCATTATATTAACGATTGCTTGATGCATCAAAAGATAATTTGCCATGTAATTTTGTTAAACCTGAAACTGTAGCATATTTTCTTGATAATACCATTAATATATCAAGAGTAAATAAAATGTTTAGTGGTAGGCACATTAATTATCGCCTTCATCTACTGGTGTTTAAAACTAAGAAATAATTAAATGTGCTTTAATAAGATATGGTTCTGGGAAAGCAGGATCATTTATGAATTGCTAGAGGTGCGTACAGCTGCCTTTCCCTTGAGAGGAGGAATTTATGCCGAACACCCCGCTGATTGTTCAGGAGGTAAAGAACCAATAGCTGCATGTACAGAGGTTTAATTTAAAGTGTGTTTCTCACTAGGCTGCTCACAACACTTAATTAAACTCTGCTGTTTTGGCAATGACAAATGCTGTGGTGCAAAAGGAACCAGAGTAGCAGTGACTGAGAAGCTTTCGTAATTTCTTTCATGTGCACTGGCAGCCAGATCCAGGTCAGGAGAGAGGGAGAGGATAAAAGAAGATTTATTTAAGGTGTTCGAAGGGAGTTGCCACTTGCCAGCGCCCGAGTTAATTCCCGAAGAAGGTTTCCTCGCGCGCGGGTCTCGCCAACCCCTGTTTGCCGGCGCGTGGCCACGGCAAACGACTGGCTGCTCTTCCTTGGCCTTTTCATCCGAGATGCTCCTGTTCGTCGCGTTGGGCTGACGGGTAAAAAAGCCCAAACGGGAGGAGGCTGGCACGTGCCTGGCTATTCCTGCCCTGCCCTTCCCCAGCCACAGCTGCTCTTGACTTGAGATGGGCCCGTTAGTGCCGCGCTGGAGGACGCAGCGCTTGTGCGCTGGAAGGCAGGTGGTTACAAGCGGTACAGATAATCACCGTTTGAGACGGGTTGTGTCGTTCCCTATTCACATGGATTTTTAAACGGGAAGTTCCTTTCAAGTCAATAAAAAAAATCTATTTTTTTTTTCGCATTTCTGCTGTGAAATACCAACCTGAAATGTGAGGAAACGCTCTTTGGTGGGTATTTTTAGCTTCAAGTCCTTTATTTTAGGCATACATGGACATAAATGGTATTGCATGTTAAACCACAGTCTCTTCTGCTTTGGAGTCACTGTTCCCCTGTACACCTGTCCACACAGTTTAAGAAGACTAATGTAAATTGTCAGTAATATATAGTCTCGTTTAGCACTTGCATTAAAAAAAAAGCAGTGAAACAGCTATCACGGATAATAACGTTTTGGGGGTTTTTTTCTTTCTCTCTCTCCTTGTCTCCAATCATAATCCAGATTGTTGGAAGGACACATATTTTGGGAAGCTGTCCCTCATTTTAAGTCTGGAAGTTAAGTATTTAAGTATGGAAGTTTGTATGTACCTTTTATGGAAGCTGACAATTTCTGAGACAAAAAGCACTAAGATCTTTTGCAGTGAAAACCTGTATTGCAATAATAAATTAGAGTTTTAGACAATGCCAGAGGGGGCTTAAATTTCCTCTGCAGAGTTTTAAAAAAAATAAAATAAAAAAAAAAACCCAGAAAATTATTTGGACCAGCTTCCTTAAGTCTGAGTGCATGGAGGGAAGGAGCCAGGAGGGAGGTGAGGGGCGTTTAGCCTGTGATTGTGCCGTGAAAGAGAGCTGCACACATCTGAGAAGTTAGGTCTGAGGAGAAGGCTTTGCAGGCTGCGAGCCTGTATAATATTCCCTTTCATTTACTGAGGGTCTCCAGATGGATTAGAGGCAGTGTTTCCTACGGGCTGGGGGCGAGCTCCTGCTAAGTGCTTGCCACGCGGCGCTTGAGCAGAGCAAAGAAAATGGTTCCTCGCTGCGTTCACCGGAGCCGTGAGGACGTGTCAGAAAAGGCGGCGATATTTATAAAAATATCACACCGGCTAAAGCTCTTTTTGGTTTTCTTTGAAGGGTATTTTTGATGAATGCTGATGTAAACCATTTTGTTAATTTAATTGATTTTTTTCTTTTTAGTACGGACTTAAATAAAACCTCACACGAGTCCCCAAGGGCTGGCGGTTCTCTTTGATCTGGGCGAGCTCTTCCCCTGCTCTCTCCCGTGGTTTTTCATGCCTTTCTCCCCTCTCCCTGCCACTTTTTCTCTGCCAGAACCTCTCCCGTCACCCTTTGCGCCCATCATGTTGCTTCCTGCTGCCCTTCCCCTCTCCTGCCTTCTCCCCTTCGCCGCTCTGAGGGTCCCCCAGCATTTCTCCGTCGTGAGTGGGGGAAGCGTGGGGAGGTTTCTGTGGCTCTCTGCCCCTGGATTCCCTCTGATCAGCCCCGACGTTTTCCCCCCTCGTCCCTCTCCACCCTTTTGGGCCATTGGCTGGTGGCTGGGGCGCTCGCGCTTCCCTGCCCAGGGCTTCTCCCTGAGCAGAAGCTGCTCCATCTCCGAAACCTTCGAGCCGGCTGGGTTCAGTCACACGAGTGCACCTCCTTGCTGATATGCCCTCTGCCTATCTGCTGTGGTTCCTGAGCGTGCTTGAAGTGTTAAAGTAAAACTTTATATAATACCTTTTACTGGAGATAGAGCAATTCAGCCGGGGCCTATTTACCCTACCCATTTATTTAAAAGTCCAACAATAAAACCAGTCCATTCTGAATGGTAGATAAAATGCACTGTAATTGATGAATGCCTTTTGGCAAGTGCAGTTGAGTTTCCATGGGGTTTTATACATTATTGACACTGTCAGTGATTTCAGTGATTGTGGCTACAGCTGGGATATTATTATTACCGTGTTGCAGTACTTCTGTCGGGAGGCTATTGCGGAGGCACAGCTGGAAGTGCTGGTGGCATTTGATGTTCATGACCTGCAGTAATTGCACCGTTTTATAATGGGAGTTTAGGAAACGCACGGTGAAGAATTCAAGGGTGGCCAGCCCGGTGGCTCCAGCGCGTGGGCGAGGAAGGGGCTCTGCCCGGGCTGGCTCCGGCACTGCAGGGCAGGCAGGGCTTGGGGGGACCCGCAGGGCTTTCTGGAGCCCTGCGCGTTTCCCTTGCATCCAGAAGGCCGGAATACCTGGTGGCAAATAGCGCTGGGAGATCCCTTCGCCTGCCCTTTCCCTCCCACGGTACTGGGTGCTGTTCCGCCCTGGGTTGTACAAATTCCTTGCTCGCCTGTAGCAGCTCCCGCTGGTGCTACACGGAACAAAGGTTCAAAACGCCTCTCTCCCTGATCGCTGATGCGCTGACCGACGAGCCATTTGAAAAAAACAGGTCGCGACTTCTGCTCTGCAGACACCCGTCTCGCCGGGCGCGGCGGCGCGGGCGCTGCGTGTGCCCCGGCGTGGTGCCGCCGGCTGCGGCGGGGCTGGGCCGCACGGCCACACACGTGCGTGGCAGCTAGAAAAGCTCTCGTGTTTCTTTCCCCTGGCAGGCGGCGCGGTGAAGGTTTTAAATCTTTACAGGGCAGCGGAGAAAGCTCGGATAAGAAATTCCCACGACAAACCAGAAGACGGGCACAACTGCAGCCCGCCGAAGCAAAGCACACGCGCGGTGTATGCTCTGCCCACGGGTGTTTCAGCAGTTGTGTGGCCATTTCTTTAACACTCCGCTCCTGACAGCAAACATCTTAAACCTGACGTGACGATTTCGCGAAAGCAGTCACTTTCAGAGCTTCCAGGAGGACTCTCTGTGTGCTCTGATGGGTTGCCGCTCTGTTCAGAAGGGGATTGTAAATCAGACCGGCTTACAGCCTTACCTGTGGTTCAGAGCTGTGGTGAGAAGCCCAATAAAAATATGGTATTTACCCACAAACAGCATCTCCGATAATGCAGAGGAGCTGGATAGCTTCTTGCACAGAAGCAAAGCTTCCAGAAAATACCTTCCTCTGCTGGTAGTGCTGATGCTGTCGATCGTTCTTTATTCAGCGTGGTCTGACTTTTTCCTGCTTCTGCACCGGTGCCAAGCATCATGGTTGCACACCAGGGTGCTTCTCACAGCCTTAAACAGGCAGGAGCGAGCTCCCCCAAAGGCGCCAGGGAAGGGGCTCATTGTTGGTGTTCATGAAGAGGAGCCCATGAGAATCTCTTGCAGGCAGGGGGATGGACCCGTCCTGGGAAATCATAGTATTTGCTCTGTGGAAGAGCTCCTAGCTGTTGGCTAGGATGAACCTCATGGGAGCCAGGACTAGTGCTGCAAGTCCATCGCGTTTTGTAGAGAATAAGAGGATTTGGGGATGTTCAACACAGAATCACTAAAAGATCATCCTCTGCACAATCCCACAGGGCTACTGAAACCCCTGGCAAGGACATTATGCCCCGTTAAGTGGTGTGGGATGTCTTCAGAGTCACCTTAATCATGGCTGAGGCACCCCTGAGCAGAGAGGAGTGCTCACCTCGCTTGGATGAAACGACACCTCAGCTCCTTTCCTTGCTGGCACTGCCAGGACCAGGACAGCCTCCCACCCACCCCATGCTTGCCGGGGCCCCGGCTGCCTTGCAGCCAGAGCTGAGTGCGGGGGAGAGGTGGGGGTGATGCTTCCTCTCTCACCTTCTCCTCATTCCCCTAAGATTAGATGAAGTTCAGCAGAAATTTGATTTTTTCCTTCTCTGCTGCTGCTCTTCCTTAAGTAATTCCTTATGAAACAGCTTAAGAGAAAATGTTAAACTGAGCGTTGGTGGGTTTGGTTTTTGCCTTTTTTTTTTTTTTTGGAGGGGGGGGGTGTGTTGGGTGTTTTCTAATCATCCAGACTTCAAGAGGAATTTCTGTCACTGCTGTGGCACTCAGTATAGAGCTGAATGACCCTATAGAACATAGTGCACTTTCTGGTAACCTAACCTCTTTGTTAAATCTCTATTTCCCATTAAATCTACGTGAAGTTTCAGAGCATTGAAGATCTCTGAACGCAGTCCTGTGTTTACTCTGGCTCCACCACATCCCGTCTTTCACATGAAGCCTTCGGCTGCAGGTTGTGTTCGTTGCGGTGCCTCTGGTGGTGTTTCAGTGCAGGGGTCTGAGTGCCCAGGGCACCTCGTGGGCATGGACCATGGTAAAACAGCCGTGCTGGCTGTTACTCTGGCACGGGAAATTACGCCGCCTTAGTTAAACCTGTGGATTTAACACACATACTTGCTTTGTATACATATATTCTTTGCCTTCAAATCTA
Organism: Leptosomus discolor; assembly: GCF_034619465.1. Classification (NCBI taxonomy): domain Eukaryota; kingdom Metazoa; phylum Chordata; class Aves; order Leptosomiformes; family Leptosomidae; genus Leptosomus; species Leptosomus discolor. Next base: position 1,260,751 of record NC_141395.1, read on the forward strand.
AATGTTTGCTCTGAATCTTTGGCCACTTTTTCCACTTCTTTCATTTTATCTCCTGCCTTTGACTGGTTACAGTCTCAAGATGTTTGCCAAATATTCTACTGTACAGCAAGAAATCCATGTTGAGAGATACCAAATTCCTGTTAGCTGTTAAGGTTGGAAGAGGTGTGTTAGGTAGCCCATCACATAAAGCTTGATAAAAATCCCTGAGTAAATGCCACAGGAACCCTCCAGGAATAGAGCCTTTAATCTTTAGATCGTCTAAAAGGAGCCTGGTGACATGACTTGGCTTATTGCAGAAAGCTAATTTCAGTGACACTTGTGCTGTTGTGAAGAGCATCAAGTCCTTCATCCCATCCTGTTCTAGGAGGCAGAAACAGGTTCTTGCTTATGACTTTTCTTTCCCCCAACGCTAAAATATTAAAACTTAACAAAGAAATGAAAAATACTTGGGCATGCCTAAGACTTTTTAGCTTTTCAAAGTGCGGGATGTGGCTGTTGTTTCCCTTTACCCAGGGCAAGGGCTGGTTCAGAGCATCCCTGGTACCACGGCGCAGGGCACTGGTATTTCGGGTGCAGAGGAAGGGCCACCCAGTTTGTGGTCCGCTGGAAAACTCGGTCTCTCTTCTGCTGATTTAACATCCCTCAAAGCTGGGCAAGTAGGAGAGGATGGCTCCCTGGAATAACGGGTGGCTGCTCAGTGGGAAAACACTGTCCTAAGGAAGAAACTGCAGCAGGCGAGAGGAGAAGGTTTAATGTCTGTGCTGGTTTGGCGGGGGCAGAACCCCAGCCGAGCCGTGCTGGGCAGCCCACAGCAGCTGCCCTGAGTTGGCTCCAGGTGCAGCCCCTACCGTAACGTCATGGTCATTATGAAGGGGGAGGCTGGCTGAGGAAGGGAGCTCCTGTGGGGTCCTGCTGAGGTTCCTCCTGCTCCTCCTCTGGCTTCTCCCTGCTCCTGAGGACTGGGTATTCACTTGGCTGAGTATAGCTCTGTGTGTCTCTGGGGGTAGTGGGGGAGGTTCATTGAATCTGCTCTCCCTCCCACCCGTGGGTCTGCTCTCCTTTTTCCCGATTCCCCTCCCTGGCTGGGGAGGAAGGGTCGTTGGGTGATAGAGCGATGTTATGGTTTAGCCCTGGGTACAGGCTAGATGTAGACAATATGGTAATTAATTATCTTAATATTGGCCTCTGAAGGAAAAAAATGGCAAAGGAAAGACAGAAAAACAACTTTGCTCTTGTTAAAATTTGATGGGGCCTGTGTCCTTAATTCACACTAACTTGGGACAGTCTTTTCCTTGGTGTCTTTCTCAGTAAGTACTAAAACTTGGCAAAATGTTTGTAACTGCTGTTACTTGAAATAATGTTTCATCACTGGGGAATATGCAGAAAAACTGTTTTTATGATGTGGATCCTTGTGGGTCTGCATCTCAGGTACGTGTGTCCCCCTGCACTGCTGCTCAACCCTCTCTGGTCTTGCTCTCCTGGCTGCCTGGAGCAGAGTTTTGAAGTCACCTTGGATGGGGGGGGAATCAGAAATTTTTGGGGGTTTGTATGCAGGCTACTGACTTGGTGTAAAATAGAATTAATTTTTTTTTCTGCCTGGTCAGGGCAATGTGTTTTGAGCTGATGCTGCCCCTGTTTCATCCCTGTCTGCAAGCACCATAGGAATGCCCGGGGCCGGTGTTCTGGTGTGATACTGTGGGGTTTCAGGGCCGAGAGAGGAACTGGGAGCTGCTCTGTACTAACAGCACTTCCAACCATGGGTGTGTTATAGCTTCCCTTGAATCTCAGCAATGCTGAATTCAGAACTACGGTTTCCATTGTCCCACATGATTGATTAAGTTGCACTAACGGCTAGCTTACAGTTGAGAATTAAATCACTCAAGAGAAAAGAAAGGGGGGGAAAAAGTGGATTTTCTGCAGTGACATTTCACTTGAAGACAAAGTATGACATTAAGTTGCATTGTTGGTACAGTGTGGACGACTGTACCTGCACCCAGACACTTTTACCCGTAACGGAGATGGTAAAGAATGCGCTGTTGATCTGGATTTTTCTGAAGTTTGGCAAATCAGACCTTTTGGTAGCTTCTTGGTTCAATCCACTGCTGGTATAAGGCTAAGAAAAAAAGATTGGTTTTAATATGTGTAAGCTATTACTTATTTTTACACATACAGGCTAGGAAATGAAAAGCCAGAAAACGATGTGGGAATCACACAAGCAGTGTTCTTTATTGGTGGTGATCATCTTTGTCACTTAAAATAGATCGCTTCAATGCCCACCCCGCTGGAGCGGCCATGCCCTGCTGCCGCTGAGGACCTGGTCCAGCTCCCGTTGGACACAGCAGAGATGCTGTCTGGTGCTGGCTCTGCCCAGCCTTTGCCTGGGAACTAGACACTGTAGTGTCACATCTTCCCATTCAAGGCTTCTGGCAGTACTATCTGCTGCTAAATTAACTTCAAGACAAGCTTTAAGAACCTGTCATTAACACATACCACTTACACGTCATTTTACTTCCATCCAGACAGTTTTAATCACAGCTGAGCTAGCAAAGAGTAGTACTATTAGGAAGAGTGGGTGAAACTTGAGTGTAGGAACCTCCAGTTCAGGCTGCAAATGAGTCACTGGGGAGGGAGGGCTAGCCCAGAACGAGGATGCTTTCCCCAGTCATCTCCTGGGCTCAATCTTCTCCCCTGCTCCTGGGGCAGCAGCCTCGCTGTTCCATCCACTTTATTGATTTTATTTTATTCTTACACTTTCACGTTGCACACATCACAGCTGCCTGGGACTAGCTAGTAGTGTGTTAAGGCTATTGCTGTCTCTTTTTGTGACAACCCAGAGAAATGATTCCTGGGTTGTAGGCCAAGGGAAAAAGTTTGGGGAGAGGCACTGGAAAGGTGAAATTTAAAAATCCAGGTGCTTGGTTAAGAAGACAAAGAGGAGGATGAAGAGGAGGTTATCAGGTAAAGAAAGGAGTCAGAAAAAAATAATTGCCGTTTGGGACAAAAGAGGTTGGGTGCTGGAAGAGTATCCAGGGTTGCAGGAAGGATGCGCGGGAAGAAATGTGGGGCTGCCCAGAAACGCAGCCGGCCGTGAAGCCGGCGCCTCGGCGGGAGGCTGCCCTGGGATGGGGAGGCCTGAGGCGCAGGGCGAAGTCTGGATGGAGAGGCTGGGTGGCCGGTGCTCCTGGGAGGAGAGCAGGCTGCTGGAGAAGGCTGAAGAGCTGAAGGAATCCACCCTGCGAGCTGATGGGGGACAGACAGGGAACTTGAGCTCGCCCGTGTCGGCCCCCAGCACCCGATGAGCACGTGTGCCGCAGCCTTTTTGCTGCGGCTGGGCGAGTCTCAGCCCTGCGGTGGCAGGGGGAGAGGTGGTGCCACTGGTGACCTGCGCCACCCCAAGAGGTGCCCAGCCCCGTTCCCCCTGAGCCTTTTAGGGGCAGAAATCTACCTTCATAGCTGCCTGCTCTACTGCTGTGCCTCTTGGACGTTGGAAATGGCGTGGTTGTGTTAAGACAATGCTCATCTTGGGTTAATTAGTTTCTTTGCAGGGCTAATTCTCTCAAGGTGGGTGTTGTGCTAACACACCTGCATTGCTTCTGCAGCCCAGGCAGTTTGTCTGGGAGGAGGTCAGCTGTAATTTCCTTTTATACTCCAGATTCAATCGAGGTTCATGTCTGGGTTCATTCTGAGCCCGGGAATAAAATTCAGGACAGTTCTTATTTTATGTCAATTGGTTCTTATCTTCTTAATCTGAAACTTCAATGTTTGCCCGGCAGAAGCAGTTAGCTGTTATGAAAGGACTTGTGCTTCTGTGGGAGATGATGGGAATTTTACTTTCAATTTTGGTGGAAGTAGAAGAAAGCTGTGTAACATTAATCTCGTATCAAGACATAATCTAGGCGCTGAATGGGTGTTTTGTGCAAAAATTGATAAATAGTTGATCAACAGAAATAGACGAATCTTCTGCTGCTCTGACCCGCAGCAGGGGCGCTGTAATTTACTTCTTGCCCTCCTTCCTCCTGGAATACCTCCCCTGTTGGATCCTGATAAAGTGAATGTCTAAGTGGTGGAATTTTGTTAATCTTTTTTTTTTTTTTCCTGCGATTTGGAAATTCAAATGCAAACACCAGGAATAACTGATATCAAACGCATTGAGGGTAAATGTGACTGTATGTTGAAAATGCACCAGGATCCCTGTGGACCTGCACAGGATCTGTCTGGGGGTCAGGGAGCCCCACTCTGGCAAATTCCCCCACTGTGGTTTTCCGGGACATAGTATTTAATTGACCATTTCTTCTTTTGATGAAGCATGTAAATTAGTATCACTTTTTCAGAACAGAAAAATAATTCTTATGCCATTATGTTTAAAAAAGATCAATTTAACTATTTGATAGCAAAATTACTTGTATGTGAACTTTTTAGGGGATATTGTCCATTTCTAAGAGCAAAGAGTACTTCATAAGTATTTCCTGTAATACGCATAGCAAAGCCGGCCTCTGGTTCCTCAGCTGATATCATGTTCAAAATAAAAGTAAATATGGAAATATTTCCATTTCACAAAACTAAAACCATTTGATCCATAGTAATATAGCACTGCTCCGGAAAATTTAAATAATAATAAATATTGCATGCCAAACAACATTTTTGAAGGTGCTGCCAGTATTCTCATAGCAGTTAATAAAGTAGTCACAAATGATTCTGCCCACTTTTGTCCCAAAGAGGATCATATTTAATGCTCCATTTAATTTGCTCAAATGTCAGGGAACATCAAAAGGGGAAATTTATTGTATTAGTCACTGAAAGAGATATAGTAGGGGCATCATGCTATCTAAAGATGATTAATAAAAATAGCTATTGATTTTGCAAAGTCAATAAATCCAGCTGTTCAAATGATAGTATCAGTCAGTCGAAGGGACTAGTTTAGTTTGTTGGGGTCTCTGCAGGTGTATCTGCAGCCTTTGCCCATCTCCCAGCCAGGGAAGGACGAGGAGGAGCTCTGCCGGATCGTCCCCTCCCCGGGATCGCAGATGGATCTGCATCAGCCGCTGATGGGCATCTCTGACCCACAGCGCAAACACCGAGTCTCAACAGTTTTCCTCAAAGCCAAGGGCAAAACCCCTGCTCGGTTCCACACACCAACCGGCTGGTGAGGTTTTGGGGGAGGCAGGCTGGATGAACACACCGTGAAGCGTGCTCAGGCCGTTGGAAAGGGAGACATGAGTACATAGATGTAAGAGAAACCGGGACAACCCAATTTTACAACTTCTGGTTTTCTGTCGTGGGACTTGTCGCTCGTGGGTTTCCATCACCGTGTGTAGACCTGCTGGCACTAATCTGACAAACACCCCGAGTGGTGGCTGAGCCCTTCTCCTCTGGCTGCTCAGAGGGGGCTGTGCTGCCCGGCCCCAGCTCTCCCCTGACCAGGGTTCAAGGTTTCACGGGGTTTGCAGTGCCTTTAGAAATGCTTTTTCTTTTTTCTCTCTGCGGTTTTATGCATAGAAATGCTCCTTAGACTCTCACTCTGGTTGTCCTCACTGCTATTTCTAGAGCAGCCCTTGCTGGTGCTTGGAGAGACGAGAGTCTCATCCCCTCCCTCCCCCACGTAACAGGGCTTTGGCAAATGATTTCAACGGTGGGTTTTTGCGAACTGAAGCTTTTCCCTCTCTGCATAACTTACAGGAACAAATTCCAAGAAAAGCACCCTGGCCATGTTTGCACAGTAATTGTCACAAACGGCCAAGCCGGGCTCACTGTGTTCATCTCCCAGTGGTGTAAGCTTTGAACTCTCTTTAATACTTTTTAAGAAACCTAAAGTAAGTCAGTATTTGGCATCAGAAAGTGGAAAGCACTGGCTGATTTCAACCCTTCCTTTTCTGTTTATTTTCTTGGTGAGGCCAGATGCCATCATGCTAATTTTCTTGGGTTGACGATGGGGAAAAAATTAAGGATGCTAACTTTAGTTTAAAAATGCTTCTTTGGCTACATCATTTCTCCATTTCCTTTCTAAACTCTCAAGCAGCTGAGCTTCATTTGCAAAAATGTTCATTACAAACTTGCAGCTAGTGCAGAGATTGCCACTGACAGGTAATGGTGAGCACAGAGTTACCTCAATCTTCTGGGGGGGGGAAGCCTCTGTAATTTAAATGCTAAAATCACTTAGTAATGAAATGCAGAATAAATTACAGGATGGGGCAGATCATAGCGGCTTTGAAGATTTCAGGGTGACAGTGCTTCGTTCCTGAGATCTTGCCGTGATGCTGTGATCACAGTTTTAACTAATGACAGGTCAGTGTAAGCCGTTGGTACCTCTTCCAAACAGATGGGCTGCGTTATCCATCCCCTGAAGTATTTTAAGGAGCATATCTCATCTCTCATGAAAAGTTCTTGGGCCAGCAGTTGCTGTGCTCCATGCAGGCAGGGAGGAGAGGTGTTGAGTAGCCTGTGTGTTACAGGGGGAAGGCTGGGCAATCGTCGTGTGCTTGTTTTGTTTCTGATGGGAACCTTCCTCGGGTCCTTACGGGGAACTGCCCAGCCCTGAAATTCCTGATGGCTGTTACTGAGCCCTTGCCTTGGTCTGTAGGAAGCGCCTCTGGGAGCTGCTATAAAAGGCTCCTCTCGTTAGCCAGAGCTGCTCTGCATCGCTCTGCTTAATGTGACCCACACCTTCCCAGGTTGGGTGGGATTTGTCAGTTGATATCTCTTCAGATTTTTAAAGTTTTCCTCTTTCTTTTTGAGAACATAAATTATTATGAAAAACAAATGTTGAAACACTCAGCCTCCAGGTCACAAACTCTCATTTTTCCCAAGCAGCTGAACGCTCAGCCAAGGCACACGCGGTGTTTGCAGGGGCAGTTGGTGGCTGCGTTCTGCCTACCAAGGCAGTCAGCAAACTCCATGTCTCGCCTAGGAACAAGGTCTAGACAAGGCTGGATCCACCTCTCAAACCAGACCAATGTGACTGGAAAATATACCCCCCAGCCCATCAGGCTGGACCTGCTGTGACGTGAAGTCTTCTGTTCCCGAACCAGTTGTGTACCTCTATCTTGGGTGTTAATCCGCACGGTGAAACCTTGTTGAATGCCTTTTTGAAAATTTAAGTATACTACATCTACTGAATTTCCCTTATCTACTGTGGCAGTAATATCTTCAAAGAATGCTGGGGATTAGTTAAGCACGATCCAGCATGCTGAGAGCCATGCTGCTGTCCTTAATCACACCTTCCTCCTCCTCCTCCTCACTCTGCCTCCCTTGAGGGGGTTTCCCATAGTTTCCCTTTCACAGATGTGAAGCTCCCTGGTCTATGGTTGCCAGTTTGTCTTTTTAAAATAACTGAGCTGTTTGACAGGTTCAGAGCCTCTGTAATCTCACCCAAAAGTTTATGAGCTCTTTAAAATGTCCATTAAAGATTCACAAGTTGCCCTGCTCATTATTTGACATTATAATTTAAGCACATCCATTCTCCTGTCACTTTAGGTGGGGTTTTTTGTAAGCATTTCTTCTTTGTGGAAGTGTGCTTGTAAAAACTCGTAGCGGTAGCTGGTTTCATGCCGCTGGTGTAGCGGGGCAGGCAGGGGATGCGTGGGTGTACAACGTGGTAATGTGAAGGCTGCGGTCCTCTGTGACACTGATGAGCTCCAGATTGCCAGGAGGAACGAAGGACACATCTTGGGTGAGCCCAAAGTTCTCCTCACCCCGGCCAGTCTCATATCTCCATTTTAAGGCACCCACTGAACCTCCCCAGTGTCCCCACAGCTTGGCTGTGCTCTGAGCTCTGCTGTTGGGAAGACGGCTGAGCCAAAGGAGCTCAGAGGGTGTGCCAGGGGGAAGAGGAGAGAGTGCAGGGCAGGGGGTCCTCCCCATGGGGGCAAGGCTGGTGGCAGGGTGGAAATGTTGGTCCATTATGTCAGAGAGCAGATAATGTCTCCCGCACGGGTATTAGTCCCGGTGGGTGCTGAACCGTGGCAGCATCTGAAGCAGGCACCCAAGGAGACCTAATCTGGTGGTGAATGGAGACATTAGTGAACATGCTTCTTTATAAAAGTGTTCTTATCTCAGACCTTGCATATGTACCGTGGGCTTCTGCAGTGCCCGTGATAAGTACTACTCCTTGTTTCACTGAATGGCGGAGTAAATAGTCACATAAACCCCATATAATTTGCTGGCTTGTAAGTTAAAGCCCCAGGCAGTCTTATCACTTCTTTTGTCATGTCCCTTGCGCTTCTAGGGCAATTCTGTGTCAAATTGCTCTACATTTTGCACCCTGACCCAGCAAAAGTGGAAGCCTGCAAAAAAACTTACCATCTCTTCATCTTTTTTTTCCCCTTTTATGTTCTGTACCTTATGAACTGAACTATTTTTTTCCTTCCAGAAAGAAAGGTGTAGCTCCGTAGCTGCACCGAGAGCACATCATTTCACTAGGGCTCATCCGTGTTATCAAAGTACAAAAGAAAAACATCAGCGTTTGGCTAACTTTAAAAGTGAAGATATTAATTATTGAGCAGTGGAGGAGATCTTACCTTAATACTGATGTTCAGGCAGATACCATATTTATCTTAAAGTACCCCAGAGCAAAGAACCCGAGAGGAGGATGGTTACCTTTGCAACCATATTTATCATGTAAATAGCTCAGAAAAGGATACTGCCAGTTACATCTTTAAAACACAAAAATGCATGCATTTCACTATTTTGTAAATGCCAGAGAGATGCAGCATCCGTTAGAGTTAACGGTGCGGCACTTTTGTGTTCAGTAGCATGAATCATTAATCATGAGGCAGGCCATATTCTTGTACTGCTTCTGCTTTCATTACTTGGCCTAATTAAACAGTTCTCTGAACTGGAATCTCAGATTCCTCTGTTACAGATTATCATTAATTATGGTGAAAGTGCTCAGAGATGTTGGACTCAATTATATTCTGCTCAACTCTGGCACTGCGTGATTCATTGCACAGCCTGCTTTGCAGATATACTCTTTTCTTATCTTGCACTCCCACTTTTGTAAATTGGGCTCTGCCAGCCAACAAACTAAGAGTTATGTGCCGCGTTTTCATTAAAAACATGTTGGAGGAGCACACACCAATTAAGGATTCTGTATTTTATGCCGAACGAGGCGCCGAGCGCTGCGTTTGGGAGGAAGAGAAGAGCTGAGCTCCGCTCCACTCCACGGCTGCGTTTGTGCACGCTGCCACGGGCTACCTCATCTCGGGTTTGGGTCTGGGCTGTTCCTCTCCTCCGCCTTTCCATGGTGCACCTTCTCCCAGGAGGGCTGTTGTGGGGAATGGGCGCTGCGCTGGTGTCAAGCGTGGCACAGGGCGTTGCAGCCAGGGGATGTCTGCAGACATCAAGCCTCTTCCTCCATAGCATTAGTGATTTAAATGCTGTTAATTGTCTGAGCAGCTTGAATTTTTTCTTGTGATTAGTGTAAAAAGTAGCAATAGCAAAAACCAGTAGTGTAACACTGCTAATATTAATGCGTAACTAGCCTTAACACCCCTTACTTCTACCAGACACAGTTTAATAAATTAACATACGAAGTAAACGCAGGAGTTTGCAGGTTGGCATTTTAAAATGCTTTATATTCTAAATTGACTCAAAATGTAAAATAATAAGCATCAAGAATTAAAAAAAAAAAAAAAAAAAAAAAAGGAACTGAAATGCATCAATGCTGGAAAGAAAAAAAAAGATAAGTTTTTTTTCCTTTTATACTTCTGTCAGGTTCAGACTCTTAAAAATCAGGGGTTATACCTGCTACCTGTACGTCATGGATATCTGTAAGGTGACATGGTGGTCAGTTAAGTCCCCTGGCATTGGGTAAAAGATGTATTATGGCAAAAGTGATGTGGTTTGACTCGCGGAGGAGCAACGTAAACAGCCGCGTGTCATTCCTCACCCAAGGCACCATTGAGGAGCGGGGACGGGGCGAGGTGCCTGGCGTGGCTCGCAACGCCAGCTCAGAGATCACACAAAATGCTGCGATACCCACAATGATCGAGTCTGCAGCCACGTTTGGGAGCAGCAGAGATGAGCCATCCCTCCTGCTTTCCTGCCATGAATCCTGAGCTAACGCCGAAGTGATCTGCTTTAGAGCTCAGCTGTTCGTAAAGTAAAATAGATTGCCAGCAAGATTGCTTATACGTTGTCAACATATAAGTATTTACAGATTGCAGGTTAACATGGCTTACATGAGAGAGCCCAGGCTAGGGAAATTTTTACAATTCAGCGTGTGGAGAATTTATATTCATCATCATCTTTACGCTGAGCACGAGATGTGTTTTTACTGATATGTGATTAGCTAATTCACCTGCGGTAAGTGGATTTGTTTCTCCGTGTCAGAATATACACTGGATTTTATCTACAGGTAGATTGAAGCAGAGAGTTCTTGATTAAGTTATCAGGAGAGCAGCACAGTTTGTACTTGGCGTTTGATTGCGACGACAAAAGCCACCTAATACACAAATAATTGGCGGCGGCACCGAAAGGGACCTGGGGTTTCAGCCCAGAAACGTGGGCTCAAAACCCTGCCACGAGGGGAAAATGAGTTTGTCCGTCTCGTCCTCCTCCCTCCTTGCTCAGACCGTAAAATGGCATCACCCCCCGGCTGGGCTGGCGGCGATGGGGAGGAGCAGAGGACACCCGCTGCGGAGCCTCCGGGTCCCCCTTCCTCCCTCCGCCCGTGCTGGTGGGCCAAGCGCGGTGTTACTGGGGTGCTCCTGGCCATCCTGGGGTGTGGGGGGTCGTGGCCGTGCGTGGTTGGATTTACAGACCCTGGCAGAACGTCCCCCTTTGTCCCTGCGTGGCGGGAGTGGCTGAATTGCAGCGAAGCCCCCAAAGTTGGGTGGGGGAGCTTTTGGGCACCGCTGTGTGTGTGCGGGGTCTCATTTTCTGCAGGAGTTGTGGGCTTTAATATATATGAAAATCAGTAGTCTTGTATCTTTGCATATGTGCCTTTTGTAATATAATTTTGACAGATGGCGAGCTAGATAAATCTAGCTCCGCGCTATAGAAAACCTTGGCTTGACTTGCGCTCTCCGAAAACTTGCTCTAAACTGCTTTTGCATTTTATTTTTTAAATATAGATGTATATTTTTTTTTTCCTGGTCTGCTTTTGTTTTTATTTTCAATGTATCTGCCAAGTATTCCCACCCCTGATTTCCACATACAAATTGCAACTGAGCTCTGCTTTTTTCCTTTTTTTTTTTTTTTTTTTTTTTTTTTTTAGCCCTAGTCAGTGCATAATGCCAGTGACTTTGCTATTCTGCATGTCTCCTTATTAAAAATAAATATGCTACCCTGTCCCTGTTTGCACCATCTACCATTCTGACAACAATCCTGACAAATTCTTACTATTTAAGGGTGGTGAAAAAACTCAACCAGGAAGCAGTTTCCTCTCCTGCCAGCTCCAGACAGACTGCTCATTGAAAATGTAATACACTGCTGCCATGTCACAGGTCAGCTGGCAAATGGCAATCTGAATTTTAAAAGGAATATGAATAAAATTCTGTTTTATTTTGAAAATGAACTTTGTGCCCTCCATCATGAATCCAATATATGTCTTAATCTTCTATGCTCTTGAAGCCTGCGGCTCCTGGCTGAGTCCTTTGACTCCTGAACCTAATAAGGAAATAGGTTGTTTTCTCATCCTCGCCTCATTTTTAGAGGGGCTGAAACAAACAGTCCCTATTTCAAATGTAATTGGCAAAGCATAAAAACATGTGTGTTATATAATTTTTAGGTTTACGGCAGAGCTCGGTGCTGGGATGTTTTATTTTAAAATTTGATTAAGATGTTATACCTTCGGAAACGCGCTGTCAAGATTCCAAATCGGAATTTACCAACGGCAGCGTTTCATGTTTACCTTGCGGCCGCCCACGTGAAGCTGATAAGGGATGAAAGGGCCGGCAGCCCCTTCAGCCGGGACGCTCTTCATTTAACCTGGGCTTTATTTACAGCCCGAGACCGAGAGCTCCGCGTCTGCGGCGAATCTCGGTCTGTAAGAAAATGCGGAGGGCTGGAGGGAGGGGTGCTGTCGCTGGAGGGTTAATGACATCTGAGGGGCGTCTTAAAGGTTTTTGTCGAAGATGCCGGCGCTACGGCTTTGTGCTCGCGGGGTGTGGACGGATATTTACGTTCAGGAGGGTTTCCGTGGCACCACCCGCCTGCTGCTGCTCCCTGCTCGGGGACGCCGAGCAGCCCTCGCCTCCCCGCGCGCGGAGGTGCGCAGCTGCTGAACGGGGGGTGCTCGCGTCGAACCTCGGCCCCCCATCCCGTCTGCGTGGCGTCGTGGTCCTCGCCGATCAGCTCCCAGAAGTGAATGCTGGCGCTTGCCTGTGCTGGTTAGAAAAGTGCCGGGGTGGCTTTTCTCCCGAAGGCGCCTTGTTGGTGTGCTGCGCTAGCTGGTGGTGCGGGCTCTGACCTGAGAGCAGAGCGGGGGACTCCTGCGGAACGGGGGCGTTTTCTCTTATTAAACTGGGATGCGCGTTGGAAAGCTCACACTGAATTTTGGGAATTTCTCCACAAATGCAGGAGTAAAAAAGCCCCCAGCCTGAGAGGTACATATCTCTCTCTATCTCTGTGTATATATGCATATCTATATGTATACGTGTACGTAACCAGTCGATTTCTAGCACACCCAAGCAGTCAAACACGTGAGGTTTTCTGATTTTCCCCTCTCCCAAGCATTGATCCTACCGCCAGCAGTCCAAGGCGGAGGCTGGTTGGTGAAGCACGAGTGTTTCGGTGGCAGGGTCCCAGCTCAGCAGGGCACTTGAGCAAGTGTCTAGCGTGAAGGAGGAGACTGATCCCCCCGGGAGCACTCGCCCGCGTGAAGCGAAGCGTTTACTCGAGTGCTTCGTTGATCAGAGCCTAAATGAGTTTCCTGCGGCAAAGCCTGGGGCAGGTGCCTGCCTGGCACTAGCTTTCTGTGCAGCCCCCTCCGGCGTGGTGGGGATCTGAGGCGGCTGACCCCCAGCAGAACAGCATCCTCCCCTTCCAAATCCCTCGCTGGAGGCCTCTCCGCTTTGCATCCCGAGCCTTTCCCTTTCAGACTTGGCTGCCAGGTTTCTTCCTTTCTGAAGGAAACTTCTCCGGGGCTGTGGAATGGGGACGCAGGGACCTGGTGGGCACAAACGGCTGCGGTTGCTGCCCTGTGCCTGGATCATGCCATCATCGCTGCCTGAGTGTGCTGCTCCCTGCTAGGTCCCTCTTCGCCTGCTCCCTGTGGGTAGAGAGTCTTTGGGGCACCCTACCTTGGTCCAGGTGCTTGGACGTAATTTTTTTCATCGTCAAATAGAAAATTAAAAGGAGATTTTTATCTCCTCTGTGCTTTCCAGATCCTGATGTGTGACAAGGTCAAGGTTTCTCATGTGCCCAGTGTCCCGCTGGTTTGCCTGCGAGCAAAGCAGAGCCACTGCTGTGGGAAAGGCTGAGCCGAGTGCCCACGGTGGGGTGCGAGCGGGGCGGCCCCGCCGGCACAGGGCCTGTCTGCAGGACCGGTGGGAGCAGCAAGGGGCAAGAGAAACAACCAAAATTGCGTGTTGGGGGAGAGAACGACTGGGGGGTTACCCAGTAGGGCCAGTTTTCTTTTTTTCACCGCTCTGCTCCTGTCAAAGGAAACAATTAACGTTTTGTTCCCGCTATGATGCTGCTGAGGGCTGGGAAACTGCTTGGAGGGAAGATGAGCAGCTCAGAATCACACTGGAGATGTTGACCCACACCAGCTGAAGTGATCTGAGCACTGGGAAGCGCTGCCTGCAAAACGGGTGGTTTGTTTCTCAGAAATGAGTGTGGGATGTTGGGCAGAGGCATATTTTTTTTTTCTGCTTTTCTTCTGTATATTTTGAGATTCTCTTATGACTTTTGGGTTCATGTGATCACAACATGGCTCATATAGAGCTATCTCCTGATCTTTACAGGTAACACGTTCCATCCAGTCTTGAAATACAGCTAAAATGTACTTAAATGTGGGTGCAGAGCCCTTTCTCATAGCTTCGGGAGGTTCTTTACAGAAAGAATCACTGGGATTTTTAGTTTAGAACAAAACCTGAAGTCAGAAGTGAGGTCCCACATAGACTCAATTGAAAGATGTGCAGTTTTCATCTGCTGATCTTTGAGGGCTCCCTTGTGAGGCCTGGCAGAGAGGAGGAAGGAAGGGTGTACAGGAGGTTATTGCATCTGGTCTGTCAGGAAAATAATCCTGTGCCAGGCGGAAAGTCCCCTGTCAGCCTTTCCCTGATCCTATGTGCAAGAGTGTCTTAAACCACCAAAACAACAACAGAAAACCCACCACAAAACCACCCTAAAATGTTGTCCTAGGAGCCTCGAGGGATATGTGTGGTGTTTGGGTTAGGGATGTGGATGGAAGTGTTGGGGTAAGCCACAACGCACAGTGCGATGGAGACTGTTGCGGTATCAAAGACCCAGAGACCCCAATTTAGTCAAAGATGTTTAATTTATTTTAATTTACGAAAGCGTATGTGGACACTGGAACACACCAGAAGATCAGGAGACACAAACTCCTTGGGAGGAACAGGGAATGAAGACTCTCAGCACACAGGGATCATTGAAAACGTGTGGAATTCTTCTTAAAAAGTAGATGTAACACTAAATATCGTGTTGCTTAAAAGCCTCCAGAAATATTAACAACTGTTTCCTAAAATGATCACACTCCCAGGCTATCTGGGTGCTTAGCACAGCTAATTTCAACAGGTAGTGGGCTCATCCTCCCTTTGGGGAGGATATTTTATTCTAGTGGGAACTGTTGTGTTGTCCAATGACGGTGCAATCGTTGCTACGTTAATCAGATAAATCTTTGTACTTGAAGTGGGCACACGATGATTTAATTTATTTTTTTTTCAGTGATAAAATATTTTGCTTGTTGGAATTGCAGTAGTGAGCCCGTTTGAGAAACTGCCTGGTGCGTTGCTCAGCCCGAGCCCGGGTGTGAGCAGTGTCGGACAGGACCGTGCCCTGAGCCCCTGGGCCCTGCCCTGAGGGGCAGGCACCGCTCGGGCGACGCGCTGAGCAGCACGCGGGAACAATAACAATAATAAAACCCCACAGATTTTTAGATAGCATATATTTTCCAATTGAAAAATACAAAGGAAATGCACCGAGTTAGAGACTAGCTGGAATTTCCACAGCGCCTTGGGCAGCGCAAGAATTATGGCTGTAATATATCCAGGAGTGATGTAGAACACGGAAACCCCACTGTAGCCGGCACGCTGTAAGAAGGTCAGGTATTTGGGGGCTGGGGAGTGTCCCTGGGCTGCGAAGCAAAGCAATTATTTCATTACCCATCCATCTCTCATTTAGAACCAGCTCCTGTTTGTGTTTGATTGCTGTACTGATAATGATGATGTTGAGAATTGCTGTGATGAGAAATTGCAATCAGCTAAATAGCAGCAGAGGTTCCCCCAGGGAAAGGGGCTTATGTAATCCCACACCAGATTGTTTTGGGCTGCTACCTCTTTGTCTGGCTGAGAGCGAGCCTGGGGGGAACAAGGTACCGGCGGGGAGGCTGAGGTTAAGGTGCTGAACGAGGGGCACCTACAGGCAGGGTGAGCGGCCTCAGGGTTTGCTGCGTTTTCTGCCCTTCCCGCGTGTGCCAGCGTTCCGGCGTGCGGGTGTATGGAGTGAAAATGCATCCGTGCATCTCAACTGTTTCGACTCTTGGGGAAGGGCAGCGGCAGGTTGTCTTGGGACGGCGCTCGCCTCCTTGAAAGGTGCAGGGAGTTGTGCTTCTGCGCTGCTTTAGGACGCCTCCATACTTTCTATGACATGGAAGCAGTAACTAAAGGGATCAGCCTGTCGGCATGCGTCCGTCTTACGGCTGCTCCTGCAAACACCGGACTGTTGCTATAGCAATGCTAGCTTTTGAGGACACCCTTTACTAAAATTCTTCCTTCAGATGCACTGAGTTACTTATCAAACCTGCCTTTGTGCTGTCCCTGGCCTGCTCTGCCCCTGCCAGCTCTGCTCCTCGGCGACAGGAGTGAAATAAGAACGGTGCTAAAACCAGACGGAACTAAAACCTGTTGAGAATCTTCAAGAAAACGTAGTTTACTTTTTTGGGGTAAAGAATAAAAAGCTGCTTTCAGTTGTGAATTAAATTAAGGTCAAGTGCTACAACAGAATTGCTTGTAGGTGTTGTTTAATAGTTGCACCCGCTTTAATTACTGCCCTTGTAACTTGAGAAATCCTGCATGTAGAACACTCGGATGGTCCTGCAGACGCGATGTGCTCCGTCACTGGCAGCAGCCGATCACCCGTGTCAGCGCTGGAAACCGCAGCGCTGCCCAGACAAAAACCTGAAACTTTCCTTTAGCGGGGCCGGTTCCGCCATCCTCGGGCTGGGGAAACGCCTCGTTTGTCACTCGGCTCTTCGTGCCGTTTCCCGTGGACTGGTGGTGGGGCTGTTCTCACCGGCTTCCCATCGCCCGGCGGTCACCACCACCGCTTTTGCACATCCGCAGGTGCCTGCAGGGAAGAAAGCTCAAAGTTTGAAGGGAACCCTGCCCCAGGCATGCAAGCCTGAGCAAAGGCAGGGTTCCCGGCAGCTTTCCTGGGAAGCCCGCTCTTGCTGCGCGCATCCCCTGCTGCCTCGGTGCTGTCCGTCTGCTGCGCGTGGCTTTGTGCCAGCCTCCCGAGTGGGAATGAATCTGTAAGGGAGATTAAGGAGCTTGATAGCGGAGTAGGTAATGTTACCGAGGGCCCTGTGTGCCCCCTGTCTATGGCTGGTTTACCCAGGTGAGGTTGCCTACGCAGCGGGGAGCTCACCAGCTGTGTGTGGGCAGACACAGAATCGTTTAGGTTGGGAAAGACCTTTAAGATCATCGAGTCCAACCATTAAGCACTACCAAGCCCACCACTAAACCATGTCCCAAAGCACCGCGTCTACAGGTCCTTTAAATTCCTCTGGGGATGGTGACTCCACACCTTCCCTGGGCAGCCTGTTCCCGTGCTTGATAACCACCGCCCAGGCATCCCTCCTGTCCACCCACCGGCACCACGGACCTGCCCTTCCCAGGCTGTGGAGGAGCTGCTGGGGGCTTTTCCCTTGACCGAACACCAGCATTTTGTTTCTTGCTGCTTTCTACCGCCCACGTTCACGACCACCGGGAGGAATGGTAATCAGCATCTGCCACTGAACCTGCGGTCAAGTGTGAAATAAAGTGAAAGCCTCCTGGTCGCCGGGGAGGACCACGGGCAAGACCAGGAAGGAGCAAAAGCCTGAGGAAGACAAAGCTTGCATTTCAAACACGATCTTCTGCAGCTTGATCGTTCTGCCGTGGGACAGACCAGCAGCTCCAATTGCAGCCTCCTTGGGCTTGCCTGAGACACAACTGCGTGTTATTTGCAGTGAGGTCGTTGTTCAACCAAATGGCGATTAAATGGCCTCAAGGATGAGGTTTGGAGAGGGGAAAAAAAAAAAAAAAGAAATTCACAAATTTTGAGGATGCGGGTGCTGGCCAGGGGGATGCCAGTGAGGAAGCTGTGGGGACATGAATCGTGCTTGCAAGGTGGGCTGGGCACAACCAAGGAGTCTGAACACTTTGCTGGCATTAACAAAGCGAACAGGTTCTCGTCTTTTGCATGTGTTCTCTTGTGCTTTGCAACCTCGTTTACTCACACACGTGCGTGTGTGTATGACTGTTTGTTTTCCTGAGGAAGTAAGTAACAACAATAAGATCCTGAGATTTATTAGAAGTTCCCCAAAAGAGCAGGTTTATGTCCAAGCAGAACGTTTTCCATGGGGGTCCAGCATCCACTAGGGGTTTGGTCCTTGCGCTTGTGACTGCAAAAATCATTCGCGCTGTTACCGTTTGCAGAAGAGGTAAGTCCGATGCTTCCATGTCTTCACTCTCCCTTGGTGCTTTGTGCTTTTGTCAGGGTTTTAATTGCTGTTCCTTGTAAAATACACGTAACACTCGAGTGCGGTGTGAGAAATCTGCCTGGTGGTAAGGGGAAGCGGGTTTAAAAGAGAAATCCTACCAACGCAGAGAAGGAAGTGAGTGTCGGGTCTCGCATCCATTTTGCATGTTTTGTGGCCTCTTTTCACCCAGACAGTCGAGGAAATGCAAGGCAGGCAAAAGGTCTGAAAAGGACCACGTACGGTCTGAGTTAAACACTCACAGGAACTTCAGCCAAGTGAGACACATTCATTATAGCAGAAGTATCTGAAATTACATGGGAAACAGCTGCCACAATTGGCAGATTACGGTTCAAGTACTTGTAAATTTTTATGATTCTTGAAATGTATATTTTTTGAAAGTGTAAGAAAAGCATCTCGGTAGGTTGAGAGAACAGTGGCAGCTTTAAAAAAAAAAACCTTCTCAGTTGTGTGTAACGCAAGGCAGGCAGGAGTATCACCGCATCCCCAGTACCGCATCGCCGGGATGCGGCCGGGCTGCCCCGCTGCTGGTCCCCGTCCCGAGCAGCAGCTCCGTGGGCAGCGAAAGCCCAGAGGGGATGAATGGGCAGCAAGGGTCCTCCCCCATCTTCCGTAGCAGGATTAGCAAATTGGAGACTAATCCAAACCCCCTCTAACCTACTGGGATTCATTAGCTGAAGGTTTAGAATTATCTTCCAGGTTAAACAAAAGAATTAGGGGATTTTGCATATCTCCGTAAGGTAGTAATCCTCCAGAGATTGTAGATTATCTCGGTAATATTTTTTCCCCTATACATTCCTGTAACTAAAAATCTCTGAAAATAATTTCTGGAACACTTACCAGGGTTACTGAGAATGTCTGTCTTAAAAAAGGATATTACACTTAATTAAGCATTATGCCTGTGGGGCCGAGCGTGTAAGGTTCAGCTGAGAAGGCTCAGGTTGTATGAATTTATAGTTGAATGCAATGGCTTGAGCAACTTTTAGGATTAGGGCTGTTGGCTGATGAGGAAATTTAAGACATTTTTAGAGTAAAAAAAGCCAAAAAATGCTCTATTGTATTGCTGCGTGAAAAGTGTGGTGAGCATACTTGGCTGTTTAGTCACGCTTGGGTGAAATCAGAAGTGTTTCCTTTATCCTCACCACAATAAGAGGATTATTTTTTAAAAATGGTTATTTTTTTCACAATTTCAAATTAGGCTTTGATTGTGTGGCGATAAAAATAGAGAGCCACTCTTCTAGAGCCTGCTATTTATCTTTAAAAAAAAAAAAAAAAAAAGGAAAGGAAAAGAAAAAGAAAAAAATCCCCCAAAGTTTGACTGACACTAATTTCCCGAACAAGATACCCTAGAAACTCCAGTTTATCTCATAAAATCATAACAGACAGGGTTTGTGATGTCCCCTCCGCAAGATTCTTTATTCTGTCAGTTGATAGCATTTGAGATGACGGAGGGAGATGCGCCGCGCTCATATGCCAGCGAGGAGAACAGAAGCTGTCACCAGCAGTGTAATGTGCTGTGTATTATCACTCAGACTGATCCGGGGGCCCGGAGACTGTCATCTTTTTAGACTGTACAAGTCAACACAAATAAAACTGAGGAGGCAAATGATAATGTCTGAGATAGATCCAGGCTCATTCTAGCCATTACTTTTTATTCAAACCTTAGAGATGACATGATGTGAAAAATGAGCCTGTGTCTAGTTCAGTGCCCATTAGTGTGTGAGCACATTATCTTCCACTTTTCACATTGAATCTCCCTGTACATACTATGGCAGCCAGAGCTATGCAGCCCGTCAGGTTTTGGGGGCTGCGAGCACCTTTTCTGCCTTAACGCATAGCAAATATTGCCCCTAAAAGGATGTATTGCGAGCACTTTGGGATGCGCTTTTAGGGACGACGCTTTGAGCACCCCTCGTGTGTACTCTTCCTCCCCGGCTAGAGCCGATGGGAGCAGGTCTGCACTGCTTCCTCCGGGCAGGTTCGCATCAAGTGCTGGATCTGGAGCCACCCACTGTGCCAGACCAGCGCTTGGGAGACCCTTCCCCTGCTCGGGGGGGGGGGTGCTGGGTGCTGCCCTGCTTTCCTCCCCTAGTGTCCATCCATCATCATCCCCAAAACTGCCATCCCTTCCTCTGCTCATCCCGGGTGAGAGGGCCCTCACACAGCCATAAAAGAAACGTCTCTCTTACCTGCTGATGGAGAGAAATCTATTAAATTCTCGTATCGCTCTTAAAGCCTCACGCTGTTTTGGCGAGGGACGGGCGATGGCGCCGGGAAGATGTGCCCCTCCACAACTCAATCGGATACAGAAGCTGACAGAGCTCAGCCCCAGCGTTCGCCGCCTTTAAAAATAACAGGAGGAAAACTCAGCCAGGAACACGAATCGCTTTCCCGAGGAGGTTTTAGCACAGTTGCTAACACCATCAGTACCCAAGTAAAATTCCTATTACTCTCCTGTATAACCTTTAATTACCCCCACCACCCCAAAAATATCCCTCAATTACCTTCCAGGCAGAATTATGCATATTTTTAAAGTTCTCCTAGGGATATAACACTAAACGTTGGGTTGTTATGGTTCAGTGGTTTAAATTACAGTGTACTTAATTAAAACAGCGTAAAAAGCTGTCAGTATTCCATATAATTTGAAAGACTTTGATTAGTGATTTTTTTTTTTTCCTTTACTGTTAGAGCATACTTAGCTTTGCCGTTACATTGTCATTTACTAGCACCTTGGTGTTGAATGATGCACCATTTCATGGCACTAGGAAAAAAAAAAACAAACAGATGACAGTTCCCAGCAGAAGTGACGAGCGAGGAGCACCCACCCCGCAAGAGCAAGGGAACAAATAGATGGGAAAGTTAGGCTTCTGCTAGGAAGTGTGAAGTCTTGAAGTTAGCCGTGTATTTGTGTCGGAGCCGCTTCACCAGGAGAAGAAGAGTTGGCCAGAGGCAACCTGTGGGCGATAGAAGGAGCGGTCGTGAGGAAAAGCCGGGAACACCTTGTCTGAGTGCCCTGGTAGGGCTGGCGAGGCCACGCCGTGCTCCTGAGGCTGTGGAGATAATCCCCCCCCCAAATTCCCTGTTGGTGACGTGTTATATGGGACCAGTTGCATAAAGGCTGCAGACGCTGGGGCAGCCTGCACGGCTCCGGCGGCTCTGTAGGACCTGTTGCAACGATCAAACGCCCTCAAGCACGGCGCGAGCCCATGTGTTCTCTTTTATTTCCAGAACTTCTTCTGGAGCTTTGGGAAGAGATCTTGTTCTCCCGCACGGTGGGAGTAGCTGCACCGTTGTGTCGGGATACGCTGATGGCAGCCTGGGTATTGTGAGACGTTGCACCGGGAGATTAGCAGTGTGCTTAAAGACTTTTGTAATGTAAGCCGTGTTTATTTATAAAATAATGATATGACAGTACTCGCGCTGTGAATGTCTATATTTTTCTCAAGGCTTTTTATTATGGCAAAACATGAAATCATAACTGTGAACAGGAAAATCTTGTTTAGCCATGGGCTAAACATCTAAGCATTGATATATGGTTAAACTCAAAATTGTGTTTCACTATTTAGGTTACAGGACTAAGCAAATATTTTTTAAAATACAGTTAGAGAAAAGCATATGGTCAGGATTCACCGTGTTTTTTTTCCAGTTCAGAGAATTTGCAAACCTCTTTGCTTGCTGGGAATGTGCAGATGCATTCATGCTCGCTTGAAAAATCATCCCGTTTTCAAGTAACGACTCGCTGGTAACTGTTATCTCCTTCCAACGTGGGCTCAAGCATTCAACATGTGCTCATCCACAGGGCCTGAGCCTCCCAACAGAAGTACGTTTGTTTCCTCTTCATGATATTGCAAAGATACGGTATGCTGGAAAACTACTGTTCGGTTGTCCTTCGCTGCCAGCATCAGAGCGGCTTACAGCGGGCAGTTAGAGGTGTCGCCCTTGTGCGACTCGCCCTGATTTTGGAGCAGGTGCTGTCACCTCCAGCGGACACGAGCAGTTGGGGACCTTCTCCCCATGGCCCAAGGTCCGCGCTCAAAGGGGGGTGGCCAACCTGGGGTGCCGTTCCCGTGGCACTGCCACGCACCATCCCCACTGTAGGGCTGAGCTGTGTGGCCCCCACCCAGCCCCCGGGGCTCTTCCCACTCTTTGCCAGTTAGTTTTGGTAATGTATTTCTCAAAATCCACTGGTTTCCTATTAATTTCACCACAACATCTTTTTTTTTTTTCCTTTGTCTATTCTCAAACCAGGGCTGAAGATCCTCGAGATACCATTTCCTAACTTAAACCCCGGTGCCTGAGCAAGACGAAGCAGTGAGGAGGAGCACCGAGCCTCTCTGTAAGGGGTCGCACCGCCGTGGGATTGACCTGGAAGACAGCTTGCAGGTAAGAGGGAGGTCTAAGAAAGCTCCGCAGCATTAGGCTGGAGGGAAAGGCCAGATCCAGGCACGCCGCGGAGTTTATCATCACCGTGTCGACAAAATCTTTAGGAACAAATTATCTTTGTGAGGTTAAATCTTGCTTAAAAATGTGTTAACAAAAGAGGAAAGCATGCAGTCCCACGATCCAAAATCAATGCGCAGATGATGAATCTTGGAAAGATTCTAGTGAAATGAGGCAGCTCATGTAATTATGGCTGTATGTTTACTGACACTTCGAGCACCCTGCATCGCTGGGGATGGGAGAGGCAGTTTTGCCTTCAAAGATTTAATATGTAGGAGGGTGGTCACCTGTTCTAAAAGGTCTAATTGCCTGGGCTGATTCCCCCTTTAAAGTAATTTATATTGCTGAAAGGATGACTCCCTTAGGGGTATATTCTTTGAAATTGTTGCTAACACAGAAAAGATTTTTTTCCTCTCGTTGAAGTAGAAAAATTCTGCAAATTCTCAAATTGCAGCTGACCTGCTCTTTCGGAGCACCTTGCTCCCTCGAAGGGGAAACCTCTTGTCCTGGGAGCACCCGCAAAGGACGGCGAGCTGGGCCCCCCCGGCACGCACCGCACCGCGCCGCGCCGGGAAGCTGCGGTGGCACCGACAGCAGACGCTCTGCAGTGAATCTTAATTAGGCATATGCAGATAGCTCAAAATCTGCTCAAGATGGATTATCTGAATGAATACTAGTAAATTATCCTTTTATTATCCTTTTAGTGTCCGCTGGGGAGATTGGATTGGATAGCAGGCATCTGATACTTCTACTCCCTCGGACTGAGATGGAGGAGCAGCAAGCTGGTAAGGGAATGGCGCGTGGGGGCACTGAAGTGGTGTGTACATGGGAGATGGCTTGGAAAAGAGGAGTGGGTCGCACCCTGCCATGGCACCCTCAGATCTGCGCAGCTGGAGGAACTTTGGGTGTAGCCGTGGCTCACAACAGGTTTGGGAGGTGATATTTAGCATGGAAATATATTAAAAGCTCACCTAACCGTCTTGGAAATCTTGCTTTCAAAGTGGTATTCTAGGCATATCACGCTACAGTGATAATCTGAGAGGTATCATGCTGAAGTGGTAATAATACCAGTGCCCAGAGAAGGTTTTGGGTTGTTAGGTGGGTATTAAATACCTTGAACACAGCCTGTGTTAATGTGCCACACGTGGAGCCGTTTAACATTGCCCCAGCAGTCCTGGAGGTGCAACTGGTAGGGTGGCACTGGGAGCCCTCCTGTGTCAGCCTGTGCCGCAGGATGGCTTCTTCCCACCTTAAATTCAGGGAATGATCCCTAGGACATGGCCACAGGATTTTGCTCAGAAACATTTAAATATGTGACATATTAAAAGTGGAGTAAGGTGCTGCTGCTGCTGCCGCTGTTGTGAAGGCGAGCTCCACGGGGTCCTCACGGGAACCTGCAGGAGTTGAAGTGTAATTGAGGACTTGTATTATAGCCTCAACAGACAGGGTGGAGAGATTTTCCCAACTGTCCACGTAAAAATTAGAAAGGGGTGGGAAGAGGTGAAATACTGACCCTCTTGTTCATGTGTTCACCATGAATCCAGGATCCAGCACGTTTCCTGCTGGCCGTTTTTGATGCTCTGCCCAAAGGCTTGCAAAATACGCTGTGAACACCCTTTCAGTTTGCTTTGGTTATGGTCTTTATTTTTTCCGTTATGTTTCGAAACCAGAGCGTGCATGTGCTAGAGCAGGAGCCTCCCTCTCCAGACGCTGGGCTTGCTTGGCAGTGGTTACCATACTGGGGATACTTGGAAATTACTCGGGATACTTGCAGTTGCAAGTCAGTGCCCAACAGCAATGTCTTCTTAGGGTTTCTGTGCTCTTTTCCCTATTTAATTCTTAATTAACAAGGCGTCGATGGTTCTTCCCAGATTCCTTCTGTCACATGCAAACAAAGAACTGTACACCACAAGTTTTCACATCCACACCAAAATGGCTATAAAACGGCCTCGCTTCTGCTCCTCAGCAATCCCCGTGTTTTTGCTCTCTGCCGTTCCCTCAGGTCCCAGCATCTAACAAGCCTTTGCAAATGCAGCTTGAATTTTGAGTGCATCTCCGAGCCCTTTATCTCATCCGAATTTATTTGCTCAGCCCCTCGGCGAGCTTGGCGCAGCGGTCAGCACAACTGCTGGAATTCGGCTCCCCAATGTCCAGCCGCGCGAGGCAGGGTGAATTCCTTCACAGACTATTTATCCAGATTGCTAATTCCCTGCACAGATGGCTCTGCACAAGACTGTGTGGGAGAAGAGTGGCTTTTTAAGCCAATTAAATAGAAACCTTGTCCAAGAAGGATTTTCGAAATGCTTATGCATGTGAATTCATGACGTATTGTACTGTGTATTCTGGCAGTGCTGCTCCTCTCAATAGGAAGAGAGGGAGTGATGTGCAGAATTTCCTTCGTTTGTTAAGGTCATTTCTGATTTTTCTAATTTTTTTTTTTTTTTTTTTTAAAGAAAAACTCCTAAAAGAACTTCCAGTTTGGCAATATAGCAGAGTATTTTAGATACAGGAAGAAAAGTCTTTTGTCATTTCTGTCAATTAATTCTCACTGCCAAGCTCTTCAGCCTGCTTCTCAGTATGTAAAGCAAGCTATGATTTGCAGTAAGACAGATGAGAGGAGGGGAGAGAGAGAAAAGGGTATTAAATGACATCCAAAGGGGAAAAAAATACTGGCTAATAATATTAATAGTTCTTTATTATTGCTGCAGCATTTGGGCTCAGTAATCCCAAAAGCTGCAGTGAAAATCTGTCCAGTTCAAGGAGAGAAGTCAACACATTGGCACGATCACGGTTTTATGCTGATAATGATAGAAATGTTTAAGGTAAACGTGGGTGGTAGCCGGCATGAGAAGGATAGGGAGGCTCAATGCATTCTGTGTCGTAAGGGCTCGATTGACTCTCCATCAAACTAGCATTGACAACAGCAAAACTGACTGTACTAGATGGAATTAAGCTTTCGGAAAATACTTTTTAAGATTTAGGGCTCAGGCAGAAACTTCTTCGTGCAAGAACATAGAAGCAGGCAGAAGTAACAGCCTCCTGGCACAAAATTCACAATCTCTGTTCCTTTTAGCGTGGTGTTATCAGAGTCTTGCGTGGAGGAATCTGCTGGATTCCTCTGCAGGTGATCTGCAGCAGATTTAGATCGACGGGAGGCAACTCCCACAGGAGCCAATTCCCACAAGAAATCTGTGAACAAGAGTCAAGTCTGTGATGCGTGCATGTGGTTTGTAAAGCTAACGTCTCGGATGTTACACCCTTTTGTGCTTCAAGCCTTGTGAACAAGTCAGGAAGCTTTCACTGGGTGGGTTTATGTGAAGAATCGGTGAGATGAGACGTTCTGCTTTGTGTCTGGAGCGGTGGGCTTTGGGCATCAGAAGTTAGGGGTTGAGGGAGTGAAGCTCATCCACCCCGTTTTGCTGACTGTGAGGAGTTCCCAGAGCTGCACGTGTCTGTGTGAGAGCTCATCGCTGAGGGGCGTAATCAAGTGATGGGTCAGGTCTAGCCCATACCCCAGCGCTGCAGCTCGCTGCGTGGTCCATCTAATCCCTCCCCAGCCCCAGCGCTGGGCAGATGCGCTCGTTCTGCTCTGTAACGTCCGTTGCGCCGGGGTCTCCCTCTAACCTCCCACCGCCTGCTGGAACAGGCTCAGACCCACACAAATGACCCCTTACTGTGGTCTCCAGCCGAGTCATCGTCTTCCCTCCACAGCACTGTCTAACTGACCGAGGGGTCCCCAAAGCCACCCTCCTGCTGCTGCCACTCACGGCCAGAGGCATTCGCTTTGTTCTTGGGTTTCCTCTGCTCAGGCACTTGCAGTTTGTTGAGTTACCAGCTTCCATAGGGTCTTCAGCCTGTTAATCTGGAGATTTCCTTTTACAGGTGGATTGGGTGCATCTATCTGCTTCTCTTTCTTTATCTCTGTCTTCCTCCTTCCTCTTTTTTTTCCCTCAGCATTTTGAGTCTTACATTCATCCTGACCTAAGAATAAAGACTTCTTTCTCTCTTTCTTCTCTCACTACCTCTTTTTCTCTTCGCCCCCCCCCCCCCTTTTATCTTTTTTTATCTCTCTTTTTATCACCTTTCCCTACTTCCTCTTTTTCTTCCTCTTCCTCCCCTTCCTGGCTAATTACAGAATCATTCAGGTTGGAAAAGTGCTGGATTTGGGTAATACAGTGGAAGAACTGAGATATAGGACGGAGAAGACAGCACAGTGACCTGTTGAACTGGTGTGACTTGGTCGCTGTGATGATTAGGAAAAGGTGGCCTCGTGGTAAAGCAATGACCAGAGTCATTCAGCCGCTCGCTCTTCCTCCCTCTGGGGCTCTGTCTGTGCCCAGTGAACACTCCTGGGGCTCCCGTGCTTGTTGGGAGGGAAGGTCCCGTTGCCTTTGGCCTGTCTCGTTAGGGATTGGGTAACGAATTGTCCCTGTGCCTGTAATCTGCACGTGGAAATTACCACAAGTGGGAGGGGAGAGCAAAGAGGGGGCAGCAAAGGGCGCTGGTGGAAGCGGGAGCTGTACCTCGGCAGCTCGGCATTCACCGGCCGAGTCTTCCCAGCCATTATTCTGCAGTTCCACGGCGTCCTGCATTACACATGCATGCGCTGCACCATCATTTACAGATGCAATGAGAAGAAACCAGATCAGATGAGTCTTTGGGAACAGGGAAGACATATGACAAACACAAAAATTAAAACCCTCGGGAATAAGGCAAATACTGAGAGTAAGAAGTGGGAATGAGACAAATATTGGATTAAGACAAATACTGCTGCAGATTCCAATGTCAATTCTGACAGCGATAGTGAAGTTTGGAGTATGTTGACAATTGAAGATGAAGGGCTAAGACGGGAGGCAAAAAACCTTCTAGACTTCAGTCCGGTGTCATTGTATTATTTGACTCGGTTGACCTAAATTACTAGGATATAACCAAATAAACTTAAACATGGCAGTGCGCTTAAATACATTGCACTCCAGCAAATTAACTTGCATTTATTATAACCAGAATCTCACAGATGTGGTAATCTTTGCCTGTCGTCTGGGTGCTTCGGGATTTTTAGTTACAATCTATTGTATTGGAGCATATTCAAAATAGGCTGCAAAAGCTATCCTTTTTGTGTTAAGATGAATAATCTATTTACTGGAATGGAAAGCACAGACACAGTATGTGGAAAACGTATGATGAGAAAAACAGTAAAATCCATTTGTTGAAACCATCAAATGCTTAAAAAATTATTTAGAAGATTGCTGGGCCACTTCACATGTGACACAGGAGAATGACAAAATCTGGCCTTATCCAATGGTGAACTGGAACTTTTCAAAGGCAATCTCATTCACCTGCAGTACTTTAGCTTTTCAGGTACCCTCACTGCAGAAGTACGTTGAATTTGGCCAAAGCCATGTCCTATGAATTTTGTTTAGCTGTGTGTCTTACTCTAGGAAAGACCTGCGGTTATTGAAGAAAAGTAGTGCCCCAAAATTAGAGCTGGGCTTTTCTGTGTGGCTAGAAAATTATTTGAAGGACTGCAGCGTGCAATTTATGCTTCAGGACAGAGGCCTGGCAGCTCTTTAGGACTGGCTCGCCCAAGCGCTCTGCAGCTGAATCATTCAAAGCCATGCCTGGTGATGGGGTTGCTCCACCTCCAGCTGCAGCTGCGCTTTTGGAAACCCATCTCACTTACCCAAGAGTATGTCCATGCTCTGGCTGACTTGAGTTCACACCAAAATACTGATGATCTTGCCAACGAAGGAAGCCTTTTCTGCGCATGCTACCGGTACGGCAGATTTGTAAAAGAGAAAACTGGATTAGAGGAGACAGATTTCTTCACGCTTAGTCTGTGCCGGGGCTCTCCTGCCCGCCTTTCTGAGCCACCAGCTCTCCCCGTGTGCCCAGTACTGGTTCCTGCACCTCTGCAAAGCTGCGGAGGAACACGGTGGGGATTCGTAGGAAGGCGATGAGCCGCTCCAAAGCGGCGTAACGTTCACTGCGCTGCCGATGCGCTCTCTGGCACGAGGCAAGGGGAAGACTGGGCTCGTCACAGACCCAGACCACGGTGTTCTCTTATGAAGGCTGAGCATGGAAAAAAAATATTTTCCTGGTAATTGTCATTCGCAGCCTGTGATGTAATTTGAGGTTTTCCAGTTGTTCTGTGTTGCCCGTTTTCATCGTGGGGGGTTTTTTCTTTTTTTTTGGTTTTGTTTGGTTGTTTTTTCCTTTTTTGTGTGTGTATTTTTGTCTGTTCCTTATTTATGTTTTATACTGACACTGAAGATTTTGTTTTCCAGCAGTCTATAGCAGCTTTCAGTGGTCGGTGACTATATTTAGAGGGGAGCGGGGCTTTCCGTCGGTCCTGGCTCAGAGCTCGCACAACACGGGCACAGCCCAGTCCTGGGCACACAGCTGGCCTCGGAGGTCGCTTTCCCCTTCCACCCTGCAGGTTACACCTCCCCTCCCTCCTTCCCCACCGCTACGACCCCTCCGAGGCCGAGCAGCCCCTACAGCAGGCGCCGATGCCTGCAGTCCGTGGCAATCGGTTTACTCCGTCCCCGCTTAACAGCGGCGCTTCGCGCCTGCGGTGGGACAGACGGACGGGTTTGACCAAAGCAAACAAGGACACGGTGCGTGTCGGCGTCGTTCGCCCCGCCGGGACGTCCCGGGGTGGGCAGCTGCTGGGGAGGTGGGGGCTGCGGCCGCCCGCCCCGCGCTCGGCGAGGGGATTAGCCGCCCCGCACCAAAGCGCTCTCTCCGATTCTCCTCAGCTGAATGGGTGGATGGGATTAAATCCGACGGGCTTTATGGGCGGATGGGATTACACTTGGGAAATGGGCGAATCCGGAGGGTGCCATCAGGCTTATGGAGGACTCCCATGGGGAGAAGCAATCATTTTTCTAAGTCTGATGTTTGTACCAGTAGATTAGAAAAAGAAAGGGAGACTAATGTGTTTTTTATCAGGAGATGAGGAGACAAGGCTGCAAAATATTTCCAAACAACAGGATAATAGAAAATAAATGTGATATTATAACCGAGTTTTAATTCTTTTGATTAGAAAAACCGTTTTTTTCCCTTTTTCTTAACACTTATTTTCTTCTAATCGTTTTCAAAAAAGGAATGAGTACAGTAGGATTATTCCTGTGCAGGAGTAATACATGAGCAAAAAAAATAAATATTCAAATCTCCCTTATTTTCAATACAATATTTTCAATATACAAACCCTTCTGACCTGTTACTCCAGTGCACATATATTCTTTCTTATGATCTTCCACTGGATTTGAAGGGTCTAGGGCCGGTGGACTGTTTTTCTTTTTTTTTAACAGGGAAGAAGCATCTGTTTGTATTGGAATTAGGGTAGAGGGGATGCTGAGCTCCTGTGGTCCCTGTGGTGTGAAGCCCACGAGGAAAAGACAGGTTTGCTTCGTGGTGGTGCCTCCGGTCGCCTTTGCCATGCTCGTGGGATTTGACAAGTCATGAGATTTTGGGTGTCGGGCACAGAATTTACTAATCTGTCATAGAAAAATAAATCTAAGTAATGGCTGAGATAGTCTAGAAAAAGTTATAATAGTTCTGCGAGAATGTGGGTGTGTTAGAATAGCTTTTTAAAAATCAAAATATATCACTGGGTTTTACAGGGCACACAGAAATGTTATCTACTTGTCCTGCACCAGACTGCGCACATCTGTACTACATAAAAAGGTACTCTGTAACACAGGAAAATGCGCTGAAAAAAGCAGATAGTGGGTATGTGAGTTTTGACAGATTGTGCCAGTTTCAGGAAGATTCAGATATAGCCGTGAGTACTCAGTATAATTTTTCACATGAATGAAATTTTCTGTGCTCTTTGTGTGGATAAGAGTGTCGTGTAAGTAAAATATATGGTCGTACGGATGTTCTCTGAGCTTCTTTAGAATTGTGACACAAATAAACCATACCGTCAGTATAATAATATTAAGACATATTCAAAGAAAATACCAATTCTTAAACAGTTACAGTAATTACAGGGATTTAAACGAGGATTTGTGCCCAATATGTTGGCTGCTTTTCAGCTATCTAAATTAGTCTAATAAACTGTATCTCTTCATAAATCTTGTTTCTCTTTCGTTAGGACATCACTGGAAAGCTAAAGACACAAAAACTTCCAGTGCTGGAGTGTTCTGGGTTCTATGGAAAGCAGAGTTGGGCATAAATAGGCATAAAAATCTTCCTAGGAACAGTGAAGAATACATTTTTAATAGCTTTGCTAAAGGTTTGAGCAACTAAAAATGCAGCAACAATAGTGGGAAACATCAACATAAGGTGCTGAAAGTGAATGAGAAATTGATGCTATATTTATTAGACTGCAATCATCTTCCTAATACGCTTGAAGATAAATGGAGAGGCATTCTTTCAGCCAAAAAAGCGTAGCAGAGTGTTGCATTTGACATAGTGATTATTGATAGTGATGATAAAGTTCAAAACATCGAACAGTGAAAAACCCAAAAGCAATACTAAAAATGGCGGAGTGGAAGTGGAAAATTATGTGAAATGTTAGGGATGTTTCATTTCAGTACCTCTGCCTCATTATACTATCAGCAAAATGTAAAATACATAGACTAGATAAATGTCTCATTAAGTATTTCACTGCTCATTCTGGGTGCCTGGGAGTGTGCTTGAATAATGAAAAATGTAGAAGTACCTTTATCACACGGCGATGGTGGCAGGAGATAGCGCTTTGTCAAAAGGCGTTGTTAATTCGCTGTATAGACCAGCATTGTGCAGAAATGCGTGGTGTGACAAAGTGTTACAGCTACAGAAAAACAGGGTGATTTAGAAATACGGGGGATGTTTCCTATGTAGGTTTTGCAACAGGAGGCTAAGATCTGTTTCGTGTCCTTGTAAGGCTTGGACTCGTTTGGTCCTTGTGTGCTCTGAGTGCGGAGGGCAGGAGGTGGGAGCCAGGGTCTGGGCTCAGGCAGGGCTGCCACCGCGCTGGGATGCTGCCACCGACACCGCCCGCCCAGCCTTATGGTGCTCCCCAAGAAGGAAAAACGCCTTGCTTGCACAAAACCAGCTCTGGTTGAAGGAGACCCGCTGGCTCCGTAGAACTCCAAGTTCAGGGAATTGCGTTTAGAGCCGTGGCAGCAGGTAGGTCTGTGCCTTGCACAGTGAGCCTGAGCCGGGAGAGGGATTAAGCGTGTTCCCGACTGTGTGCGCTGGTTTCATCAGGGCTGTTCGTGCACCTACATTACACAGAGAATGGGTAGATGTAGAATTGGTAGGTGTATAATTTGCGCTTTTAGAAAGAATATATATGGTACAGCAGAAGCAATATAAGCTATATATATGTTTTATGCCTGAATGTATGACGTGGAAATCCTTTGTAGGTCGAAGTAGAGCATGCACAGTTTCTAGCAATATTTCCTGGCGTCTCATGGTCAAAAGTCTCTTTTTTTTTAGCAGTCAGGGAAGTTCCCAAATATGTTCCTTACAGCTGCCTGCAGTGGGACATGCTCGCAGGGGCAGGGGGTGAAGCAGCGGCCTGGGAGCGCCTGTGTGGCCAGGAGGCTGATACTCACGGTTTACCCTTAGCTTTGGGAAAAAAAACATATAAAATCTGTCTCGTAACGTGTGTGGCATGAATACTGTTACGTTCAAAGCTACTGCCCCCCGCCTGCCCCCCCCCCCAAAAAAAAAACCAACCATAAACCTCACCAAAACCTCTTCCCCACCCAGCTGTGGTGGGAATGTGCATAAACATTGATAAATCCAGCGGTGGCCGAAGGGCTGAAAGTCACTCAGCAGAAAGCTCGTGTTGGCTGCAAGAGCTGGTTGGGAGGAGAGGAGTTAGACAGTGGGAGTGAAAGCAAATACCGTGTGTTAGAATTGCAGAGAGCATGGAAATAGGTACCTGTTATGCACTTTATGAAGATGCAACATGGTTTATTCTTCAGGGAATGGCATAATAATTAGAATTAATAAGATTTTAATGGTGATAGCCTAAGTGCCAAATCTTCACAGTAGGAGGTTTTAGTGCTGTATGCCACAGGAACGTTTTCTACTGTGAACAAGCACCGTAGTTAAAATTACCCTATTACTACAAAATGGAAACAGACACGAGATTTGACTACTGTCAACTAGTCAAGAGCGAGCACATCAGACCGAGCTCTCCAGCGAATCCTGCAAGAATTTGTAGAGTTTATGGCAAAGAGAATTATTTCCTAGAAGCATGCTTCTAATAAACATCTTGTAGGTACCCAGCTTTCACAGACTTTTTTTTTTCCCTGAGATGTTCTTTAACTGCGTTCGATTTCTGGCACTGCAAGGGACTGAAATAGTTCAGGATTTTCAATTTATTTTACTATAAACACTCTTAGTATGGCTAAAACGTTACATAATGCTTTTATAAAAAAATACTTCACGAAAGAGAGCAAGTATCATTTCCATTTTCTTTTCTATGTCTACATTCATTGTAGCTGGCATACATAGCATAGGCTTTCCTTGTCTGTTATGTATTTCTTCTGGATGTGTCCAAGCAAAAATTTTCCTTAAAGCACTCAATATTTTTCAGCTTTCAAAACAGAGAATTATTTGGAAATATTTTGATGTTTGAATCTGAAATCCCAAGAATAGCAAAGTTTGATTTAAAAATGTTCTTTCTTTGGAGTGTTCTGAAATTACTGATGTATATACATATGTAACTGATGCCCAGAAGCACAGGGAGCAGAGGGATGCTCGGTTACCACCTCCTCCCGCTGAGGCTGGCGGTCAGCGCCCCGGTCCCCAGCATCCCTCCTCGGCAAACCCGCGGGCGGCACGTTTGGGATGAAATTTTTAAGTCTTGGCTACATACCCGGCTGTGGTGGTGTTAGTAGATCAAACCAGTACAAAGAAAACTTTGCCTTTTCACTAATTTAGAACAAAACTACTCTGCAACACCACCTAGTGCTGCCGGGACGCACGGCTGGCGCTGGCAGCGGGGCCTGGGCTGGAGAGCCACGGTACATAAGCACAGGCGTGTTGTCACCCCCTCCAACAGCCAATGTGCCCCTGGGGCTGGGGGTTCTGGAGACAATAAAGCCGTTAGAAATTGCTCCCCAAATGGATATTCTTCCTTGGGAGCTAATTAGCTGGCAAAATGCAGAGGAGTAGTGGAAAGGTGTAAGAGCGTCCCAAGCCTGTTCATGCATCATCTGGTTTAGGAGAAAGCCGTCTTTCCTCTACCTGGAACAACTGAAGGAGTAATTCATATTCCCTGAGGTGTTGCATCCATATCAAGTCTGTATGGCGTCTGTAGAGTCCTTTAAGCATCAGCTGCGTAACTAGCATCTCTCCTGCGCTGGAAACCTGGGTAGAGTGGGGGATCAATTTTTCTTACAGCATTTCCCTTGTAAGTCTTCAAAATTTGGAGATATTTCGATGGAGGCACTTCACTGAAAGGAAATAGTGCAGGAGGTGATTTCTATAGGTGCCCATTTCTATAGTTCCCACTGCCAAGAGGCAGACAGCCCCGGGCAGCCTCCCCGACCCGGCCCCTGCAGCCCCGCGCCCAGCCCGCTGCGCATCGTACGCGTAGTGACGCAACCAAGACCCTAAACCAGCCCCGTGGTGTCTTGTCTTCCCAACACAGTCAATGGCAGAGAGGGGAGCGGAGTCATCGTTTTCCGGTGAGCAAAACTTAAGTGCCTATGCATTTTTAAATAACTCCAAAAATATCTCTCTTTTAAAAAGCCCAGCGGGTGCAGTTCTGCCACCGCGCTTTATGCAGGTGCCAGGAGCGACGGGATCGGTCCTTCTCCTCAGCTGGGCTTCTCCTCCGATGCCACTGGGCCAGATGTTGCTGGGGGATATGGCAGCTGTTCCCAGCACGCCCATCCCCTGCGCAGACCTGAGTGTGCAAAATGGGCTTGAGGAGTCACGCGGCTCCTTCCCGCGCGTTGCTGCTGCTCCGGGAATCGTAAGAAGGTTTGAAAGTCAAAGAGTTGGCATTTCAGGCCAGAGAAGGAATCAAACCTATTATTGCAAAAATGCTTATGTTTTTAACAAAACCATTCCAGTAGTGAAAAAACCCACCACCCTTCATGATTTTGTAACCTACTCACCTGTTAAAAAGTTTTCGGTTGCCTTTGTGTGAAGTTGCCCTTCGCCCGTAAATGTTTTCTTCTCATTAGGATGAATTAAAGAAAATGCGTTTTGCATAGTAAGAAAAGGTATTTATGTGGTGGGAAGGAACTTGGTCCCCTACAAAGAAAACTTCCAGATGTGACCAATCTGTTTTGTTTCTTACACTGGTCACACACCCCACTGGTGATGGATGGTAGAGAGGCTTGACAGAGGTAGCGATACAAACAGCTTGCAAGGATCAGGAGGTTGCTGAGAACGTGATATTATGGAGTTAGAAATTCCTTTTGGGGTGCTCTGGGACACGAGCAGCTCTTTGCAGGGTTTGTCC
Organism: Leptosomus discolor; assembly: GCF_034619465.1. Taxonomy (NCBI): domain Eukaryota; kingdom Metazoa; phylum Chordata; class Aves; order Leptosomiformes; family Leptosomidae; genus Leptosomus; species Leptosomus discolor. The sequence goes on from NC_141395.1 coordinate 1,295,493, forward strand.
TCCCAGGCATCCAGCCCAGGGAGAGGGGCAGGAGGAAACCAGCCACGGTGCTCCTTTCCAGGCAGGAGCTGGAACGGGGAGAAAACATCTTCTGCCAGGAAGCTTTCATGTAATTAATGTTGTTATAGGTTTGGTGCAATGATTATTAAGAATTTCTCACCACTGAGGTATGTAAAGTTGACACTAACACCAATGCCAATAGCATCAGTATCGTTAGAATAATCCTGGAGGTACAGTATCTAAATGGTTTCCCAGCGGAGTGATAGAATTCAGATTGCAAAGAAATAACATTGAGTGTGGGACTGAGGTACTAGAAGGCTGTGTCATCTTGATTTCCCAAAAAATGTGGCGCTCCCTATACTATTTTTCTTTTTACTAATTCCTTATATTTGAAAAGCAGCAATGAAACCTGCCGCTCACAGGGGTTACGTGCTGTCTTCCTGGTATTCCTTTCCCGTGCGTTTTACCTGCGATATCTGTAATGACGGTAAGACCCAACCGCGGTAAGTCATTGCTGGGGGAAAAGAGGGACCTCACCTGCAGTCGCTGCTGCACGAGCTCCCCGCAACCTTTTGCAGCTGGGGTGGTGGCGGGGCAAGCGCCTGCATCTCCATCAGCATCACCTCTCCCCTGCGAGCCTGCTTTCAGAACGTCTCAAAGCCCCTGTAGTTGCATCGCTGCCTGAACGAGGGGTTAACATCTCCTCACATCCCCCCTGAAAAAGGCAATGGGAGTACTGGAAATGGAGTTGGGGAGTTTCCCACCAGGTGGGAAGGGGTGCCGGCCTGGGTTACCAATTTGCTTAATTAGAAATCCTGGCGGAGCCTGAGCGAGTGGGCTGTCTGCGGGAGCATTGTGTGGCAAGGACCTTGTACCTGAAGGATTTTGCCTCCAAATGACATAAACTGCAGTGAACTAATGAAGGCTTCTGGAAAAGCAAGTCCCAGAGACAAGCGGGGAATCACAGGAGCAGAAGAAAAGCCTCACACTTAAGTGCAGCATGATCAGTACAGTACTGGTAACCTATGGAAGTCTGGGTTGAGAAGGGAAAAAAGCTCCTTTCCAGACCACAGGCACAAAGAAAATGGGAAGTTACATACCAAAGGTGCTCAAAATCCATATTTTAAGGAAAGACAGAAAGCCTCTGAAATGCCCAGGGTGGCTGTTGGGCTGGACAGTACAGCTCAGGCTAAAAAGCGAAGCAACTCAGAGCTGACGTAATTAAACTGATGAGTATAATTAATCCCCCTCTGTGATTACCCTGAAGGAGAAGCATTAATAGATGTAAATATGATGAATTCAAAATGCAAGCAGATAAAGCGAGAGGCTTGGCCCGTTGCAGAAGTATTTCTCTGGTGTGAGGAGGGGTCAGGATCACCGCGTCGGGCTCCCAGGCCGATGCTCCAGGAAGGCTGGTGGGGCAGCGGTGACCCTGCAGAGCTGTAGGGTCAGAGCTGAGCTTTGCCTTGGTGGTGTGCGTGCTTTAAGTGTGGTTTTGCAGTAAGGGTATCTAGGTTTGAAAACAGCTTAAAGTTCCCGCATCTCCCATTCGAATTTAAGACTATTTACCCAGGAAAAAAACTCTTCCTTGGGCCTATTAAGCGTGTTGCCATGTGTCAATGTTCTGCTTCCAGCTATGCTGCAGGAAGAGCTGTGTGACGCCAGCATCTCCTGTGTTTCAAATTCTAGTCCACCAAAAAAAAAAAGTAAAAGAAAAAAAGTCTGAAGTTCTTCCATACGAGTGTTGTTACAGGGGAGAACATCCAGTGTGCTCAGCAGATTTCCCTTCAGCACGAGTAGCTGTTTAAATTAGTATTTCTCTGTAAGTGTTCACAATACCCTGCTCTGCGCTCTCTCATCCGTGCTACGTTTGTTTGCCGTTTCTGAAGTCGGCGTCTTCTCTCCTGCGGATACTCCCCAGCACTAACCGGAGCAGCAGCCTCCCCCGCAGTGGGCACCCCACCGCCCCCGAGGGGCGCTCTGCCCGGCAGCAGGGCTGGCGGTCGGGATGGAGAGAGCGCCCAAACCCTGCCCTGCTCCCCGGGAGGCAGGGCATGGCGGGTGGCGCCTCGGCTGGGTTGCTGCAGCAGTCAGATGGACTCATTTCCATACCGCACCGTCCCAGGGGAAAATGTAAAAAAAAAGAGAATTGCGAGAATTCCACAAAAGAAACTTAATGACCCCAAGTGCTGGGGCACAGATGTGTCCTGAGGAGCCAATGCCGGGTGATCCCAGCGTAGACAGGGGAGCATCCCCCCAAATAGTCATCCCCTTCTAGGAACGTTTCTGGTTACGGTCACCGTGGGCAGCCTGCGAGGAGAGGGAGGGAGAAAGCACCTGCTATTGGTAATGAAGCCGTGTCAATATTGATACGGTGTGCGTGTGTCTGCCTGTGATTTTAACACATAACGTATGGAGGAATGCCAGCTGCTGAGACATCAAGTTGTGTGGCTCGCACAGAACATGCCTCCTTGTCCCCAAATGTAAGATTTGCGAATATCAGATGGCAAAAACCATAAACAAAGGAGCACAAGATATACCGATGGCTAATTCGACTAGTTATATTCTTTATTATGCTGTCTTTCTTAATGTAATGTGTCTCAGCTGCCATCGGGCAGGAATCCATTGTGAATAAGCTGTCAAGTTTAATTGGGCTATACTGTGAAAATACATAAATAAATCCTTTAATAAATAAATAAACCCGCCTCTCTCTGAGGCAAAAGGCAGTGGAATGTGCACTCTCGGAATCCAAGCCTGTTAAAAAAAAGTTTTAAAAGGTTAAAAAAAAAAAAAAAAATCTGCCAGGAAGTGTTTTAAAGGAAAAACCAAAGGAACGTAGCGTTTTATGTGGATTTATGAAATCTGCTTTGGGATGCAGCCTCGTGTAAGGTTTCTGGCTCTCTTGTTGCAGACGCAGTTATTACTGACGCTCAGGGATGTTCTGCTCAGCTACGAGCTGGGTGTCTGCAGCGTGTGTCCACGGCTCAGTGCGGACAGCTAAAGGCTGATTTCATTCACGTTCCTATGACGTCGTGAGAAGATCTAGATTTAAGGAATGACGTTTCCTTTTGAGAGCTATGGCTGTTACTTCGGCAACTAGAAATGTTAGCCCTGCAAATCGCTACCGTTCCGCCGCGTTTCATCCTCTGTGGAACAGCGAGGGCGCGACGGTCCGTCCTCCCTGGACGGTGCCCGCCCTGACAGCAGTGAGAGCAGCGGCGGCTGGCTCTGCTCGGCCGGTGCCCACCCGGATGGTCGTCACCACCGTCTCTTCTGCTTCTTTCAATGCGCCGCTGGGAGGGATTTGCCAGTGGGGAACAAAAATCAATAGGCTACAAATTTTGCAGGAAGCGTAGAAATGGTCTGGGAGGGGATTCACGACTTTCGGTGGCCTCAGAGGCAGCACGGTCAAGCGCTTTTTACTGGCAATGTGCTCCAAGACGGCAGCGACCGGCCGGCGGGCAGTTGCCGAGGAGCTGCCTGTGCCATGACCCGCACCTGCACGGAGCTCCTCAGCTCCGGCAGCCTCTGCACGGACCAGCCCAGGGCGAAAGCCCTGCGGGTGCTGCAAAACCACAGGCAACCTGGTGTTCTTTCCCGTGTTTTACCTGCAGAGGCAGCGAGAAGTTGCACCTGCTACAGGGCAATCTTCGTGTGACATGACATGTTTGTCATGGGAAACCTCAAGCTCCCACGTCGCTCTTCTCAGTCGCAGAAGGCAGAAGCCCTGCAGCAAAACTTGCAATGAATTATTGAAAGGCGCTGAGGAGTACTTTGTGCGGGTAAAAAGCAAAATAAGCGCCGTGTAAGTCTTTAAGTCTATTAACGCACAAGAGCGGAGTAAACAAGGTGTGCGCGGAGGTATTTTGTACAAAATAATTGTTTCCGCACTTTAACAGGGTCAGGTGAAATAGGAAGATATAAACTCTCTGATGCGCTTCAGTTCACGTTGTTATGCGTTCATCAATAGGCCTGTAAACGTGATGCATTCATCAATAGGTCTGTAAATAAACTTTTAATAGCAGGCTGAGGGTGTCAGGAAGAAAACAGTAGTGACCATAATCAGCACAAACAAGATTTGATGAGGATAGAAGGAGAGATCAAAAGGAAAAATTGTAGGCTGATGGGGGTGAAATGGGACTGGGCTCACGTGTTTAAACTAGAGGAACAAGAAAGGCAGGGAAGGTGAGACTGTGGATAGCTTTGAGAGAAGGAAAGAGATGCAAAGCCTCATTTTCCTGGGTAATACTGAAATCTGCTGGTGAAACCATCCCTGGGAATGGCAGCTACCACCTGATCATGGCAGCTGATAGCAATAATGTCTGTGCAAACTAGGAAATAAAGAAGAAGTGAACTCTTTAACTGTGTTCTTGCAGTCTTTAATAAATTGGAACAATGACATAGTTGTAAGCAAGCAACTTCTGAGATGTGGCGAGTAGATGAACTAGGAAAACTCTTTCTGAATTTAAGGATTTGGGCACAGGGATTGCTGAGAAACGAGTGTTGCAGCAGGAGAGACACTCTTTGACATCCGTCTGTTTTCTTCCTTGACCTACTGCGTTATCCCGTAGCCCATACTGTCTCTACAGCTTGAAGACCCAAGACACCCTTTTTGTGACATTATTATGTAGAGGATTTTTTCATTTACTACTTTTCTTGCTTTGGTGTGTGCGCATTTTTGTGTGTGGAAATCTAACTTTTTGCTATTACTTAGTTGTGGTTTTGTTTGGTTTTCCAGTGATCAGCATCACCGACCTGGTGTTTATGGGCTGTCTTAGTGCACTAAGGCAGTGTGATCGGGTTTATCTTGAAAATCAGTGTTTCCCATTTGACCAGTAAGCTAACCTGGATCTTTTTTTGACTGTGGAAATCACATACACGCGAGCATCTTTATCTAACACATTATTGAAACATGATTCGTTTAAGCTTTGGCTCTGTTCACTGACATATTAACCTCCTTTAGCAAAGCTGAAACAACTGCCACCGTTTGTGTCAAGCGGGCTGCATTTGTGCTTTGTCACCGTTTTCTTTTTCGAAGCAAATGTGGCTTTGGGTACCAGAGAGCAAATTGCTGCCTAGATCACCGCAACCAGTGCGCTTGCTGGTGGGAGGCGGCAAAGGAGTCAGAACTCAGCTTTCTTTTGGCAGGGCTGGATTAATCACCGGTTACCTGAGTCACAGCCATGGGAAGACAAACACACACAGAGCATCTGAAACATTCCCTCTCTTTCTGCCTCTCAAATAGCCCTGTACTCTTTGAATTCTCTGTGTGGGGGAAATCAAAGCGCAGAACAAACACTGTTTTGATATAGCTTTGAAGATGATAACAGCATCTAACAGAGGAAAGGGAGGCTTTGGGTCTGCAAAAAACGAGTGATTGACATGACACACAGCCCAAGAAAGGTTTACCTCTTAATGAGCAGCAGGAACCTCTCCGAGAGTGGTTCACAGGACCAAAACTTTCCCATTCTCTTGTGCAGTTCCCCCTTCTTCAAAGCAAAACCATCTTTTGAGGCAAATGAGCTTCTGTTTGGATCCAGATCCCAACAGGAGGAACCTCTGTTTGCTGAAGGTTTGTAACTTGTTTGCCCTTGCACGAAACTTTCTAGGAAGTCTCTGCGACGCTCAGCTCAGGTGGCAAAGCCCATCTGGGAGCCCCGGGAAGGGCTCCACGTTAGGAGCAGCCCAGTGGTTCAGCAGAGGCTTCCTCAGGGGCTGCCACCAGAGAAAAGCTCAGGAAGAGAGTTTGGGTGCACAGAAGATGTCACAGCGATGGAGTAGTTGGCTGACTTTAAACCTAAACATAGCAGCAGGCAGGAGGGTGAGATCTCCTTCATCTCTCAACATGAAGATGACTCTGCACCATCACTGCTCCTCAGCCTTACCTACCTCCTCACTGCTCCCGTGAGGGTTAATTGGTGTTTGTGAAGTGCAGTAGGTACGAAAAATGGGCACATCACGGTATTCTAATTTTCACTGGTAGAGACAACGCACTGAAAGAGAAGAAAAGATCCCTGGGCTGAAGTACGTTGTCCATCTCGCTGCTGTCGGGCTGCCCTCATCGGGAATGTTTTTCCAGACCCTCAGACTGAAAATGCATCGTCCTCACGTGGGATGCCGTGATGGGGTTTGTCCATGTGTAAGGGCACCCTGGCTCTTCGTAGACCTTTTGGCCATCCATATAATCACACCATTTCTTGGTGGGACGGGCGGAGGTGTGGGGGCTGTGTCTCCTGGGGCTGTCCCAACTCCAGCTCCTGACGGTGCCTGTCGGCTCCGCACAGAAGCACCATTTGCTATTGCAACACAACACACCGGTAGGTTTGTAAAGATGTTTTGAAACTGAAGCCTTCGTTAGACTTCTGTACTGCTGCCTACAGCAGCTTCTCTGATGAGGTGCCAGCGATGCTGCAAATTTCCTCTCCAACGTTACCTCACACTAACAACGGCTGGGGATGATCAAATATCTTTAAGTACCAGCTCAGTTGTATCTTTTTTTTCTCCACTTAAATCCTGGAGGTTCAAGGAGCAGCACTGGGGCTTTGCTGCCAAGCGCTGCTCCCGGTATGCAAGTCAATTTTGTACTCGCAGTATTTCCTTTCATGTCACCAGTCCCCTCAGCTTGCGGGCGAGAGGGATCATACGGTCCTTGAAATGCGCATCGACATTTGGCACTGAGCGCCGCACTCGCTGTTAGAGGGGAGGCTGGGGAGGACAAGGGAGCCGGCAGAACCAAATAATTCTGCGGTTGCCCATCACAGGCTTCTGCCTCTCTTCAATCACCTTCTTCCCTACAAATTTATCTGATTATGCAGTGGGAAAATCTAGCTTTACTTTTTCAGTCCCATTAACATTGGACAAATTTCAGAGGAAATAAATCCAGGTTCAGTTTTCTGAATATATGGCAGTTTTGCCAAATATTCTCTGTTACATATCACAAAATTTACCTTCTAAATTTATGGAAATAGCCAGTTTTGAGACTTTCCAAGAAATAGTTCTGACTTCTAAATTGTATTTCAAACTAGAGCTCATACCATCATAACTAAGGTACTTAAAAATAGCAATGCGTTATTTAAACTTCATGAAACAACCCAAAATCTCCTTCTCTGGTCTACAGACTTCATGCTTTGGTTCCTCACATCATGGTGAAATACTGCCAGAGTCCAGGACTGCCTTTTAGTATGTGGACATGGTTAGGAATCTCAAATCGTTTTCTCTCGCTGCAGATCTTTAACCCTGCTGCCAAGCTCCGCTCAGCCCAGGCCTCTGGATCTGTGGGGTCCAGTGTGAATCCCGTTAAAGAGCAGAAAAATCACAGGTTGAAGCCCCTTCCGCACGTCGGCAGGAGTCTGCAGCGGGTGTGCCACATCCTCCTGCTGGGCATCGCCTCCATCCTCTGCTCCGGCTGCTACGGGAGAGTCTTAGCAATGGAGTAAACCTGTGAAGTTTTTAGCCGAAGGGAATTGTGTCCTGCCTCTTCTGCTGTGGGTTTTGTTTGTTTGTTTGCTCTCTTATTTGTAAAACCAGACAGCAATACACAGAGCCTAAGAAACTTCTTGTTTAGTTCTTTAGGAAGAAAAAAACCCCAAGAATATTTAAAATCCTTTTGGCTCTTCTAAAATCTAATGAAATTTCCTTAAGTATTTTTATTTCGTTCATCCACTGAACTATCCATCACCAGTGATTTGTCAGACTCAGCTCTTTTGTCTGTTCACAAACTGTCAATAAAATTGATCGTTCTTCGTAACTGAGTGCTCCACGTGGCCACACCTGTAGCAGTAGAGCTTGTGCGATCCTTCTCAACGAGCCTGGCGTTGCATGGTCGGTGTTTCAAACGGCGCCGTTTCCACTGGTGCAAACAGTCACCCGAGCGGCTACGTGCCAACCGGCCTTAATTTTAGAGTTGAGGGACTGGCCCAAGCAGGTCAGAGAGCGTTGTACGTCCCGGGGGGAGAGGGAGGAAGGTCAACGTGTATGGCACAAACTGGAGTTTCCGCCACAAAATGAGCACTGGGAATCCCTGTGAGAAAGGTGCGGAATTCCTGTTGGAGTAATAAAAGTCAAAGCTTCTTAAAGTATCAGTGTCACTCCTACGTGCATTCTACTTGCTGATTTTAATGATAACCAGCCCCTTTTGCACAAAGCAGAAGAAGTACGTGTTTTCGTGCACTTAGGAAAAGAAGAATTGTATGATATGATGAGAAGGGGAAGGGAGCTTGGGAAAATGAAGGAAAGGAAGTTAAAAATAGAAAAGGAACAAAGCTGGAGTAAAATGAAGAGTTGTGGATACCTTACCAACTGGAAAAATAAAAACAGATAAAATTGATAGGCCTGCAAAAAACCAAAACCCCATGGAACACCAGAAATAGCTCCAGCTCCAGATCTGCCTTTCACCATGTTCTTGGCTGGAGGCAGCAATCTGTGACCAGTAAAAAAAGCTTTTACAAATATTAATATTTGACGTTTCTTTTGCCGTGGCACCCAAACTCCAGTGAAAAAAATATGTTTTGTTACAAAATACATGAGAAAAATTCGGGTGCTATCTACAAATTTTCCCTCTGTTCAGCTCTTCTCCACATGTAGGACCGAATGTTGTCACCTCTGCCCACAGAAGTCTGATATCTAATCTGTGCCAGAACTGCTCCTCCATAACTGAGTTCTCCAAATCCTTGCAGGCGTGAAGAGGTTGGTGAGAGGAGGATCAAACAATGTGGTAAAAATAATACTAAAAAGAGATATCCTGGCATATAACATTCCCTAAGCTTTGAGATGTTGTCCAAAAGTGTCCAGATGAGAAATGAAAGGCTACTGACCTGGTTGGACACTTTTCTGGACATCTCACCATGGTTAAGTTTCCATCCTCCTTTGGAGGTGTAGAGAAGATCCAACATATTGATGTTCTTGCGGGGAATGACTGTCCCAAATAGGCTGTCCCGGGGCAGTACCTGAAGCCACAGTTTCTGAGGTCTTCAGCTCTCTTCCCTCCCATTTCAGAGGTTCCCGTACACATGCAGTTTTATTTTACTTTCTCTCTTTTGCTTTTACAACCCTCCTCCTCACAGTCTGGGCTTGACGGTTATGTCAGGAGGTAAAAGACAGAAGCCATAATTTAAACTGATGTCTTCTGTTTGATAGTGTAAGCCACTAAAGCAGATGCTGATAATCAAGATAATCAAATCAAGATACTGAGATCTGAGGGTTTCAGACATGCAGACACATTGAACTAGATGAGCAGCCCTGGCATTTATTTTGCTAACTTCAGGCTGGCTAGAATTTACGACCTTTTCCAGACAAATTATTCTGGGGCTAGGGAAAAAATTGCTGCGAACAGTAACGCTGATCCTTAACAGGGGTCTAAGCTACCCCTGAGCTGGTTCATCTTCTTTGACGTGGCTCAGTGGAGGCAGAGATTTATTTCAGCATCTTCCTCATAAGTGCTGGGGAAAAAAAAAAAAATGCTCTTCACAGTGGCTAAAAGTACAAGGTGCTACGGGCCCTGTGGTGTCTCTGGATGTCCTGCCCAGGACGCTGCCATCGAAGAGACTTTGTGTTATGAACTGGCAACCTCTGGGAACACCTCTCTTGTTCCCAGAAGTTCAGCGTGTCCATCACACCCGCAGCTGCCGAGCAAGAGCTGCAGACCCCGCTCTCTAGAGGCAAATGCAAAACCCCTCAAGTCCCCAGTCACCCACCAGCCAGGAGCTGAGTAGGTCTTGGGGCTGCTCAGGGCCATCACTCCCAGCCCTGGCTGCAGAAACACTGCCTTTGGGCAGCTCAGCGGCACAAGCAGCGCTCGTGAGACCTAGGACCTTCACCGGGTCTCAGTTCCTACCAAGAGAGTTATATTTTTCCATTTGACTTGCAGGGTGTAAGAAATGCAGGCCTCTGGATTTAAAAATACCGACGGTGTACGTGGGACGTGTAGGGCCGCGGCTGCTACTCTGCGATGCCACAACACGCTCTCAGTCTGGCCGAGACCTGGTGGCCCTCTTGTGAGCATGGGCACCAGGGAACACAAAACTATTACATTGCATGCATTGAGACAGTTTCTGTTTTCAGTTTACATCCAGAGCCCTAAATGTTCCTTGCTTACATTGCTAGCAGGGTATCCAAGAGCTGCTAACCTTGCAAGCGCTACCAAGAGCAAAACCCGTCTGCTTTTTCACAGGACTCTCCCTCCACCCAGGCAGGACTCCTCCCAACCCCGTGCACGGCAGCTGCAACACACAAAACACTAGAAGTGTTTTCTGCACTCTCGGGGAAGGTACAGGTTTTGACCTTATCAGTGAATTACGGCACCACCAAAGTCCAGCACTTTGCCCATATACCCATGAAAAACGTTTCTTCTTGCTGATGAAGTTGATGCCGCGGACCTACTGAAGTACAGGGTGGGATGTCTCTGCATCCAAAGCAATACTGCACAGTACGCTTTGAGATCAAGGTTTCAGCCAAAAATAATTAATATTCTGAGTCTGGCGACTTTGTCCCCTCGTTCCCTTCTCATACGTGTGCACCCACAGCAAGGTATGGGAAGAAAGGAAATCTTGAGTCAGGCCAAAGTCTTGACTTAGGTTTTCATTCAGGTCAGTCTCCAAGACCTGTTTTTCATCAGTAGTGTAATCTCATTATTTCATGCTTTGTAAACTGTATGTTGGAAATAACGAGTAAGTGAACAAGTAGCCTGCCTTGTTTACTTGTTCAGCACCCAGGTCTCCAGGACGGTCTGTACAACCAGGGGAAGAATGTGTAACGTGTGGAAATGCACATCCACGAACACAGCAAATGAGCAAGGGTCTGCTGTGTTCACTGATTTGCCAAGAATACCCTGGTATAATTGTTTATAGCAGTTCAGCATATACCAGGAAAGATTCTTTCGTATGTTTTGTTGAAATAACAAAGTTTTACAAATAAGAGAACTTGCTAGAGGGGTCTGCAACTACGTCCTTGCTGAGAAGGGGGGCAGGCAGCTGTGGGCTGTGGACTCTGCATGAGGCACCGAAAGCCGAGGCCTCGCCCGGGCAGACCTCCCTCCGGTGATATCAGGGGAGAAAGGCAGAAAGGCCAGGTGCTCTGCTGACGCAGAGTAGAGTCATTCCATGGCCTTCAGCAATTCGACTAAACCAGCCAAAGAGCTGGCTACAGGTCTGGTTTACATTTTACCACTTTTATATTTTATGTGCAAATTCAGAGACTTTTCATGCTCTGCATGATGGAGCCCCTTCTCCCAACAAGGGCTGACAGAGATGGTGTCATCTTAGTTGCATGACACATCAAATATAAAGGAAGTCATTCATTTGGGATCCTAAAGCTTGGGGGGAAAAAAACAAAAATAAAACCAAACCAAAACAAAATAACAACAAAAAGGGTGTTGCATATGTCCTTCTTATCCCTGTATTTATTTTTTTAAAGAACATTATGAGATGGATTTAGGAGCGTTTGTGTGAGATGAACTTTGTGGCTAGACCCATAAAACAAATCAGCCTGTATCTATAAAGGATCACAACTGACGAGAAGTAAAACAAAAGCAATCGGCAGACGCCAGATCTTCAGCAGCTGTGTCCACCTCCTCAGAGTTCCCGTAGGGTGAGCAGATAGACAACGGGATGCACCTGCCCATCACAGATTTGGGGATAGATCAACCCAGGGCAACCAACCACATCTCTGCTTTGGCGGCTGATTGGCTGCCAGGTGCACTCTAAATGTTATAGAGCCAATATTCTGGGTGGGCAAAGTAAGATTTCTTCTTCTGGACTTTGTCCTAGAGCTGGATGAAAGGTACTGCGTTGGTTTTATTCCCGTGGTGGTTGTGGGTGGCCAGGAGTGACCTGACCTTTACCATATGAGCTTTTTAATATCCCCAGATACGAGATTTTGTGTGAGTTCTGCCCTTGCTGTTTGATAGCACGTTTCTGTGCTGGTTTGAAAGCAGAAAGCAGAATTGGGATGACTAGAAAGATGTTATTTCTGAACTTTGATCTTACTTTGGAAATGCACTGGGCTTCGGTGGTAGTTGTGTCTTCAGACATTCTACTTGGGCATGAGGCAAAATGGGCTAAGAGATGTTCCCCCTGAAGCCTTCAGAGAGTCAGAAGTTTGTTTCTCCTAGGTGGTTCTATAATTTTGGGGCAGTCTGTGGTTTTTCTTCCCACAGACCCGATCCCAGATGATGAGCAATGAAAGAGCTGCATAGGAGTAATCTCAAGCGCCTCGTTACTCTTCTCTTGAATGTAGAGAAGTGGTGCATGAAAGATATTTAAAAATTTCCTGGTCTTGGCAAAACCCCAAGACAAACATATGTAAGGGTTTTCAAGGAGAATATCTGACATACTAGGCCAAATCAAAGTGTGATACTTCATTGCTTGTAAGTAACACGCTGCTTTCTCCATATCTCTGGTATTATGTGCTGACTGAAGGTAACCAGGACACTTAACTTTGAGTGAAGCTGATGGTAGTTTGTCTCAAAAGGACAAAACAAGTGTGCCTATAAGGTTGTACCCTGAATATCAAGAGTCTGTGAATCGATGTCTGCCTGGAGCACTGCTTTGGTGGGCTGGGCTTGGTGCTTTGAGAGGCTGGATGATATTTTGCAGCATTTCTTTATTGCTGCCTAAAGTGAATTGACAGACTCAAGGTAACCAAATAGTGAAAAATTACACATTTTTACTAAGGTAAATAAATAGGAGTTTCACTTGTGTTTGTGGTTTTTTTTTTTTAATCTTTATAACCTTTTCTTGAATTGTGGTTGAACTGATGTTTGCTGGGAAACACTGAATGGAAGATGATGGGTTTTCACTTTGCAGGACTGTTCTTTAGGTGAAAGACTGAAATTTAACGGGAACAAATCTTATGCAGTGGCTTGGAAATTCTATAAATGCCTTTAAATTAGTATTCATTGGTTGCAGTTAGCACTGAAGTGAATTAGCTGGACATTGACCTTCTGTCCATGCAGCTGGCGTGGTGTTGGTATTGATGAGAAAAACGAGCTTGAAGTGCTCTTTAGCTCATGAAACATCTCTAGGAGAGATGTGGGGTTTGGTCGGGACAGCAGGCTCCTGCGGCGTTTCTCGTCAGGTCCCTTCCCCCCCCTTTCTGAAAAGGAGTTGACTGTGTTGTGTTGAGGCTGGCATGAAAACCTGTCCTGATTTAACAGGCTTGGAATTGGGAAATTCTTGCGCTCAGAAGCGAATCTGTAAGCCAAAAAGATCTATAACCATGAAGACTGACAGCCATAAAGGTTGTATATTCAAAACTTGCGAGTTCATAAATATTTACACCTTTGCATGATCACTCCTGGCAGCAGTTTGCCTTTGCTAGCTTAGAAGAGGCCAAAGCAGCTCAGCTGCTGGGATGGGAGTAGATTAGCACGGCTGTGAGTGAGGCAAATCTCTCTGGCTCGTCACCTAGTCCTTTCCATGTTACCTTGGGGTTGCCTTTGCTCTTTTGTGGAGAACTATGTTTCCTGAGCAGCCTGAGGCAGGTGGACACATTCAGGGGTGATGCCCTTGGCTATGCTGAGCCCCCGGCAGGGGGGTGGTTAATCTATTAATTAGATAAAAACTTTAGTTGTAGGTTGTTGTGGTTTGTTTAGTTTTGTTTTTTCCTCAAAGGCATCAAGAACTAGCTTTCTAATAATTATGACTCTTTGAGTGTCTGGGATCGTCCTCCTCTGTACCTACACATCTGTAGGTTTTGAAAATGGCTATTTCACCTGCAAAGCGTGTTTCCAGACGTGTAGCTCTGCTGACCTATACCTGCCTGGCTCGTGGTCCTATGCAGGCTAGGTGTTTGGGGTCGGGCAAATTAAAGACAGGCTGGATGATAGGGAGGGGAAGGCTGGTATTTTAATAAAAGTGCCTTTCCAGCGATCCACCCGAGCGCGGTGGAGGCTTCACTGCACATGGAGCTCCCCCAAGGTACTGCCGCCCTCCAGTCGTCATCCAGGGAGCCAGCGGCGTGTGGGTTCTGGGAAGCATTTCGCTGTGTTGGAGGAAACCCACATCTTGTTGAAATTTGCATTATGTCATTTTACATGTGGTTATGTCTTGTGCCTAGTGATGCAACGTAACCCAGCGTAACCCCACTTGACTTTACGCAACAGGGGCGTCTCTTGTGCCATTCACCACAGAGCGCGGAGCTGTGGAAGGAAGCGTTGGGGGCTCGGAAATGGATCTTTAATGGGGGATTTTGGAGTGGATACCTGCTAGGCTTACTTTAATATTAATTTTTTTCAAAGCATTTTGACTTATGGCGTGATTTTTTGAATTACATATAGGATTCTTAAAGTGGGTGGGGTGATTTTTTGGGGATAATCACCGTGCAGAATAAAGTCAGTAACTACTCTCTGCTTTACCTCCATATCTCATTTGTGTCTGGTGGCAGAAAACAGGGTCAAATTATGTAACCTAAGTGTGCTGATACCATTAACAAACATCACAGAAAAAGGTATAACAGTACCATCTTTTCATAATTTTCTGGTTTGTAATTTTTGTGTGTCTGGTGCCATTGTGGTGCCTGAGGATAACAGCAAAGGCAGGCAGCGGGGAAGGAACGCCCGCACTAACCTTGCATTTCCCCCACCATATGCACGCTTCAAGCGTAAGGGAAAAGGCTGTCACGGCCTCTCCTGCGTTACCCTGCTGCAGCCCCTACAGAGCTGCTGCCACACTTGATAGCTTGTATTTAAAATAAATAAAATATTGGCTTTAGAGCGGGGAATTATTGCACAACCGCCACCTTCCATCGCTCCGGGCGCCTGGCAGGCTGCTCAGCCGCCCTGGCCTCCTGGCTGCCCTTCTGCCCGTGGGTTCCTGCCGAGTGACAGCTCTAAAAGCTGGGACCAGCTCCCCGCCTCCGCTGGGTGCTGTGACAGGCGCCTGGGACACGCTCTGCCCCGAGCTGCCGGAGGGAGAGCGCTGAGCATCCCCCTCCGCTGCAGAGCATCGCCCCCCGGCTGCTCCTCCTCGCCCCTCCTGGGGGTAACACCCCGGGGGTGTGTTTCACCGGGTGCTCCTGCATCAGCCCCCAGGCTCGGGGGGAGCCTTCGGCCCTGGGGTGGCGATGGTACTCGTCCTCCTCCTCCTCCTCCTTGCTGCAGGCTTTCCCCGTGACCTTTAAACGTGAAAGGTCGCGGTGCCTGGGTGGGAAGCACGGCCGTGCCGCACCCGGGCTCGGTGGTGGCG
This sequence comes from Leptosomus discolor, assembly GCF_034619465.1. Classification (NCBI taxonomy): domain Eukaryota; kingdom Metazoa; phylum Chordata; class Aves; order Leptosomiformes; family Leptosomidae; genus Leptosomus; species Leptosomus discolor. The sequence goes on from NC_141395.1 coordinate 1,310,672, forward strand.
GCTGCCAGCGCCAGAGACACCTATAAATAAATAAATTAAAAATTAGAATGGCTTCTGATTATAAGGGACAACTCCATGTGAATCTTAATTACTGTAATTGGTTCTCAGTTACTATGGTGATTGGTGGGCGCTCCAGAGATGCCTTTGATGGGTGATAGATGTTTACTCGCGCACGGATCGTGGCTGTTGGAGGGCGGCAGCCCCATCAAAAACCAGCGTTTACCCGTAACTTGTACCTAGTGCTGGAAGATACACTGCCTGTTGGCAACCGCTGCCAACCCACAAATGTTCAAGCTGCTACTGATCGTTGCAGGTAGAAACTCTGCAGTGGCTCCCTCGGTGCAGCCATCCCCTCTCCCAGGGTGGCCGGTGCTCCGACCGGCACGCACCGTGCTTCCCGGGAAAACGCTGCTGGAGCACATGAGTGCCAGGGTGGTGGTGCTTATTAACTGGCACCAGCGTGAACAATTAACCAGCTGATTGAGATGAGGGATTTTATTTGGTTTTGCCTTAGGAGCTACCCGTAATCCCTGCTCCTGAAATCGGGGATCGCCAGCGGAGGGGAAGGCTCCCTGGCCGCAGGCTCGGCTCTGCGGAGGGTGCAGCCTCAGCCCCCAGCTCACTGCCTCCCTCGGGGCTTATTTTTGGAGGAGCCTGTCTCGGGTGCAGCTCGGAGCTGGCAGATGTGGGGGGAGTCTTCCAGCGCTTAAAGCTTTCTACATTAAAACGACTCCTTGGGGCTGCACAGGGAGGTTATCGAGCAGCAGAACTTAAAATGTTCGTTTTCATGGGTGAGGATTTCTGTGCGTGATCCCTCGCCCCAGGATGAACCCACAATACTATTTTTAAGTAGAATAAAGTTTCTAATGGAAAGCAGAGTGCCCGAGCAGTACTTCTACAGTTAAAATCATTCCCTACACAGTTCAACAGCAGATAAGTCCATATGTGGCTTTTATTTCTCTGCAGCCGATGACAAGTCTTGAAGTAAAAATAAACATCTTGGGAGTGTCTGAAGGAAACTTGTGTTTATCCTGAGATAAACTGCAATTAATGAAGTGACAGTAAATGATGCTGCACCCTTGAACACAGCAATGAGAACTTTGCTTTGCAGCATTTACCAGAGCAAGCGCCGCCAGCCCACAGGAACCGCAGCTGGTTGCACTTGCAGTATCAGGGCTGATTAATTTGTGCTTTGGCCGTGAAAAGCCATAAATAAATAATGAGCAGGATCTTTTGCCCCCTCCTTGATTTCCAGAATTAAAGGTGCTGTTTTGGGGGCTGTTAACCCAGCCCCACAGCCAGCCTGGATCAAACCCGTCTCCTCCTCGCTGGGGCTCTGAGCCCTGCAGAACTGCTCCCCCCGCTCTCTTTTCTCCCCCTTGACTTTCAGCAAAGCTCTGGTGACTTGGGAAAGCGTCAGGCACGTGCCCAGGCTAATAATAGCCCCAGCAACTGCAATGCCTTTAAAAATAAGGCCCGAAGTTTGGCAGAGGCGCCGGGAGGTTGGTTAGAGCGGCCCCCTGGAAGGGCTGGCCAGGTCGGATGGTGGTGCTGGGTCCCCTCGGAGCCCACTGAGGCTTGTACAGGGGTTTGCTGGGATTTCAGGAGCCTGCGATTGCCCCGTGTCCGAGTGGGGTCGGGCAAGAGGCTGCAGCAAAGCATCAGCCTGAGCAGTCTCACTCCCAAAGAGGTTTTTTAGTTTTCTTTTTTCCTTGAAGCTCTTAAGGCTGAAATTAGGGAGTAGAGCATGGGTGCAAAAGATCAGGAGGATTTTAAAGGCAAGCAGTAGGTTTTGGGGGTTGTGGGGGTTTTTTTGGTATTTGTTTTTTTTTTTTTCTCTGCAGGGAGAGTGACAGTGGTGTTAGAGAAAAGGAAAAAGTTCTGACCGAGGCTTACAGTATAACCAGGGGGTTAAATCCTAGATAACCCTGTAAAAACAAAAAGCAAAAATCACAGCTGTATAAGTTCATTGCTGGATCACAAGTTTTTATGTAAATAAAAATAAAATTAGGTACGGATAGCAGTGAGTTATGGGGAGCACAGACATTTTTATTATTCACAGATAAATCCCGCTGAAGCAGCGATGTGCCTGTCGCCGGCATCAGGCAACCCCTTGTTTCTGTTTGTGTTTACAAACCACACGGAGGAAGCCTGGCGATTCAAAACCATGTGGCTTTCTGCAATTCTTGCTCTGAGTATTCAAAAATACAGATTAGAAGAAGGAATTTAGCAATGCATTTCATTTTGAAAGCTTCTTAACCTTGCTGAGCTCTGCAGGGCTCTTCCAAGTCGAGTTTGGGCTGGCGCAGGCTGCGTGCTAAAAACCCACCAGAACAAGGACCTTTATTTCTTCTAGAAATTGCGATTATTAGAAAAGTGACAGTCTCCTTTTTCTTTCTTTTGCTTTCAAACAGCAACAATAAATCTTAGCTTTTAGGGTTGGTTTTTTTTTTCCTTTCCAGCCCCTGACACAGTTCTGGGAATCCCACCCGAAGCTGGGCTGGATCTGTTCCCCATGACAGGCACTCGGGTGCTGGCGCGGGGAGCCGAGTTCACGTGCGTAGCCCCTGTTTGCCTTCACGGGAGGAGCCTTAACGAGAAATATCTTCTCTCTCCAACAACGCTTCATCATTTAAAAGTTTATTCCAAAGGTTTAACTCCATAGCTACCACCCTGCAGCACCCCCGGCCCCAGCCACGCTCCTGTTTTGGCAGCCGAAAGTCCGGATGCGAAGCATCTGCTGGGCGCAGGGCTCGGGCAGCCCGTGCCGCAGCATCGCGGGAGGTAACGTCACAAATCACAAACCGCAACACAAAAGGTATTAAGGCAGGGGGAGGGGTGGTGGGGAGGGGAGGGGAACAACAGCAACAACAAAAAAGCAACCCCAATAAATCAGCCGCCTGAGGAAAGGGACGAGATGGGCACCGTGGCTGCGCTGCTCCGTGGGTGCCGAAGCAACTTGCTTTCAAAAAGCCCTGCGAGCACCAGCAGAGGTGGCTGAGCGGGATTTGCGGCGGTTGTCGGCATCTCTGCCACCTGCGCGTGTTTCTGTGCACCACGGGCGTGTGTGTACACAGAGTTGTGTGTTTGCCATATGCGCGTCCCCTGGAAAGGAGGCACCGCTGTTGGTGTCGCTGAAATCCTGCGTTGAACCAGCCGTCGGGTTAGAGCGATGCTCACCCACGACTGAGAATGAATTGTGAAGCCGTTCAAATTTAGTCGTGACTTTTGTTTTGTTTTCTTGAATGAAATAATTGAACTTAGTCCCTGATTATTATTATAGGGCAGGAAAAGGATGATTACAGAGGCAGCGCTGGAAAACAAAGCTGCCGTTACGTGTTTAATCCACTTGAGGAAAAGGGTTCTCAGACTTACTGAACTGGTCTTGTTGCTCTTTCAAAAGCACTCATTTTTGTGGGTGTTTTTTTTTTTAAAAAAAAAAAAAAAAACAAATGCCAGTTAATTTGATTTATAATATGGAGTGTTAATGGAACAGAATCATAAAGAAAAAATCCCTGCTCCGAGCGCACGCGGTGTGTGCTGTTGCTCTGCGTCGTCTTCTCTTTAATTAGTGCAGAACGGCTGGACAATTGTAAGCACTAACAACCCCCACTAAAAATCAAATGCACTTCGTCCTGCGTGCCATTAGCATCTAAATAAAAGTTTTTAAGATGGTCACCGATACACAGAAAGAAAAGAACCCTCTGCTCTTTTTTTTTTTTTCTCCCCTTAATTTTATTTTATTTCCAGAACAACAACTGCCAGAATATAGTAAGCGATGTTTTAAGGGGAAAAAATCCTGGCTGTAAATGTGCACAATATTCCACATTATATACATGTCATTTCTGAGCACTGTTGGAACGATGCAGTGTCAAATCTGTATGACAGATTGAGGTGAAAGCTGGGAAGAGAGAGCCTGTGAAGAAACAGCCCTGACTGAGTCAGGCACCCTATAGAATTTATCCTGCAGGCTATAAGTAACCGGTTTCATCACATAAAAGGAGGAGTGGAAGAGGGATAATTGTCTATTAATTTGGGTCTGGGCAGCGCGCCGGTCTAACAATGCCATCTAGCGCTGCCGGCCCCCGGGGACCCCAGGGACCCTAACCCAGCTGGGAGCCCCCAGCCCAGGCTCTGCCGTGCCACCCTCCTCCCCCCAGTGCTCCCCCAAAAAGGGCAGCGTCTGCGCCCAGACCGGCCCTGCTGCGCTTCTCTGAGCTGGGAGGAAAAACCCAGCCCACCAAAAACTTCTCAGAGAGCTGTGTTTTGGGACGAGGCTCCCGCTGTGAAGAAGCACCTAGTAACGGTTCCTACTGAAATTTTCTGCCCTCGTGGGTCGGTAGGTGCGTTAAGCAATTCCCTCGAATTAGGAGCCCCAAAAGAAGGCAAAACAATGGTTTAAGTGCAATTTGTGTGGACGCTCTTAACTTCTCCCAGTGTATGCAGCGCTTGCATGTGAGCATGACTGATGTGTGTCAGATTTATTTGGGACTGGAAGGGAGGAATTGCCACCAGGAATAAGGAAAAGGCCGGCAGTCCTAACTGCTGAGCAGCCGTGTAGCGGTGTGCAACTCTCTTGTTTATATTTGTCATTATTTTTTAAAATTGCTTACATTTCCTGATTCCCCCTGCCCTGTTTTTTTTTTTCTTTGCTCCCACTCATAGTAACGATTTAATGATAAAACATCCCGGCTTCACAGACCTGGAAAGCAACTCCTGACTGAGCTCCCTTGGGAGATGGAGAAGCTACTGGTCCCTCCAGTGAGGAGGACCATGAACACCCACCCCTTTGGGGGTCAGCTCGTCCCAGAGGAGGGTGTCCAAAATGAGCAGGGGTGCAGAAGGGCAGCCAGGGAGCTTGGGCACTCAGAGCTGCTGGGGACAGCCCCGGAGACATCAGTGCACTGCGGATGAAAACAAAATGATCTTTGTTAAAGCTTCATCCTCATCCCAAATTCTGGGTGATTTGGGCAAAAGCAGGCTGCTGCTGGTGACGTTTTGGAACTCTGGGCTTTGCCTGCCGTTGGTGCAGTGGATGGAGGCGCTGCCATCGATGAGTGGTTCCAGTGTCCACCCTGGCCGAGCACGGCTCTTCCCCAGCGCCTCTCTGGGCACCTCTGCCCGTCCACGATGCAGACCTGAGAGCCGCTGCTCTGGCGAAAGCGAGCCCTGCAGATCCTGCCTCGCGCTTGGAAATGAAAGAAAAAATCTTCCGGAGGCGCCAGGGAGCGCAGGAGGGCAGGGAGGAGCAGGAGGGAGCGGCACACGACCACAATGGAGCGACTTTTCCCATCCTTTGCCATTTTTTTAAATGATTTTTTTAATAATAACAATCTATCACTCTGGCTGTTAAACCATGGCGAGGTAGTGTAACCTCTCATCTAACACGGACGTACCCGTGGCCCGGAGTGAGGCTCTCCTGGGACCACGGGAGGCTCAACCTCCTTACTCTGGGTCAGATTTTGGGAACTGTGGCTGGGCTGAGCTTCCAGTACACGGGCTTGGTTGAAAACCCAAGCTTTCATTGTTGGGGTTTTTTTTATTTTTTTTTTTTTAAGAAGTTCTGATATTGATATGTCTTAAAAATTTGGACAAATAGCACCAGGTTTGTGGGTGGTTTTTTTGTGGTGTGGGTTTTTTGGAGTGTTTTTTTTTGCCTAAATCCATAGTGTCCGAAGCAATCGCTTCGGCAAGGCTGAAAGATGCCATTCGTCTCAGGAAGGCTTTTGCATCCGCTTCTTCCCATGGAACGCACAAAGGAAGTTGTTTGGATTTTTTTGAAGCCGGGGCCCTCTCGCAAGGCCCGGTACTGCCCAGGGTGATGGGGCCGGACATTTCAGGCTGCGCCACCACCCGCTGTTCCCGACCTGGGAAACGGGGCTGCACCCATGGATGCACCGGGCGATGCGGGGCGCAGAGCAGGGCAGCTCGGGGCGGCGGGGGGGGGGGGGGGTGTTTCCTGGGAAATCTGCCTGCGTTTTGTCAGAAAGAAGTGACCAAAACCAGCAGGTCCCGACAAGACATTTCGATTTCATCCAGATGGCATTTTTCTGTTGGAAAAATATTCCATTAAAAAAAAAAAATAATAATCCTGAGTGGTCCTGCAAATACTAATGGTTCACAAGCTCCATCCAAATTCCTGCCACTCGTGTGTGTCCACGCGCTGCCGACGAGCTCTTCCAGCGAACGTCGTGCAAATCATCTCTACGGAAGCGATGCGGCTGCATCGAAACCTTCTCCGGCGCGCTCTTCTGCAAAGCGGCACCAGCTGAGTGCGTGGCAGTGTTATTTAAAAGAATATTCTTGGAAGGAATAAATCATAGGCTCTATTAATCTATCTCGAGGTCAGGGCGAGGACGCAGCCGGAGCGGTGTTTGTGGGGGCTGCGGTGACTTTTTTAGCTGTCCTGGAGAGGCTGGAGACAGCCAAAGAGTTTCTATTGCTATTATTTATTATTTTATTAAGAACTCCAGAGGTACTGCTTCCTCAGAGAGGTGGATGGATAAAACGATGCTTATAAGTGCCCTTAGATTAATTAATGTAGCTATAACAACTTTATTACAGAAATAGCAAGTGAAAGGCTGATATGTACCATTGCTTATCACGGAACACTTAAGCTACAGCTGTAATTGTTTATGTGAGCATCAATCTTTCCTACAGGTTTGGACTTGGTTCAATTCCGCAGCTGTTTCGCAAAGCAGAACCTTTACTTCGCTGAGGTTTTATTTTTATTCCTACTATTAACTAACCCAGCGAAGACTGACAGAGGCTAGCAGGGCTTCCCCCTTGCCAAATGCAATTCAGCAGCCTGCGGATCACAAACGTGCAGCCAGGTGGGTGCGAGCCTGTCCCCTCACGAACCCCAGGCGAGCGACGTTTGTTCATCCGCTGTGTTTAGCACAAACCAGTTGTCCTCCTTCACTGTCAGCAGGGTGGATTGAGGAGGGCGATTTCCTAGAAAACAGTTAATCTTTAGCAAGAAAAATAATTTTGATGAAGTTTGACATTCGAGTAGATGAACTTGAATAGGTGAAGAAAGCGCAGACACATCAAACACAGTGCTAGGAGTGTAGGCACCAGGCCAATGAAAATAGCCATTGTATATGGTGGATATATCCCCTCGGAGGTTACAGAGTCCTTACCATACCTGATCAAAGCTGTGGCTGAGTTGGGCTGAACGCCTGCTAGCAACTTGACAGAGAACTAGAAGTGGATAGACATGGCGATACGTAATATGTTTGATCTAAACCCTTTTTATTAGTAAATTAATATTTATGATCAATGAGCGGCACTTGCATTTCTTCTTTGCCAGTTCTCACCCTGCCGCAGCCATGTGTCACTATTAATTTACTGATATCTGCATATTTTCAGAGCATTACTTTTTTTTTTCCCCGTCTTGCTCGGTATTTATATTGGGGATCAACTGATCGATCTGCCTGTCTGGTGTCACAGGTTAGTAAGGTGGCACCGTGCTATTGTCACCGGCTGCAGCCCGCGGCTCCAGGGAATTGCGCGTGCACAATGCTCTGAGAGTCCGATCTTTAATTACTTTGCTGGCGAGCTCAGTGATTCCCAGCACTGGGCTGACGGGCACGGTATCCTTCAGAGGCAGGGCGTGCGCTGGCGGGCATCGCTGCCGGAGCGGGCAGCATCCCCCACGTAGCGCTGCCTTCATCCCAGGGCGCTTGCCGGTCTGCGTGGCCATCTCCTTGTCACCTTGAGCGTGCTTCCCGGTGTTCCTTTGCCTCCTGGCTCCTGCACCAGACCCTTTGTGGTTGGCGTTACCTCCATGGCCTCTTTGTCCCAGCCTTCCTGGCTGGACCTCTGCCCTCAGCGCTATCTGGGCTCGGTAGGAAGGCTTGATGGACCAGCTCCATGGGCTTGCACCGGGCGCTGGCTGCTTTTTCCCCGCCACGTTCTCACGTCGAGTTTAACCACTTCTCGGGGGACTTCAGTGGCCACGTTTGTGGGCTTGTGACCAACTTTGTGCCTGGCAGCTCCTGGTCCCAGAGGTTCACCCCCAGCTCTGTGCCCTCCTTCCCGCTGCGGGTCCGGAGGGGCCCAGGTTTGCGGCTGGTGGGATCCGGCTGCGCATCGCACAGGACAGGGACTGTTTCTTGTCAAGTGGCGCGCAGGCATGGAAGAAAAAGTGTTATTTAACTTTTCATAGCATCCAGTGCTTTTGCCCTATAATGATATTTCTTCATTGCCTCCATTTATTTTCATAAAAACAATCCTGAAGGACAGCTTTGGGAGGGGAGGGATGGAAGGGGGGGGGGCTGTGCCCTGCAGCACCCACCGGCCGCATTCCTGGTGCTGCAGCTCCATCTAGCAACCGGCCTGAGGAAGGTGCTGAGCCCCGGCCACGGGTGGGGGGAAAGCGGCCACAGCCCCCTCCTCACCGCGGGGATGCGGGGGGATGCGGCCGCAGGGTCCCTGCCGCCAGCCGGCCTTCCCCTCCCTGGAACCTGCAACCCCCTTCTTGTTGACTGCAAATTGCTGCGATTAGTCTGATTTGGGTGGGGTTTTTTTTTCTTCTTCTTTATTTTTTTTCCAAGTTTATGCAAGTTTTCTGAAATGCCAAGCTGGGAGCAAGCTGTGCGGCATCACAGCTTCGGGTGGGCACAGGACCAAGCTGCTGGGCTTTCTTACTGTCCCCCTCATGTCACGGGCTTTCAGAAAGAGTTCTTTGCTGGCTGTGAAGGGAGAAGTTAAAAGGCCCTTCTCGCCCATGTCAGAAAAATTCAGGCCCCACGCGTTGGTGGGGGCTGCGCAGTCATTACCCACGATCGCTCTTCTGTAGCGATGCAAGGAGCGTGTTTAGCAGAGCACGGGAACGTTCACATTCGGATCTGGCTTGTGCCAAACTATTGGGTGCTGGTGCTGTGCAGAAGGACAGTCTAAACCCTCTCCGGCCAGTCGATGCTGGCGGTTCCCACTGCCCGCTCCCGCTCCCTGGGTCTTGCTCGGAAGTTCTTTTGCCCGTTGGAATAAACACGTAAACAATCCGCTCTGTAAGATGCTGTGAAACTTTCTGTGCGTTAAATAATGTAATTCAGTTTAAATATCAGTTCATTATCTGTTGCTTGGTAAATTCTTTATCACTGGCAGCTGATGGGAGCTGATTACGATGAGTTGCAGCTCGCTCTTATTAATTGCAGTTGATTAACGTAGTTTAGTATTACAGATACCCTTTCTCTACTGCTAGATTTTGCTGGTTTTCAGCGGCTCTGAATCCCAGGTACGTGGGGAAATACCTCCCTCTAGTGCTACCGTCGGTATTTCTTTGTGGAACCAAATACACTGTCTTTGACAGCACAAGGGCTTTATATTAAGTCTGATCTGGAAAATGCTGAGATCGTTTTTGATGCTGTCTTCTCAGGCTTGGATCTTAGGGCTCTTCCCGAAAGGGCTAACACTACTTTGAAGTAAAATACCACGTACTTAAAAGGCCAAGGGCAACGAAAGGGATAGAGGTGCGTAAAGGGAGACTCATCTGAGATGAACATTGCATGTCAAGGCATGAGAAATATAGGGTGCCAAAGCAGATCTGGAGGGAGAAAATTGGTGTTCTGCTTCAGGTGATCTGAGTTACAATTTAAAGTTCTTCCAAACCAGTGACTTCTCTGAAAAAACTTGAGGAACTGACAGGGAGGAAACACAAGACTTGCCCTAGAGCTTACCCAGGCTCAGCAGGGAACTGGTGGGACTGGGGACCGGTGGGCTGCTGGCACCTCCACCCACGGAAACCACCCAGGTACCATGGGGGCAGGTCTGTGGCTCTTCAGTCCTACCAGAAACCCAGCAGCAGGGTGTGCGTGCCCCGGGCTTGCTCAGATTTATGCCCAATGCTGGATGGGACAAAACCCTCAAACAATAACCAGCCCAGATCCTCCTGGTCTTGCCGGCTGCTTGGGGCTGACCAAAACCCTGCGATGAGAACTGTGGACGCTGCACATCTGAAACTCGAAATTACTTACAAACTTTCAGTACGGACATAAACCATGTTCTAATATATGTGTGAGTTGGAAAAAAAAAACCCACATGAAAGGGATGACTGTAGATGACTAGAATGGCTCTTTCCTGCCATTAATTTCCAAAGTTATTTCTCAAACAGTATGAAAACGCTTGCTATGTTAGCACTCTAAGTTAAGTGTCTCAAATGTGCATTTAATTTGGATTTAATAACACCATTTTTCCTTATGAAAACTCAGTCAATTATTGAAAGCATTTCTTGAGGTTTAGCAATTATTTAAGAGGTGCATTTACAGTAAAGTAATTAACTCAAATGGCATGTTCATGGAAATAGTATATTTAAAACAAATTTAAATATTTGTTAGAAGAAGAAAATATTTTATGCTACTATAATTTGACAATCTTCATGTTCATTGTCTCTAAAACTTTTTAGTATCATTTAACCACTTGATGGAGAATTTTCAAGAGCTTTGGGGAAAAGACTCTCGGGGGGGGGGGGTAATAACAATAAGTGCTTTTAAATGTGATACAAGTAATACAGGGGTAGGAAAAAAAATGTGACTGGCTCCAACAGTAACCAGCTGTCCCTAGTTTCTTTCTAAATTGGGGTTTTTTTTAATAGAGGGAAAAAAAAAAAAAAAAAGACAAAACATGAAGAAAAGGCAAGGGGAAGAAAAAACCAAAACCAAACCAAAAATCTCAATAATCGGTTTTACAGCTATTTGGACACTCATGAATAGATGATGAAATTTTTTTTTTTTAAATCGTCATTTTCTTTTTTGTCTCCTCTCTGCTGGTGCAGAAGGCAAGGCCTGGCTCGGGCAGAAAAGTTGGTGTATTTTCCCCAAACCTCTGTGTCACGCCAGTTCCTTTGGAGCCCTGCGGCCGAGAGCCCCATCTGCTTCGCTCCCCCGCGCACCCCCAGCTCAGCTGGGGTGAGAATCCCGGGTTTATTTCCCTGCTTTTGGGGTTCACCCTTTCTTGGCACCCTGACGAGCCCCCCCGCGCCGCCTGCCCACAAACGGAGCGGGCAGAGGCGCTGCAGAAGGGCCGCGCTCTGGCGCGGCGGGTGGGAGTCAGGAGACCCGTCCTCTCCCGCCGGTAGCCGAGCTGGAGGCGGCTCAGGCTGCGTTTTGCCCCGCTGGGGGTGTTGCCAGATCCCGTCCTCCAGCCTTTGGGCCCCTCCGCGAAGGCAGGCGCTTGTCCTGGTTCGGTTCCTCTCGTTTTTGCCATTCTCGTCGTTTCATCGTTGCTTTTTCCCCCCTGCCCGCTGCCCGTCTCCTCTCCCCGTGCCCTCCCCAGCAGCCCTGGGCAGCGGGTTTACCCGCCTGCAGCCTGGGCTCGCCCTGGCGTGGGGCCGGGGTGGTGGTTGCCGGGTGGGTGGTGTGAAGGGCAACGATGGTTGCATGCTCCTGCCAGGAAAGGCAAACAAAATATTATGATTTTTTTTAATAAATACGTAAAGCTGAGGCCATTTGCAAGAGGACGGCGTGCCCTGAACGAGGGGGAAGGCAGGAGGGGAGGCTGGCTGCGGTAAAGCAGGCATGAAATGACCTATTAGGGAAATGTAAAATAAACCCACTTCAGCACGACGGGTGTAGGTACAGCATCACATTTATTGGGCTTTACATTTATTATTAATGTAAATATTTCTCATCACTGCCTGCAGATAATTTAATTGATTAAAGAAGAAGAAATTAAATTAATTTCTCTCCTTTATCCTTTTAATTCTGGCATGCTCTTTCTTATAGCGTCTTCTGCTAATTTAAAAGAAAGAAAATTTTCCTAACAGAATTAAAATAGGTGTCTCAGAAATTGCCACCAAAACCACCTCCATCAGCACGAGGAGGGGTGTCGAGTTCCCAGTTTAACTACTGAGGCAAGTACCAAAGCGCGGCTGAAACCATCACAGTCCAGCGGTGGGACTGGCCGCAGAATTCAGACGCGCGCGTGGGACGAGCGGACGAGGAAACTCAACGTTGCCTCAAGAATGAGGGCTGGGGCGTCACAGATGGCAGAAGTTGACTTTAAAGCATGAGGCATCTGTGGAAAGTGATTCCCAGGAGCCGCAGGAAAAAGCAAGCCCCAGCACGAGGCCCCGCGGGAGGCTGGCTATTAGAAAGTACAAAGGGGTTTAAATCAATAGGGCCTCGTGTTAAATGCAGATAAGCTGCGGCGCAGCCTGGCGTTGGACCCGTGGGTGGAAACGGTACCGAGGGAGCAGATGGGGCACCGGGGGTGGCCCGGCCCACCGGCACAGCCAGCAGCCTCCATCACCCCGAGCCTGCCGGGAGCCAGCTTCTCTCGGCTAAAAATGCAGCCAACCCTCCTGTATCGGCTTTGTCCGTGCCGTCAGCAACCCCGAGCGTATTTGGAGATGTGGAGGAGGGATGCAGCTATACCCAGTGTTACAGGATTCCTCGGTGAAGCCACGAGGAAGCACAACGTCCAGCTGCTCTTACCCCAGCCCATGCCATAAGGGCTGATGCTGGGTCAGCATCTTCTTTCTGCTGCCTGGACTCCTTTTATTTTCTGTGGCTGCTTTATAGAAAGAATTGTGTTTGGGGGGTTATTTCTGCTAGGAAGTGTATTAATTTGTTCAAACGAGCAGAAGGAGCACAAGCAGAGTCAGGACAAGTTCCTTACCCCATTTGAGGGTTCACTGGAAAATGCTGCATTGTTCATCCAGGGTTGGGCAACTGCACTTGTAATACCCAGCAACTTGATCCCCAAAGGCATTTTCCTTATGCCGTGGGCTCGAACGATATTTTGTGTGGATGTGAGCTTTCTGCTGCGTTACTGTGGGTTCAGCCCTGCTCTTGGCCTGGTGAGCATCTCCTGCCATTCCCGCTGCCACCCAAAGAGGTTTTTGTCAGTGCTTGTTTGCAATATAGACTTCAAGGCTTTTTTTTTTTTCTGAATCTCATGTCTCACCGCAGAAATGTGTCCAGGTTTTGCTTGGGGATTTCCCACCTGGAGCTGGGCAGTGTGGTTAGCTTTCTGGAAAATGGGGTAGGTGCCACGAAGCAACTCGTGTGGTGGCTCGGGAGCGCCCTGGGGCTGGCCATAACCCCAAGCCTCTGCTGCAGCCCCTGGAAGATGGGCTTTCCGAAACGCTTGCTGGCCGGTGCGTGGCCCCGGGGTGCCATCACAGCCCTGCCCAGCCCTGGCACCTCCGCTGGCCTTCACAGCCGGGAGGAAGAGGCGTTCGGCCAGGGCGAGGACCCCCAAGCTCCCTTCGGGGGGCTGTTAGAGCAGCTCAGTTCTCACTGCCCACCAGAGACAGCCTCAGGTCTGCCCTGCTCGCCTGGGCCATGTGCAAGGGCAGAGGGTGGGCAGGGGCTGCTGCCCACCGCCTCAGCCTGCGGGTCAGGAGGCCTTCCGAGGGGTCGGTCTGTCTGTCCTTCACCTGCTGATGGGGACTGTGATTCCAGGGTGTCCCCCCATGGCAACCCACTAAGGGGAGCTCTAATCACAACGATAAACCCTGAGCTTGGGAAGGGGGTTTTTTAATTATTTTTTTCTTTGTGGATATCTTCCATATATTTGAATTCATAATTTCGTCTTCAGAGCACTGTCCAAACTACACATATGTTCGTAGAGTTAATTTTTCAAGAAATTTTGGGTTGTGCTTTCTCATTTGTTTTGTTTTCCCCCTCTCCCTTGGCAAAGGATTTAAAGGCTATGCTGTTTTGGGGTTTTAAACTCTTTTTGGACAGCAAAGTGGCAAATGACGTGGATGATCCTGTTTGGGGCTCCCCAGAGCAGAGACAGCGTACAGGTCAAGTTTACTTAGGAGTATTTAGGCCATAACCCTGCAAACGTGACCTCCGTGCGATTTCCCACCGCAGGGCTGGCTGCACCGCCACGGCAGGGGGAAAGGAGCCGGGTCCTTCTCCTTGAAGCATCAGTCATAAAGCTCCTTTCCTTGTTCAGAACAAGGGTGTGCCTCCACCGTTATGGGTCAGAAAGGTCTTTCCTTCTGGTTTTGAGGTTTGGTTAAAGTGGGATGTTTGTTGACATTTATTACATGTGCTATCTGCAACAAGATGCAACTCAGTGTCTGCTATGAGAAAAGTAAATTAATTCCTATGTAGTTTTAAGGTGACTTTTTCAACATATTAAAAGCAGGTGTAGGAAGAACCAAAGCAAAGGCTGAGTGTTCATAAGTTCTGTCTGACCATGAAGACCTACAAGGTGTTTACCGAACATTATTCTTCCCCCAGTGAGGAATTAGACCTCTTGATGCACACAGAAATGTTTTTTTAAAAGGCTCAGGTTTTGAACCCAGTTAAGTGTAGCCACTCTAGCACGTGAGCTGCTCCAAGATGGGGATGCTGTGCTTTAGGGCTTTCATTTTTCTGCTTATTCCCAGAAAGCAACTTCAAAACAGTGTTGGGTTTGTACTGGTTTCACACTGGGAATTTCTCCGAGGACGCTCCTCCACAGTTGTGCTCCGTGCGCACGCAGCAGCCCCTGCGCCCGGGCTCCCAGACCCCGGCCCATGGCACCTCCTGCAGCTATCGAGCACCTCCTGGGGAGCAGCAGCCCGGCCCCCGGCAGCATTCACCCAGTGCTTTATCTTCTCTGCTCCAGCTGGCAGCACGTGCTGCACGTACGTGGGGTCCGAATTGTCTTCCACCACCGTTTATGTAAACCTTTGGTGTCGGCGCTCGCACTGCTGTGCAAAACGCTCACCGTGCCGCTGCCTCCAAAGGCTCACCGCGCCTGCAGCTCGCCGTGCCCGGCGGTGCCGCTGCGGCGTGTCGCTCGGGGAGGTGGCCGTGCTGCTGGGGCGTGCTCGGGTGGGCGACAGCGCCAGCCCGGCCGCCTGGTGGGCACCCACGTTGCGAGGGCAGAGCCTCTCCTGCCAAACAGCTCGCTGAGGTCGGGAACGGAGAGAAATGAAACGTCAAAGTTCCCTTTGATACGTCTGCTGGTCCCAAAGCAAAGGCACGAGCTCATCGTGGGTGTTTGCCAAAGCAAAGAGCGAGACCGTACGTTCACAGCAGCGAGGAAAGAAGCAAAATCGGGAGGACTGTTGGGGATGCTACTGGCTCAGCATCTTAGCTCAACCGGCACTAGAAACAGAATTGCATCCCTGGTTGTCCCCATCTGGTATTTAAATAATTAGCAGGCAAATCTGTGCATTGTTGGTTGAGAGAGAGATTAAGGGGACGATATTGCTGCTAGCGCAGAGCCCTGGGGTTGCCTGCCAGTAGCTTCGTTAGTAACCAAGCGCAGGATTAACCTGTAATAACACAGCCGGGCTCACAAGATGATAATTTACGGATTTGCCCTGAATGTAAGCAATTTCAGCAGCCTGTAAAATTACAGAACTTAACATGTTTAGGAAAGGTTTATAGAAAACGTGTAGAAAAGATAACTACGTAAAGGACATAAATTAGGATTAAAAAGGCACGTCAGGAGAACATCGTTTCAGAGCTTCCCCCTGGCTGGCACTCAGCAGCACGTCCTTGCGGGGTGACTTCTGGCCGCTCACCAGGCTGGCTCGGCTGCAAGCACCCGCGTACCCAACCCGGCGTAAAAATAACTCAGAACACACGCAATAAATAGCAAATATTAAGTCACCCCATGATATGCTGCAGTCGGTAGTAAAGCCTGGTTCGGAGTCCTCCCATCACCCCAGTTTTTGAGGGCCGCGTATTTTTGTATACAGACATATCGATAAACACAAAGGAAAGGATATTAAGGGTGCAGAATAAACGAGAGCAGATTAAGGAAGGCCCTGTTAAAGTCATCCGTGCACCCCCTTGCACGTACAGGGCTTGGCACCTCTGCACCTGGGGGCTCTCGCGCTCTCTCCGCCTGCCGCGTCAGCTGGTGTCTGCTGGTCGGCACCAAGAGGCGCGGAGATAAGCGGCCAGGCCCCTCACACGGAGGACGTCTTTCTGTCAGCGCTCGGCCACCGGCGGGTGATCTCCCGTGGCCTTCGGGTTACTGGGTGAAGGGGATGGGGAGGAAGAAAACTGCCTGTTTCTTGTGGGGACCCCCCCCACGGTTCGTGCACCCCTTCCAGAGGGTCCGGCGCGGGCGCCGATCGCCAGGCAGGGCTGGTGCAGGCAGGTTGCGGTACCAGAGGAGTGGGAGGTCAGGCAGCCGGAGCCCCGGAGCTGCAGGACGGGGAAAAAGGAGCTGGGAGTTATCGTGCCAGCTCGGTGGGTTGGAAACCTGGCCGAGACCTCCTTGGCCCAGTAAATATTGTTAATGGTCATAGCTGAAAAATTAAGTTGTTCTGGGGGAACACCTTAGAAATGGCATGTTCTTTCCTCCAGTCTGGAGGCTTTTCAAATACTGTAAACACCTGATGTTTGTTTCATAGGGTCGTATTTTATGAAAAGCAGGAAAAGCTTTTGTTCTCTGAGGACCTAGTTTTGCTTTCCATTTTCACTGGCTCCAGCCAGATTTGGCAAAAACAAGGACCTCTGTTCTCACCAGGAGTGGTCTGAGGGGTAGTAGACGTCACATTCAAACCCTTACCTTACCCTGGGCCATACCTTTCTTTTAGGGCTAATTTTCAAATTTGGAAGTCGTTGTTCTCTTCAGTCTGGAGTGCTTCATCATCAGTCAGCAAAAATGAAACTCGGTAGAGCAAGAACAGCTGAGTCTGCCTCCCCATCCCCGGAGCACCATGTTGCTCGGTCAAAGGGAAAGTAGCGTGGGCAAAAATCATCCTGAACTACAGATTTTCCACTTGAAGTGCCTTGTATCTAAGGATGTGGCTTGGCTCTGGAGTACTTGACTTATCCCATGTTAAAGAGGGATTTTTATTTCATTAATTTTGACGTGAATTGCATCAGGCTCTGCAGAAGCTGGAGTTGCTTTCTTGCATCTTCTGCATTTTCTGGTAACTCACTCGTAACTAAGCCTTATCTAAACTGCTCAAGAGCGGCTCTCAAAATTACTTGCAGGGCATCACATGCTTCCAATGGGCTATTTTCGTCGTCGTTATCCGTGTGCAAGCAGTTTTCTGCTCCGTGAGCGGTCCACAGCCAGGGTGGCAGCAGATGCGTGGCAGACAGCCCCGAGGCCACCGCAGAGCGAGCCGGGGCCTGGAGCACGGCAGCGGTGCCAAGGGGACAGGGGCTGGGGAATTCAACGCGAAGGCCAGGACGCTCCCCAGAGGCCTGGCAGGAGCGGTGCCAGCTGGGGTGTAACCAGCCAGCACTCACAGCCGGGCTGAGAAAGGACGTTTTAGGTCTTGGAGGCCATTTCTTCCACACAGGAGCTGTGTCCGAGTCCCTGTGTGGGAACAGCCACGTGAGAGCTGTGAACCTCCATCACGCCTTCACTTTCCCAAATCCTTCGTGACCTTTCAAGTGACTTTTGTGGAGCAGTTTTGCGGTGAACGGCATCTTTGCCTCTTTTGTCCTGAAGCCCAGCTTCCGTAGATGGCTCTTAGCCCGGCAGAGGGGCTGCTTGGGCTCCTGGGGACCCACAGGGCACGGTGCTGGGGGGACGGCACGGTCCCCTCGCACGCGTCAGCCCCTTCACCCCAAAAATGTCAGGCTTCCCCTTAGCTGCTCCTGTCTCAGAGGTTATATTAAGGTTGCTCCAGTTCTTGAAAACTACTTTTAATTGAAGTGTTGATCTATAGTGGGAAAAAACCCCCTAGGGAGCAGTTGTCCAGTTAATTGCACAACCCCACCCCACCTTGCTTACCCCAGGGTACGTCCCCATCCCACTGCAATTCAGAGTGATTCTTGGTGGAAATCATGGCAGGAGTTGGCTTCCCAAAGACATTGAGACCTTGGCGGTGCTTTGGGACGTGGAAGCTGGGACAAGCTGAGGGACCGTGCCTTGTCAGAGTCCTCTCCTGTTCGACACGAGGACTTACGGCCATCCCTCTGCCCGGGGATGGGGAGGGAAGCAGAGCCAGTGGCTCAACGCAGACCTGCCCAACCGTTGCTTTTTCACCAAAATGCTGGGATACAAGCCTATTTCGCAGTGTTGTAATTTGCCAAATATACTTTTTCTGTAGTGAGGAATATTTGACGAATTTCATCTGGCTGCAACTAAAATAACATTTCAAATGTGCTATATATAGGCGGTTTTTTTCAGTTACTAACTAGAGCAGCGGTTTCACAGGGGGCCGGTGGAAGGGCGCCGGAGCTTTCGGACCTGAACCACCAACTCCCTGCTGGTGCCTGTGTCAAAGGTACGTCCTGGTGGAGGCCTCCTGGCCGAGTGCTGTGACAGCCCGTGCCCGTGCGATGGCCAAGCGGTTGGGAAAGGCTCTGAACGGGCTTTGGGCTGAGTTTATAAAAGGTGTGGGCAGCCAGCCTGCCTGGGGGGACGAACACCAGGAGCTGTGCCACAGAGGCTACCGAAAGGCCGTTCAAATACTAAGTTTTCTGGGAAGGACAAAAGGGACAGCAGCACTTCATCTCTATTTATGGTGCACAAACGCATGGCAGATGGCACTGCTTTTGTGTCTTCACACTTTCAGTGATGTTTAATTACAGGCCTATAAATAGCCGGGTTTACGACTTGCGGTCAGATGCTCTTTCAGCATGGTGGGAAAATAAGTAATAACAAGCACATCAAGGGAGAGGCTTTTTCTCCCTCCCTCCCCTCCAGGCAAGCGCCCCTGTAACCGTGACAGGATTTTCAGAGATGGGGGTTTCTGCCAGATTTCTGCCGTGCTCTGCTCTTCTCCAGCCACCCAAAGGATTTAATTTCAGCAGAAGGTTTGTACTCTAACCAGAGTGTTTATTACACACACAAAAAAATCTGGATGTGATGAGGTAATAGTTGGTCCCACGCACCCTTGGGTCTCACCTGAAAATAATCCAGTGGCAAAACGAACGCAGGCTGGGTACGAACCTGGTGCTTTGTTTGTAAAATGCCATCAAAGACTTTACCGGTCTGCCTTCGCCCTGTAAAAGAGCAGATATATTCTGTATTGCCCGACCCTGTTAAGTCATTCAAGTGAAGCCAACACCAACAGCTTGGCTTTTGCGAGTGAAAATTGCGACCTCCTCGCTATAATATGATTTTGAAGGAAAATCGTACTTGATAGCTTCCACATGTTCACAGCCACATGGAAAATATGTTTTTTCTCCGAGAAAAAACCCCAGGACAGGGAAGAGCAAGAGGGTGGAAGCAGATTTCCAGGCTCAGGAGCAGGCAGAGGGCAATCAGCCCCAGAACATCTCGTGCTTCGCTTTTACTCCTTCTGCCTTAAATGCTCTGCCGCGTGAAGATCAAATAACTGTAATTAGGGGAAATAACAGTCAAAGCAGCGTCTTCTTCGGAGACGCCTCAGCTTTGTCAAAAGTGATGCTCGTGCTCGCGGGGCGGCTCATTTCAGCAGCCGACGTGACGCTGCTGGGGCCAGCGCGGGGGCTGCGGGGAGGCGATGCTGGAGCGGGGAGGAGCGCCCGGGCAGCCGGGGCTCGTGTGCTGCCAGCGCGCCGTTACAGGTGAAACGAGCAGTTCTGGCACAAGGTATTTCACGAAGAAAATTGGCTGTCAGAGTAAAAGCAATGTAACGCTCGTTGTCGGAAAAGTGGGGAGAAAGAAACTTAAATGCGAGTTAAATGCGAAGCCAACTATAAAACTAATTTAAACCCGACATTTAAGCTTTTCAAGCTGCTTGTTTCTCATCGATGTGGAAATTTGAACGTTGGGTAAAGCACTTGTAAAATCAGCTGTTCTGCTCCAGTGGCTACAGATCGTACCAAGGACTTAATGTGTTGGCACGGCAAATTCCTGGTTAAAACCGGGGGGCGGGGGATGGTCCCAAAGGCGCTGCTTTGGCATCGCACGCCCCTCGTTCTCGCCAAGACCAGAGCCCAACCCCTCGTGTTTCAGCGCAGGGTCACGTGTTCTGAGAGCAGGAACCGCAGGGAGGGAGATTTGCCGCTTAATGAAAATGTCCTCTGATCCGTGAATTGCAACACGTAAGTTTTGAGATTACATGTATGAGTTTGCCCGCATTTATTAATGTATCAAAACCTGAAATAAAATTAATTGAATTACAGTTTCTAGACAAGTTTCATTTTGTTTTCTGTGTTTTGCTGCAGGTAGCCACCAAGTGCTTCCCAACGTGAAAGGAGCACGAGGCAGGGCACGACTGATAGAAGCGCTTGCATGTCTGCGGTGCTGCACGAAATGAGGTTTCCCATTGAGATCT
This sequence comes from Leptosomus discolor, assembly GCF_034619465.1. Lineage (NCBI taxonomy): Eukaryota > Metazoa > Chordata > Aves > Leptosomiformes > Leptosomidae > Leptosomus > Leptosomus discolor. Next base: position 1,330,806 of record NC_141395.1, read on the forward strand.
AACCTGAAGCTCTGCTTGTCCGTGGGCAAATATTGCCATGTGGCCTCTTGCGAGCTCCTCTGTTTCACTGTCTGTAAAACTGGTGATAACTTAGCTCTCAGTGGAGATAAATTCATTAACGCTTGGGAGCATTCAAGTCCTCAGTGATGAGTTAGTAGGAAAGACCCTGGGAAAATAAAGAATTCTCTTACCAGCCTGTGATGACAGACAGTAAATAAGGCACGGATGATGTGCCTGCATACAACATGCAATGTCTCCTGCTGCACGTGCCCCCACGTAAGGCGGATAAGATGTAGTGAGTTCTCTAACCAGGTCTTCCAAATGACTGCTGTCACAAACCGGTGGGGTCTTCGTAGGATGGAGTGAGATCATGGGTACTGCTAATAGCTTAGCAAAGCACAATACATTAGCTTAATTTGTTGGTCAGACCGAGCCAATACTTAGCTTGTAGATATTGACTGTAGAATAATTGTGCTAGATCTTCGTCAGAAGCAGGAGGCTGTAATTATAAATCGTTGGTAGCCGGGTCCGTCCTTAGGGACCCCCACTGACAAGGGAAGGATGACCTCCTCCTGCCCCACGCGTCTGGCCTCCTTCCTGCAGCAGTGGCCAGTATTGAAGATCCATCTCACTGAGTGTCTTTGCGATATTGACTCATTTATATTATTTTGTATTTCCTTTTTTCATAAATCTCTCAGATTTATTTTGTTTTCTCTTTTTTTTTTTCCTTGCCATGTTGCTTTTTTTAGTGTCAATAATCACCTAGCAGCTGGTGCTTAGCTAACTTTGTGACCATAATTATCCGTGATTAGATAATTATGTCACTCCTCTTCCAGAATAGAATCCACTTCACCATTGGGCTAGTGCAGAGATGATGTGTTTGGTAGAATATTGTAAGAAATCGTATGAATTACTCCACAGGGAGGAATAGATAAATACTCAAGTGTTATATTTAGCGAAAGTCTGGCTTGGATAGCAACCTGCTGTATGAAACTCCTAAATCTGTGCTTGTGAGTATTGTGTCTTTGCGTGATGGACCTAAGCCGTCCCCTGACAAGGTCTTGCCTTTGTTTCCACACCCATTGCTTCGCTGGTACTTATTTAGCCAGTGCCCAGCAGCCTTCTATCACGTCTTTGGCTTTTAGTGAACATGCATTAAAAAGTGGCCACTACCGTGCTAAAATAAAACCCCTTTAAAAGCCAGTGTCCCGCTCTGTGCCCCGTTTGGGTACCCAGCCTCTACATCACACAGGATAGGTGAGGAAGGACAGATTTCGGCTGCCACCAACACAAATTGCAAAGCAGACGTCTTCCATTTCATTTACAGCTGAGCAGCACGACCCATGAGGAAGGTCGTGTTTGAGGATGAGCTCCGGCAGAAAACCACAGCTCGTGAACGATGTTCTCTCTAAGAAGAAATAGAAATTGCTGAAAATGCCTGAAAAGTAGGAGAACAGACATCAATTTTTGATTTGTACCTTGATGAAATAAATTTCTGTACAGGAGACTGGTACCCTAAAAACTAACCAGTTCATCTGCCTCCCCAATTTATTAAAAAAAAAATTAAAATAAAGCCACAATGCCTTTGATATAGTCATATTGCCCCCTCCCCCTTTTAATGCCTATACTCCATGACAGATCCAACACCATTTGTGACCTCTGCTTTGAAGGCTGTTCAAGCCCTACCAGCACCTGCACTGCTATTTTAGGTAGCTCAGGGTGAATATTCGTCGTGCGGCAGGGTAGGGCAGATGGAAACCAGAACAACCTTAATGAGCAAACGCACTGGTGTGGCTTGAAACTCGACAAAGAGGGTGTTTGTCTGAATCGGCTGCGGAGGACAACTGAGAGCCAGGAACAAAGCAAAAACGTGGAACGTCTCTGTAGTGATTAAAGTGACTTTGAAATCTTAAGGTAGTCTCCTATTAATTACAGGAGGCCGCTAATTGCATTGGCCTCCAAACCTGTAATTCAGTGAGAGAAAGCATTGCAGGATGTGTTCGGGGCCGTATGAACTAGAATGCAGCGTTTGTACCAAAGGAAGCTGAAACAGAGCGGTAATAAATGTAAATATCATCCTTAAATTCTAAATACGCAAATACTGCAACAACCCCGCACACAAAGACACAAGGAAAGCATCCCTCCGTGTCCCGCTGCGCTAGCTGCCCTGCGGGTGGGAGGGATGCCCCGTGAAGGCTCTGTGGGAGGCCTGAGCCCGGGATGAAACCCCCTGGCAGGCGCCAAAGCACGAACACCCGCTCCCCGAGAGCGGCGGCTCCTCACAGAGAGGACTGCGAGCTTTCTGAAGACGGTGGAAGCTTTCTCATCAAGATCTAATCGAGTCATTAAAGAGTAAGAATGTATGAATAGTTTTTAGAAGAGTTTTTGCATGTCGTTTCCCTGTGCCGAGGTACCGGTATGTCGTTCCCCGTGAGTCTCGCTGCTCTGTCACCGGGCACTTTTTTAGGCACAACCTTCACCAAGTACAACGCTTTGCAAAGCGGAGAGGAGAGCAGTGAGGATGTGTGCTGAACTGCAGAGGTCAGGAGAACCTCCAGTTCGATGTGATACAGAGGCAGGTTTTAAAAATTATAGACACTGAATGAAAAAACCAGTATTAATAGAATAAAGCAATGTTAAAAATCAGTTAAAAACAAATTTAAAAAAAAAAAAGAGGTGATTTTTTCTTGAACTTGATCTTTGAAGAAGCAGCCTCTGCTGTACCACGGAGGGCAGACAACAAACTTTACCTGCCCTGTACTTCTCTCCAGGTTTTGTCACAGCTTGGTATTGCCTCGTAGGGCCCAAAGCAAGTTAGACAAGAAATTGCTGGCTCCCTGACACTGCCAATGAATGCCCCAGCCGTGAGTCGGCTTGGGAAAAAAAAATTTTATACCAGTTTTCACGTTGAATTGACGTACTACGTAAGTATTCAACAAATAATTGCAAGAGATAGCTGTTGCTGGTTAACTCAATAGCAGGAATTGTTAATGGCTGGTTTGTTTGCGAGACAATTGATTGTGATAGCCACGGGCGGTGCGAGGGGAGCCATGAAGCTGGGGGGGCTGAGGGTCGGCAGCGCGGCACGCCGTGGGAAATGTCGTGCTCCAGAAAAATGACGGTACCTACAGCCGAAGGGCTTCTCGTTGAAAATAAAGGTGATTATTGGGAGAGAAATGGTGCGAGCACCCAACCCACGCGCCACCGTGGTACCGTCAGGCGCCACGTCGTAACGGCTGCGCTGCTTGGTCGGCACGTGTGGGGTGGGAGCAGGGGAGGGGAGGGCTGGCCGGTGTGTGGTGACATTAAGTGAATAACTCCTGGTTTATCCGCATGTGCAATGGCTGGAAGATGGGTTGAGAGCATTTTGTAGCGGCGTGTCGCTATCGCTGCGCGCGCCAAGCCGTCCCTGTCGTCATCTTCAGGCTCTACCCATCCTCTGCTTCTCGAGCTCTTGCCAACGAAAAAGCACTTTATCCAATCTTGTATTTAGTACGGTGTATTTAGTACAAAGATATTCAGTCTAAATATAAAAAAATTGTTATGCAGCAGGGTGATCTCTCTTTGATTGGGATTTGATTGATTATTGCTTTCCCTTAGAGAAATTCTATCAATTCCCTTGTTAAAACAATTTGGAATGCTAATTGGTCATGTTTTCGTATTTTGAAGGCGCAGCGCAAACCTGCATGTCTTGTTCTCGCTGCCTAGAAACTGGTCTTTCTGCCTTGGCAGCATTTCAGACCCAGGGTGTTTTGGTTAAAGAAAAACAGACTGTATCTTTTTTCCCTAGAAAAATCAGGCTTTTAATTGCTCTCAAAACTAATTACTATGCTGGGTGTACCAGTGCGGCCAGTTGACATTTTAGCTACGGCGTTGGCTCTCTGGCTTTGACATTAATGACATCTCATGAAAATGCTAATGTGTTCGTGCGAGATGATCCTGCTTATTAAATGTATTTCACTGATTTGCAGCGCGTGTTGTTGAAAACACGTATTCCCCCAATCAAAGCTAAATGTATTTTATGCTCTTTATGTGACTCTGCTGCTAATCAAAATTAATCAAGGCCAGATCTTTTGATTAGATTTTTTACTGTTGTGGCTACAATTAGGCTAAAGAAGACACTCCAGTCTTTAAGGTAGGTATATTAATTTTGTACGGGCTTTGGGAGGGTAACTTTTAAACGGACATGGCTGGATTTTCCGCCATTGTTGTAGCAATGGATCGGATGATAGCTGCAGCACCCAAGAACTGCCGGACGAGGACTGGGAACATCCGCCTGACCCACTCACAGCTGACGTGCAGGTGCTGGTGCCTCAGAGGTGAGTTCGGTTGCTTGAATTCCTGCAGTGTCGTTAAAGGATCTGGGTCGGACCTGGGAGCGGGCTGTTATTTTATGGCTGTTAGCTTAAAGGGAAATACATAACACGTCCAGAAAGGCAAGGGTTGCCACCAGGCTGAGCAGGATGCAGGTCCCGGGTGATGGCACCCACCACGTTACACGGAACCTGCGGTGTTGTACGTACCATCGCATCGAACGCAGCTACGGGGTGGGGTAGACGTGCTCACGGAACAAATTGCAGTTTCTTTTTCTCCTGTAATCTTGCACACACGCCGGTTTCAGGTATCGTGGGGTTCCTCGGCATAAGGGAATCAATTTTTAACCAGCCGAGCAGCAAGGTGAAGGAAGCTGTAATGATTTCCTATGGCTTCGATGTTTCTCTCCTTCTGTTTTGTGCTACAGAGGAAATATCATCTTGAATGCTGGAGCCAGCAAACCTCAGCAGGATCATTAAAAGTGAAGTTGCTCCAAACGAATTTATACCACCTGATCTAATGGAGCAGTCAGGGCCCGTCTAAAAACTAACTGATTTTTGCAGTGAAATGAAACATAATTCATTAAAGGATTTGTTTGTTTCATTAGGAATTTTCTGAGTTTGCAGTATATCTTGTCCTGCAAATTAAAGCCAAATTAAAACCATAGAGATTTTCATTAAATATCTTATTTTAAAGCACCTAAACCATTTTATAATTTCCTAAAACATGTTCTGATTTAAAAAATAATGGGATTTTGAGATTTATTTTTCCTTTCTTCAGCAACTTAACTTGGTGGGCTTTCTATTTTCTACTAAACTACTACCACTAATTCCGCTGGCACCATGTATAGAAAATGCAAACAACAAAAAAATAGTCCTTCTGTATGCATATAAACTAGTTTATATCTACAATATACATACAGATATCCCGTAATATACCCATGTAGAGAGAGATGTAAATAGCAGATGAGGAAGCAACCTGATCTAGTTGAAGGTCGTAGGATCACAGAATGGTTCGGGCTGGAAGGGAAGGGACCTTAGAGGCCATCTAGTCCAGCCCCCTGCAGCGAGCAGGGACATCTTTAGCTGGATCAGGCTGCTCAGAGCCCCGTCCAGCCTGACCTTGAGCATTTCCAGGCTCGGGGCATCTACCACCTCTCTGGGCAGCCCGTGCCAGTGTCTCACCACCCTCATTGTAAAGAATTTCTTCCTTATATCTAGTCTAAATTTTCCCTCTTTTAGCTTAAAACCATTACTCCTTATAATGATGTCCCTGCTCATGGCAGGGGCAGTCGGACTAGATGACCTTTAAAGGTCCGTTCCAACTCCAACTCTTCTGCTTCTCTGATGATTCTATGATTATCATGGCAGCATTGCCTTAGGTGGGATGTGGGAATTGCTAGCTCCTGGTAACCAGTAGGGCTGTCTCTACCAGCCGTCACCCAGAGACTGACCACTAAGTCCTGCTTGGGAGTAGAACAATACCTGAAACAACTTCTCTTCAGTTTTTAATTACGTTTTTTTCCTCAATTTCTTAAAATTTAAAGAAATTTTTTAAGAGGCAGACTAGAAAAGATGTAAAAGGTCCATGAGAACTGTCTTCCTCTTGAAAACGATGTTTGAGGTTTGGAGAAAACGGGGCAAAGGAAAGCCCTAGGACCTGGTACGCCAGGGGTTCATTCTCCTTGCAAAACCAGTGTGCCCCTGAGCCTCTGAGACGAGGGGAGTCATTTCCCTGGTGTGGCGGCACGCGGACTCTTGATGCTGAGGGCTGAATGTGTCACCTTCCGCAGCCTCCCTGGAGAAGCAGAGCTTGTAATTCCCGTGAAGTACGGTGAGGCTGGGGCGTACCCAGCCCCTCCGGGCAGGGTGATGCTCCGTGCAGGATGTCCCTCTTCCACAGCAGCGAGCTGCGACCTGTCGGAGTCGTGGATTCCAGACTAGCGAGCCTTGGAAAGGTTCAAGGTTGAGGAGAAGTGAAATATGGCATGTGTCAAGAGTTCAGTTAAAGAGGGAACGATGCAAAGTCCCTCAGATCATTTAAACAATAACTCAAGGGGGTCTTCTCTTATAATAGGTAATTACCAAAACATTTCCTTTATATGTTCCAAAGGAAAAAAATGCGTGTACTCATCTATCACCTGGTTAATACCAAGGTTTGTAAGAAATACGAACAAGTCGTTATCGGGGTGAAACACGATTGCTATCTTCTTGACTCTTTAATCGTACAAATGAGTCTTTCAAAATCAATCTTGTTAGATGTTTCAAAGCAGAAATATTTCAAAATGTTTATTACCTCATACCAGTGTAAAAATATCTGTGTAGTAAAACTAGAAATCAAAAGACGCAAGGATAGCATCTGCTAAACCAAAAACCAGCAGAGCACTGGTTAGCCAACCTTGTGTGTCCCAGCTCGGATCAGAGGGAGGGAACGTGCTGGATTTAAAGGGGTTAAAACGCATTTTTAAACACAGACTTCTGTTTCACAGTGTCTAGTTCCTAAAAAACAGGGAACAACAGGTAGAAACGTTATTAATCTGGTCACAAAGCCGATTTCTTCAAGCCCTTTCTGCTCTGTTGCACACAAACCCAAGCCGAGCTGGGGGGAATCATGCACAGGATTAAGCTGAGCTCAAGGGGAGTCGTGCACAAGATTAAACATCCCGTGTTGCCAGCCTGGCCCTGCAGTGCAGAGGGGTCCTAGAAGCACTCTCCCGATCCCAAATCACGGCTGCGAGGAACATTTTTTGGCCATCTACTTTGTGATTTTTTAAATTTTTTGTTTAAAAAGAGTTTTAGGGTTTTTACTTGTTTCCTAGTAAGAGAGCTGGAGTGTCTTGTGCTGGGTGTTGCCCCAGCTTGCTCTTTTTAAAAGCTGCTAAGAGCAGTTGTGCGTGCACCCCCTCCCACGCAGAGCTGCTGGGGGGGCAAGCGATGGCAGTGCTCCCCAAATACACCATCATTGAAGTCCTCTCCTTAAAAAAAACCCAACAAAAGTCAAGCAAAACCCCAGAACGTCCCGAATTACATTCCCAGTGCAGAAAATGGTCCTTTATTTAGTGACGCAGCCAGTAGCGGTGGCCAGGGATGCTCTGGGTTAACGTGCTGGTGTTGCAGCTTTGAACTTAACCACAAGGTGAGTGCTGACCGAGGAGGAGGTGACCCTGAGAGGAGCTCGTGGCACCATCAGCTCCTCCCAGAAGGACCCCGACCCTTGTCCTCTCGTGTCTGGTGGCTGCACCATCACAGAGACCACGCCAAGGGCAGCCGCTGCCTCTGTCTGTACAGGTACGTCTCATGAGAGCATCTCATTTCTTAAAATAAGGCATATTTAATATAAATTGAAATAAAAGTTTATAAATGCTTTGCAGAAATCACAATGAAGAATTGCACAGACGCTTATTTTGTCAAAAAATGAAACCTGAAACATTTTCCCTCCTTGGTGAAAAAAGATGGCTACATAAAAAATATGGAAGTCCCGAAATTTGACCCCCTGCCTGTGTTGCAGAATAGTGATAGTCTGTGTACGTTATCTACCATATTGCACCATCCCCTCTACTGCTTGCTTTATTGCAAAGAGGTGACACGACAACAGCCACGTGTTCAGCTGTCCACAGACCCATCTTTTTATTATTTCGTGGTGTTGTTTAGCAGAGAACAAATGTGGGGGAAACACAGAAATGCTGAGCACTTGTTCAGCAAAATCAGAGTTCTGTTTCCACGTTGGGGTGTAATACTCTTAAGATCTTTGACTGTAAATCGTATGAAAGAGGCGAACACGTGGAAGAAGCTCTGAAGGCGATGATGGGTGCGCTGCGCCTTAGTGGAGCTCAGTGCCCATGGCCCGGTGCTCTGGCAGGCGTGGGCAGAAAGCTAAACCTCCTCATGGGACCCCCAGAAAGTCTGAACATAAAGCCCTTCAAAATATTGGTGGCTGCCTTTGGGTTTGGCTCTGTCATCAGTAAAGACGATGCTATTGCCATTCATGTTGTTTGATATTTATCCCTATTATCAGTCGATGGTTCCTCGGGAACAGCTGCAGAGCTCTGGTTTAAATGGGCTGGGTTTACCACTCTAACTTTACACGCACATTTGCAAACTGTACCCGTTAATTATGTACCTGAAACCTTGCCTGTGCCCTGTTTTGTTTGCCAACACCCTGTTTACGCTGCTGCTTTTTAAGCTGTTGTAACACGGGTTGGCACAGCCCAGAGTGAATTTTGCACATACTGGGGAATCAGAGCATTGATCTCTTCTGGGGACACTCACTGATTCCTTCTTTCTTACCATTATGATTAAATGCTTTAAGAGGGCTATTTTTCCTATTATTCTGTCAACAGAAACCATGAAATCTATTTTAAATTATACTATTATCTGCTTACTTTAGGGGTGTCTGGAGAACAAACTTCCATGCAGCAGATGTAAATTAAAAATTTCACCGAGGCTTCCCAAACTCTGACTGGTTTCTGTTTCCAGCCTCTTTAGTGTTCAGTGCTGGAGCCTCACACATGTTTAACACCCCTCCTCGATGTTGTTATTGCCCAGGGAGAGTCATCTCCGGCATCTGTGTCACGAATCCTCAGAGATGCTGCAGGAAAAGGAAAATTTAACTGCGCACTGCTACTGTGGGGGCCCCCTTGGCAAAGCACACCTCAGAGCTGCGCCAGCATCCTTCAGGTTCATTGCTCAGCCACAGATTCCTCCATACGAGCAGAATTCGCTGTATTAGTAGCTTTAGTCAGCCGAAGCTCTCTTTTATGTTCTTTTCCTCCCTGTTTTGGTGCAGAGAAAGCCTAATTAAAGTCGGCTTCGACTACGGCTGGATGGCACTTGGAAATCAGGGCGGATGTTGTCTGCAGATGCCGGCAGAACCACCGGTCCCCAGCCATCCTCCCCGCTGGTCCCTATGTCTCTGTGCTGCCATGGGACTGATTGTCCCCTGTCCCGAAGGTCCTGTGGTGACACCACCCTCAGCAAGAGCTGCTGCAATGCCACGGGGCACACCAGCGTCCTTGCTGGGCACGTACGAGCTTAAAAATGTTCCTTCTAGCGTCTGCAAATAGGAAATCCATGCACCATTGGTTTAATCGTATAGCTATTCCCCAAATGACCTTAAAAGAGGAGATAAATGACACTTCTGGCTGGAAGACCCAGCACCCAGCATGGCACTACACAAGCTCTGGCTCCAGAGGGGAGCAGGGTCTCCTGTGGGAAAGCCAGAGCTGCGCCCCAGCTCTGCGGGGCTTCGGTGGGCACGTATGAAAACATTTCCGTACACACCACTGTAGAAAAACGGGGCATGAAATCCTGTAGTTGTTCCCCCGATGGGTGGGAGGTTTGAGTGCGACAGCGGTGCCGTGGCCAGGGGTGGTGGGATCAGGGACTTGTTTCAACCCTTAACCCTCCGAGCTGTTGCTTCTCCTCCGTCCTACCTGCTGCTTCAGAGCAAAGGGTGTCCAGTGTGAACCTCCACGGCACATGCCAACCAACGGCAACTCGGGGACCCCTGTGCCAGCGGGGGGCTGCAGCCCTGGGGGAGCCCCCAGCATGGCGGGGCGGGAGGGAGCCCAGCGACCAACGGGCTGGGCCAAAGGACCTGGTGGGTCCCTGCTCCTGGAGGAGGCGATGGACCTGGTGGGTCCCCGTTTGTGGAGGAGGTGATGGACCTGATGGGTCCCCATTTGTGAAGGAGGCGATGGACCTGATGAGTCCCTGCTCGTGGAGGAGGTGATGGACCTGATGGGTCCCTGCCCCCCGGTGGAGGAGATGGACGCAGTGGTTCCCATTCAGAAACCACTCCGCTTCAGGGGCTGTGCCTTGGGGTTTGCAGTTGGCAGCTCAAGCATAACAAATGAAACAAGGTTATATTTAGGGCTATGAATAATTCTGCATTATGAATGAAAGAACGTGTCATGCGAGACCAACACAGAAACGCACTCTACGTGCAAGTACTTTTCTCCACTCGGGTGTTGGGTTTCCTTTGGGAAAAGGGACTGATATTAATTTTTGCGTGGTTCATCCATATGCAAAAAAACCTCTGTAAAGGTAAAAACCTCCTATTCTCATGCATAGATAACGAGCAAAAAATATATAAATACCTAATGATATTTAGATATTTCATACATTTGTGGCTTAGCACTTCTTAGGTCTTGAATTTTCTCCTTCCAGTCCTATCTCAGTCTGTTTTCCCTGGAGTATAGGCACTGTACTTGGAAAGCACGAATGTACTTAATTAACAAGATGTCAGCTAAAAAATATTGCTTAGGCTTGCTAGGGAAGGTTGTTTAATTTGTGTATCAAGACTAAAGAATTGAAAAAAGAGGTATGATGACTTCACAGTTAATTCACTCAAAAATATTTCAGGTAGTAGAATTAGATTACGGCCCATCAGGAGAAAGATGTCAGGAAAGATTACACAACCCTTGGCTATCTAAATTCAAAGTTGTCTGTAATTTATAAATTGGCTTCCCATGATAGAAGATGTATTTCAGAATTTCTCCTAGCTATGAAAATGTAGGAATGGCATCACAAATCAGGCCACAGATTCCCGGAGTCTGACTGGCGGTGATTGGTTCACAGAGGGATAATTTGTTCTAGAAAACACCGAATGCAAATGATGTTCCCCTGTTGCCCACGCAGACCTTGTACCCAGCCTCTCCCGAGCCACTGTGCACGGGAACTGGTGCTGTTCTGACCTTTCAGCCTTGAAAGAGGGTCTCTGATTTCCCTTAGTAAAAACATAAAGCTTTGAGGAATCTCTCACCATGCCCCATTTTTCTGTTTCTCATTTTTCGTGCTCGTGGGGCTCTCACGCATCGCATAGACGGGATGGCAGCGTCCCGGTCCGCACGTCGGGGACCGCCACAGCTACGGCCATCAGCATCTCCAGCTGGAGCTGCAGGGCTCTGCTCGGCTGCTGCTGCAGCTGCAGGACCCTCCTAGTCACCGCCCTTGGGTCTGGCCCTGCCACACCAGCCAGAACACTTTCAAGCAGCTCTCTTTTCGCCTCCTGGTTCAGATCAGCTCAATCCATTTTCCCAAACGTGCCCATGCCAGGCTCCCCGCACACCTACCCCCTGGGTTAAAATAGTGTATTCCCGGCTGTTTTGGGTACAGAAAGAAAACAGTGCAATAAAAAAACCACATCTGGATAGTGTGAAACCACCTGAGGAGGTAATGTCAGAGCTGCAGCGATAACCCTTGCAGCATTGCACACGTCGGGCAAAGCCTGCAGCAAGAGCAGAAACCCCAGCGCCAGCTGCCTCCTGGGAGGCCATGAAGGGGTTACTGCTCATTAGCTAATTAGCTCAAATGATAATTAGGAGCACCTGCCCCTGTTTAAAATCAGGGCCAGAGGTGAGGACTGCCCTGGAAGGGGCAGTCTGGGACAGCTGGGCTTCCTTCGGGCAGAGTCCTTGCTGCTGGTGCGGGGAGCAGGTAGGTGTGCGGTGCCTGTGGGACGTGGTGGGGGGTGGCGATGGGGTTTTGGGAATGGGCTCGGGTGGCTGGAGGTGGGGTAGGTTCTGCTTGGTGTGGCCTTGGAGCTAGTGGTGGTGGCTGATGGTGGTACCCCCATGGTGGCAGACAGAGTACCGTGTGCGTGCAGTTCCCTTGTGGACATAAAGTTCTGCTTTTGTGGATTTTCTAGCTCGTCCGGTGTTTGAGGTGAAATTCTTCTAATGGCTTTCTGTTACTAGAAAAATATGCTGTGTGCCTCACTGGTACCTGGAAGCGGTCAGGGAACTGAACCCTGTGTGAGAACCTGTGTTAGAGCTAAGAGAGACTTGCAGCCTCCCTCTCTCAGGGGGGAGATGAGCTCTGAGCGATGGGGATGGCTGGTTTCTGAGGGTGCTGGTGGAGGTGCAGGATGAGAGCAAACAAATTCTTGAGTCATGGTGACATCCCATAGCTCTGGCCCTCTGGATAGGAGGAAACGGGTGTCCAGCCTGGTCCTGCCTACGTCACGTGCTGGAGTCTTTGCGCTGCCTTTAGGTCAGTATTTGCTACGAGTCTGAGCAGAGCGACGGTGGGAGGAAAGCCTGAGAGGGTGGAAGGTGCCGCCAACATAATTAATCAGCTTGAGTCAGATTAATTAAAATTGAACTTTCCAGCTTCCTCATGGTATAGGTTTTGGAGTTTTTTCCCTTTGTTGGTTTTGGTTTTGTTTTTGGTTTTTTTTTAATTTAAAAATAAAAGGAAAGATTGCAAATGGTTTTTCCTTAATGTGTTTAAGCATCTGGGTGTGAAATATTTACACACCTCAAGTTACACCAGTTGTGTAAGAGCTTAAACGAACTTAGCCTCCTTTTCTTCCAAACCCTGTTCAACACTTCCCTCTCCCTGGAAACTCCCAATTTTATGCCAAGCAGGCTTAAAAACAGGAGCAGCGCAGCGGCGGGTGCCGCTCTGCTTCCGCAGCTCGAGAGACTGCCTGCGGTGCGCCAGGGCCCTTGTCCTTTTGCAAACAGCCGAGCTGCCACCGAGACATTTGAGCAGGCTCACAAGAAGCGCTGCTGTCTGGAAAAAAAAGGCTTTGTGACCTTAAAGAAATCCGTAAGCGCTGCATAACTGCTCCAGAGGGCAGAAATTCAGCTGTGAGCCCCGAGCCCGCCTGCTCGCAGCAGAGCGGCAGGTTGGGGGTGATTTGGTTGAGGGTGCGCTGCTGTTCTGGGAGCCGCAGATGGAGAGCGATGGGGTGGAGCGGCTGCTGGAGGGGAGGTTATCCTGGTGCCCTTCCCACCCTGTGGGCCCCTTGGCTGAGGGTTTTGCTGCTGGTTTGGTTTTGTCACCTCTGGGTTGCGGTTAAAACACTCAGGTAGATGCGTCCGTGGAAACCCTGTGGCAGCTTGGGTGGCTTTTCTCCTGCTGTCTGGACCAGGAGTGTGCATGGGAAGGGTATGTTTCCAAAAACTTGAGCAATTCCAACCTCTGGTACCAACTAACTGGGTCTGTTCATGAAACTTCCCCAACCTGCATTGAAGAGTGGCTTAAACTTCACAAATACAGAGCCTAAAAAAAAAAATTGAAAAATCTCATTATTTTGTAGCATATGGAATCATTCCAATCAAAAATAGCTTGTCTAGGATATTTGCTGAAATTTCCAGGTATAAGTGGAAAACATAATTACCAACTTCATGTAAAAAATGAAAACACTGTTTAGGCTAGAGGAGATTCAATCTGTTGAAGTACATTTCAATCTCCATCTGATGCTAAATAGCTATCTGCATTGCAGATAAAGCTATATTTGCATGCAGACCTGGATGTTGTCATCTCTCTTTCTGCAGTTGTTTTGATTTGAAGTCCCTTGTACAGACTCATTAGCTGCCTAGAATATCTGAGTCTGTAAGTATCTCTCTGGAGACAACATTCAAGATCTCTTGAGGACCTCTGATTATTTTATACAAGTGTTTTTCCTGCTTTGGTGGAGCTTACTGTCTTGGTCACCTTGATTTAATCTAAAATGGATGCAGTCAGTGTAACTTAATTGGGAGGGGTGAGAAAGTGGGGAGAAGGGGATTGATTGTGGGCTTAACTTCTAGGCAATGCAAATACAGTTGAATATACCCTGGGAGCTTGAATAGAAGTGCTTCGGACAGCCTGCAGGCTCTAAAAACAAATAGAAGGCCCCTCCTCCTTCATCTCTATGGAAAATCATTTCCATCCTGTGTGCTTCAACACTTATTATTTCTAAAAGAGTCCTGAATCTACTTGGCCTGTGATTGCGGTAGCCCAGAAGGACTTTAACCCTTTACTGCAAAGGCAGGCTGCTTTTGAAATAGCAATATATGCATATAAGGATTTTTCTGAATACTAAAATGGGAATTATGGAGTGATTTTTCTGTTTCTGCAGCAGTATTTGATCTTTGGTCCCTTGATCTTAAGATGCCCTTACAAGAACAGAGACTTTGATTTTGTTCAAACCTCCACTTAGAGAATGAATGATAAGCGTATTCCCCGGAATTCATGGCCGATTTATTCCGTTTTCCCCACTATTTGATCATACGTGCTAACAGGACTTCAGAAAGAGACAGCCATGCCTGCAGACCGGAGGTCTGGCTGTTATAGGAGGCTTCTGGGCTTGAGGGTTTGGTTAATGTGACTGATAAAATAACTGAAATAGTTAAGTATTAAAAATAGTTAGCTAATGGTTAAAATAATTAACTACCCTGGTGTTAAGTGATCGACATCGCACAGAATCACAGAATGTTAGGGGTTGGAAGGGACCTCAAAAGGTCATCTAGTCCAACCCCCCTGCCAGAGCATCCTTTCATGTTTATCAACTTAACTTATTTCTGTGGGCTAGGCTACAAAATGGGCAGATCATTCATTTAGCCAGTGTTGAGGTTTGTTAGCAACCCTGGGTAAACTATACTCTGACATCTCTTCGGTCTTAAAATGGTCTGCAAACTACTTTAAAACGTCTATTTTTAAATGCGAGCCTACATGTATTCTCCCTCTCTTCACGTTCAGTTCACACCAGTTATGGAAATCAATATAAACTGGATTGTGGGTTTTCACGGTGAAGTTACTTTTCTGCGCTTCTGGTAAACTTTTGGTGTGAGGATCCTGGGGTCTTGCCTTGGACCCTCTTGCACTTGCCCAAGCTGCTGCTTCGTGCCCCAGGAGAGCGGGCTTCTCTGGTGGTGACCAAGAGAGGAGCCGGTTTTGCCTCTCTCTTGCCATGTTCTCCGGCTGTCAGCGTCGTAAGGAGACAAGAGGAGTAAGGATATGCTCTTCACCTTCAAATCCCGTCAGCAGCTTCTGCAATGAGAATTTCCGCCTTGGCTTCCCCAGTGATTAGCTCTGAACAATGAATGTTGCTCACAAATACTCGGAGCACCAGCTTGGCTCCGGCGTTTTGTACCGAACTGTGGCACATTGCAAACTGTTAACGAAGGCACGCGGCGCGTGTACACAACTGTTGCTGCGGAACATTAGTAATCAGATTAGCCTGGCAAATGCAAGAAGGGCTTGTGTTCATTAGCATGTAGTTCTTCAGCTGAGTAATTAGAGTCTGTTTGTTAGAGCAGCCCTTTGATTCGGAGGACGACAATTCCTGGTGAACACCACCTGTGCACATGGGAGCAGTGCTGGAGCGAACAGGATAGCTTGTTAGTGCCAGGAGGGATTAAAGCAAGAGTTGGGGTTAATTGCAGTGAAACCCTGCTGTGGTGAGCTCCACCGCGAGTGAGAGCACATGGGGACTGAGAACTCCCAGTGAGCTCGGGGGCTGATTTCGAGGGGGCTGCCTCTGTAACCTAAACCTGAAATTAGCCGTGTCCCTAAGTCTCCCTTTTCAATACTCAGGATGATGCCTGGATTGATGTCTAGTCACTTAAACGAGGACGAAGCGCCTTTTATACTAATGGATTTTCTGGTTTATTATGTATGTATTCATGTGAAAAATGCTGGTTTATGATGTTCTGACATGCACGGGTCTGAGCAGGAGCTGCAGATCTCAGGAGCTTATTTCAGTCCTGTGCAGGTGTCTGGTTTTGCTAGTAAAAATCAGCTCATTAACTGAATAAACAACAAATCAAAAACAATGAAACAAACCCCCTTAGAATTGCTCCCAGGGGTCCTGCCCAAGGTGGTGGTTGATCTGACCTCTCTGGAGGCCAGGCCAGCAGGACCAGGCTGCTCAGTGCCTTCTCCCCTCTTTGAGGATGGGAAAACCCTCTGTCCTGGCTTTTGGCTGCCCCATTGGCAAGAGGGTTTTTTCCCTACTATCTAGTCTCCCACACCCAGGTTTTCCTGCTTCCCCTCATCCCCTTGCCATGCACTTCAGGAGGGGTCTGGCTCCGTCTTCCCCTGCCCTCCCCTCTGGCGGCAGAGGACACGGAGAGGCACTGCAGCTGCTCTCAGGACGTGGAACCGTCACGGTGGGGTTGGACTCCAGAAGAAATGCAGGCGGATGTTGGAGCAGACTTCCTAAATACAGTCTACAAATATACATGTAGACATTGATACCTCCATCTTCGTGTCTTTGGAAACTTCTTGCCTGCACCCCCTTTAATTACAAAAAAATAATCAACAAACTTGAAATAATTGTTCAAAAGATGACTCTTGGACAAGTTGCACTAGTGCAAGGTGTTTTATTTCTTGGTTTTAAACTTGGTGAAAAACCTTTCTGTGACCCGTGAGGTGTTTTTTCTTTGTTAACCTTTGATTTGGATCCAGTTCCATTTCCAGCTGAATCGTCTCGTGCTTTTGAGAACGATTTCCTGAAAGCTGTCACCAGTGCCTCTTCCCCTGGGGAGGGTTTCTCTGCTGCTGCAGACCCAGACCCTTATCTGGAAGGTGCAATGGGAGGATGCACAACGTCATCTTGTACGTGCATCCCTGGATTTCAGCAGCAATCGGTGTGCAGCACGGGGGCTTCTTCCAGCCCCAGAGCTGTGGGTGTGTGTAACAGCAGTGGGGAACCTTGGACCCCTGGACTAGTCCGCTCTGCTAAAAAACTGGTCAGTGAGAGAGTCTGCAATGGAAGCACACACCAGCACATCCTCTGGCAACGTTTTCCATCTCCCGTTTCCTCCCCTTCTGCCCCCATCTTGATGCCGTAGATTCCATAGGGGGTCAAAGGCGGCATCTGAGCTCTGCACCGCTTTCCTGTTGTGCTGAGTGTAAAGAGCTGGGTGCAAGAGCGGTGAGCCTGGGAAGCTCAGAACAACTCGGCATGTGTCTTCAGAAGGGCTCGGTTAAAATACTGAGAAACTTGGTGTAATCTGCTGTTATTTATTCTGTTTACAGCCAGTTTGCCATCTACAAGATGAAGGTAATAGGGTAGTAGTTATCAGCTGAAGCTAGTAGACCTCATAAAGGAAATTATAATTTTTGCTCAATGTCAAGGGCTATT
This sequence comes from Leptosomus discolor, assembly GCF_034619465.1. NCBI lineage: Eukaryota > Metazoa > Chordata > Aves > Leptosomiformes > Leptosomidae > Leptosomus > Leptosomus discolor. The sequence continues at coordinate 1,347,978 of NC_141395.1, forward strand.
ATCCTTTAGATTAAGACTGGCTAGTTGCAACTAATGAACTATATCCCACATAATGTGCAAGATGAACTCTTACTACTGCTATATAGAGAGCTTTGGTTAATCTTCTAATTATTAAATGAATAAAATTATTCCTAATAGCATGTAATCTTTGTGGTCAAGCAGATAATTATCTTTCTCGCATAAAACACTAAAAATCTTCTTTGGTGTAAATCAGCATGTGCGGTTATTGACTTGAAGTCTGGGTTGCAACTTGTTTGTCTCTGTCCTTGCTTAACTCTGAACTAAAGCCCAGTGGCTCAATGAACTGGGCTTTTCCATGGCTGATGGTGCTTGTGGTTAAGCTTGTCCGATCGACCTCAGTCTTGTTGTTTGTTTACGCTTTTCCTGGTGGTCCCAAACCACCTTCTTCCTCTGTTTATTCTTTTCTAAGCAGCCATCTTCTCCCAGACGCAAGTTCTTAGATATTTATATGTAATTATTATGGTCTTTAATATAAACTGTGGTAATAGCTCTTTCCTTTTGAACCCTACCTGCAGAAGTCACTCATCACAAGAGCTCTGACAGCTAGATACCACTGAATCACGCTTAGATGGCTAAAGCCTCTACATTTTAGGGAAAAGCTTTGAAGTACATGAACGTACAACTGAAATATAGAATAAACTTTGGATCTTTCTGAGCAAGGAGGAGGAGGTGGGGCAGGGAAGTGGCTGAGCAAACAAACTAAAACCAGCAGTAGCAATTCTTCTGACCAAGAACTGAACAACTGCCAAATGGGAGGACATCTGTGGTGAGACAGACGTGGTGCACCGTGCACCAATGTGACACGTGGGACACGGACATCTGGAAAAATGCTGCAGCTCCACAATAACTTTGTATGGGTTAGGCAAAAAGCACTTGCTTTAATAAACTGGTGATGGGTGAGTTTCTGGTAAGATGGGCCCCAGGTTGAGCCTGAAACAGCTGAAATTCAGGATCTGAGGGGCTTTGCTTCTCTCTGCGTACAGTTGCAGAGGTGGTTGATGACAGCTCTGTGCGTGCCTTGCATGGGATGTGTGGGCATACCTGCATGTAGGGCAGGGGAGGAGGGTGGAGGCACCAGTTTGGGCCTTGGTTTGGGGAATGTAGTAGAAGGCTGCTGGTTTGGGAGCTCTGTTTGGGGATGGGGCACGGAGCAGGAGCTGCTAGATGAGTTCACCCCAGTTTGCAGAGCAAGAGGTCGCACGTGCTGCCCCAGCAGTGGGAGATGCTCTCAGAGCTGCCTTTCGTTTTGGCACGTACAGCTGAGCCTGGGACTCCCTTCTTCAGGATTTTGGCTTCAACACACCCTTGCTGTGTCAGATCAGGACCCGGAAAGTCAGGCTGCCCTTCACAAATGCAACCCCTGCGCGCCACAAAAAGACGAGTTCTCTTTCTACGCTCTGTGCTAATTGAATGTACAGGAGAAAAAGGCCAATGGCTGATTTGGGGTGCCTTTCCGAGATGAAAGAAGCTCTCCCTGGGTGCAGATGTTGTGCTCGCTGAGGACCTGCAAGCAGCCTGGAGCAGCCTCCAGCTGATGTCCGTTCCCTGCTGCAGAGGCAGGGGCTAGGGAAAGCAAGCCTGGCTGGAGGAGGAGGGGACGTGGGAGGGAAACACCATTCGGCTCAAAATTGAGCCATCCCCTGAACAAACAGTGGTTGCAAAGCTGGCGGGTCTGAAATCAGCCTGGCTCTCACAGCAGATAGACCCCAACCCTTACCAGGATGGGCACGCCGCCGCTCCTGAGGGTCTCTGCAGCTTCGCCTCTTCCTGACTTCAAGCTGACTTTGAAACCTCTTAGTGTTCAGAAGGTGCTGGCGATGTGCTTCTCCTTGCGCTGTGTGATTTGGTCTGGTTTGACCTAATCGGTTGAGTTTTAGTTCGGCAACTGCTGACTTGATCCTTATTAAAGTTTTATGCTGCTTATAAATAAGAAATTACTTTCTAATAATAGCCACTTTCTTCGCTTAATTAAGGTATTTTCATTTAATGACTGCTGAGTGGTTTTCTGCTTCCCAGTTTGTTTTTTCACACCTTGTCCTAATGATTATATAGTTTGAGGGATTACACTCAGGAGGAGGAAGAACTTTCTTGTACCAATTAGGGAGAGTCTCTGGAGACACTGCCATGAGTGGAGACACATTAGGTGTTGCAGAGGGCTCTTCCTACTGATGAGTTAGATGCATCCAAAGAGTTATCCAGGGAACATGCTGAAAAAGGTAGGCAAGAAAGTAAATGCAGGTGATTACAGTAAATATGACTTCCTAGGGCAGCTCCCCTTTCTGCAGCAAACTGTCCAGCAAAGGACAGAGCTGCTGCTTTTAGGAATAAATCAAAGGGAGGGAGAACCACAGAAGGAAAAGCAGAACCTTAAACCAAGGAACTTTGTCGGTGAAACACTGTAGAGTATTGCCCTACATCTTTTAACAGGTCTCTTCTCCCAAGTAAGAAGTGATAGGATGAGAGGAAATGGCCTCAGGTTGTGCCAGGCGAGGTTTAGGTTGGACATGAGGAAAAATTTTTGCTGAAAGAGTGGTCAAGCGCTGGCACAGGCTGCCCAGGGAAGTGGTGGAGTCACCATCCCTGGAGGTGTTCAAAAACCGTGTAAGTGTGGCACTTCGGGACAGGGTTTAGTGGGCATGGTGGTGGTGGGTTGATGATTGGACTTGATGATCTTAGAGGTCTGTTCCAACCTCAGTGATTCTATGATTTTCATGAGCAACAGGCACACCATGGCATGGGCCTGCTACATTTATTTCATTCTCTTTAAAAAATTGTTTTAAAAAAGCGGAGCTGCTTTAGAAATAGAGATAACTTTAAGGTGACACTTTTTTAAATCAATATAAACGCGAAGAAAACAATGGCATGATTTTAAAAAAATATATATTTTTTTTTTAATACAACCTGCAAGTGAAGCAGTTTTCCCGCGGCTAGAAGAGGTGCAGCTCCTTCCCGTGGCCCCTCCCATGGTGGCGGTTCGTTTGATGAAGGTCAGCTCAGGTCTCCGCGCGTCAGGGGGTGTAATTATGTCCCCACGAGATGCAAGCGAAGTGCGGGGTTGGGCTGGTGGGGTGACAAGGTGCCTGCCCAGCGTGGCCTCTGCTGCGGGAGGAGCTGCCCCCGCGGGTCAGCGTTACCGCTGAAAGCCTGGGAAGAGAAGGTTTGAGCTCCGCTGACTGCGGCAGCGGTGGCATCTCTCCCTCCGTCAGCACAAATGCCGGCACCGTGTGGGGGTAGCCGGGAGCGTATGTGTGAAGGAAGGTCCCCAGCCCCTGCTCCATGCTCGGCTTTGCTTTGTGCAAGAATTCAGAATCTTCAGAGGCGGTGCTACGGACAGTAGGATCCAGAGCTGGAAAGGGTTCTCCCAACTGGAAAGAAGAAACTTTGCATTTTCTAAACACCCTGAACAACAGAGCTCCAAAATAGGCTATTCTAAACTCTTTAAAGGCAGGTTCAACCTCCTAGTAGCATATTTTATCATCTTTGTTCATTATACTATTATTTCCACAAACAATCTCTGTTCCCACTGGAGGAACATTGTGAAGACTTTGAATAATACTGTCTAGCCTTTGTATTTCCAAAAATCTTATTTGGGTTTTTATCTAGACCTCAAACAATCTCTGGTTAGTTTATGCTAGGTGTGTACTGGGAAAACTGCTATAAAATGTGGTTATTTGCTTACTTCTCTCTCCTCCGCTTCTGCAGAGCCGGGGTTCAGCCTCCCCAAACAAGAAGGGAGGTTTCTGTAACTCTGCTTTTTCCCTGCTCTCCTCCCTCTTCAGGAAACATTTTTAATAGCGAAACAAAACCTGAGAAAACCTACTTCAAAAATCTCAGTTAATCTTCAGTTTTAAGGTAGGAGCTAAGGGCATTGTTGCTGCTCTCATGATGTTTTTCATGGAATCCATTGCACCCTGTATTCCCTCTGTACCGCTGTGGTACTTGTTCTGTGGACTCTTGAGCTAAGTTTTAAGGGTGATTTTATAACTTTTTACTGACTACAGTGTTTCCTCAGGGTGTTGGCAGCCAAGTCCACAAGTGACAACCTCTGGAGCTCTTCATTAAAGGGTGGCAGAGGTGAACATTTTCCTCTGCCTACAGGATTAAAGAAAAAGCTTTTTTTTTTTTTTCTAAAAATAAAATGACAAATCAATAAAATTCTGGACCAATATTTTTAACTGAGAAATAGCCGCAGGAATTCACCAGCTTGCAAATTCCACAGCAGTTTTCCTTATCAGAATAACTCCTGTGCTTTGAAGCAGCAGAGCTTCAGCAGTGCTTGCCGTTATGTGGCGTTTTGAACAGGCTAACGCTTGGTCACGTTAGAGTAAAGCAGTGAATAATGTGGAATTCCACCTAGCATTGCAGGCTGAACAAAAGAAAAATAAAAAAAACACGTTTCCCACAAAAAAAGACAATTCTATAGTTTTTCCATAAGATGTCAAGGCTTCAGATGGTTTGAAGGAAATACATGTGTAGTCAGTGTCTTGCTTTTCTGCCTTTCAAATGCAAAAAACATTAGTTAAACCCAAGTTCCACCTACAGAAATGGTGAACTCTGCTCTGAAGGCTTCCACCCACAGGCACCTCATGAATTCCGCTCCCCTTAGTCTCTGTGCATCCCTAATACTGACAATCTTTCCAAGTGTTTTTTTTTTAATAAATGTGAATTAATTTTTTTCCTGTCCGTTGCGGAGTGCTGCCTGGCCCAAGCCAGCCTAGGCGGGGTGTCCGCACAACTGTCCTTTCTCCCCCACGGATTTCAGCTGGAATAAACTGCAACCTGATGTGCTGTTTCTCTGTGTCGGGAAACCACCCTTTCGAAGCCGGGTGAATTCGAAGCACAAAATGGTTCAGGGCCTGGGGGCGCTGCAGGAGGGCGGCTGCCGCGGTGGGGGTGCAGCCTCCGTGCCCGCTTCGTGCGAAGGTTTTGCCTCGGATGTTTCTCCCATGATGGGAAGATCTATTCCCGTCTCCCAACAACAGTCCCCATGCCGAACGCGACATTTTGCCTGACAAAGCCTGGTGATTAGGGGACCTGTTGGGGAGAGCTAGCCCTTTTTGGGTGGCTCTAATTGCACTGGGGAAGCAATTGTAATGACCAAAATATCTCTTCCCCCCAGCCCAAGAATACTGCTGGGCTGTCTCCGAAGTGACTCATTCCTGCGCTGGAAGAATAGCTTTTTGATGTTTTCCTGTGTTCTGTTGCCAACACTGATGTACCTTGTATAGAACTGTGTTATTCAGAATTACCAAATGGAAGGCTATTTCTCCCAGAAAATAAAAATACCTGTGTGCTTCCTGTAGGGAAGAAGATCATCTTCTAAAAATCTTCCCTTGGTCTTCGAGCTGACTGGGGAGAGTACTGAAGCTTGTGTGTGTTCCCCTCCCAAATTGATTTTCTCTTAAGTTTACTGGATTATTTGCATTCTTCTGCTATTTTCTGTCCTAAAACAATGCTGCAAATGGTGAAGGTGGGTGCGAGAGGAGCCCAGCCCAGTATAGCACGCGATGCTATAGCACTCCCACCTTGCTCTTGGCAGGCGTTTACCCGTGTGATGCACAAGGAGCCTGGGGAGCGCCGAGTGCAAACGCTTTGTGCCCCAGAGCCAGGAAATATCGGCAGAAGCCGGGTGACTCCTGGCAACCAGACCCCTACGGCTGAATGTCCTTTTTCTTTTTGTTGTGTTTTTTTTTTTTTTTTCCCTTTCACCTGCATCACGGTGTGCAACTTTACTAACAAAAGATGTTAATTAAAGGTTGCTGCGTGCGTCAGAGCCGAGGGAGCCCCCGCGCAGCCACAGACCTGGCAGCAGATGCTGCCAGACCTGCTCGTGGCCGGGCAGATGGTGACCAGCAACAGGGGACAAAAGCAGAGCCACCCACGTGCTTTAAAGACGCACGTGGAATTGGGGGAGTAACGCGGGCTGCGCGGCGAGCATGCGGTCTGGCTGCCCGGCAGCACTGCTGTGTCCAGGCAGGTGTTGCTGGAAGCTCTTCCAGCAGAGTTTTGAAGGACAGTCACGTTTTGAGATTCTCAAGCCTATTTAGTGTTTGGTTCCTGAACTGGTACTTTGGCTTTACCTGGTCTCTGCTCTTCAGGGTTTGCCTCCCACTCCAGCTGCAGAAAGACCCCTGGGGCCAGGCAGCCCCCAAAACCGCACCCATGAGCTTGTCTGGCACAACCACGTGTACCCATGGGACCGGCTGGAAAGCTGAAGCTGGCCCTGGGGAAAATCTGGCCTGGGTTGGAATTTCTGTTCCTTTCTTTGCCGTGGGATTGTACTTAGTGTTTGAGAAACATCCCATAGATTTGAGCGAGTTATTTGCTTTTGAGTGTAAGAATAAGGCTGTTCTCTTGGGAGAATATATCAGCAGCAACTTTATTTTCTTACGGCAGAAGTTTGATCAAATGATTGTGTTGAATAAGATTGGGAGTCCTGAAATATGGCACAGATAGGGAGTCTCTGCACATAAAAAAGAGGGGTAAGATTTACTGCAGTATTTCACTGGTAAAACATGCAAAGCCAAAGCGGTCGTATGGCTTCTTGCAGCGAGGCTTGGAGCCGTTTTTCAGAGTTTTAAGGTTATTCTCAAGTACTCCTCAGCGCATCTGAGCCCTCTCCCACCGACCTTGCAAACTGCCAGGGACCGTGCATCATTGTTCAGTGACTGCTGCATTCGTAGTTCACCTGTTTTCACCTTCCGAGCATTTGCTTTTTTAGGATTATGAAGTGTTTGTGCTCTCACAGGAGGGGCTTAGACCACCTGCTGCTGAGCCTGAATCTGATGGAGAAATACCCTTATGTAAACAACCCCCCCAGGAAAGTAAAGCGGCAATTCTCGGACTTCTTCAAATTGGTGTAATTTAGCATGTGGATCAGGAGCAGTTCTTCTAAAGGAAAACTAATATTTTGATTAAAGAGTAAGGGTTACGTGTTTTCATTTTGAAAATTTAATCATTTCAATAATTATGTAAATAATAAAATGAATTAAAATATTGCTCCCGACCTTGAGGTCCTCAGAAATTTGGCTACAAAACACGGCAGTTTGACGTTAGCAGGTGACTCCAGCTAAGCCTGGCAAAGCTTCCTTTCCACCTACGGTGGTTTATCGTTGGCAGCGAAGCGTGTGGCCGTCTCGTCTGTGCCCGTGCCTCCCTGGGACCTTGCAGTGCAACGCCCCAAGCATGGCAGACAGCGGGAGAAGCATCGGGAGACACATAGCGAGGGCATCGTGTCTCCCTTCACCAGACGGAGGGGAGCGAGCAGTGGGGTTGTCACTGCAGCCCTTTCATTTCATAAGATACATAAGTTTAAAACCCCCCAGCCATGGCTCTGCCTGTCCATTCGAAATGGGGAGCTGGGGCTGTCTGCACTGGGAGGTGAGGCTGTGAGGGGGCTGATGCCCCCCTGCCCGCCCCGAGCTGTGCCCAGTCCCCACCGAGGTGATGTCCCAGCACAGCGAGTCAAACTGGTGGGGAAAGCCAACCGTGTTCAGGCTGTAGGAAATGCATAGCGACAGATCCCGAAGCTGCGTTACGCTTCCGCTTAGAGAGTAAACGCAATTGCACCTTTATTCATATTTTTCCTGTTTTTACTCTTTCCATAGACAATATGCAGAAGTATTTTAATAAAGATCTCAGCGGGGAGATGTGAGGGTTTGGTGGCTGCGTTGGGACCTTGGGGTATTCTGCACTTGCTGTGCCTGCTCCCAGGCTCCAGACCAGTAGGAAAGAGGGTGATATTTCCAGTACCCTTGGAAGCTGTACTGGTTTGGCACAGACTGGACACGGGGTTCCCGCACAGTCCCCCAGGTACTGGGGGGGGGGGGGGGGCAGGACAGTAAGTCAAAAGAGCAGTAGAGTATTTCTTTATTCTTTCTCTTCCTAATAGCTAAATTGAGGGTGTATCTATATCTTAGGTGTTATTCTGACACCCTTTCCCCTTATCCAGAGTCTAAAAGACTATAGGAATGATAATTGCTGTAATTTTTCTCTTATTTGTTAGAGTATGGAGTGATTTCTACAGGGAAAAATAAGTAGACTATGCTTCTTCTGTTGAGAAAATGATAGAAAAAGCACCTGAAATGAGTGAGTAGGATATATAAAATGGTCAGCATCGCAGAGAAGGCAGTAATAGGAGAGATAGGAGACATAAAATTCATATGAAGCCCAAGGGAAGATGTGAAGGAAGAACAGGTTCTTTCATCCTCTGTAATGAGGTTGTGAAACTCATTGCCCCAGCAAATTTGTTTGAAAGCCAGATTGTATAAATGACTTAAAATAAATTAATAAAAAGAAGACAAACTGAGGTTGCTCAGCCTCAGTATCGGAGCTCCTGGCGAAACTCTCGGGACAGCGGTAGGAAAGCAAAACAGTGAATAGATGGGAATGGCCAATGGAAAGTAAACCTTTAGTTGGCTTTACATACAGATGGGAGCAAAAGCTGTGGCTCTTGACTCAATTCTAGCCTTCCATTTACTTTCTCGAAGGCCAAACTTGGGTGGAAACATGTTCCACAGCGTTGGAACAGCTTTCAGCAAAGGCAAATAACCAACCTGTAAACAGAGCGTGGATAAGCTCCCTGGGGCAACATGGTGTGGCTGGTGCCTCTTGAACTGGTGCTGGAGACCTAGAGGAGCCCTTGGGGAGCCCTCTGCAATGGTGGGGGACGGCGCGGGAGGGAAGAAATGGGCAAGTCTTGAGATGTCCTTGTAGGACCTGTGCAAGGAGCTCACTTTGTGGCCGATGTACGCCCTAGGTATTCCCTTCAGGCTTGGGACCTTCCTCTTGGGAAGACCCTGCTGATGTTACATGGCAGTCATCATTATAGAGAAAAAAGTTAATCACATTTTTGGGAAAAACACACATGTCAGCGGAAGCTGTAATGGAGAGCACTGTTGGCTAGTACTTTAACTCTTATTTTCCCTGGGGCTAATAGACTAAAAATAATTTTTCTTCGTTATTTCCTGGGATCATGATTATTCATTCATCAAATTTTAACTATTGACAAAAAAAGATCAGCCTGTTGCATTGATACGTACACGTCCCAGCAGAAAACGCTAAACATGACCGTTGAGGAGTCCAAGGAGGTACCCTGAGGTGCAAGATCTCTGCCGTACAGAGCGACACGCGGGTCGCTCACGATTTACTCAACTAGCAAGCCTGAGTTACTTCAATACCTGGCCTGCCTCTTGGGTAAGAGGTATAATTGCTGATAACTCCAGTATTTTTAGAGTTCGTTCTTTCTCCCGCCCCAGCACTGTGTGTTTCGACACACGTGGTCTCTTCCCGCCTGTCGCCCCAAAGGTGTGTGGGGCTGGTGGTGGTCCCCAGACCCCCAGGCTGCCCCGGGGGCCGCCCGTTGCCGTGGCCTGGGAGCTGCTGCGTGGCTGCAGGAGACTGAGGAGCACTTTGGTTTTGCTGAATATTTTGGCTGTGCAAACTCAACCCTTTATTTTCACACCAGCGCCCCAGCCCTGCCTTGGTTTAACCCGTAGCGCTCAGGTCCGCTGCGGCGAGGGGCCCGAGGGAGCAGAAATCCCTGCCACGGCAATGTCCTTGCAGGCGTTTGGGCGAGGTGCTGTGGAGACCATCTCCCCAAACAGCAGCCTGGGGTCTAGTGAAGGGCACAAACGCAGGAACCGCATCGCGCGCGAGATACGCCCCTTTATCAACGAGCGCCGCTCACCGCAGCACTTCACAGCCACGGAACACTGAACACTGTCCTTTTTAAGCAAGGTTGTTTCTATGGCAACTGGACAGGATTGCGGGGACCCGGCGTGCCTCTGCTCCGAGCACGGGCGGTGGGAATTCTGCTGTTCTCTTCGTCTCCCCGCTTACCCAGGCAGCGTGCTGCAGCCGGTGCGAGGGCCGGGGATGCTCTTGGAGCTCCCAACCTTTTCTCTAACGTGCTCTGCCTGTTTGCTCACGAGAACTGCGTGGGGTTTGTACGTAAAAACTTGCAGTCCCATCATGTGCCAAGGGTTAGTCGTGTGTTTGAGGTCTCTGTGGCACCTTGTCGTGACCCAACCATTCCCTCAGTCCCAGAACGCCCCAGTGCCTCCAGCTGCAGACCTTGGCCCCTCTGGCCATCACTACCCGTGCTAGCCTTCCAGATGCCCCGAGCTCACTTAAACAAGGCAAGGCCAAGGTGTTTGCAATATCCCTACGTGTTCCCCTCTGTTTGCCACTGGGTTTTGCTTTTGTTTTCAAGACTGATTCAAAATAGCTTAAAGAAGTCTGTCAGCTGCAGGTGACGGAGCTGGACTTGGGGCCGGCGGTCCTGATTCAAAAGGGGAAAGCAGAAATGCTTGTTAAATGGCATAAAAGGTTCTGATTACTAGGCTGATCTAATTAGTGAATGCAGTATCTGTGATGGGCAGTAAGTACAAAACCATAGCATTTTATTGTCTGTTACAGAAAGAGTATTTAATGAGGTTTTTGAGGGTGTGACGCTGCCACAAGGGCACCAACTGCTGTCCCAAGTGCTTTTTTTCACTTTTTTAACAATAATGGTATGGAATATGTATGCAACAACTCTTCTCTTTAAAAACTTGGCAACAGAAAAAAAATCCTTCCCAACTCCCTGTAGCTTTTGAGATAGACTTTAATCAGGATTACTGAAGCAGTGTGCACAAAATATAGCACATCTGTAACAAGAAATTGCAGATGTGGAGCAAGGCTTCGATTAAATCACTGCTCCCCTTTCTCAAAGGGCTGAAGAACGTGCATGGTGTGCAGCTCTAACTGGTTTTCCCTACAGTGGATACTTGAAACGGGGTGTGGATTACCTGCGAGTATCTAATGAGCCTCAGCCCATGGATCTGAAAAAAAAAAAGGGCAAATAAATCCTCCCCGAATGGTGCAATTTAAGTGCCTCCTGGAGCAGGGAGCTTTCATGCAGCTGGCAAAGTTCACAGTGCGTTCCTGCACACCTCAGCTTCTGTGCCTGTTCTCAAATTATTTGTGCCAACTGCAGCGTGGCTTGGGTGCCAACGGTGGAGCTTGCCTTTGGGTAGTTTTTCCTCTTTAATGCCAGATGTAAAGGGGGTTTGGGTGGTTTGGGCGTTTTGATTTTTCCGTCAGCGGTCACAGTCAGCACTGCTCTCCAGTTAAATCAAACCTGCTCCATCCCTCGGCTGCGGCAGGGGTGAAGCTGGTCACGGCGGGGAGCTGCCTCCTGCCTTGCAGGACAAGAGGAGCAGCAGGAGGGTCTGCATGGGACAGAGTGCCCTGCGCTGCCCGGAGGAGTGGGAGTCCAAGGGCGAAGGCGTCAGGTCATGGAAGCTCTTTGCTGCTATTCACTAATTAGACTCATCTATAAACTCAGAATCTCAGTGGATTACTATTATCCAGCACATTTAATCCTGCCCCTTTTCCTGATGCTTTGCCCTTTTCTCCTCTTTTTTATAAGCCTTTTACTGAATCAAGACAGACCTGTCTCTATAGAAACAGATTCTGGGGTTTTCTGTAGTCATTTCGTAAGTGTTTCATTTAATAAATGTTCTGAAATGTAAGGGCGGGGGGAAGGTATAATGAGCAATAGGGAATGATCAGTTACAAAGATCTCAAATCTATGAATTAAGGGAATGTTTTACCCTAATGGGGGGGGGGGGGGGAAGAAAAATTACATAGGATTATGTATATATCATCAACATTTTAATACATGTGAAAGAATGGAAGTATTTAAATGACTTTTCAACCAACAGTGTCCATCTCGAATAACCAAAATTTAGTAGAAAATAAATACAAATTTAAAAGAGCATCCGCCACCGACAGATTTATCTCCCTGCTGTTGGTGTTTTGCCCTCTCTGAAGATGATAGTTCAATGTTTCTCTGGTTAAACCCTCTGCTCTGTTTATCCTTCCTGGTGGTGTTTAGAGCACTAGCAGTTACAGGCGTCCTGCTCAGCTCCCAGTAAGCTCTGTGGCTCGGTCCCCTTCCAACCACGGCGGGGTGGGGGGCACCCCTAGCACTTATTTTCCTTGGGAAACTGAGTTAAACCAACCTGGCTGTTGGGTCAGCCTAGGAGCACCCCCTCTCTCTGCAAAGGGAGGCTGGAGGGGGAGATCCACAGGGGCTGGGGGCCAGAGGGGCTCCATCCTCTGCGCAGCCCCCAGCGGTGCTGGCCCTGCCGGCGTCACTGTCCCCAGCATGGCAGCAGCTGTGATTCCACGTGGCAATTGGGTATCCTTGGAAAATACTTGAGGAGTACGTCATTTATTCTTCCTCTGTGAGCAGATGCCATATCAATACACATTTCTTTGATTTAAGTTCCTAGGAAATTATGTAGAAGTGTGAGTTGACTAGATCTTGGTTTGGATTTATCTCTATTTTTTTAAAGGCATACTTTTAGCAAGTAATAGAAATTCTAATAAATGCTTATAGAGTCTATACTTTTGAAATACCCTAAAAAAATAAATTAATGTGCTATTCTAGCTATGACATTAGCAGGTGCTGTGTGGGCAGTTGTTGTACAGAAACAGTAACGAACCTTTTAATAGCATGATGTGCTATTGTGAAATAAAAAATTCGACATTTTTATGGCTGCAAATGACTAATTTTAAAACGTCTTTATGTTCTGTATTGTCTTCTGCAGAAAGCAAGGTCTTCTCATCAGAAGACTTTATGTTATTGACAATAATGTCAAAAGTAAACCAGGTGGTAAATACTTAAAGTATTCATGTAAGGTTCACTCTAGAAAGTAATTTCACCTCAAAGTTATGCTGTTTATTTGGAGTAATGGGAGTGCCTTGTTCTCGCTGGGTTCTCCAGTAAGAAGCAGGTCCCATCCAAAATACCGCACGGGAGCAGAAAGACTTCAGCTTTCCTGGGGTAAGAAATAAAGCAGCCATTTGTCTCTAGTTTTGGGTCTCCATGAAGGAGCTGGGGCTGCCTGTCACCGTTGAGTGACCATGGCAGCTTATGTGCCTGCTGACCACCTTGTCCTGGTGTCCCTTTTTCTCAAAACACTTCTGGTGAGGTGAAATGAGAGAAGAGAAAAAAAAAAATTCCCTGTATTGGTAAGAGAGGAAACTGACAAAGTAAGTATTCCACTCAGAAATGGGAAAACCCCACCCAAACCTATTGCTTCTGAGTGGGTTTTTTTAGAAATTTCTAGAAAAGTCTGAAGACAATTCAGAAAACAGCAAACGGAGGAACTCCAAACCTCTCCGACTTTGTAGGGCTCTGAGCAGCAGCTGCGCAGCAGCCGGACAGCGCTCGCTCTGAAGTATTTCCCAAATTACGGTTATTATTCCGGGGATGGGAGTTGATGACGCGACTGTCAAAGCCTGTTTGGGGGAGGCTGGAGGGCCCTGCTCTGGTCTGCCTGCCCGTGGGCGCCGCGGGCTGTCGGGGTCCAGCCGGCGTCTCTGCCTGGCTTTGGCCACCTCGCTCGTTCCCTCCTCAAAGCTGTAATTTCTCTCTGAGTAAGTGAGCTCGTAGAGAATGTGCTCTAAGTTTTGACACCAAATTTCTTCTCTTACAAACTGTTCGCATCCACCAGAATAATTCACCAAGAGAAAATTACCTTTGCTACCTGACTTGCATCTCTATTTCAGTCCTGAAATTGCCTAGCTCGTAGCCATTGCATCGCCTTGTTCTTGTCTGCAGAACTGAAGAGCCTTTCTCCTCCTGTGAGCTCTTTGCCTTCCCTTGGATGAAATCTGGGAGGTTTTCACGACAAAGGTGGTTTTTCTAAGGTTAGAAATCCTTCTGGTAACTTCCTTCTGGCACCTCGTTAGATACATCATCGTTTGCTATAAGCCAAAAAAATCCTGCGAACCGTTTCACTTCAAAAATCTGATCTTATTCTCTGTTAACGAGCACTATAATCCTCTTTTTCTTTGTAACCTCTTTGAGACTTGCTTAGACTTTGTGGTACAAACCTGCTGAGCCATAGCCCATAATTGCTTCTGTCCGGTTTCGAACACTTCAGGGTTTTTTAGCTTTGTATACTTTTTTGTATTTTCATACAACAGTAGTTGCTAGTGGTTAATACTCCCAGTTTTTCTCTCTGATTCTCCAGCAGATTAGACTCGCCATCAGCACCACACCAAGATTTCTACTGTGCCGTGGGTGAGCTGGTCTAATTTCCATGGCAGCTCTAGCTCAGCAGCTCAGTAACAAGTCCTCCCTATAAAAGCCTCTTCCTTCTCAAATGGTTGAACATTTGCCTAACAGGAGGAGGTTTTGTGCATAGACAATGGTGCCATCAGTGTACCAGCTCATCAACATACACCCCTTCACATGAACACTCTTGGTGTCCAGAGGATCTCATGTCCCAGCTGGACATCCCTAGGCTGGGAAGCTTGTGCCTCTGACAGAGATGTTGAAAGTTGCCCAGGTGTCCTGTCCGACCCGGTCTGGTATTTGTAGGAATCTCCAGAACTGGCTCCTACGCTGATTAGCTGACGGCTAGCCAGAAGTCCATGCCCAAGTGAACATAGTATTAACCGTGTTGGTTATTAGGGAACTCTAATTTATTTTATTACATGGTACTGAAAGGGTTTTTTCCCATTTAAAAAAAAAAAAAAAAGGCATTTCCATAATAAACTGATTTCTTATTGGCCAATTGGGTCTTTTGCCCATCACAGAAAACATTAACCCCTCTTTAGATTGTTTTGTTTTCTGGAGGATACCTTGTTCCTCACGTTTTTGTAGTGGGCTTTGTTAGATGTGCTGGGATTTTGCTCACAGGCCCTATAAGATTCCTCCAGGGATGATGGTGATGGTCATGCAGTTCACAGATAACATAATGTCACTTGTTAAACTGTCTTTGGTTTTCTATGAAATGAAGAGGCTGAGAGTTTCAAAGTGACTTCCAAAAGACCAGTCTTTGGCCTAAAGACCTGCCCTGGACTTCTGTGACATGGCATCTCCTTCGAATTTTGGCACTTCCAGCCCGAAATAACTCTGGGCGGGTGCTTCTGGCCTTGTAGGCTGAGACAGCAGGACCTGGGCATTTTGTTTCCTCTCAAATACTTCAGTGCGTTGCCGTCTTCAGGGAACTGGTGTCCGGGTCTATTTGGAGGAAGATGCTGCTCTTCAGTTGCAACCCTCCTTATACACTCGGGGTTTTTAAAAAGCCTTTAGTTGACCCATAAAGACTATACATGTGGGACGTTTCTTCCTTGAATTTATAGTGCATCTAAACGCAGGTTATCATCTGCTCTTAGTTGTGGGGCTGTGATCCCGGTGGCTCGGAGCTCGTACACCAGCTGCCAGACGGCGCAGTCTGACTGCAAAGGCCGTCAGGGGAACCGCTGGGAGGGTGGCAGGCGGTTAGTTTTATACACCAGCCGCTGTCCCCTCGGCTGGTTTTCCCCGCAGGCCTTGTGAAGGCTGTTGTGTCCGTTGACGGTGCATCCTGCAGATTTTTCTGTATCCTCGGTTTCGAGCAGAACTTCAACAGAAACTTCCGAGAGTGCCGTAGCCAGAGCTACACTGGTCTCTCCTCTTCTGGCATGGTGGCCTAACAGTAAAAATGCCGTCAACTTGTTGTAGTAAAAGCAAGAATTTTTCTTTTTAAAAGCTTTTTGTAAGTGTGCAGTCTGTACAGAAAACAAGGATGTTCGTGGGATTTCTTTTGCGTTTGTCTCGATGGTGGAGAGACTCTTCTATCCAAGTAATTTCGCCTGTTTCTCTCATCTAGAGTTTAACGGTAACTTAAGACATGAATGAAGTTGTCTCTACATCTCTCTTGGAGGTCAGAGCTCTAAATTTTGTTTACAAACACCCGTTTTAAAAGGAAGCACTTGGGTTTTGTTTGGCACTTGCAGGCTCCATTAGAATTTTCAAACTAAGGTTGCCTTCCCTGAAGAAAACAAATTTTGTTTGTTTGCTTCTAATAGAGCTTGAAATAACAAGTAAATAGGCTTTGGCTTCATATACATTAGCACCTTTTAGTGTTCCAGACATTACCATATAACAGCTTCATAAATTTATTTCAACTAGATATAACTTGTGCAACTGGAGCAGGCAGAGTAGATGCAAATGACCAATAAACAGGAAGATTTAAGATCATCCTTTGAAGTGATAGATCTCATGGATTCAAGTTCTTCGGCAATTCTTTACTTGTAAAAGGAAAAAGATGAGTGGTTAATGTCAGCTTTAATTCTCATGGCTCCGTAGAGAAAAGGAAATAGGTAAAGGAAAAAATATAAAGAAAAAAAAAACAAACTAAACAAGTCTTTTAATAGGCTGGTTTAGTAATTGTTATTTCTACCAAAATGTATAGACCCTCCCTGAAAATTCGGATTCTGTTGTATCCCATAAATAAAAAGAGAGGATATTGTATATTAATGTACCCTGTGAAGGAGGGGAAATAAAATTCACAACAGAGATCTTTGTAGCCGGTAGTGGGAAGCCCAAAACGTGCAGCACGGTTTAGATGTTTATTTGCAGGAGTGAGCCAGGACACAGCAACGACAGATATCCCTCCAAGCTCACTTGGGTTCCCAAAGGAGGCTGTAACAGGCCACATGTGGGAAACTCCAGCTCGTACAGTGTCTGTGACAAAATCTTAGGTCGTGAGTTTTCTAGGTAACAGACCTGCTTTTAGTAATAAAACTCCTTCAAACTGTTACTGAGGAATGGCGCTCAAGTTCCCCTGTGACACTCGGCCATGCTGGCGTCAGCAACGAGCCTGAAGCCTGTTCTGCCCTGAGAACTGAGTAATTCCGATGTCCTGGGGAAATGGTAGAGAGAAACATTTTAACTAGAAAAAGCGAAAGTATTTTTAACAAATATGTTCTATTCTGGCCAATAGGATCAATTCCCGGTTATACGTCCCCACTCCAAATACGACTCGCCTAAAAACCACAATTAACTCCTTACTCGGCTCAAACCTTGCGTTCCTGCCCCGGGTGAGAAGCTGTGAAATAGGGAACTGAGGCTCCCCCCAGTGCCACCACCAGCACAGCCCAGGGCCCCATCTCCCACCAGTACCCACCCAGGAAAACATTTTTAGGGTTTATTGAGGAGTTTTCCTTCCCTAATCCACAAATACAGACTTTCCAGACTCCTCTGAAGCTTGTGCTCAAATGTCAGTATGAAACTTGCTGGGAGCAATATCATCTCGTACCTGTCCAGGTTTGCACGAAGGAACCTTACATGGATTTTTCCTCCATTACAGTAAGAGCACAATGAACAGCTCCTTTTAAGCCATGAGGAGAATAAAAGCAACTTAAAGACCCAAGTATTTTAATTTTTCTGCCCTGAGTGGTCATATTTCAGCAGACCTATCAGCGTTTCATGGTTGTATTTTGGTAGAGTGGAGTGGAATTTTATACCTTTAAATGCAGCACCGCTGCTAACTCACTATGGTTTTTCTTCAGTTATAGTTTTTTAAGGGCATCTTATTTTCACTGAAGTTACTCATACTCTAATCACGGTGAAAGTTTTTACGTGACGCTTAGTGTGAAACACTTCCATTGCTCGCGAATGCTCGCTTTACATTGAGAGTGTGTTAAGATGCGTAACAAAAGGGCGAAAGAGGAGTGTCCCGGAGTGGTCTCCTCCTGCCCGAGAGCACCTCATCCCTTTGCATTTGCTATTAGAGTCAAACCAGTGCCCCACGCGAAGATAAAATTTGCTTCAGCGTGTGAATTTGCGTTTCCCTGGGTTGGCAGCCATGTGTGGATCTGGGATTTATGGCTCAGCTCTGGCCGGACACCCACAGCCGTGCCTGAACCCCTCCAGGGCACAAGGCAGAAGGGTCGAGCTGCAAAGGGAGCTCTTCAGCAGTTTTCAGAGAGCGGCAGGCGATAAAGGCACGGAGGTCATTTCGTATGCTGAACGGATTTGCCAGAGCAGGCATCTGAATTGCATATCTAATGACAATTGACAGAAAAGAGGTTTTTAGCAGAAATATGGCTGCTTCTTTCCTGTGCTCATCATCGGGTGCAATTAGTCTGATCAATACTGGATGCTCCTTGGTACCTTCAGGGATGTGGGTTCAACCGTACCTGGAGCTCTATCAATGGTCATTTGTAATGCAGGACTGCAACTGCCCGACTGCCAAGGAGCGGACCCCAGGTCCTGCTGAGCCCCGTAGAGTAAATAAACGGCAGAACCGAGTTTTTGCCATTTAACTGGTGTGCAACACGAAGTCACGAGCTCGTTATAGCCGCTGGCCAGCGTGTTCCCTGGCAACCAGCCTCAACCTCTTCCTCCGTGGTATTTCTGGCCGTGGGTTTTGAGGAGCAGAGCGAGCGCTGGGGCACGATGGGCAGCTGGGGAAGGTGCCCTGCGCCGCCGCCGGCTCAGCTGCCTCCTGGTCATCGCATTCCGCAGCTTCAGACCCGTCTGCATGTGCTTAGCACAAGAGATAATCCCATTAAGCAACCCGAGGCATTTATCACTCAGCTCGATTAAGACTTGAGTCTGCGAAGAATCCAATTAAAACCCGGGAATGAATTAAGCAGACCTGGTCCATGAAGCAGACCTTATCTATTGTCTGGTCTCTGCCTCTGCCCGGAGAAGCAGCAGCCGTCGGCTCGCGCCGAGCTCGCTGCCCTGGGCGCTGCGGTGTCCGGCTCTGCCACCCCACCGGGCTGTCCCCATGGCGATGCCATCTTCCCAGCAGGCCCAAAGGGCTGGCCAGGATTCAGGAGTCTCTGGGGTTTGGGGGGAATGGGATGGAGAATGATGGAAAAGTGGTTCAAAGCTAAAAAGGACCCCAGTTACTGCCCCCCCCCCCCCCCCCCCCCCCCCGCCCCGTGCTCTCAGCTCTTTCCTCAGCTGCGCCCGTGCCCCTCGAGGTCGTGTGCCCGCGTGGTGTCCACGCCCCAGCCGCAGTCTCTGTGTCAGACCACGCTCCTCTGAACCATCCATCCTCGCCGTACCACCTCCTTGGGGGAGGCCTGAGCTAACCTCTCTGCTTTTCCCACCGATTTCATTCCTAATGGACCAGCATGAATTTTTAAAGAGCACTTTTTTTCCATCTCCTGCTGGCTGAGCAGCATCTGCGCTGGCACAGACGGGCTCGTGTGGCTCCTCGGCCTCATTCAGGTCCTTTCGAGTCATGGCAACGTGACTATGGAGTTTACGGTAACAAACTTCGTAATGGATTTTGGGAAGTCAGAGGGAGGAGGGCACCTGGAAAGAAAACTCCTAACTTCAGCATTTTGCATACATGCTTCTACAACTCGAGTCCTTATTAAAACAGAGTTTATGTACTTTGAGGCAAAATCATCATTGAAATTTCTATTTGTAGAGTAAGAATGACCATAAACGAATAACAGTAACTTGGCTGTTTCGGGGATTGTCTTCAGTGTTTTGGGGGGATTTGGGCATTGTCTTCAATTTTTATCACAAAGTTTTTAAAATAAAAAAAAAGGCATCATGAACTCCAGGTGCTATAATTCATAGTGGAGTTAATGAATTTTTTTTTTTTAGAAAAAAGCATTGTCCATGTAGTCCTTAACTGCCAGCGTGAACAGCGCTTCTCTACACGGAGAAACTCAACGTGGAGCCAGTGCAGACTGAGCGAAGCCCGGCTGTGGGGCTGGCGGGCTCTTCTGTGTCCCCCTGAACGCAGCAAGGTTTGGGGCTGGGGACACCCAGCGCGCCTGCAGCAGGGGTCGGGGTTTGCGGTGAAAGACGAGGGGGGGAGCTTTGCAGCTGGCCTGAGCACAACGAGGACGGCGGGGCTCAGGGATTTCTGGAATATTTGTTGTTTGGACCAAAAAGGACCGTGGGGACAGGGTTAACCCCGTGGAGCGGCTGAGCTCCGGGCGGCAGCTCGTGCCCGGGGTGGGGAGTGCTTGCAGGGGCTGCGGTTGGCCCTGGTCCCTGCTCAGCCCCCCACCCCAACCCTCCGAGTGAGCCCCGTCAGCGACTCCCATCCCGTGCCTGTGGCTCGAGATTTTATTGCAAATAGATGCAAATTAGGCCAGTGCAGAGTCAGCCCTGAGCTCTGCTTGTAGAATGGGTTTAGTCTCTTTTTTTTTTTCTTTAATCCCCATGAAATCCCAATGATAGAAAAGAGTTCAAAAACTTCAGACTTCTCCAAAAATCAGACAGGACCGGTGCAGTAAATGGACTATGCTTTTAAGTGGCCTCTAGTTTGTTTTCTTCTCCCTGCAGTAAGCAGAAAGCTGTGGCCCTTAGCGTTCTGGTTTGCTAACGAACTTCACTGAGGGGACAGCCACCGCGGGCCCATCAGCCCATCCCCCGTGTCCCACCCTGTCCTGATGCCATCATCTAAAGCTGCTTTAACAGGAGGCTTTGTGTGCAAGAGAGAGACATTGAACCAAAACCGAGAAAACCCCCATGGAAATTTTATACTTCAGGAGTGGCTTCGTTATTTTTGACCTTCGTATCAGAAGGTTCGGTAGGAGGAAAACAAAAAATAAAATTGTGGTTTGAAGTCTTGATTACGCTATTTCAGGAGGAAGGGCTCTTTACAGGAGCAGACTGTTGGAAATGGCACAACCAAAAAATAAGGAAAATAAAGGGTGAGAGAGAAAGCTATCGTCACCGTGACTTGCAGTAAAGAGGCAGGGTAGCAGGGCTGCGGTGTGCTCCAGGGAAGTTTGAAGGCATGGGTTGAATGGAAACCAGAAGATTAGTTGAAAATTACAGTTCTTTGCTGTTGTTCATTTGGAGAATACGAATAGTGCAATCTTGAGAGCCCTTTTTGTAAATGACATTCTTGGACGAAGGCAAGGGACAGGCCGTGCACGTGCCTGTGCACAAACACCAGCACAGGGCACAACCAGGCTGCAGCTTAAAGGCGAGGGACCGCCCGAGGTCCCTCCTCGCTGTCAGCAGCCTGCCCGCACAGGCCACCCCTCTGCTGACCCGAGCATGGTGACGGCACCAGCACGGGGTGTTTCAAGGCTTGCTTAGAGGGGGGGAAAAAAAGGCATTTTGTGTATAAATGCAACCCTTGGAGCTGCAAACACGTTTCCACTCCCGCTTTCTCGCAGGTCGCTGTAAAGCGATGCCCTTCCCCTGGCTGCTCCTTTTCCCGGGCAGTGGCTTGTGTCGGCCGCTCCACGCTCCAGCGCTGTGCCGCAGGGTCTCCTTGTCCCTTGGAAGTCCCAAAGCCATTTTTCAGGACCAGGCTTTGGAGTAAGCAGCCCTGGGACCTGATCTCCCGCTCCGGTGCTGGGTCCCAAGCGGTGTCTATGCATCAACCTAACCTTAGTCTCAAAGTCCAGGAGCTATTTGGCCATCGCTGACACCATCACACAACTGCCCCTTTCCTCCCTTCTCTCCTTCAGTTCGTCAGCTGAATCCTTTCCCTGTTGACTTTGCCCCCGTCTCACTCATGCAGCTCATTGTCCTGAGCGTGGCACCCCGACAGCAATAGCCCGCCTCCCTGGGATTCAGTGTGAAACATCACGGAGGCCGGTCCCTCGCTTTGATCTTAAACGCTTTGCTCTGGGCTAGACACCGCGCTGCAATTCGGTCTGGGCCGTGCCCCTTTTTGTTTCAGCAAATAACACATTTCAAAGTGTACCTGAGCAGCGCTGGTACCAGCAGATGTACGACCCAGTCGGTGGCCTTCACTCCCCCAAGTTCCTCTAAGCTCACATGAATTTTTCTCCGAGGGAGGACTTCGGATTTCATCTGCAAAACACCAGGCTCCAGCTTTGCCCGTTTTCCACACGACGACATCCTTCAGCAAGAGCAGGAGCCACCCGCGCCGCGGGAGGACTGCAGCGCGATAAGCTAACAAAGCAGCGTGTGGTTTTAAAAACATTATTAACTTTTCTTCTTATCTGGTGCCATCGCCTGGGCTGTGCACGGCGAGGAAACCGGCAGAAACTCCCTTTCAGTCCTGCTGACTCGCAGTTCCAGATAAGCCTGTCTTGCTCCCGACACACGCCAAAGAAGCAGATTATGCGTTTTTTATCTGTAAATGCAGTTTAGGATGCTGAGGGTTAGGTCAACAATACTGCTGGGGAGAAAAAGGAAAGAAAAGAAAGAAAAACTCGATCCCAGAGCGGATCCGCTCTGGGCAGCGCAGGGTAGGGCTCCCGCGGCGATGTGGGGATATGATTTTTGAAGGAAAGACCGTGTTCCTGCATTTTTCCCTGGCCAGGTGCTTGCTGGATGGTATGGCTGCCTCCGACACCACGTTTATACGTTGAACAAATGCAATAGAGGTTTATTTAAAATACCGCAGTGCCGCTTCCGTCCAAACAGATCAATTTAATGGTTATTTAGCAGAAATAAATTCAATCTGGCACAACGGAAACGGCAGCAGGAGAATCTAAATATAGCGGCGGCGGCGGCAGGCCCTGGTGTATCATTTTTTTCCAACTGCCATATTGGTTTTTATTAGGGCAAGAGACGCTGTCAGTGCGGGAGGAAGCTGGATTGCTCCCACCGCCTCCCCACCGGCGCAGCGGCTGTGCTGCCCTTGGCATGTCCCGAGAGCTGAAGATGAACAGACCCGGTAAGAAAATGGAAAATAATGGCTGTGTTACAGAGACAATAGGTCCCGGAGGAACTCATCAGCCTAAAGGCATAGAGGGGACGTAGGAAGCAACCTGGATGTGTATAGGAGGGGAAGGAAACCTGCATAAAATGGAATGATCAAGTAGTTGAATAAAAGACAGAAAGACGATCTTAAATGCTAGGGGTTTTTTTACTAGTATTTATACTTCACTCGCTATAAATACGTTAATAACTCAGGGATGGTTTAGGTAAGCAAAGCAAACTGCCAAACGACCCAGGAGGGGTCTACGGGAGGAGCACGTGCCTGTGTCGGGTGGGTGCTGGCAGCCGGTGGAGCTGCCCGTCCCTGGGCTTCCCCAGCTCCTCCGCCTGCTGCCGGGCACGTGGCAGCCCCCCAGCTCTGCTCGCGCCTCCCGGGTGACGGGCGGCTTTTCACCCAGGACACACCTGGGGCCGTGGAGCAGAGGTTTCCCTGCTTTCCTCGACGGAAGGGACGTTCCGCGCGCGCAGAGCCGGGCAGCAGGACGGTGCCGGGGGGCGCCGCACCATCCCCGGCGTTAGGTCCTGAGTTGCTGCGCTCAAAGTTCTTCCTGTAAAATGCTTAAACCGTCTCCGATGCTCCAGATCGCCGCAGGATGCGGCCGGGGGCAAAGCGCCCACCGCGCTGCCCCCGGGCTCGGGGGCGAGGCGGTGCTGAGGGACAAGGAACAGCAGCGGTTTTCCCAGTTCAGGCGATCGTGTTGATCAGATCTGCTCCAGTCTGGGAGCACAACCTCCTCCTTGCTCCTGCCTCTGCCCCGGACCTGCTGGGAGCCTGGGTCGGTAAGGGAAAGAGAGCTGCAAGAATAAAACCACAATTTCTCTCCTTCTGAGCACCCCCAGGCTGCGCACGGACGGACCCATCCTGCTCCAGAAGCGCTTGGTCTGCAGGTCCAGCAGAGCCCCTAAAAGGCAGCAGTTCCAGACCATTAAGCTAAATTAATTTTGTGTTATCATTACTAAGTTACCTGTTGGAAGAAGAATTCTCCCTTCTTTGTGAAGGACGGGTTTTATTTCTGCCAAAACATTTGCAGCTCAATGAACAGAATTAATCTATAATTTGGCAGTTAATGTGTCCGCAAGCTCTCATGAAAGAAAAAAAGCTTATTAAACTTAATCGGGTTTTAGGTTTTCATTATTTCTGCTCTAATAAACACAGGAAACCATACTGCAGGAAGGCAAAGGCTGAGCGTGTTCCGAGGGGAGGGTTGGGAGGGCTCCAGCACCCTCCGAGTGAGGGGTAACCCCTGCAGGGCTGGGACGGCTTCCCCCCAGTGACTTCAGGTGCTGAGCTACTGCAGTCAGCTCAGCACAACCCCTCCAGCCTTTCTGCTGTGCGCACACACACACAAATGGGGGTGTGTGTGTGTATATATATATATATATGTTTGTATATATATAGCTATATATAAAAGTATGCTTGACACAGTTATGCTAATAAATAGGATATATTTTATATATATCGTGTAGAGCTATAATGTTAATAATATATAAATATATGTGTGTGTGTGTGTGTATATATATATATAAAAATGCTGATGCTGTTTGCTAGCAGTGCTGCTTTCCTGAGTAGCTGCTGCTATTCAGGACCTTGCTAATTAGTTTCTCAGTCAGAGCTGAAATTAATGACACAGAGTCAGACCTTTTCAATTCTCTCTCTTTCCCCATTGTTCCCCCCCTCGGCATCCGATGTGGTGCTCTAAGGTGAGACACTGGGGACCGTGCCAGGGCTCTGCCGTGCGGGACGTGGGCACCTCTTGGGGGGTGCTGGGGTGCCCTCAGAGGGTCCACAGGGGCGCTGATGCAGTGAGGAGCACTCGTGCCCGGAGGGATGTGATGGAGGAGGTATGGAGACAATGGAGAAGAGCCTTTTCTGAAAAGACTGGGAAAACTACTGAGCCTTTTTTTTAAAAAAAAGTCATTTGCAAGCAGTGGCTGACTTTAAAAGCGAGCCTCTCGATCACACCTCTCCTGGACGGATTCGGCGCCGGGTGCTGGGCGCTGCCGTGGCCCCGTCTTCACCCGCAGCCGTGACCCAGGGCTCCAGCCCACGCTCTGGCCTTCGCATTCTGAAGGATGATCTTTTTTCCTTCTCTGCTTCCTTTAGTACAAAATCCTCTCGTGCCAATATATTAATTGAGAGTCACTCCTCAAGCCGACCTCCTGGAGCAGAGACTGAACGTGGTTCTCTCAGCGACAGCCGCGATTCACAGGTCTCAGGCACCCGCATAGAGCCGCAGGGTAGGCGATGACCGGGGTTTCGAGCTCTGTGAATCTTTTGTCTCCCCCTGCCCTGATGTGCTTTCACATCTGGGGGTCTTTGCTTGCGGAGTAAATTGTTAGCAAACATCTTGTTCCAGATCGTTTGTCTTTCCCCGCAGCTCGTATCCGTTTGAAAAAAAGATGAAACAACAGCAAGATCAAAAGGCCGCTGTCGTGTCACGCACGAAATCGTTATTTAAATGCCAAAAGGGATCCTTAAAGAATTTGGCTCGTACATGCGAATTACGGGTGGAAAATGCGTGTAATTAAACTTTTTAAAAAATTCATATGGGAATTTGAAGCGAGTACCTGCAGACAACAAATAAACACAAAGCTACCAGGATGGCAGGGAAAGCCAAAGATGATGGGAATATGAACTTATTTAATTACAGAGAGAAGTTACAATGATATTTAAAAATGCCTTTTCATATTTAAATGCTTTTGGAAGAGCTTTGGTTTCTTTAAATCCAGAACATCGGGTGGGATGCTTGGTTTGCCGTCGTCAGTCTGCTCTTACCATTGACGGCTTTCCAAGCGCCCTGGCCAACATCAGCCCTAGGTGCTGCGGCTGGCCCCGCTGGCCCGGGGCTGGGTTCCAGCCTGGCGTTGCGTTGGAGCCTCGTTAAACGAATACACGTCCCTGGTGCTTCGCCTCAGCAACCCTGGGGCACCGCTCCTCCTCCAGCGCCGCCTTACGGACCGTCCGCGGTCGGGCTTGGGTGCGGCGGTTAACGGCGTGTTTACTTACCGGCTGCTCTGGTTGCTACGCTTGTGCTGAACTTTTTCTCGTGGAATCACTTTCCTGCGAACAAAAGGCGCAGGGAATACGCGTCAGCCCCACGTGCTTTGGAGATAATTCACTGAGGGACGTCAGGCAGCTGCCGATGGTATCAACGGCTTCCTCCGACAGAGGAATAGAATTGTTCACGTGCGGTGATAGCAAAGGGTTGCAGGAAGGGGCAGTGGGTTTGTGATTCTCCTGCCATTTCCCAGAAACGTTTTTTTTAATCAGTCACTCCTCTGAAATGACTGTGCGTATGAAAAAAAGAGATTATCACACATCCTTTTTTGTTCAGCCGTGCGTTAAGAGCTGAAACGCACCTTTCAGACGAGGGGTGAGGAATCAGCCTCGCAACGCCCTTGCGGCACGGCCTTTGCTGGTCTGTTCCAGCAGCGACTGGGAAAAGTTCATGTTATTTCTCAAGGTAGTCACCCCCTGGGAAAGGCGGGCAAACCCGGGGAAATGCGGGCTTTGGAAATACCCTGGGGGGGTGCAGGGTACACTGCGTCCCTCCCCTGGCAGCCCCCTCTTTTCCCATCGGTGCTGCCGGGGTGGTTCTGGGGTGCTGAATCGTGGGTGCTCCCAGCCCGGGCAGCATCACGTGCCGGGGGAAGGTGCTGGTGCCTGCACATGTGTGTCTGTGTGTGTGTGTGTGCAAGTGTTACTCTGTGTATCCACCCCAACTGCCCCACACGCCCCCACAGAAGCCGTACACAGCAGCGCTATTTAAGAAATAATCAAGGAACACCACCAGGATTCTCTAAATTGGAAAACAGAAACCCGATTTTTTTTGTTGTGGTTTGCAAAGACCCCCGTTCCGCACGCTGTTCCTGCGTCACAGAGGTTCTGCTTGGCTCTTCTCTGCCTGTTTCAGTGGGAATTTTGTGTGTGCAAGGCGAGTCAGTTCAGCCTCTAGGGGCTCCTTTACTGAAAATATATTTAAGCAAATGTTTTTAACTGAAAGTAAAAGAAATAGTTTGAATTAAGATTTTTACCTATTTATTTACCTTTAGAAAGAGCCTTTACCATGCGAGTACTAAGCCTGACACTTCCGCAGATCCCAACACTAAAAATGGTTTATTCTCCCAGGAGTTTTAATCAGGTAAAACACACACAGAAATGGTGAAATATGGTTCTGAGGCAAAGCTTTTTGAGCAGAGAAATGTTTGCTAGCCGCCTTTCACACCGCCTGCCTGAAGCTCGTGAGCCCTCCCTCTGCGCCCCTCCCCAGCCATCCAGCAGAACCGCCTTCCCACGGGAGCCACGATGCTCACAATTAAATCCTTCAGAAAAAAAAAAAAAAATACCAGAGAACTGCTCCGAGAAGCGCAGCATCTGAAACGATTCTCCGCGTGGTGTGGGCGCACGCGCGTTTCAGAGGGTCACGCAGCTCCTCCGCGGCGTTGGAGGGGACGAAACCGCCCCGCCGTTATCGCGAGCTCCCGCCCAGCGCGTGTCGGGCACCCAACTGTTCTGGGGTGCAGCGTGTCCCCCGAAACGCCAGGGGATCACAGAACCACAGAACAGTTTGGGCTGGAAGGGACCTTAAAGCCCACCCAGTCCCACCCCCCTGCCCTGGGCAGGGACACCTCCCACCAGAGCAGGTTGCTCCCAGCCCCATCCAGCCTGGCCTTGAGCCCTGCCAGGGAGGGGGCAGCCACGGCCTCTCTGGGCAGCCTGTGCCAGGGCAGAACCACCCTCACAGTGAAGAATTTCTCCCCCATATCTGACCTACAACTCCCCTCTTTCAGCTTGAAACCGTTACCCATCCTATCATGGATGCTGCAACTTGTCTTCGCCTGCCTCCCTGCTCTAGACATTTTCCACAACCTTTTTTAAAAAATTATTTATTGTTTTCTCATTATATTTATGGTATTTGCATGTTAGATTTACTCAGAAAAATTATCATCTGTGTCAGTTCAAGGGTTATGTATCTCTCTCTCTCTCTCTCTATGTACCTATATATATATAAAACGTACCTTTGTTGTGTGTTAGGCGGGAAGTATAGCGACTGGTCCTCCACAGATATACTATGGCTTTTTTTTCCTTCATCTGGGACCAGGAATGCTAATTGAAGCCAGCAAGTGGCTAGTCACAGCCAACAGCCCCGTACTGCCATCAGCCCAACGTGCTGGCCGGTGGCTGGTCCCGCTGGTGTGCCGGTG
This sequence comes from Leptosomus discolor, assembly GCF_034619465.1. Taxonomy (NCBI): domain Eukaryota; kingdom Metazoa; phylum Chordata; class Aves; order Leptosomiformes; family Leptosomidae; genus Leptosomus; species Leptosomus discolor. The sequence goes on from NC_141395.1 coordinate 1,375,663, forward strand.
GTGCGGGCAGAGCCCCGGGAGCTGCCTCGTCCCCCGGCAGCTCCGCCACCCGCTTTCCCACGGACAGACGGGGTCAGCGCGGTTTGGAACAGCCTGTCTTCGAGCTGCGGATGGTTTTTCCACCTTCTGTCCTACCCGGTGCAGCGTGGAAATCAGTCGGTGCCCCAGCGAGCGCCGAGCTCCTCCAAACACGGGTGCGGGTCAGCCGGCGGGGAGAGAACCCCTCGGTGCTGGACGGGGGTCTGTCACCCAGCCCGTCAGCGGGACAGGGCTGCGCGCTGCGCTCTCACTGCGAGGACAGGCAGACAACTTATTAGTCTTTGAGAGTAATGGAATATTAGGTAAATAATTATGTTAATGGCTGCTTGTGCAGGCTAAATGCAGCGCTGAGAGACTCGTCTGCCTTGCTTCGCTAATCAACAGAGAGGGGGAAACTACTCCAGCTGGCAACTGAGATGGATAGAAAACGAACTTATGAGCCCTGGGTCTGTGTCTGTCGTGCTCTTCCCATCTCCCACGGCTGCAGAGGAAGCCTGGGGAAATTAAACTCTTCCTCTCTTTTTTTTTTCCTAATCTCCCTCTGAATTGGTCCACAGATATTCCGCTCTTTTAATTTATTCTCCCTGCTGAATGTGGCAAGTTGGTCATACTGCACAAACTCGGATGAGAATTTCTAGGGGTGAAATTTATTCAGAGGCACCACCGTACTCTTTGTTTGGTTTGTATTTAGTCTGACTTTGACTTTAATTTTCAGCAAATGCTTTTTTTTTTTTTTAATAAAAACCGGCAAGTAACTAAAAAATTAAGAAAGGCATCAGCCATGGGAAGGAGCAAGTGGGTGCGTCCTGGCCAGCACTGACAGAAGAGGGTTGGGAATTCGGGGTGCTGCCGGGCCAGGAGCATCTTCAGGCCTTTTGAAGCTGGAGGGAGCAGGGGGAGGAAAAAATCACCAGTGGGTAAAAAGCCGACCTGGGCAGTGATGGCTTCTCTCCTTCCTGAAAGAGGCTTGATGGTTTTCTGCTCTTTATAACCCAAAGTAATGCCAGGCAGTGGGGGTTTTTGTTCCTGCCTCTTCCCTCTCCCTCCCTTCCATCACCTCCTGCGGTTTGCGTCTCTCCCCGCGATGGAGTTAATTACGGGGAGGCTGGAGGGACGAAGCATCGCCAGGGAGCTGCTGGGAAACCAGACCTGCCTGCCTCGTCCCTGCGACACTTGGCTCGCCCAGCTCATTAAAAAAAAGGTGTTTTCATTTCGGCGGTGGCATGTGGGTGAAAGTGGCACGTAGACCTTCATAACTCATCTGTTTCTTCTTCTTTTTGATTTTTTTTTTGCTGAGCAACCCTACTACGATCTTTCAAAAAAGCAAAGATTTTCCCCTATAAGTCGCTGATCAGAGAGATTTCATTTTCATTTGTCTAGGGAGTTATTTAAAACAACCAGTATCTTCCCTTGGAACACCTACATCTCCTGGCGGCGCCTCAGCGGGGCTTTCTTCTCTCCAGGGCCAGACCAGGGGTCGAAGCCCTGGCCCAGGGCGTTGTGTGAACATCCCACATCCCCACCCGGCCTGGAGCGTCCATCCTCCCCCACCTCCTATTTCCCCTTTCCTGAACTTATCCTGGCTTTTCCCAAACTGCTCGGCTGTGTGCGGACCCTCCGGCCCTGCAGGACACAGCCAGGCTTGGGGCAGGGGGCCACCGCAGGGTGACCTCTTTGTGGGTTTTGTAGCCTGGGAGCCAGTTCCTTTATGTTGGGCTTCAAAATAGGTGTCCCTGGGCCAGTCCAGGTGTGCGGCAACCTGAGGGTGATGGGGAAGGACACGGCGCTTGGGGTCCTGCTGGAAAAAAGGAGAAGGGAACCATTTGCTGTCCTCAGGAGTAAATATTAAAAATATTTCTCTCTTTAGAAAAAAAAAACACCTGGTACTGTAACAGTGGAGAGGTGATGCCCAGTGGCACCATAAAGTACAGCAGAGCTGGAAGGCAGTATACTGGTAAGTATATATATAAAAATATGTAAGTATACACATAAAAATATGTAAATATACACATAAAAATATGTAAGTATATATATCTCTCTATACACACAATACATAAGTATATATATAAAAATACATAGATGTATTTTCTTAATATATGTAAAAGTATTGGGTTTTACATCTATATATAAAGGCTTGCTAATCTCCATGTGCCTCCCAGCATTTTATTCCTTTGTCTAGGAGGCTGTATTTCCATTTCTGTGTCTTGCCCTGTGATATGCTGCATTCACTAACCCTATTTTAGCAGGCACTAGCGAACAGACCGTTGAGCGTGAGGTTGTTGCTGTCACAAGCCACAGGAATTCAGCCGCTATCGGCGCTGTGGTGGTAATTCAAATGGTGAACAAATCCCTTTCCATAAGCATCTTATTGCTCCAATCAATACTGTTTGGCAGGGGAGTTCGTTTCCAATAAATAAAAATGTGATTAAAAACGCTCTGTCTGCGTAGCGAGGTGGGTGAGTGAAGACGAGGTGACTTAAACCCTCTCGAGTCGTGTCCTGACGCGGGGTCAGCCGGGTGATCCAGACCCCGGCGAGCGCTCGCGGATCACGGCGAGAAGAGGAGCCCCGCGCCCCAGCCCCCTTGCTGGGACGTCCTTTTTGGTGTTGCCCTTGTGGGTGTGACAGGGCAGGCGCCTCCGCAGCGGCGGCGGGGCTCACAGCGAGGCGGCTGGGGGGCGGGCGGGCGGAGGCTCAGTAGAACTGTGGGACGAAGGCAGAGCCCCCACGACGGCGCCGCTGGGCAGTGACAGCAGAGCAGTGACACCCTGGGTCTGCTTGCAGTCTGCAGGCAGGCAGGTATTCACGACTCGTTAACTGGGACTGGAAGGATTGTTCCATCTAGTCGGAACTGCTCTCAAACGGGACGTGTCGGACGTTATTGCAAAGCAGAAGATAAAAGCTTGTGTTCTTCTGTTTGAAAGGTACAGATGCTTGTGACCAAGGCGAAGAGGCTGCCTAGGAAACCACCAAAGTACTTGATGATAAGGACCTGGTGCAACGAGACGTCCTACGGGCGGGGGTAATAACGTGCACGTTTACAGCCTTTGGATGCTTGGACCGAAAGCTGCTCCGCCGTCACATCGTGTTTGGTTATCCCAGTGATTTCCCTGCGTAAAGTCAAAGCCCGAGACACTTTAATGTGAAATCTTTTTGCAATTAGTTCCTGAAATGAGCAGGATTTCTGCAGCTAACCACCTCTGAAAAATCTGGCTCGTGGTGCCTGCATCTCCCCAGGAGATGCTGCAGCTCCCCCGGGGCCGTGCCGGCGTGTAGGGAAGCCGCAGGAGCGTGCGCTAACCGGGAGCGAGTTACTCCCAGCTGCTCCCCAGCGAGAAGGATGCCTTCCTTCGTGCTCCCGGAGCAGCCACAGGGTACGAGCTGCTGCCTGGAGAACAGGGCGAGACCCGGGGGTGCTGCGGGGTGCTGCAGGGAGCGGGGCTGGGAACGGCGCAGCCGCAGCACGGAGGAGGTTAACCCCAGGCCCCCTCCCAGCAAAGGGGCTAAAGCACAAAACCCGACCGCGCGGGTATTTCAGAACGAAAAAGGAAGGGCAACAACGGGTGAAGGGGCACGCAACACCAACAGGAACTAAAAACCCCGTTTTAATTGTTGCCTCTCTCAGCCTGAACTGAGAGTGACGAACCCGCAGCAGATACAGAGCCCTTAGTGCAATTTTACAATATGAAGCTGGAGGTGCTGCTTCTTCGAAAATCTCATAGGAATTATTGTGATGCCTAAAAAACCCATTTTCTTTGCTGTTCTTGATTACACAATCTTTCAGGAATATAGCGTTTGGCTGTTATGAATATACTGACTGCTAAGCTGGCGACAAAAAGAGAATTTCACAGATTATGGCCTTGATCGGAGATTGGCCCCCCCAGTAACTTTCAGACAGAATTATTTTTTTCCGATTTGTTTTGTCGGGTTTATTTTTTTATTACTCAGCGTCTGCATTTTCCTACGGCTGAAGTGAACTGAATATCACCCAAAGCGAACAAATGCGTAGAGTGCGTCCCTCGCCGCTGAAGGCGGGTAAACCTAGCACCAAAACCTGCCCTTCTGCAGCCAACTTAAGTCCATTGATCTTTTTTTTTTTTTCCACAGTTTTTAGCTATTCCATCATTAACCCCGAGGCCTCAGGGCCTGGGCTGGGCTGTACCGGGCTGGGGGGTCCCGTCTACACTTAGATGTCGCTACCCACTGATGTAGGATGGAGCAGGAACCCGCGAGGGCAGCGACACGACGTGCAAATACAGTCCCATCCCAATGAAACCAGGGATGACGCTCTTCCAATTGACATTTAAAATTAAGAACAACGAAGGAAGGTTTAGGAACCATTTTTTCAGTGCTCGAATAACGAAGGAAGGTTTAGGAACATTTTTTTCTGTGCTCCTACCTCCATCCTCAATTTACACAGCAAAGTGTAACATCAGAATGATTATTCTGAACCTGGGAAGGGAATTTATGATTTTTTTTCCCCTTTGCGCCATGGGAAACGAAAATTCCCGCACGGTGCGTAGGCCGGCTCTTTGTCTGAGTCAGTGTGAACGGAGTCTCAGAGAGGCTCTAGGGAATTCATCCCTGTGCGCACGCCTTCCTCGAAAGAACGAAAAGGGGGCAACAGCAGCGGCTGCTGCCGGGGGGGGGGGGGGGGGGCACGGCCCCAGCTCTGCAGCCCCCGCAGCCCCGCGTGGCAGCGGGGCTCCCCCAGCCGCGGTGTCCGGGGAGGCTGGAGGGAGGGAGGGAAGGTCCCGCTCGCGGCATCACATCTGCCCTCCCTGCTGGGCTGCGGGTTCGCTCTTTTCTGAAAGGTCCTTTTTGCTGTTTCTCTACGGTCAGCTGTCACGCAAAATCTACCAGAAATGGCTTTTTCCTTGAATATAATTGTAGATCTATGGCATATACGGGGTTTTATGTACCAGTAGTAATGGGGTTTTCCTCTCTTTCTGTGCACATACCCATAAATACAGACTGGTAAGTGCTCAGACGCCCACTTAATACGTGCAGATAAAACATAAACATACATAAATATATTTCAAAACTTCGGTGGTTCTTCCTAAGGAAATGTAGCCCAATTTTAAGACGTAGGGCTTTGTGCTCTTTCAATTTGCCTAGTGGCTTTTTGCTATTTTGATTAACAGACTAGGAGGTGAGGTGACTGATAATGCCAAAGTAAAATAGCCTTAGATGAACACAAGGTATTTTAAGCGTGCTAACTTTAAATCTTTAAAAAATGCACCGTACAAAACAATTAACCTCGTTTTCGTGTCTGCCCTGCAATTATACAAGCTTGCCCTCGCTGTGTAGCACACGTTTCTCGATAGGTTTCACAGCCAGGGTTTGCAAGAGCAGGGCTCCCTGAGACACACGAGAACACCCTCGCTCCCAGGGCAGGTTTGCACGATGGTAAATTACATTAATCTCCATCAAACCCATCTTTGTTGTTTGGGTTTTTTTTGTCCTTTTCATTTACCAAAGCTTTGCTCTCACGGTTGCTGGCCCGATACGCAGTGAGGTGCGATGACACGCAGGGGGACTGGCATTAACGGGCTGCACGCCAAGGCTGACCCTGAACGTGCACGGTGGGACAGACGCCGAGCGACCGGTGGGTCTCCACTGGGACCTCTCCCAGCCCTGGGCCATTTGGGGGTGCGGTGGGTTGGGGTCCCCACCTCCTCCTGTCCTTTGGGGTCTGCCAGGACCAGGCTTGGTCCTGCTGGAAGTCCTCCGGGAGGGCCGGGGGGACTGGGGAGCTGCAGAAAGCTGTGCTGCTGCACCCCTGCACCCGTCCTCTCCCCGCTTCAGGGGACAAGCCGAGACCTCGGGGCAGCACGGCAGCTTTGCCTGCTGCGGTTAAGAGCAGGGAAAAAGTCGCAGGCTGCAAAAATACTCTCAAAACCGGCTCCCACAAACTAGCCAAGAGCAAAGTCTTCCGTTTAGCCAGTTCTGGTTTATGCAACCAATTATAAGACTAAACCGCAAAACAACTTGCACGTTGTTCCCCCATGGAAAGCCAAAGTCTTCTTGGCTCCAGCGTTTGTCCAGCGCCGTCGGGATGTTTTCCCACTGCGGCGCTCTCCTGTGCCGTCCAGCAGCGCATCGATTGCCGGGTCCCTTCCAAGGGGCTGAACTCTAAAAAGACAAAATCCCAGCGCTAATTCACTGTCTGCTGGCAAAAGAACGGAGGTGTGAGCTCTTCTTCATTAAGCGCTCCGAAGGCTCCACAGCATTACCTCTGGGGGGGGGGCTAAGGGCAGTGAGGGCTGGGGGACCACTGCAGCCCCCGAGGGGCTGCCCAGGGCTTCCTCCCCAGCTGAGCGAACTCCATTTACTCTTAACATAATTTTACATCCAAAAATGTTTCCTAAAGCAGCCGTGACTTAAAAATGAGATGTTTCTCCAACAAGAATGCTTTTCCATAAAACATTCCTCAGAAAACCGCTTGTCAAATGGGTTCTGAACTTATCAGTGGACTGAAAAGCTGTTAAGATTTTGGTAAAAGAAGAATATTTGGTAAAAGGTGGTTTGTGGTTCCGGTAATAGTTTTGACAGACGTGTCGGCAGAAACACAAAATGAACACCGAAAAAAAAAAGTCAGTCAAGTTCCAAACTCCCAAAACAGCCCCACGGCTGAAGTGTTCCAGTCATTTAAAAAAGAAAGTTCAAAAATGAAGCAGGGGGCTCTGCCGGCATCTGCGCCGCTGGCCCAGAGGCCCCACTCTGCCTCCCTGGGGACTGCACATCCCCCAAGGATGCCCCTGGCAAGTGCCTGGGGACGGGACCGCTCAGCGGCTGCCGCCGTCTCTTCAATCCCGCCATAAGCCTCGACCCCTCGCTGCCGGCAGCGTCTCGGCACTGCCGGTTGGAGCCTCGGTTGGTCACCAAATGCCGTGAGCCGCAGGGGGGTTGTTATGGTTTCTGTTTCTTTCAGTCCCCCACGTCAAGCCTATCGGGGACTGCACACACGTTTTATAAAGCCCGTGGTTTATACAATTTCACCTTTGATACTTCTCAACAGATACAGTAAATAGCGTAGCTGTGGTATATACACTACATACGCCATATCTAGTGTATCATGTACAGCCCAGATTGTTTCAGCAAATAAATTCGAAGTGGCTGCCATGTTGCCATCCCCTAAAACATTTTTGTAAAAGGCCGGCCTGCCATTTTCGAGGATGGGCTAAGGAACGGAAAAATGAAAGAATAAAGGAAAGGCCAGCAAACCTCCTGCTCGCCTCAAGCCTCCCACCAAACCAAACGCTTGGTGCTGTTTGCACGTCCAAGAAGCCACCGTGGTGCTCCGCCAGCTCGGCAGCGACAGGGAGGATTTCTAACACCAACGGTGCGCAAGGACAAAACCCCCGGCGAGGCGGTGAGGTGCGAGTCAGCGCGGTCGAGCCACAGCAGGATGGCTACGGGCACCCCTGGGACCTGGAAACCCGGTCCCCAAAGGGACCCGGCCACGGTTCTGAGATGTTCGGGTGTGCCAAGGAACAAATACAGCCCGATGACTGATTTTTTTTTTTTTTTTTAGAGCTGTAGCAAAGCCTGAATAGAACGTGTGTCGTTACAAAAACCTCTCGAGTCAGGGGGAAATGGGGAAGATCAGCGTGCTCAGAGCACACCCCCAACCGCTGCTTTGGAAGAACGGTTACAGAAAAACCATTCCCTAATCCTGCTCTCCCCTGGAAACCCCGGGAAGCTCTTTCTTCCCGGATACCTGCAGGACCGGGGTGGATAATCTCCTTTTTGTTCCTACTCTATGCTGAATAATTAATTTCCAAACGCAAAATAGAAAACACCGGGGATAAAAAGGGGAGCTGTTACCATGGCACCGCAGGACGGGCTGGCTCCATCCTTCCCCACGCACGCCGCCCGCCCGGGGGCGGCTCGTCTCGGCAGCAACCCAAGGCCAGGAGGCAGCTCCGGGTGGCGAAGGCTCGGCCTCCAGAGCCCGGCATGCCCGTCGACCGCCGTGGCAAGCTGGGCCGGGGGCGGCGCACCCCGCGGCCGGGCGACGTCCCCAAACCCTGTGGGGTCCCCGGGGGTTGGTGCTGGGAGGACGCGGCTCTGGCCGGCGCCTTGCATCCAGCGCGAGCTGCAATGCAGACGGCAGCTGCCTCTTGGTTACCCAGGTCAAAAAAAAAAAAGTCTGAAATTGAGCCTTACAAGCGTCTGCGAGGTCTGACGTTCGGATTTCTCTCCTTTCCCTTCAGCTTTGCACCAGCCGAAGTTGCTGGCCTTGCGCCGCAGCGTGCGGTAGGCCAAGGGCCAGGGTGCCGGTGCTGCGAGAGGATAAATGCACATCCATAAATAAGGGGTTGTGTGCTAAAATTCTGTGCTATTAATAAAAAGTACATTATACCAGTCTCTTCGATGCTGCAGCGCGTAGGTCGTACATACCCAGCTAACAAATCCAACTCCTACTTTTCCACGAGCACATGTACTGGGCTTATTGCTCCTCCACTGTGCCTTTTAAAAAGCCCATCTGGTATATTAGCATTTCTTCTAATTAACGTCAACTCGAATCACAACCACCTACATAAAAACACAAAATAGGGGGAAAAGCTCTTTTACAAATAGCGACAACATTTCAAATTGGCCTGGCTGCGCATAGCGATGTGCCCGACGGTAGCTTTTGTGGCGAGCAGAAAGGAACGGAGAGCACGCAGAGCTTTTCATCACACGTGAAATACTTGCGCCCACTTTCCCCGGCATATAGGCGAGGCTGAAGATAAGAAAACCGAACAAGGGTTTTACAAAGCCTAAGAAGGATTCATGAGTGGTGATTATGGATCACTTTTGCCAGACATGGCCTATGTTCTTGCCCTGAATACTTATACATGATAACGTTAACTCAAAAGATCTCAGCAAAACATTTGCGAGAAATACTGACACGGGGCTGAAAAGCACGTACCTACAGACGTGAAGCCTGGACGGAGCTGGGGGATCAGCTGCCTCCTGCCCAGCACGTGCCAAAAGTGCTGCCAGCGTCTCCGCACCGAGCCTAGACCTGCTGCTGTCGAGAACAGACGAGCCTTAGGTTACGTACCCGAGGTCGAAGTCTCAGGGAGGTCGAAGTCTGAGGGAGGCTGAAGTCTCAGGGAGGTCGAAGTCTCAGGGAGGTTGAAGTCTCAGGGAGGCTGAAGTCTCAGGGAGGTCATTCCACCGGCTGATCGCACCCTCTGACCGCCTCGGGGAATGGTTTGCACTTTTCTGCCTGGCTGACATAACGCCCAGCCGCGCTTTTTGGCTGCTGGCCCCCAGCCGGTCCCTGCCGGGCTCTGGCAAAGCCCAGCTGCCCTCCATCGCCCCGGAGACTCCCCGGGCTCTCCCCATGGGGCAGCAGGTCCCGGAGTGGCGGCAGGACCTGGGACAAACCCTCCCGTTCGGGGTCTCTTGCCTTGGCGTTACCCGGGACGGCAGCCCCGGCGGTGCCTGGCCCGCAGAGCGCTGCCGCGCTGCCTGCTCCTGCTCGCGCCAGGCGATGGGCTCGAAGGACTTTCCTCTGCACCGGGCCCGCGGCGAGGGGCAGGAGGCAGCTCGGGATGTCGGGGGCTGCTGTCGCAGGGAGGGGAGCGGCGGCGCTGGCACAGCTCCCCGGCACCGGCCGCAGCGCCGGTCTCTGCAGCACCACGCCCCGGCACGGCTTGCTTGCGCCGTTCCACCCAAGCTGAAGACACGAGCTCGGCCGTAACAAAAGGCAAGGCAGAAAGAGGCCTGTTGGAAGCAAGAAAAGTTGTTACTTGGTCAGAATAAACGTGTTTTTTTCCTTCCCCAAGCCTAGATCATACAGGGGTGTGCAAATATAGCGCGTGTGCCTGTATCCTACTGCCATAAATGCTGCTGTTGTGGTGTATATATGAACCGAGACAGGGCTTTTCTCACAACGGCAGCTTGTTGTTTATTCACAATTGCTATTAACACCAAAGCTTTCCAAAGCAAAGTGCTTCCCTGAAACAGCAAAACATCGAATTCACTACATTTTACCTTTTAAAGACTGGCTGCATGTCACGACCCCAAGGAACCCGCACCTCGCTTCTGCTGTACGTGGGAGCTTCGGCAAGCGTGGCTTTCACGAGCAATACCCTGCCTGAAGTGGGGATATTCCTCCAGCACGGTGGCTTTGTTTGCTGCTTTGCTCTGGCTTTTGGCCTTAATCAACAGTTTGTCTCTGTACCCAGCTCCTGGTAAGCACAGACACTTCTCACCAAAACAGCGAACCCTCCTGCTCCGTAAGAGCATAGTTTCCCCGTCACTCCGTGACTTCAGTACTTCGGGGGCTGAGTAATCATGCAATTCACTTTTCTATTATTTATTTCTTATTTCTACAAGCGAGGCAAGCGGTAAGCCAGCATTTGGAAGTGTAGCGCATTTAAATATTTCAATTCTACCTCAACCCAAAGGACGATCCCCCCGAGAGCTACGCTGAGGTGTCTCGGATCAGGAAAGAGGGATCTAAATGCGCATTTGAAATATTAAAGATTTAGGAGAGGCAGGATGATATCTGCTGTGCCTGCCAGGTGTGATGCGAATAATAAGAGGATATGAGGATAATCACTCAGTTTTTGCTCCAGCAAAACTTGCGTCCCTGGGTAACATTAAGAACAACTTCAGCTCCCAGGGGTGTTTCCAGGTGCACGAGGCTTTGGCAGCGCTTCCATTCTAAAACCTCCTGGCCCCCCACACAACGTGGGAACCTCTCCCCGCGGGTGCAGAGCCGCCCTTCGCACGCTGATGTGGGAGCCGGGTTTGGACACAGCAGATTTCAGAGCTAAGGACGAAAGGGGAATAGTTTAGAAAAAACATGCTCTTTTTTGATTAACTCCCCCCCCAATAACAGTATGGCTCTTAAAACTCATGCCTGCATCGGCCTCCTTTTTTATCACTATGTAGGGCACCTATGGATTTTCCAGTTTCTGATCTGCCTGTGACTATAGGATATTTCTGGCTCTACAAGACCAAAATTGAAAACCAGCTTTTTTCCTCTCCTCTTTATTTCCCCCCCCGCCTCCCTTACAGCAGCTCCTGTGTCCCTGGCATCAGGACGGTGGCTAGTATTAACCGCAGTGGTACAGCCTCTAACTTTCACGTGCAGTTTTGCCACAGTGATTTTTCACGGGCTAAAGCCGGTGATCTGGTCCATAAGTCTCCGTTGACGATCTACGGGGAATTAGATGCTGTATTTTTATTGTTGATAACGGAGACCTTGCAGAAAACAGGCAGCTGAAGGCAGCCACGGCCACAACACATTTATTCCGATCTATCACCATAGAAACAGATAATCCACAAATGGTCCATTTCTACCAAACCAGTTGACAAGATGGAGCAGGAAGCGGGCTGCCTCGTTAAACAGCACGTCGCACTCTGTGCTCAACGCTCCTGAGGGAAAAAATACCTGGGAAAAGGTTCAGTTTTATATTCGGTTACATGTATAACTTGCCCCGCCACCTACGGCTGGGCGATGCGGGGCGTGCACCCAGGCAGGCCAGCCCGCGGACGGACCAGGAGGATTTCACACGCACTCATCAGCCACTGGGGACAACAGGGACAGAGAAAATCCCCGTGACGATCCCGCACATGAATTTCTGTGTACGAGGCCCGAGAACCTCACGGAGGAGAGCGGCTGTCGCAGCCCAGGGCTGGTTCTGCTCTCCTCCGCGGAGCTTGGGGCTGTCACTGAAAGCGTTACTCATGTTTTACCCAGATGTGGCAAAAGTGCAGAGTCTGCTACAAGGCACCCTTCGGGAGGAGAGTTCTTTGGCCGGGGTAGAAGGGACCTCTGCAGCCTGCGCTGTCTTGTTTAAGCTGTAATGCAGCCACCTCCAACCTTATAAAAAAGATGGAAAAAAGAGAAAGGCAAGTCTAGAGTGGGAAGGAGGGTCATAAATTAAATTACAAAACCTTTTCCCCTGCTCTAGAGGAATATTTTGCAGAGAACAAATAAGATGAAAGAAAGGGTGCTCTGCCGGAGCATCAGGGGTTTGCAGGACACCCCCACCCCACCCCGCAGCCCCGGCAGGGCGGCACGGGCTAGTGGGATTTCAGACCCACACAACGCGCTTGTCCCACGCCAGCCCAGCTGTGGAAACCTCACGGCTCGAATGGAAAGCTCCTGGCCAGCTAGCCAGGGGTGTTGTTAGAGTGGATGGGGTGGGCAGCCTGCCCCGAGGCAGAGCCTGGGGAAACGCCGGCTCTCCCCAGCCTGAAGAACAGTGATTTTTTTCCAATTATTTTTAATATGTTAGCTCCTAAAAATTTGAAAAGAAAGTTCAGCTCTCATTAAAAATATCCTGTATCTACGTTACTTCTGTCTCTTGGCTCTTTAGAAGGCATCTATAGGCTCCAAACGACTTAAAAGGCACTGAGGCAGAGAGCTCGGAAAGTAATTCAAGTTTTCATCTCGTAAATCCCTTCTGGTTTAATACGAAGCTCAGGTATTTCTGGAAGCAGCAGCAACGTGACTCCTACGGCAGCTGGCCTAACCAGGCTAACGGAACTTTTGACCATAGCAATAATGACATTAATATTTGCTTATTGATGTAAAAGTAAGGAGCTTCACCGCAGACGCCCCCGCCGGCTCGTCCTGCCTGGGTGGCAGAGCCAGCCCTGCCGCCTCCCCTCCCGTGGGCCCGGGGCAAAGAGCCCGTCACTGTGAGGAGCAGGTCCCAGTGAAACAGAAGCTACTCGGTGCCCCACACCCTGCCTGGGATCGCTGCCCCGCAGCACAGACAGGACAGACGTGACCCCACACCATAGGACGCACGGGCCCTGTGCACCGGGGTGTCCGTGTGCCCGACTCCCTCCCGCCCCTCATCAAGGGAGGGAACAAGGAAAAGGTAAAAATTTAATTATTTTTTTGTTCACTTCTTAAGAAATTTGAGAATTATTAATTCCCAGGGCAAGGAGTTTCACGAAAAGAAAAAAAACCCCAAAAAACAAACAACAACCCCCCCCCAAAACCCCAAAAAACCCCAAAACCCAACCCCACACCAAAACCCAGAGGGATGTCCATGAGCTGACTGCACAGCGTTTAAACCAGGCATTTCTAAACCAGGGAAGTGTTTTCAGTGGAAGCCACAGGGCTCTCCTATCCTCCTTTTTTTTTTTTTTTTTTTTTTTTTTTTTTAAGAAAAACTTCAGCTGTATCTATCTGGCTACAAGCCCGTTCACAGACTCATTTCCATAGTTTTCTTTTTAACCACTCCATACCCAAACACCGTAGAGCCTCGAATCACCTCATTGCCACGCCGGGTTTCACGCCCGAGGCAGAAGGACGTGCGATGCACACCAGAAAGCGCCCGGGCCCTTCCAGCTCACTCGCTGCTGGAGTCAGCCGGCAGCCCGAGCGAAGGGGACAGGGACTGACAGCTAAATCAGCTTTTTTTTTTAATTATTATTATTTTTTGCACATCCAGTTGTGTCTAAGTTAAGATTTTGATGTCTAGACTTAAGAAGACGATAAATTGTCTTCCCAACACCTAGGCCTACAAGCACTTAAAAAAACATTCTTCCCCTATTGTCTTTCCGCTCCATTAACTCCAGTACCGACGTACCAGAGCAGTAGCTGACATTTCTTACAGCGTGCGCCGTTTCCTTAGCACAGATTTCCCGGGGGCTAAGCAAACTCAGGATGTATGCACAAGGAAAAAAATAGAATATCAAACACATAAATTATGCAGTAGCATTAAGGTATGGAGGCCTCGTGGTCTAGCTGGATGTTGCGCGCGTGCAGAATTGTAAATGACTGCTTAGAAAATATTTTCACCGTGTGGAGCTGCTACACGACACCCTCATTTTGTAACAGATACTGCAGGAATATGCTATAAAAATTAAGAATAGCTCTTGTCAAAGAAACTGTTGTTTCTTGCTTTTTTTTTAATACTGAATTCTAAATTATGCATTAGGAAGGGGCCACTGAGTTTTTTGAGTGCTTATCCATAATGCCTAGCACACATTTTAAATGGCATTTTTGTATCCCCTGCAAAGTGAGATTCCTCCCTATTTTTAGCTCCCCGCAGTTCATGTGTTGTCCAGCTGCAGCCCAGTACTAAAAAACAATTAAATTGAAAGAAAAAAAAACCCACTATCTTGAGCTTTAGTGGGAGCGAGCTGAAAGCCGCTGCTTTTCGCTTTCCAGAGGGGGGACAACCAGGTAAACCGGCAGTCCCGGGAGCCAGGACGCCGTCGCTACCTCACCGCGCCGTGTTTAACCGCTGCCCCTCACGCGCAGCCTGCCCGGCTCTGCCCCGTCGTGTGCCACCAGAAGTCCGTTCAAGAGAAATCAGTTCGCTTCACTTGGAGCTTTTCACTCGCTTATGCCCCAGGGAAGGGCTGAAGCAGCAGAAACGACTGGATTTCCATAAACACCAACGGGAAATTGTATTTGCGGGCTCTTGGGATGCGCATTTGTATCTCAGGATTCGATTACCTCATGGCTGAGACTAAGAATGAGCAGCTTTGGCCGCAAGATGGAAGAGACAGACGTGTTCATGAGATTTTTTTTCTCGCTTCTGGGCTCGTCTCTTGCGAGGCTTTCGGCCCCTGGTCCCGCTGCTGTGACCCTTGATGTCCCCTTGCCGCCGGTTTTGCCCTCTGTGTCACTCGCAGCCACCCCGGGCCGTCACTCCGTCAGCAGGCTGAGGGGTTTCTGGGCCAGTTTAGGGCACCCATGCAGCGAGCGTGGCGCTTACACCGTGCTCTGTCCACAGGCACGGCTGAAGGGTGAGGTTGGTCGGCAAAAACATCCCCGCGTTGACTCTCTAGCAGCCCACGTTTACTTTCAAATTGCCTCAATGTACAAGCGTTGCCACTTTTTTCTTGTTAGCAAGGATAATTTTGTGACTAAAGGAATAAGGTGTTATCAAATAACACATTCGAGGAAACATGTTGAGAGTTTTCCCCATTTTGCATGAAACGAAAAAGATAAATTTGTAACGTACTAATTAAAAGAAGAACAAGGGACTTTGTTTTATCGCCTCACAGGGGAGCTCGCTAATTTGTTTTTAAAATTAAATTACTTTTGCTATGAAGTGTGGATTTATCAATATTGTCAATTATAAAAATCATTTGTGCAGCTCCTTCTTGGAGCGGGGTGTAAGGTTATGGTTATATTCATCCTGAGCATCACCCCAGCACAGGGCTTAACTTCGTCCCTTTGCTGGGACACGCATTACTTTGGCTTTTCTTTATTGCTGACGAAGGCTCCAAGAACTCTTAAGGAAACAACGCTCAGAGCCTTCCCAGGGAAAGTCTGGAGGATGCCAAGAGAAAAGTCTCCCCGGGTCACTCCGACAGCGAGCGATGCCGCCGTGCCCGCGCTCGCCCTCGCCTTCTCCCGGTCGCGCACTCGTCCATCCGCCACCAGCTCCCCACCACACGCAGCCGGCGCGGGATGAGTCCAAAGACTCGATTCCCAAGGCAGTGCCCAAAAAGCTACGAACATTTTAGACAGAAAGAAATGTAAAATCTGGGGGAGCAGGAATGTGGAATGGGTCTGAGCCAGCGCGCAGCGACCTCGACTGCTCTTACGCACAGCGCGACGGTTACACAGACATTACACATCACGTATTTTCTTAGGAACGTCTTTGCAGTTACTACGTGCACGCTGTGTACCTTCTCACCTGCATATCGCCTGACCTCCCGCAGCTGGATACACCGACGAAGCTCTGCGGAGCCCGCGGCACTTGCAGTCACCAGCACACCTCATCCCGGCGCCGTGCTCACGCTGTTCCTCAGCCCTCACCGGTTCGGCAAAGCCCATTACTGGGGCGAGCAGGGATGGGCACCGAAATGCAGGCTGCACAGCCAAGCACAGCAGCAAGGGCCTTCCAGCCTCTGACGGACGAGGCACAGGTATTTGCCTCAGGAATAATGATTCAAGTGCATTTTTGCAGCAACCAGAGGGTGCTTGGAAGTGCTGTAAACAGCTCAACAAAGCCAGGAGAGTGCTTGGGCTGACCGGTAATTAGAACCGTACAAAAATCAGGCTGCCATAGCAGGACACAGGAGCTCTTTCTCTGCCTTTCTCTTTCTCTTTCTCTTTCTCTTTCTCTTTCTCTTTCTCTTTCTCTTTCTCTCTTTCTCTCTTTCTCTTTCTCTTTCTCTGCCTTTCTCTTTCTCTTTCTCTTTCTCTCTCTCTTTCTCTTTCTCTTTCTCTTTCTCTTTCTCTTTCTCTTTCTCTTTCTCTTTCTCTTTCTCTTTCTCTTTCTCTTTTTCTCTTTCTCTTTATCTTCCTCACCCTTTCCCCCTTTTTTTTTTTCCCTTCCTCGTAAAGCGGACATGTGAGAAGCGTAACTATAAATCACCTCGAATCCCTGGAAGTGGGAATTCTATTTATCACACGTGAACATTGACCTGCCCTTCCTGCCAGCCCACCCCAGCTCAGTCACAGGGTGGCTGGTGCGAGTGGCAGCACATTCAGGAGCCACCTGTCACCCCCAGCCAATCCTTATTAAAAAAAAATAATACAAAATATATTTATCTATATATGGATGCAGCTGCCTTCAGCTGTGACCTGACCCACAAACCCTGCCCAGGCCAGGGTCCCTAGCAGGGCCGGGGCACAGAGCTCCCCTCCTCTGGCAATGCCCCCACCTCCAGCCGTGGGTGGAATAAACCCCTCACACCTCATTTGAAGGTGTTTAAATTCTTCTCCTCGTTTTTTCCCCCAACACAGGATGAGAATATATTTCCTTTGGAGCTCATACACCAGGGATGCTCCTCTCTCTTTCTCGCCCTCCCTCCCTCCCCGGCAGGTCTGTTTCCTACGCAGGTATTTAAACCCAACCATTTCATTTCCATATCTCCAAGGAACGACCGCAAACCCACTTTGTTTCAACCGCGGCGGAGGAAATAAATCCCACTGCACTCTGCGCCCGGCGCTGGGGGATGATGGACGCGGCCGTGTCACCGCCCTGCCGCCCGCAGCACCGACCCCTCGGGCTGCAGCGGGTTTGACACAGGCAGCAGCAGGACGGCTCCTCCATTCCCCAAGGATGGGCCTGGCAAGCCGGGACACCCGCTAGGTGATACAGGTGTTCCTGGGTGACACCGGTGACGCCGGACTGGGGAGGGGGAAATAACATCCACCATAAAACTCTGGATGGAAACCAGGTGTGTGAGCCAAGAAACCTCCAACTTTTACGACCTCACCACTTCCAACAGCACGAAAAAATACATCCTCATCAGCACCTAGGGGCAAGTGTAGGGGGCCCAGCAACAGAGGGTCAGGACTCAGAGCAAGGCGAGCAGTTAGGTGGGAAAAACCAAAAATGGGCATGTTCCAGCAACCTGCCTTCAGCAGCCTCGTGAGGGGGAGGAGTTAGGAGTCAGCTATCGTCACACATCTTCTGCCATTCTTTTATTACTTTTATTTTCTTAGCAAAGGCCATAGTTTGCCCACCCTGAGTGCTGACACCCAGCCACTAACGGGGCCATTAAACCGAAGAGGAAGGTCTGCTCTAATGGGGAGCGATCCCATAGCCTCATATCGATTTCTGGCGCTTTAACTCCCGGGGCTGGACGGGGGGGACAACGACAAAAATCCCTACTTCTCTGTGCAGAGAGAAAGAGAGCTCCCCAGCCGCTGGGCTACAGAGGAAGCGGCATTTCACAAAGCCAAGCAAAGCTCACACAAACTCGGCAGGACGTTGGCGCCCGGGGCTGTCTGGGTTACAGCCCACGGGTTCCCAGCAGGACCCCGGGCTCTGCCCTTCAGGAAGGAGCCTGCGGTGGCCTCCTGCCTCGGCGGGGCTGGGGCTGGGCTCAGCCCGGCCGCCTCCGAAGTGCAGCTCGGCTCAACTCGGGTTGCACCTTTGCTGCTCGGAAGAGCAATCAAGAGATCGGCCCTTTGCACACGCTAGGATGTGAAACCAGAAGCCCTTGAACAGCTTGAGTACACAAGTCGTTTATTAAAGTAATAAAAAGCGGGCGGGATAAAAGACAAACACATTTAAAGCGAACCATTTTGGAAAGTTTAATAGCGCTTTCAATAAAACTGAGCTTGCAGTATTAACGAATGCAAGAGTTTGTTATTTTGTATAATCCAAATAAACTTGTACATTTATACAGTTACAGACTGCATGCCATAAAATGCATTTTGTTTATTCTAATTTGAATATGTACAATTTACAATATAATTCAAGCATCAATTCAGCAGTAGAGAACACAGACCGGCTGTGCAATCGGTTACTTCTCCTCAGCGTAAGCGTCAGGGCTGGGCTAAAATGTTAACTGGGGAAAAAAAAAAATAATTCTGCCACACCAATAAAAACGGAACATTAACCAGAAACAACTTCCTAAAATGAGCAGCTAAAGCAAGTCATCACCCGTGTTTACCCTTTCACTCTCACTAACGAAGGACGCACCCACTGCCACTGTAACACACGTAACGCCTCGCAACACAAGCCGCAAGCCTCAGAAATCTTGTGTCCAGCAAGGACAGGTGCATTTTCTGATTCAAAAAAAAAAAAATCCAACTTTTCAGTTAATCGTACCTTAATATTTTCTATGGCATTAATGTAATAAAAGCGAGGATACTTTCCCAGTGTCTCCCATACTTCTAGGTTTTTCCATCCAGGCTACCCAGCGAGCTGCAGCCACCCAGACTGCCAGAACGTTCTACAGCACTTCTCTCCGTCGCCTGTTTGCAGTTCAAGTTGTAGAACACGTGCACGCTGCTCCTACTTGATTCAGTCTTGTAGGCAGATTCAACCCAAAGCTTCCCAAAGGAAAACGCCACTCGGCTCTCCCAAAGGCAGGACTCTGCACCACCGAGCAGCCGCCACGCTGGGGCATGGGAAGCCGGACCTTCCCCACGTTTTTTTTGGGGGGGGGGAGGATGCCGGTGGCCCCGGGGCACGGCTGGTGAAGCATCATTGCTCTCAGTCCGGGGACGTGTCACGTTCGCTTTTCCATACAGGAAAGTCAACGGGACCATGAGGCAACCCCAGCTGATGGCGGGAGAACTCAGCAAAGACAGGGAACCCCCAGGGCACCCCACCTGGCAGCGGCGCTGCCGCACCAGAGCCCCAACTGGGGGCAGTGCAGGGGGACAGGACAGGACAGAAAAGATGGGGAGGGGAGGAAGGGGAGAGGAGAGAGGAGGAGAGAGGAGAAATGAGAGGAGAGGTGAGAAAGAGGAGAAAAGAGAGGGGAGGAGAGGAAGAGGGGAGGGGAGGGGAGGGGAGGAAAGGGAAGGGGAAAGGGAAAGGGAAAAGGAAAGGGAAAGGGAAAGGGAAAGGGAAAGGGAAAGGGAAAGGGAAAGGGAAAGGGAAAGGGAAAGGGAAAGGGAAAGGGAAAGGGAAAGGGAAAGGGAAAGGGAAAGGGAAAGGGAAAGGGAAAGGGAAAGGGAAAGGGAAAGGGAGAATATTTGCAGTTGGAATGGACCTACAACAATCATCCAGCCCAACTGCAGTGTCACAGAAGGGCAGGGGGTTGGTAGGGTCACACTCTGGCAGCATCCCAGGAAGGAGGCAGTGACCCCCCATCCACCCCAAATAAACCAAAGGAGCTTTTGAGGAGAGGTCAAGCTGCTGGAGACCCTTCTTTCAAAACCAGACCGATCTGCTCCAGCCTGCTGGCAGGACCCATCGCTCGGTTGTGCCACCGGCTGAGTGTTCACCACGGCCAACTCATGGTCTTGGCGCCCTGGTTTGGACATGGTGGTGTTTTTACTGCTGACACCTGGCAATTGCACTGGCTAACTTGGTTGCCAGTCAAGGACTGGTAGAAGAGTTACACGTGTACAAAAATCAGCGGTATTTTACAAGACAACCTGAGGAAGTGTTAGCAAACAGTAGAAGAGAAGTCCAGGTTTTACCTTGCCGCATCAGCAATCTGCTCGCCGCGCATGTAGAGCACAGGATCAGCGCCCAGGGAGCGACGCACGCCCTTCCCTTCAACAGCAACGTGCAGAGAATTGAAGTGTAGCCAAAGGTGTAAAGAGCATGCAGAGCCACTCAAAAAATCGTGATCAACGATGAAAATAAACTTTGGAAGTCGGTATAAAGTCCTTGGCTGTACAACTGACGGGTCGCACACGGCAACTTCCAGGGAAAAGCGCTGAGCCACAGCTGTGTCTGAGCCAACCCTCCAGCAGCGCTGAGTTTCCGAGTCCTTATTCCGTGCCAACGTTTATAACAAAACACAATTTTTTTCCTCAAAGACCATCAGATCTGTTGTTATTAGCTAGGCAGCAAGCAGCAGCATCCGTGCCGGATGGCGCAAGCCAGAAGCGCCCGTCCATGACTGCCCCTACACGTGCACCTCCCGTCCCACGCGTGTCCGTGTCTGGGCCCCCCAGGCTGTGCTCACCAGGGTTCTCCACGCAGAGGGTGTCACGCAGAGCCCTCCTCCTGGCCGCTGCCGGCGGTGGCTGTCGTACCCAGCTCCCCGACGGTGCCGCCCATCGCTCCACCTCGCCCAGACCTTCTCCTCCAAGAAGGAGCCCCCGGGAAGCCGTCGCCACCTGGCCCCCAAGCACAGACCGCAGTCCCTGGGCACCGCAACAGCTCACCTCCAGCGGTTTGGGGTGGTGTGGGGTGCTCCAGCTCCGCAAGCCGCGGTGACGGGGCGTGGGGGGCGCTGGGGCACCCACACAGCACCCAGCCCTCCTGGTTCACCTCACCGGAGCAAAACAAGACAGAGGAAGGAAACCCAAAGCCAAGCACAGGAGGATATCAAACCCCACATTTATACCAAGTATAACTCATTTCGAAACCCACAGGGTCAACTTTGGTTAAGAACGTGTTTAAACAGCATTTTCACCATAGAGAAAGCTGTAAGGAGCGACGCCGCCGGCAGCGCGGCCAGAGGGCAGCTCACGCAACCATCACCTGGAACCCAACTGGGCCGCCAAAGCGAGAGGGAGCGAGATCCGGGCGCTGCGGAACGAGGCGGGGTTGTGACTCTGCTTTTGGGGCGCGGCTCATCCAGAAGGAATGCCTGCTGGTTTCACGGAGAGGTTCAGCTGTTTTCGTGTTTAGCTGTTCTATCAACGCGAGAAATCAAGGACGTCCTGCTTATTTAAAACGGTTTTCTTGCACATTTCATGAAGATTTTAAAAGATTTTTACTAATCGTATCTAAAGTGTGAATTTTATTCATTTATTTATTGTTTTGCCTAGGCTTATTAATACATGTTTCTTCTCTAAACAACGCCTTATGAAACACATTTTCATTTTTTTCCGGTAGCCTAGACGCAGGAAAAGAAACCCCAAGGAAAAGTTAAAGCAAAACACAAACCAGCAGTTAAGGCCAGCAGATTCGGTGTTAGGAATTAATTAATACACCTCCTTTCAAGAAAAAAAGACATGCACCATAACTACTTTGTTGAACAAAACATCACGATCCACATCAGAGAAGAAAAAAAAAAAACCCCAAACCCCAAACCGTTTTCAAATCAAATTATAACTTACCCTGAAAGTTACCCACTCGCATGTTGTACCTACTACTTACTCTTAAGAAATACAGGGGAAAGGAACGCCCCTTTCCATATTTTTGAGAATATACAGTATAAATATAGTAGGAGTCATGCCGTAAAACTATATGCAAAAATTGCACACTATTATTGCATGCGTGTTGTGATACTACATGCCAACGAACACCAGCTCGCCCATCGTCCCGCCGTCCGCACTCACAGCGCAGCCGCTGCGACCCAGGGGACGCTCCCGCCCCCCGGCGCGCCGGGGAGCCCAGAGTCCGGCACCCCCACGGCTGGCGGGGGGCCCGCTCTCCCCCGCAGCTGCCCTCGCCAGTCGCAGTTCAAGCTCTCAACGATAGCTCCGAGTCCCGGCGGGTTATGTGAACCGATCCGAGTTCATTTTTCGCAGTTTGGGCGGAAGGTTCCCTTCCATCCTGCCGCCGCCGCCCGACAGCTTCTGCAGCTTGGGTGGCAGGTCGGCCACCGACTGGCTGATGGGATCCGACATCATCTTTGTGGTTTTAGACACCAGTTTCTCCTCCGAATTCCCCGGGACCGAGCTGATCCGCTGGAGTTTCATGGGTAAATCCCCCATGCTGTAGGCCTTCTCAGAGGTGGTGGAACTCATCCTGAGCAGTTTTTTGGGGAAGTCTTCCCTCCCTGTTATTTTCTGCAGTTTTGAAGGCAGTTTTGTGCCAACCTCGTCGAGACCATCCAGGCACTCCACCGAGTTATTCCGCTCCTTGCTGTTGCTCACAGCGGGCGCTATCAAGGGAGAGGACATGAGCAGCATCTCCTCCTGCTCCTTCACGCTGTACGGCGGGGTGGGGACCTCAAACGTCGCGTGGAACTGGGAGTAATCGACTTTAAAGAACCCCTCTTCCAAGGAGATAACAGGGAAGAAACGATGACCCCAGAGCACCTCGTCCTCGGTATAGGATGTCCTGGCTTGGCACGTCATCCCTGCAACGAGCAAGGGAGAAAAAATTTCACCAGTTACGGGCAATTGTGGATGCACTTAAATCCTGGGGGTTTTCGAACATTTCCATGAAACATATTTTATGATCTTAAATGTATAAAGGAAAAGGCACTGGCATGCCTACCGTTGGCACACAGAAGCTATTAAATTGTCATCCTCACGCTGAAAGGAGCCAACAATAGAGGAAGGAGTGTAACTGAATAATTCACATCGACTCTTACGGGCACTTTTGAAGGTGCTGCTGACAAAGGGAATTGCAGGGCTGACTGATAACCCCGGGATTATATCAGCAAGAGCTGCTAATTGTGATGTAAAGCTGGACTTGTCAGGATCTTAAAGTATTCCCAAGTTATTCCGTATTTCCATCACATTGGCGAATGCAGACAAAACCAGACCCTACGCTTCGTGCATCGTACACACAGACCAAGCCCACGTTAGTGCACCCCGACCCCCCAGCCAGCTGCAGGCATGTCCTATGAAACACATTTGTTCCTCTTTAAGGGCTTCACCAGCAATCTGCTCACAGATCCATCGCTGCCGGGCTGAGATCCAAGCTTTGAAAAATTAGCAGGGAAGAAGAAATATGACTAAGAGGCACAACACAGCCCTTCCTCTTCCTCCACTGCCTCCCACCGCGGAGAAAAGTCCTCCATGACCCATCTGACCTTGGAAATCAGAGGGAAAGGATGACTGTGGAGTGCTGGAGGCTTCTAGAAGAAATCCTGCTGCTGCTTTTTTTTTTTTTTTTTAATGGTATCTGTAGCAATCTGTAAATAGAATTACCCTGCCATTTCATCCTAGTATAGCAAACTGGAAATATGACATTTGGTTTTTCAGGAAGCTAAATCTACTTCTGTAAACACATCCCCTGCTTAGCTGGCACGAACGCCTTTCAGTCAGGAGAAAATGAAAGGAAACTTCAGAAGGCACGAGAAAAACGATAGCGGGGCTGTAGCGAGGGGGAGCGGGGATGGATACGTGCCCGGCGACATACAGCCAGAAAAATAAATTTCTATTACACTTTATGCTGCTGCAAACGGAATCAAAGTTTAGTTTTGCGTAGCAATTGCTACCGCTAATGCGCCTGAGAATATCACAAGACACAACCCTCGGGTTTCTGGTTTATCTCTCAGGTAAAAAATAGGAGCCCAGGGATTTTTTTGGCACCGCACGCGGCTCCCAGCGCCCACAGAGGCGCCTCGCCTGAGCTCGCCCACCTGCAGCAGCACACCCTGAGCCCAAGCAGCCCTACCCCCTTCACCCAGCCGCAGCCCGGGCTGCACTTTATACCTGAGGGTGTGTTTTCACCCGGTCACCACGTGTTTCGGTCCTGTCTACCAAGCGAAGCGGAAGCAATCGCGTACCTAACGGGTTGAGGAAAAAACCCGCAACTTTTAGAAAAACGGTAATTAGAGTGAGTCCTTCTTCCATCTGTGTCCTTTACTCGGCAGCTGTTTGTCAGGCGGACCTCCGCCGTGGAAGCCCAGACCTTTCCCCCTCTGCTTCTTCAGGCCCGACCTCCGAGGGAGACCTCATTAGCGAGCGCACCTAACGACGCACGCGAGCGGCGAGAGCCCTGCTTGGGATCGGGTCTGCGGTGCCCGCGAAGCAGACGGCTGGTTAACCCCGCTGACCTGCGCTTTGGAGAACAAATTGCTGAAAATGCAAATCTCTCTCTCTCTAGAAAAGTGGGTCATTGTCGACCTTGCTGCGCCGCGGGCTTGGCCGAGGGGGCTGGAGCCGCGCCTCCGGCGTGGCCAAAGGGCTCCCGTGGGAACACCGCCGGGGCGGCCGCAGCATCCTGCCCTGCGGAGAGCTGCCGGTCGGGCGGGAAGCCCTCGCACAGCTTTTTCTTTGCACTGGCCACACTAAAAAAAAAAAAAAAAAAAAAAAAAGAATTAAGCTTTATTGTAAAAGGTGTGCTATCAAAATGCCGCGGGGGGAACACGGGGGCCAGGAATGCTGCCAGGGCTTGGGAAGGGATCAGCACACAGGAGCGGCTGGCACCTGCATCCCCATCCCCACCCTCCTCCCCATCCCCAATCTCAAGAGATCCCACGGCCGATCCCTCCCGCAGGGTACGGGACCCGCTGCTGGCCGGGTTCGGCTCTCCCATCCCCACCAGCCGCTGTGCTGCAGGGCTGTTTCCACCTCCTGATCGATCACCCTGCCACCTCCCAAACCTGCTGCCGCCAGGAGGCTTTCAGAGGAGGAATTTTATACCTGCTTCCTATCGAAAAATGTATTTGCCGAATCTCAGGAAAATCAGCTTCGCATTTTGTTCCGTTGATGCAACTCTTTGTAAGCTCGCTGGAGAGATAAATATTTGCAGGTATATAATTTTTCTTTAAAATCAATTCATCTTATTCCCTAACAAACCTGAGGGTGCAAATTATTTAGCAGCCTCTCAGGATGATCAGCAGCAACTAATACGCTTGTCATGATAGGGAATACCTGTCACGCTAAGCAGATGATGCTAAGAGGTGCTAACGTGCTCTGATAAGCCCTCGGACAAGAAATCGATTCTCGGGTTTTCTTCCAGCTCTGCTACGGTTCCTGGCTCTTCCTTCCCTTCCCTTCCCTTTCTCTCAGCAAAGCCTCGGACTCTCAGCTATCAGCTCTGCAATGCCTCTCAGCTGCTACACGCCTCGAGCAGCCAGCTCGCACCACCTCCTTTGTGTTATTACAGCAACAACAACGGAGTTGACGACCGGAGCCATTGCCCGCACGGCCCGCGCTCCCTCCTTGGGAGAGCTGAAGCTGGCACCGGCGCTGGCAGAGGCACGGGCCTGGGGGTGGCCAGCCAGGACAGTCGTGGCATGGCCACCCCGCACCACGCTCGGGGCATCCAAAAGCCCTTACGCTGCTGCCCACGGCGGGGGTGAGCCGAACCGCAGCCGCGGCGGGTTTGTCCGTCAGCGTGGCGGGGGCCACGCGTCGCCCACAGCTCAGCTCCCCCCTCGTTTGCCCCGTGAGCCGGGGGGGGGGGGGGGGGGGCGGAGCAGCAAACCAAAAACCCGTGGGGATTTCCATGTTCTCCCACAGAAACACCAGCAGCACCTGGGTGCAACCTGCCACGGACCGCCCTTCTTGATCACTACCTCCGGATCGGGTTTTGTGCCCTAAGAAGTTATTCACCAGCAGGGCACACCGCCAGCAGGTCTGCTGGTGCCTTCATCATGCTCATGGGCCTGTTAAAATCGTACCAAGTTGTCTATATTATTAATGTCCACTTGCAGTATACATTTTAAACTCCTGTTTGGCAGCAAACACGCCGTATGCAGCGCGTATCATCAAAAAGCCAGCCGTTTGTCAAAGTAGGAGATTTCGATGCGTTTCGTTCGTCGCTCCGAACACAAGCTTCCACCACGACGTGCTCTCCAGAGCTGTGAACGGCCGGTGGTTCGTTCCCTGCCTACGCACAAATCGCAACGCCGCACCCGAGGAAGAGGCGCGCTTCTGCGTGTATTCCAGCATAAACCCAAACCAAACGTCCGCTAAAACCCCCGCTCTATTATTTCAAAAACAGAGGCTGCAAAAACATCGTTGACTACGTCCAAGAGAAGAGATTTTCACCCAGAAGCGCCGCTCCTAAGGGCGCAGGCAATGCTGTTTTGCCTGAACACCCCGTACTTTCACAAGCCTCACTCCTGCGTATTTGGGAGCACCCCTGCCCTGATCATCTCTCGCTATTTCCAGGAATTACACTCCTTCTGCAGAAACCAGGAGCTGACTCTGTTTTCAAAGTATTATGAATAATGAGCTTAAAGGAAGGCAAGGGCAAAGTTTTGGGACTCATCTCCTCGCAGGCAGAGGCTGAAATGGTGTTAGAGAGAGTTTTAGCATTAGACATTATTAGAAATGTTGCTGCTGATTAAATTCAGTCATTTACACCCACCCGCAGTGATCTGGCATCCCTTCGGTAGAGACCAGCACATAATGCCCCAGTCCCTAACACAGGAAAATCCCAGCCGTGCTTATTTAGGAAAATTTTCCATTCCTTTCCTTAACTAATGCACAGCAGAGCAGCTCTGGAGGATGAGCACAGGTTAATCCAATGTATTTCTCTCCTCAAGGTTGATATGAAAGTATCTTTGACCTTTTTTTTTTTTTTTTAATAATCATGCCTTCTCCTTTTAGTACTTGCTCTATCTGGAGCAAGAGCTATCACTGGAGAAAAATGCATCTATATCTGTCACATCGTAAGTTATTAATTACAAGTTGTTATTTCTAATGAGGTAGAACTCTTGGGTTTAGAGCCCTAGCCGAGCTGGAAAAGCGGATGCAATTATCCCACCCTCAGCCAAGCAACAGACTAGTCCAGCTTTTTGTTTTTCTCTGGCTATGGCAGGTTTAGACTCAATACCCCATTTCCAGGAAACACCAACGAGGAACAGGGTTGTGCAAACACACAGACGCAGCTGACGGGGACTGGAGCTCCCAGCGCGCTCCTCAGTAACCATGTAACCCAGAGGAGGTTTGATGCCGTTGGGATGATGCTGGGGCCAGAATTCCCCGGCATCCAAAACGCTCCTAATTCAGTTAACGATCCTGACAGCTTCTAGCTTTGCTCCAGGGTGAGGCCAGCTCCCCGGGAAGGCAAAGGCATCCCAAAGGACAACGGTTGCTGACGCCAAACTCGCCAAAAATCCAACCCAAAGTCCTGTCCCATGCACGTCAGCCGTGATGTCCCCACCGCTGGCTCTGGGTTGCGATGGGCAACGCACGCCCAGTTACTGGGCACGGCTGGGAGCCCACAACCTGCCCTTCATGCCCATGCTGGGCTCCGCAAGCCTGGGCGCAGCCGCAGTCAGGACTGCGGTGAGCGCTGGCTCTAGACGTTCAGACGCACCCGAAATCACTCTGGTCGCTCCTGAAGCGCCCAGAGAACGGCGAAAACCCACAGCACCCTACGGCTGCAGCCCGCCCTCAGCACAGCTGAGAGCTGCCGCCCCGAACTAATAAAGGGGACAAAAAAAATTCGTAAATAAGTGCTTTGACTAATTCTATCCTATAATAACCCTCAAATTATTTCTAAAGTGCCCAGATGGAGCTGGCTGTATTCAGGCAATTTCTAGAAGTCGTAACATGCTGCCTTGAAAAAAACCCCACAGGCCTGCTGTTATTTATGTGGCCCTCTTACATCTCATTGCAGAAGTTGGCTGATCGTTGTCACACCATAGATCACTAACGAGCTTTTAACGGCCCCCCCTGTGACAGTCTTCAGAAGCCACTTCAGCTAGCAAAGGTTAGGTGGCTCTTTTCTGGTAAGGTCAGAAATTTCACCTTAAATCTTTCTGTGTTGCTGGGCTGCAATTTG
Source organism: Leptosomus discolor (assembly GCF_034619465.1). Taxonomy (NCBI): domain Eukaryota; kingdom Metazoa; phylum Chordata; class Aves; order Leptosomiformes; family Leptosomidae; genus Leptosomus; species Leptosomus discolor. The sequence goes on from NC_141395.1 coordinate 1,403,426, forward strand.
CTGGGCAAGGGCTGGGCGCAGGGACACCAGGAGGTGGCCTTCTCGACATGGAAACACAGGGAAGTTAATCTTAACCAGTCAGGGAAAGAGAGAGTTCTTTTGGCATTACAACGACTCAATAGCACATAGTCCCAAGGGCACCAAAAAGGGCATCTTGGCATCCCGGCCACCAGCACTGGGGTGAAGAGGAATCCTCCAGCAGAAGTTACTGGCAAAAAAAATGCACAAATACGCTTGCGTTTTGTCAGATCTCCTTTTTTCTTATTAACAGTTAGGGCCCTGCACGTTAAAACGCCTGGACCTGAGCCAGCTCCAAGAGGGGTGGCTCTTCCCTTCCCAGGCCTCGCTGTGCATTTCGGGGGGTGTCCGCCTCCCTTACACCTGCCGTTTATCTCCAAAGCCCAAATAATAAGTGCTAAAAATTGCCAGTCAGCAATGTCAAATCCATTAGTAAGAATTAAGCTAATTCACAACTGCAATCTGAGGCCCACGAAGGCAAGAGTAAAGCTTGATGTGAGACCTGATATAAAACTACACCACGCTCACCCTGCACCACTCACTCTTGCAGGACTAAGGGAAGATTTACAGCTGTAGGAAAAAAAAAAGAAAAAAGAAAAAAGGAGTTGCACGATTTCCACAGCAATCTCTCTTCCTCCAGGGCTGCAGAGAAAACAGGGGAAGAGAAGGTGGTTTTGCCACATTTAGCTAAGTGAGAGCGCGATACCCTGATGTTAACATCTGCCCCCCGCGCCACCCCCCGCCTGCGACGCCAACAGACACCCGAGTGCTGCGATAAGCCAGAAACCGGGCGCCCGAAATGGGAGGTCGGAACCAAATCTGGGAGCGAAGGCCGCTCTCAAGCTTTTCCTCCCAACGTTCGCCGCCACGTTGTTTTTCCGTGGAAGCTAAAATGACAAGCTGTACCACGCACGGCTGAGAAATGCACAGCCCGACGGAAGGGTTTCTCAGCAGACAGAAAGCGTGGTGCCTAAACTCTAACACTTCCCATCTACTTGGAAGGAACAGCTATTTTTAGCATTAACATTTTCCCATCATAATTTCAGGGGGTATTTTTTTATTAAACTGATGATAGTTTGAAGCGCAATAAAACTTCCTGTCGATTTGCGGTTGCCAGCCTCTTGCCGCTGTCTGCTGCCAAAGCCTGCTTTAAATCACCGGCACTGGCAGCCGCATTTTCTTTAGCTGAAGGCAGCTGGGCAGCCACCTCGCCATCTATCCATGTAATGCTTCTGATTACTTTTAAAGTAATGTTTCAATTAAAAATCCCTTTCGTTAAAGATAAAAAAAAATACAGCGTTTCCCAAAATGCAAGAGACAAAAAAGTCTTAAAGGCAACGACTGCGAAAAGGTGCTCTGGGAATTCAGGCAAACACAGGTACGGGAACGCCAAGCCCTGCTGGAGGCTGCTGAGGGGGTGTTTCAGGCGGAGGGATGCAGGCGGCGATGGAGCAGCGGTCCAGGAGACGTGTGGGGCGAGGGAAAGGCACGAAACCCACCCTGCCCCCCCCGCCCCTGCCTCTGCCCCCCCTGCCCCTGCCTCTGCCCCTCCCTCCGCTGGGCAAGGACGTCGCCCATCACCCTCACCGCTCCTCTCCGGAGCCAGGGGCGGGTGTGTCATGGAGCTGGAGGACAGAAGCGAGAGGGGGATGAGGGTACTGGGAAGAAGAAAATAGTCCAGGTTTTGGCACTTGGGGATAATCTGAGATCTTTCTTTCTGTAATGAGTGAACAGACACGCTGCTGTTTGGCGCTTTAAGCTTATCTCTGGTTTCTTCGATCATGACACAAATCGGTCCCGGGCTGGCACGCCAAGCAAAGCAAAGCAGTGGCCCTACGGATCAGCTCCGCAAGAGCCACATCCCTTTATCAGAGCAGGAAAAACCGTGGAGAGCCTGCCACTGCCCACGAGCCTGTGGTACCAGCGGAGAAGGCACCAGTGTGGAGGTCCAACGCACGTCCTCGGGCACACACACAGCCAGGACAGACCACGGGTGACGGGTAATTCGGGCCGTCCGACATACCACGGGGCAGGGTAAAGTGGCCAGCGCCTCAAGTGAGGGCATCATCTCCCTTGAAACATCGACCTGCAGCAGGCCTTTCTACAACACTCAACGCTTGATCACCATTTATTACCGAAATCGAGAAATTGTCCCACCAAAAGGTGGTCAGAGAGTGAGCAAACGGGGCAGGAAGGCGAAAGGGCCCCAAGGGAGCGACCCGAGGAACGCAACGCACGCGTTTATGCCGGAGTCAGACATCAATCTTATGCTGAACGTTTTAATTCCTGCACAGCAAACCCAGGCTCCTGCTCTGCTACTCAATTTAGACACGTTGTTTATGCTCCGGCACTATAAATACCTCCTGGTTTATTCAGACTGTGCTGTTCTCCCAGGAGCTATCTCGACACTGAAAAAACAGCGGTGACAGCCAAGGTATTTTTCTTATCAGCCAGTCCTCTTCTCAGGGCAATTTTTAATCACTCATACTCACATAGCTTTCTGACAGCTTGCAGACAGCTCACCTTGATGCTTACCAGGACCGCAGCTACCCATCGTTAGCACAAATTACAGCAGGTTTCGAAAATGTCATGAAACCAGCGCGCGAAAGCAAGGCACCGCTGCCTGTGTCAGTGCTGTTCCCATGTAAAGGAATGCAACAGGCTGCTGCCAGGTGAGCTGACCTCCCCTCTTTTGTGCTAGCCACTTACAGGGAAAAAAAAAAACAACTGGGAAAACCCACAAAAGCACAGCAGCCTTCAGCACTGCCCTGCTGTGCTCAGCCCGCAGACTTCTGCAGCAGTGTTTTCCACGCTTTCGAAAAGAAAAAACAGAGAGAGAAACTCAGTTATCTGAACAGAACCGTCTAACGCACGTTTAATGCAGTGACAGCAAGTTATACTACCTGAGAATCTGGCCTGGTATTTTTATTTTTTTTTTTATTATTATTTTTAACCAAAACCGCCCATATTATTCTGAAAGACTCTGATCCTTCTACCTACGCGCAGGAGTGCGTCAGGGCTGATTTCAGCCCCTTCAGCTCCCTCCTTTGAGCAGATTTTTTTTTTTATTTTTTTTGCAGAGCCATCTGCCACATTCCCGTTTTTGCATCATTTCCCTCCTACCGGGATGTTATTGAATAAGCAGCCGCGGCACCAAAATGGAAGTATTCCATTCCCTGCTCCACGCAGCTCTCTGCTAGGAGCGGGCAGGGGGAAAGGGATGGAGGGAGGAAAGGGGGGCGGTAACGAGGAGAGGCAACGCACCCCTTCTCACTGGATGGGGATGTTTACAGGGTGCTCACAGGCAGAGCTGGCGGTACTTACAACGTGGCACTGCGACACAAACTAGGGGTGCCCATCCGTGCCCTGACAAAGTGCAGCCGACGCTCTCCAGAGCTTCCCCTCCAGCCTCAAGGATTCCCTGATTTTTACTTGCTAACACACTCCTCGGATAACTCTCCTCGTGATGATGCCTTGGAGCAGACAGAGGAGGGTCACCACCGGCGGCAAAGCGCGCTAGAGCCCTCCTGCTTTGGGGACACAGCGGCCGGTGGCAGCCAGGGTGCCCTCGGCCACCTCCCCAGCACGGCTGTGGGCACGCTGCAGCTGGCGAGGGGACATCTCCAGTGATCCAGTAACTCCCAATTATTGCAAAGTGAAAGTGTTTTGTTTAACATCAGTCTGTGCAGAACTCCTGTCATAGGAGTTATTTCACGCCTGCTCCATCACTAGCAAGCTTTAATTTTAAAAGCAAGACGTTCCAAATTATCCTGAATTAATATCAGAATAACTTTCTTCCCCAGTTTAGTATCAGAAGTGATTTCCCTCAACCTTGAAGCTGCCTGAACCACGTCCTCTCCTTGACAGCTTATAGAAAAGCCCAGGGTAGCTGCCTCTGCGCTGGGTTTCTCTTCAAATTGCCAGTACAGTTTTTCAGAAAGAATTCAAAAGCTGGGTTCTGCAATTAATGCAGGTTTGGCTCCAAAGTGCAGCCAAAACCGCAGTGTTTTTATATGGAGCACAATGTAACTGTCCACTGGGGATGCTGGGGAAGAGGCACGGGAAGAAAGGACTGTTTTGTTAAATCACAAGAAAATTGTTTGGGGTCAGAGGACGCCTCAGGAACATATGGCTAGAGTGAAATGTGAGAGAAGTCTACCAAACCATCAGTTAGACAAGGAAAAAAAAAAAAAAAAAAAGATATTTAAAATAAATGATCCTCTTTGAATGAGAACATTTTAACCACGAGGCAAGAAACACAACCCTTCCCCTGAACACACAATTTCTTCAGCAGCCCTGTGCTTCTCCAAACACCCACCCAGCCATATGCCGCTGAGCACCAAAATAGAGCACTTTAATCTTCAGGGCTTTGGCAGCCCTCAAAAAAAAAAATCTGAAGAACTATTTCACGTTAGAGGCTGCCTTCCTGGGCTGGAAAACCCACTTCTCTTCCTATCGAAAAGGGCCGTTTGCTGGTGCTGGGCAATACGGCCCCGCGGCCGGTGCCCCTCGCCGGGCTCCAGGCGACACGGCCGCCTCGCGCTGCAGCGGAGGGAGACCCGCTGCAGCTCCCGCCTCTCCTTCCCAGCGTCCCTGCCTGCACCCACGGCACGGGAAAAGGCTCCCAGGGGACGGCCGGGAGACTTCTATTTAAATATGCCATAAACCTGGCAGCCCGTTCCTAAGCTGAAAATAACGTGCCATTTGGTATGAACTCTATCAATAGAAGGAGGGAACGCAGCACGGGGCTGTGTTTGGAAATAGACTTTCCTTATTTAGTGGTGTTGCTCTAACATATGTATTAATTTGTGGAATATCTTCGCAACACTAAACGTCTAAAGGGGGGATCAGTCCGGCCCTAGAGCGGCTTCCAACAAGCCTGCTCCTGTACCGGTGCGACTGCTGCTCCTGACCTGCAGCCCCAGCTGGCCCGTGGCTGCTTCAAACAGCAAATGCAGCGCGGGACACCCCCACACAGCCCGTGGGCCTCCTGTGAAAAAGGGAAAAATCTCATTTACCGTCCTCTCTTGGTGGACTAAAAATTAAGGTGACCGCCGACTGCCCCAGAACTCCTGCGCACCCCACCAGTACCTGAGGGCTAGGTCCAGGGGTGACGGACAAGGTCCAGCTTCTGGCCGCAGAGGACAGCCCCCGAACAAGAGGGGAGATGGGGACAAACGACCTCCAGCTTTGGGACAGGAGCTGCCCACAGCAAACGCACAGCGAATACCTGGAGCAGGGGACTGCCTGATGCGGGCAGCCTGAACAACCCCAAACCACTGCCTTCTGTTTTGGGGGACTGTTCCGTTCCTCTCTGCTAGGGACAACTTCTGGCGTCGTGTTTAAAGCAGCTTTTCTGTCTACAGCTCTTTCACCCGCATCCACCCAAGAGTGCCTGTCTTGCACTTGAAACAGTCACAGTTCCCAGCTCCATCCCCAGCATCTCCCAGCCCGGTTCAGCTTCTGTCACGTATTTTAAAATTAATGCACAGTGCTTAACACAAGATCCCTTGAACTAAACATAGCGTTTGCCGCGCAGCCTTCGCTTTTAGCTGACAAACACTTCTTGCAAACGCACCAGGCGCACAGAATTTCCTAGGGAAGAGATCGGTTTTGTCAGGTCCGGGAGAAATGACTGTCAGGCTGGACTTGGGGCTGCAGAAGCCTCTTCAGGAAAGCAGACGCACCTTGCTGCACCGTATATACGCACATATATAGCAATATATATTTAGAAAACAAGTTATGCCCTTCAGCATAGTGCTGGATGCCTCACAGGTCGCCAGAGGGACCCAAGCACCCCCATCAACGATCTGTACTGTTCTGTAATGTCAAGACTCACACTGAGATGACAGCAGCGCCGCGAGAGCAAGAGCGTTCGCAGCGCCTTGCGGAAGCGATCCGCGAGAAGCGCATCCGCGCGCGGGCTGGGAGAAACGGGATGCTTCGCCGGGAGAAGCCAACGCCCACCGAGGTGCCCACCCGAAATAGTGCTCTTGGTCCCAGCAGCTCCCACAGAACACACACACATGTGAAGACGAGTGGCCAACCAGGCGGTACATCCCCGCAAACGCACAGTTGCTCATTAGGCTTCGTTTCCTGAGAGCAGTCTCAGGTTTTCATGAAAATTGTCTACGTATATACATCCAGAAATGCCTCTGAGGTTTCGAAATAATCAAGACCCTTGGCGAGGAGACCACCTTAAAACCCACAACCTTCTCACCTTTTTTATGCAGCCATTTATCGATGGTGTTGCAGGTAGTTCCTGGAATACGCACCAGCGAATCCATCTAATCCAACAGCTATTTACATTTTGGGAGGCAACGAACACTGATTCCAGGTTTCCCTCCCTCCCTGGCATGTTGTACACGCTTCACCACAGGCTCGGTACAAGCTTAAACAAATCGGCTGTGCTGCCTTTGATCAGGACGTTTCACTTTTCGGTTTAAGTCAGACGCTACGTCTCTCAGCCGTTAGCGAGGAGGCAGAACGACGTTCTCACTTGTACTTTCTGTGCAAAGAGCTCTGCCGAGGCTTGAGTCCCAAATACCACTGCTTGCCTTTGTTACGGGCTCTGTAGGCGCTGCTCGGCCTGACCAGCTGGCAATCCTGCTAAAATACAAACTTGCAACGGCAATATTTTGTAAGGATGTCCTTTAGCATTTATTACCAGGAATGCAATTGCTTTAATTTTCCTAAGAGCCATGACTGAGCCCCTGGCACCCCGTGGGACATAACGGGGTTTTGTTCTTCCCATCTGAGTGGTCCCTTGCCACAAAGAGCAGTGAAATAAGTTGCCCATCACCTTGGATCTTCAGCCTTTGGGCAGAACACCACCACGCTGGTCCCTGTCCAAGGACAGTCTCTAAGCCCTGGCCTGGTGACTGTGATCTTTCAGGCAGAGGAGGTGGAAGAAAAAAAGATACATTTCTAGGAAAAACCATGGAACTACTTCGCTTCCCCTTTGCCCCTCAGGAGAAAGCGTGCAGGGCTTTGCAGCTCCCGTCAGACAGACGCTGGCCACGTGAAGCCACGCGCCACGCCTTCCTGATAACAAAACCAATTTTAAAATGGACTGAGCACAGAAAAATTCACAGCCTTGTCTCTGATGCCCGTGGCACAGCTTCGGCAGCCTCAGGGAAAAGCCCGGGAGCAGAGCCCGGGTGGGTGACGGTGGCTGCAGCCCCGGGCGCCCCCTCCCCAGCAGGGCGCCCCGCTACCCTTCTGCCCAAGGACGCGGCGGTGGGAGCGCTCATCCAGCCAGCGGGCAGGAGGCCACCGCCGGGCGCGATCCTGGCCCAGGTCCCTGCAGGAGCCAGGGAAGGGCATCCCGTTTCCACGTGCAACCGGTCCGAGAGGACGAGCGTTAGTTCTTGCTAGAGGTATTGTATCCAGGGGGTTTGGAGGCAGGCTCAGACTGGAGCTCTCGGCACATAAGCAGCTTCAAGACAGAAGAAAAGCAGCTGAAGGGGACAGCTCGCCTTCAGCATTGCTGCCCAGAAGTGCCCTGGTCTGTCCTTCTTCGTCCCATCCTGACCCAGCCATCCCACCCCCTGCGCGGAGGTCCCTGCAGGACCCATCCATAACCCCTTCTGGTGGGACCGTGGGGGCGTGCAGGCCTTGGGCTGCCCTCTGGAAAGGGGAGTTTTCCTTTGGCAGAGAGATGTCAGCTTCTCCTGGAGAAGCCGTGGTGGAAGCTGGCTGGAGTTGGGGTGAAGGAGCCGGAGAGATACAGGGACCACTTGGCAGCTGTTTTCTTCCCTCTGAATTAACATACAGGGCCAACGTCTCAACAAGACACGTGAAGAAGACGTACAGAAGCCTCACCGCTTGTAATCAACAAACACTGGGTCTTTCCCCAAATTGCAGAAGTGAAAATCAGCCTGCCCAAATCTAAGGTCTCCCCTTCCTACGCGGTGAGCAGGGCACCTTAGCGTTACCTCCCCAACCTACCGAGCTCTTGCTCTGCTAAACTTGGGCTTCCCTCTGGACAAACTTCCAAAAAAGCATCTTCATGCATTCAGTCACTTTGCATTGTTGTTTTTTTTTTTCCCCCTTGGTAATAGATCTGACTGATCTCTACAGATCGCACCGGTGCATTCGTACCACCGGGTGCACAACCTTTCAGAGCCGTTCCTTCGTTTGCAGCGTCATCAAACCTCTCCCATAGGAAAATAAAAATAAAAATCCAAAAATAAAACAGGACCAACATTTTCAGTTGCCAAGGCAGGAAAGGCCGATAAGGCTCAGAGTTATTGAATGCCGTTTTCTTCCCACGGCCCCATCTTCCATTATGGTTTATACACAAAGCATCAAGAAGATAATACAGCAGAAAATAATTTCCTGCGGCGCGTGCAGGAGTGAGACTATTACAGCAGTCAGCGAAGGTTAATTAGGGACTATATATATCGCCATGTGATGTCATGCAGCGTACTGGTTATTTCCATGTGCGCCCCAGGAGAATAAATAAGCCACAACTCAAAGCTGTACTGTACAAATAACCATATGCCTGTGAGGAGTTTCTAATTTTATACACAAACCCTCTTCCTCACATTCAAATCGCACTGCTATTAACTCTCCCCAGGCCAGTTTAAAATCCTGCAAGCCTGGGCCCTTTTTGACATTTTGGGGAAAATCATGACTTTTCTTTTTGAAAATTTCAAAGGCGTGTCAGTTTGACATTTCCTTGTGAATTCTGTATGGTGTTCTTTTTCACTTCCAGTCCTAAACGTCCCTGTACTGCTTTTCTTCCAGGAAAAGACCTGGTGCCTCCGCAGGTCAAAGGCGTTATCAGAAAGTGCTTTGAGCTGTTTAGATGGTGGTCACCACGAAAGACCCATTCAAATTCAAGAGCAGCGTTCACTGGTTTCCATCACTTGCTCCATTTTCAGTTAAAGGTGAAATACAAAATAAATCCAAGAAATTATTGAGAAAGACTTGGATGTACACATAAAATCTAGCAAGTAATTCGGAGCTAAGTAGTTTTCCCAATTGAAAGGTTTGCTAATTACTTCCCAAAATACACTGGTGGAACTGGTTGAATCCTCAGGGCTGGGCACTTGCCGTGCCACCACGGGATAGTGGCGCGTTGGCATTGCCCACAGCTGCTGGAGAGACCTTCACGGGCAAGACGGAGAGATGGAGAGATGGAGGGCAAGAGATGGAGGAGGAGGGCAAGAGAGATGGAGGAGGAGGGCAAGAGAGATGGAGGAGGAGGGCAAGAGAGATGGAGGAGGAGGGCAAGAGAGATGGAGGAGGAGGGCAAGAGAGATGGAGGAGGAGGGCAAGAGATGGAGATGGATGGGCAAGAGAGATGGAGGAGGAGGAGGCAGCAGCGAGTCTGCCAGAAAGTACTCAGTTCGCCACCAAGTACTCTGAAAAAGCAGCACCACCGCGAAGCACGCTATGGAAAACCACTCCTCCTTCAGCCCCCACCCCAATTTCGCCCTTTTGCGACACCGCTGTACTCAGGAGTTCAACACGGCAGGCACAAAAACTGCCCAGGACTGTGTGAATTATCATTCTTTGCTACAGAAAAGTCATGTAGAGGTGTTGTAGATGCTTCTGTGGAGAGACAGAGCTTTTGAACCCACCGACGGGCACAACTCCCAAATCCTAAATGCACTACTTCCACGCCAAAGCAGGGCCCCACACCCTCTTGGCTTGGGGTCTTTCGCCCTTTCCACGGCACTGGGGGGTATTTCCAGCTGCTGCAATCTTTCCTCAGAGCCCGTTCGATCCGGGCAGTTCTGCGGGGCATTGGGCACCACCCCCAGCCATCGCTTTTCCACGCGGCAGCAGAAGCACTACGCCGAAATCAATCCGATTTCCAATGGAGACGTTACAAAAAAAAAAAAAAAAAAAAAAAGATGATGTAAATGTTCTGAACTCTTAGGCAAAAAAGGGTGAGTCACAACAAAACTGAAGCCTCTCTTCTCCTGCTTTAAACGCCGCATGCTGGAAGCAGTGAAGAAGGACACTCCGCTCCAGGTTTCGAAGGTCAGGGACCCGCTGCTGAGATCTTTACAGCTGATCCCTCTCACCGAGCCGCCGGGCAGTGCCCGCGCTCCCTGCACGCACGGGAGCAGGGCAGAGGGCCGGCACTTACGTCCCTTCCTTAGCAAGGCCAGGGACACAGCAGTTTTATGACAAAATTCAGTGATTTTTGTAAAAAAAAAAAAAAAAAAAAAAAACCCAAAATCAGAATTAAATTAATAAAGCCATGCAATAAATAAACAATTTATCAGAGTAATTTAAAGCTAAGTGAACCAAGAAAAGGTTGCCCTTTGCTAGCCTGGCATCATGCACGTATAAAACTGCAATTGCCCTTTAGGGAAAAAAAATTAATAGTCCTTTTTTTTTTTTGGTCTATTACTCACTTTTCTGTGCACTGAGGTATGAAAAACCATGTTGTGCATTTTCCTTTCCTTCTCTCTCGGAAAGAGGCAAAGTTCCTGAGACCACGCAGAGAGGTGGGGGTCTTCTGCTGCTGGGTGGCTGCTGCTTTTCTGCTGCAGCCCCTCACACAAGCCGTGGCGCGTACGTGCCCTTCATGGACAGTATCCAGCACTAAGCGCAAGCGTGAGCATCACTTCATGTAGCACCGGAAAACCCCAAAGCTCGGCTTCATCCCGCCGTGCTGGGTTCACCATCTCAGCCCCCCACTCCTCCCCTCATTACCGCCAGCAAACTATCTCACATTTATATTTTTTTATAACTTTCTGGAGAGCAGCCACTGCTGCTCATTGTATTTTATTTTTTTTCCCCTAAAACCCCCAAGCCTATTATTTCCATTTACCTGGTTTGGCTCTAACAGGGAGGCAGCTGCCCGTGCAGCACTGCAGGCCCGCCGAGCGCAAACCATCTCAGCACCTTCCGCCGACGCCAGGGAAGGTACCTTTCCAGCAGCACACCTAGAGCCCCCAAAATCCGGCTGCTCCCAACCGCACCTGGGCCAGCCCCACCTCCGCGCTCACCAGGAGCAACCGTGGCAGCCGGAACAGCGCATTACACTACCTGAAAGTCATTAATTATTTTGTTTGTGTTTACTGATGTTCTCAGGTTGATCTGTTCAACACTAATGAGCCATTTACTCTCAATTAGAAGCCTCTCTCAGAGCAGAGCTCTAATTCCAGTGAGTTTTGCTGATGAATTAATTACAGCGTGAGCTCAGCCTTCTGCAGGAGCCTCTCCTCCTCTCGGAGCGAGGTCCCCTGAGCCACGGCACCCAGAGAATATGATTTACCTTAATGCCACTGTTGGTGACACGTTGGCATGGGTAATGCATACCCATGGAGTGGAAAGACGGGACGGTTTCATGGGCATCAGGGACCAAACAACATCTTAAGGCACGTTTGTTGGGCAGGTTGTAAAGTCTTAAACTCTTCCAGGCAAAAAAATTAAAAAAAAAAAATCAATTTTTTGTTATGTGTGAGGTACTTAGTATAAAGCATTATATTAATTTCCCACAGCTTTAAAAACCTGCCCAGGTCTGGCTGCTGAGCGGTACGGCGAGGAACAGCCACGAGCAGAGAAATCTTGCACGGCGATGCCTGCTTGTAAAGAAATATTAAATATAAATCTGTGCTGTTCCATCATGCAACATTAAGTCAGCAATGTTCCGCGGTGGGAAATCTCATCCCCATTGCTGGGTGAATTTAAAGCATCCGCAGCGCGATGAGGAAGACGGAAGGAGCTCCAGCGGAGCCCTGCGAATACGCTGAGCGCCGCGGTTTGGGTCCCGTTGGACGACGGCAGCTGACACGTGCGAAGGGTCGCGCTACCAAAGACAAAGGAAAAGAAAGAACGAATAATTAACAGCGCTCCGAAGGGTAGTTTGGAAGGGAGCTCTCTTTAGAGAGAGGCTCTAGGGTCTGTCTTCCCTCCGGTGCTTGGGCTGCGCGGCCCCTCAGTGGCTGCAGTCGGAGCGAGCGCCCCGGCCCCCCTGCGATACCAAAAAAACCCCCTGCGGCTTTACACAAGTAAGTACAACTTGGGGTACAACCGACTCGGAATCAGACAGTGCCAAAGATACTCTTCAGGCGCCGAGGTGTGCGTGAGCTAGAAGCGATGCCCCTTTCCTCTATGCCAAAACGTTGATCCTTGGCACAAAGCACCAGGGCCCTGCTCTGACGGCTGTAAGATGACGGCCAGCTCACGGGCACCCCAGTGCAAGAGGAGAACCCCCAGGTAGCCCCAGAGGAGAACCCCCAAGTAGCCCCTGAGGAGAACCCCCAAGTATCCCCTAAGGAGATCCCCCAGGTAGCCCCTGAGGAGATCCCTCAGGTAGCCCCTGAGAAGAACCCCCAGGTAGCCCCTGAGGAGAACCCTCAGGTAGCCCCTGAGGAGATCCCCCAGGTAGCCCCTGAGGAGATCCCCCAGGTAGCCCCTGAGGAGATCCCTCAGGTAGCCCCTGAGGAGAACCCCCAGGTAGCCCCTGAGGAGATCCCTCAGGTAGCCCCTGAGGAGAACCCCCAGGTAGCCCCTGAGGAGATCCCTCAGGTAGCCCCTGAGGAGATCCCCCAGGTAGCCCCTGAGGAGAACCCCCAGGTAGCCCCTGAGAAGATCCCCCAGGTAGCCCCTGAGGAGATCCCTCAGGTAGCCCCTGAGGAGAACCCCCAGGTAGCCCCTGAGGAGATCCCTCAGGTAGCCCCTGAGGACACAGATAACCCCAGTACGTTTCCAGTGAAGTTTCTATACCATAGACCTCAGCATCTCCAAGAGCTGAAATTGTCAATTCTGCGATGCAAAAGACTTGGGGGCAAAGCCTGCGTTACACGGAAGGTGACCACCTGGACGCAAGGCGCTAAGAAGCAAAAGCCCGAACGACTGCACTGCAGAACTGGCTGGGAAGCAAAAGCTGTGAGACAGGCTTGGCTTGGCCGTGCCACGGCAGCGTGCAAAGTAGGTGTGCACGGAAAATGTTGGAAAGGATTGACTTGGACAAGCCAGAAGGTTCAGCTACCTGGAGATTAAGGGAAAGGCAGATGAAATGTGTTTCAGGAAACTGCCAGCCCAGCCGAGGGAGCACCCAGTGGCACAACACCCGCTCCCACCCCTCGGGTGCCCCCCAGGCACGGCGTAGCACCACCCTATCACGCCGAGCTACGGCTGCGGCACCGCTGCGAGCGTTGGAGCGAGGGCAGCAAAGCCAACCCCCCCAAGCAGGCCCACACTGGCTTTTCTGCTTTCCTGCTACCGTAGCTCCGCGTGCTGAAGCTGTCTCCAGTAAGAAGACACATCCCCGCTCAACCCTAGTCTGGCTCTTTGCCAGGAACATAAAATAAGGGAGGAAACCAATTCTGCCCAGCTTTCCAGAAGGTTTTTTTCACAACTGGCACTCATGTAAACATAAACCGGTCTTTAAGGGCAGAAAAGCGTAAACATTTCAAAGGGCAACTTGTTGGTGAACGTGGAATGCTCAAGAATAATTCCTATGCAATGCATCACACAATCTATTGGGAAGGAAAAGATAAGGCAACAATGCACGCCATGGGGTGGAGATGCAAGCTTCTAGCTGTAGTTTGATATCAAAAGCTCATTATATGGATTCACCCCTGTAGGCAACAGCCATGTAACGGGGGCAACGACTGCAACTTGCACACTGCTGCAAAGTAAAAGCCACTGGAGACTCTCCTTCCTATCCCTGCCCTGTGTCGTTTGGGATATCCCAGTAAATCTCACATCCCCACGCTTGTCAGCTTCCAAAATATTAAAAAAAAAAACGGTCTTCACCTGTGCCAGGCGGTCCAGTACAGAGGGGAAGGAAAAAGTTGTGTTTTCACAGGTGAACTAGAGGAAAAGCCTATCACGAGAGAACAGAAAATTCCTACCCCAATGAAAACATCAACAGCACCACTTCGAAACATAATTTCCCACTTGGAGTAACGGTAATAATATGATTTGAATAATAAATCTCAATGCCAGAGCAAGCCACTTCAGAAACACAGCAATCTGTGTGCTCTTCAAGCACCAAAATCAGGCTTATTTACGTTAAGAAAAATATTTTTGCAATCTAGTTTGCTATGTATTATTTGCCCCCACTCCTTTTGGTCTCAAATACTCTTCTAATTCTTTTCTCTCTTTTTCTTATGCCATTTCCTTCCTTTACCAGCAAAATACTTATTGGCACATTCAAGCCCCAATCTGGCAGCAAAAGAGAGGAATACAGAGGATGACACCAGCCAGCAGCTATCTCATGTTTAACTACTTCACGGCCCCAGGGCCACAGGGCACCCTCCAACCAACAGCTTCTTTCATATTCTTTGCCTAGAGACACAGCAGTAACTGGGAAGAATTCAGGGGGGCACCCACCCCTCTGCTGTGGGTCAGTCACTTCTAAAACATTGGACTATTTGAAATTAAAGCCTTCTCTGCCATATCCTTAGCCACGGGAATAACAAAACACAGAACAAAAAGTCAGTTGGCTTCTTTCCTCAAACCTTTTCTAACGTATCTTGTTATTTTTCCGTAACTACTGAAATTTCTATCGAGTTTTGTGCGGTTCTGTATTTCTTTGCCAACTCACAAATACTACTTGCAAAGCACGTTAAGCACGATGAGGGGGTACAGAGCCGGAGCCCCCCGGGCTTGCCATGGCTGCACACACACTCTGGACCGATTTTTCCAGGGTGACGATTCCTAACTCGGAGACTTTGCATGTCCCGTGCTGTTACAGCCTCTATCGCCGCAGCTCTGAACTTGGTGGAAACACAGTTTTTAACGTGGGAACTAAAACTACGTCTCCAGGAGCGAAGGTGGAAGGGGGATGACCAGCAGAAAGAGCCCAGGCGGTGGGTGGGCTGGGAATGCTGGTCTCCAATTCTCTACGTGGAAAGGAAACCGAATCCAGCGCCGAAAGAAGCACCTCATTGAGTCACAGCTCCGTCCAGGCGTCACCTCTACTACCCTTGCACCTTCCTATACTTTGAGGTCATAATTTTAACTCTAAAGTTGTTCCAACTCTTAGCTCCTCCGGTCCCAAAAGCACTCCAGAAGCCAAAATCGTTCAGAAACCCACACCCACCCGACGTTAAAAGCACCGCAGAAGCGAGGGGAAGCATCGCGGGGTCGCCGGAGAGGCCACTTTGCAAGGCAAAACCGTGAAATGGCTAACAGCGATCGGCAGAGGGAAGATTGAAAGACCCGAACACCAGGCAGCCTAGTCGGCCATGGGGGCGTCCACGCGTCCTTAACCACCAACAATTAGTCACGCCGTGTCCTCCGTTATTTACACAGGAGATGCGAGCGCTCTGCTTTTTCCGGAATCATCATCCCGCTGCAGACACAGATCAGTATCTTAACGAGGAGCAGAGGAAATCTTGTTAGAAAAATTATTGCTCCAAGAGGCCACCTCATTTCTACCGCACTTATTGCTGCATTTCCACGTTATCTTTTCTTCGACCTGCTCGGACTAAACACGTGGTGATTCCCGATGGGACCGGGGCGGGGATCGACTCACAGCCGCGGGACCCCCACAGCGTCTCAAAGTCATCACTCCCACAAATATTCCTTAAAACCCATTCCCCACCTGCGAGAAGGACCCCGACACCACCTCCCATCACAGCCCCAGCACCCCTTCCTCACCGCTTGCCCCAAAAAGCGAGTCCCCCCCCATGCCAGCGCCAGGCAGGGGCTGAGAGCAGCCGGGCAGGGCAGCGCTCGCCCTTCCCAGGCATTCTGACCGTTTTCCAGGGATCTCTGCAGCCCCGGCCGCCACCCACACGTACGTATTTCACCACCAACCCAGCGCTCGCCCTGCAGTTCACAAATAGCTGTTTGCCAAAAATAGCTGTGCTGGGGGAACCCGTTTGGGTGAATGACTGAAGAAGGTGATTACTTTGTCAAACTTTTGCCTTTTTAATAGGTAAGTAGGCTTTTTACATCGTTTGCTTAGCTCAACCATAGGTCATTAATTTCATTTTTATTTTAAGCCAGCAGAAGTCCTGCTCGCTCTGCAGGGGCAGAGCCGACTGCAGACGATGCACATCAAAAATCATTTAAAAAAAAGCGTTGCTACTCAGCATCCCCTGTCAGTCCTCGGTACATTTAGGTGTATTGCCCCGTCCCTTACCGAACGCCACCCGACGTCGCTGTGCCCCACGAGCGGGCGTGCAGGGACCCCGAGGGTGCTGCTGCGGGGGGGGGCAGACGTGCTCTGTGGATCTGCACCCCTGCAGATGTCCCCTGGGCTGCAAAAATCCCCATGCACACGTCACACCTCCTGATTCATGTCCTGTCACCAACACATGCATTCTCCTAATTGCTAGTGATATTTAATGCATATCATGTTCAATTCATTATTTTTTTTGTCTTTACTCTGTCAAGGAGTTGACTTTCTGTCAACACACACATTTTGCAAGCGTACTTGGTGCTGGCAGAACAAAAAACCCAAAAGAAACAAGCAATTCTGCCACCAGACAGTAAAACAGTCTATGAAGTCTATTTATCCAGAGATTTATTGATGGTGGGATTAGAGCTGGTTCAGCGCGTTATCTGTGCGAGCCTGTGGCGGACACGGTGCAGTCCCGGGCTGGAAACCACCCGCTGTATATTCAGCTTCTGGATTTGCTTTATGCCTATGCCCTACCCGTTGTGCTACCGTTATTTCTGCTGTTAGAGATTTATTTCATTTCTTTCCTAGAAGGATCCTTTGTGCCCAGGTTTTGTCACAAGCGGTAAAGACTCAAGGAACCGCTGTGTGATGAAGATGCCAAGACCTTGGTGATGAATTCTGTACATGACTGCAGCGCTCCCTGACACACAAAATACCGATAATGTGCCTGGCGCTCCCGTGGCCAAGCGTGGCTAGCGGCAGCTTAAGCATTAATCCCAGGCACTCCTTGCAAAGAAAAGCTCAGTAGCATCAATCCCAAGGCTGCGCGGTACAGAGCCAGCCAAGGACTTCTGGACAATGACATTTGTGAGAGCTGATAAAAAGAAATGAATTCAAATAGTACATACTCTAAAGGACTGGCTGGGGAAAACCCAAACTGCTGGCTTTTTTCGCTGTTTTGCAATATTTTAGTGCCAAATCGCCGTGCTGTAGACACGCCCGCTCCTGCGGACAGCCAGGGTGTGTGACCACGCTGCCTCCCCACTGCTACGAGGTAGAAAACAATCCCCACGGTTCTTCCCACGGTTCACATTTTGAGGCTCAAGGAAGACCAGGGCCTCCAGGAGAAGATGCCATTGGCATCCCAAAGTAGGGCACCAGCCCAGAGCATCCCTGGAAAGGTGCGTGGGAGTTGCCAACCGAATAAGCCACAGAGGCGAGGAAGTACTTCAGCCACGACGATCGGATCCAAACTGAACTCCCAAACTCCCCAATAAATGTAGATTTTTGCTAAGGAATGACAAGGGCCATTTAACAGCCCTGTGAGAAGCCGTCCCTGCGCGGCACGGGGGCTGCCTGCACGGCGGGCAGCAGGGATGCTCCCTGCTCCCCGCCAGATAGCTCTGCCAGCGAACGCCACCACGGACCTACAGCCTCTCTCCTCTCGGGAACCGTGTGTTTATCCCCCCGCAGGGAACAGCAAACGGGGCTGAGCTCCGCAGCTTCATCATGAAGTAAATCACCACCACACCTCTGGTGACCCCGTCACATCGCCGCCGGCACCTCGCTGGATGCTGCGGGTGCCAAGGGGGCTCAGGTCCAGCTGGTTGTGGAGGAGGCTGGGAAGGAGAGGCTTGAGCGGGCAGAAGAAAGCTCTCTGTGCTCAGATGGCCTCTCAGATGCTCAGCTTCCCCACTGCAGGCAGCCAGGAGAGAGTGAGGGCTTGTCATAACTCTTCCAGTGGCTGTATTTAGCTGGAAAAATCAGACCAGGCACCTAACAGCACATCACTGACTCGATTGCTGTATTTATGGAAGTTGTTGAATGCAACAGCAGTTACAGTACGATGATCAAAGACCCTCCGAGGCCCCTACAATCACACATCACCTTGGCAACGGCTTGGCACGCTGCGTATTTACCTCTCAAAAATCAATGTATTGCATAAAGCCCCTTAATAAATAACTGGCCAGCAGCAACGTGCGCCATCACCCGACCAGGGCACACAAAGGCGCTGTGTCATATTTTCTTCACATAAGTAATCCAAAACAATTATTCCTATCACAAAGGATCTACACCGGCGACTCTGGATATCAAACAACAAGCAAGGCTCTTCCTAACTTTCACTAGGAAATTAATTGTTAGATATCAGGACAATTCTTTTAAGAAAGCTGAAACTTTTTGGAACTTCTGAGGTGAATTCCATGAGTTCCTAAACATCTTTCCACTGAAATACATGAGAAATTGTGCTTCATGCTACGAAACACCTCTCAGTTTTTAGGGATCCTCAGGCAATTAAGAAACGCTTTAGCAAGTCATATGAACGACAGAAGATTGAAATCAGGTCAGATGAAGAAAAAAAAATTATTTTAGCAATGTTAATTCTACCTCTTTTGCTGCATTTCTGCTCCCTGCCTACCAAGAGAGCTGTCTGTACCGGCCAGGAACTTGCAGCTGTGTACCATGAATGCATAATCCACAAAATGCAAATTCTTTTTTGTCTACCAACTTGCCAAAAAATATTTTCCTCCGAGCAAAGACCAACCATGAACAATTCCAGTCTCAGAAGTTAATTGGCTGGAAAGTTATAAATAACTGGAAGCAGAGAACTACAGCTCAAGTGCGCTTCTGGCCCTGTCGGGGAGGAAGGCGGGCCGTCAGCACGCAGCTCTCCCAACAAGAACAAAAGCTCCCAACCTTGATTCAAAAAATGAGAATTTACCGAAATAAGGGGAAAACCACACTTTTTTGGCGTTAGGCTTGACCGTCCTCTGAGCATCAGGGCTGCAGCCCGGCGTGCAGCGCTCCCCTCCCCGCAGCCATGCCGGGCCCACGGTGGGTGGGAAGGTCTGACACTGGTGGGGACCGGTGCCCCCCGCCAGCCCTCCTCCCTGCCTGCTTTCGGTCCCACCCAGCCGCCCCCCACGGCAGCCTGCCCCCCTGCCCCACCCGCTGGAGGCACCCAGACCCCCTGACCCAACACCTTGCCCTCGGTGACCGCGTCCCACCCCCGTTCACACCCACCCACCCAGACTCAGGCTGAACCTACACACTGTTACTCCAGCCAGAAGGGTTGAGGGGGCCAGGCAGCGAGTTTTATGGTTTATTGATCTACTGCACAAGTCGTCTGTTGAAGACCTATAGAGTTAGTAAGAAATTAAACCAATGAACCTACAATAAATCATGCTTTTTGAGGAGGATGCTGTTCCCAGGATCCCCAGTATCTTCTACTGATGCTGCGATGACACAGACAGTCAAAAAAATTCTTTGCACCTCCATGAATCCAGCCTACCCTGAACTGCCCTGCTCACTGCTGGGTGATGCGCCAGCAGCAGGTCAGACCGAGTGCTGCGTTCTGCAATCACTGCAGATAACCACACAGGCATCTCTCAGCACCTCCTTTATTTCTAGTGTAGCTGGAAGTTTTGGACAAGCGGGACAGAAAAGGGTGGAGAATTACAGATGCAATAGCAGATGCTTGGTTTTCACCTTCCTTTCTCTTCAACTTTTTTTTTTTTCAATATACTTTTTCTGCAGCCACATTTTGCCGTTTATCAGCAACGCACTAACGTTTGAACCCCGTCACACTTGCTAACGGCTTTATTTTTCATTTGGAGATTAATTCAATATAACAAGCCAAGATAACAATCTCTACTGGATGCCTCCAGTGCCAGAGCAGCGTTAAACAACTCAGTCAAACCGTGTCTCCCTAAGGCTGGATGGCTCCTGCGTGCGGAGAGCCAGCAGGCAGGCTGGAGCTGGGGGCAGGCAGGGGGCTACGTCCCACAGCCCCAGGAGCATCCTGCCCACAGGGATGTAGGGACGCAGGGACGCAGGGATGTAGGGACGCAGGGACGTAGGGACGCAGGGATGAAGGGACGCAGGGATGCAGGGACGCAGGGACGCAGGGATGAAGGGATGCAGGGATGAAGGGACACAGGGATGTAGGGACACAGGGATGCAGGGACACAGGGATGCAGGGACACAGGGAAGCAGGGACGCAGGGAAGCAGGGACGCAGGGATGCAGGGACGCAGGGATGCAGGGATGAAGGGACGCAGGGATGCAGGGATGAAGGGACGCAGGGATGAAGGGACGCAGGGACGAAGGGACGCAGGGATGCAGGGATGAAGGGACGCAGGGATGTAGGGATGAAGGGACGCAGGGATGTAGGGACACGGGGATGTAGGGACACAGGGACGTAGGGACACAGGGACGTAGGGAAGCAGGGACACAGTGATGCAGGGATGTAGGGACGCAGGGATGTAGGGATGCAGGGATGCAGCCAGCAGCATGCCCCATCCCAGGGGAGGCACACGGGCTGCCCTCCTCACCGCTTGCTTCTCTGGCTGCTCTCCCCGAACCCCACAGAGCCAGGGTGAACGGGCGGGGAAGGGAGGCAGGAGCTGCAGCGCACCGGGAGCTGCCTCCCAGCCTGCCCCCGCTAAGGACAGTGCCCGCAGGCTGCTCCTCTCACCCCTCGCCCAGCCGGCGGGTGCTCCCCTCCTGGCTGTCGTCAGCCCAAGCACAGTTCTCCCCTCCATAAAATTCAGGAGCTCCTCATTACACTTTGGACGACTCTCTCCCCAGCGCTCGCACAGCATCGTACCCACGACAGGCTTGTTCCCCTTCTTCCCAACAAACAATTTAATCATAGCTCAGTTAGTTAAAAGTAGCACTCAGTGAAGGTTTGGTTCTCTTAACCAGAACAGTTGTCCTCTTTAGCTTAAACCTCACCTTGGCTTGACAATAACAAAAAAAAGCAGATACATAAGGAGGTTTTAAACAGAAACTACAACTATTTTATCTCACCCACAACACTGTGCGAGCCCCGCAGCTAGGACAAAGGGCCGCAGCGGGCTGCAAACTGTCCCTCCATCCGCAGATGAAAGAACAAGCCCTTGCTGAGGTTCCTCCGCAGCTCACAGAAGGGTTTGGGCTGGAAGGGTCCTTAAAGCTCATCTAGTCGCTTTGCTCGATGTGCTTTGGGGTAGCACCGATGCTCAGCTGCCCTGCTGCCGGCACAGAGCTCCCCTCGCAAGGGCCAGCCCTGCTCCCCAAAGAGTCCCTTGGGGCGGGGGTGGGGTGTGACTTCCAAAAGGCAAAAGAAACAAAGAAGTTAATCCCAAGGAAGAAGTCAGGGCTGCGTGCCAACGGAGCCTTCTCCGAAAGCGTGCACCGAGCGTCGCTGCTCAGCGACGGCCGTAATTGCCCCGCGGCAGCCGCCTGGAAAGGCGACACTGGGGTTCCGCCGGTTTTCCACCTCAGGGAACGGCTGCAGCCTTCAGAGAGCCCCCCGCGCTGCTCCCCATGCCTTCGCAGAGAGGTTTGGGGGAAGAAGCTGTAAACTGGGGTCACTCAAAGCAACGGCATTTCGTGCGCCAGCGAGAGACGCCGAGGGCAGCGTGTCCCTCCGCGTCCGGACGCTCGCGTTGTCGGGGCACCGCTATTTCTTTTAGTGCGACTGTAAGACTGAACCTCACCACATCTTTTGCTGGACGATGATGAGTTTTGGCTTTGGAAGCAACGCCTACACCGACCACAAACCCAGCACGCAGGGTTCCGACGGGGAGAGCTTCGCCGTAAACAGTACCCGCCGCTGTAGGCAGGAAAAGCCCCCGGCGCGCCACCGCCCGGGCGGGCTCTCTGTCAGTCCCGGGGATCCGAGAGACCCAAACCAGCACAGGTCCCAGCGCATCTCAGCCCATCCAAACGGCCCAGTCCACCACGTTACTTCAGAGCAAGCCAACCCCCGATAAGCTCTTTAGAAGCAACAAAGTAAGTGTCCCTCAGCACTCCGAACACAGAAAGGCCATTAGAAGGGGCCTCTCCTCGGGCTTGCAGAACGCTGATGGGAGAGGTTTCTGGGGTATTCAACAAGTTTTTTTCTTGGACTGCAATTTGTGATCCCTTAGGTGAGCGAGTGCATGAGGAACCACCTCGGAGGGAGCTGCTGGGAGCTGAAATATCCAGTAAAACCCCCCACCGTGTAGTGCTCTAAATAAACAATAGTGAGCACAAAGGTATCCAGGACAAGTAACAGGTATCCATGGAGAAGACAGCTGGGCATTTCTTCCAGGTTTTAAGCAGATAGAACATCTGCCAGAGGCAGGTAACCTACTGAATATTATTTAAACAATAAATTAATAATACTTAAGAGGTATCAATTGGCTGCTGACAAAAAATACTGACAATATCATTAATAATTTATCAGGGATAAACATCCAGGGAAAGTCTGCATTGCCAGTTGATCTGATATGTTAACTAAGGGGAGGAAATAAGCTGCTACATAAAAATAATGGCCAAGAATCCAATACAATAAGCAAAATACTCTCTTTAAAGCAGAGCAGCCCCAGC
This sequence comes from Leptosomus discolor, assembly GCF_034619465.1. NCBI lineage: Eukaryota > Metazoa > Chordata > Aves > Leptosomiformes > Leptosomidae > Leptosomus > Leptosomus discolor. The sequence continues at coordinate 1,425,848 of NC_141395.1, forward strand.
CCTGCCACACTTCCACAGCACCTTGGGCACCAGAGACCCCGTCTCAGCCTGGGAGACACTGGCCACTGCCACAAAGGTGTTTTCTCTGCAGAGCCTGTACACCTTCCAAGGCAAGCCTGCTCCCTCCTGATTACAGTACTGTGACGGAGTGCAGAAAAAAAACCCATACCTGCTCCCCAGCCAGCTATGCCAAAAATCAAGAGCACTACATATTAAACTGTAAAACAAAAGGGAAAAAAAGGGAAAACTGTAAAACAAAAGGGAAAAAAAGGGAACACTGTAGAACAAAAGTAAAACCATCTCTGCCCCCCACCCACTCATGTGAAAATCAAGGCCACCACATACTAAACTGTAGAAGAAAAGGCCTTGATGGTATTTATAAATGCAAAGAACGCGATGCTTACTAAGCTTTCAGCATTAGCAAGGGGCTCTGCTTTCAGCCAAGCACACCTCTCCGTGTAGGCAGGACTGCAAACACACGTGCCACGGACCGTGGCAGCCTGCTCCGACCCACCACCCCTTCCAGGTCTGAAGGAGGAAACACTTTTAATGATGCTTTGAGCTCTGACCCAAACCCTGAGCATCCCCGAGGCCAAGACGATCCACGGCTGCCACGAGCCATCCCACAGGCACTGGGCTTGGAGACTTCCCTTTCAAAATAGCCAGTGAGCTGCAAGCCCCAAAACTGAAGATATTTCTGGATTTTCCCCACCAAGGTCTGGAGAGAAACAGAGAAAAACGGGCACCGCTTGTCGCGATGAGGCCACTGACAGGTCTTGTCTCGCTGCCAAAGCCAATGGCTTTAAAACAAGAAAGGGGATGTGGCAGCTTTGATGTACACGGACTCAGATGGCAAAGCCCAGAGGACAGGGAACGTTCAGGCTCGTTTCCACAAGACGTTGCTTTAGGAAAGGGGCCTTGGTGCGGGTCCCGGTGCACAGCCAAGGGGGAGATGTGAGGACCAGCACCTAACACCCTCTGCCCGGCGCGAGGGGTCCGACAGAGCCGAGTAGCCCCGTCACCACCGGCTACAGCCACACAGGACATCGAGCCTGATGCTCGTACAGCTCAGGCAGAGGTAACTACGGCCATAACGGACCCTGCCTCCCCGGAGAGGTGGGGTAGCAGCTCTGAAACTGAGCTGGGCCTTTCGGAGAGTGGTTCTCCAAACAGAAAATGCACCAGGAGATCTAGTTCTGGAGTCTTTTTTTTTTTTTTTCTTCACACAAAGCAAGCGAACTAGCAAAAATAATAGACCATAACTGCAGGTAAGTGCAACTGTTGGGCATCAAATGACACGTACGTGGTGCTGGACACAAAACATCAGAAAAGATTGAATAATGAAGCTCACTATGTGCAGTACTTCTAAGGACTATCTAAATATTTATAAAAAAATCTAAATAAATATCTAAAAATATCTAAAACCACGAGTAAATAGTTCACCATGATATTAAAATACTCAGCAGCATGCACCAAGTGACCTCAATCCTAGTCCCAAACTCTGCTTTATTGTGTTCTCCGAATGACGTTTCCTTTTTAATCAACCCGCCCCTGTAAACAGGAACCTGCTACAAAGGGTCACAGGCCTCCACCTGACCACACACGCCGAACCTTGATGTGCCTTCGGTACCACCCTGGGCCACCGCTCTGCCACCAGTAAACTGCCCCGAGGGCCAGCAGCAGCGATCACCCTGCCCAGACAGACCAGCTCTGTGACGGGGTGAAGAGCAAATCAGCTACACACCTACTCTGCAGCTGGGCTAAGCACACCAGACCAGAACAGTCTGCTTTTGGACAGGCTTCTACTGGCTTGCAGTCAAAAAAACCCAGAATAAGCACTGGGAAACAGCGCAAAAATGTCAGCACGAGTCTGATGTGCCAACTGGTCAGACGAATTGTGAATGGTTTCAAACCAGTCGCCTAAATGGGCGTTATTAAAGCAGAAAACTGCACAGACTACTTCAATGAACAACGATTTAGTCATTTTGCTAAAAAGCTTCATTCTTAGATTGAATTTTTTTAATATTTCTATTTCACATAAAGGCAGGAAATGAGTATTCTGTAATTCGACTATCATGTGTCTGTTAATTGCTGCACTCACGTTACGCTCCTTTTTTCAGCACAGCCAACACTTGCAGTTGCTCCCCAGCCTGCAGCAGACGAAAAAGCTCAGCAAACCGCCACACAGATTGCGCCCACCACCCCGGGGAGGTTTACGACGGTTTTTAAAAGAGCAAAATGCACAGGGAAACCTCGCTCACACACCACCCCCCCCGAGCCGAGCAGCGCCCCAGGAAGCTCAGCACCGCGAGAAACGCGGGGCAGCAGCCGCAGGAGCCGTAGGGGTGCACCGAGGCACCGACCCCGCTGCCCAGCCCCTGCCCCGGCGAGGCACAGCCGGGGAAAACGTGCCGGGGCACCGCTCTCCGTCCCAGGAAGCCGCCCACACGTGCCAGCCTGGGCTGCGCCCGCCCTGCCCTGCCCACGGCGTGAGGGAAGTCATGCCAGCCTCTCTCTGCAACCCCATTTCCACGCCGTAAGCACCGCTGCAGAACAGGAACGGTTTGCTGGTTTTCCTCTCCTGTGGGACACGCTATTTTACGTGTAACCAACGAGTGCACGGGCAGGGTGCGGAAAATATCTATGAAGTCCAGATTCTTAAAACGAGGACATTTGGGTGACAAGGTAAAACGTTTCCTCTGCTTGACTCGCTGTGTGAGCTGGTATCTCGGACAGCAGAGGACTGGGGGGAAAGTTAGCACGATACTGCCCATTCAATATTAAGTTAAAAGGACAATATTTGGTGTTTGAAAACCAGCTTAGCAGAAGGTGGATGCTCTAGGATACAACTGAAAGGGTACCAAACCAGCAGGTGTATAAATACCAACCACAAACCCTCCCTTTGTCACAGCCACAACGAAGCTGGCTTCTTGGAGAAGGTGCTGAAGAACAACGTGGTGCATTAAACCAGAAAAAACACCCACTGCCTTCAGCACCACTGCGCTCCCGACTCACCGGGCGCTGCAGCGTGCTGCTCACGCCGAACCTTCCCCGAGAGGCTGGGCTTTTGAGGGTCCTGGGGACTAGAGGGAAACCCTCGTCCTTGTCCAACTAGGCTTTGAAAAGCTTACAACTGACTCGGTAAGGCTGTTAAATATCAAAAATAATTGCAATTTCAACCGAAAAGACAGAATTTTTGTGACAAACACAACATACTCGTTTTCTGAGGTAGCACAGTAAATCTCTCCTTATTTCCCAGCAGCGATCAGGAAACGTTCGCTGGCTCATTATTTTTCTTTTCCAGCTAAGTATCTCTAAGATGTATCTCTAATTCTCTAAGCCCCATGGCTTGTGCCCACGATTTCCAACATGGAAATAGCTTCCAAAGGGAACTCCAACATCAGTACAGGCCATGTAGGATGCAGATTTTATTTCTCACTTGCAGGTCCTGCCTTCCCTCCCAGAGAAGCACATTCCCTTCCTCACGGGGTAGCTCCAGGGACTCATTCCAGCTCTGACGGTGGAGACAAGAGGGCCAACGGGCCATCCATGTGGTCTGTGGTCTCACCCCGGCGATGCCCCAGCCTCCTCGCCGGGACTGTCCCAGCGAAGGCACGGCAGGATTCAGGATGACCCAAGGTCCACCGCTCTCCTGGGGAGCTCCCCAGCAGCGACAAACCCGGGGAAAGGCCGGGCTGCGCCAGCTGAGCTCTCCAGAGCAGCGAAGGCAAGCAAGTCCGCGATCCCCAAAACGCAGCCCGACCAGGGACAGAGGCAGCAGACAATTCCTTACCTTAACTACGTTAAGGGTTTAATTTCGTTGTTGCTGCCTTCTCAAACAGTCCTGCCTCTGCTCCTCCTCTCCTCCCTCAGCCCAGAGGACTCTCCCCTCCATCCTTCCCACCGGGAAGGCCATGGCCCTGCAAAGCGAGACTCACATCCCCTTTTCATGCACTTCAGTTAAGAGCCCAAGTTGGGAGGAGCTTAGGCTGAGTTTAAAAAGGGTGAAATGCAGCCACTTCTCTGTTTCTTTTTCCCCAGAATGAAACAAACTCTAGATACTGGCCATGTATTTTCCCACCAAATAACCTCGCTCTACCTAAAGCAGAAATTAAGATACACAGACAGAATATATCACTGAACGCTTTACACGAGGTAGATTATCGATAGGTTTGGAGACGTGTCTTCATCAACGATCTGCCACACAATCGTCTTCTGTCGGTACCATAAATCTTTTTCCTACTTAGCCCTAGAAGCTGAATTCTCACTGGTACTCAAACGAGTTATTTTAAAGCACTTGCCAATGTCTTGAGGCTTTACCTGGCACTTCCCAGCCGTACCAAGACACGCCACCTATGGTGAAAACATGGGTAGCTGAGTGGTCCTTCAGAAAAACGTGGTAACTTCGGGAATCTCAGGGCACTTGTCCCTGCCTCGAAGGCATGGCCTGGTGGTGACTGTCAGTGCCGTTAAGAGAAAGGCCAGGTTCGCTCGGGTGCGAGCGGCAGTCCCTGTCCCAGCAAACAGACACGCCACCCACCCGCGCCACAGCACGTGGGAGGACGGGACTGGTGTGTGTGCAACATTTGAAACAGTGGGGGAAAAATCCCAGGTTTTCTCTTCCCTGACACGTTTGTGAGTTAGTGCAGTTTCAATATCAAGGTATCACTATGTGAAAAAAAAATTTAAAGCAGAAAACGAGTTTTCAGGGACTTGGCTGCAGCACTGGAAATTAAGAAAGAAAATGCATTTCTGTACCTAATGAAAGAAATAGATCTTCACAAGAGCCTCCTACCGTGGTGGCTAAGCAGGAGATCTTTAACAGCTCCTCTGCACTCCAGATTTTAACTCACATCCTTGGCATAAATGAAAAAAAAAAGCACCTTTTTGGTGAGAGGCCGTGCAGGTCTGCTCCTCCGCCTCCATCCACATGCTCTTTGCTCCCGTGGCTCACGCATGCACACACACATGCACAAGCATGCACACATACGTGCACACGCACTCACACGCATGCACACACACACACACACCCCCAGCAGCTAAAAGGCTGCCGTAGGACGTGGCATCCCTTTGCACCCTGCCAACACCAAATACACTGAACACACTATAGACAGCGGACCACAGCTTTGGGCACTGCCCGGAGGTGCCCACCTCATTCACCCCTCTACAGGGCTGAATTTACTACACTTTATACTTACACCTGTATTACTTATATATACACTCACATACTATATTTATTATACTACATTACCACCCTGTGATCTGGCCCAGCATCAGCCAACAAAAATGACCTCATAGGCATAAAAAAGCAGCAAGAGACTCTCTAAGAGCTGGAACTCATCCTAGAGTCTTCATGTCATCAACAGCCTTGGGAGGGGTTGTGAAATATTGTCACTTCAGTGATTTCAATGTACAATAAAATACCTGCTGAATTTTATAGCTTAAAAAAGTCCACATAAGTGATTATGCAAAAGTTAAAGAGAATGGAAAGCCTTTGTGAATACCCAAGGCACACAGAGAATGACCATTTCTTTTCTCCTTGGGAACACACAGAAATCTTTGACAGTTCTGATGCATCCTGGAAGCTCCTCAAGAGAATGTTTTGAAGTTTTTCATTAATATTCAGATGAAATTGGCACTACCACTCTTCCCGGTAACAATTCATAGTGAGCCCCACAAGAAGTCACATCAGTGCAGGAAGCGTTGGAAGGTTGGGCTCCCTCCCTCCCCCTTTCCACCGTCGTGTCCCCCTGACACCCTTGGAGGGTGACTGACTGACAGCAGTGCTCGTGGGCTGAGCAAAGCCCAAGGAAACTCCATGCCACGCAGACACACAACCCCTCCCGTGAGATCCCTGGGCAGATCATTCCTCGTCATGGTGCAAGCGCAGAATTCAGGGAAGTCCGACTAAAAATACGACAGCCCAGCCGTCTGCCTGGGGGCCGGGGGCCTGACGCACGGCATGGCCCCACCTGGTCCACGTCCCTCTGAATTAGGCCAGTTTACTTAAAATTCGTGTGGACACACTATGACAAAGAGAAGGATGTCAACGGGCAGGTGCAGCAGCTACGCTGGCAAAGGTGACACCGAATCCCTGCCTTGATCTACACGGAGCAAATGCACCTGAACAGGAAAGGTAAGAAACGGTTCATCCGATGGTGTCACTTCACAGACCACTCCTTGCTCCTCAGGAGAGTTCTAACGGCCAGCTGTACGGCGGGATAACAACAGCCTGGTGCTTATTCCTGTGAAGGGGTTAGGACTGGGTTACGAGGCTTAGCTAGGGAGGGCTCGGTGAAGAGCACTTCGTGCCTTCACGGCTGAATTCTCAGGCAAAAGAGTAAAAACCTTTGGGTTTGCAACAAGTAAGATTTAAGAGCAAGAAAAGCCATCTGAAGAATGAAGGGTGCTGATGCTCAGCAGTGACTCTCCAGAATTCCCAAGTCATGCAAAGGCACAGGGAAATTTTTAATTTCGAAAACAGGCACATTTCCGACGAGGCGGAGAGAAAGGGACGCGGCAAAGCACAAACTGCTCTAACCCCCCGTTTTGCAGCAAGGCAATGCTCGTTAACCCTGGTTTACAACCTGAAGGGCTTCACCAAGCTGCCTACCGGCTACAAGCCTTTCCCAGGAACAACCACTCTTTCCAGCTTCGCTTTTCACCCCCTGGTATTACAAAATCTTTTTGCCGATTTGCCACCCCGTTTCCCCTTGGCTGCCTCGGAAGCGGACGGCGCCCGACGCACCCACTGCCCTTCCCTTGCACGGAGCAGCGCGTGGAGCCAGAGACGAGCCCGCGCTGCGGGAGGAGGGAAAGGCAGGCGACGGGTAATTACGCCCCGTCGGGCTAACTTCAAATCGCGGGAAAACAGCGCACAAAGGAATCAAACCATTTTCATCAGCTAGAAAACAGCAAGGTTGCAAGCAAGGGCCAAAATGGACTTGTCAGAGCAAATCAGGTCAAATGGACTGAATTTCCTTCTAAGGCAGAGGTAAGGGGCTGCTCAGTAGGAGAGAGCAGCCTGCAAGAATACAAGCTTTAAACTTATTTTACAATAACATTAACAAACCAGAGGAAAAAAGGAGAAAGAAGCAATATGTGAGGAAATGGCTAAAAAGAGCAGCTCTTGGAAGCAGGAACATATTTGCTGTACCAACAGAAAATGGGAGATTTTCCATTTATTTCCCATTAAACTCCATTTAAGGCGACAGCCTTGCTGGAAACCCCAGCCCGGTCTCCAGGGTGGTCCCTGCCACAGCGCTGCCGCTCAGGAGTGAACTGCTCCATCCTTCACGCTGACCACGGCCGGGATGTCAGGACCGAAGGGGCCAAGTGCCCCCCAGCCAGTCCCATTCAGGGGGTAACACCACGGACCCCCAGGCACTGGGACTTCCCGGCGCTGCTCGTGAGACTGCTCAGACGCGCTTGTTCCGTACGAAGGCAGCGACAGGAACGGGCAACTCGGCCCAACGGGATTTAAATGAGATCGATACCAGCAAGGGTCACTTGTGAGGGCTTCGTTTAGGGCAGGGTTAAACAATAAAGTCATCCGATGCAAATGACAGAAACTGCCGAGCCAGCTGTCTCCTCCTTGGGTACCGCCACCCACACTCGGCCCAGGAGGAGCTGCTCGTTGGGGGGGCAAAACTGCTTGGCTCCAAACGGAGATTTGGGGACAATCCCAAGCAAAGCCACCGCGGAAAGAGCTATTACAGAAAATACAGACAGGGCAAAACCAGCCATTCAGGTTGCATCAGCACTCGGAAATGCTTCCTGTGTTCAAATTAGCCACCCTCATATGAGTATTTTCATGCTCTGTTCAAACCACTTTGCAGGAACCTTCTTATTTAAGATATGATGTGCCCCAAATCTGGGCAAATAAAATGTCCCTCAGATTCACGGTGGCTCAAATTCAGATCATGGCACAATCCATACGTGCACGTGAGCTGAACAGGTCTTTAAGCCGATCTCGCAGGTCCACAAAAGCATCCTTGTGACTCCAACACCGGGGCTACGGTAGCCACAGCTTTTTTCTGCCCAGAAACACAAAAAAATCACTAAATCATTTATACAACTCAGTAGGAGAGGCAGTGATGGCAAGAGGACAAGAATTAAATGAAGACTTCCAATTTGTGCTTATTAACTGAAAAGACAATAGACGAGACACAGCACAACTGGAGCACTGTAGAGTTTTCTTATTCGTTCACGAATTTCTCAGAGAGGAGCAATTTGGGTCTATATTTAGCAAGCAGCATCTCCATGTCCCTGCCTGCCGGTGGGTTTACAGGAGTGAAGTATTCCCTGCCCAGCACTGCAGCATGAGAAAGCAAACACCCCGTGCAACCACATTGCATTTGCTCCCTGGAAAATTCAAGCCCTTTGCCTTCCCCACGTTTCCACCCAGCGCTCGCGCAACAGCCTCGACCTGCCAGCGCTCCGGGTGTGCCGCCCCCGTCCTCCAGCCCCGCCGGGGAGATCCTGCCCCCCCGGCACCCCCATAACCAAACCCACACGGCTCCAGCTGCAGGAGGGACGTCGCTTGCACGCTCGCGGGGAATATTCGTATTTTTCTCGTTAGATACGTTTGATTTCCTGGAGGCACAGTGCAGATTTATATCAGAGATCAAGTTTTAGTGCTCCCGAGTTTTCCGGATGATTGCACATGTCACTCCCCCAGAGATGACTAGCTCGTGCTTAGCCCTCCAATAATTATTAATGAAAAAAATTGAACCAGACTGATGGTACAAGGTCCGTCTGTGCCAGCTCACACAGCACAAGATCAACACAGGAAGGCTTGTTCAAGGAGAATGTATTCTGTTTGATTAAGCGTGAACAAGTATTTTTTGCAAAGACATGACTTCTGATGAATCACCAGTTATTCAGATTATATATGGTGAAAGGAAAGCTCGTGCAGAGCTCCAGATTAAAACCACTATCGTTTTTCTCTTCTATATCTCCAAAGAAATCTAAGAGGGGGGAAAAAAAAAGAGAAAAGAGCCACGAAGGCTTTATGCAGTGAAATTCAGCACTTTGGGGAATTGCTGCCTGATGCAGGAGGGAGGTGTTAACCAAAATACAACGGCTGCGAGTTATGTAAGGGATGTAGTTACCAAAACTGTTCTCTCCCCGTTGTGCCTCCTTAGAACCAGCATGCAAACCCAGACACTTCCCCTACGGTTTCCCAAAACCGTAAATCTTTTCATTAGCATCAAAAAAAAAAAAAAAAAGCTGTTTTCCCCTTTTTTTGGTCCAGCTGAGCCCTTTGGCTGTGCTGCACCTGAGCAGCAGCTGCAGGGGGGGCAGAGGGAAGCGGGGCGGTGAAGGTCCCAGTTTCAGCAGATCCTTGCTTTGACAGTGACAAACAAGTTTGCCTGCATGACCAACAAATACTGGGATTTCCACTAACAGATTTTGTATAATGGTAGCACAGGAAAAACATTTGCTGAACTGCTGAGAGCACAACATTTTAAATGGCCACTTCATCGTGTTTAGGAAAAAAAAAAAAGAAGAAAAAAAAGCCACTTTCATCATGTAGAACTGCTGAATTGTTCTTTTCCTGCCACCTTCCCATCTCACACACCTCACTGATGTCTCAGTACTAAAACAGTGGCGGAATCTCCCTCCTTGGAGATATTCAATAGCCATCTGGACACGGTCCTGGGCAACTGGGTCTTGCTGGCCCTGCTTGAGCAGTGGGGTGGGACCAGATGACCTCCAGAGGACCCTCCCAACCTCAACCATTTGTGATTCTGTGCTACTTTGCACAGAAGTGGTTCAGAGAGGTGGTTTCTAAGCGAATTTAGCCATCGAGTTATCCCTGGTAAAAGCTGGCTCGGGCTCCCCGAGACCCCAGTGCTCTCCACCCAAGCAGAAGGTCAGGACTCCCCTTCATCCCTTGCCAAAGACCATGACGAATAGGTCCACGACACACGTGCGGGTCCATACTCCACCAAACCCAAGCTACCGACAGCTCCATGCCATCCTGGCACAGACAGGCAAACCCAGAGGGAGCAAGGCGCCGTCGATGGTGGAGCAGGGCCAGCACGCACGGTGCTGTGGAAGAGTCTGCTCTGGAGCTTGAGCTCCTCGCTCCACCTCTCTATCCCAATTTCTGTCCTGCCAATACAACGCGACTGATGATACCTTATGAACACCACGATCTGGTCCCAAAGACTCCGGTAAGCCAGTGGAGAAGGAGAGTGAGAGGATGAACCAGGTATAATTTATGAAGTCTACGAACTAACAAGTGATGCAATGTTTTGACTCGGGTTAGCTCCTCCATTAACTCCAGAGTATTTTCCCTCTCTCCTGTCCTCTGCCCACAACACTCTGCCCGCAGCTGCACAAAACCCCCAAAATCCAAATGGTGAGATAAAAACAGAATAAATAGATTTTATGCTCCACCTTTAAAGTTGCTAAACTGTATTGGGGTTTCTTTGAAGCTAAGCGACCTTGAGATAAACGCACAGGAAAAACATTCTTAAATAGCCCTAGAAATTATCTAAATCACATTAGCTTTCAGGTCTGTATTACAGTTCTTTGTTCACTCGAGTTGTTTCAGTTTTGAGATCATTCCCATGTACCTGTTTCTGAGGGAAACCTTCCTATGGAGACCCATAGTTTCATCATTCAAGCTCTTCATGTTTTTAAAAGTAAAACCAGTGGTAAATGCCTTTGATTCCATCTCTATTTATCTAGTTAAAAGGCCTGGCAGGCTGTTTGATTTCTTTAATCAGAAAATGATGTTAAAAGGTTTCAAAAATAACATTTAATGAGTTTTGAAGATGGATGCCTATACCATTCCTGCCAGGTTTCTGTACGTTTCAGGTTCTTATTAACTGTTCATTTTTTAGCCATTTCAGCAGCTTATCGGCAAGTCACAGAATAACGCAGCAACTGCAAAAGGCTACGTACTCCTGAAGGCATGCAGAGGCAAAGCCCCAGAAGGGGAGTCCAGCGCGAGAGGCAAAACCTGTTCTCCCCATGAACACCACCAGGAAGGTTTGCTGACAAGGGAGCTTAAAATTCTCCATCACAATAATGTGAAATCAGGACAATAGGTTTTGAAAATAAACGCTTTGAGTGTTCTTCAAAATTATATGTTATCATAATAATGGAGGGGTTGAATATATATCAAAAATAATCCTAAATGATTAGCAATTACCCTTATGAATCATAACCATCTTCGGATTCTGGAAAGCCATTTGAACATCTGAGCTGTGAAACCCTCCTGTCGCTGACTGACACGCCAAAAAATGGAAACAGGCCAAAGCCCAGAGCCAGCGCCGAGCATCCTGCAGCGTTCCCTGGGGAATCGCCCGGGCTCTGGCCTTGGGACGGCCCTGGAGCTCTCCCCACACACGAGCTTTAGTCTGTGGGTCACCCAGGAGGTAGAGAGGAGAGTCAGGAGCCACCCACGGCTACCTGAAGCACCCGTGGCCACGACCTCCTAAAAAAACCCTAAAAAATCTGCCTGCTGAGCTATTTCCTAAACGAAAGGGCTGGCTGGAAAGGGGAGGAGAGCCAGGCTCTGCTGAGCTCAGCCCTGCTGCTCCCGCAGGGAGGTCCTGGAGGGGTCAGAAGACCCTGGCTTCCTTCTCGCTCGGGATGTGCTGGGTCTGCTTCCCACTTCCCACGTGCTATTATCTAAACAACCTAAAAGCTGTAATTAAGGAAGGTGAAGAGGCATAAAGGAATGTTTATATTTTCAGAAATTAAAATTTCAGTGACGAGGAAGTAAATTAACTTAATCAAGTTGGGAGGCATCTATGAGAAATCATTTTTATATGACTTAACGAGAGAAGGCATCGGAAATGGTGATTTTAATCAGCCAAGTGGGATTTATAAGCAAGAAGATCCTGCTTAAACAACTCATTAGACTTCTCCAAAAAATCTTTACTGTCCCTCCAGACAGTCAAAAACAAGATTTATTGTATATATTTACTAATTCTCTAAATCCCTTGGTAACGTTGCATATCAAAAGTCAACTGATTAAAGCAGAAAACAAAGTCAAAGGAAAATAAAAATCTTCATAAGCACCTGCTAAAGAAAACCAGGAGGCTCTAAGTCCCTATCAAAAGACAGCTGACTCAAATCAAGTGCTATTAGGACTCCTAAATCCCTATTTATTAAAAATACGAGGGCTACATCAGAGTGAGAAACACTCAATACCTTCTAATACTTCTTATAATTTGTAAGACACTTGCACCCTGGCCCGCACCAGACAGCAATATCAGAGGGCTGGAACAGGAATAACCCGGGAAATGGCAAAGTACACGGGATCCTTCAGGCATTTTACCCTGTAAAAAGCTTGCTGTAACCCGCCAGGCACGATGCGCCTCCCAGACGCTACGTCCCACGGCACCACTCCACCACGGGTGAGCGCAGAAATGCGGCAGTGCTGCTAAATACGTCTTGAAATGATCATCTATAGAATAGTTCGAGGTTGAAGCATTTCAAAGCATCTCAAGAGCCCTGAATCCACCCCACTGATCCTCCCAGTGACTTTAATCCTCTCCTATTTTTCATGTGTTGAACCAGAAGTCTACATTTATTTTTTACAGGTATTCCTTCAGTTCCAGACTACAGGCCGCTTCTGTCATGTTGGTACAAACAGAAGAAGTGCTAAGAGTATACCATGAAATAAATATTTTTGTTATTTATTATATCAGGTCGACGCCTGACTCTTGGCGCTGGGACCAGCAGATCTCCACCGGACGCAGGAGCCGCGCGCGAGTAACTCGGTTCTTTACAAAGGACGCTGTCGATCTGAACATAATTTCCTTGAAAAACAAACCAGGAGCGTAGGCTGGAAGCACTAGCTCCCCCTTCAAACTCCGCAAGTTGAAGAACTTTGGCGAATAGCAAAGCCTTTTCCATTAAATACACTACCAACGACCAGCAGCAAAGACCCAGGGTAGGACCCTCCCGCAGCCCAGGCAGGGGCGGCTCCGCTGCGGTTTGCTGCGAGGATGTGGCAGAGGGGAGCAAACAGCCCGATTCCTCTGCGCTGCATTTCTGGGGAGGGCAAGGACACAATTCATCTCCATGGTATTGATGCTCTTGAAGTCAATTTTATATATATATATTAAAAAAAAAAAATAAAAGAAGACAGCAGCTTCAGAAAATGGGCTGTATTATCAGGTTGCTGCATGACTACATGTAGAAGCCGTGTTATTTTATCAGACGTTCTGAACCGGCTGTCAAAGCAGGAGAGGTGGCGCAGAAACCAAGCAGCACCCCTAGAATGGGGCAGGGGAAGTTTCTCCTAAAACTGCTGCTCTGCTCAGTACACATCTCCCTGCTCGGGAAGGAAGACATCCGAGTGACACTAAACTGTTTTTCATAGGGAAACATCAGAGCTGGAGTCCAATTTTAAAGCCAAAAAATACTTCCCAGGCAGGGTCTCCCCGGAGACGCCCCAGTGGAGAGCGCCGCCTCGCTCTGCGGCAGCACAGGGACTGGCACGGGAAGGGGCGCGCGGGGCTACTCGGCTGCAGCTTGGCTTCTGGACCTCTTGCCTTGGGAAAGAAACCAAAGGCCAAGACTGCATCGCTGTGCAAACTCATTGTGTTCCAGCGCTGAAACAGAGTCTGTTGACTTTCAAAACCCAATTCAATTTCAGCTCAGCTTAATGACACAAAATGATGATTTTTTTCATGCAGTAATTGGTAGGAAGGTAACAGATAACCACGGCAAAGGCAGCTTCCTCGGCTGAAAGGTAGGAAGTTCTTCACTCTGCAGTAAACATCTATTTTACTCCTGGGATGCAAGAGAAACGCATCCTAAGAACGGGGTTGTCTGAGAGACTTGCTCTCCGGAGGCTGCTGTCCTATCTGCACCAGTTTCACTTACAATTAAATTAAACACCGCTCCCAGTAGCATTAACAGAACATTGTGCTCGTGCATCGAAACTCAAAATACACAGTGCCACAGCCGAGGTCTGAGACAGCAGCTGTCAGAAGGGACTTCCATGCCGAGCGGGAAGCTGGAAGGCCTGAAAGGCGGGCAGGAGCACCGCCTGCAGCATCACCCGGGCTGACCCTGGCAGCACACGCCATGCCATCCATCACCCAACCTCCCTCTCGGCTCAGCCTTGGCTCGGACCTCTGCCGGCTCCTTCTGGGCTCGACGGGACCAGGCACAAAAAGAAACCCCAAACCCCTCTCCCATTCGGTTCAGCTCAGCCCTCACTCAAACACTCGCAGCTGCAACTCGGGCTCATTTGCAAATCAACCAGTTTATTTAATCTTCCTCCAACCTACTTCCCGCAGGCTACGTATCCATCATCCGCAGGACTCTCCTGAGCCACACGCGGATCAATCCGGCTCGCTCAGCCCCTGCGAGACCCGCCGGTACCACCACCGCTCCCTCTCCAGCCCCACACTCAATCGAAATGAATTGGAAAAACCTTTTCCAATGTACGACCTGCTCACTGACTCTCTGAGACATGAAAAAAAAAAAAAAAAAAGGCATCGTTTTTACACCTAACCAAAAATAGCACCCTGGTTTCCAAACAACCGCCAAGTTATTTCTGTTCTTTCCACGCCAGCAGACATTTCAGACGGGTATCGCACTTCTGACGTCGGGCACACACCGCAGCGAGGGCAGGGAACGGCCTTACGCCGAGGAGGAAGAAAGCACAGAGCGAGTCTCCTGCCGGCTTTACCTATGGAACAGCCGACGGAGCAAGCTGTAAATTATTTTACAGTATTTCTAATAATCCCCTTCGAGTTATTGCTTCTGTTCCGGGGCGGCTGTGGGCTGTTAGATGCAAGCCGTGAGTTAAGGCAGCTTAGATGGAAGATTTCTGCCACGTATTACTTCCACAAAGAGAAGAAACCTGCTCTGCACAACCCATACTAGCCATGCTGAGGGTGGCGTCCCCTGACCTTCAGCCAGCCCAGCCCCAGCGGTCACACCTCGCGGCATCAGACTCGGCTTCTCAGAAAACTACCTCTGAATTAAATCCATTTTTTACCTTAGCAGAGGTATTCAGGTGCGTAACCCACATGAAACATTCCACATTTTTCTTGATACATCAACACAAATTGCCCACGTTCGTGTACAGAGATTATGTTCCCCGAGCAAACCCTCCGTCTTGCGAGATGTGTCGTGAGAGGGGAGGTGGGAGCTGGAACAAAGAACCTGCCGGCAGAGCACCAGGACAGAGAGACAGGTCCTGACTTTCTTCAAGTTTTAAACCTACTAAGTGTCCACCTCTCCTCTCTTCGAAAAAAGGACGTCCTTTAGACGAGACTGCCCCTTCCCTCGCGTCTGCTCTTGTCTTCCTCACCTGAGCCAGGCCCAGCAAAAGCTGGAAGCATCAGTGACAAGTGCTGCAGCTTCTAATAAACCCCCCGTGGTTGTGCCTAAGGCAGTGCCCTGAAATGAGGCTTTTTGCCTCCTCACCACTGCCTGTGGCACCTCTTGTCTTCATGTTTACATGTCCTTGCCGGCACTGATACGGGTTCTCCTCCAGTCCAGCTGCCCTCCAGCTCTACACCCTCCTCCTCTCCCATTTACTCACATTTTAAAAGATTTTTTTTTAAATTTAAAACCCTTTCATCCCTCCATGTTTTATCAAGATAGAGCACATTTTGCTCTATTTTACCCAATATTCATCTCATCTTATAAAACTAGGTCACAAAATTTGCAAGCTTATGTAAGCTAGGCTTTATAGACTCAGAAAATACCTCCTTTTGGGTTGGCTTTTTTTTGTCCTGTGTATAATTTCTAAGTCTAAAATATTTACAAAACTAAACTCAAACGCATACGAACACACCGCTTTGTTTTAAAACTCTAATGAGTTACTTAGAAAATGCCTTTTCTTCAACCATTTCTGTTTTCAAACAGTTCTGCCGGGGGAGGGGAACAAATGAAACAACCTGGAGTTCTCTGGTCTGCACGTCAGCCCTGAAATCCTTAGCTATGCTAATAGCAGGGAGTTGTTCTTGAAATATCAGGGAGCTTTTCTTGAAATACCAGGGAGTGTTTCTCAAACAGCACAGATGATTCACCTCTGCTGCCCCCCCAGCCTCCCTGGGCACCAGGCTGAGCTACTAAAATCCTGCAGCCCGAGGCTCTCGGAGGTGACCTCCTGTGCCAGAAGAGCAGCCCGGCACAGAAACGCTGGGACACCCGCCCACGGACTGACAAAACAACCAAAGATATCCTGAATTTCCCCCCGCAAAAGCTCCCCGGCGGCAGGCAGCAGCCTGGGAAGCGAAGCGGGGGGCAGAGCACGCCCGACCCCACCACGGCGGCCCCGCCACCGAGCCACGGCGGCAGCTGCCACGGCGGATTCTCTTCGCCTTGCCGGCAGCACCGTAGCGCATCACCTTGGTAACAGACACACTGCCAAAAATCCCTCCAACGCTTTCACTTTGTAGGAAAACACGACTTGGGCCGTCTTGAGGCGCTTGCCGAAATCTGACCGTGCCGTTGGCACAAAGGGCAAGCTGAACGCCCCATTTTTCGAGCGCGGATGGCAAGACCTGCGGGGCCACGTCTGCTTTGCGGAGCCCTTTTTTTTTTTTTTTTTTCCCTCTACTCACCCGTCGTTTCCACGATGCCCTCCAGGATGACGACGATCTCAAACTGCTCCGTCTGCATGCTGCGCTGGGAGAGGTCGTAGAAGGGGCTCTTGGCGTCTATCACGTGGCAGATGGTGAGCGGGGACACGAGGAAGAGCTGGTCGGCCCCCGTGCTGAAGCCCACGTCCAGCTCCAGCTGATCGAGCGGGAGGAACTCGCCCTCCGGGGTCTGGCGGGACTGGACAGGCAGCGAGAGGAGAGACACAGAGAGAGAGAGAGAGAGACATCACTGCCGGAGCAGCCGTCACCGAGGCACCCTGGCAGCATCCCGCATCCTTGCCACCGCTCTGCACCACCCACCACACGAGGCGACCTCCCTGTCCAGCCACACGGCCACAAAACGGGAGGAAACCCAGCGCCGGCCATGTGGAGCAGGGATGAATTATTTCTAACACACGTCTTACTGCAACTGCAGCTCAGCAGCCCTGGAAAACCACTGGCCACCGACAAAGAATGGTGGCTTGGCCACCAACCCGCAGCATCACCCACCAGGAGAAGAAGATGAAGCTGGCACACACCCAGCCCGCCCATCACCCAGCTTTGCACGCCATCCCTTGTACAACCGGTGTGCCCAGAGGGGTGCACCCAGAGAGCGTCCCCTGCCCGGGGGCTCAGACAAGGGGACATCTCTCCTTGAGATACCCAAAACCCCCCAAAACCCGTGTGGCGACGCAGCAATCGCAGGTGAGGGCTCACAGCCACCTCCAGGGTCCCTCTCACTGGGGGCTGTCCACGAACTCCTTGCAGAAAGGGGCAGCAATTAGGTTAATTACCAGCTCTTCCCAAAAGAGACAGCTCCCCAGCGCTGGCTAACCCCCACCGGTGTCAGCCCTAAATCAGCTGAGCGCACGGTTCTGCAGGGAAGTTTTAAATCGCTGCCCTTTTGACAGAAGAAGCCTGGAGGAGGGGATGCTCTCACCGCTTTAGCCCCCTAAGACGCTATAAACCACAATTTCACAGCTACAAAACAAGTCCATAAATCCACGCCTGGAGCTGAAACCTGAAATTCAGCGCTCGGACTGGCACGCCTCGCTGCGAGCCCCCCGAGTCCGTGAGGAGCGCTGCCACAGCACAGCCCTGCCCCAACGCTCCCTCGTCGGCTCCTCTTTCTCCTCCCCGTGTTACGAAGAGGCAGGAACAGAACGTTATAGCCCTGCCTGGTCATTATCTTTATTACAGAATTTTCCATTATTCCCTACTCAGATTTTAAAAAGAAGTTTTACAAACTGTTGTGCTCATCACGTGTAGCCAAACCCCAATGTTCAATCACTACTCGAGATGCATTTCCATCAGCGCTTTGAGCTGATCTGAAACCTCCCGTTTCACTGACTTGACATGAGATTATTTCCTTTTTTTTTTTTTACCAGGAGCACGATTCGGCTCGCAGGAAGAAGCGTAATCTTTCCTCTGACTCCGTCTCCATTCTCCCCATTATTCAGACATACGGGTGTAACTGGGGGGGGAGGGTAGACACCCCGTTGGACAGGGACCAGCACAGCCATCACCTCCGGACTATCAAGTCTCCTACGAATGACACCAGCAGCTCCCAGAAAAAAACAGTCCCACGCCTCCCAAAAAATGCCCTGCGCTGGCAGCCGCGGGGGCGGGGGGGGTGTGGGGGTGTGGGGTGTGGGAGGATGACGGGTGCCCCCGGGGCACGGGGCAGCCCCCAGCAAGGGGTGCAGCGACGAGGGGTGCAGCGACGGCCGAGCCCCTTGGGGTTGGGAGCCTAAAAGCAGACGGCAGCAGACAGAGCAAAACTGGATTATGCGCCTCGCTTAGGATTTGGTTTCTATTTTTAAAATTTTCCCTGAATGGTGGCTGGATTTGAAGGAGATCTAATCCCAAACAAACAATCGTGCGTTTCACCGCCCTGAAGTTCTGGCTAAGAAACACGCTTTAATTTCTGCATGTGAAAATGCAGCTTTATCACACCTGCCTCCGCTACCCCGTCCTAGCACACGCCACGTTTGAGATAAAGACATCAGAGCTGAGAAACATCTAGAGCACATCTGCATAAATATCCTGCCTGCGGGGTTTTGCTGCTTCTTTCTTTAGAGAGAAGTCTACTTTTCAATAAAAAGACACAAAACACCAGCAAAGCACCAAATAACACCCGTAAGCAGGGCGAGGAGCAGCTCTAGGAGGGCACCGCTTCCATCGGGCAGCCCGCACCCCTCCCATGTGGCTGTAGCCACAGGCTGGCCCGTTTCTGGGTGACACCGAGCCCTGACCACCCTGCCTGGCTTTGGGAGAGATGAAAACTGTGGCCCCGAGTCAGAGCCAAGGAAATACAATGAGGAACTGCCTGCCCCGGGCTTCGTTATGAACGCTAATGGTGTGGGGAAGGCCTTAAAGGTCTGGTTGTAAAATCGTGGCTAATTCTGCCCTCTGGCTCCTCTGTTTAGGTCCGGAATGTTTTGGCTTTAGGTGGCACTTCTCCGTGGAGGCTTTCCAAGGAACACTCAGCGGTACCTGCCCCGAAATTTCAGTCTGAACCAACCAGCCAAAAAACCCCCTACCAATGCAGAGGAGAGAATGACGAAGCGGGGGGAACTATTATTTTGCAAAGAAAAAAATAAATCCTATATAATGGACATCTTAACAGCTGGAATAGTGATGAAGGAGAGTTAAAGACAATGTGGTACTTGAGGGACCAAGGAAGAGTCATGAACCACAGAGCGGGGGAAGAAAATGATGGAGAAGAAAGGTTAAAACTGGGTGGGCTGCTGCCTGGGTGCCACGAGCCGTGAGCGCTGCTGCGGTGCCGGGGAGGACCCTGCTCCCACTCCCACGGCACCCTCATGCGACCACTGCTCACGCTGGAGCCCGGGGGATTCCCGGGGAGTCCATCAGTCTGTCACAAAACCCTCCGATCCTACGGCTGCAGGAAAATCAGGTGTCACGCTCCTCGGCTGTGAAGTCACCCACGCAAAGTGCGATTGCTTCTGCTCTGGGGAAACCGAGGGAAAGACTGAGAGCTAAAATGTTACAGACAAATCAAACACTATTTTATGGCTACCCCGGAGTTCCAGGCCGCGTCCACCCCAAGGCAGGGTGTGAGAACTCGTACTATCGACTGATTTGCTATTCGAGCCAATACATTTTCAGGAAGAAATGACCTTGAGTGACTCTTTTTGACCCAGTGTAATGTAGGGAGGAAAGTACAGGGCTTCTGAGTCTCATTCACTTATGATCCTGTAGATTCATTTAAAAAAGTGAATATTACAGGGAATGAGTCTTTGCACTAACTTGCCACTTTTAAGGCTTTGTATTTGTTTTTTTTCTCCAGTATGCTCCAAGCTTACCGGGGGGAAAAAAAAAAAAAACACAACAAAAATTAGAAACGGTGTACCGGGATTTCCAATGTTACATAGATTTTGCAAGCAGAACAACCTTTTACCAAAAAAGAAGCGTTTCAGCAGAAAATCTGTGAGCAGCCCTACAATTAACTCTGCCCTCCAGGTTCTGCAACAAACCCACACCAAACGTTATACCAAACCAAAGCAGAAACCCCGAAGCAGCAATCCCCCCCGCCCCAGCCACATACTCCTGCAAGCCAGAAAGACTGTCCGCGCGTGGCAGCTCCCCTCGGAGAGAGATCTGCTGCAATCCTGGGATTTTTTTTCCTCTTTTTTTTTTTTTTTTTTTTTTCTTAGCCAGCAAAAGGATGCACCGCGCAGAGATACGTGGCAGGGGACGTGCAGAGCCAGCTATAACTGCATGCACAGCAAAAGCCACATTTTAGCCCGTTATTACTCTTCTCCCTCTCCCTCCACATCTACAGCTGCCCGTGCACAGGGCTCCTGCGGGCTGGGCAGCTTTGGGCAGGGGAAAGCCCCACAGCCTGGCAGGCAAGGGGCACTGCGGGATGCCCACGGCCACGGCATCGCCCATGTCACCTCACGGATGGCCTTTTCCCAACACAAACGGTGCCCCGCGACGCAAGGACAGCTCGCTCGGTTGGAGCTGCTGCTGGGGCAGGGCTCCCTGGGCTCCTCTCGGGTTCCTGCTGGCTCTTCCACGGCTGCAAAGCCTTCACCCCCCCGACTCCAGCACTGCCGTCACCAAACCAGAAGAAACGACGGCGATGAAGCTGCTCTTTCACGCATTTTAAGTTCAGGAATTTTTTTTAAGGCACACTGAGTTTTCAGCTCCAACTTTTAAAATCCCCCTGCGGCACCTCTGGATACAAAAAGGGCTATTTTCAAAACTTGTAATGGAAAGGACTCATTTTGGTTCTTTAGAGCTGTTAAGTAGCTACGTGAAATGTCACAGCCCGACCTCTCCCTCATCAGGGTGGCCTCTCGCTCAAAGCAGTGGAAGGGTCACCGTGGTGCCCTCTAAAGACCACATGATTACTTACCAGGCTAATTGGACGTCATTCAATTGACCCATCTAAACTTCTGACACGAGGAAACAACCAGGGATAGCTCATACCGGGGAAAAGCGTCACCGAGATCCCAGCTGACTACTCCAAAAGCAAAGAACAGGAATAGATGCCTCCAGGTCGGCTGCAGCGAGAGCATCTCCACCGATGGCGGTCCCCAGCTACCGAAATCATCCGGGCATGGGCAGGCAGGAGACAAGTGAAATTATGGTGATCCTTTACCAGCTTGCTGGGTGCGAGCACTACCCCTCCTTTTGGCCACAGGTTTCACAGGTTTAGGGTGCAGTGGGGGTTCTGCAGCCCTCACTGAACGCAGTAACGATCCTGCCTGCAAACCCCCCGTCAGAAACATGTATTTGGGCCAAAACACGATAACTTCAGAAGCCTCCGAGCCAAATGCACCTGTGCTTCACTGGATTCGGGTGCAGCAGATGAGGGATGAGCATCCCTCCGTGGGGGGCAGCCAAAGGAGCGGGGAAGAAAGAAGGGCAGCCCTCCAAGTGCCTCCCCCCCCCAGCAGGGGGACCCCCGCCTGCCCCTGCAGAGCACCCACCCCAAGGGCAGGGCACCCACATCCCCCGCCAGCCGTGGAAACATGCAGGGTGCTCTGCATGTGCCAAACGTCACCCGAGCCCGTCCCCTTCCACCCACTGCACATTTATTTCATCTCCCCTATGTATATGTGGCCGCTGTAGCAAGTCTCAAACAAGCACTCAATTTTCCCTAGACACGCAGGGCCATTAGCACGATTTTTAGACGTGTAGACATTCTGCTTTCCATGAAGTTCATCCACCAAATAAATAAAGTTCTGCCTGAGTGGACTCACCATTGCCTGAAAGCACAGAAATATGCCAGAAAGGCAAACAGCTTGCTTTCAAAATGCACACCGAGGAATTCAAGCTACAAAGTATTTACTTGTCAGAGAAATCTAGCATTTTATAGAAATATATAAATATGCATGTAAGCCCAGTGACGAATATAAATATTATCCTACAAGGCTGCTGGTAAATCAGATGGTTGAGAGTAAATCTGGTGCCTGACGGCTGAGCCCCAAGAGCATCGCAGGGACACGGGCAGCCCCCAGCAGGAGCGAGCGATGGCGAAGCTCTCCTGCCAAAAGTGCGCTCGGAGGGGCTGGCAGCTCCCAGGTGGGGACACGGAGGGGGAGGACAGGCGGTGGCAGCGGGGCAAGCGTGGCCAGCACCGCACTTACTTTGAGCAGCTTGCAGCGGATCTGCGCCGAGACCATGTGGCTGTTGCGGAGGTTGCCCACCCTGAACATGAGGGTGAGCTTGCCGTCCCGCATGGAGATGGCGGCGTGCTCGCTGAACATCAGGGTCTCGGCCCTCTTCTTGGGCTGAGACATCTTGATGAACATGCAGCCAATGAGGAAGGCGTCCACGATGGAGCCCAGGATGGACTGGAAGAGGAAGAGGATGATGCCCTCGGGGCATTTGTCCGTGATGTAGCGGTACCCGTAGCCGATGGTGGCCTCCGTCTCTATGAAGAAGAGGAAGGCGGAGGGGAAGTTGTAGACGTTGGCCACGCACGGGGTGTAGCTGTCGTCGTGCGCCTTGTTCAGGTCGCCCCGCATGTAGGCGATCACCCACCACATGGAGGCCATGAAGAGCCAGGCCACGGTGTAGGTGAGGATGAAGATGAAGAGGTTCCAGCGCCACTTGAGGTCCACCAAAGTGGTGAAGAGGTCCGAGAGGTACCGGCTGGTCTCGCCACCCAGGTTCCCGTGCTGCACGTTACACCGCCCGTTCTTATCCACGAAGCGCTGCCTCTTCCCCCGCGGGGCCGCCCGGGGCGGCGGCAGCCCCCCGCCGCTGGCCGAGGTGCTCACCACCTGGTACTCGTCCCCCAGCTTCCGCCGCAGCGCCGACATGCTCCGCTCCGCTCCGCGCTTCTCCGCGCCGCCCCGCCGAGCCCAGCCCAGCCCACCCCAGCCCAGCCCAGCCCCTCCCGGCACGGCACGGCACGGCACGGCACGGCACGGCCCGCCGCCGCTCTGCGGGCGCGGAGGCACCGCTCTGCGCGGCCGCCACCCACGCGGAGCCGGCGGCAGGGGCGGCGCGCGGCCCCGGGCAGGGCGATACCCGGCCCCTCGCTCCGCCCGCCCCCCGCCCCCTGCGCCGCCTCCCGCGCTCTGCCTTCCCGCGCTCCACCTTCCCGCGCTCCGCCCTCAGCCGCCTCAGGGCGTCCCTCGTCTTCCTCACCTGCCTCCTCCTCCTCCTCCCCGCCGCCGCCGCCCCCCTCACCGGGGTCTCCCTCCGTGCCTCCTCCTGCCCCCCGCCGCTGTGCTCTGCCTCCCGCCCTGCGGAGGGGGGGGAGAGAGGGGAGGCCTCAGGGGGCAGAGGGAAGGCGAGGCGGGGTGGGGGGAGAGGGGAGGCCTGAGGGGACAAAGGAAAGCGGGGGAGGGCGGGGAAGGGGAGACCTGAGGGGATGAGGGAAGGGGGCACTCCGGCTCTTTCATTGCCTTTCATTTTTTTTAATCATTTTAACACCCCGCGGCGGGGACGGGCTTTCCCACCCTTCAACCCTTTCACTTCGTGAGGGGAAGAAAATTGCACAGAGTAACAGAAAGGACAAGGGAGAGCTGTCGTCAGCAAAGATAACGAACGCGGGGGGGGGGGGGGGGGGGGGGTCGAAATACGTGTTAATAAGAGCAAAACCGGTGCAAAGCAGGCTGCTGAAAATAATACACAGGGGGCTGGAAGTATTGGTTACGTGTCTGGGGAAAAGCAAGGCCGTGCCACCATTGCCCAGGGCAAGGGCACATTTTCCACAGATTTGGGATCTCTGGGTCACGTGCATAGGGGATTTTTAAAAAATTTTGAAAAATAGGTGGATTTGAGTATTTCTCGATCACTAATAGCCGTTTTTAATCACTCTGAAAACTGTGTTTCAAAAGCGCAGAAGAAAACCAAG
The DNA here is from genome assembly GCF_034619465.1 of Leptosomus discolor. Taxonomy (NCBI): domain Eukaryota; kingdom Metazoa; phylum Chordata; class Aves; order Leptosomiformes; family Leptosomidae; genus Leptosomus; species Leptosomus discolor. The sequence goes on from NC_141395.1 coordinate 1,449,770, forward strand.
CTCCCGTATTTGAAAAGAATAAACAAGATAATTACAGACTTTGCCACAGGCAGAATAACCGAATAGCCGATCAGTGACTATTTGTAAGGCGCTGAAGGAGGGGTGGTAACGGTTCATCAGGCTTCGGTTTGTGGAAATTAACGTGTTTTAAAAATAACCTGCTCTGCCTTTCGGTTGGAGGAGCAGAGCGGCGACACGCAGGCGGCTGCGAGCACGAGTGGGATGAAGGCATGCCGTCCCCAGGGCCTGCGAGAGGTTTGGGCAGGGGTACGTCAAAATTGTGTCGTGATCAGAAAGTCTCATGTGATGGACGTTTGCAGACAAAAGCAAAGCAGAAGCAGGACCAGGAATATATCATTATCTCTGTCCTTGGCAATTAGACGAGTGCCAATGGGACATTGTGGCCAGTCCTCCTATCCCTCGTCCAAAAAATGATGTGAGGGAACTGGAAAACAGCAGCGAGGTCCTTTTGTGTAGCAGAGAGCCACCCAGCGGGGCTGGGGGCAAGCGGAAAAGCCAGTCCAAAAATTCAGACAGGTACATATTCTCAAACAGAGAGAAAAAAAAAAAAACAACCCCAAATGTGGAAATTGTACCTAGGGTATGGTGGATGTTTGGCCATTGGGGATTTTAAAATTACTTTTAAGAAGAAAAGAAAAAGAAGGGAATGATCTAGATCACAGATGAAGCGATTAACATCGTGAAATTATCTTGCAGAAATACTGAAGGAGAACTTACCTGCTACAAGCGATAACTAAATTTTGGTGTGGTTTATCTTGCCTGGTTATCCGGGCTGCCAGGGAGCCAGGACACAGGGGCTTTGCAGCAACCTGTTAACGAGCAGTCACAGAAAAAGATGTAGAAAATCAGCTAACGAGGCTAAGTGGAAGAAAAACCAGTAACTGGGTGGCACAGGGCGGCCTTGCCAGGCTGCGGGAAGGGCAGAGGGCCAGCACCCAGACACCCACCAAGTGCTCCGTCCTCGCTGCACGCTTTCAGCGCCGCCTTACAAACATTTCTGTAGCCCAAGCAGATGGGTTTTGTCATGAGGGGAGGCTGGGGATGCCGTCATCCTCGTTACTGTCAGGCTGTTTGTAATACACTAATTACTCTGGCGCTCTCTCACATTTCCATAATAACTTTAATAAAGTTTTATAGCAGCGTATCCAAACCTAACGATGTTTTCCTACCTGCTGTTTTTCTTCATCAACTGGTGCTGCTGATGTGGCTCCCTGATACCCGCTCCATTCTCCTGCCGGGAAGCTGTGCGTGTCGTCTCCTTTCGGGGGTGCCCTGGTGGTCCTCCAAAGAGTCGGACCCGTCACAGGGTCCTTCGCTCCTCGCCGCCCCTGCTGCTCGGGGGCCGCTGCCCACCCGCGCTCGCCCTCCGCTCCGGGACAGCGTGCCCAGAGGCTGCGCAGAGGACATCTGTCAGCTGTTGGTCATGTCACGAAGCACAACCATACCTGATTTTCTAACAGTTACCGCTTCGCTTTCTTCAGCAGTACTTCCCTAGGATTTTCCTCGTCACTGAATTTATGTTCCAGATTTTTTTTTTTTTTTTTTTTTGTCACAAAACAAATTTACCAAAGTGAGTCTTACTTGGCTATTTTTTATCCACCTTTAGTCTCTCAGGTCCCCCACCTTAGTTCTTTTCCTGCAACGTTTGACGTCTGTTAGTTGACACAACAGCTGGGTGAAGTTCATCCCGAGCTACGGCTAAGCAGCGCGACGCTACCAGCACCCTCCTGGGCCAGAGGCCGGCTGGCCCCTCCAGCTTCCCCTCTCCTGGACTCAGGGATTTCGTCTTTATTCCTAAGGCCTCCCTGCTTTCCCAGGCCGGCTTGGCCCGTCCCACTCAGTGGGCTGGGGGAAGGTGATCTTTTTAAATACTCTGTGTGGTAATCTGGAATGACGACAATTATTCCAGAAGCTTGTTTAAATCATGAGTTTACTTGCAATGAGGCGGAATGGTGAGAAACAAAGCAACCCAGAAAAAGAGTTTTTCTGAACAAAACAAACAATTTCAGCAAGAGAGTTGTCCGAACAAAACAACAATAACTTTGGCAAGAAGAGTTTGCTCAAAATAATTCACGTATATATATATATATATATATATACAGCTAACGGAGGGGGGGGGGGGGGGGGTGTGTGCGCGTGTGTCTCTGATTCCTAGGAGCACCCTTCTGTGTGTTCTTCTTGATATTTCTTCCCCCCTTCTGTCTCACTTCTCTCCCCTGTTACATTCCCTCTGTCAGTGTGACCCACCCCACTGCTTAGTTCCAGGTTTCCCCCCCTGCCCAGGTGATGTGTAGCAGAATTTGGGTGGGTGGACGAGCAAGCGCTAATCTTCATTAACATACGCAAAGGCCGTTCATCAGGTAGAAGGTCCTGAGAACAAAACAAGCTGGGCCAGAGCAGAGCCCCCCATCTCCCCAGGGCTCTCTCCTCCAGCACACGAGATAAGCAAGTGTTGGCCTTATCAGCTGTGGAGTACAAGGCCTGCGTTGTCCGGACTCCACATCACCCGCCCCGTGACTACAGTTTTTGTTTCCTGGGTACTTTGCAAGTGTTTGAGACACCCTAAGGGGAAGGCTGGGGGGGGGGGGGCTTTGCCCCTCCCTTTCCCTTATCTTCTTCCATCAGGCCGCTTTTGTTTCAGGGAGTTACAAGTCGCCTCCTACACCTCTCTCGCCTCTTCTTTCCCCTCTGTAGGCTAGAGGTAGGCAAAGATTTTATGTTATTAATCACAATGTTATGGTTGCATAATTACAACAGTCTGAGGGGAGCTATTTCCTTCGAATTACTGAAATTAAAATCAAAATTATTATTGCTTTTGGGGAGACAAGCAGATTGACAATATACTTGTTCTGTCATCCATGGTGAGGTAAGGACATAATGCGAGTGGAAAGGGAAATGCTAGACATTAAAGAAATGTCCTCCATCACACCAATGGCCCTGGTGACAGGAACGCTCTGCTCTCAAGAAAGCCCTGGAAGAGTTACTTTTCTCCCAGCCAGGAGCCCAAAACTGATGGAAGTCCCTGCTAATTTCATTACGCTGTAGCTGTGGGACAAAGTGAAAACACCCGGGAACTAACTGTGTCTTAACCTCTAATTCCTTCTGATGTCCGTGATGCTATTCACTTCATGCCTGCTGCTCGGTTTGGCCCAGACCTCAGCAGCTAGAGACTTCGGAAGGAAGAGCCCAGGCCACTCTCTTCCCCATCCAAACCACAAGCTCATTGATTTTTTTTTTCTCAGCAATTAGGTGTGCCATCGATACAAACAGTCCTGCCACCGGGATGGGAGGAGGCAGTGATGCCTGGCAGTGGAATGAAACACTCATTCGGATGCAAAGCCACTCAGGAAACCCATGCGGGGATTTCCAATTCAAATTCAAATTGAGATTCTGAATGTTCTCGGGTTGCAGAACAGAAAATTCCACCGTGAATCATCAAATCAGTTCATAAGCAAATGCACGCCAGAATCAGATACCAGCCAAGGAGCTGCGCAGTTGGCTGAACTTCTGCGTCCTGAGCGGCTGCCTAGGTACACCGGGGTGGCCACGGGTGGACGGGACTGGCTGCCATGTCCTGTGGCACTGGCTGTGGCAGAGTTCAGCGTTAGCTGTGTTAGAGCTCAACGCTAGTTAGGTCCGAGCCTTTACATTTCCATCAATCGCTACAAGCGCTGCCTCTCGGCACGTGCTCTGCCAGGGTCAACAACCCTTAGCTCTGCCTCTCACCTGGAAATCAAACTCGCAGATGCGAGAGCCAGCTAGCCACAGCGGGGTGTCACCTGCCACAGATACAGGGGACGTGGTCCCGGACAGCCTGCTGCAGGGCGGCGTGTTGCATCAGTGCACTGAAGTGATGGATTTGTTTCCATTTGGGCAGGGAGTACTGGGTAAATCATAGAATCACAGAATCGTTACGGTTGGAAAAGACCTCTAAGATCAAGTCTAACCATTGACCTAACACCATCGTGCCCACTAAACCACGTCCCTAAGTGCCACGTCTACACATTTTTTAAACACCTCCAAGGACGGTGGCTCCACCACTTCCCTGGGCAGCCTGTCTCAATGTTTGACCACTCTTTCAGTAAAGAAGTTCTTCCTCGTGTCCAACTTAAACCTCCCCTGGCACAACTTGAAGCCATTTCCTCTCATCCTGTCACTTGTTACTTGGCAGAAGAGACCGACCCCCACCTCACCACAACCTCCTCTCAGGCAGTTGCAGAGCGATGAGGTCTCCCCTCAGCCTCCTCTTCTCCAGGCTGAACACCCCCAGGTCCCTCAGCCGCTCCTCACCAGACCTGCTCTCCAGACCCTTCACCAGCTCCGTTGCCCTTCTCTGGACACGCTCCAGCACCTCAGTGTCTGTCTTGGAATCACAGAATCATTTTGGTTGGAAAATACCTTTAAGATCATCAAGTCCAACCATTACCCTAACACTGCCAAGCCCACCACTAAACCATGTCCTCTTGCAGTGAGAGGCCCAAAACTGCACCCACCATTCGAGGGGCGGCCTCATCAGTGCCCAGTCCAGGGGCACGATCCCCTCCCTGCTCATGCTGGCCACACCATGGCTGACACAGGCCAGGATGCTGTTGGCCTTCTGGGCCACCCGGGCACACAGCCGGCTCACCTTCAGCCGGCTGCCAACCAGCACCCCCAGCTCCTTTCCCGCTGGGCGCTTTCCAGCCGCTCCTCCCCAGCCTGTAGCGCTGCTGGGGTTGGTGTGACCCAAGGGCAGGACCCGGCACTTGGACTGTTGAACCTCATGGCATTGGCCTCAGCCCATCGATCCAGCCTGGCCAGGTCCCTCTGCAGAGCCTTCCTGCCCTCGGGCAGGTCAACACTCCCACCCAGCGTGGTGTCAACTGCAAACTTAGAAAAAAACATGTGGGGAAAGAGGATGTCAAATATAAGCACCAGTGTTATGAAATATTACGGTGGCCTACCTGAGAAGACCCTTCTGGACTGTGATGTTCAACTTAACCACACAGTCACGATCACACCATCCCGGCCACGTCCGTCTGTTTGAACGTTTGGTATATCTGAGGGCTGAGAAAGAAAACTGGCAGTGATGCTCTGACCCTTTTGAAGCCCCAGGCCACTGACTGCAGCCAGGAAGGTTCACCTGAACCCGGGAAAGGCAGGAGATGTGAACTGCGGGTTCCAAAGAGCCCTGGGAAGGGGCAGAAAACTGCCCTGCTGCCGGCATCTCCAGCTGCCGCCCCGGGCTGCGTTTCCGAGCCTTCTCCTCAGGACAGACACTGCACTTTACGTCTCACTTCTTCCCCACGAGGCAGAAAACCGCTGTAACAGCAGCATGACAGCAATTGAAGCTGTTTTGCTTACCGCCGTGTGACAGCGGAATGAACTTGTTTGCAGCAGTGCTCACAAACGAGGGACAGCAGCCATGGCACGGCAAGTTCAGTCAACATCTCCTGATCTTCTAAACCACAAGTCACGACTAACCTTAATTCATGTATTTGCTGCACGGTTCCTTTTGGGGAGGCAGGGAGTTCCTCTCAGGGGGCCGGCAGGACTGTGCTGCCCCGACGGCACGCAGAGCCCCTGCTCCCCCCAGCCACCCGGGCGGCTTTCAGGCACTTGTGGTTCTGCTGGCTTCAGAGGAGCTACTTCTGATTGACGTCCAGCTAATTCCTAGCAACATCAGGCTTCAACACTTTGAGCTGTCCAATGCAAATGGACACAAACATCGTTTTTTTTGCCCTTGCTACTCTGAAGCCAACGTCAGTTTTACGATTACTGGTAAAGCCTGGCAAATTCAGAGCGCCTTGTGTTCACTTTCCAAATTTAGAATGTCTTTATCCAGTTTCTGCTGGGCTGAGAAGCCAAATGAAACGTTTTTCTGAAAAACAGTGACAGGATGATCGCTGCCACCTTTGCATCCCACTCAGGTCTGGTTTACTGCTCGCATTTTCCTTTTGGAAGGCAGAAGCTGATGGCTGGCACACGGACGCTGCGGGGAGCCCGGCGGCAGCAGTGGGGCTGTGGAGCCAGGGCAGCCTTTGCTGGAGAAGACCAAAAGTGTCCCACAGCTCTTGCCAGCGCTCACAGCAAACCCCCAGCGCAGCCCACGTGCACGTGTCGTAGTCCAATATTCTCTCCTATCTCACTTTTAATATGAAAAAACCCTAAAAACTTGTCTTGACCAATACAGTAAAAATACCGGTCATGACCGAAAGAGTGCTTTTTCCAATGTGGAGGGTTTTCCCCCATCCATGCTGCTTTCATGCCTTTTTTTTTTTTTTTTTTTTTTTGCAAGTTTTCAATGATCTGCTGGCCGTGGCAAGGCTCCCCTCGCCGAAGCTGGATTTCCTCCATGAAGAGGGCAGCGTTCTTTCACCGGAGAGGGCATGAGGTTGCCCTGAATAGATCGTCAGAGCTATTGATTTGATTGCAGCGCGTGCGTTTGCGTTGGGAACCTCTGCTCTAACGATTGATGCTCATTTGCTGCTTTATTCTCGAGAGCTCACACATAGACCAACATCCAAAGGGGGAAAAAAACCCAACAGAACTGAGTGTTTCTTCACATGCTGCATCTGCCAACCCTTTCTGCCCTGTGGGACTCCTCACAGGGTGTTGGGGAAGCTAAAAATACACCAGGGTTCAATAAGCAGCAAGGGAAATTCAATGAAGAGCTATCCTGGAGGAGCGGGCACACAGACGCCATCTCCAGTCGCTGCCCCAAGGCCCAGGGGCTGGATGCTCTGTCAGCCTTTGGGAGAATCGTCACCAAATCCCGTTTCTCCTGCTCCTCCCTGCGGAGCAGTATTCCCCTCACGAGAGCACAGGGCGCCCGGTGGTGCGAACCGCCGTGTCCTGCCCTGGCATACACAAGTCTCACTTAGGTGCTTTTTTTCCCCCACATTTTTAACTGAAAATAGCTCGGAGTAGACGTGGTGCCAGAACAACACTCGCCGAGGGGTCAGATGGAATTACTCCGGGAAGACGCCGCGCTGGAGGTACATACGCCGATTACCAGAAAGCATCACCAGATCCGTTATTTCTTCCAGTGCGCTGTGCTTACCCTCCCTCGTAAACCACAATCACGATGTCACTGATGGCATTTTTGACAGCCTTTATGGTTTCTGAAATATTTTCTTTCCTGTAAAAAGTGCAGCGTCGTTTGTGCAAGTTCTTGAAAAGCCGCAGCCGGTGCCTCTGCCAAGACTGAGAGGCTCAGGGCTGGACTGGAGAGATTAATGACCGAGCGTCGGCAGCAGCTTCTCCTGGTTCCAGGGCAAGCCATGGATGAAGAAGGTATAAGCAGGGTTATTAAATTTACAGACAATACCAAATGTAGAGGCAGTGCAAGAAGAGAGAGGACAAATCTAGAATTCAAAATGTTGTGACAAACTGAAATAATAATTTGGAATTTTTCAAAAAAAGTACAATTCAATAAGAAGAAATTAAAAGTACTAGACCTGTGGAGGAATAATCACCTTAAACCGACACAGGGAAAGGAAAGGGTGACTGCAGCAGCCCCATAAAAGAAAGACAGCGCGGCAAAACTCAAATTTAGAGCAACAGTTCACCAAAATGCACAGGTAAAGCTGGCAAGTTACAGAAAAACATGGCTGTATTGACTGGAAAATGAAATCAGTCTTCATTTCAGATAAACAGGTAAAGCAGAAATGCAGCAAATGTCTCTTTCTACAGAGAATAAAAGGCTATTAGCTGAAGACAAGCACTCGAGCAGTCTCTATATTTCCCATCTGTGCTATTAGCAAACCAGCTTTTCCCCCATTTTTCCTGTAAAAAAAGTGACAATAAAATGCTGTTGTTCTCAGAAGTTGTTACTGAGGCTGCAAAAAAATTTCCCTCCTGTGGTCCGATGGGCAAGCTGCGCCTCAGCGAAGAGCACCGGCCGGCCCGGCCCGTGAGCAAACCCTGCTGCGCTGCCCAGGGGAAGGGAACCGTGCCTGCGGGAACAGTCCCCTCAGCAGACAACTGGCGATCCTGCTTCATTTTGTGATACTCCCTTCCCTTTCCGTCATAAAGAAGGTCCCAAAGATGGGACCCCACTGACAGGGACCTGGAGGAATGTCCCCCCGTGCCAGCCCCAGCACCCTGCCGGGGGAGCAGCCGATTCATTCCTTGGCAAGGGCTGGAAACATCCCAGCTCTTTCTTCTCCCCACAGAGAAAACAGAAGCAGGAAAACCAGAGGAAGTAACTTAGTAAAGACAGACGTGGGGCTTCCTTAGGAAAGAAGCCCCCAGAAGAAAGCAAAAAAAAACCCCCAACCAACCAAAAACCCTCAAAGCCAACAAAAACCCTCTGGAGGTTGTTCTTTCCCTGCTCCAAAGATGTGAAAATAAGTGAGGGAAAAAAAAAAAAAAAGTGTATTAGTGTTTTGACCTGAATTGGTCAGGCAGTTGGACGAGATGATCGTCGTAGGTCCCTTCCACCTGAACCAGTCTAGTCTAGTCCATTTTCATGGGTTTTTCATGGTTTCAGTCTCAGTGGGAGGACAAGCAACCTTGAGGAGGCCCCAGGGTGTGGGGAAGGCCACAGACAATGAGAAGAGCCTGAGAGATGGTTCTGGGACCTCTGGGACAAAACCAGTGCGAAAAGCAAATACGCAGAATAGCACAAGAAGGTGGAAGAGGATCTCTGCTCCTGGGGGAGGACGGGAGCCCCGAGCAGCGTGGCAGTGGTCACTGCGCTGCAGATTTTTCTTCCAGTAAATTAGTCTTAATTAAAGAAACGCAAACGTCCTACTGTCTGCTTTTGTGCTGTGTTCATCCCTGGAGTGAACGAGAGATGTCTGCTCCGTCTCAGCGTTTCAGCTTGTCTTGCCTTCTTCCTTCACCAAATCTTGAAAAAAATACCTTCATTAAATCAGCATACTGCAGTGAAGGCAGGAATGGAAAAAATAACTTGTTCTAGTGCTAGAGCAAAAGCTCTTGGAGCGAATCAAATGGAAGGGGAAAAGCGAAGACAAGCTGTGCAGCATTAATACCGATTGGCAACTGCAGCTATTGATTATTTTTATGCTTCTTTTTTAAAGTGCGATCTGCTTTTGAGCAACTTCTATCAGCAACATCAGCACCAGCTTTCCCTTGCGCCGCTTCCTTCTTTGCACGCTCTGTAAGGTTAATTTGTGATCTGCTATTCACCGAATGCCCAGGGGACATGGAAGGATGTGCCCTATTGCAGGGCTGTTGTTTTTAACGCTAAGCCAAGGTGTCTCCAGCCTGGCAGCTGGAGAAGCGACCACAGTCCAATCCTGGTCAGTAATTCCCTGTTATAGCCCACCCGCTGCATGAGAACAGCTGCTCGCAGGAAAGAGAAGGGGTCTGTAGCCTCGATTTGCATGCGATTAAATACCACTGGAATATTTTAAAGCCATCTTAAGAGAGTGTATTACAAGAGCTCGCGTTCCATTAAAGAAAGGAGGGCCCCCAGTGACCTCGGCCAGTACCGCCCGTGTCTGTTACCGTGCACGTAACGCCCTTCAGCCCGGCCACGCCTCGAGCTCCCTCCCGCCGCCCCGCTCGCGCTGAGCCCTGCTCTCGCGCTGCCGGCGCTCCCCACGCCCCTCCTCTCCAAATGAAACTTTTGCATTTGCCCAAACACAAACGGTTCGCCCAGGCCCCAGCTGCCCGAGCGAGTCAGGCACGAGTAACCCCGTCCTTGTCATTAGTCACCGTCCCACCCCTTGGGGTCACCTGTTGGTTTTTCCAGACGTACCCGTTCGCGACAAGGACATAACTGTGGAAAGCTGGATTTGTCTCGTTCTCCGGCAGCGTTTATGGCATGTGCCCAAACCACGCACACGCGTGACCGCGTGTAAAACACGCACCTAAAGAGGGCGTCTTCCAGCTCACCAGGTTTGGGTGCTGAGCCGCGCCCATCAGCGCGATTTGGGGCAGGGGAAGGATGCCACCAAGGGCAGGGCTTTCCCGAGGGTGCTGCGGGGGCCGTGCGCAAGGCTGGGCCGCAGGGAGGTTCGCATGGGTGGGCTGAGGCAGAGGGACGGGGTCTGAGGTTGGGAACTGCCAGTAAGGGAGTCCTTGCAAAAACCATACGCGCCCTTGTTTCCATTTACCTGCCGCCAGCCCTCCGCACCGAGGGCCCTAAGGATGCCCCTACATGCCGCCCACTGCTACCCCCAGCCTGAGCTGCTGCAGTACACCCGCTCTTTAAATTAAAGGCTGAAATCTGTGCATCAAACTTGTCCAATATATGACAGCATCAGGCTGAGACGACAGTTATTTTTGATCTATTTGCCATGCCTCCCGTCCCTGCTGCGGCTGTTTGACCCCTGCGCTCCCTTCAACCCTTCCACTGAAGGCTGCAAGGCACGGCGGTGACATTTGACAGAAGAAAAAGATTTACGCAGGCTAAAAGAGAGAAAAAAGATGGGGTGGGTGTGTGTGTGTGTGTGTGTGTGTGTTTCCAGCTCTTTGACTTTCTTTATAAATGTGTTTTCAAAGTTAAAGTGCCAGCGAGCCGACCCTAGGTCGTTCGTAGACTTTTATGAGCTTCCTATTTGAAGTCCTGAATCATGACTTTTTCCCCAAATAAACTCACAGCTTTTGAAAATGAGCAGTTAGTTCTGTTTCTGCTGGAATGTAGGCAGCTAAAAATATACCCAGTTATTTCTGCTTGAAATGTCAGCACAGACAGGTCTGGAAATGATTCCCTTCCCATCACATCTTAAACAAACTAGCCTGGGTCTCCTTTCTGGAAGAGAATTTGCTCCTGAAATCTGGGAGAGAAGTGGATGTCAACCCGGGCACGAGGCAGGCTTCTTTGAAAAGTTTGCAGGAAAGGAGGGGAGGAAACAAAAAGCCTGGGCTTTGTGGAGGAAGACAGGCTCTGCCCTAAGTCAGATTTCTTGAATTTATGACTCGCTGGGCTGCAGCACTCCCGTGGATGGCGAGGATGGGTGCCAGCAAGAAAGGGTGGGCTCCTCCCCAGAGCGGGGCAGGGGCCCCTCGCTAGGTCAGCGTCGGGGCACTCACACCCAGAGCAAAAATCACACAGGCGCTGAACCTGCCGAAGCATTACGGAACTTACAGATTCTTCACAGGGAGAGCGTGGGAGGGAGGGGTCATCCTTTTTTGCAGGAAAACCTCTGTTCTGCTTCTCTCCATCCTTCCCGGCTTTAACGCACCCAGGCTGTAACCTGCCTGCTCTGCCACCGCCCCACCCCTGATCTCCTCTGTGCTGGTCCTTGAGTCAGGATCGGGAACAGAATCCAAACAGCCAGAAAAACCCGTCAGGCTAAACGCAGCTGAAAACCTGATCTTGGAGCAGCCTGAGAACGAGCAGGGGCCGGCGCTGGTTAGCAGGTACCTGTGCTGATCTTAGCGACTTAACTCGGATGGAGAAGCTGCCCATTTCCATTTTATCTGATGCAAGGCATGGCTTTCCTCCGGATCACGCTCAGCTGAACGTAACAGCAATGCTTCAGCTTAAGCCTGCCCTGATTCATTTATATCTAACGGGCGCTTTTCAGCATTTCTCAGCCTGGCAGGCTCCCCCCCGTAGCACCCCTTTGGGATGCAATTCCTGAAGCCTGTAGGAAGCAGTGGATCTTGCACATCACGCCTCAGTTTACCAGTGGAAAAGCAGCGGGTTTTATCCACTGGCAGTCAAGTCCACTGGCTGTGGAAGAAATGGTATTGAAACTCCCTTAGGCCGTTGCTGAGGGGATTCATTATTAATCTTAGCAAGCGTTTCCTTATGGCTGTGCAAAAGTCTCTCTCCTCCAGCGTAGATTCGGGCTGCTCAAAACATTCCTGCAGACATTTCTCTTACAGTATCTCCCAGCTCCCTTTTTTCCCCACTCAACACCTTCTGCTAGCATTCCTGAGAAAATGATGTCACGCTCATAACTAAAACCACATTTTACGGGAGATTTAAGGGTAAATTTACAGCAAAACAGAGCCGAGTGAAAGCAGTAATGGCAGTGCTGCCGCTGCCGAGCGTCGGGAGAGCTGCAGCACTGCGCGGCAGCGCCCTGGCTGGCATTAAGAGTGTCACTTGCAGAAAACCACGAGAAACTGCCAGAAAGCTGAAAATGACCTTGCAGTTGCCTCCTAATTTAAGAAAAAATGCCCCATAAACCAGCTCCTGCTGCACCTCCTGTAGCCCAGTTCTCCCAAAGTGGGCTGCCAGGGCAGGGCACACATCCCGCCGGTTACCCGAGCTCCCGGCTTCCAGCTGCCCGGCACGGCTCGGTGCCGACCGCTGCATTTACCATCTCCGTGCTCAGGCCGGAGCCCCCTTGTTCAACCTGCCAGCGCGTCCTGTCAACGGGTTTCAGCTGCTAGATCATCCAGACGATTTGAACCGATATGACAAAGAATGGTGATGCTAAGTGTCCACTGGAGGTGATCTATTTCAAAAGAAAAGAAAAAAAAAAAAGCCAAAGTGGAATATTTTCTGGAAAAAAAAAATTAGGAAAATAGGCAATTTTGTACAATACATTCCTGGGAAGCTTATTTCTTTATTTATTTACTTGCTCAAATCCTTCCTGCAGTTAAGAGGCAAAGTCCAGCACAGGAACACGAGGACTAGGACAGTTTCCACTGGGACAACGCATTCCAACTTCGTCAAGCATGAGAAAAGACAAAACCCAACCACAGAGAACGATTTGTGTCTGTTCCTTGGGCGCTAACCGGGGAGAGCTGGCAGGCGTGCGCGTACTGCAGCGTAGTGCCCTGCAGCCGCCGGTGCCGAGCAGCCCCCAGCGTCCCCTCTGAGGGATCCTCAGCTGAGGACACCGGCTGCCGAATCTTTCCTGGAAAAATCCTTCCAGCTCCTCGCCCATGATGGGACAGGGGCTATGCTGCTAAAGCCAATAACATAGGTGGGAAGTCGCTTGTCCAGAGTCCCGGTGGGATATGGGGGGTGCTGGGGTCCCCGTGCCTGCCCCACGTCCCCGAGGAGATGGGCTCTGGCATGTTGACCCTAACGCCCTCATGAAATTAAGCACTTAATTAGAAAACAGCAGGACTGAACTTGCTGACACAGCCCGAGTTTGCTCCCCCTCCTCTCTCTACAGGAGCACAACGTCATTTTTAGTTATAAGACCTTGTGACGTTTTTTTTCCCCACTCCTGGCCTTCTGCACAGCTCTTTGTGCAGCGTTTTCTTCAGTGCCTTCATCCCTTCCCGTGCAACGTCTTGCCCCGAGCTTTATGTACTGCACAAAACTTCAACTTTATTCCAGACAGAAAACTATAACTTTCCTGTCACGCCTGTCATTATGTTATCAGTGTACTTCACAAAAGCTAATTGGTTTTTACCAAATCCCTGGGAGGCAAACAGATTTTATCTCCCCCTATTTTTACAGGCTGGAGTTTAAGACGGAGGAATTGAGGCCAAAAGTATTTTGAGAGCCCCATTTAACATATCTGGCGATGGGATCTTTGTAGTTTTTTGCCCTGTATTGCATTTAATGTGGCCAAACAAAGGCTTTATCGACCCCATCGCAGCGCTTCAGCAAACGATACCGTGGTGCATCAGCCCGAGCCAACAGAAACGAGCAGACGGAAAGACCGTTTGACGGGGCTGTAAAGAAACCAGACCTCTAAAGCACCGACCTGGCCGTACTTCGGAAAAACCTCAGGGACACCGTGGTGTGCTCCCGGGGGTGCAGGAGGAACCGCTGGAGGGGAATACGGCCGGGGAAGGACCCCAAAACACCTGGGGGAACCCTAGCACCGCGATGTAAAACCAGACAAGGACGTGCAGCCCTCCCTGAAGAGAGCAGCGAGTGTCCACTCGGGTCCTTTAAGGCAGAGTTACTGCTGCTGCTGTCTCTGGCAGAAGGAAGAGATTCAGCATTTTCAGTTCCTTGGACTCTTTTTAAAAGAAACATGCCTTGCCCTGGCAAGGAAGGGCTGGGCAAGCCACTCGGGACAGTAAAGGGGAATGCCGTGTACCGTGGGCCGCGCCTCGCCGCTCCCTGTTCCCGTTTGAGCCCCAGGCGCCACGAATCACGCTGCTGCATCCGTGTTTTATGGCCCCCCACAAAAGCGCAGCCCCGCAAAGCGAAGCCGTGCAGCCCTTGCCGAGCATCCATCCCCGCTGCTCCGCGAGGGCTGGGCTCCACGGCAGGTACGGCAGCCTGCTGGGCGACCGCCGCTCTCACCGGGGGGACAGGGGCTGCCTGAGGTTTGCATCCCTGCCGTGGAGGCTGGGTATTTCCTTGACAAAAGGAGGAACTGTCACCTGTCTGGTTACAAGGGCAGAACCACGGGAGGAGTTCGAAGCTCTGAGAAGCGGCTACACCAAGCAGGCCACGGGGACTCACGAGTTAAGAGACTTTAGGTTTGACTCAAAATCACTTGCAAACACAACAGGAGGAGGGGGTAAAAAAAAAACCCTCCTTGCACAGTTTGCACACAAATGAGGGGAACAGAATTTAAAATGTACCGATCTGTTGCAAGACGAGCGTGGGAGCGTTGTATGCTGAGACAGCACTTTTCCGAAGAAGCCGTTAGAAGAACATGACTGCAGTGAATAAGCTCACCTGCAGGACTGAGGGCGATTCGGTACTGAGACAGTCTCCCAGCTAAAGGGTCAGGGCGCTCCAACTCAAGAGCCGATTCCTTTTTAAAATGCATTTCACTCCAACACAGGAAAAATGGGCCGATGCCCTCCAGCCCACGCTGCATTAGCTAGCCTGACCTTTGCTGTAATGAGCCCTTCTTGCCTAAAAATCTGCGAGTCCCTGCGGGCAGGCAGCACTACTGTTCGCTTTCCGCAGCTGGGCGAACGGCCAGGGACACCCAGGGTGCTGCTCAGGCTCAACCCAGCCAGACCCAGCGCCCGAGGAGCTGAACCCCGAGCCTGGCTCGAATGCCAAGAGCAGCATTTAATGGGAATTTGAGAGCTGGTGCCAGACCAAACGCGTGATTTATTTCTCTTCGTTACTACTGCACCACAGGCCCGAACAGAAAGGAAACAGCTCGAAGCCAAACGTTGAAAAATGGGAGCGTAGGATCGGTCCGGCTGCTGCGCTCAGCGCTGCCGGCCTGCACACCCCGAGCTGGGCACGCTTGGTGCGAATCCTCACCTATTAGCAGCCCTTTCCGAGGCAGGGAAAGGCTGGCTAGAGCGTTGAATCCTTGGCTGCTGGATCCGGATGGCGACGCCCCGGTGGTGAGCGGCTCGTCCCGCGGGGAGGGATGCTCCACTGTCCCCCCCGCTGCGGCCGGGGGGCTGCAGCTGCCGCACACCATGACCGAGGGTCCTGCGGTGCTGAGCTCGTTTGCTATGGAGATAACGCTGTTCTTCTGCTAAACTCTGCTGTTTTTCGAAATTAAATCATTTAAAAGCCATTACTAGAGGTGTTTTCATGCAATATTCATGAGACCACTTATCTCTGAATTCGCTGAAAGCAAAGCAAGTCACCTGCAACAGTTACATTAGGTTCCCTCAGCTTCAGTTTGACCTTCAGAATAAACTCCTGTGAATAATGCCAGTGTCTATGAAAAATAAAACACGAACTCGAAGCATAATTAATGCTCTGACTCCCATCAGGAAGAATTAAAGGACCCCAGACCCAGAAAAGCCTTTTCTATTGTACCCAGGGGTAAGGTGACGCAGATTCTGTTCAGCCTCACTTGACAGAGGATTGTCCCGGCGCCCCAACTCCTGCACCCTTTATTGCCAAATTTCACCCTCTAAACCTCACCCTCCTGCCGCGCTTCCAGCCTCCCTCGTGCTTGTGCTGCAGCCCGGCAGCGCTGGCCGAAGCCACCGCCCGCTCCATCCCGCTCGGATGTCACCGTCGCCCCAGAGCGACAGCAGGGCTTGAGTTTAGTCCTGGATTGGAAGCGTGTGCAATTGTACATCCAGCTCTAGCAACGGGTTAAAAGGGCCATTTTGTCGCTGCCCAGAGAATTCGGGAGGGTGCGCGGCTGCGGCAACACGTTGTGGTTCGCTCCTGAAGGCAGCAGTGGCAATTCTTTTATTACAGCCCCTGAGCGGTTTGGCAGCGAGTCAGGGGTACTTGCTGAGGGAATACTGACGTGAAAAAATGACAGCAATAAGGGACTGGTGCAGCTGGGCCAGACAGCAAACCCAACCACACGGCATTTCCACGCCCCGGTCTCCTCGAAGGGAGCTCAGCTGCCCGGAGGCGGGAGGGCAGCAGGCAGCGGAGGCTCCCTCCGTGGAAAGGCAATGAAGAAAAGAGCATTTTACTTCCACAGCAAAGCCAAATTTGCGCAAAACCTCTCTGCTCGGATGTGCTTATTATCCTCAAAAAGTTCCCTCTGAGGCAGCACCAAGGGAGTAGGATCCTCTTCTGGTTTTAGGACAGACAACAATCATCAATCGACACAGAAGGACACGTCAGCGTGAGCAGCACTCGGCAAATCCGGCGCTCACCCAGACTTCGGGAGGGCGCAGGGGAACGCCTCCCGTGCCCCAGCAGTCACCTCACACCTGAAACGCTGTATAAAACCAGTTTCTCCTAAGAGAGGGGGTTTGGGCTTCCACAACCCTTGCTGCCAACCCCCGCTCCCACACCGTGATGCTCCTAAGCACTACAAGACCGTTTTCGGTAGGGAGCCCCCCCCAACCCCCCACGCCTGGCAGCTGGGCAGGGAGCTGGCAGGGGAGTAACGGCTGAGCAGAGCGGGGCCCCCGTGGGTGCTCGGGTGCCTGCCCAGGTGACAGCTCCGGGAGGGCAATGCTGGGGCTGGCAGCGTTAGACACAGCGACTGCTGTCACTTTTGTGTCTTCTTTGACAGAATGAACATAATCACAGAATCACAGACTGGTTTGGGCTGGAAGGGACCTTAAAGACCACCCAGTTCCACCCCCCTGCCCTGGGCAGGGACACCTCCCACCAGAGCAGGTTGCTCCCAGCCCCATCCAGCCTGGCCTTGAGCACTGCCAGGGAGGGGGCAGCCACAGCCTCTCTGGGCAGCCTGTGCCAGCGCCTCATCACCCTCCCAGGGCAGAATTTCTTCCTAATATCTAAATGTTCAGTTTGAAGCCGTTACCAATCCATCAGTTAGACATACGGCACTCAAACACACTCTGTCCTCCCCTGGAGTTTGCTCTTTGCCTTCTGTGAACATCCCAACAACTGGCTTTACGCTCAGGCACGCCTGCAGCAAATCGGGTATTACAAGAAAACAAGGGAAAACGAGAGCAAGTGATTCATCCTGAAGAGCTGGTTCCTCCCTTCCCACACCTCACCTGCCGTCAGCCAGTCTGCAAGCACTTTTGACGTTAGGAATGCATTAAATGGATTTCCAACACAGGATCTCCAAACTCAAGGGAAAAACCCAAATCCACATGGCGCTAAAAACCTGAGCTAAAACCCAGTGCAGCCCCAGCCTCCAAACTGTCCCCAGCGACTGCCCGTGGTCACTGATGACCGACATTACGAACAAACTGGAGACAACCATTAGCTACTCGAGGACAAATAATTTGAGTGACAGCTGGCATTACCATGAGACCATCAATGTTCCTTGCTGTGCCACACCGGGGAGGTTTCAATGGTCCTAAGAGGACCTGGGCTCACGGGCTCACAGGCACTGGCTGGTTGGGCTTTCTACTATTTTACTGTTTCAGGCATTGGCCAACATCCAGCTGAGTTTCTGCTCCCCAGATCTCTGTGGTAACTCTCCTACTCCCACCCTTGCCTTGTGCCTTACCCAGCTTTGGTCCAAATTTCTGTTCTGTGGCTGCAAAGAGACCAGAATGGCTCCGAAACGGGCACGTGGCTTGGAGAAGGGCAGACGTGTGTGTGCGTGCGCGCACGCCGGGCATTCGCTTTAGGAGCGGCACTTTGCCCCAGGGCATGGCTGCAGCGTAGGGACCTGCCGAACCCATTTCCACCCCGCCGCGCCCGCAGGAGCACGGCAGCGAGCTGCAAGAGCGGCGTGCCCTCTCTCTGACTCCTGAAGCAGCGCTGGTTCTTCACTCTCTCAAAAGCATTTACAGAGCTGGCAGAGTCTCAAAGAAGAGAGATAAAAGTGACCAACCGACAGGAAAACAGCCTGGTTCTGATCTTGCGTGTATGAGAAATTTATTGGTGTAATTATGTGCACTTTAGCTGTTCCCATATCATTCCTTGCTTACTTTGGCAGTAAAGATCGGTATCGTTGAGAGCATGTTAAGTCTGGGACGAAGCACCCGGCTTGTCCAAGTCTTGCGGGGGATACTGCCACGAAATCACAGGCTACGGAATGCAAGAGGATGGAAAGACCTGAGCCAGATGAAGCCTCATGAAGTTCAGCAAGGCCAAGTGCAAGGTCCTGCACACAATCTCTCTCTCTCTCTGTATATCTATATAGATCTATATCATCTACCTCTATATCTATTGTACATATATTGGTCTCTTTATCACGTCTATTTTAGTTAATAATAAATTATATTCCATATTCCCTGACTCAGGACAGAATGAGGAGCATAATCAGTGAAACAGAATTCATTAAGGTGGAAAAAAAAAGGTTTTGATTCACGAGGATGATCAATAGTTATATGGTACCAAGGATATATAGCATGAAATACGCTGTAGCAACGGTGCATTTTAGAAGAAATACCATTTGTGCGCTCGGCTATGCCCTTTGTGGAAGGCTGCATTTCCCACCCATACCTAATGCAGGATTTCTGGGACACTGATGGGGTAATTTTTTACCCCCGGGGTAAGAAGGAAGAGCTCAAGTAGCAGGGTTCTCTCTTTTTCCTTTTAGTTTCAAATTAAGAGTGAGCACTGAAGGGCAAAAGCACAAGGAAGGAAAGACTCGCTTTGTCAGCTCCTTTTGGTACTTCTGACTCCAGAGCTTCAGCAAACATTTGTTAGGTTGTATTAAATGCACGGGGTATAAACCCTTCCTTTCTTCCTGCTGCCGCATCTATGAAATGCCTTCAGTACCCTTCACATGAAAATGATTCAAAATACATTTTTCTCACGTCTCAAACGTGCCCTGGGAAGGCACAGTTCACATCACAGCCTCTGGGATTCCATGATCGCCATGAATTTTCATTCCTGCATATACAGGTTTGATTAAAAGCAAGGAAGTCGAGACCTGCTAGTCCCCTTGAGGCTGGGGAGCCAGGCGATGGGAAGAACAAAAACCTTCCAGGAGAGGCAGCAAACACCTTCCAAGGCCAGCTCTTTGCATCATGAAGAACGACAAGATAAAAACCCAAGGCCATAAACAATGTCCTTTCCAGCTGCTCCTCCTAACAGTGTCTCTCGAGGGCTGACACGCTGGAGAACAGCTCGCAGCGCTTTTCTTCTCATGGTCGTTTTTTAAAGCAGCCTCCAGAGACGGGGCCGAGAGGAGACGCTGGAGCAGTGTTTGCATTTCCATTTTGAACCCGAGTTCGCTGACGTCCTGCTTTGGCCTTGCGAGCAGCCGCAGCCTCTGCGTCCCGCTCACCCCGCGGGTGACACTGAAGAGCGTTTCACCTCCTCTCTCCCGTTCCTCCCTCCCTCCCAGGGGCGCGCTGGCACGAGCGGAGCAGCGTACCCAACGCAGCGGCTCCCTCCCACGCCACGCAGGTACCAGTCCCCACCGCCAAACCACGAGGTCCTCTCCAGAGCTGTCCCACCCGGGGTGTGCTCAGCCACATCTCTGGAAACGTGGGGTCCGTGGGGACAGTGACAGTACCGAGGTCTGGCTGTGGTATAGGGGGCTCACCACCCTACCAGAGGAACCTCGGAAATCACTTGCTCTTCTGCTGCCACTCCCATGCTGGGCTCCAGCTCCTTTGACATGTTTGCACTAAATTGTCAGAAGAAATGACAGCAAAATCTAAATGTTGGTTAAATAAGGGTTAAAAAAACCAATGAATAGGTGGTGTTGGATCTTGGTTGTTCTCCCCATGGAGAACCCCTCCATCACGCGGAGGGCAGTGCCAGCACGGGGGTCCCCCCGCTCCCCAGGGCAGAGACATCACCCACCCTCTTCACCCACACCCGCCCGTGCCCTGGGGCACCAGGCTGTGCCAGGGGAAGGCTCGTTCAGCGGATGAACAACAGCACGTGCTTAAAGCCAGGTGAATGAGAAGGAGGACATCGGTGGACAAAGAGTCTCAGACATTCAGTAATCCCTTCACATCCTCACTCGGGAGGCTTTCACGCTCGCGGGTCCAGGGGTTTGTGCTTCTCTCTGCCGCGGCTGAGGACACACGTCTAACGTCAGAGGCGCTTTATGGTGCAGTCGCGTGCTCAAACCACCGATATTCCGGGAACACCAGCGAAACGACTGGCATCATCATAAAAGCTGACGCAAAGGTATTCCTCTATCAGCCTCCAAACCCACCTGTGCAGGGCAAGCTGCGCTTGACCCGTTACAGAGCTGTTCCATATTCATACGGATTTCTTGTCAACACAGAAAAGACCCTTCAGTGGAGAGGAGCCCCGGCCAGCCCCGCTGGGTGAGGTTACAGCCCACACGCTGCTTTGCAAGACCGCTGCTTCGCAGCCAAAGTCCCGCTTTATACATCAACGTCCTGTATCAGCTCCTGCAGGAGGAGACGGAGAGGCAGAGCAGTGAAGCGTCTCAGCCACGCGCGTTTACTTGCAGAAGAGCGGCCAAGGTTCAGCGAGAGCGACCCACTCCTCACATCCCAGCCCTGAGCAGATGGGGTTGAAATACGCTTCCGACAAGCACTGCTATCTGCATGCCTGCACCCTGTCTTCTCTTACGTGGTGAAGAAATGCCAGGGTATTACAAAAAAACCCCGTCAGATTGTGTAACATGAAGGATGCGATCCCTCCGGGAACAGGATTTCCCACTGAATATTACTTTCCAGTACTTTTCACATCCTAAGGAACTGCAGTTTACTGGGATAAAAATCCAATAATAATCTTCATCAAGCAACATCGTAAGGATTAAAAGAGGTTAATGAAGACGTTACTAATCCCGCTAAGTAGGTAGCCATTGTAATCTCATCTTTATACATGACAGGTATAAAAAGAGAGTTCAGGAAACCTCACAACAAACTGGCTGATCGTAACAACGCGGCGCTACCCTGCGCTTTCGCCCTTTTGCTGACAAACACGTCGAAGGTCGCTAACGGCAACTCTGTGGAGAGCAGCCTGGTCTTTCCCCCTCTGAAAAGAGCTTAAGTCAAGCTTCAGCCTGGAGCAACCTGCAACAGGTCCATTAGAATCTGCTCAAAACCAGCAGCATTTAAATAGACAGACATATATACACACCTACCTCTATAATAAGTCTATACACATTTATTAGAGAGCTCCATGAGGTTACTGGGTTCACTTGCTTTACAAATTTAACAGCTCCCTGCAGTGCATTTTTCCAACCCCATTTTCAAAGCCTTTCCCTATTTTTTGCCAGGTGACACCATTCCACAAAACTCCCCCGGCATTTTCCAACCTTTGCGTCCCCTTAATATTGTTTTTGCAGCTGCCACGTAACGCGGAGAGGCAGATACTCCGAAGTTTTTTTCAGGAAAACACACATAACGTGCGTGGGAGTGCAAGCAGGACTTACAGCGAGATGTGGTTGTGCGAGGTCAGGGTTTATACGTTTATGATTCCCGCCGGTGTTTGACAGCCGGAGCGCCCGGTGCAGGCACGCTGCTGCCTCCCACCAGCTGCAGCTCTGCAAAGCCACGAAAGGCGCAGAGTGAAATGACCTTCCTTTCCAAAAGAAACGAGTCCTAACTACAGTTCCTCCAGGAAGAGCAACAATTTGGTACAGATAAACCACACGCCTCTTCCACAGATCAGAATCTTACCAAGGCCCTGTATTTTTAAGACCTTGCCTTAGGCGGGAGGAAGGGTGACGATGATGCGCTGGCATCCGGGTCTCAACACGAGGCACCACAAGGGACGGAAGATGCTTCAAATTCGTAGGTGAATCTGGTACCTGTTACCTTTAATTACGTGATGGTTTAACATTGGAGCACGTTGGGCCTGGCGGGACGGTGCTGTAAGAGCTGCTGTTGGAAGGCAAAGCTCAGCCAGCTCCGAGAGCAGAAACCTCCGTAACGGCTTCTCCCAGCCAGACCAGGATTTTGGAAGTTCTGCGCTCAGGGTTAAAACTACGTGCCGTCTCAGAAGACGTTGGTTCCCGCCCAGTGTCTGAAACCTGGATGTTGGACCTCAACGCTGCCCAGAAACTCTGGACAAGGAGATACGGAACAGTTCTCAGGAGATGCTGGATGCGTTTACCCTTTGCCCACGGGCAAAAAAAAACCTCGTCGTCCGTTTGAAGAGCAAGACAGCAAAACGCTGTGTGAACGAGTGGCAAGAAGCCCTCCTCCTCCTCCTCCTCCTCCGCTGCCCGTCAGCAGCACGTGGGGACAGCCAAAAAAAATTGCTCCAAACCTAATTTTAGGAGAACTCTGCGCTGTCTGAATGCTGCTATGGAGGAGAGCACAGCAAGGACGGGGATTGTAATAAGGCTGGAAAACCCCTCGTTCTCTCGCTGGTGCTGGCAAAGTGGCACCGCAGCGCTGGCAGGCCCCGGTGCCGGCGGTTCCCCGCTGATGTGCAGAGCCGGGGTGGCTCATCTGTGCATGGCCCCTCCAAATTCGGCTATTTCCCTGCAGCCTCTCTGCTTTGGACAATCAACTGTCACTACTCAACGCCGTGTTTCTCCAAGCATGGCGGAGCTCTCGGGTGATCCCACGTGTCCCACGCTCCTCTCTGGCACTGCACCTGGAGCCTCCTGCTCAGATAAAAGGGAGAAAAAGGCAGAAAACTAGCGAAGGCAGGAGCTCTCCCCACAGACGTCCTTGCACCTACGCAGCTCCCTGCTAAAAACGTTAAAACCTGGTTTTGTGTAGTGAAAAAAAAACCCAGCCCCGCACCCAAAACAGCAAAAAATGGGTTGGGATCACGGCTTCCATCGCTGATGGAAACCACAGAACGCTGAACGCCTTTTGTGAACTGCAGCGGGGGTAGAGCGGCGCGCTTGATGAGCGGGGTGAAATAGAGATACGGCAGAGGGGAAAAACTCGCCAGGAAACCCACGTGCCCGCGCTGGCCGGAGAAGGGATCCCCGAACTCTCCAAAGCAGCCTCTCGCTTGGGAACCGGGGGTGCGTGGATTTGAGCGGGGTCCCTCGGGGTGCCCCCGCCGCCCAGCTGCTGGGGACACAGGGGATGTGTGTGTGTGTCCCCGCCACGGCTCCGGGCGCCTCGCCGGGGCTCGAACGGCTGCGGGATCGGGCCGAGGCACTTACAGCAGAAACGCGCGGGGGCCGCGACGCCCTGCGAGCGCCTGCCGCGCCTCTCCGGGCTCACGTCCCTGTTTCAAGCTCATCACTCAAAGCCACAACGCTGACACCACCGAGCAGCTGCAAGAAGCAAGGTGCGAGCAAGAACAGCTTTCTGTGCGGAAAGGGCACGGACAGGTGTCGTTACATAAAAATAGACTCCAATAAAAATTGCCTCCCCTGACACCACTTTTCAAAGCATTTTTTACAGGCTCGTACCACAAGTTGGAAGGGACCACGGGAGGTCACCGAGTCCAGCCTCCTGCTCCCCCTGCATTTATTTCCCCTCTAAAGTTTTACATCCTAGGTGAGAAGATTTGTGTCTTTAATAATACGGTATTTGGTATAATCCTTGCCACACAGGAAAATGAAAGCACTTTTCAATTACATCATCCCATCAAAGAGACTTGACCTGATTTCTGGCTACCCCGACCGCCGGCAAGCTTGAGTTCTGCCCGAAGCCCGCAGGGCTGGCAGGCTGCCGGGCGGTGCGGGCGGGGGCAAAGCAATTGGGCTTTTGAACAAACCCGATTAAATATCGGTACAGGAGAGAAGAGACTTGCCAGCGAACTGAGATGTGTGTCCTTGTCCGAAACTAACGTTGTTGTGGTGCTGTTGAGCCCTCCGGAGCCGGAGGGTCTGCAGGAGAGCGTGGGCATGGAGAGCAGAAAAGGGCGTGAGGTGGGGCACGTGGGTTGGGATGGGCTGAAATCCCCCCCCAGGGCCACAGTGCCCCCGCCTGTCCCCAGACACGTCTCCTAAAGACGCTGTGAGCTCTTCTCTCCAACCCACCGGCAGAAATCGGTGAGACACAACGAGGTCCCGCGGCGCTGTGCCACGAACAGTTCCGCAGCTCCTCACGCAGCCCCAAACCCACAGAAAGATCACAAAGGTGATCTTTGTCCCTTGAACACGAGGGCTCTCATCAAAATTAGGCCTTTAACATGCACCGGGCAGAACAAGTTACTCCATTTTGATCTAAAACTGAAGCTGCCAAATATCAGCCCTACTTGAAATGCAGCATTTCCTGGGCTGGAAGCGAAATTCCACTTTTTCTTGGGTTTTGTCTTTTCCTCCCAACACTTCCTGGGACTTAAACAGACACAACTGTGGCAAGAGAGAAAGGGCTTGGAAACACTAAGAAATTCCCCTCACCCAGCAGTGACTCTCTTGGCACTTGTCACCGCCCCGTCGCCGATTTGTCACCGGGGACGACCCGCTTAGAGGAGTTTGCGGTGGCTCCCGGCACGCTGCCGCGGCTCCCCTTGGGCAACAGCGTCTCACCCCAGCAGGAAAGCCCCACGCAGGGCAGGCAGCACGGGAGGCAGGCGGGGAAGAGCGGCGGAACCAGCGGTTTGCTGCCCGTCGGGCTGCTCCCGCGCCGCGGCTCCGCTCCCCCCACAGCCGTAACTCCCCGCGGGAAGCGCCGCGCTGGAACTCCCACGTCTCCTCTGCAGCAGGCAGAACACGCCGTGTTACCAGGGTCTGTTGATGCAACGAAAAGACAGTGGTTAACGGAAGAACGTCTCAGCATTAATGAAAGCTGAATTACAGAGCAGCAGCTTAATCGCTTCCCAGCGTGACTCAAGCCGCGTGGCAGATACGGGGGCGGCATCACCACGACAGCAGCCGAGGTGAACCGAGACGTTCCCGTTCAACGCCCAGGGCCTTTGAGCAGATAAAGCACGGCGGGCGGGCAGGACCAAAGCCATCGCTGAGGCGTTCCAAGACAACAAAACGTCCAAGCGTTTGTGGGCAAAAAGAGGCAAACCCACGCGGGACCGCTTCCTCTGCAGAACCTGAACTCCCTTTCCCCGCTCCGTCCGTACGGGCCCCTTCTCCCCGCGCTTCCATCCTCAGGAGAGCCTCGGTCATCGCATGGGGAGTCAGCGCACGTTCTCTGCCAACGTACTGACACACCTTCGTGCCATCGACTTAACGCCGATGAGCTGTGTAACCAAGCTTGGCTTTAATGAAGCCTCGCTGGCCGAGGGGACCGCAGGAAGCCCTCGCTCTTGCCCAGCAGCTCGCCCCAGTCCCCAGCAGGAGGAAGCCTGGCTGCCGGCGAGCGCCCGGTGGTGCGTCCATGTGCTGCTTGCTCGCCAAGAAAAGGGTCTCCTTTTCTCAGCTGGTTTCTTAGAAATTAAAAAAAAAAATGGTTAAAATTTACAGCACCTGGAGACAGACTTCAGTTCTAAATCACCTCTGTGCCCGTGACGGGTGGCGCCCTCCTGGACCTCGGGCACATCTACGGCAAGTCGTGCCTTCCTGCCGCTGCCTCCCGCTCCGGACCAGGGTGGAGCAAGGGACTCACACCGTGGTTGGATGTTGAGGAATTAAGATGTGGCCCTGAAATGTTTAATTCACAGGTTAACTTAAAAATAAGGAACATTGTTCTTCTGTATGGGCTGCTAAACGGAATGACCTGGAAACAAAGAAAGAAAATAAGCTTTTGGAAAAAGGAAATAAAATGCAGTTTTCAATACCGGGGAGATCTAAAACGTTGGTGCCCAGGAACAGGAACAGAAGCTTTGTAGCTGTTGAGGTTAAACAGCCAACGGAAATTTAATTAGCTCCCAAAACGAAACTTCTCCCATCTGCCTGACGTCATATTCAAATTTTTCAAGCGTGGTTTCCCAACTTACAAGACACCATCGCCCTGAAGCGAGCCAGGGCCCGATCACCTGGGGTGTCGGTGTCACAGGGGTGGCTGGGTGCATGTTAACCCCTTGGCTCCGGGAACAGCCACCGGACCCAGCTGCTGCCGGCCCGGCTGCGGCTCAGGCGCTCGGGGGGGTCGGTGACGGGCAGAGGTTCCCGTTCGGCTCCATTTACACTCGCCTGGGATAAAGTCACCTCTGGAGCTGCTGTGCCTATTTCCACTTACCATCTGCAGTCACCGAACCTCCGGACACGGCAGCACCCTCAGGCTCTGGCCGGCGCCGAGCACGGTACGTGGCACAGGTACAGAGGGGAACCGTGCGTTTGAGAAGGAGGGGGAGGGACGACAGATGAAACCATGAAGCTGTTTGCTTATGGCCTGAATTTACAGAAATAGCCCCAAACGGCTGTCACCCCGTCCCACTGGCTTGCGAGCAGCTGCCTGAACATGGACTTCAGGGCAGATCCTGCCACCTTCGCTCTGCAAAATGACATCCCAGGTCAGGTTTGAAACGCCAGTTTGAGCGGGTGGCAGCGGTGGGGTTTGCCCTTGACCCCCGGCGACACCCTGTGGGGCTTCATCCATGGGGGTCTGGCTCCATAAACCCCTCAAATGCACCTCGAAAGAAGAGAGAAAAACACGTACCGTTTTTAAGGAAAACAAGGTTGTTTCCCTCCCTGCAATCGTAGCTCTATAATCAGTCTTAATTATTAACATTTTTGAGAAATGCAAAAGGAACACCTCTATATCTGCATTGATTACCCACAAATAGATTATTTTACGAGTCATTTAAACGATTCACATACGATAATTAACATGAGCTCTACAGTTAATTGCATCTTTGCAAAATAGCCTAATAATCAGACTAGAAGCTCGACAGTCATGTTTTTAATCGCACACACGCGATAGATGTTTTATATAAACCGCAGCTCATCAGAAACAAACACACGAACACGCGGCTCTGAAGACAACCTGCAGCAGGTACACCTTGACAAAAAGGATGGAACCCTTCTCCGCTGCAGCGGCACGAGCAAGGACGCTGCTCTGGAAGGACATGATCGCGGTAACGGCGACAGTAACCGGTGGTACCTTTGTCAGTCGGTCGATCAAAGGACACTGCAACGGGGCAGGCGATGAATTAGGAGAAGAAAATCGCTGTTATATAAAAAAAATAATCTTTATCATCTTCAGTGTTATCGTTTCTTTGTCAGTAACTCTAAAGCAGCGCAGGTGAAGGGTACATAGTCTCCTGTCACTCTTACCACCTTGCTTAACTTTTTGTAAGGCGAGTAACAAAAAGGATTGGTTTTGTTCAGAAATTAACAGAAAAATCGGAAACAATTCAATATTGGCATATTACTGTTTGTGCTAAAACTGCTCAGGAATCGTTCCACTGCAGCGACGACAGGAACCGACCTCTCCCTCTCCTGAGGAGGCATTTGCCTTGATGTTGACGGATCCTTTGTTTTTAAAACATTCTCCCTCCTCACCAGAACTTACCCAGCCGCGTCAGGACTCGGGATGTCACTTCAAAATCCTCCAACCAGCAGCTCCGATGCCCACATCACGCGTTACCCGTCCTACACCCCCAGATCCCGCCTTTCCCTCACAGCCCCGGAGCCCGGGAGCGCCGTTAGCTGAGGGACGCGCGGCACCGCAATCCAGCCACGACACACGGCTCGGCTGCCCGGCCCGGCAGCGAGACCTGAAGCAGGATTTATATGGAAACCACTTCTTTCCCACCAAATTATTATTTTTTTTCCCCCAAACGCAGATGATTAATGCACCATTTGGGCCACAGCTAGCACCGCGGGGCAAACCCCAGGGGTTCAAGTGGGAGGCAGGACCCTGGAGTGCTTCCTCGGGCTCTGCGGCACGGCCAAGCTCGGTTTTCTTGTGTGGTGATGTTTTCCAGGCGACGGCTGGGAAATCAGGCCTTAAACACCGACGGAGGGATGGTCGACCCATGTGTACGGCCGCCCCGCAGCAGGAAAAGCTCTTCTGCCTATTTCTGAGGAGAATCTAGAGATCGAAAAATACGGAGGCTGTAGCGGGAAGTCTGGATTTTTACCATATAAAAAAAAAGTATGTGCAGAGACAGACAAACGCACCAGAAGAAAACTAAACCAGTACATTTTAATTCTACAAAAATGTATAAATATTTAAATGTACAGCAAAGAGTACCAGTATACCATTTAATAACTGTTAGGACATTTAAAACGTGTCATTCACAATCTGCTTTTACAAACTTAAATTTCTGTTCCCAGCACTTATCCAGGAGCCTTTGTAAGCGCGTCCTCCAAACCTCAGCCCTTTTTTCCCCCCCAACTTCAGAAAGCACCCAGCAGAATTCCACCGTTTCTCCAATAAACTTCGTATTTCCTCACTTTCCGCAAGGCACCACTTACCGAGCTGCCCTGAACACGTGCTCGCAGGGAAAAACAAATACCACAAAACGGTGCTGCTGGTGCTCGCCCAGCACCGCCGGTCACGCAGCAGCTCGCGGGCGGCGGCAGCCGGCGCCTGGTGTAGCCGCACCGGCTGCCTCAGTTGATCTCCCCGGATTGTTCCAGCCTGTTCGATGGCTCTGGCCTGAGGATCGCCTGGTGCCAGCGCTGCCCAGCACCCCCACCAGATGCCGCCCAAGGGTGCGGGATCAGACAAGATCTCCGCTTTCAAATTAATAAAACCCCAACAAATCAGAACACGGAGCTTCGCAGCTTTTCGTACCGAGAGCGCAACAGGTCAATCCACCCTCCTGGCAACGGGGAAATAGGCACCTGCAGGGAAACCCGCCGAGGTCGGTCGATCCAGTTTTGGGGCTGGGGCTGTACCTGGGTTCCCCGACCCCGGCGGGTCACCCGAAGGTGCCGGGAGATAAAAAGGAAAGCGGCTTTTTACAGCGTTTATGGTTCAACTTCCTCGTCAGAACGCTCGGTTTGCTGACGGCACCCAGCATCACCGCTCGCTCTCATGTCGTCAAAGCAAGTCTTAGAAAAAATATGAGAACAAGCAACACCCTTCCAGTGAGAACAATAAATATTCAGCATTTGTAGAGTTCTTTGTAAAGATGCTGTGTGAACAGGAGGCAATCCTCCTGACACCCGTCTGAGATGTTTTATAAACGGGGAAACACAGACCAAGCGGCTGCGGTCCCTCGGTGGGTACGGACCTTCACACACGCACCAACAGAGGCAACCAGAGGAGCTCTTTTAAACGGTTTTAGCCCAAACCACTCGCCAAGGCAACACCCGCATTCAGTGGCAGGAGGACGGGCTGGGGCCCAAGCGCAGGAACGTACATTCATTCGCTGAACCCCATCATTTACCGTCTCCGATGCCGCGCCGGCGTTGCAGGCACCCTCACCACCACCACCTCGCTCTCCGTAAACGAGGCTTGGTGTGCAACTCCTCCGCGAGGAGACCCGCGGGGTTCCTGGCTCCTTACTGAGGAGGCGAGCCCAGGGCCCGGCCCCTCGGAGCCCGTGGGAATACCGGCCGTGACCGAGTTGGACACGCGGTACCTCAGTGCTCTCTTCCAGGTCCGAGCGCACTCTCCAGCCTGCAGAAGACCTGCGGCAACGCTGCTGCTCCGGCCGTGAGGGACGGACGCCCTGGCTCCCGAGCGAGCCGACACAGAGGCATTTCCCTCCTTTTTCCCCCCGAGCAGGGACACAGCAGCGCGGGCGCTGCCCACCCCCGAACGCTGTCTTAGCCCGGGGAACACGCGCTTTGGAGGAAAATCAACCTCCACGGTCCTTCTAAGGAGGAAAACACGCAGAGCGCTGCGCGCCGCCCCGCCATCACCCTCCGGCTGCGACGTCAAGAAAACCTTGGGACCAGAGCAGGGCAGCGGAGGCGACGTGGCGGCCTTCGCCCTGCGGGGTGTTCCCCACGGCACGCTGGGGGCACCCAGAGGAGACGGCGCCTCCGGCCGCCCTCTCCCAGCGCCCCTGGATGCTGCGGGACCCTCACCGCGCTTCCTTCTGCAGCGGCACGCAGAAGCCCAGCGCCTGGATCCACGACCCACCGGCGCGGGCGGCTGGGCGTGTGCCAAGAGCCCTGGGAAAGGAGATGAAGAAACAATTTGGTAATTTTGTTTTCCCCCCCTGTGTGGAGATTGGCGCTGAAATTTCTTCGTGATGTTTGCATGCTGTTTCTATGAAGCACAATTACAGCCTCTTCTCCCGTTTCGCTAGCTTTTAAGCCATTCTGTGTACTTTTGTGGCGATTTGAAGATGAGCACTGGAAGTGTTGGACCCTGCTTTGAGCGGGGAGGCTGGACTAGATGAACTTCCAGCCTGCATTAATCCGTGATACTCTCGCTCCCACGCATGCACAGCAATCACCGTTCCAATTTAATATTCCTCTATTTTTCATTTAATGATGTGCATCAAGAAAATATGATCTATAAATTTATAATACGTACATATATGACACTATTAATCCGTAACAACCAGAGCATTATACAGAACATACTGTAACTTTTAATGACCTAGTGCATACACAGACCTTTTGAGGAGCTGAGTGAAGTCATGGGAAACCATTTCACTTTCTCAGTTTCGCCGTTCACAGCTCCACCGCTCGCCCGTGCTGAAATTCCGCCGCGGCTGCCGCCCTGCGACTTGGGTCTCCTGAACCCTCCGGGCAACGAGGAGTTACAGACTGCTGCTGGAAACCCAGCCCAGCCCCTCGTGCAACAGGCGAAGCGTCCAGTCCCGGGGAGTGCGGGCTGCTGGGGTCACCACAGGGAAGGTCACCAGTGCATACAGGAGATGTCACCCACACGCCCAGGACCCTTCCCCACACCCCGGCGTCAGTTCCTGCCGCGCCGCCGCCGCGCCCGTGTGCCATCGGCACGTTCCTAATACCCACGCTAACAAACTGGCTAAGCCACAAAATTATTAAAAATATAAATAAGCATCTGTCGTCGCGACCGAAGCAAGAACATCTGGAGCCAGAACCCAGGAGTCAGCCCCGTTCTGTCCTCTGGGCACAGGGGACCCACGGAGGAGGCTCCTGCCCGTGTCTTACACAGGGCGCAGGGATGTGCCAGTGCTCAAGGGCAGCAGCTACGGACCGAGTTCAGACCAGCTTCACTCTCCAGGGGTCTCAGTTTTTGGTTCCTCCCCCTGCAGCTCCCCAGGTGTCGGCCCCAGCCACTGCTCTGCCCACTGCAGGGGACAGTCCAGTCTGCGCTGGTCCCAGTCACCCGCGTGGGCCGCTCCTCCTTCTCAGCATCGTCCCTGCACCTTTTGGTGCCGCCTCGTTGGATTCCATTTCCATTGCGGAGGGCGGCCTTTGCCCACGTTTGGTGCTCAATCCCATTTTCTTCCCGGCACAAACCACGAAGCTTTCGCTTTCTCTGGCGACTTTGCTGCTCGGAGTGGTTTGTCGCCGAGTCCCACTCGACACGAGCAAACGGCAAATATCCCCACGGCGCTGCCAAGAAAGACCAGCACCAACACATCCGCCAAGAAAGACCAGCAGCAACGCATCCACCTCAGGAGACACCTGCCGGGACGGTTCCCAGCGCCAGTTAGTGTCATAAGGCATTTTCTACGGGGTCACTTCTCCGCAGTGGTGTGTGACACACAGAAATCACCCTCCATCCCTACCTCTTTGACGTAGGGTCCTTCGAGGCTTCTCTTGGAACCGTTTTGGAGCACGTTTGTGTTGGTAACAGCACATGTTTTGACATTTATAGGCTCAGATGAGCTTCTTTTGAACAGTCACACGTTTCAAAGGGCCACATGGAGACCCGCTGCATCAAGGAAAACCCCCCCGTGACTTTGCTCTGACAGCTGGGATTTGGAGAGGGCTTCAGCGCCGCTGGCCTCAACAAGGACGAGGGAAGGAAGAGGAAGAGGAGGAGGAGGAGGAGGAGATCCCGGCCAAGGCAGCGGGTCTGCGCCAGCTTCAGGCACCCAGGGTCATGTTGCGCAGCAGCCACTGCTGGGAACGGCTGTCACCGCACTCCCTCATGGTGGGAACCATCTTGTCCTCCTCCGACGGCTCATCCAGACACTGGTTGCTGTTGACGTGCCTCAGGGTGAGCTTCTGCAATAGAGAAGGGTAAGAGCTGCAGCAAGGCAATCACCGGTGCAAACGGGTAACCGCGGTTTTGGTCTTAGGTCAGTATTACTCTAGTCACTACAGAAGCCACGAGACAAGTGCTCAGCCCTGGCTATCACTCACACGGCTCTACGAGACCTCTACCACGCTACTTGCTGCTCCACGGGGCGCCCAGCTCACCTTCTCACGCGTGGCCGCAGCCCGGGGAGCGAGCGCCTCTGGTGAACCCAGCGACAAACAAATGCAACAGAGAAGTACAGGGTAAGTGCAAGGAAATGGTATTTAAAAGCAACAGCATTTCGGATTAAGGAGCCTGGTGTCCAGCGACCCGAAGACACGTGTGTCTCAGACCCCTGCGCTGCTCGCTCAGAAATCATCGCCAATGGAAATACCTTTGCTAAGCGTTACGAACAGCGGCTACAGCCAGATGAAAACTCTTCTGTTTCCAATACCTGTTGCTTCTCCGGGACACCCAAATCTTTCTATTCCCACCACGACACTGTTTCTGAGGAGCGGGAGAGTCAGAAGGGGAACAGAACTTATTTTGAAGACCCAATGTCTGAAAGCACTGGGAGAGCACGTCCATGAAGAGATCCAGGGGAGTTAAACACGAAGTTGTGTACTTGGGTAAAACAGGACAGGCACGGCTGCAGCTGAGCAGCAGCAGTTCTCTCCGTCACTCCTCCAGGGCTGCTCTGGGGCTTTTACCCGCCAGATCACAGCAATTAAGCACACACCGTAAGCACCTTTGCTATGAAGAGCTGCATTTACCAATTCACTATTTCCTGAAAGGCCTTCCAGTCCCTCAAAAAACCCCAACAACTCAAGCTGCGTTACGTGCACCCGTACCCCGTGAAGCCAGCGGCCGTAGGTCTGTGGCAGGAGCCAGGGGAGCGCAACGCTGCCGGACGGCCGCCGTGCCTGCACGGCTGGAGATGCAGCTGAAGCTGTGCCGGCAGGGCTGGGGACCTCCTCGCCGGCCAGCCCGGTGCCCTCGCTCCCCTCCAAGGCTCACGGACCAGCACGGTGCCCGTCTCCTGCCAGGAGACCCAGGGCCGTGCTCGCAGGCTTCAGCCCCCCGCACAGACCCACCCCTCTCCTCTGCGCTGCCTGCCAGGGCAGACGCGGCCACGGGGCAGCCTGCTGCCCGCCGCGGGACGGGTCCTGCCCCACGGGACTGTACGTGGCATGGTTTGGGCTGGAAGGGACCTTAAAGCCCATCTAGTCCCACCCCCCTGCCCTGGGCAGGGACACCTCCCACCAGAGCAGGTTGCTCCCAGCCCCACCCAACCCAGGGGTGGGTCCCTTCCAAGTGTCCCTCCGTTGCTTTGAAAAACAGTCAAGCAACTTCCCCAGGCAGGTTAACGCTCCAGGTGAAGCGGCCAAACAGGCCTGAGCTGCTGTACAGCACCTCCACGGGGGTCAGAACCCTGCCCCGGCAGGAACAACCACGGGAGCAGCTGATTTCCGAAATCTTGTTTGCAGACCCTCCGCCGGAGCAGAGGCCGAACTGACGTCGAACACCGTGCCAAGGAACAAGGACGGGCAGCGAAAGCTCTGCAGCCTCCTGGAGGTGGGAGAAGGGAAGAATGAACGCCAGGACAGCAGAGCCTGGTCACTGAGGTCTCCTTCGAGGCAGCGGCCACCGCAGGGGTGGAGGCTGCCCGCTCCCTCGCACACCCCGGCGAGTACAAACGCTGCTGTAAGACACCGTAAGCAACGCTCCCGTCACCAGGGTTATGCAAATCAGGAGTCACTTCAGAAACGAGCCTCTCCGATGCAGCCTCCCTGCTGACGAGCACCATTTGTGTATCTTCATGTTAAAAAAAATGAGGTAAAAAAAGACTGTTGTCCGGTGTTTCAATTAAACCACTGGGAAATGCCAACACGGCCAACAACCGATGAGGATTTCTTACCCAACCAGCCACCTGCTCTGCTGCGCCGTGCAATTTCACCCTGCAGCTCGCACCGGACGGCCACGTCGCACATTAACACCCCTGCGCTGCCTCACGAATATCCTCTCAACAGCTTGGGATTCGCTCCTCAGTTTAAAACAAACTACCACGCCGTTCTCCCAGCCAAGCCTGCAGATATTACAACAAATCACCGAGGGGCCATTCGATGTGCGCTCAGTGATGAATATAAGGCATTTTTTCCTCTAATTACAAGAGGAAAGAATTAGTAGTGCTAACAGAAGTAGCTTGTTTACTAAATAGCACTGCTCAAAGCATCACTGATTCTTCACTTATATTGTTTTAAGTGCAATTAAGCTGCTATCATTTTCCACTATAACCAGAAATGCAAACAAGTCTAAAAACGCTGCCGCTGCCTTCATCAGCTGTTCCCTTTTATTCAGTGTATAATTTCATGCTAGATTACCATATCATTGGGATTTTCAACCGTCTCATAAATTTTTCCTTTCTGTGTTCTATCATTATTTATGCTATTACAAAAAAGGTCTCGTTTGCTTGGCAAACAATTAATTACCAGGCAATACGACACTCGCACAAGCCAGCCGACAATCCGAGCTTTACCCAACCCGGGGAACGCCCGCGCGGGCGCGGCGGGAGCCGCAGACGCGCAGGTGCAGGGGAGCGAGTGCCGCCGCTCCCCGCTCGCCCAGCGCACACAAAGAACCGCTCCGACGAGCCGAGACTCCGCAGGCGCCGCGGCAGAACGGTGGAGCGCACGTCCCTTCCTCCAGCACCGCGGCACTCCGGCGGCAGATCCCGGCGGCGGCTGCGGAAGCTCTCGGTTTCCAAAAGGTCACCAGGGTCTGCCGCTAACGAGAGCGGCTCCCACCCGGCTGCAGCGGGAGGCACCGGGAGGTGAAGGTACCGTCGTGTGACGGGGGAGCAGAGGGGAAACGAGAGCAAAGCCCCGCTGGTAGCCCTGCACGGCACCGCCCCGCTGGATGGCCCAGCAGAAGTGTCCGGGAGAGCGCAGCACGGCTGGCACTCGGTCCTTCAGCGACTGGCATTTCAGAATTGTCTCTTCTGAAATCACCCGGGACTAATATCTCGTGGATGGAATTACTTCAAATTGGGAATTTTCAAAATGAACGTCTCTGAAAAATACGATGCAACTGGCGTTATTGATGTGCCTGGGAACGGGGACCAAACCTTGAGCTATCGCAGACAGTGACAGTCACGTTGACATCAGCAGATCATGGAGGGAGCTCAAGACAGCTGAAGCGATCTAGAATTAGTTATAACTGATAATAACTCACACTGAACACATGTAACGTCATACCTCTACACAATCCCCTGAGAAAACAAGAAAGTTGAGTTTAACACGCAGAAGCATTTTTCTGGGAATAGCTGAAATCATGACAGGCTGTATTCGCTTTTTGATACCAACCTCCAACCGTTTGTTAAAGGAAATAGTCAGTGGGGCTGTAAAAAATGTTTCTAAAGACTTCCAGCCTTGTGTAGTTTCTCAGCATCCAGGTTTGCCAGGGGCTGCCATTGCAAACCTCCACAGTGGGACCATGGGTGCCATCCTCTATCCTGCTTAGTGTCAGGCACGACTGGGTGATTATATGAAGAAATGTATGGGTCTGCACGACAGAAAAAATGGTAAAAGTGAACAAAACCAGCAAAGACAAAGACAAACAAAGGAAAAAGCGACAGACTGTTTGATCAGGCACCCACAGCAGCGAACCAGGTGAAGCTAAGAGCGCTCCCACGGGAACTGCCAGCGGGTGATTGTCCCTGCGAGGACTCCGGTGCCGCACCGTAGGCGAACCGCGGCAGCTCACGCACCCAGCACACACCCAGGGACAGGCACACTCGTGAACTCAGCTTCGGTTTCACAACCAACCTTCTCACCGCTCTGCTTTGAGGGACGGGGCCGCTCGAGACCCGTTCCCGTTCCCTCTTGCAGTTCAGCCCTGAATCCCCCCGACACACGTCGCCTCGTCGCGACCACGATTTCCCATTGCCCAGCAAGGTTTGGGCAGCGGTGATGTTTCTGCTACTGCTGCTAAACATCCTGAAGCCTACTCGAGCACTACTAAATTAAAAATACAACCAATTAAAATGTTTACACAGAAGGAGATAAGAAGTTTCTGCCAACGACGATCTCCTGTGCCAAGACCAGGCGGATCGAGGTGGAAGTGGGCTTTTCTTTCCCTACGCTCTGCCCGAAGCCGTGGCAGGCAGGGGTTGTATCGATCCCCGCGGGTGCCCAGGGCCGGAGCTGCCTGGGCCAGGCTGGGGACGCTCCTCCCGCAGCCCAGCCCCGGGGGATGCTGCCCCCTCGCCCGCCCCTGCTCTGTGGTTTTGGTTTGGTAAGGGAAAAAGTAACGCACGCATAAAGAGGCCACTAAAAACATCAAGAACAAACGTCCTTATAATGTCACTTTGAGTAACCAGCATGAACATCAACGCTTGTTTCCGTTTCATTATGTATTATTGCTCTGCGCTCACTTCTGCCTCCTTTGGAGGGAAGGCAGGTACGTAAACAAATTACTTTGAAATGTAATTATCGCTATGTTGCATGTATATATCGCACTAAATGTCTAGATTTAGTAGGTTCTTCACATGGGAATAAGTAGTGCTAAGCATTTTTGGTATTCTGACCTGACTCCTTTCCCTGGTACGTGAGACAGCGAGTTAAACTGCTGTGCACCAGCAAGGCTGCGCTGGCTTTAGAAAACCCACAGCAATGGAAGCACGAGATCATTTGTCCCCTCCACTCATATTATTAAACATTTTTTATTACCTTCTTAGAAAGTAACCTGTAATGTTTTCCCTGCCCATTTTTAAAGCACTAAAGTCCTTTCAAATGCACAGTAATAAGACTTCAATTGATAGGAATAGCCAAATTATTGGCCACGATCTCTTACGGAAGAAGCCAGTCGTCAGACCGCCATTTACAGGCGTATTCAAGCTATGAGCCAGGAGCTCCTGTGGCAGAAGCTGGACTGCACCAACTGCAGCCAGCCCCGTCGCTTCCAGAAACAGCCACAAAGCCTGTCACCGTTAGAGGGGCGCAGCGTGGCAGATGGGACATCGGTGACACAACGTGCGCCGCCGTCACTTGCGAACAGCAGCGGCCAGGGCTGAAGCCGGGGCAGCGGGCAGGGAGCTCGGGGCCCCACAGCCCTCCTGCCCCACGGGCACCAGCGTCCCCCAGCACCCACCAGCGTCAGCGTCTGCCTTCCACCCAGTCACAAGATTCGGACACCCCCGGTCAGCCTGGCACACACACACACACACACACACACACACGTACACGTTCCATCTATCGACCTGGCAGCCTGGCCCCGAACAGGGGCTGCCTGAACAAATGAGGTCTGGCCCGCTGGGGGAGTCTCTACAGCGAGGCACTACGTCACGTCGCTTTTACACAGCACGGCTAGAGAAGCGAGAGGGGCGTCGATCTAGGGCTGGGGACGGGGGCTACGGGCGTTGCCAAACTTACCTCAAAGCTATACTCCCATTTACCAGCGTACTGACGGAAGGGGGGGAGAGAAAAAGAAAAGCAAGTCAAGCAGTGACTCGTGAAACGCTTTCGCGAAGACCCTCACCTCTCAGCGACTGCCAATTCGACAGCTCCACGCAGACACCGCGAGGAGTAACAGCGGCCACGCAAGATCTAATCCCGACGCCCGTCTCCAGGCGTGACGACGTGACGCTATGTTCTATCGGATGCGGCGTGGCTACAGCGCTATTTTTTCCCTGAGCTCATTCGTGTGTGTCACAGGCCGTAAGATTCCACCACACCGTACGCGCAGAAATTTGCCTGGATGCCACCGGGCGACACAACGGGAGCCACCGGGCAGGTGAGCACAAACGTGGAGACGCTCCGCGGGGCTTCCAGCCTCAACCGGACGGACCTTTGGCAGCCGAAGGCCAGCTGTATGGAACAAACATCTCCATCAAGACCAGCGTCCCAGTACAGGCGGAAAACAAGCAAAGAAACTGTCTACAAAAAGTGGAAAACCAGGTTTGCTCAGACCAGCAAGGTCACAGGCTGATGGAGCAACTCTGGCTCCAGCCCATCGTAACTCCCAGATTTTTCTTCCTGATGATCCGCCGCCTCGTTTCCCACCCCCATTCCAAGGCGAAGAGCATGTATGTGTTATAAAGACGTTGTAAACCCCATGCTGACAGGAAGCCTTCGAAAGGTGGGAAATTCCAGCTCGGCACGTCGTGCTGACACAGCTGATTTACAGAGCTGCCCTTGCAAGGTAACGGGCAGCTTGAGAAAGGGCCAGGAATCTCCATGTGCTGTTCAAGAAGTCGGGAAGAAAAAAGCATTAACATTCAATAATGGAAGGTGGTGGATTAAAAAAAAAAAAAAATTTGAAGGAAAAAAAAAATTTCCTGCCAAGACGTAAAAACGTTCAGGAAAAAAAAAATGTTTAAAGCTGCTGTAAAGTACTATTGCCTGAAGAGTGAAAAGCCATTTTGCATTAGGGATGGAGAGCGCTGCAGGGACGCGGGCGGCCGCCCTGGGAACGGCTCGTCCGGCCGAGCTGCAGGCTGGAGCTCCTCGCTGCTGCTGCTCCTGGTGACAGCACGTTTCTTTATTTAGTGTGCCCTTAAATCCCGACTACGCCGTTAACATTTTGTGCCATAAGGGCTTCTTTTTAGACTATATAAATATTACTACCAGTGTTTGGCTCCTTTTTTTCTTCTACAGGTAACACCCAGAGCGATTTGATCCCCTCGGGTTAAGAAAAAGATGCAGCTCAGTGAAAACTGCCTTGTAGGAAACAGCGATGGAACAAAGGAAGGGAAAGGAAGTTCCTTCCTTAAAGTTTAGGGGGGCCTGTGGGGCTGCAGGCAGCGCCCGCCGTGCTTTAGCCAGCCTGAACGTTACGGAACGGTCGGTCTGAACAACAACACCAACCACCACCACCACCAACCACCACCAACCACCACCAACCACCACCAACCACCACCAACCACCACCAACCACCACCAACCACCACCAACCACCACCAACCACCACCAACCACCACCAGTCACTTCTTGGCTGCGGAAGATTTTGTTTCGACGTGGACTTCCATTTTACGTAGGTGTCAAAGGGGAACGGGTTTAGGGCCGCCCCCGTCGCTCTGGTGGGCAGAGGGCAGCCAAGCGGCCCCTCGTGCCCCTGTCAGTTGCTTGGTCCAGACGAGAAGCATTTCTGTTTCCATTCCAGCAAGCAGAAAGGCCACAAAACTCATTTTTAAGGTTTTTTTGGGGGGGAAAGATGGAAGAATACCTCAGCTCCCCGACCGTCCATCTAGTCATGTGCCATGACAGTAATCCCTGCAAACACCAACTGAAACGCCCGCCTGCTTCAAGGCGAGAGCGACCGTTGGGGAGCCACAGCGTTCCTGCCCAGGCTATGGCCTTGATCCACCTTTTTTAAGGTTTAAAACCCTGTCATTTTCTTCGACGATGTTTTTCAGCGACACGACCCGTGGCAATCTGCTAGCGTTTAGGATCTCCCCAGTCACAACGGCTTCTGCTTCATCAAAAAAAAAAAAAAAAAAAAAAAAGCATTCACACTCTGTTCTGTGGCGTTTTGGTCCGGTTTGTTTCAAAAACCGTGCAAACCCCGGCACGCACTGCCTTGTTTCTATGATCCACAGAGACCCCACCGTCCAGAATGCAAAATACCGCCTCCGGTCAGTACTTTGGTGACGTGCAGGGACTGACTGATTTATCTCGGCTCTCAGCTGATTTATCTCGGCTCTCAGCTGATTTATCTCGGCTCTCAGCTGATAACCCAACAGGTCCAGCACCATTTTAGCCGACAATTCGCACAGGCAGGCTTTCTTAAGACATCAGACCCTTTGGAAAACCTCACTGCACCCCACCTGTACGTCTTTCCTCTGGACAAGAATCACACAAATCTGGGTTTCTGACAGAACAGCAAACCCCACGTTTCCAGCTGCCCAGGAGCGCTGAAAGTATTTTGCACAGATTCAGACGCTTTTGGTACAAGAAAATGAGAAAAGGGGCTTTTTGAACATCCTGCTTTGAAACAATGAAATCTGATATTTTCACAAACAGGTATGAAAACACTTGAGATTTACCTTTCTGATCACCACCTCAAAACCTTCTCAGCTCCTCGTTTATTTTAGAAAGAAATATAAATGCTAGGAATACCTAAGAGAACTGCAATATTTTTAAGGTAGGTAGAAACTCTTGGAAAATAGTTTCCTGATTTTTAAATACCTTATATATTTAAATATCAAAGTAAACTAGAACATTAAGGAAATTTAATAACAGTATGCAAATCAAAGAAAATTGCCTGAAAATCTCTATTGAGAAATCCCTCTTTATGACTATTTGCATCTCGCACCGTACCTCCAGCTGCGGCCACGGCGCCGTTGCCCGTTACCAAGCCTTAACTCCTACACACCTTTAAGAGGAGGAGGGATGTGGTCTGTAACCGCCTTACAACACCCAGAATCACCTCCATTCGATTTCCAAATAAGTAAAGAAATGCAAAAATGAGCGAGTGCAGTTTCACTGGGAAAACATGAACGGACACAGGCGACTCAGGCAACGTGCTGCAACTGTTTCTCCGGAAGAAAAATTTAAAAAAAAGAATCACAAGCCAGTTGTTTTCTTGGTAAAAAACACTGCATATTGGGTATGTATTTGCGCATATACCGTACGGTATATCTGGTACCTCTCCGGAGGCTTCCTGCAACCCTCGGAGATCACCAGGCAGCCAAACGGCACGAAGATGGCCGGGGCGAAGAGCTCTTCCCAGGCAACGCTCCGGGACTGATCCCTGAGGACCCCGGTGACCCACCAGGGGCGACCCTAATATATGTATGTAAAAACCGCCCTAACAGACCCATCAGAAGTCCCAGCGCTGCCACCGGAGGGAGGTCTGCAAGCTGAGGTCTGCGTGTTCACAGGGTAGGGCCGGTCACAGCAATGTTCTTGTGGCCACCCGGGCAGGTACAGGACGCAGCGGGCTGCGGTTTATGGGTGGAACAGACGGCCAAACCGTTGTCTCCCGGATCCCGTCTACAAAAACCCGGTGTATTTCTGTTTTAGGAGCTCCATCTAATGGCTGCTTTTGTTTTTACACAGCTACTTCGAAATTTTCCATTGTGGATCTCTCACGCTAAAGTTCAGCGAAAAAGCCAGCACGTGTCCCACGAGAACAGCAGAGCAGGGCGTATTGCGCTGAAGGAACTCAGCTGTCCGTGCAGAGAGGTGGAAGCAGCCATTTCTAGGAAAAGCTGGAAATACTTTTTTAGAAGACCG
Organism: Leptosomus discolor; assembly: GCF_034619465.1. NCBI lineage: Eukaryota > Metazoa > Chordata > Aves > Leptosomiformes > Leptosomidae > Leptosomus > Leptosomus discolor. Next base: position 1,490,952 of record NC_141395.1, read on the forward strand.
CATGTCTTTTAAATACGTCGTTATTTTTCTAGCTTTGAGGTATTTTCCTGCCTTTGTAGCCATGGAAACACGCCAACATTAATTCGGCGTCTTTAAACTCAAGACTAGCAGAGCCGCCGAAGCGCAGGCCACGGGGCAGCCCCTGCTGCGGCTGGGCTCAACGGGGAAACCCATTTTCAGTGCCCGAAATGTTCAAAGGAAAGCGACTGGGAGGATAACGCTGTTTGGTTTTTCTTTTAAATCGGGAAGGACTGCTCTCCACGCTTCTGGTGGTGGAGAAAGAGCATTTTGCCAGGAACCTTGCCGTGGGCTACGGAACAGCGCCAGGGAACGGCGGGAGCTGGGCTGGGAGCGAGAGCATCCCCCGGCGCGCGGGTTCTGGCGGAGAGCTGAGACACAGCCCTGCTTTCTGCGCTGCCTGCGCTCAGCTGGGAGCGGGCTGCTGAAGCACGTAGAAATAATATGTAGAATAAGTTTTAAATTAATATTGATTCAATATTCAAAATTTATCCTTTGAGGTACTGCCGAGATAACCCTGAAATATTCCAATTCCCGACTTCCAACAGTCCGACAACCTGGTGTTTCAAAGCGTTCTACCTTAAAGCAGCGCAGCGCGCGTGCCAGCGGGCAGAGGATGCTGCAGAGGATGCGAAAGCGCCTGCTGTGCCGACGGCCGTCAGACCCGTGGGACCCCCCGTGACCAGCCCGGACCCCAGCAGAGACCTGCCTGGATGTGCTCGGGGCACGGGAGAGCCCGGAGACACGAGCTGCCCGCGCAGGCTGAGGGCACCGCACCCACGGGGGTTGGTGACGTTGGATTTCCTGCGGCGACGGACCGGGAACCTGCGGCAGCGATGCCGTGTCCTCGGCCACCGGTCAGCACCGCGCTCCTTAGCTTCTATGTAAAACAATCTAAAGCTAATTAAAAATGAATTATCAGGAACGAACCGGAGAAGGATACAAGACCTTAAATCTCAGGTGTTAACTGCAGGCGTGAACATCCTCAAAACCACCTGAGAACTGCCAAAACATGCGTGCATCTTGTGTAAGAAGAAAAACACTCTTCTTCACTTAAAATTGGTTTAAATCCAAATGTTAAACTCAAGAATGTATCAAAAGTCACCAAATAAATTGCACCTCGACGGCAGGTATCGTTGTTGCTTCCCTACTGGGCAGCTCGGTGTTGCGCAAGGGCAGGTTTGCGCGGCTTTTCCTTACCACAACGCAGCAGGAAGATCCTGTTCTTGAAGAAAATGCTAATAACCTTTGTGTGACTTTCACCACGCAAAGCTGCACGTTCACATTTCAAAGCAAAAGCTTAAAATGAACGTTTTAATTTTCACCTGCTGTTTCCTGCCTCGTTTAAAAAAGAAGAATTCTTGGGCCACAAAATACTGAGATATTTAGCTTCAAACTGCACTCCCTCTCGCCACGCAGAGAAAGCCTCCTCCCATCCCATGGCAGCGTCCAGCCACACAGGTGACCGGGATATGGAAAATGGCTCAGCGCAATTTGAACGCAGAGGCGATAATCTCTAAGAGCCAGCAGAAATGAACTGGAAAACTGGTGAAAAATAAATAAAACTTCTTTCCTAATTCATTTCTCTAACACTGCAGGATACTTCTGTATGTTTGCAAGAAGGCACCACGACGCCAGCTGCTAGAAATAAGATTTTTTTTAAACAATAATTGACTTTCTCACCCCTCTAAAAATAAAATTCTGTGGAAACACAATGTAAACCCTGGAGATTCGCTGAACTACTTGCACTCCTGAGCCTGTACCATGGCTCAGCACGTCCCCAGGCTCCCCATCCCTGTGATACGGCCACAGTCAGCCAAGGACAAACTCGTGGCCCCCCCGGCGAGAGCGGGTGCCGCCACCGAAGGCGCGGGTACCTCGGCATCGTACTCCCAGAGCTGGTTCCCCCTCATGTGGTGGCACTTCAGCATGATGACGGGGCCGTTCAGCCTCGAGACGTCCAGGCACAAGTCGTCCGTGCGGATCTCTTTGTCGGCGGTGTAAGAGAACACCTGGGAACAGACAACGAGAAAGGAAGCAGGAAAGCGTCAGCGAAAGCGCCGGCTGCCAGGGAACACGTGTGACCTGCGCTCCCCCGGAGCCCGACTGCTTCCTCCCCATGCACCGAGGTGGTGCCTTGCACTTCACAAGAGTTTCATGCAAGTATCTCTGCTGGTGAATGTCTGTTGGACCTAAGAGAAGGAAAACCATGTGCAGGAAGAGCAATTTTATGGGGCCAAGCCCAGGAGTTACTCAGGCATACACCCGGCGTTGCCTCCTGGGAATTCTACAGAAGCACATAATTGTGATCAGTACCTTCAGGGGAAACGTCACAGATCTTTTAATACAAGGGATAAACCGAGCCCATCATTGGAAGAGTCTGAACTTGGTTCTTAAACTTCACCCTAGTACCTGCTTTGGGTACCAAGAACGATCTACATTAAAGATTCACGTGCATGAGCGCTTCAGAAATAAGATGGCTTTGACCGCAGCTCCCCGACAGCCACGGGCTCTCCAGCCATCCCTCCTGCACGCTCCTCACCAGCCGCACAAGGAGCGAGGTCCACTGCCCAGAGAGGGGTGAAAACGTGGAGACCACACAAGCAGGAGGAAAGGAAGGAAGCCGGTAGAGAACCGCAAGCATTTACAGGGGAAGCATCTCCGCCCCTAACCCACTGCTCACAACCTCCCCAGCGTTGCTGGCCCCAGGAAGCAGCCTTGGGGCTGTATTGCTTCATCCTTTTCTTGCGGAAAATCCTTTTCTTAGCCAAAAATGGAGTTATTTCTGTTCCGCCCCCTCTCCTCAGCACGTCCACCAGGATCCCACGACAACCAAACAGCGCCTGGGCGGCTGCTGGAGCTCACAGGGCTGCAGGACCACCACGGTGGAAACCGAAAGAGGAGCAAGCCTGCAGTTCCTAAAACAACGTCGAGACCGTGGCAAACGATAGAATCACGATGTCCCACTCGGGTTCTGAGGAGTATAAACCTGAACCCGCACCTGCCACGGAGAGACAGCGCTGTCAAACCCAGGCAGAATGTTCACTTGGGTGGCGATGCTTAAATTAACAGAGAAATAGAGTAAGAGCACGGACAGCAGGTGGACACACACCTCGGTTACCTGGTGATTTCAGAACGCAACCTGTTCCTCTTGGCATTTTCTTTTAGCCTCAGAGACACGTTTTTAGCCTCAGAAAGACATTTCCTTCTGTGTTTTACAGAAAGCAAATGCTTGTATTTTCAAAGGTACTTCCATTTGCATATTTCTTTTTCCTCTCATCTTTTATAACAGCAACACACTGTTCCATTAGATCTTCTGAAAGAGTAAGTGATGTCTGAATCGACAGAGAATGGGTTTGAAAAACACGCCGTCTTCAGAAAGAAAAATGAATGCTGATTAGGACGATGTAAAATTATCAGGCTAGCACTTTGCTACCAGCCTTATTAATTATAGACATAATTATATTAATGCCATATAAAAATAGAGGGTGAGGAACACGTTGAGTTTTACAGCTCATTAAATGGCACATTTCACACCACGCGTTGCGGCGCCAGCCAGGAAAGGACTTTCCCGAGCGGGAGCCCAGTCTCCCGCTCCCCACGTTTTGGGGACACAACAGCTCCCCAGGGCACCATGCCGGCTTCAGACACCAGGCTGGGGCAAAGCCCGAGGAGCAGCAGGCAGCGAGATCCCGGGAGCTGCTCCGGGGCCGGGCAGCACGTTCATAGCCCCCCGAGCTCTGAGCTACCACGGAGTTTTACCGGGCTGCGGTTTAGTTACCCACCCACGGGCTGCTGAGGCGTGAAAACGAAGCTCCTTCCAGTTTCCCCTCGCTCTCCTTCCACAGCTGTCCCCAGGGCTGGTGGCACTCGCCGCGGCCAGCCTTCCCCTGCAGCCCTGCGGGAGCTTTGGGTCGGGCCGGAGACGAGCGGTGCCGCCGGGCAGGAGACGGGGATGCTCCGGCACCAGGAGGTAAGGCCCTGGGCAAGAGCCGCTCCCCGAGACCTGCCGGTGTTTGCCCACCTGCTTAATCCCAGCCAGCGTTCCAAAAGGGGTTCAGCAGGTCCCTAAGGCACTTGGAGGGGGCCCTAGTCAAGCAGATGCTTAATAAAGTCTCCAGAATGACAAAACACAAAATATTCTCACAACTGATGCAGCACTTCTCCGTGCAGACACAAAGAGGTACTGCCACCCTCGTCTGCTTTTTGTGGAGCTGATCCAAACACAAAGGAACCCAGTATTTTCCACCAACTCCTTGTCTTTCATAATTCTCACGCAGATTTATCGCCCACGCAGAGTAGCAGGTTTCTTTAACAGGAGTTAGTGTATTTTGTATGTATTTTTCGTTAACGTCCTTTATTAACACATTCCCGTACAGCCAGTCTGGAGGCAGAAGTAAGCCCCACAAAGCCAAAGGTCCATTAAAGGTGACGCTTGGGACTGAGACATCGGCCAGACTGAACCGAGAGACACGCCTCGCCTACCATTGATCATTTCCTTCCTTCCTTCATCTTAAGATGCAGTCCTGCTGATGAAAGTCTAAGGAAGTAACCAGTTTGTTCAAGCCCAACAGAACGACAAGCAGCATCATGAACTGGAAACCAGCTGAGCGGTCAATACAAATCTGTAGCTCTTTTTTTATTTTTATATATATGGGCTGCAATAGCCCATGGCCAGGATTTTCCTTTCCCATTGTTTGGTTGACCTTTTCCCTGTAAAACAGTTACCCAGAGCATTTTGTCAACTCATAATAAGTCTAATACGGAGAATATTGTTCATAAACTTCCATTTTATACTTCATGATGTGGAACTAAATCCCGAGGATGCATCTGTGCGACCAAGGAAGCAGTCCGCCACGCAATACAGACAGTTATAAACCGGACAGAACTAAGTACAGGAAAATCTAATTTATTCTGACAACCATTTTAATTATCTATGGAAGTCCCAAAGGCAAACTTTGAATTCACCGTTTATAATTGAATTAAAACATTCTAATAAAAGCCGCAAGGACAGCACTCTTCCTCTCCTCCTGAAACTGTTTACACATTAAATGTCAAAAGCCACCTTAGGCGAAGCAGGTGAATCGAAGCTGGCTCCCCTACCACCCAAAAAAGATCCAGGTCTCCCACAGTCCACCCTGGAAAAGCAGGGATCAGCTTTATTTCTAAAAAAAAAAAAAAAAAAGTGATACCAAGACCTTCAATGCCATGAAGGCACCTCACGCCACCCCACAGCCGGCCGTCCCCATCCGTGGGGGATACAGGCGCCGCCGAGCCACCAGGGCCGTCCGCGTTTTGGGAAGTTCGCACGAAACTTGTTGCCCGCCTCCAGCCACCAGCGCCACGGATCCCTTTACCCCGGTGCTCAGCCCCCAGGAGAGGGACGCCGCAGTTCGGAGTGACCTGCCCTCCTCCAGACAAACACCGCAACCACCGCCGGCGACCGCGGGGCGAAGGCAGTAGCTGGAACGGCACCAAACGCTCGGAGTAACAAAACCCAACCAGGACAGGAGAAAAGAAAGCCGGCTGGGGACACGCGCAGCAACGACGGCGGGGGTCTGCAGGAAACCCTCGGCCGAGCGAGGTTCCCACGGGCTGCCAGGGAACCGGGGTTTATCCCGTTCAGTCCCACCAAGCTGGCGTCAGCCCTTCGTGCCGACGGCAAGCACGCCTTCCCGATACCCAAACCCTTGTCCGCCCCCACAGAACCCTTTGGGGGTTTTCTAAACCACTGTTTCTCTGTAGGGGTTTCAGGTGCATTCAGCATTCTGCACAGAAACTGCAAAACCACCTGATTTTCGGCTCCACAGGGGCGGGGGGCATTTTGTGTGCTTGTTTTGTTCTAGGTTGGTGGGTTTTGGGTGGTTGTTTTTTTTTCCCCAGACAGCTGTAATTTCATAAAGGACGGCTGCCCACACACCTGCAACAAAAAGCTGTCGCTGCTTCCAGGATCTCACAGCGCTCGCGGTGCCGCGCCAAATCCGCGCTCCTTAGCGGGCGCAGCCACCCTCGGATCCCGCGTTTCATCTACCCAGGCTTCGTTCCCGCAAAGTTACACAGCTCACGCCAGTCTTCCCGCATTCCCCCGTGACTATTTCTGCTGATTTAAAGCAGCAGCCATTCAGTTTTTCCATAGGCTCTAAAAAGGCGGCATTATTTTCACTCTGATTGTGCTAAATAAAATACACCGCTATTTAACACGCGGGCGCGGCTCCTCCGTTCCCTGTTAATCACCGTGCTGAAGATCACCGAGGGCTCCATTGTGCTGCATCCTGAGCAAACCAGAGCATTAGACAGTTGCTGCCCCAAAGGTTTATCACCTCAGCCCAGAAGAATGATGTAAAGCCTGCAAGGGGAACCACACATCAGCAAAATGGACTAACACCACCTAAGCGATAACTAGTTTTTACCATAATGGGCCTGATTAGAAGCTGAAAAGCTGCACAGAAAGCCAAGGCAGGGAGAACAGCAGAAGCTGAAAAAGGCTGAAAGAGCAAAGAAGGGCTGAGTTACTTTCTGGTAACCCCTGATGAAATCTAGTGTTTACCTGAGATACTGCGATTAATAAAACCAAAGCGGAAAACTCCGAGTCTGTAACGAGCGCTGCGTTTCCTCAGGCAGGGAGCTCTCTAAGGAGAGTGGACTGGAGATCACTTGCGTGAGATCAGCCGCCCAGGCACCGCCCCGTTCCTCTCCTTCTGCACAGCTTCTGCCAGCGGCACGAAGAAACGCCTAACTGGCGCTGAGCGAGACGTGGTGCTCCCTTCGGCCTTGTGCATCAGGCGCTCGTAGGCCACTTACCGCACAGCTGAGGGGAGAAACGAGCTCGCTGGAAGTGTAAGATGTGGCTCCTGCACCAGCCTCCCGCCGCTGAAGCGCGAGCCGGGATCCGACGGCTCTGCTGGCGCCCACGGCGAGCTCACCCTGCGGGCCGCCCGGGCGCCCACCGCGCGCCCCTGTCCTCCTGACCTGGCTAGGGTGTTAATGCAGGAAAAACGACGCTCTCTAACCGACTGAAAATGGTGCCTGCCATCACGGAAACGTCTCACGAGCCCGACAGCTCACACATCGCCATCCATTCCCAGTAGTAAGCGCATTATCATAGCACACCGATAAATTCTTACAGAGTGAGAGTTTATAAATTGTTTTTCCACAGACTGCTACACAGAAAGTGCTCGTGTTTGAAAGGCCTTTGGAAACACACACATTTGTTGCGAACAGGAAAATAAATGGAAACTCTATGAAACAGAACAGCTTCTGAAAGACCCATTATTTAGAGCTAACTGGGGAAAAAAAAAACCCTCCAACAACCCTTGTTGTGTGTGTTGGGTTTTTTTTTGGAACGGTGAGTGCCAAGTCTGAACTTTCTGTATAAAACACTGCCAGAAGGGAGGCACGTTCCCCCACCACATTCACGAAAACACACAAAACATGATGTTCACGCTGATCTCGCCCTGCAGCGGCTGCCCCAGGTCAGGTCACACCGACCAAACTCCTGCCTGATGCAATTCCACATTCACTCAAAATGAATCCTGACAACACACTCTCCATCCTGCGGGAACCACAATGTCCTTCCCAAAACACCCTCCTCCCACGCGGAGCTGCCATGCACCTAAGCTGCCGGCAGTGAGGGAAGGCGGCAACCGAGGCTGGGAGCCCCGAGTCGCCCGGGGAGAGGTTTTGTGCGAAGCAAGTTCCTTCCACTTCCCAGCGCATCCCTCCATGCTCAGGGAATTGGGGCAGGCTGCAAAACAGGGAAAAATTCCCCAGACCATCGCCTCTGCCAGGGCTCCGAGTGCCTGCTGGGACAGTGAGCAGGAGCTGCAGGGCTGCTGTCACGGCATGGGACGCAGAGAAATATCCACGTGGCCGTAGCCGCGCTGCTGCTTACGCGGCTCTGCTGTTCTCACCAGTACGGAAAAGCCACCACGCTATTTATCCAGAGAATCACAGGATCGTTTAGGTTGGAAAGGATCCTAAAGACCATCGAGACTAACCGTTAACCCAGCACCACCAAGCCCACCACTGAACCGTGTCCCTCAGCACCACATCTACGTGGGTTTTGAGCACCTCCAGGGACAGGGACTTCACCACCTCCCTGGGCAGCCTGTGCCAGCGCTTGACCACTCTTTCAGTAAAGAAATTTTTCATAATGTCCAACCTAAACCTCCCCTGGCACAACCTGAGGCCTCTCCTCATCCTATCACTTGTTACTTGGCAGAAGAGACCGACCCCCACCTCACCACCACCTCCTTTCAGGCAGTTGCAGAGCGATCAGGTCTCCCCTCAGCCTCCTCTTCTCCAGGCTGAACACCCCCAGGTCCCTCAGCCGCTCCTCACCAGACCTGCTCTCCAGACCCCTCACCAGCTCCGTTGCCCTTCTCTGGACACACTCCAGCACCTCAGTGTCTGTCTTGGAATCACAGAATCATTTTGGTTGGAAAAGACCTTTAAGATCATCAAGTCCAACCATTACCCTAACACTGCCAAGCCCACCACTAAACCATGTCCTTCTTGCAGTGAGGGGCCCAAACCTGCACCCACCATTCGAGGGGCGGCCTCAGCAGTGCCCAGTCCAGGGGCACGATCCCCTCCCTGCTCCTGCTGGCCACCCCATGGCTGACACAGACCAGGATGCTGTTGGCCTTCTTGGCCACCCGGGCACACGGCCGGTTCACCTTCAGCCGGCTGTACCTAGCACATCTGAAGCTCCAGACAGGAGAAAAGACGTTAAATGGGGGAAAAAAAAAAAAAAAAAAAAAAAGAAGAAATGGCAACGTGTGGGTTGTTCTGCAGCAGCCAAGGGGAGAGCGGCCGCTGACCCCCGCTCCCTCTCGAGCGAAGGCAGCCCGCCCTGCAGCGCCTCTGCAGCTGGGAACCTGCAGAACTCCCCAGCCCTTCTTTCTTGGTCACATCCCCCTCCTGCCTGCGTGGGATCGTACCATTCCAGTGTCGTTACGAACAGAGGCCCCGCACTCGCACCCACCGCAGCACCAGACGACATTCCCATGGTAACGTGACAAAAGCCTAACCGGTAAGCCCGTCGGGATGACTGTAGGCAGGAAAACCAGACGACTGTCTCGCCCTCCGCCAGGCCATCGAAAGGAACAAATTTCCTCTGAAATACCACAAAACCAGAAGTCAGCTGTGGGGGGAAATAAAAGGCGTGAGATTGATGGGTCATCCCCCCTCGGTCTGAGGCTGGAAAGCAGGGTAATAGCTTTTTTCCACGATTCACATATGGTCAGTGCTTTCTTTAATCAGGGATCAACCTTGGGTACCTCCCTCCTGCAAAACATCATTCCCGAAGTAAGTTCATACCCCACCCGCCACCGTGACCCCAGGAGATACAGGCACAGACCCGATACCCCAGCCCCTAAAGCCATATCCCCACCATAGCTGATCTGAGGACAGGCTTTGCATTTTACTTCCCTCCATACAGAGCAAAGAAAACCGTTCCAAGATCGCTTTGAACTGCATGATGAGACTCACAGTACTTATTTTAAAGATCATTAACAGTCACGAGGTCCTCACCGAGTTAGGATAACCTGAAATACCTGTGCCAACGTAACAAATAATCCTCCACAGTTTCATACTCCGAAAACAAGTTTCACATGAAGGGCCTCCGTTAACATCTTTCATTTTTCTTAATTTTCTACAGAAATTCATATTTTTAGAATCTCGTTATCCTTAAGTCCTTTAAAACGCTTTGATAGCTGTGAAATATTGGCCCCTGCCTCAAGCTGGATCACGCCCATGCATCTTGCTCGGCTCTAACGAGCTAGGTATTATCCTCGCCTCGTTTTCATTCCGAAGTAGTTTCTTTCCTCAGCTATTTCCATCACCATACAACCCCCCTGCCCCCAGCATTTACATGTCTTCGCTCAGTTCTAATTCCTCATTAGAACAGAATTTAACAGAGACAACTTTTAACGGGAGCTGTGTACGAGCACTGAAGGATGAATCGAGTTCTGCCCGTGGGGCAGGTATTCCCAGCAAAACCTCCGCCAGGGGACAGATGCTGCTCTTCGTTCACGCAGCCGCAGGGGAGCAGAGTCTCTTCGTCCTGCCGGTGCACGCTGCGGTTTCTGCTTCATGTGAGAGGTATAAAGCAGACTCGAGCCAACACTGCTCTAGATTTGAGGCCTACGGGCTTGGGAAGGCTCAGAAAGAATGGCTACATTTATTGGTTATTAGGGTTTCTTTAGGCTATACAGCCCCTATATACACTCACAACCCATCTGTCTTTATCTCAGAGCCTTGCAGTCCTCCCAGCCTCACCCCTGGTTCTTCAGAGGAACTGAGGGCTTGGAGACGTGACAGTCATCTCTGATTTTTCACCTCTTTCAACAAAAAGAGAGAGGTCTTGCTACCACGTACAGAAAGAAGGGGAAACACGCCAAACACCCAAGGTGTAAAGAGAAATTTCAACCTTGATCATATGCAGTCTTATTAAACGCTAACACCTCATTTTCCTAAGTCAAATTGAGAAAGGTAGTGAAGTTTGGGATAAATATGATGGACAACCTTATTGCTGAAAGAAACATGGGAATTTGCTCTAAGGTCCTGCCTCTTCTCATCCTTTTTTCTTAGCCAATGTGACACTGGGAAAAGCCACCCTCACCAGGCATTACCCAGTAGGTGTATGGTCCGAAGACCCTCCTGGGGAGAGACGCCAGCACAACCTTAAGGTCCTCCTGAGGGATCTCTAGGGATTTTAACTGCAGAGGGTGAAGCCAAGAGCAGCCCTCTGCTCCGGGGTGTGTCAGAAGCCGAATGAAGGGACCTGGAGTCTTTAATTTGAGAAAGCCATCAGAACTGAGGGGAAGAAGAGGGGAAAGGTTTTCCAAAGCAACCCAAAAAGCAGAGAAACAAGGCGAAACGACGTTCAGAAAGGTGCCAGTGAAAGGAGGAGACTGCGGTAAGTTCTGACGAGCTTCCAGGTCAAATCAGCGATGGGGCAAACAGCGACTGTGCAGGAGCATCCCGCCCGCTCGCACCAGGCGTGGTGGCCAGGAGCAGGCAGCGGCAGTGCCGGTGCTGCCGGGACCTCCCCGCCGGGCCAGGCTGGCACGTCCCCGCCGGCAGCCGCACGGTGCCGCACGCTCCCCGTCCCGTAGGTACAAGTCCCCTAATTACAGGTTTACATGGCAGAACCCAACCAAATCCAAATGAATCAGCTCCGCTAATTTGAATTTGAAGCATTAGAATATGCAAAGTTTACTGTTATTTATACAGCGAGCAGGCACAGTCACCAGTGGCACAATGAGCTCAGTGACTGCCATTTACCTTTTCACTCCCTTCCAAACGTACCCAAGGCACAAGTGAAACACCCCACGCCCCCGCTATCTGAACTGCCACTAACGGAAAAAACTCAACTTGCATGAATATTCTGCAGGTTTATTCTTCACACGCACGTTTTAGAAGCGGGCGGATTCAGCCGCAAGCCACGTAGATGCTTACCTGTTTCCTTTTAAAAAAGATTTTGCCCCCAACGCCAAAAAAACTCCCCAAATTAAAATGCAGGATCGCATTAACGTGAAACTTTAAACGCATTTCTCTGCGCTCTCAACAGCAGGAATATATTTGATATATTCACTCGGATGCTTCTCTGGACCTAGGGATACGTATCCATATGTTCTCAAAATGTGCAGCTGTTACTCGAGAAAACGGCTTTCTGAGGACTCCTAAAGCTCTTCAGCTCAAAATCTCAACCATTTTGGAACCTCCATGAATACGCCTGCCAATTGCTGCTGCTACTGGTTTTAAGAGTGAACAGACACGTCTCCATCCGAGCCGCGTTAACTGGGCACCACTGAGGGCAGCCCCTTTCCATCGGACAACGCCCAGGGTGGCCGGCCCCCGCAGGCACCCCCGAGCCCCAGCCCGACCTGCCGCTCACCCACCGGGGCCCCAAACGAACGCCCCTTCTCTGCCGCGGGGAAGAAACGCCGACAGGTGAAGCTGCAGCTCCCGCACTGCTCTGGGCGAATTCTCATCAGTTTTTGCTGAGAGCTGCTCTGCCTGCGGTTACACAGCAGCACACTTGAAGCAATTACTGTACAAATAATACTTCTTTTTTTTCCCCCCTTATTTTTTTATTTTAATTTTACCTGATTTCCTCCCATGCCGTGGCAGTTGAAAATGCCCACTTTCTCATTTTCCTTGCGGCCCATGTTGTCTAAGCACTGGTTGGTTTCAACGTTCCTGATCTGAAGAAAGAAAGAGATGAAGTGTTCCTTGAAAAAAAAAACGCCTGTAAATGTCATATTTGTGCAGAAAAAAAACATACATCACTGTAGGAGAAAGTACATTATCCGTGCATTCAACTATATGAATATATTTTAACTTGCAACTTGTAAATATGCCACGTTTCTGAAAGAAAATAATTACAAAGAGTATAATGAGATTTTAAGTTAAATTTATTAAGTACGAACAGCATTCAAGGGAAATCTCTGCCCGGCGTTGTTTGGTTTAACAAATACAATACGCTTTTCCTTCTAAACGATGCCAAACTAATGGCTCGCCCAAGACAAGCACTTGCATTCTCCTCCAGCAGGGCTGCCTCTGCTCCGAGAGAGGAAAACCGAGCACGAGGCGCGGCTGACGGCCGACTCCTTCGGAGCAGCGGCTGCTGGACAGCTTTGTGACCGACCACCCACTTTTTACAAGCTTTGAAGTACGACTCTGCCCTCAGCACCTCTCCGTTCTCAGAGGAGACCGAACATCTCCGCTCAAACCAACCACTTCTGCAGAGCTTGAGCGCGAAGCCGCCACCAAAGGCGGCTTCACGCCACGCGGCCGCTCCCTCCAGCCACGCTCCGCTCCTGCGATCGCAACGGAGGAGCGTGGGAGCGAGCAGCGAGGAGCAGCAGGGCACGTACCAGAGCGTCACCGCTCCTCAAGGCGTGTTTTTGGAGCGCACGTTCACCCAGGGAAACGGCTGAGCACAAAAGCAACCGACCGACTTCGGCTTCGTAGGGGAGGAGAAGGGGGAGACGCCACAGGACGCCCGAAGCTCTCCCAGCCGCAGTCTCACGACGGTGCGGGCATCCAGCCCGCACGGCCCCCAGCACGTGCAGGTAACACGTTTTCTCTGAACCCCTCCAAGATACCTGCCAGCACCACGGCACAAACGCGGCTCCCCCTGCTCCTCCTCGCTCCCCGCAGCACGGCCGCATTTTCTCACCGTTGCGTGCAAAGCACGACCGCGTCTCCAGCTCCAGCTCCCTCGGCAAAACTCGGGAAACTCCCCAGTTCGAAATACTTCGGTGGCCTTTAGCACAACTCTCGGTCACCTGCGATTCCCCGCGCCACCTCCGCAGGCAGGGCAGCCAGCCCCAACCCAACGCCACCAGGCCGGCGGCGGGCAGCAACGCCATTAACGCCGCTTCTGGGGAAGGGAGGCTCAGCGGGGCTCACGCGGCCGCTTCTTCAGCGGCTCTAACGTTACTCACGCAGAAAGCAAACTCGCCACCTTGTGCTGGTGGGAAACACCTCAGAGGCTCACGCTCTTCCTTCCTTAACCCTCCACGAGCTGCCGAAGCCGGGAGAAAGGCTGCCGGCCCTCCCAGCCCGCTCGCTGCCCTGCGGGTTCAGACTCAGGTGCCGGCTGATGACCAGACCCCCAATTCCCACCCCTTTCCAGCTGCTTTTAAACCAAAACGGCCCTTCTTCAGAGCCCAGTGAAAGCAAACGGCTTCGTGTGGCTACGGCAGCACGTGGATTTCTGGGGTAACCCGCTGCACGTGCCCCGGGCCAGCCGGAGCATCGCCGGCAGCAGGAACGCCGCAGCGTGGAGGAGCCAGCCCACGGACAACCCCTCCTCTTCTCCCCGCTCTCCTCTCCGCCAGCACGTGCCACTCTGCAGACCACCAAAGCCACTGCAGTCCCGAAACTGCATCCTGATGATCAGCTCAGGCGATAGTCCGAGCTCAAACGGTAATCCCAGCCTTTCCTCTTAAACCACCTCTTTGGGGAAACAGAGTCTCAAGTGTTGCCATGAGAGAGGCGATGAATCAAGGGTTTAATTAATTAAATTAAAACAGAGGACTGAAATAAAACAGTGACTTTAGAACTCATCGATGATTATTCCATCTAAGTTCTACAAAATAATTATTGTCTTGTGTTTACTTTGTGTTCCCTTTCGATATTACGTGATTAAAATCTAAAAAAGAATACTCGGTGTTGACCACATTTTGCACATTTTATGCCCACTCTGAGGCACGTTTTCCTCCATCTAGGAAACCCGAATCTCGTACATCGCTGTGTAGACATATATAAAGTTATGTCCTAACTGAACGGAAAATCTAGTCGCAAACAAAGGCTTGGCAGCCTTCAGGATCTGCCTGTTAACGTGCCACAACGAGCAAACCTCATACACTACTTAGGAACTTCAGCTCTGTGCAACTCCCCCCTTCAGAAATGGCACGTGAGAGCTGCGCCCTTCACGCACAGGACGAAGTTAGTCAGTCAGCTGTCAGTCAGCTGCGCAACAGCCAAACCAACTCCACGTTCAGACGTCACACAACACTGATGGTTATTCCTATCGGGCTGGGCGGTGCGAGCGAACCCTGCAGGCAGCACCGCCTGACTTCAAGTCACCCCTGCACGACCTCGCAGGAGGTCACAAGTAAATTACGGATGCTTATCCCAAACCTGTCACGGCTCACTCTCTCTGCCACTGTTTACACTACAAAAGAACAAACCACGCGCTCGCACAGCATCATTCGGGGCCCGGTGCTGAGCACTCGTTGCGTTCCGACTGCGCTGCTCCAGACCCGTTTTCCCTGATTTATTACCAAGCCCCGTTCTCAGCGGCCAGCACACCCGCGGCTCCCAGCACGGCTGGGCACCGTCCTCCCCCGGAGCTGAGCACAGGGGACGCACGGCCACCCCCGGCCGGGCCCCCTCAGCGCAGGGCGCATCTCGCCGCGCAGCACGGACCACTTGTGGACTAACGGTCCCGCAAGTCAGACGGTTTGTCCCACCCGAGGCCAAATCTCGGCCGAAAGGGGGGGAAACGACTGAGAAACACACTTCTGATGGTTTCCAATTGTCCATCAGTGCTGCCGACGGCACCTGAGCTCTACACCCAAACCCCCACTTCGCTGCTCAACTGGCCGTCGGCAGCTGCGACAGTCACGTACGCGCCCCAGTGCCTGGATCCTGCCTGAGCTGCTGTCTCCATAGAAACTGAGGCCGGGTTGGTAAAAGGAAAGTGTTTGAATAACTATTTTATTACTTTCTCATACTTCCATTTTCCCCGTTGACAACACCGTACAAAACCTCCTTATCTAACGCTTGTTAGACAAGTTCTCTCCTTGCTGTAAAACCACATTTCATTTTATTTTGTCATAGTTAAACTGGAAACCCTGCCGTGGCTTTTATTTTTCACTACAATTGCAAGTTTTAATAGTAAATTACTTCCCTGGATGTAAAAAAGCCATTTGCTCACTTGATTGCTATGTTATCCGTAGCTATTTTTAAATCAAACCATTCAAAAGCTTTTAAAAGTCTGCGTAGGTACAACTCAATAGAATGTTTTTAACAGCGAATTATCTGAATTTTAAAGAGATTTCAGTTCTTGGTGGTACTAGAACATCAGATTATTTGCAATGTCTTTGATATGCAGCTCCAGAAATACGGCATCAATGAACAAACACATTTCTTTAAAAGAAAAAAGAAAGGAGAAAAAAAACCCCAAAACTTTTTCTGCTCTACATTTAAGTGATAAGTGATGATGGAAAGTTCCCTTCAGCTACTGCACATCCTTGCTTAATTATTTCAAAATACTGCTCTCAAACCGCACTCTTCCGACATGCCACTTGATTTACAGGATAAATACTTAATGGGGAACACACTCATTCAGAACATCAACGCCCCCTCACGAAAAACCGAAGAGAAAATACAACGTGCTCAAAAGTAAAGACAAATAAGACGCAGGGCCTGCACACAAGCACTTCAGTCCCTTCTCCAGGACCCCTGCCCCTTCTCGGGGGTTCCTCCATACGCACCGTGCGGTTTCATTTAGCCAACGGGAACGGTCCGTACCTCACCGAGGGAGTAGTAGCGCCGTGGAATCTGGGAGTCGGGATAGATGTTTTCCAAGTACCACGAGAAGGGTTTACACTTCAGGTTCTCTCTCAGTGCTTTTCTGACGGATACATCGCCATAATCCACCTTAACAACACCTGGAATTGTTAAGAGAAGAGACGATCAAAGCACGGGTTTTGTCAGGCTGCAAAGCACAAACCACAGCCCCTTCTCCGGCTGTCACCGCTTCCTTTTCATCACCAGCCAGTCGCTGGAATCACGGGACAGCAGCGCGCGGACACGGGTGCAGCTGCCACGCCGCAGATCGTTACCAGCACTAAATAATTCATTTAGCAAATCGAAATGCGTGGAAAATTAATTTTTTTTTCTTTCCAGATAATTTATCAATCCGGAAAGGCGGGACCACTGCACTCCTTGACTCCTTCACCTTCCAAAACAAAGAAATCCGTTTACGTTTCTACAAACCATTCTTCCCAAAGCACCTGGCTCGCGTTTTCCAGCACTCCCGTCGAGAGAAGCAACTCGGACGAGGCACGGCGACGTCACTGATGTAACCTACATCACCCTTCGGGGGATTTCACCAGAAAGGACACATTCCCCATCCTGAGGAACCCCATCGCTCCCTGCCCCACGCCCCCAAGGTCCCCAGACGGCCACGAGGCAGGGAAGGGGGAAGAAGGCAGCAGGTTCCTGCGGAGACCAGCCGGCGGACAGGACCCACCTGCCGCCCGGACGCACCACCCCTGAGGCGGGCAGGCACTGATGGCACGGCTCTCCTGAAGGGAGATGGGGTCACACCGTGTCACAGTTAAAACCGGCACCGTGTCCCGCTGGCACCGTTCCCACCACAAGCCTGTACATCAGAGGCCTGGGCCAGCAGCACCCCGCTGGCCACCAGGAGCTGTGTGTGGGCCGCTAATCAGAAATACAGGCCACGAAGAGAAAAAAAAAATAGAATAATAATCAAGAAGAGGGGAAATCGGTTAGAAACCCCCCCTGTACAGTGCATCCCACTTTCAATGGCAAGCTTACGATAGCCAGTCAAGCCATGGCGCTGCTGGGGCTAGGAGCATGTGCCCAGGAAAGCAGAAATGGAAGTGGGGGGCACAGCCACGGCCGCACGTCCCAGACTCGGGAGACGGAACGAGAGCTCAGCAACGGCCGTGCGTCGGCCCAGCTCACGGCCCGAGCGCGTCGGCACCGCCGGCAGATCGCGGCCAAGACGGAGGTGGCTCGAAATGGACCCCAGAGGCGCGTGAATAAGGAACTTGCAAGGGTTAAAAGTATTCCTGAAGCCTTCGAGATGCAGCGTTCCCTCTCCAACCCGTCCACGTACGTGCTGGTTTTGGCTGGGATCATGTCTCTGTAGCCTAATTTAATCTAATTTTAGACGAGAACTATCGTCCAAAGGAACAGCGGGAGGCAAAGCAGCAGCAACTGCCAGCACTCAGCTGAAGTAGTCTGAAAGATGCTCCCAGACTCGTATCTGAAATCCATGCTGCACCTCCATTACCTTCTGCTTTTATGGGATCTTATTTTGAAATTATCACCGAGGTGAAGCTCCAAGGACATCAGCATACTGTGCTAGCAAATTACGCCCTAAAGCACAAGATGATACCCATTTTTAAAGAAATTCAGGAGACAACAGCAGTACAACTATTCATTGCTACGATGAAAAAATTAACTTCTTTTGGATAATCAACCGCATTTCCAACTATTTACGTCTTTGACCAATCAGGATTTTTATCACTATGTAATCGTAGGATATGATGTAATTCCAGACAATTAAAATACAGGGTATGCTACAAATTATTGCTACAGGCTAAAAGCAAGGCAGGTGCTCCTGGGAAGCACTTTGGCCTGATCACAACGGCTGGGGGCGACTGACACGTCATCGGCTCCAGATCAGCAAAAACTCCTCAGAAACTAAATGCACCCGATGGGTGCCAAGAAATTGAGCGGCCTTTAGTCGGGTGGTAGGGAAGTAGGAAATGTTAAACTTCAGTAAACAGACGTGTTCAAACAAAACCTTCAACCGTAACCCACATATAGCACTTAAATCATCGTCATTTCGGGGATGGAGGAAAAGCGAAGACAAGTCAAATCCAGGTTAAACGCAGGAAAAAGCCGAGCTCAGGGCACGGGGAACACATGGGCCTTACGGCACAGACGTGGTGGCCAGGAGGCTTCATCTGCTCTTCAACCCTCAGACCACCTTCTGGGCTACAGTATGTTCGGTGAGGTATTTGGGGAAGTTTTAGAAAACTTCTACAGGACTCAAAGATTTTTATTCTTCCCCAGAAACAGAGGTAATTTATCGGCTCTTCTGCAATCAGGGAGATTGATCACAGAGTTTCGTTTGATTCTGTTTAGGGGAAGAAAACTATCAGTATTACAGTTATTTAATATTTTACTGTTTCAAAAGGCAATTTTTCAACTCCTGCAGTCACTAATTCAACTTACAGTACCTCGAACGCCTCGGTGCCTAGCCCCTCTGCTTCCATTAAGTAGCATCTTACGGCTGGTTCGTTGCTTTGTGTCTGTCCACACTCACCGCGAAAGGACCAACCAAGACAGACACCGGAGAGGACAACAGCTCGACCCGGTCTGGCACGAGCAGGACCGTGACACGAGTGCCGCTGTTGAGCGTGGGTCAGTTGTACGTACCAAGGGTGGAAGGGCAAGAGCACTCGCCTGACCTCGAAAGCGATGTGTGCAACGTGTGCCACAGGGCACTGAGCTGAAAACATCATTGCTTTCAGAAAAGAGGCTTTATTAAAAAAAAAAAACAGTAATTATGTTTTCTGGGGAAGCTTTTAAAGGCAAAGGGGAGTGGGGGTCTGCGATTGCTGCCTCTTGCAGAGGAAGAGACGTGCCCTACTGCTATTATTTGTGCTACTCAGTCCTCACCTATAATTAAGCTCATCTTCCTCATGGGAAGGCACTGGAGGCGTTAGGAGAAAAGCAGTATCTGTGTTTCATGGCATTTTATACTGTGGGGACCTGACGAAGCTGAACACGAGGAAAAAGGATATTAACATGGTTATAGTCTGAGATTGCAAACAGCACACACGCACACTCTGATATCAGCGTTACAAACCAAACCAGAAACACTGTCTCTTCAATGAAAACTGTGGATTCAAACAACACCTTGTTTCTATTTCACTTTGCAATTCTTACAGGCACTTCTATTTCCACATTTGGTTCAGCCCTGAAATTGCTGGAATGGGAAAAGCAATAAGCCATTTTCCACTCAATCTGACTCAACTTCATACTTGAGTTTTCTGTAATTATAAAAAAAAAAAAACCCCAAACCCTAGAGCAAAATAAATTCTAGTTTTACATTTTAATAAAAGTTAGCCGTAGAGAGGGGGAGTCTTTGGTGGGTTTGGCAGGCTCTCCTCACTGGGGTAGGATTATCCTAAGGCTCTTGGGATCCCACAGGAGACACAGAGACCATGGCCACCGGGCACAGTGGTGACCCAGGTCTCAAGGCACTGGCCTCAATGCCCCCTCCAATCCAAGCTGTCTCTTTCCTTTCTTTCCTAATACACGTTGACAATACTCCCCGCTGCAACCCTGAGAGGTTCTCCTTTGCCAAAGCTCCTCTACTCCATATATTCCTCGTCTTGCACGGGCTGGGCTGGCTCGTTCGAGCAGCACTCACCCCCGTCGCACGGAGCCAAGCCAGCACGTACACCCTGCGCTGCCTTCCAGCAAGGACCTCATTTGTATGGATCTCCAGTAAAACCTTTATAGCCCCTTCTGCTCAATTTAAACCCAAGCTATTATGAATCAATACCTATTTATTGTCACTACTTGCCAAATAATCGACAGGACTCAGAGGAAATATAAAAATAATGAATAGCTAATACACCTGCTTACACTTGAATAAGAAAACCCAAGTAAAACGTCCTTGGGTGCAAAAAAAGACATGTAACGTCAGAAGGAGCTACAGAAAGCGTGGTGGGCAAAGGAACGGATTAACAACACGCCGGGAAAGCAGCAGATCGTTTTAACAGCGCAGCGGAGGTGTTTCAAGCAGGAGAAATGAAGAGGTCGCAGCACTGCATCAACGGGCTCGTCCTGCAGGCTGGCGTACGAGGGCAGAGCTTCAAAACCAGCAAAAGGCACCATTTCTGCAGAACAAGACGTTAACTCACGATGATAAAGATGGAAAAAAAAACAAACCCTAACCCAACAAAACACACACCTGGAGTGGAACAGAAGTTGCAGAACCGAGAATAACTTTCTGAATAACACTTGGAAAACCGAATCCAAAGCAGGCTTTTGCTATCTTCTGCTGCCCTGAAGAACCTGAGAGGAAACCCTCGCCTCATTAAACTGGTATTTCAGTGCATTCAGCGCGAGAGCACCGTGACCAGAGAGGCTGGTCTGCGCCCGTCTGGCGGCAGCTCAGCTCTGAAAACCGGCACCACGGGAGCCAGCGCATTGCCCCAGGTGCCCCCTTTAACCGAGAAAGCTGAGAACCGAGTCAGAGGCCACCAGGAACCGCCAGAGCTGGAGGTGGTTTAGTTTGATTTTTGCCTTGTTGTTTCTTTTTTTTTTTTTTTTTACTACCGAAGCAGCATTCGACATTATGTTCTGTTTCACAGGATTAAAGATGGCAAAGTGCTAAATTAAAAACGAGTCTGCAACACCAGGATGCCTGGTTTGGCACACGTTACAGAGAAGCAATGAGAACACCTGCCAATAATTTCTGAAAAACCCCAGTTTCTGTATCAACATGGTTCAACAGGTGCCTGGGAGGACACAGTAATTGTTAACATGAGCATTTTCTAATTAACCAAAATGTTAATTCCTTGACATGTCTTGTTCATACTGCCAAAAACGATGCAAAACTCTCTAAAAAGTAAAACGAACAAAAAATGTGCTAACTCAAAAAAACCCCACCACCACCCACCCTCCCCCCTCTTCCTGAGAAGTTCTTATACCAATTCATGAGTGTTTTCAGATAAATATAGGCAGTGGCTTCATAATATAAAACACTGCATGGAATGAAGATTCTGAGCTTTTCAAGGGAAAACATCAGTTATATATGCTTGGAGAAAACACGCTTGCAATTTCCGACAAAAAAAATCTTAGCACTCCAGAAAATGAATCAATATTGTCAATATTTCTGCAAATAAAGCATTTCATGATAGTGTGCTGCACTTTTAAAGCTTATTCTTTGGCAAAATATTAGGAATCTAAATATCATTTGCCCCATACACATACCTGTAACACAAGATACTTATACACGCATATTTTAGAGAGAGACAGAGGCCAATTAACTCCTATGTTGCCAATTTTGTCCAGACACTAAAGAAAAAAATACCAGTTTTACTGAAATAGGTATCAATGGGAACATTATTATGGATAAAGTTAATCCTGCATTAATATGCTTCTCCAGTCCACATCCTCGGATAATTTTTGAGAGGCAGAGCTGAAAAGAAGCCTCTGATTTTAGCTTTAACCACCTAGCACCAGGGAGTGAAAATTAAGTAGTAAAATTATTGAGGTACTAGAAGAATGTTGACAGTGAAAACGTTTTTCCTGTGAAAACCAAAACCACCCTGCTACACTACAGGTCTTCTTCAGCACACAAAACCTGGAAATTAAGTGGTCCTGGGAAATTTTGTCTTTTTTACTGACATGTAAAAGTCACAGGAGTGAAACCTGCACCACCAGGACTACGGCAAGGCTAGAGCTGATCTAAGTTACCAGAGTGTGTATGTTAAAAAAAAAAAAAAAAGGATTTTAGTAACTGGAAAAATTGCTAAGTGTCTTCATAAAAGACGACTACATTCATGGAATCGTTAGGTTGGAATAGAGCTCTGAGATCATCACGTCCAACCACTGGCCTAATACCACCAAGCCCACTAAACCATGTCCCAAAGGGCCACATCTACACGTTTTTTGAGCACCTCCAGGGACGGTGACTCCACCACTTCCCTGGGCAGCCTGTGCCAATCTCTAACCACTCTTTCAGTGGAGAAATTCTTCCTAATGTCCAACCTAAACCTGCCCTGGCCCAACTGGAGGCCATTTCCTCTCATCCTATCGCTTGTTACTTCAAATTTAAACATTTGTTTTCTGTTGACTTTCATTATATTCAGACCAGACGAGTAGGTCAGTCACCAATCCCTCTTTTGTCGGTATCTCAGATGAGTCTCGTTTTGAATGTCATAGAATCACAGAACAGTTTGGGCTGGAAGGGACCTTCAAGACCATCCAATTCCACCCCCCTGCCCTGGGCAGGGACACCTCCCACTAGACCGGGTTGCTCGAAGCTCCATCCAGCCTGGCCTTGGCAACCCCATCCAAGGTCCAGGCAACCCTACAAAACAGGATTGTTTCCAACTCAGAAGTGATTGATTTTAGAGACAAAACACAAAACGAGCCTCCCTCCCCAATACATGCAAAGGTATGTTTTGTATTACCTGGTATTTCAATATTTGGCACGATATGCAGCGTCCGTGAGTGTATTATTTTTCCTACTCTGCTTGTAATACATGTAAAGAAATAAAGGTCGTCTTTCTACTCTTCCCTATCAGCTGAAAAACTACATTAAGTCATTAGAGATTTGTAACACGCCCCACAA
The DNA here is from genome assembly GCF_034619465.1 of Leptosomus discolor. NCBI lineage: Eukaryota > Metazoa > Chordata > Aves > Leptosomiformes > Leptosomidae > Leptosomus > Leptosomus discolor. Next base: position 1,513,630 of record NC_141395.1, read on the forward strand.
GGGATACCGCCAGGAAAAAAATGCTCTAAGGCGGCGCTGGCTGGCTGGCAATGATCTGCCAACCCACTCTTTCCGCTCCATTTTATTACAAATTTAATAAAATGTTCTTTGCAAATATCAGTGCTATAAATGACACAAAAGATAAAACACGAATTTGATCTGTCGGGATTCGTGTATGTTAATTACAGGGAGCACTTCTGCGCCTGTTGATCTACGAATGTCATCTTTCTCCTTAAAAAAACCCAAGGATATACACAAAAGAGGGATCACACTGGGGAAGAAAGGGTTTAAGCTTCCTTTTCACTGCAGCTTCAGGTTAGGGCAGTAATAGCAAGTCAGCTACAAGACAGGAAAACCCAAATTCTCACCCCTCCTCTCACAAGAACTCTTGAATTAAATTCAAGCCAGACGACCCCCAAAGTTCCATCAAGCAACACTAACTCTCAAGGCGGCTGCTGGTTTTGATAACGCGGTATTCGGCGAAACACCGAGGTGCTGCAAGTCCTGCCCTTCCTTCCTACCAACGCCCCGCACGGGAAAGCCCCCGCGGTGCCTTGGGCCACGGGGAAGGGGCTGGTCCGCAGGCGATGGGCACCAGCGAGGGGAAGCGGGGGTAACCCCTTCTTTCAGTCGGAGTTTAGTAACGCCAGTCAAGTGTTCTGTGAGCCAAGACAGGCCCCGGTAGAGCAGAGCTCCGCTGCAGGAGCCTCCCGCGCCGCTCCTCCTGTTTCGGGCGGAGAGAGGGGCCGATGGGCACCACGGGGACCTCCTGGTGCTTCGGAGTGGCCCAAGCACAGCGTTGGGGCTCAGGACCGCCACCGGTCTGCTCTCTGAACCCCTTCACTTCCACTGTTAATAGACACGAAGCCCATCTCTGCAGCTCGACGTGTTCACATCCAAACCCAAATCATCGCCTTGCAGTCTACCTTGCACAAACCACCCCAGCTCGCCGCTCGCCCGCCAGTGACTGCTGACCCTCCTCCGGACGCATCTGCAAGGGGACGGAGCGCGCCTGGCAGAGCAGCAGCTCCGTGAGAGAAGAGCTGGCTGCTGACCGGCAGCAACGCAACCCTCCCGTGACCAGCACCCCGAACCGCCGGCCGTAACCATAGCTTTCATCACTCAGAATAACAACAACGAATTCCAGCAGAGCAACACCAACCAGACACGGGATCAGGGCGAATATTCTAAAATAAATAAGACTGTTCAACTGTTCACTTTTGTCCCATTTTGGCCTTAGTCACCCAGTCCTTTTGGTGACTTCACCCTCAAGTGGCGTTTGAAGAGCATGACTCATTTTTACACTGCTTAATTTGTTTTAATTGAGTAATTACATTGCCTGGGCGAACCTGACCAGCCAACCAAGGACTGAGGGCTGAATACCAGCATTGCAAACGCACTTCTTTTCCAAAAAACCACTCGGGACACGCTTCAGGGCTTTTGCTTCTACCAGCCAGCAACCTCATTCAGGGAAGTGCTGCAGCACGTGGGCCCAGGAGAGGTGGCTTGGATCACCCAGGGGGAGCAGGGACGGGGGCAGCGCGACCCCCGGGACTCACCATCAGCAACCCCGCCGGCCTCACCTCCCCCCCCCTGCCGCCGCCGCAGCACCCTGCTCCGCACGGCACGGGCAGCCTCACCGCTAACCCCCGGGCTGGGCACGGCTCTTCATCCCAGACACCTCCTCACCTTCTTGTGCGAAAAATGGCTGTGTCGATAGACAGGCACGTGCAGTTTTTACCCGAAAAGTTAAGAACAGTGACTAACACTGCTTTTATTCGATGCTTTTGGGTTTGTTTTCTTTTCTCCAGAGAAGCTCTACACGCGAGCCCTACCAACAGGACTCAGCTTTTCAACGTCAGTGTCTCAAATAGAAGACACTTTCTTCAGCTGCAGAGAAGCAACAGAAGAAAGGGTTGGGTGGGTTTTGATTCAGGAAGCCACAGCTCGGCTGCCCCCACCCTGCTCCTCCTCCTCCTCCTCCAGGCACCGCAGCACGGCCCGCACGAGCGGAGTTACGCCTATGGGGGCCGCAGAACGTCCCCGGCGCTGCAGGGCGCCCTCCACGACTGCACACCCACCCGGCCCGGGGCAGAACTGATGAGACCCACCGACCACGAGACATTCCATCCCTCGCCCACGGCGCGTTCAGCTGAACTTGGCTCATCCAGGAACGAAGACGGGACCTGTGGGAACTACGATGCTGAAAAAAAGTCAAATTTGATTTTGTCCCTGCTTTCTTTTTCTTCTTCTTTTCCTTTTTCCCTTGTTTATCCCCAGCACACTCATTTCCCACCCCTGGCAGACGAAGGGAGGACCAGCCCCACGCAGCAGCACGGTGCTTCGCTCCCGTGGAAACCCCTCCTCGCTCCGGGCGAGCGCCTTCCTGCCCGGCTCAGCGCGGAGCTCGGGCGCCACGCAGGTGCCCCAGGGCGGCCACTTCTTTCGGAATTAGTGCCCTTGCAGCTCTGGCAGTCCTCTAGCACGAAAATGCTAAATAGGTAAGGGAGGAGTGAAAGTGTTTATCAAGAGCTCTTACTTCCTAAATTGACAGGGTCATTATCAACCTAATTATATAATTACACTTGAAAGGAGGCTTGCACATCATTTGCTGAGTAAATCTAAGTTAAGCACAAGCACTTATCTTGTAATCCCAAATTAAAACTATAAAGTACTATATTTAAATTCTCAATAACGCTTCAAATAAAGTGCTCGAAAAATAACGTTAACTTTGCCTTTTAGCCTTACTTTAGCAGACTAGGTAGGACATGGGAATTGAATACTAACTGATTATTAAGGAGCTAAAGTGGTTTAGCAACGCGCTAAGTGTACAGAGAAACTGAGCTATCACATGCATTATCTTTTCCAGCTGACTGTGCAAATGCAGGCCTATTCTGAGCATGTAATTATTTCCATTCAGTGATTAGATACAGTATTTTAATGCATAAATTGACGTAACTGCCTACATTTAGGAATATACAGGCGAAGTGGAACGAGATAAGCTGAAACAACTTGAAAGAGAAGTGAATAAGGCCGTTGGGAACAGCATGCCGGGTGACTGGAACAGCCGGAGAAGGTCCACGCGTGCAAACCCGTCTGGGTATGCACACACGTGTTCACGTGTGTTGGGAAGAACAAAACAAGGTGCGTGGTTTTGCACGCGAGAGAGAAAGGTGATGGTTTAACAGCAAAGAACAACCTGGAGCAAAACCCTGCACTGTTGATTTACACCAATTACACTGGCAATTTATTGGATAACAGTGAAAGTAACAGAGCTCACCGCTAAATATACTGAGAGCAGTTACCATTAAGCTGTTTGTTTTATTAGAGACGCCGATAAAAGACCGATCCAGGGGGGAAGAGGGAGAATCGCTGAGAGCAAATGCCGATGCAGCACTTGGCTTGGCAGCTCGGCCTGGCGCTGGGCACGCTCTGCCTCGCAGGGCCGAGGTTGGCCGAGCCCCCCCGGGTACCCCGCGCTCCCAGGGAGGCGGGGAAGAGCACTGCCTGCTGTCAGAGAAGCGCAGGGTTTGTGCTGATGGAGGAGGAAAGTCTCCTCTGCCGGCGCCCCTGCCACCCGTCCCAACAGGGGCAACACGCCGCAGCTCCGCCGTCCGTCAGGACAGACCCATGTACTTCTTTTCCTAAGAAAAGGGCTTCCTTTAACGCCCTTTGAAGTGTATCCAGCACTTCTGGGATTTTTTTTTTTTCTTAAAACTCTCCGGAATTATTTGGCTCTCAGTTTCAGGCTGTAATCACGCTGCAGACTCTTCGTTAGGCTCCTGCCAAGAACAATTCCAAACTCCCTTCTCAAATGCAGCATTTACACCAAACCAAAAAATGCAGTATTTACACCAAACCAAGAAGGTAAGCGTTCCTCACTACAATTGTATTTCATGATCTTACTCCCGTTTCCCCAACTCATCCCAGCCTCAGCAAACAGAGCTTGCACAGCCCCAGTGCCCGGCTCCAGACAGCGAGCAAAGCCACTCTGCGCTCCAGAACACACAGAGACAATAAAGCTGCACTGTCCTCCCACACACCGATGCACATACTCCACAGACAGAGTATTTTTCTACAAGAATTGCTCCTCCTCCTCTCACCATATGACAAATTAAACCTGGTCTCCAACTCAAAGTATTTTGCACAGAAAGTAATCGGTATGGCTTCGTCTTTTTTTTTTTTTTTTTTTTTTTAACCTAGCTTGGATATGTCAAAACTTCTGGTTGCTAACTGATCTGAGCTCATGGCACAGCAAACAGGCAACACGCAGGATGGCCAACTTCAAGGGTAGGAGAAACAAAGGATTTTATTCTTACGCACACACAGCTTCTGCAAAGACAAGAGAAGGCATCAACTTGAAATACGCCCAAGACCACCAAAAATTTCAGATGGGCTCTTCTTCAGCGGCGTTCTATTTTTACAAGCAGACAGCCTCAAGAAAGCAATTCACAACTTGATCCATCAAGACTTTTACCTTGAAATACAATTACTAGGCGCGCACCCTAATTACGCCGAGAGATACAACGAACACAACGGCACTGCCGACAACCGCTGGTTCCTCTTTCTCTCGGGACATGGGCTAAGAAATCAAATTAATCAGGTCACAGAGGAGAGCTGGGCAGATGAGTGCGTGCTGATAGATAATAGCTTCAGAGACCTAATTACTAAAACGCAACTCTCTGTTCTCTAACAGAATTATCTAGAGATCTGTATTTTTCAGATTAATCGACTAAGAGAAATGCGTGCCAGACAAAAGGACAAAAAAGCAGTTTAATAATACAGGGAAACAATTCCCGACATTTAGAAACGACCTATTAAAAAGATCTACTATTTTCTATGCATTTTTATTACGACTTTTTTAGTTAAAATGTTATCATTAACTTTATTTTTCAAAACCTCTAAGTATCTTTCTCCTCCATTTGGTTCTTAATCCTGAGGAACATCTTCATTGCATTTTAATTGTCAATTAATATAGCATATTCATGAGTAACTTCAAAAAAGATCAGAAAATATAAAGGAGACGTATAGTGAAATTCTCTCCAGTGACTGAAACAGCAACAGACATTAAGTTTTGAATTAAATACACCTTGTCCTGCCAACATCCCTGCTCCTGACCTAGTTTCACCTTTCTATTCAGTAACATTTTGTTCACAGGTTCTCTACTTGAATTTTGTGCAAATTTGCAAACTGTGTAAAGGAGAGTACATTTAGCAGCACCGAATTTCTGCTGATTTGTGCTCATTTCAGAAGTAAACCGCAGTTTTGTTCACAGACAGACCAGTCATAACTTAGCAATAAATACAAGAAGTGCATTGGCACTTCGCCCTAACTTTTCTAATAAAAAGGAAAGTTTTCATTAATAATTGTCATAACAAAAACCGAATCATTTTATCCTGCATTGGCTCCACAGCTCTACCCGTAACTAACAAGTGCACAGAAACGATCCATAAATCATTAACTTGCACCCCTGCCCGCAGAGCCGCGGTTCAGAGCGGCTGAAGCTGAGCCACCAAGACCAGCTGCACCTCTTTTCCGTGCCCTCCGCACGCCAAAAGCTCTCGGGGGCCGTTTGCCATCGCTGGGCTAACGCGTTCGGAGGCGGGATGCCCGTCCCACCGGGGTGCTCATCCCCGCTAGCCAAAGGCACGCTCCGACCGGGATGCCCTGGGGGTGCCGAGGGAATGTTCCCCCCCACAGCCCTGCCCCTAGAGCTGAAACTCTTTTTAAATTGTCTTACGTCTTCCCATCTTTTCGGATGAAGACTGTCTTTTCCGAGCCACCTCGGCATCACACTGCTATAAAAGAAAGGGCAAAAGGACCCCAGCCCTGTGCCGACCCTGGGGAAATTTTGATCGGGAAATTGATAAATGTCCTCTCTGGGTGGCAGGAGGAAAACGATGGCTCCGCTAGCGGGTCTTCCTTCCCGAAGGAATCGCTGTGGAAAGCGGTATTTGCCATGCACGGTATCCCACCGGCTGCCAGACTGCTGAGAAATGGTTCGTTAAAGATAGCTTTGCATTTGTATCTGTGCTTCAGAGCCTAAATTAAAATGGCCTACGGCAAGAATTGGTCTTTTTGATGGAAGAAGGGATGTCTTCTCACCGTGGAAACCAGCTGATGAAGCGCAGGCTAGAAAGCCCAATATTGGACACCCAAGTTAAAAAACACCGCTGATAAAATCCTCCCCCGCTGAAACTTAGGGAATTGTAAAGGCAGCCACAAAACTGGTGATCCAAAGTGATCTCAGAAGCTCCTCTCTCATACAACAGGGAATAATCGGCAGTCCTGTCCAAGATGCACGAGCTCCTTTAACCTCCTGCGTGGCAGGTGCTCCTCCAGACAGAGCTTCGCAGCGGCTTCGGCCACCAAAACCATCCGCCTGTTTCCAAACCTCAAACTGGGCATTTTCTGCCCAGCTGAACCGCACGATACCGGCCAGTCCAGAAGATGACATGTCAGCATTCACCGCTCCTCTAAACCCAGAGGACAACCACCCGCCCACCCCCCCACCCAGCAGCCTGACACAAGGCGGCCCCACCAAATAACGCCCTGCGACGGCAGCGCCGCACATTCAGCTCCGGGCTGGAACCAGCAGCAGCAAGGACGCAGGTCTTGATTTACACCACGCAACGCGCTCCTCGTCACCCGCCTTCAGAGCCAAACCTCAGATGTAAAACACTTTGAGGTGCCGGGGTACGACTTCATCGCTCAACCTACAAGGCGCTCCACAATGGGCGCGCCCCGGCAGATGGAAACAGGTATTGCCCGTTGCCGCTTCCCTGAGCTTTGTTTCCTTTTAATCGGGTGGTTCCAAATTAATCTACTGCATTGGAGGTCGGACACATCGAACCGGCGAAGCAGCAGAGCAGGGGAAGTCCGTAGTGAGAGGGTTGCTCCAGCTTTTGCAGATGCGCTGGAGAAACAGCCAAGCTGGTCAAAGGCAGGCTTAAATCCAGTATGATTTTTGACACCCTTTTAATTTTAATTTCTACACCTGAGCTTAACCTTTTGCTCAGCACTGAATTCCTCATGCCCTCAAGTCAGAACACCTCAGCAGAGATTCTGTGGAGACCAAGAGTAACAGGAATCAAGGCCTATTGGAGGAGTCCTGCTGAACCAAACGGACCCTCGCTTAGAAGATCTCAAAACAAAAAGAAAAGCAATGGAAGAGAGAAAAAAAAAAAGTTCTGATCCAGGATTTGGAGTGTTGCATTTAGGAACCTGAAAATTAAAACGTGTCCAATTTGTGAGTGTTTTTTAACTGAACCATTAACACATTTTAGAAAACGTACGCAGCAGCAACTTCATCTGGCACTTGCTGAAAGCGGGACTTTTAAATTTTTCTACCGTGCATGTCGCTATTCTAGTGGCATTTAAATCCATTTTGCTAATATCTCATTTAAAACGTACTGTCTTGTAAATAGCCCTTACCATGGCATTTTTAGAGCCTCGGCTCACCTAAATGCTTTACAGCAACTAACTCCCAACCAGCGCAGAAAAACTTGCTGTCAGGGCAGAACAGAACACAAGAGCACAGAGCGCACCACATTCATCACGCAGGCTACGGGGCGAGCACCCATTGTTAGCAGCTGCATGCCTCGCGCTCCTAAGAAAGCACGCTGCCAGGGTAAGTTATTAGAAATGCATTTAGCTCAGCAAAAATGAAATGTGAACATGGTATTATGAGCCTGCACAAGAAGAGAACTTAATAAGGGAGAACTGCATTAAAGAATGGCTAATCCCATGCGATATATTTAGGGTTTGAACTCGACTGCATCCTACGTAGCTTCTGAATCCACTTTTACATCGTACCAGACATCCATTTGTCAGCATCAGATTTACGTTTTCCATTTTTTTCCCCTCCCTCTTGCAGAAGAGCAGAAATCAATTATGCTGGAAACAGCCAGCCAAATGGTCAGTCACACGCCCTATTCCTTCAGCTTTCATTGGGGAGATACAATCACAAAGGGACACAACCCCGCCGACGTCACGCAAAGTTCGGTTCCCATACTTAAGAGGACCCTGCCAACGTGGCGGTTTTCCACTCACGGAACGCTGATCCCCGGCGTTTTGTTCAATGCAGAACAAGTGAGATCCGCAGGGCACTTCCCTGAGGGGTGGCACGTGACGGCTGTACCGTCAGCCCCAGGAGGGACGGCAAACACCAGCAGCGGTGACAGCAGAGCCGCTCCTCCAGACCAAGGCAGCAGCTCAGCCTCGCGGTGACTCAGAAGAAACACCGACTGCAGAGGACAAACAGCATCTGAAGAGACCGATGGCTCCTGGAGACCCTGCTCTGCCCCCCAGGAACCCCACTGCCTCCCGAATGGAACATGGGCTGGAGAGGGTGGGTGGTTGGACTTGGTGATCTTAGAGGTCCTTTCCAACCTAACGATTCTAGGTGTTCCCCTCGCTGGCTAGTTTGGCTCTTGTGACCAGTCCTGAGAGCAGGAACATTTAGTCATCTTCCACGGTTTCACCCCTCCTACCAGACCAAGAAACCTTTCCTCATGGGCTGCTCCCTAGAGAGAACAGACTTACTTTTCCTTGAGGAGACCAGACGTTCCTCCTTAGACGTTCTACTCTCAGCCCTGTTGCCAGAGCACCACGAGAAGATGCACACAAGATGGTGTTTTGAAAGGACAGAGGAAACCTGCCTGCACCTCTCTCTGTTATGATGCAAAGGCCCTTCCTCCGAGCGGGAGGCAGAGCCCTGCGAAGGCTTCCCAAAAAAGCTCGGTGCCAACCCAAACCTCTGACCGATGGGGATTCATCAGCCTGCTGCCATTTTTTTGGTTAAGATTTGTTTCATGCTTGTTATCTTTGGGTTCCACACACATTCATACACGTCTGTATTTCACGTATATCTAAGGTATAGATATAGAAATACCCTTTTTACACCATTAGCAGGGCACTGCACATATGCACAGATTTTTTTTATGGTGCTTTAAACATTTTGGCTTGCTAAGGGTTTTCCAGGGCAGACTCAGAATATTCTACGAGCACATACTGCGACAGCCACAGGACGCACGCCATAACCCACGCAGAAACCGAGAGTCTTCCAGCTTCCCAGCTCCTGATTACGTGTTGGCACCTGATGATTGACTGAGACACCCTGAACCCCTGGAAAAATCAAAGCACCGAAAAGCCAGTCTGCAGCCGGAATGAGCGGAGGCCTAACAACAGCAAATTGTGCTGGAGATGAAACACAAAACTCATCCAGATAATCATATGGTCTGGGGGTTACTTCTTTGTGACAGAGACAATATAAACTGATTCGGTTGCCACAGAATTTAAATTAGAAAAAAGTTTAAAGATGGAAACCCGAGAAGATTACCCCAGAGCACACAATGAAATAGTAATAATAGCTTACGTACTCTATGGCTACTCTCTACCACAGACATTAAGCAACAATTTATAAATACTATGAAAAATAACTGGCTTTCATAGGCGAGACATTGTATGTTCTGGCTTTTGAACGGAAGCAATTCAGTTTTTATTAACTGTATAATTTTGAGGTATCAGTAAAACTGGAGTAAAAAAACCCACCCAGAGTAGTTTTCTGGTTTACATACAAATCTTTAGAAGAAAAACAAAGTTATAAAGTACATTAACCTTATTTTCTCATTTATTTCTGCCAAATAAAATGAAATAAAACTACTGGTCCCGATTTGGGCAAAGAAAAGGCTTAGCTCGAAACGCCTGCTTTAAGAGGTTGGCTGTGCCCAAAGGCCTACTTGAAATACAGGTGCAAAACAATCTTTACCAGAAAGCCACGCTCTTTTTTTCCTGATCATGGCCACTAATGAAAGCTTTTGATTCTTGTTTGTTCAGGGGAAAAAAAAAAAGTGACCCAGAGCACCTCTGCTGTCCCTCCAGTTGGCACCTTCTGAAGGGACCTTCAGGGATCACAGGGACAATCTGGCCAAAGTCTGCACTTCTTAGACTAAACGGGTCCAAGACCTTTCCTCCTCGGCTGCAAGCTAATATTAGGAGAATAACGTTCTGGAAAAAAAAACCTGACGATCTTCGGGAGAGGAGAAGCCTTAACTGGCATTTTTACCTTGGGAACAGAATATAGGAGGGTTTGACATGTGGAAAGGACATTCCCTTGAATCCTGAAAGCGCTTTTGCCATTAGGTCTCAGCTTTTAGCACACATACGTGCACACATGTCTACACGTGACTTATTTACACTTCCCTTTTTTTCTTCAGGCAGCTTTACAGACCATAATATGATCAGAAAATAATTCCTTACCTGGAGATATTATATAGAAGAAGTCCTTAAACTCATCCATCCAGACCTCTGCCAGTCTCCGGTTGTTCTTGTTGATGACGTGCCCCGTGCCACCCGGGAAGGTGTAAGGTGTGGCCTTTCGGAAGACGTGGCCAACGTGCGAGCAGGTGACGATCTCCAGGGAGCCGCCGCACTGCCAAATCTGGAACGAGAACCCCAGGAAGCGTTGGCTACAGCCAGGCCAACCCACGCCGAGTCCATGGCGGGAGGGGCTCTGGCAGCCACGACAGCGGCTGCCTCCTGATACATCTCCCCTGTCACCACTCAACGGGGAACGTCAAGCAGAAGCTTAAGGGGAGCAGCAGGGGCAGGACTGAACAGCGATGGAAGGCACAGACTGGGACTGCAACGGGACGGTTGTGCGAACGGCTCACGGGGCTCTGTGTCCCCACAGCATGAACACGCACAAACCACTGTCTCAGAAAGGGGTCACCCTACGAGGGGATAAGTGTCAGGTGTGGAGGTTATCTCTGTATTTGAGATTTTATAACATTTAAAGAAATAGAGAAAAACTTTTACTTTTAAAAATATATATATATGCACATCTACTCTTCAAGCAGAATCATGTTCACGACCACCACGAGCAAAGGCACAGCAGATCTTGGTATCACAGCCAGCCTCAGAAAGCAGCAAGCACAGGTACTCTGAACACCACAGAGCCACGGAAGTGAAACACAGATGCAAAATGTCTGTTCTCTGGTTCATACGCTGGGGAGTGCCACCATCAAAGAGAACAACAAAAAAAAAGTTATAGATCAAAAAGAGAATTTGATGAACTTCGAGATGCAGACTGTCCCTTTCCACTACTGGAGCCAAAATCTAGACCCTTGAGTAAGCTCGGTGCCTGCAATAGGACTGCACAAGTATGAACAATCATATAATCCTGGACTTTGATGCCCTGTTGTTAAATGAAGTAACATATTTTCTGTCAGATCACTGGAGTCTTGGTATGATAGACATCAGTTCATGGACTAACCATCATCAGTTCATGGATTAACCATCTTTCTAGGCTCTGTAAAGAACTAGAGAAGAAACTAAAGACGGCTGAAGGTCCAAGTTTGCAGAACTGGAGGCATAACCTAGGCAGCCGGGTGACCGACGGGGGCAGAGCAAGATTTCCATCGGATGCTTGCAGGGTTACAAAGCTTCGCTGTTCTGCCAGACCACATCGATCCTGTGGGATCCACCCTTCACTAAGGTTCACTGACATTTTTGGCAACAACAAAGGGACCACCAACCGCCCAGCTCCTTATTTAGGCTCGTCCCACCCTTTGCTTTAGTCTCCTCCTAAGCTGCCAGCAGGACTAGGATTTACAATACCTCCTGGTAATAAAACACAGAATTTAAGAGCCACTGGGTGTTTTAGACAGAAACAGTCTTGTAATTAGGGCTCCTTGACACAGACAAAAGTTACCATAGCAACTTAATGCAGCTTTTATTTAATTAGGGCTAAATCCTTTTATATAATTCCATCAGCACGCCAAGCGACGTACCCTGTCGGGAGAAGCAATGACAACATCGCAACATTCTTGTGTTTAACAGCTCAAAGACAACCGGTCGGCTCAGGTGAACCTTGAGGCTGACGGACGCCAAGGAGCACGGGCCGGGACCGAAAGCAGCCCCCACACAAAGTGAAACAGCCCCTCCTGGGACGTTTACCAAGCGCCCTGGGAGTAACTCACCGGACAGGGGGCAGGAGCGAGCACGTGCGATTAATGAGCGCACCCACGGTCCCTGCATGCCCCCCGCCCTGGGCTGCTCCTGCTCCCCCCCTCCCACTACTCTCCCACGCTACCATTTTTGACAATTTGTGTTCCTGCACGCTCCTTAAAGCGCATTTTCAGCCGCCCTTGGTACAGCCTGCTGTCTAACACAGCTGTCACAGGCATGCACCCTGCTCAAAAGAAAAGGACTTTTATCCTTTGGTAAAAAACCCAAACAAATCAACCTTCCTGAATATCCCCTGGTAAAACAAATACTTTCCTCAGGTTCATAGAATGGTGAAGGACTGTGGGATTCCAGAGCTCCGTTCACCACACAGACGGGACATGGGAACACATTCAGTCACTCGTCATTGCAGCTCTGGGGAACCCCAGAGCTGTCCCTGACCCCTGGCTGTTGAAGAGCTCTTTGTAGACGACACCTCAGGTGTTCAAGACCTGCCGGCAGCTCTTTACCCACACTGGTGACTGCTCCATGTAATACTCCAAGAGGTTTTTTTGAGAGAAACATTGCCATTAAATTTCATTGCAGCCCTTTCCATTGTAACATTCAATATATTTTTTAATCCAGCAAAACTTCCAGGGATAGAATTTACCTGATCCTACAGCCTGGGAACCTGACATGTCAATGAACTGTATCTTTTCTCCAACATGCCTAGATTTTTCTGAGCAGACCAACGATGTTCGGAATTATTGCTTTACTACAGTCCTCCTGGTCATCTTGCTTCTCTCTTCCCAGAAAAAGACCCACAACCGGAGGCAGTGTCTCACCCCAGACTGCCACGGGGAGACTTTCTGCCCACCCAAACCTGCCCTCGGCAAACCTCCACTGTGCTGAGCACCCGCTTTACTGACCTCCCACCCACTGGAACAGGCAATAAAGGCCCCGACAGTGACTAAATGCACCGAGGGACTGAAGACAGCCAGACTGCAAATATTCTGATACAGATCGATGGATCTCATCTAAAAAAAAAAATTTAACTCCAATTTTCACACTGAATTATTCATAAACCAGTTATTGTCACATCATCATTTTTAAGGCTGAAGGTGTCTTCCTTCCCTTCTCTGAAGCTTAACCCCTCTCCTTCCACCTGAATGATTTCCCCAAAATCAGATATTCTTCCAACCACGGTACTTCAGTTCTCTCTCTGCATCTTCCAAGCCAGCACATTCCAGGAGTTTATTCTCCACCTTTCATGAAAAGTTATTTAGTGAAAAAAACCCAACACCCAGCTGCAACTTTACACTTAAGAAACTAACGACGACCTGTCCCCAGCCCGGCATCTCGTCCTTCAGCACCACCCATTTGCCCACCCGCCAGCTCCTATCGATCTCCGCCGGCTCCTGACTCAGGAGGGAACTTCCAGGGTGCCCCTTACCGACGTGTTCTGGTGAAGACCAGACCAGCAGATCCGCTGCATCTCCTTGGGCTGGAAAACAGGCTGTCCAATCCAGCACGTGATAATTTACCTTCCACAAGCCCATCTGAGACTGACCCATTTGCTGTTTATCTTTTTCCTTACAAATATTAATTCTTTCAAAATTCGTGGTAGGACACTGCGCGCCATGGAATTAAATACAAGGCTTGTGTTTGCCCACATAATTTATCCCTTTTTAAGCACAGGCATTAATTATTTGGAACTACCTTTGATTTCACAGACGTTTTAAAAGCATTCTTGTGTAGAACAAGTGCATTAAACTCCGTCTGATCTCTGTGCAGCCCACTGTCAGGATTTTTTTCCCTCTTCCATCATTTTTGAACACTAAGTCATAGAACCACAGAACAGTTTGGGCTGGAAGGGACCTTAAAGACCACCCAGTTCCAACCCCCTGCCCTGGGCAGGGACACCTCCCCCCCAGACCAGGCTGCTCCAGGTAAGCTGCTTCTGCAGTTAACCCCTATAAAGGGGAGTTTTATGGACAATGCTTACTGGTTACACCTCATGCTCGGGGGTATCATTCCCTTTTATGACAAAATATGTAAAACTAACTCCAAATGAGAAATAAGTCTCTAAAGTTTGGAGTAAAATAAAACTAAAATCTCATGTTACAGAGATATAAACGCTGACAGCAAATGTTTTACGTGTTAAGAATTCCATTTACTCCATTTTAGAAAATACGTTTCTTCACATAAAGGGGTGCTTTTGGTCCACGTGTGTGTTTACTGATGAAGGTGTTCGACTAAACATCACCCATGTACATGCACAGATCAAAGCTATAGTAAAAAAAAAATCCCCAAAGATTACTGCAAACACGAAGGTAACACGTAAGCACCGTTATGGCAAATGAGTTTAACTTGTTTGTTGCTATGCAGTGATGCGCAAGGAGGTTTTGGGTTTTTTCCCTATTTATTCACAGAATCTCTGTGAATAAATAGGGAAAAAAAAGAAATCCTGAAAATTCTCAACACCAAAGATCTCTAATGAAATCAACTGAACTGGTGTATCTTGAATGCTTTCCCTATAGAAACATAAGAATCCTGACATACAGAAAAATTAATGCAGTCCAAAGAAAGGGAGAAGCGTTGCATGCTTTAAATGCAAGCACACAAACACATTTTGAGCACAATTTGTGAGCAAACTGCACTCCTAAAATTAGTTCATATAGTCAAACAGCTAAGGAGAAGTACAGAGGGACATTTTCAGTCTGTTTGCCAGGTGACTCCGGATTGATACACCCCAAATTCCACTCGCCAACGTGCAAAATTCACTTCGGTGTCACCGGGTACTTCTGAAAGTCATCTCAGGCGCACCCACAACCCTTCCAGCCTCGCCAGGAGCTACGTGCTGCTGCGCCCCCGGCCACCCAAGTCACCGCTTCTGCTGAAACCGTCGACCTGAAGGTGTCTAAAGGCTCCCTCACACCCACCGCGCGGCAGCAGAAAGCCGAGACCTCCCGAGCGCTCGGGCTGCAGAGGTGCTCGTGGTAACCCTTGGTGCGGATCCGGGGAAGCTCCACCTCAGCACGGCCACCAGCGGCCTCGGCGGGGCTCGCCTGCAGGCCGCAGCGAGGGGGCTGCGGTTTGGCCGTCCCCGCTTCCGCGCACCCAGACCCTCCCGTTTGCCGGGCTCTATCGAGTGTTTCTGAGGACGGGATTCTACACCAAGTTACAGGTGGACTGAACATCGTTGCTCCTCACTCATTTTCTACAGGAATTCCTACAACAGCCAAACCCAGAAATCCCAGAGACCAGGAACAACGTGTCACCAGCGCTTAGGAAACACACACGGAAACATCTGCACGCCCGCTCTGCGCTTCGGACAGCTGCCAGCAAGCCACGAGTAAACAGCATCTTATTCCTGTTACAGCAGGAATTGTTTTCGCTGGCCTTGCTTTGGCCTACTTGGATTATTCTAAGGAATAATCTTTTTTTTTTCCTGATGGACAGATTATTTTTAATACTCTTTCCAAAGCTGTATGAGCTCCTTTCTGACTACCCAGTTTTCAGGGCATTCTCTGCCTGGGAAAAAACACTTACAGAATTTAATAGAAAATTAAAAATGTTTAAGGAATTCTATAGATAAAAAAAATGTTAAATATCTAAGGATAAATGAGGTTTCCCTTTACCAGAGTAGACTCTCCCAGCCGTAAGCGATTCCCACCAGGATGGCTTCCCCGCCCCAGCGGCCGTTATTTAAAGACACCCCCCAACCGGCACCGCTCAGCGGCGCGGCTCGAAGACCGAGCACCGGCTCAGCCAGAAGGCAGGCGGTGGGACAGAGGGACCGGGACGGCCGCGCCGCCAGGCCGTGCTGCGGGTCACGAGCTCTAGAAACATCCTCACGGCTGACTCCCATTTTCCAAACCAAGATGCAGGCCCGCTCTTTTCCCGACTGCAGCGCGGTATCCCAGGAACCCGCTGGAGGAACCTCCCCAAGCCCTTGGCAATCTCTGCCACCAATCTGCTGCACGGGTTTTACATCCGATCGGGTTTTAAATGCAGAGGCCTTGGTATTTTGCTGCCGTACCTGACCGCTCGGTCGGCTGTCTTTACAGACGAAGGCTCTAAATACCAAGCGATGGCACCGCGGGGCTGCCGGGCACTTCCCCGGTAATCTCCCGGCGCTGGCAGCACATCGGTTTATTTCTATTCTTGACGCCATGCCCTCTTATTCGGCGGATGCACGCCTTCCAGGCTGGCAACGTTCCTTGAAGCTGAAGTGGGAAAAACTTCTGAAGACATAAAATAACTTTCTCTACTATGACTCCCCAAAATTCACCCGCTCCCCCCACCTCAGTCCTAACCAGAAAACCAGAGCTGCTTCCCTGCTCTCACCAGCAGGGCTTTCTGCGGAGGGCATGGCTATTGTTGGTCTTTGCCTTTCCGCATATTTCGGACTGAGATTTTTAGCGTAAAGCTGAAATGAAGAGCTCATGGAAGTATTCTCACAAAATTTATGTGGAGTTAAGCCCATCAGAAACAGGACTCAGGCATTGATTATTTAGTGAAGGGAAGGAAAAAAAAAAGGGAAGGAAAAAAAAAAGGGAAGGAAAAAAAAAGGGAAGGAAAAAAAAAGGGAAGGAAAAAAAAAGGGAAGGAAAAAAAAAGGGAAGGAAAAAAAAAGGGAAGGAAAAAAAAAGGGAAGGAAAAAAAAAGGGAAGGAAAAAAAAAGGGAAGGAAAAAAAAAGGGAAGGAAAAAAAAAGGGAAGGAAAAAAAAGGGAAGGAAAAAAAAGGGAAGGAAAAAAAAGGGAAGGAAAAAAAAGGGAAGGAAAAAAAAAGGGAAGGAAAAAAAAAGGGAAGGAAAAAAAAAGGGAAGGAAAAAAAAAGGGAAGGAAAAAAAAGGGAAGGAAAAAAAAGGGAAGGAAAAAAAAAGGGAAGGAAAAAAAAGGGAAGAAAAAAAAGGGAAGAAAAAAAAGGGAAGAAAAAAAAGGGAAGAAAAAAAAAGGGAAGGAAAAAAAAAGGGAAGGAAAAAAAAAGGGAAGGAAAAAAAAAGGGAAGGAAAAAAAAGGGAAGGAAAAAAAAAGGGAAGGAAAAAAAAAGGGAAGGAAAAAAAAAGGGAAGGAAAAAAAAAGGGAAGGAAAAAAGGGAAGGAAAAAAAAAAGGGAAGGAAAAAAAAAGGGAAGGAAAACAAAAGGGAAGGAAAACAAAAAGGGAAGGAAAACAAAAAGGGAAGGAAAACAAAAAGGGAAGGAAAACAAACCCTCTGAGTATTATTATATAAATTACCGAAGTGCCCAGGAAGCAGCAGCAGTGAAACCGTACCAAAGCAGAGGCATCAGCTCAACCTGCACTACACTCGACTGCAAACCCCCCAGCATCCCACCCAGGAGCTGGCTGGATCCCGCCACGGATCCCGACAGCTCTCCCACGCCAAGAGCCAGAGCAGAACAGCACAAGCCGAAGGCACAACAGCACCATTAAACAGCTAAACTTCTCAGGAAAGGTTTTCAAAAGACATTAGCAAGAAAATGCATTAAGAATTTCCTAGTTATGGCATTTTTTCGCATGTGCCGGGAGCCGAAGACCCGCCCGCGTGCTGCGCTCAGCAGAAGATCAAACGCTTTCTGCCAAAACGGATCTGTTCCGCCAGGGAGCGGGAAAAGGCCGTGGAACTGTAAATTATTTTATTCTGTGGCACTTACAAGGCCTGACAGAAAAATGATCAATATTTGTATCTTTGTTAACAAAAATAGTCACTGCTGAAAGAAGCCCACGGAGAATCAACAGCCACATGCCCGCCAGTACGGACTCTCAACAAAAGTCACCTCGCTGGCCCCTTCGGATCAGAGTTGGTTTCTCAAGGGTTATCATTTTTGTCATGAAACCCCAGTGCTCCTCCAAAAGGAGAGTTAAACATTTTAGACTGTTCAGTAACGACCCAAAATTGGTCCTGCAGAAGCTTTTCTGCAAGCGATAACAAGCGCCAGCGGTAACAAACGGCTTCGAGGCTCCTCGGCCAGGGTTTAATGCGCACCAGCAATCCTGACCTTAGCATTTCAACGAGCGAGGTGAACTTCACCTTACAGAAACCCCACACTCTGGTACTGGGTGAAAAGTGGACAGTAGTAATACGCAGATTTAGTCCACGAGAGACAGGCATTTACGGCTTTAAAGCAGTGCTAGTCACTCTCTGCTCCGCAGATCACTTCTAAAGCAGTGCGAGACAAGCCTACTAACAGGCTTAAGTTAAAAATAAGCTCCTACATAGAGGCCTACATGCATCCAAGGAATATTCGTGCACACCAAAAAATGTTGAAATCCACTGGTTTAAAACGTGAAAGAAGTTACTCAGAAGAAGTAACTCTACCCTTCTATTTTACTGGAAAGTGAACGATTGTAGAAAATGGCCTGAAACTGCTTTCAAATTCTCAGTTGATCTTCTCTAGAAATACCTGCTTCACAAAAATCTTCAAAGCAGTTTCTGTCAATAGAAAACAGTCCACCAGCCCTGGCTGAAGACAAAAGACACAAAAAAAGCAGGCAAGAAGGATATCTCCGTGGGTACTAGACAGGCATACCAGGGTTTATCTCGCATACTTACTTAAAATGCATAAATTGTGATACAGAGATGTTCAAAGTCATTCCTTTCTAACAATTACTTATCAAAGACTCAATTTTCCCATTTTCCTTTATGTCTAAAGGACAATTACTAAATGCACTTCACTCAATGAGATTTTATTCTTGTCACGGGCAACATACCTATCCCCGGCAGAACTACAGCCCCTTTTCCGCAGGACGGGAAATTTCTCTGCGAGCTCGGCTCTCACACAGGATAAAAATCCCAGCCAGAACTTGCAAGTTCAGGACGACATACACTTTCAAAACCTTCTGTTAAAACATATATTAGAATATTTTTTTTTTTTTACGCTACACAGATTTACATCTCATGTCAGTCAGCATTTGCATTAGCCCACGGAAAGCCTCGTTTCTCTTACAAAGGAAGGTATTACTAAAATAGATATTATTTTGAAAGTGCAAGAATTTCCAAACAGTAACAAAATGGTTCATGCAGTGAAAAGGACCAAAATACTATAACGAGGCATTCCCAAATATCTTGAGAATTTAAATTAACCCATGACTTGCGTGACAGCTAAAGCACAAGGGCCCTGTCCGCAGCGCAGGAACCGTTACAGCACAACTGTGTTTGTTGACAGAAAATGAAGGAAAACGGCAATTACCCTAAAAGACATTTCAAGATTCTCGCCACCCCAGATATCCATTCCTGCATCGTAAGTTCCTATCTCTTCAAAGTAGTTTCTGTCAATAGAAAATAGGCCACCAGCCATAGTAGGGGTCCTAGTTGAAAACAAACAGAAGAAAAAAAAAAAAAGAGGAAAAAGAAAAGAAAAAAAACCTTTTGAAAGACACTGTGGAATTTGTTAAGTGACACTACAGTACATTTCACTACCTCAGACATTTTGACTATAAATATATTCTATGTACAGCAACTTAAATACAAACTGCTAACAATAACAATACGATTTTGACTGCACACGCCGTGCGCTTGCCTTCCGGGCAGAGCTCCCCCCGGAGCCGACGAGAGCGCTGCCCGCCTGAGAGCTGCGGCACTGCTGCCTACCCGCAAAAATCACATTTCCATAGATTATTTCAGGAGCATTGTCATGGGAAAGCGGATGGAAATTTGGCCTTCTGCATCCAGAACAGCAGTTCAAATCCAATCTGAAATGCTTAGTGAAGAGAGTTTAATGCCTCGGCTTTGCCTCAGAGGGAGGCTAAATGTGCATAAAATTACCAGGCATAATCTCTCGTAACAGGATTATAAATCCCCACAACAGGCAAATCCAGTCGGAGCGCAACTTCCCTTTGTGTGAAGATGTCCTGCGTCCCCCTAAATACCTGCTCTGCCTTCTCGCAGCGCGCGAAGCCGTTGAGATGAAGAACGCCCACCCCGCTCCACAGGAGGGGCTGCACCGACGCGGGTCCCCACCGCCCCACGGCTCTCGAACGAGGTGTGCGGCGCGCACACCCCCCCCCCCCCCCCGCTCCAGCACACAGCTGAAGGGGCTGCCCCACGCACGGGGTTGAAGCCCACGCGTGTCCCCAGCGCCACGCCGCAGGAGCGGTGCCCCAGCCGTCCCCGGCACCCCCCCCCCACCACCACCCCCCCGTCAGCCAAGCTCAGGGGTGACAGCACCCACCCCAGCGACAGAGGGGCTTTGGTGCGGGGGCTTTGCGGAGGTCTCCGCACCCCCACGGCTACAGGCTTTGCTGGTGAGGACCTCGGGGGACGTGAATGGAGCCGCGGGCCGCGCCTGGCGGGGGATGCTCAGTCGCCTTTCTGCGCTCAGCTTCAAAAACAGCAGCGAAGGGGGCGAGACCGGGGTTTGCGGACACGTCACGTAACCCTGGCTCCACGGCACACGAATGCACCAGTAACCACGGCCTGTCTGCAAAGGGTTCGGTCACAACAAGGAACTCCTTCATTCGGTCACTTTATGTAGTAAACTGCTTGCAGAGGCCGCTGGGAAGAGCTGATATTCAGCGGGCAGAGGAGGCACCTGAACCTCGGCAAGCGCCGTGTTGCCAGCATCAGCGCTCCTGCCCCGTTTCCACGAGAGCTCCCGTGCTTGGGGACAGCTTTATGCAAACACTGACGGTACAAAGCAAGCTCCTAGCGTTTTTCCGACAAGCAAGACGGCAACAAAAGGGTTCACGTGCAATGCAGGAAAAAAAAAAAAAGCTGGAAGAGGGGCTTCACGGGTGCTCCCACCCGTGGCAGGACCTGATTTCCTCAGATCTTCCTTGAGCAGCTTCTGTCTGTCCTACAGGTGACAGGGATTAGCTGAAGCACGCCCTGTGTGCACACCGAGCCGCAGCGAGACGTTGCGGGTTGGGGTGGCCGTTACACACACAGACACACACACGGGGTGCTGCAGGGACGGGGCTGGGCTGAGCTGTTCCCATAGTGGCATCGGGCCCTGGAGCCCTCGCTTACTCTCAAACTCAACAAATCCAGGTAATTTGCCTGCTGTGCAATTGTTTCCTCTTCTGCTATCGTTACTCCCAGAAAAAAAAAAAAACATGGTTTAGCAACGAAGCACCACCGGACCCTGAGTTTACCAACACTTCATTTCTATTCTCCTCGCGGTGCTCTCAGCACCGAAAGCTCCGTTAACGAACTGCCCATCACTCGGACAGGGCGAAACCTCGCCAGGTTTCAAAGCCGCTTTGCTGCCCTCAGCCTCGCTGGGCTTCTGCCACAAACAATACCAGGGGCCCCCCGAGCTACGCCGCAAGGCGAGCAGACGGGAAGGGCCGAGTGGCACGACCCTCCGCCTGACTGCTACCGTGAAAGTTACAGACCATCTAGGAGGGGGAGCACGAAATAAAGCTGACTGGGATCCTTCTGAATTGCACTGGTTTTGTGCCAGATGACCACCTGTGATAGTCAAAAGAAAATTCTATTATGGATGACCTGGAAACTCGGTAAGCCTACACAAAACTGCTTACGCTGACACCGAAACTCGCCTCAGGACTTGGTTTACTCGCCTGCCTGCCGACTGGCCAAGCTCCCACAGGACTCACAGCGCTTTGAGGAGCCCGTGACGAGCCCAGCACTGCGTGAACAAACCTCAGCTCCCACCCGCACTCAGCCCCCACCTCGCCGAGGTGAGGAGCGCCACTGCTTTCAGACGACTCAAGTCACCGCCCCCCCCCCGGCCTGCAAAGAAACCTCCTCCTCCTCTTCTTCCTCCTTTCTTTTCTTTCCCTGAATGGAGATTGTCTTCGCTGGAAAAGTACAAAATTCCCCATTTTTGCACGGATTCAGCCTTAAGCAATTTTTGAATGATTGAGCCGAACTGGACACACAGATCCGGATTCTTCTGAAATGTCATCAGCAACGGCTCATGAGCAACAAACAGTGTTCCCCTAATAACTCACTAACTGAAACCAAAGTGCTGAGCTTCATGCTGCAAAATGTGAGCAGCTATGCACCAACACACGCCACGGATTCTCAAGTAACTGCAACGCAGCAGGCAGGACTGTTCTCTGTTATGTAAATTGAATGTTACACAAACAGATCTGCAGAGCTCTCCCTGTAAAAACAGCTGAAACGGTAATATTAGAAAGAGTAAGGGTTCCTACAGGGTTTTTTCTCAGCTTTGCGCCTATTAGCTATATTTTGCTGACTTGCAGTTATACCAACAACTACTTAACGTGTCCTGATTAACTCTAATCATCGTTCTAACCCACTGTTTAATTTTATTTTGGAGACAACGTCTGCTGCTCACTGCTGCAATCATTAGCAGGATTCCCGTTCCTGAACCCACACCTCTGCCTTCCCAGAAGAGGAGCTGCACGACACAAAGGTATTGCACAAACCCCAGGTTCGCCGCACCCCGCCGACCCCCAAACCCAGCCCAGCCCGCCGTGCCGGGGAGGGGTCGGCACGGAGCCGCTCCCGAGGGGACTCCGGCCCTGCCCTGGCCGGGGACGCTCAGGTCGCGTCCCCCTGCCTGGGAGCTCCCCAAGGCCACGTCACGTCACCTCACCCCGCGTCCTCCAACCCCCCCGTCCGCTCCAAGGGGTCCAACAGGCACAGCGGCAGCATCGCTAACGCACCAGGCGAGCTATTTATAGAATAGCTGGAATAAGAAACCTTGGAATAAGGTTTTTACACCAGTTTCCAATACTGCTGTCCGTCGCCCAGGCAGCACTAATTGTAGTCAACTCTGATTTTAACCAGCCGTAAGAAGATAAATAAAATATGCTCCTAATATTTGATGTTGTATTTGTCCTTTCAATAACTAATTCACAGTTGAGAAGAGATTTTCCAGAACAAAATCGATTTTTGGCTTTAGTATTTCTAATGCTAGCCTGGAGTGTCTTTAGCTTAAAAAACCCGAGGGTGAGTATGGAAATATCCATCAAAACGTGCTGTGGAGAGACTGTAACTGCCCAGCACAGAAACACCTTATGGTTTTGACACTGCAGATGGAAGAAGACAAGATGGTTGTACACGGATGTGAGCGCAGACAGCTCCCCTACTGCCGCGGGCAGAACCGCAGAAGGAGAAGTGAGCTCCCTCAAAGACAAAGGACGTCCTGCAAAGTACAAACGTCGTGCGAGGATTTTTCAGTGGAAAAAGAAGAATGAAAGGTTTAGCACGAGTGGCTTCAGCTGGCACCACCCACGGACACTGACCGCTGACCCGGGCCATGCCTGAGCACCGCGCTGCCCAGAGCTCTCCGGTTTCGCCATTCCCACCTCCACCGGCTCATCTGCAGGAAGCTTTAGCTTCAAGCCCCACCTCTGCGCTGGGCAACCATCCAGGTTTTGCTCCCAGAGAGCCCTCTGGGAAGAGAAAGGGGCTCTGCGCTTCAAATAACACGTTTGGACGAGGTCTAACCACGTATAAAGCCGGAGTTACTCCGGCGACAGGGGAAGTTACAGCCCTCACTCTGTACGGGAACCAGGTAAAGTCCTGAGGTGCACCAGAACAGCAATGAATAGCCTTTGCTACTCAAACAAAAGAAAATACATCTGTCCCCACTGACACGAGTCCTGGGAGGCTGCTGTACCTTCAGAGCAAGAAACATTCCCCGACAGCCACACCGGGAAGCCCCTGCAAGCTCCACGGCTCAGTAACACCTGCACCCAAAGCCGCAGTTCCTATCTGATTTCTGCAAATACACCTGAAAAAACATGTTTCAGCTGATTCTAGCGAAGCTCACAGGACGAAGTGTCTGTCTCGACCAGCCCTGTCTCCAGGAACAACCTTTTCTTCAGGGATTTCTTCTAAGCGCCCCCTTCCTGTCCTCACTTTGTCGGTTCAGTCCTAGCAAAGGCGCTTCACGAACTCAAAGCTCCCTGATGTTACTTCTCCTTCTGATCATTGTACGCATAAAAAAAAAAATCATAAGTACATTTTAAAAAAAACCCCAAGAAATCCCAGAAACCGCTGATTTCTACCCTCTCTGCCCCAGGACGGGGAGCACTGACAGGGGTCGGGGCGAAGGTGGCACGACCTGCTGCCCGGTGCCCAGGACAACCCCCCATCCTCAGCGCTGCCCGCCTTCATCTACCACCTTCAAACTGGGAGCGCTTGCAAACTGGAAAGGCTTTTGCTACCTCTGCAAAACCCTGCGATTCTTTGGGGAAGAGTTACCGTTTCAGACTATTCTGGGAAAGGTTACGCTACCGTGGTGTTAGCTGACCTGAGACCAAACTAGGTAAGGAAAGCAGAGAATGAGAACAAGAGGAGGGAAGCAGAGAATGAGAACAAGAGAAGGGCTGTCAGGCTGGGGTTGAAGAAAATAAGGAGCAACAGTGGTAGGGAGCAGTGTGGGAAGAGCAGGAACAGCACCCCTGTACTGAGCTCGGATCAGAACCCGAGGAGCCCAAGGCAAGGCATCGCTCATCAGCATGAGAGGCGCCTACGAACCCCCACCCTCCTGTGTGCTAAAAACATGACCAACAAGGCACCTTTTCTCACGGAGGTTGGCAAGGAAACTCTTTTGCAGCCACGCTGCAGGACAGTTAGCTGTGGGGTTTTAACATCAGAGCCACTGAATTCATTAACCTTTTCCCACTAAAATCTAGAGAGCCCAGCAAAGGCAGGTCTTTCAGTTGACTCAAATACCTCACTCAGGAATTTAACAGCCCCTCTACCAAACGAGCAAGCAGCGCTTCACATGCACGAACTAGAAAGAGTCAGGCACCCTCTCCCGAGAGCACAGCACCCTCTGCCTTTAGCTCCACCGGGGTTAGGGTCCCAACGTCTGCGATGGCTGCACTCTGTTCGCACCCCGCAGTGAGCTCTCATCAGCAAGCTAGCCTGATCTTTTCCAGAAAAATACTTCTACAACAACACAAATTGTACATAAATAATAAATTGCATATAAAATAAGTTGTAGCTTGAAAATATGTGCATTGTGATTTTAAATCTAAAAAGCAAAGGTAGCAATTTATCAATGCTATTATGGAAGAGAGATATTTTGAGTAAAACTTTTGTCAATTACATGGATTTTTAGTGTAATAACAAGCAGAATTTGAGTGCAAGGGTCATGCCTGCACAGAAACACGTAACCCAATGATGTTGGTACTCTATACCTATTCCATTGATTACAAAGCAAAAATATGAATAAAGAGATATTCGATCTCCATGAGACTGAGATAATGTTACAAAACGTGGGAAGCAACACAGAAGAAAAAAAAATGAACTCACCAATTTGTTTCTGAATTTTTGGTATGGGTCGGGCTTTTGTTTACTTTTATCCCCCCGTTTTTTGAATATTCTTAACTTAGTTGAAATTCTAGACTTTTTCTCTCTGGATGCAGAGCTCGTGACTGTGTGGCTGGCACCTCAGGACTGATTTACTGCCGCAGTCCGTGGACTGTGATAGTTGGTAGTTTATAGTTTTGACACAGTTTGTAGCAACTGGACGAGGGGTGATGGTTTTAAGCTACAAAAGGGTAGATTTGGGTCGGACATTAGGAAGAATTCTTCAACATGAGGGTGGTGGCTCACTGGAACAGGTTGCCCCGAGAGACAGTGGAAGCCCCATCCCTGGAGACATTCAAGGTCAGGTTTGGTGGGGCTCTGAGAACCTGACCTGGTTAGAGATGTCCCTGCTTACTGTAGGGGGTTGGGCTAGGTGGCCTTTAGGGGTCCCTTCCAACCCCTTCCCGTTCCATAAGCACTGGGAGATACCAGCTGGCACCGCAAGCAGCCGGTGGCACACGGAAGGGGGTTCCCATCGCCGTGACAGGCGGGCAGCTCCACGGCTCATTGCATCGCTGGGTCCCCTCCCAGCCAGGAAAAGGGAAAATGAAACAGGGAGAAGCTTCTTCTGGCACGGGAGGGACTGGGATGCCCCTGCTGTGCGGTCAGAACAGGGACCTGCGTGTCTAAAGCCGACACTTTGGTCTCCAGCCAGCACAGCGACACACCCTCGGAGCCACCTCTTCACTCTAAAGCACTCGTGCAAGCGATGGCTATGGGACACGTGGCACTGGGCATTAACCTCCAACTCCTTCACCCACGCTCTGCTACCAACACCCACCTTACCAGGAGAATCCCCAAAAGCCCAGTCAATCACCAGCTAAAAGCTGGGGAGGGGGTGGGGAATAAAAGACAACAAAAAAAGCGCGCTTTTTTTGTTTCAATAATTTTAAGAGTCAACTACATGTCTGGTTCTGGATTAACTTCACCACTCCATTTCAAGATAAGGAAATAAGACCTGGGATTTGCATTTCTTTGACAACTCCCTGTGCCTGTGAATTGATTTGGCACAGAGAGACAGGAGAAACAGAGCACAGCGAGCGACACGGCGTGAGGCTCTGCAGCTCGTTAGGTTAATTAACTCCACTGATTTTAATGCACACCTCAGCTCTAATGAAATAGCTGCTGGCAGACTTCACAGCTGAGGGGGTCATATTTTAGATCATGAGAAAAACAGCTTTTTGACTCAAAACCAGCTCCACCCCCCTTTGCCAACGACAGCGCCCGCTCCTGCTCCGGGGGACCCTGCTTGCTCTTCCTGCAAATACAATCTCCAAAATCCAGCCCCTCCCTGACTCCAGGCTTTGAAGGACAAACAAGGACAGATTTTGGCCATTTTCTGCAGCATAAGGAATTTTGGAAGGCTTCTCTTGGCCCATCCACTGCCTTACCTGGAAGCGTGTCACAGAGCCGTGCTGCCACTGCTGTCCCCTGAGCTGGCCCTCCCTTCGCCCGCCTGTTGCGCCCAACCAGGGGTGCGCAGGGCTGGGATTCTGCCCACTTCATCACGTCTCTCAGGTTTGAAACCATTACAGCCACTCATGAAAGCTGGTTTTGTTTTGGTTTTTTAAACTTTTCATGAAGACCACAGAAGCTATTAGAGCTGAGCAAACAACCCATTGCAAGTAATTTATTCGATTTGTTCTGTTTCAGCTTCATTTCAAATTTTTCTAGAGGTTTTGTTACAGTCAGTGGTTTGAGCAATTAAATGAAGGAGGTCAGGAATCACGGGAATTCAGGACACACTCTTAGATCATTTTTGACTCGGTGTGCACAGCCATCAATTTTACTTCCTAGCCAACAAAAGCATGCACTGTAGGTGCAAATCACCATAACCGAATAGTTGGGTTCAGTGTTCAAAAATGGGTATTTCGGAAATATGCTCTAATACTTGGTTTAAATTACGAAAAACCAGTAACATCTGTAAACAGGCTATTTGCAGAAAACAAACATGGGGAGGGGACTTAAAAAGCAGGTAATATATTGAATTGCTGAACATCATAAATGAGTTTTCTCAGCTCTGATAACTGCATTGCAGCATTAAGGACAGGTCAGATTTTGGTCTTCTCTACCCTGAACAGTGTGCCACAGCTATCTGATGGGTGTTCTCTGATCCCGCAGCAAAACCTTAGGCACTAAGCACTAGATCTACCTAAACAAGAACACAGCAGAGTCGCACAGCACAGTGCTCGAGTCACTCTCCTTACCTTACAGGCAAGGTCCTGTCTCCTTTCCTCCTGTCCATCTCTCTCTGGGGAACTGGGTACCAGCGAAAGTTAAGTTTCCAGTTAAACCCTCCGTAAGTCATATCAGATCCGGCCATGTATTCAAACGTGTCATCGCTGATCACATCAATGATTGGGCAGACCACGGTTTTCCTGCAAGGAAAAAAATCAGGGTGGTGTTTTTTTTTTTAAAACAAACATTTTTTTTCACGTTACTCTGCTGAATACTGCACTTACTTTGAGGCTTCTCTGCATAAAACCCCATTTACCACCGCTCTGTGCAGCCCTCCTCTTCCAGAAACAAGGCTATGTGGAATTCCCCTTTTCTGCTGTGGCTTTTTGGTCACACCGGCTCCTTGCTGCGCTCCCCAGCGCTGAAAGCTGCCAACACCCAACCCTGCTCCTCTGCCAAATCCTCTCTGAATGGCACCGTATCGGTAAATTCTCCTCCTTGTTCCTTACATGTCACACGCTTTTCTGTACACCCTTCTGAGACAGGCAGGGTTGGGACAAACACAACAGCGGCTGGAGAGGTGGGTCTGCGTGAAGCTCATGAGGTCCAGCAAGGCCAAGTGCAAGGTCCTGCACAAGGTCAGGGCAACCCCAGTATCAACTCATAGAAAGGCTGGGCAGGGAGTGGATCGAGAGCAGCCCTGGGGAGAAGGACCTGGGGGTGCTGGTGGGTGGGAAGATCAACACAACCCAGCAGTGTGCGCTCACAGCCCAGAAAGCCAACTGCCTCCTGGGCTGCATCCAGAGCAGCGTGGGCAGCAGGGCGAGGGAGGGGATTCTGCCCCTCTGCTCCGCTCGGGTGAGACCCCCCTGCAGGGCTGCATCCATCTCTGGGGGCACCAGCACAGGACAGACACGGACCTGCTCGAGCGGGTCCAGAGGAGGGTCATGAAGATGCTCAGGGGCTGGAGCAGCTCCCTGTGAGGACAGGCTAAGGGAGTTGGGGGTGTTCAGCCTGGAGAAGAGAAGGCTCCAGGGAGACCTTAATGCAGCCTCTCAGTGCTGAAAGGGGCTGCAGGAGAGGTGGGGAGGGACTCTGGATCAGGGAGGGCGGTGACAGGATGAGGGGCAACGGTTTCAAACTGAGAGAGGGGAGATTGAGATGAGATATTAGGAAGAAATTCTTTCCTATGAGGACGGTGAGGCCCTGGCACAGGCTGCCCAGAGAGGCTGTGGCTGCCCCCTCCCTGGCAGGGCTCAGGGCCAGGCTGGATGGGGCTGGGAGCGACCTGGTCTGGTGGGAGGTGTCCCTGCCCAGGGCAGGGGGGTGGGACTGGATGGTCTTTAAGGTCCCTTCCAGCCCAAACCGTTCTGTGATTTCTGCTCGTGGCTGCCAGGCTCGAGCAGTGCTGTTTTCAGCACGTGTGCCTGCCGGTCTCGTGGAGCACCTGCAATGCGTTTCACAAACGAGAACAAACCCCGTCTCCCCTGGGAGACGTGTGGCGGCTCCTCCATCGAGCAGAGCAAGGACCTCAGCTGCTGCAACACTGCCAGGGAGGACAGCACGTCCTCCTTTTTGGGTCTCACCTGCACGCAGGGCCTTTAGTCACTTAGGCACAAAGAAGGGGAAAATTACATCACTTATGCGAAAAAAAAAAAAAGGGGAGGGGGGCAGGAAGAGAAAAAAAGGGAAAAAGGTGGGGAAAAAAAAGGTGCAAATTTCAGAGCATATTGGAGGTCACGTGGACAAAAAGTCATGCCTGGTAAAAAGGGAAAAAGATGTCCATCAGGGCGGGGGAGAGGCAGACAATAAATGGCACCAGTTGCTATCACTACTGGCATTGTTATCCTTGCTGTCAGCAGCAGAAATCCTGCTGGAAGAATGAAAAGCTTATCATTCATTTATGTAGAAATTAGGTTTTGACGCAAATATTAGAAAATATTCTATCTTCCTGCTAAATTTTTAAGAAATTAAATCTTCCTTGTCAGATCAATGAATTGTTTTGCTTCCTAATTTTTTAGCAGCACAGTGAAACCCAGGAACAGCCTGGAGGCGGGTCGCCTGGCCCTGGAAGGCGGGAGGGCCACCCTTACCTGTCCTCCTTTATCCTGGCCAGCAGCGGCTCGAGCCAGCCCAGGGTGCACTCGCAGTGCGCGTCCAGGAACGTTATCACCTGCCCTTTGGAGGCCGCTGCCCCTCGGAGCCGCGCGCGGATCAGTCCTGACCTCTGCTCCATCCGGATGATTTTTATGGAGACTTCCAGGTTTTTCACATAATTCTCCAATGAGGCCTTCAAAAACTCTGCCAGGGACAAACGAAGGAAAAAAACAAGACAAAACACAAACACTTTCAGCCAGGTTGGGCACCTCCCGAGGACACAACCACAACCGCAGAGCTCGTGGGTGACGCTGGGCGCGCCGAGGACGGCCACGCACCGACACGGCCGTAACACGGGAAGCGCGTTTTGACACGGAACACACACACACACACACACTGTACACGGGGCATCTCACGAAAATACCCCAGAAACCAGGAGTCCCGATCCGTTTCCTTGCAATAAACCAGCAATCAATCCTGAGGGCAAAGTGATTACCCTTGTGCTACTTTGTCTGCGGTTAAAAACAAATGCAGCTTTTTGGGATGAATTTCACCATTTGAGCCCTTTAGGAATCCAAAACTTTGCTTTTAGGAAAAACTGGGCCTAAAGTCTCCCTCCACCTTCTGGCACAGAGAAACCCCAAGCCTATTCGTTTTCTGAAGGAGGGAAATCCAGGAGAGTAATTAATGCTACATGGGGTAGAAATAAAGGACAGCTTAGCTTGCATCCTCTGTCCCTTGCACCGTTGCAGCTACATGTTGTGTTCATGCAGCTGCATGTTCACCATTACATACATCTGGATACTCCAGGAAAATTTATCATTCTATTTGTAGAACACAATGTGATTCCCTTCCCAGGTAATACCGGTTTTACACGCAGATAGTTTGCTTTCTAAACCCTGGGTTCAAAAAGAAAGGGGGGAAAAAAAAAAAAAAGAAAAAGAAAAAAGCCAAGACCAAATGAAATGAATGACAAACACAGGCAATACAAGGAAATTGGCTCAGTTTGGATATTCAGGAAAACGCGAAACACAGAACGGGGGGGGTGACGTGGAAAAGGACTGTCTTTTACACCACTGTGAAATGATAAACCATTGTACAGACAAAATTGTGGATAGGAGCACCGTAGATACAACTTACAACCTGATAACAAACCTCCCCCTCTGTGACCACTTGGAAGTGTCCTCCAGCTCTGCCCGCACCTACCGGAGTCCACTTGCTGCCGGCTCCAGCAGCGACCGGAGACGCTCGGCGAGGCACGCGGGTCTGGTTCAGCCGTGACGCAGGCAGACACCCTTCACAGCCCCTTCTGCAGGATCCTCCCAACGCTGAAGGCGCTGAAACAGCACGCGGAACGGGACTCCCCTCTCCCCAGACCTACCTCTCTCGCTGGCATCGTCCACCAGGATGATTTCGGAAAGCAGGCGGTGCGGGGAGCGATTGATGACGCTGTACACGGTCCGAAGCAGCGTGCTCCAGGCCTCGTTGTGGAACACAATAACCACACTCGTGTTGGGCAGTTCGTTGGGATAGACTTTTGTCTTGCATCTGCCAAAAAATACAGAATACAAACAGAAGGAAAAGGAGGTTAATCTCTGAGAAAATCCCTAAAGAGCTCTACCAGCAGGACAGCCTGGAAAAGGGCTCCACGCCTGTTGAGCGGGACACATTTCAAACCGGTTACTCATCTCTTCCAGCTCCCAAGCCAGATGCCCGAAGGCAGAGGGAATTCCAAATCCCGTTTTCTGGCTAAGAAAACACAGCAGAGTATCCAGAGAAACACGCACGGCTGCGTTCACAGCTCCCGCGGACTCCGGCTCTCCTCGCTCTTGCTTGGTACACCCAGAAATCAGCATCCAGCAGCCCCGGTGCCAACATGTCCTGATGTGGCCACCAGAGAACTCCCAGAGGGACACAGGACGTGGGGCAACGAACATGAAGTGTATCCAGCGGTTACAGCGAGGTCAAATAAGGCTTTCACTATTGCAAATACTGAATTCTATGGTTTGAAGTATGCAGCCCTCTGAGACCAGGTTCCCATCAGTGTCAGCTCCTCAACAAGAAGGAAAAAATAGCTATTTGGTAGAACATTCTGTATGGCCATTCAATGGAAGAATGAGAGGTCGACAATTCCACGTATTTGTGGAAAAATGTAGAAATCAAGGCAAAGGGTGCAACAGATACCAAACACTGCTGATTCTGTGAAGGCAAATGAAAGCTATTTGCTTATTAGAAAAGACCCAAAATTCTGTATATCTGTTCCAGATCTTGGACAGACATCAAAAATACAAACACGCCTACATCATCCTGTCACCAGTTAAACACACCTAATATGGATTCTTAAGCACTGTGACTTAAAGTAATTTGCCCTTTCTTCCGATATCTTGCTATGGTATGATTTTCTGGCTCTTCTGTCCCCACTGTCACCCTGGTTGAGGGAAGCCCTTCCAGAAGGGACAGGCGAGTGTGTACGTACTTTCCTCAGCAGCAGCACACACACACTAGCAAAGTGAGAAGAAACATGTATAGCTTTTTAGCACATCTTCTTTGTAATACCACAAATCGGAAGCTTCCCTAAAATATTCTAGCTCAGTCAGTTATTCACTAGCGTTTACCCACCCTACATTCTCCGACTGTGACACGGGCCCAGCGTACCACTTCTGACTGTGGTGCCTGACAGATCAACCGCTCCCACTGCAGGGCGAGCTCAGGAGCAGCCCCCTCTTCACAGAAAACTTCTCTATCGAGGGCCAAGAGAACGAATGAACAAGGGCCCTGAAGAAAAGCCAGCTTGCCCATACAGTTTCTCTCTTAAATATCATCTGCCATAACAAAACTCTCTTTAACCTTTTCCTCTGCCTCACTGACATTTAGAGAAGGTAGATAAAGCAACAGCGCGACCACAGCTTTCAAAGTACAAGGGTAGGAGAGAACACAGAGGAATGCAGACTACCACTGATTTCTATGGCACAGGTGAAGGGGTCATGGTATGGGTGTATACACACAGCGACCTACGCATATATTTATATATATATATTTATTTATAGGTCACTGGTCACTAGATCTGACAACAGAAAGTCCAGTGCTAATAGATATATATACACATACACAGACACACACCAGTCTTGACATCATTTCGATGATGGCCGCTGAAGCTTGCTGGCAGCCACCCCACCTTCACGATCTCAGCAATCTAATTAACGATACAACTATCCATCAACTATGAACTAGACTCAGAGCTCAGGCAAACAAATAAAAATCCTTTACTAACGATCATCCACCACGACACCCCTCTGCTTACCCAGAGGTGTCTAAAGGAGCATAACCCCAGCAGTATGTCCAAAAAAGGGCATTTTGAACGTATTTGTTTCCAAGGCATGGTAAAAACGTTTCCCTCGCACACATAATTGCCTTTGGAAGGCATCTCCTCTCAACCCTGTCATCTGAATGTCACACAAAGGCTGAAAACCAGGAAGGCTGTAGTACAAACCTCAGCGTATCAAGGAACAGAGAGTTTATCACCATGTAGTATGTGCCAGGATCTTCAGAACTTTATCATTCCTATTCTTCTCCCAGGTATCCAACGGTACCCAGAGAAGCGAAGGGCCAGGTGAGCTGAGCACACTCAGGAAGAGGTCCTGTGTCCTAGGTTTTGCAGCAGACAGACCAACCTAAATTATCTAAATGTATGTAAAGCTGTGCCAGGGGAGGTTCAGACCGGACACGAGGAAGCGTTTCTTTACCAAGAGGGTGGTCAAACCCAGGAACAGGCTTCCCAGGGAGGTGCTCGATGCCCTGAGCCTGTCAGCATTTCCTAGCACACAGCAACAGCACCGCTCCACGGGGAACCTGCCACGTCCAGCTCGGTAGTTAAAGGTGATGGAGATGAAGTAAGGAGGCAAGCAGGAGACACAGAGACTGAAACACCGACTGGTGTGAGGCTGAGACTGCTCTGGATGGGCAGGTTATGCCTTCACCGACATGCCTTTGCTCTCTGGCAGAAGCGAGATGTTGATTAGTTCTCACTAAACTCACTCAAAGCAGTTTTCACGAGCATCTGATTTACTCTAAACGTTAACCAACACAGACCAGTAATAACACAACCGTACGGGGGGTGTTTAATCACTATTCTTGCTCTCAAAGTCATTCCCGCTGCCACCCACAAGATGTGCAATGGCAATCAATCACAATCCACGTACCAACGTGACCAATTTGTGCCCTGCCCCTCACCTCACCCCTGGCTGCGCAGGGCCACGCTCCGAACCCAACGCTCATTACACCCCTCCAGGGGATGATTCACCTCTCGAAGGTGCCCCCACGCCCACCTCTTGGCCGGCTTTTCTGCACGGCCCGTGAGCGAATGCAGCGCACGGCCGGCCGGGGAGGTGCCAGAGATGGTGCAAGACCAGGAGGAGAAGGGCATGGCCAGGGGAGACCCAGCATACCAAAACCTCCCCGTTCCAGCCACAGGGGGCTGTTGTGTGCCACCCAACGGCCACACACGCTCCTCTCCTTTCCCTCACCGAGTTCAGCAGCAAATTGACAGCTTTCCGCTGTAGATCACCTTCTGCATCACCACGATGACCACGGGTACCGACCCAGGGACCATCTTCTGGGCTGAGTACCTCAGGATCACAGAATGGTTTGGGTTGGAAGGGACCTTAAAGGTCATCTAGTTCCAACCCCCTGCCCTGGGCAGGGACACCTTCCACCAGAGCAGGTTTTGGTGGAGGGCATCCTGCGAGAGGGGTAACGTCTTGGGGATCTGGGCGCTGTAGTGCCCCGTGTCCTTCCCCAGGGAAGGCTCAGTCGCCACCAACCCCCATCCTGCCCCAGCAGCACACCCCTCATGGTGTTCCAGCCCCAAACAGACGCTGGCCCAGCACTCTGCTCGCTCGTAAGCGTTCGCAAGCGCACGGAAGATAAAAACCTTTCATGTCCCTTTAATGAAACGGCTCACGCCGCATTTTTTTCCTCATGCAAAAATATACCACGCGCTCAAGAAGCGATAAATAAGTCATCTCCTACTCACACGCCATCAAACCCAAGGACTCCCTCTCCACCACCCCTGCACTATTTACAATGCACACTGATTGTTCAACGTACACTGACACTGGCAATACTTTCCCAGAAACATCGTTTTTTTCTCATGCAGTCATCAGATGTGACTTCATGAATACACATGAAGTAAATACAGCTGTTTAAATGTGAGAAAAACACATTTTCCAAGATCAATAACATGGAAACAGAGTGAGACTCTGCTATTTACCATCCTTCCCATCGGCCGCGTGCAAATTACGTGAGCGTGGGGGGCTGCACTGTGATTTTATCCCTTCCAGAACTGCGCTGACGCTCTCAAGGAAGCAACTCCAGGCAAAAGATCATGCATGAAAGCAAAGTATTTGGAAGGGAAAAAAACATGAGACTCTAACTATTACATATGATTTATTATGTAGTATTTTTTATATGATGCATTTGGGAACATATAGAACTGTGTTAAGTATTTGTAGTTTATACGAGTCGAGGGATTTTCATGATTATTCAGTCATTCATTACCTTTTATTGCTCTGCTTTAGTGACAACACAGAAGACTAACACCCATAAAGGAAAGGCTGGTAACGCAGGTCACTGGTATGATTCCTCTATGAGACTAGACTTACTGTATGCTCCAGTGCCTACGGGGCACTGGAAAACTGTCTGCTGGAGGACTGGTGCTTCTGCTGGGAGCAAAGGCAAGCAGCCCCTCTGGCAGCACGGCGAGGCAGGAGTGCTGTGGAGGAGGTTCACAGCCAAGTTACGATAAAGGGAGCGTGACACGGCTGCAGCTGAGCAAACTGCCAAAACATCAGAAGTTATAAAGCAAATTAAATCCATAAAGTCATCTTTTTCCAGGTGTCGTTACCTTCCACTGAACTTTATACTTCGCAGTTGTTTTAGTGCCCCAATTTAGCATTGCGTCCACACACGTCGTTTTTGAAGAACGGTCAAGAATAATTTTACACAAAACGGAAGAGTTCGCCTCTAAACAGCCTATCACAAGTACCAAAACAACTCCACGTATGTACGTGTGGTCTTATTTGGAGTCACATCTCACGCGCCAATTCTTAGGAAAACATTTACCAGCTCTCAAGTGAGCTGAGGAAAACTCCAGTATTTACAGGACAACTTCAATGCCAATATCTTTAAGGTCGGGCTCTCGGTCACCAGAGGCTGAGGCAGCTGAAGGCAGGGTGGTGTGGGAGCGCCTGAGCCAACAGCAGGAACCGAAGGCAACCTCGCCTGGAGCGAGGAAGCGGGAGATGTTGGGCAACCTCGACACCTCTGAATTCAGGGATTTCATTTTGAAAGCTGTCCCAGAAACAAAGCACTCCAGCTCAGCTCTACAATACTGTCAAAAGCCTTCCAGAAGTTCGTGACTGTGTATTGATTAGTGCTGCAGAAGGCTTCTCTGAAAAGCAAGCATGGGCATAACCTGAAAGGATCGACAGCCTCAACAGAGAGAGACCGGTGCCGTTGGTAATTGCCCGTCACCATCCTCCACCCTTCTTCCCCCTCCCAGGACCCTCCCAACGGAAACAGATGGCAAGATACACCCTGAAAAAGATTATGAAACTGCTTATCGTGATGGACTGCTTCAAGGTTATTTTGGTGTTTAAATCTCGCAGCTGACGGCTGGTGTGGCCTAGCTGCTCTGTAAAGGCACATTTTCTGTAGCATACTGCTCCCGCTGCAATGAAGCATTTAAAAAACCTGGATTGCCAGGTCAAGAAAAGCACCTTTCCCTCTCAAAAGGCCCCGCGGCATCCCACAGCAACGCCGGTTTTGGCACATGAAGAGCCACAGCTCAAGGCTCAAACAGCAGCCATCCCCGGGACCGTGCGGTGTCCTGCCCCGGCGAGCCACGTGCCCTCCTGCCTCGGGAAGCACTTCTTCAGCAGCCTGACAGTTCCCGAGCCACCGGATGCCCTCCAGAAACGCTCAGTAACAACCCGAGACGTTCCCACCAGCACCAATCGCCGACGCTGGCATCCCGGGCCTCTACCCGCGCGTTCACCCGCAGCGTTCCTCCAACATCCCCTCACAGCTCTGCGGCGCAAGAGCTGAAATTCCGGCACACCTCTTGTTACTACGAAATGCAGAAAGCCTGAAACCTGCCATTTCTCATCATCCCCTGGGCCAGCACCCCCCGAGAGCAAGCCCGCAGGCTCAGGTATTACTCACCGTTGCAGAGACGAACGCCTCGCTGCTACGCAAAGCTGGCAGCCAGTCGCTTTTCTCTATCTCCCTCTAGACCCAACACACACCACCGTGGCGTTCAGACACTTCACAAGGTGCCAAATCATATCAAGGCACATTGATTACACGCCAAGGCACGTTAGGAGGCTTTATTCCACACCAATAGCACATACTGATTGTTATTCGTGCTCCGCTGTACCTGGCTTTCAAGAGCGCACTTGTGTATCTCGTTCTGCCTGTGGAACAGTGTTGGGATCCACAGAAACACTCAAGGTGTTTCCACCTTCCTCTAATCTTGAGCAGGATTTAAAAACATAAGGAAAGGGGCACTTAATTTTAAAAAATATTCTGGCAAAGCAATAGCTTAGTCCATGTTCAGCAGAAACACAAGGCCATTTCTGGTTTCCCCTCCACAAGGAACGGCGACCAAAACCCCCACTTCTCATTGCTGAAGTGGATCTGAAACACCGCGGGAAGCCAAATGCAGCGCTGGCGCAGCTCCAGCCATCGAAGCTGCCGAAATGCCCTCCAGACCTCTCCAAAGCCGGGCCTTGGGCCAGCACTTTTACGGGAAACCCCATTTCGAGAACCCCTCCACATCGCAAGCTTTCCCTTCAGAACCGTCTGCTGTGCCACGTGCCGATCCCCACTGCTCCTTTGTGGTGGTTGGTTTTGCTTTCGAAAAAAAAAAAATAAAAAAAAAATCACACGTTGGAGGGCAAGGTCACTACCCTGGTAAGCAAGAATTTATTTTGAGAGTAAGTGGTAACTCTGGCACTACGGGAATCCTGTTGCCTGAAAGCGCCTCCTCCTCCCCAGCCCAAACACAATCTGTCAGGTACCGAGGGACCGGGAACGCGCAGAAACGGAAGACGTGGCACAGCATTACGAGCAGAAGGACAGGCTGTCCGAGTGCTTGAGTCCCCCAGCAGAACGGCACTGGTTTAAGCTCGATCTGTTGTGTCTCCTCTTTGCCACAGCCACACGCAACTCCCGGCCCTGCCGGAGCTGCACCAGGGTCTGTGTGTGACAGCTCTTGGAGAGAGAGAAATGACGCGTTATCCTGCCATAGAGTCTGCTGCAGCACCCCAACGCACCCAGCTTTAAACCCAGCTC
Source organism: Leptosomus discolor (assembly GCF_034619465.1). Classification (NCBI taxonomy): domain Eukaryota; kingdom Metazoa; phylum Chordata; class Aves; order Leptosomiformes; family Leptosomidae; genus Leptosomus; species Leptosomus discolor. Next base: position 1,551,465 of record NC_141395.1, read on the forward strand.
CAATAAATTTACTTAAATTGCACCGGTGCATATTTCAAATTGAAATTTATGCAAGTGAAAGGTAAACAGAAAATAATCAAATTGGAATTTATTTCACTTAGAGGAAAGCAGAACCGTGCCAGAACTGCATCTACATTGTCTTACTAAGTTTTATCCTGTCAAAATACTCCAAAGCTAACCAATTTTCATACCCAGCAGACAATGGATGCGAGTCTGTCCTATGAAAACTGTTCTCCGGTGTTTCACTACAGAGTATAAACAGGTTTGCAGTTTGCAGGAGCAGAGACCCTTCACTCACACCTTCGGCTGTCACTGTTCATAAAGCGTTGGGTACAGCCTTGAATATCAACCCTTCCTTGGGGATTTTCAACCCCAAACTCCTTTTTAATGTTTCAGAAGTTACTTCAGCAGTCATTTACTACAGGCTCAAAGTTCCTTTTATGTTTGATGAAGAACACAGTAACACAGCACAGTATTAATAAAAGCAAAAAACACAGCGGAGAGGGGACTATTGCTTTTTCAGAGGACTGTATTAGAGGCCCCTTTGAACTTTCTTCACTTTTTCCAATAAAAATGAGAGATCTGTAATGGAAATTACAGTTCAGATCAGATCAGGCTTTCTTGGATGGTTTCTGATCATTAATTTTGTTCCGTTTCCAGCGCCATTTTTCATTAGATCATTGCTAAAGCTTCTTTGAAACTCACCAAGCTCACCTTTTGAAGCTCACCTCAAACTTCCCCTACTTGTTGGAAGTATTTTGAAAAATATTTTAACAAGTATTAACTTTGAATCTCCCAACTCTCTTATTCATGTCTGCAATAAAGGTTACAAGAATCAAAAGAAATCATTTTCACACGCTTCTGCTTCCCCACAGCTCCGGAGCCCCCAGCGAAGGGGTGAAACCCCGCACCCCGTGAAGGGCAGAGCGGAGCCACGGCACACTTTCCCGCCGCAGCTGCTCAGCTCTCCGCTCAGCGGCTGCTGGTAGCTACGAGAAACGCCTCCACGTGGCGCTTGGCACAGCTGGGCTCAGAGCTTCCTCCCAAAACTGAACTCCCGGCAAGAAACCGATGTCAACCGATCGGCCAAAGGCTGGGTGACCCTATGGTCCTTGGCAGGCACCCAGGCACATCAGGGCTCCTCCGAACACATCCCCCCTGTCTGACCCAACGGCGGGCGGCTCCTTCTGCAGGCTCTCGAGGACCAGGAGCGTCGCAGAGCAGGCCAAGGGCAGCACGGCAGCACGCCTCTGCCAGCCTCCAAACCCAGCCCGCAAACCGCAGCGCCCTTCCCACCTGCACACGCGGCCACACAAACTGCCGGGAAACGACTTCTTTTTTGTTGTTGTTATTGCGTTCCGCCTTGCAGCAATGACACACGACGTTTTAACGGAGTTTACGGGCTGAGGCGGAGAGTAGCCCACCTCTCTGAAGGAATGCACACGGCCAAGTCGGAAGGCAGCTTCCACCAGGGAGGACACGAAACAGGAGCATGAAGGACCCACACGGGCTCATTTCCTGGCACTCGCACAACTATTCCAGATGACTCCGCCGTAACAAAGGGGATTTTCTCTACATGCCACAAGCAGTTTCAGGAAACAAGACCATACCGTCAGCGGGGCGGGACAGACACCCCAAACACCCAGAAGCTGCCCAGCGTCACACCCACCGTGACGTGACGGCCCACGCACACAGCAGAGCGGACGCCCACCCGGGCGGTGGCCAGAGCTTCTTCTGCAGGGCCAGGACTGTTCGGAGAGGTGCTCCCTATTAACCGGTCCCTATTCCTGCCTGGAGTGAACAGGAGACACCCTGCGATGCCAAAGCCATCCACATACCTGCTGGTACAAGCTGCACCAAGGATCTTTGTTGCCTTGACTGTCCAGCGCTCAGCTGCCTGCAGGAACGAGCTCACACTGGTGAGCTGGCTGCAGACGCACCATCTAACCGACGGCACGGCGGAGGGTACCCCTGCTCGTCTCACTGTGCACCCTCTTAAAAAAAAAAAAAAAAGGCATAACAACACAGTTTCATCATTAAGGACCCTTGTTTTAGTAAAGTAACCATGATCGGTTTTTCTTCCTGCTGGAAATAATTCCGCAGGCTTTCCTCACTTCCCAGTTCCCACGTTTCCCTTACGGGCACGTATAAAAGCTGAGCGCTGTTCCTCACAACAACCGGCCAGGCCAGCAGCAGCACTCGCGGTGCCCATCCGTTCCTGAGCCTTGACTCGCCAGGCAAAGGGGACGACTCCACGTGAAGGAAGCAATTTCATGCCTGAGCAGCCTGGCGCTATGAAACCAGAGAACCGAGTCACAGCCACTTCACGGGGCGGACCCTGCTGCCAGCGAGGGGCAGGATCCGCCCGGGGGTACACGGGGCGAGTGTCCAGGGACGAGCCGCTGAAGAAAAGGCAGAACCGACACGAGATCGATCTACGTGAAACATCCACCCTTTCTGTTTAAATGCTGCTTACCTTCCTAAAGCGCCTACCACACAAGGACCAAACACCCACCACTGTAACCCACCCTTTTACATTATTTAGCGTATTTAGGGGAAAACTGGGAACCTGCTTATCCTTGCAACGTGGACAACCTTGACATACTTCAAAACCATGAAACAGCCATACGTTTTTAAAAGATAAGCAAGCCATGCAAATCAAAATCCTTCAATTAAGTACCCTCACCATCCCCGTTTTCAAAGGGCTGGGGGAAAAGCTGCAGGCAGGACAGACTCTCTGGGAGAAGATATGATGGAGAAGGAGGTGAGGTCCCATCAGTGCTCGCTTCCAAGGCAGCCTGCAAACTCACTACTAGGAAAAAAAAAAGCAAACAATACCTGCCAGTAACACCAAGGTTTATCCATTCTTTTATACAAACTGTTTAAGCATTTACTAGTATTCACAGAATCACAGAAATCATATTCAAAGTCACCTGAAGCCATAAATAAAGGAAATAAAAATACCTTCTTTAGATCCATTTTGCTATATATAAAATCATTCTTTATACTACACAAAAGAGTGATCTTTTGGGGGCCTCTCTTAGTACTAAGACCACTACCCCAAGCTGACAGCAGTGCTGCCGGGAACTGAAATTTGGTTTTGACTATTTTTAACACTGAGTAAGGAGCTGACGACTTCTATTTTATCATCGTCCCTCCTCCTATGAACTGCCTTACTCCAAAGCAGACTCCAGTCCACATGAAACAGTGTGGTGACAAGAAACAGGTTGATCTTTCTGGAAATTGGACTCTGGAAGTTTGCTGGACAAAGGACATCTTCAAAGAACCACGTGTATCAATGTCTACAAAGAAATGCCGGTATTGAGAACTAACTGGGTCAGCAGCCACCACCACTCGCACAGCCTCCAGCTGCAATCCCTTCTCCCCAGCAGCATTTCTGCTCCTTTGGTACACCTCCAGACGTAGGCAAGTTCCACCCATTTCCAGATTAACGAGAGCAAGCCACTTCCCATTCAAGTGAGCTGTATGGATCTACCTCTACTGAGCGCTCGCATTTTCTTCTCCTCTCCCACATGGGTGCTTTGCTGGTGGTGTTTGAATTAAAAAAGTCTTCCTTTGTACCCCTGGCTGTTCCGTCACGCACAGGCTTTGCTCTGCACGCACATATACATAGGCAACAGCCTTACCCAGGCATTGCTCACTCCTAGCTGAAACACAAAACTAACTGCCAACCCGACAAAGTCATTTTGAAGAACAGCATTTCTTGCTGAACGGTAACAGCGTGAGGCAAAAAGCAGACTGCTGCCCTGTCTTGGACGCGGCTCCTGGGAGCGAGCCGATGCCCACCTGGGAGCGAGCCGAAGCCCTCCCGTCAGGACAGGCTCCAAGAGCTCTCTTGCAGAGAGCAGAGGCTTCCCTGCAGCGATTACCCTCATCAAAGCTGGGGCACCAGCTCATTTTTAACGTTAGGAGCAACCCTGTGTGCAAGAACCTCGTGGCGGTTGATGTCGCTTTGGCCATATGGGAAGAGTTCAACCATTAGAAAGACATTAATGAGGCGGCAAGAAAGGGCTCTAAGCATTTCCTGAGTCACAGCTGCACGCTATCAGGCTCCCCGTGGGCACGGCCACAATGAACAGAAGACCTGCTAAGTTACCGTGGTCCATCATAGCTGGACCAAACCACCAGCTACCAAATGGTGAGAAAAGACACTCTAAGGGGAATTTTCCCCAAATACCGAGATGCTCCACAGCGAGGACACATGCTGCCAACTCAGGTTTATCCACAAACGTGGCCAAAGCCGTCTCCTCCCCTTCCCCGAGCTCAGCGAAGCTCACCCGAACGGAGGCACGCTCTCCAGACAGGCCCTGCCCCTGCTCCAGCCAGCCGTGTGAACGGGGACTGGCTTTACACGGCTCCGGCAGCGCCGAGAGCCGGGATGGGATCAAAGCCCGGCTTCTGAGGGAGACACCAAGGGGAAAGAGCAACAAATTTGAATTGTTCCTTTTGTTATACGAAAGTACAGACGAAAGGCTCACAAAACCAGCTTCGAAGCCGTCTGCTGACTCGTGAACATATTTTTCTCATTGATGGAGAATTACTTTTTTTTTTTAATCTCAGCAGCCTTTAGCTAATTTATACATCGGGAATTGGCTTTGATCTCGCACAGATTACCTGCATGTACTTTCTCTCCCTACTGGCAATCACCCTGGGTGATTTTTTCCCCCCCAAACAAGGTGGAATAATTTCTAAACTGTCATTTGAAAGCATTTTCTAGACAAAACTAATTACTGATTTCTCCCTGAGCTTACTTGTTCATGACCAGTTTATAGATTGTCTATGCATAACTGCATATACACAGTAAAATCTTTAAAAATAAATTCACTTTTAATTACATGAAGCTGTAAGCAGATAAACCCGGCAACAAAGGAATTCTTCTGTACTTTATCCACCACAACCTAGAGCTGGAAAAAACCCTAATACAACAATTCCTGGTGCAAGACAAATGGATTAGATGTGAACATCACAAAATAAAACAATTTACCCTCCCTTATCAGGGCTAAATCTCATGGAGAACAAATAGTGGCCTCACCAAAAAAAAAAAATCTCATCAGAGCTTCCTGCCCTGTAACCTGGAGTTCGAGGCACTAAAGGATTTTCACTGATGTTTCACAAGGGAAATTTTCACAGGCGGTGGTTGTCACTTCCACACTGCTGCCAGAGCCTTCTTCCCCACCCTGGGACAAACCTGTCAAGGTTTTTGCTTTGAAGAAGCCAACACAAAACTGTGGCCCTGAGTTTAAGCCGTGATTACTGTTTAGAAAATCGTTACGTGCATTTGTTTCTGACCAGAAACGTGTGCTCACAAGCACATACGCACACCAACTCAACACAACAGCTAACTTCAACCCAAATTTCAGTGATAAGAAAATCCAATTATAGTGGCTTAGCAATTTGTAGAACAACACTTGCAACCTTACTCATCCAGAAAGGACTGAAGATGGATTTCTTCCTTTGCCAGAGAAAATACTTAGAAATAAAATTCAACGTTTCTACATTGAATTAAATTGGGTTTAAGGTTTAATCAACAGCTACTCCAAATTAGACCTGACACTGATTAAAATCTTCAAGCTGGCCAGCAGAACTCAGGCAATCGAGGGACGTTCTCCAGCAGACAGCACTGTGCGCAGCGGGAAGCAAGTCAAACTGCTCGCGTGACGTCGCGTTCGCCAGCTGGAACCCCAGCACCCACACGGGAGCAGAGACACGATGGGAGCCGCGCTGCTGCGTTACGGCACGCGGGAGGTGGGTTTTGTGGTCTCCCGATGAGAGGGCTCGTTCCTACAGAAGCCAGAGCAAACCTTCATGGATCTCATGGAGGTCAGGACCTCACGCCAGGCCTGTGCACAAACACCCCTGCTTGGGAGAAGGGTGAGAAGAGATAGATGCCTTCTTGCACAGAACTGTAAAGGGAACTCTCATCAGCCAGCAGCCAACCCAGCCTTCCCTCTCTTCCTGCAACTCATAAACCAGAACTTATTTTCTAGAAATCTAACGTTTTTCCTTAGGAAAAACCTTCCAAGCACAAGTACTGCGGCTGCGGTGTAAATCCAGGGTTAGCTCAGTCATTGAACATGTAACCACAAACAGCCATAAAAGGTTTCAGGAGCTCATTTGTCTGCTCATGCGAATAAAATTAAGATTCCCTCAGATTTCCCCCCCCCCCTCTGAAATACATGTTCCCTAAGCTTTTACAACCCTCGCACAGCCCCGCCGTTCACCACAGCGCTGCCGTGATCCTTTGGAGGCACCGCAGCAGCAGCGATCCCCAGCAGGCAGAGCCCCGGTACCCTCTGCCGCCGTGGGACGGGAGCACCGAGCTGCGGAGCGGGGTGAGAAGGACCGACGAGCATCTTGGGTCCTTACTCCAAGTCGGTGCGCTGCAGAGCGACTCCCAGAGGTACGTGCAAAGCGCCGTGAGGAGCAAGAGGAACCCGGGCACCCGCATCGGGAGGACGGGGTGACACTGCCTGTGTCAATAAAAAGCAACGAACAAAGAGGGAAAAGGAATGAGGAAGGCCAGAACAGGAACAGAATGGGAACGGATTCATCTCATATAATCTGTGTAAAATACGTATACACCCCACGACAATGACAAGGCTACCATGACAGCGCACTGCTTCCCTCCCACTGCCCTCTTCCCGATGACTTTGCCAATACAGGTACGGCAGCGAAACGGAAGAATGCATTTCTAGAATGAGAAATTACAAGACTTCTTTTTCTTGGGCTGCCTGTTTCTTATCAGAATGCTTATGTCTATTGATAACATTCATTTGAGACATGGACACAGCACTATAATGCACAAATCTAAATCATTCTCGTAGAGATATAAAGGCAGTGGGAAGCCTCACCAGCAGATGACACGTTGCAGTTAGGGTTAAACCCCAGTTGGAAGTCATAAAACCTTCTAAATGCAGGGCTAATGGATAAGCTGAGGTTTTATTCTCATCGAAGACAGGGTGTGGGAAGTCAAGACACATCAATTTCCGCCTTAAGCCTATCCTTGACACCACGACGGGCAGGAAAAGGACATGTCTGAGAAAAAGGCATTCAGCTGCTTTTCCAACATCTCAATCTTAAATCAGCCCGAGAAAGTCACCGCATCTGGCAGGGACATCTCGTGCAAGACGGAGAAGAGGAGCAGTGCCCAGGACTGCTGCCACTCGCCGTGCCTCCCCCCCTGCCCCCGGGGACCCCCGCACAACCCCGACGGCAAATGAACCCTGAATTGCTTGCACCGGCAGCCAGAACGGAGACTGCAAGTTAACGGCACGGCACGGGCTCGGAGAAACGTGAAAACGCCGCTTACACACAGCGAAACGTTGACGTGTGATAGACACAGTAAAAAGGTCAAGTCATGCCAGGAGTTAATTAGTTAATTAGCTAATAAATGCGCTCCATCCCTTTAATCCCCCGGCAGCGTTCCCGAAATGGAGAGCGGCTTGGCCATCTCCCCTGCAAACACCTCGGCGCCGATGCGGAGCCCCGTGGGGCTGGTCCCACGCCCGCTGCCGCCCCAGCCTGCCCTCCTCCTCCTCCTCCTCCTCCTCCTCCCTTCCTGCTATCTCCCTACAAATAGTCAACCTGACCCCGACCATCTTCCAGCAAAGTTTCATCTCTCTGGCCTCGAGTTTTCTGCTGCATTTGGTGCAGCTGCTTCCCAGCCAATACACCGATTTAATACATTTACACCTCAATAGCACTGACTTTTCATCAGCTCAGGATTACTAGTAACACAGCAGTACCCACAGCGACACAGGTTATTACAAATTTCCCACTAGACAGCATGTCCAGCAAGAACAATTTTATTTTATTTCCTTCCATTCATCTAATTTTGCTATAGAAAACTTCCTGGCCTCTGAAAGGCAAGAAAAGCTTGCATTTATAACATGAAAGGCACAGTCTGTTAGACACTCAGCGCAAATCGGATGCCTCTGTCCATCACATCAATAAAAATACATCTTTCTGTCACACACTAAATATATTAACCATAAAATTGTATTCTTCCTTAATAGCCAAGCATTATAAATCGGCTTTCAGAACAATTTAAAACTCCCTAAAGAGATAATATGTACAGAAAGCATCTGTCTGAAGAGGAAAATGAGAAAATTATGGGTTTTTTCCCCTAAATCCCGTAATACTTTCTGTCCTTGCCACAAAGAGTATGAAACTTGTGTTCATCAAGAAAACGCATTTAGACAGATTTCTCTCAGCATTAAAGAGTTCATCTCCCTTAGACTGAGCAGGGCCCTTCCTTCAGCTGAACACCCTCCAGTACGCACTTTCTGTGCCACGCTTGCTCCCAGGGGCAGGGGAAAGCCCTCCCAAGCAGGTCGAGAGGCTCCGCAAGCGCCCCCTCGTTCTGCCGAGTGCAACGCTCGGGTCTCGTCTCCGCGGGGGCTGCAAAGGCAGAGGGGTCCCACCGAGCTGAGCACTCCTGGGCGGTTCAGCGTGAGCTGGGCCACCGGCCAAGAGCACGGCGGGGCCAGAAAACCACCAGCGGCGAGAGCAAAGCCAGCCCAGCAGCACGCCGCGTCCTCCCGGCCAGCCAGCAAGGCGCCCCGTGCCCGTGGGGATCCTGCCACCGCTGAAGCCACCTCCACCAGCTCGGCGTGGCCGTGACTGCCCTTGGCGCTCTGGCACAGGGCAAGCGGTAGGGAACAAACCAGCAATAAGCCATAAAGCTTTCCTGATGCTTCTGTTTGGTGAAATAGGGCCTTGCTGGCGACAACTGGGGCTGGTTCATCCCATCGCCCCGTTACAAGGGACCACGCCGTGGAGAAGCATCGCCTCTGCGGCTGTGAACGAGCTCTACCGTGAAAGCAGCACTTCCCTTATCTGCAGGCATTTACAAATAAAGTCCAGGGAACAACGTCTTTATTTTATTTCAAACTTCATGGGAACCTGAAGAATCTCATTTCAAACACAGCATAATAAGCAAGACTTCAGCTAAGTCACAATTCAGCTTAAAAAGCAAAAGTAATGGGAGGTTATAGAAGACCTGACCACTTGTATATATTCAGCTATGCTTATATTGCTCTACATTTTTATTTGTTATAAGCTGCAGTACCTATAAATGACACCATTTGTGTAGGTGAAGGAGAATAGGGAAAAGACCTGAATTGGAAAAAGATTAAAATTCAAATCAACGCTAGGTTTCTATAAAAATTAAGCAGAAGAAAAAAAATCCCACCTCTAAAAATTTACTTCCAAAACTGTGTAGATGACAGCACTCCACACACACCATTTCAGTTAGGGACTCTTAGGAGAATGTCCCTTCATGCAAAGGTTTTTAGTGAGATACGACGGACTTGAGAGCCTACCCCATCAGCCAGCATTCCCTCTGCCACGGGGACAGGGGGGAATTACTGCCAAAACCCACGCACACAGCAGATATAGGCTCTTTTTTTGTTACCACCATAACTTGTTTCAAGATCTTCAGACAGCAGTCAGAACCCCTGGTTAAACAGAGGTAAACGCACACATTCGTACTGTCACATCAAATGCACGTGTACACACAGGCTCGCTGTGGCGACTGCAAAATTTAATCCCATTAACAGTAACTCGATGGATTTGGTGAAACACTCCCCCGAGCTATTCCTTAGGCTGAAAGTCACCAGGCGAACTTCATGCTTCACTCAAAAATAAGCAGTTACTAGACTTAAAACAGAAGAAATCCCCCCAAAAACCCCAACCCCAAAACAGGAAAACATTTTGAAAGACGTTTTCTAGAACTGCGATTATCCCAGAAGTGTCTATGGACAGAACCGAAAGAAAACTACATCCTGCAGGTCGGTTTTGGTATTGGTAGCACCTTTGCTCCATCAGCATGAAAATGCCCATTTTTAAATGCCGACAGCATAGTTAGGAAAAGTAACAGAGTAGACATTGATGTTTTCATCATTTTAAAACCTTAGAACTAAAGTGTTCCCTGAAGAAAAAAAAAAATACTTAAACTATTGCAGGTGGTAAGGCACACCAGGGGGCATTTCGTTACGTGCTGCAACGCAAACCAGTTGCTCCAGGTTGGCAATTTTTCAGCTGCTCACAACGTAAATCGCGCAGGGTAACGACGGCTGTGGTGCAGTAGCTCTTTTCCTAAGAAAGTTTGTGTCAGAAGCTCCGCAGGTGGCACCGGGGACTCACCCGTCTAACCTCACGTCGGGCAAACTCCGGTTCAGGGCGATCAAGTCACTGGCCATAAGGTTAAACTGGTTGATTTTGAACAGCTCTTTCATCTTCTCCTGGTCGTCCTTGGGAATGAGCACAGCCTTTCCCATCTCTCCAGGTCCTTCTTGGTTTCGAGAAATAACAGCTGTAACACAGAAGAGCAAAAGCCAAACTTTTAGTGCGTGGGCGGCACTTTCGTTCTGCACCAGCAGGGCTCTGCAACGTCTGGTGTGCAACGAGCAATGTTAAAAAACACCCAAAAACCCCCAAACCACCACACCACGGTTTTCTCTATGCCCCACTGTGAGGGTTTATCTCTACCTGGATGCGCATTTATATCTAATTCCCTTCTAAGATGATTAAAAAAATCCCAGATTTGGTCACTTGCAGCGTTTGGCTGTAACCACGAGGACAGTAAGTGACTGTTCTCAAGAGATGCACACCAGGATTACAGAGCATGGCACTGGATTCTCTGCGAGATTCTGCAGACAGAAGAGGTTTGACTTTTATAGCCATTGAAAATATTTGAAGAACACGTGTATTAAACTCATTCTAAACAACTGCCTGTATTTTTTTATTCAGTTTTAACTAGCAGGCACGTTCTAGCATAATCCCACCCCTAAGTAAATCCATTTTCAGTGACAAAAAAAAAAAATCCATCCTGAAATATACAGAATCCCAACCCTGAGGGAGCATCTTTCACACACTATTAGAGAGTAGTTTTGAGAAATATTTGTACAGCCCATTTTGAACCCTAAGGAAACCACAGCATCACCTCATACAAGCGCACAACACCGGACAAGACGCAGACTGCCTATCTAGGAACTGGACGTGAAAAGGAAGGCAACACCCCACGTACACAAACAATTACAGCCGTTACTGTAAAGCAAACGCTTCAGACGAAGGATGACAGGCTCACCACCCATCTCCTTCCCCGACCCCAGCGCGCAGCGACGCAGCAGCAGCCTCTTTCCCTCCCGGCTCCCCGCCACCCGGGCGCTGCACCCGCCAGCAGAACGAGGAACGCTCCGTTTCACGCCCGCACTCCAACCACCCTCCGGGCTGGCCCGTTAATACCGATTAATCTGTCTCCAGCCAGGCCTGTCCCCTGCTCCTCCCATGGACGAGCAGAGCTCAACCCTCCAGTGACCGCGGTCCTGCAGGAGGCAGCTCACACACGCCGCCCTGCTGGGGCCGCCCGTGCCGTACTGGGCAGGAACTGGTGCTGGTGGTGACCTTCAAGCTGGGTACTTCTATGCCACATCCTGACACCACCATTTTATCTTAACGAAGGGATCTCGGTTTTATTTTTCCGCCACCACATTCATTTTTCATCTTTAGTATCAAAATTACTTTCAAACATTTGATGCTTAATATCCTGACGGACTGTCACTTAGGAGGGCTTCTCTGCTAGCTGAAGAGCAATTAAATCATTTATTTCTGCAACCAAAAAAATAAAATGCTAGAAGAACAAACCTTTTTCTACAGAATGCACAGGAAGGAGACTAAGTGACTTTTTAAAGACAAAAAAAATCTACGTTTTTTCCAAGCAAATCAGCCACCGTAGCAGAACAACCTCTGTGGTGAGACACTGGAACAACTAGCAGAAATTTACAGAAAAGGCTTTTTAAAGATAAATATTACAGACTCTGGGCACAGAAATTTTTTTTCTGCAGTTCTCATTTATGCTTCAGTCGAGCAAAGAACATATTGCAGTATTGCCTGCTCTGGGTTTTACCCCTCCCTTGGATCAGAAGGAGCACCTTTGCAGGCTGCGACAGGGAGGACCCGCTCGCCTTCGCCGTGACGACACGCGAGGACGGAATTGCCGTCACAGAGACCCTCACGCCTCCAACATGGCGACTCCGAAGCCCTCTGCGCCCACCCCGAATCCCGAAGGATGGCAGGCTCGGTGGGTAACGCCCGGCAGGGTCCCCCCGGGGGCTGCCCAGGCTGCAGCACCGGCACCCGAGGCTGGAGATGCTCTTCAGCACCTTTCTCCATGTCTGAGCAGAGCTGCTGACGCCTCTCGCCCAGCTCTGGGGAAGGAATTCATGAGTCCACTGCTGTTCCCTCACAGGCAGGATTTTATCTCGGAGGGTACATCTCAGTCAAGACCATTTAGAAGCACCACTGGAAAGAGATGAAGTACGAGAAGAACATCGCCCTGCTGTGCTGTGGGCTGCCTGCTGGCACAGCGCCGCCCCTCTGCAGCCGCGCCTCACCCGCAGCACGGCTCGGAAACCTGCGCCGCACACCTACACGCGCAGCTGAACGTTCTTTATGCTGTTAAATCCCTCTCGGTCCATTTCATAAGGTATATTTATGTAACGTGCAACCTGAATAGAAAATATTTGGGATTAATGGCCGGTAATTAAGCTTCGCTACATCACCACTTTCTGGAGAAACGGCGAGACTCCTCAGAGACCCCGGTTTGAAGAGCCATTTGCTCAAGCTGCAAATGTTGTTTACAGAAATAAATTCTGCCTCCTTTTTGCTGGGAGAGGCGGAGGGCACAAATTAATCTGAACAGCAGGAGGGAGCAGGCAAAGGGAGTCAGCCTGACTGCTGAAAGCACGGGAAAACAGGGAAGAGGCACAGAAGGGAGCTTGGCCAATGCCTTTCTCCCCGAGAAACACAACATCAATGGAAAGGAAGGAAATCCTCAAAAGAAGGGATGAATGCTTCTGCAGAAGGAAAGGAGCGATGAGGAGGGAAAGGAGTTTGTCCTTGTGGCATCCTTCAGCCCAGTCGTCTTCCGGAGGAGGAATTATTTGGTTTTCTGCCTCCAGAGCTGTACTTAAGGGGCTGTCCCAGCTTTACAGATCCTAGCCAAAAGAGCAGGACCACCTCTGGAATACAGCACCAGCACGTACATCACCTGCCCGCCCGGGCAGGGAGCCCCCTGCTTCACGTTCAGATTGAGGTGGGCAGAGAGAGGGGACCCCAGCATCGCGTGAGGGTGGCGAGACCCTGGCCCAGGCTGCCCAGAGAGGCTGTGGCTGCCCCCTCCCTGGCAGGGCTCAAGGCCAGGCTGGATGGGGCTGGGAGCGACCTGCTCTGGTGGGAGGTGTCCCTGCCCAGGGCAGGGGGGTGGGACTGGGTGGGCTTTAAGGTCCCTTCCAGCCCAACCTCTTCTGTGGTTCTATAACTGCATGTGACGTGAAAGCTGGAGGAGCACGTTGAAGCAGAGCACTATGTGGCGCCCAAACTAAACGCCTCTGAAACAGTAAGGCAGCATACCAAAAATGTTTTTATTTTCTGCTGAAATACTTCAGGATCAGCTGAAAAATAATCTTGGGGACAATTTTCTCCTGGAGAAATTAGAAACTTTTCATTAAAACAATTTATTTAAGGGGGGAAATAAAACCAAACCAAAACAAAAAACAATTTAGCAGCTCATTATCGGCACAGTCATTATTACAACAGTAAATTTGCTGCCTCCCCTTGTAGTAAGCCAAATACCAAACCTGTATCCCCCTGTGGAATACCCACAGGTTTCATACTCTAAGCCCACGTAATAAGACGACAGCTGTAGAGGATGTTATGCTCCAGTGTAAACTCACTGTAAATTCATTAGAAACCCCGCTGATTTGCAGTGTGCCATCGCAGGGACTGGCATTAAACTCAGCCTGAAAAAACTTTTGTTTATTCTGCTTGGAAGCATGAGTTATATATTCCTTCATCTGCAAAACTCATTTTCATTACAAGATTCTGCGTTCTCCCATTGTTTACTAAGGCCCACCGAGATGGAACTTCAGAGAGATCTCCCTGTCCTGAAGTTTAATATAAAACTAATCAGAAATTTCCTAAACAGCCTTTCCACTCTCATGGTTTTATTCAAAGCAAAGTATTATCAGATTACATTTCAATCACAGCTTACACAGATCTGTGATGGAGGAACAGATTTAATTCTGCTATGGTTAAAATGCAGCAACCTCAGCTTATTAAATCTTTAGAGAAGCTGCACACGGGTTATGAATTACCAACCACATATCCACGAACGTTTTCAGAGACGTAACCTGAATCCATACCCAGGGCTGTTTCGTCTTGCATTTTCTCTCCCACATTTGAATAAACATGTTTTGAGCCCAGAGACTCTGTAAGAAACAGTCCTCAACCGTCCCAAACCCGGCAGACAAAGCACGCCACAATCCAACCGCACTCAAGAATATTCAACTGTATTCAAAAAACAACACTTTCCATTTTCCAAACTATATGCAAAATAGTAAAGTAAGAACCAAGTAATTAAACACCACAATACCAGAGATGGCAGGAATATTTAGCAATTTATTAACTTTTGCAAATAGTCGATTTGACCAAATTTTTCATAGAAAACTGCATCCTTGCTAGCACTGAATAGATCTGAGAGTCTAATGATGCCATCAAAAGTTTTCTAACACCAGGTATGTCACCGAAGTCGACTTTCTAAATGCACAAAGCCACTATAAATATTTCTACTGCTGTTATTTATCCAAAGCAAACAAAACAATCTTACTGTTTTTCCAGATACTGTCATTTCACCACATTTTTATGTTCTGCTTTACCCCCTCTAGGAAGGCCAGCCATACCTCATTAGTTCAGCATACTTCAAACTTTTCAGAATCCTTTATGAAATACCAAATTTGTATTCAAGTTTCCACACCAAAATCTTTATGCAAAATTCACACACGCACACTCTTCAATCAGGGAACATAAACATAACACAGAATCCCTTCGTCTAGAGCATTAAAAAAAATAAATCTGTTTCTTAAGTATTCAGAATGTGTGACTGGTAAGAGAGGCAACAATCAGTGAATGCACACTGCCCATTACGGATTACTCCACCTGTACTGGTGTTTATAAGCTAAACGAGCATAGCAAGCAATTCCCTGACAGTCTACATCTTCAAAAACATCACTTTGAATTTACTGCCAAAACCACCTTTTCTAGACAGCTTTTGTACCGCTTTTTGACAGCGGCGTGAAGATCGCTGGCTTTACGAGACTCGGCAGTGAGGAACAACTCCGTCCCTCTGCAGCGGTCACGGAAAGATGGGTCTTCACAAACAGGGGCTGCCCACGGCTTCTAAAAATAATCACACAAACCCTCCAGCTAGGTGAAGTCTAAGATTTTCCAGTCCCTGCTGCCTCCAGGTTTTCTCCCCGATGGAGAGAGCCAATTCACCCCACAGAAGGCTGCACATCCCCATCAGGAGCAGCCCAAACCCACAGGTAAAAACCTTCCCAGCCCAAACCCACAGGTAAAAGACGGTGCTGTCACCTTCCAAAGTACCTGAACTCACTCCAGGCTCGTATTTTCAATAACTAACACACCTCATTCCTTCTTCCCACCACGATTGTATTAGCTCAATCTTCTAACATTAAGGTTTGTCACAGCGTGAATTCTTAACAAAACAGAGACCTAGATTCCTCTTCTCCCCTGTAAATCACATTGAGTAATGACCTTGAAATTGCAGTCAACTTGTCATTGTTTAAATGCAAGATGGAAGAAAGCGAGAGGAGGAAAGGGATGGAAGTGGATCTCAGACGGGCACCTCAGGTTTCCCCACACCACAGGACACAATTAGTTGGACTTAAAACATCCACAGCATACGTGGGTTGCTGGGGTTTTGCTGAGTTTTGGTCTTTTTTTTTTTTTTTAATATTTGCTTTCAAAGCTCTGAAGATAAAAGAGTTTTTACAGCCTTTCAAGGAAATCCAGATGAAATTCAAGCAATAAAAGTTACTGAATTATACTCATACCTTGATACACCTGAGGAAACAGAAGAATTTCCATGAGCTAAACACACAAAAACTGGAGAACTGACGCTCTTTAAGAATACTTAAGGGTTGGGCACAGCTGGACAAAGTCAGAAGTACGTGTGGGGAACTGAGCAACGAGAAATCTCAGCTAAAGCCAGGGAACAAATGGCACGGAGGAGGTCAGACTTCTGCTGACCAAAGCCAAAGTCTGCACAGACCATTCAGCGCGCAAGTTTATCTTGTTTGTCAAGTAACTTACAGCAGAACTATAAAAATAAATAGGAATAAACAATATCAACAGCAGAACTGATTAGATGAAGTGTCTTCAGGCCTCTTCCAGTTTTTACTGTTACAATTCACTAAACCCAACCCCAAAACCTTCCTTTGTTTCATGTCCCCCTGGGAAGGGCTTCCCTTAAGATGACAAGTCCTTTCCTCGATCAGGACAGCGGTCTGCCGGGCTTTGTGTGCTGTCCGAGAGCAACTGACAGATCATGCCAGAAGTGGTAAGACACAGGTTTTAAAATAATTCTTCCAGAGGTTCCCCTTCGCTCAGGTGGGGTCCGTACCCAGACCGTTGTGTTCACCAGATCGCCATCAGCTTGTGTACTCCCTTTTTGAATCGATTTATCTTTTTGACAGTGAACTGCACGACTTAACTGCCGGCAAAAAAAGCGTCCCTTTTATTTCCTCCGGATTTGCTACCTCACATTTCCATCGGCTTTTACCTTGGGACACACAGTGAATCCCTAATCAACCTTCCCTGCCTATTTATGCCTTTACAAATCCTCAGTTTATCCTTCGTTGCTTACTGCTTTTCCAAGCAGCAGAATTGTTTTAGTCTCTCCCCAGAGAGAGACCAAACAGTACCTGAAATCATCCTTGCCTGCCTTTTCTGAACCACTGGTTTCGCCCAACAAAATCGAGCTTGGTTTGAATCAAGCACCAAACAAACAAACAAAAACCCAAACAACTTTTGTCCTTCAAGGGCATAAATTGACGTGCTTCTAGCAAAGCACACGAGGCTGCTTTAATTTGCAGCAGAATTCTTCTTCTGTGATTATCTTTGAAGATCTTGAAAACAAAGTAATCTACAATTCTCTGCAGAGCTCCACACCTCGTCACACGTGTGTGATTTCAGAAGGAGCTGTGCACACTTAACTCTTCCCGAAGGAGGCATCTGCATGCGCCTCACGGTGCTTCACTTAACTCCGTTTAATAGTTGCAACTAAGGAGCAGTGATTCAGCAGTTTTGCTTGTTAACTTCTTGAAGTGGATTTCAAATACTTTTGAAGTGTACTTTTCAAAAAAAAAATAATATATATATGCCTATCAAAAATAGCTTTACCTCCGAGCACAAGAATTAACAGCTCATCTCTTCAATGACCATCTCGGTGCACGCGGGGATAATGGAACTGACGCGAAGCATGCCCACAAAGAATGAAAATGCTATTTTTCCAGCATTCTGCCCGCAGACATTTTTCATCCTCTGTCAGCAGAGATAGGCCTCCCTTGGAAATGAAAATAACCCCCTCACACAAGGGCTTATTAGAAGTGCGGAGGTCTTTGGTGGAGGAGAGAATAGAAAGCACAAAATTCAAGATAAAGGAAGGCGAAAAAAAGCAAAGCCCAATAGATTTCAAAGCATTCAATTTATTTAACAATTCAGCAAAGGCCCTGAGCGGGGACTCTTGCACAATTAAGCATGGCAACACTCAGAAGATGCAAGGACTCGTGAATCATACTTTTTTTTTTTTTGGTTTTGGGGAGCAAATAACGCTGCAAACGTACCGATGCTGTTTGGCGGGCTGAGAGCAGGGGCAGCTCTTCCGTGGGGGACAGCGGGGTCCATCCCCCCCAGATCAGGGTCACCCCCTGCACACCCAGCTGCGTCCCACCTCCCCGGGCTGAGCTTGGATGCGAACACCCCAAAAACCTGCTGGTCTCTTCGGTGTGCCCAGAGCACAGCCCAGCCCCCAGCTCATCCCACCCAGGCGCAGTGAGGAGGGCTGGTGTCCACAGCCACGTCCCAGCGGCACCCTCAGCCCCCTTGGTGACACCCAAGCGGCAGCGATGCCGATGGGCAGAAACCACGGCTTTTTGGTTCAGCCACCAAGCTCGCTGCCAGCGCTTCGAAAGGCGAGGGGGTTCTGGGGGTACAAACGCGATCAACAGGCAAAAACCAAAGAACATCCGCGGCATCAAAAAAGCATTTTCCTGTTTCAGAAACTGCCTCGTCAGTAAGTCATTCCAGTCTTGCTCATACGCTATTAATTGGTTTAAATCGCTAGAAGAGGAAGTTGGAAATCCCACTTCATACTTTCCCACTGCAGATAAAAACTCCTTGGTTTCCCCCAACCAGACTGGAGAGCTTCCAAACTACCAGTTTGCTGCATGGGCTGCCCTCTGAAACCCAAAGTCTTCCTCTGTAGGGACAGGTTAGACCCCCGACCATGGGGTTACGTGGTTCTCCTCTGCAGGGAGGAACCACCCCGCCTATGCACAGCCCGAGAGCACCGACAGCACCTTCTCGAATAGCACAGCAGACACCTCTCGTTTCGTTAAGGGTCTGACCATGGCCCGAACCTCGCTCGTTCCGCAGCTGCAAGGATCAGAAGCTATTAGAAAGGAAAAATGCCCAACTTTGTAAGAAACTGAGGAAATAATTACATTATTGCTGTTTGGAAATGTAAAAAAAAAAAACCAAACAAAATTGATCTCAGTATAGAGATAGGGAAGAAAGTAGCTGAGGTGGTGTAAGCCACGTGCCGTTGCTATCTGCCTGACACACAAAGTCTTCCTGGACATCCCCCCACACAGACCACATCGAAGACAAAGTGAATGGCTTACGGGTAAATACATCTTTGTAAATGATAATTTGCCTCTACTTACGATGAAAATTTGAAAAAAATGCATTTAATAAATAAGCTTTTGTTTGAAAAAGGAATATATACACAGGCAGTACCCCAGGGGGGACGTGGACAGCATGCAGAGCTGGCTGCTGCCTCTCCTGCTGCCCATCAGCGCAGGCACCCGGCCTGCCCAGACACAAGTTCCTCATTATCATCGATCTATATTTTACCACCATACTAATACGAGGCATAAAATCAATCATTCTTGTCTCATTCTCAGAGGAATCTTCTAAAAAACCTGTGCTCAGGGCCCTCTGATACCGCACGCTACCTTCAGGCAGGCGAGCTGGCTAACCAGAGAACCACCCACGCAGGAAGATGCCCCCGACTGTACGGTACCCCCAGCACAGCCTCGCTCCGCCGCCCCAAGCGCCCATCAGGGGACGAAACGCGAGCGCAAGCCTCCGCTCCGTCCAGAGAGGAGGTGCCGTAGCCGCGCTACGTGCAGTTTAACACCGTCCCAGGAGCTTTCTCCTCCCCACAGCCCACCGGCACGGCACGTCTCGGGAAAGCCAGGAGCCTGGCAGCAGACCTCGGCCGCGCTGCATTTTGACACGGATGGGGTCTTCGCCCTGACTGTGGCAGCAAACTGTCCGTAAACGGCAGGTTAACTGGAAAAGACATTACAGCATAGCTGGAACAGAGAGATGGAGAGGAGTCTGTAACAAGGAAAGGCAGCGAAAAGTCCTCCACCGCACCGCTGTGCTGCTCAGAGCAGTGTCGGGACACAGGCAGAAGGGACATCTGAAGGACTAAGTCAGAAGAAGACTGAAATCCCATTGCTTGGAACACAACCGCGGCTTGTACCCCCCTACCGAGTTTACCCATATGTGGCGTACAACCTTATTTTCTAAATAACAATGATTTGGTACTAATAAAAGTACTTTTGGTATAGTTTCACACAGGAGAACTGCACATTTTCAACTGCAATCGGTAACTCATCGAGAACGCGACAGAACATTGGATTTTGGGTTTTTCTTTAACAAAAAGTCATCATACAGTTTTGCATAACTTCCTTGGGTTTTTTTCCTACTGCCAAACAACATTCAGGGGGAAAAGACGACCCAAGCAGTTGTTCTAGGCCACGTGACATCGCGCTTTAGCCATAAAGTGGAACATGGTGAGTCCTTCCAGCGGGAGCTGCCCTGGAGATGGTCCATGTGGCAGCCAGGCCACATGGGGAAACCTCCAGTCTCCTGCACCAAATCCACTTCTGGGATATCATTCTAGCTTGTCATTAAATCACTTGTACAACATTTCAGCTCAAAGCATTATTTTTAGTGCTTATTTTGTCTTCTTTCATTTTTTCCTTTAAATCAGGCAGCGGAAGGCACTAACTCTGTCTTTCCAATGGTTTTGCCTGAGCAACCGATTCAGAGCGCTGCAGTCTGACCCGTGCAGCCCTGCCTCCCAGGGCTGCCAGCACTGGTGATAGCTAGCGACAATGATCCCAAAGCCAGGAAAAGCCATCGCAGCCCTCACTGACTTCAGAAAGCGAAGCACACTGAAGCTAAGGAACGCTCCTGCTCCATCACCCAAACCACACGTCCAGTTCCACAGCCACCAGGAACCGTCCTGACACGTGTGACGGATCACAACCTCCCTCACTGCTGCTCCGTCTTTCTGCGTGCACGACTATCTGAATTGCAGTAGCCTTTTACTGGCCTGCTACGCAGAAGGCCGGGCTTGTTCGGGGTTTTGGTTGGTTGGGTTGGGTTTTTAAACCTGAATCCTGAACAAATAATGCTTGGTTGCATCTCCATAGCAGATAAAAGATGTTTTACCCCAAATAATTTGTTGCCGTAAACTCCATACAGGATCCAATAAACTAAAGGATCAATTCACAGTCCTTTGCCATTTACATGATGTATCTCTGCTGCTCAGAACTATACACAGACTTATCTTAATCCAGAACATAAAGAATTCTAGTTTTCATTATACAGTAGCAATAAATCCTGTAAAGTTGTCATAAACATCATTAAATAGATCATTTCCTTCACAGTATTTCTCAGTGTAAGAGTTCCATGACTCTGGGGAAAAAAAAAAATTAAAAAAAATGCTGCTTTCCAATACTAAAAGCATCAGAACTCATTGTAACTTCTGTCATAAATACACTTTTTTTAGCATTTCTGCTACACACGTTGTCTAGAGACATAGCAGCCTACACCGACTCTGCTACCGACACCCTCAAGGCAGAAAGCCTCAAGAGGTACAAGGAGGTCTGCAGTGAGAGAATAAACTGCACATCAGATTTATTTAAAAAATAGAATTTAGGATGGATGTGAAGTCTACTCACAGATACTGGCTGCCATTTCTAAGACAGAAGATCTGAAAGGAGGCATCTTCTCATCAAAAAAACATATCAAGTCTCATGAACGTTCTTCATAAATCCCCAAGAAACCTACACGCAGTAAAATAATGCAATCTAACGTTCAAAGGCCTCCACAGTTACCAGCCTTGTTTATCACACTGCAGTAATAGCTACTGCTAGATTTTGATAAAAAATTCAAAGTCTGATTAAATATCATATTACTCCAATGTAGTTCAGAACCACAACTGCTCTTTTTTACAAATCAGCTGTAGTACAAAGTTAACAACCACACACACCAGGCTGAGCAGTCAAACTGTTTTCAAGAGGATAAAAACAATTACCCATTCTAGTCCATCCCCTTCCAAATATCTCATCAGTTAATAAAGAATATCTTTATGAATGTGGAGACGAAAGGCTCGTCTCTTTTGCAAGATACACAGCGTCTCCAGGTATTGCCTGCTTTTATTTTCCACTATAATGGACTTCAAGACAAGCTAGAGAAGGAAGCCATGTGAAAGCCCTGGTATTAGCAAATCACTGCATCTCGAAGTCTTTCAGTAGGCTGACAAAAGGCATTGTGAAACCTCCGTAAAACCTCAACAGTTATATTATCAGCCCTGAAAGAAGAAAGCGTAAATATATTCCTCCCAATCACGTTGTCAAATGGTTTTGTGTGAAACTCTGTTTCAAAGGCAGTCGCTCTTTTCTCCTCCACACAAGCCGCTGGAAGACGCTGCTTTGGCAGCTGCAGCCCTGGGGGGCACCGGGGCTTGTCCCCACTGGGACGCAGCGGCCAGCCACCCTCAGGGGCACCCACGAGCACCACTCAGGTCACACTTACAACAGCGAAGCCAAAAAACCTCCTCCCACACCCCACGCTGCCTGCACCACCTCCAGGCTGTGACGGCAAACGGGCAGCGTGGCCATCAGGGGAGAGAGCAGCCGTCGGCTCTTCTTGTGAGCAGCTCGGGGAAGAGCAGCGGAAGGCACTCACCGGGCAGAGACGGAGAAATTCTAGCGGAAAGGGAAATACAGGAGACGCGAAGGTGAGAGCGAAAGAGCCGCCGCTGCCTGTGACCCTTCTGCAGGCTCACAGCGCCTGGCAGCCGCCTTCTGCCAAAAGTACCGGGTACGACCACGTCGCGAGCAGCGCCCGAAGCCAAGGCCGAGGGAAACCCCCGAGCAGGCGTTACACACGGCGGATGGGCACCACAGAATCACGAGCTTGGAACAGACCTCCAGATCATCAAGCCCAACTGTCAACCTAATACCTCCAAGCTCGCTAAACCACGTCTAGATGGTTTAGTGTCAGGGTGGGGACAGGCTAATGAGGAGTGACGGGGGTCTCCAAGGCCTCCTTCCCTGCCCACCCACGCTGCCCGAGAGCTGCACACCAGGCTGCGCAGGCAGCGGCGGGGATGTGGCAGCCCGCAAGGGAGCCCTCGCCTCACGTCCCGCCCAGGGCACACGCGTGCAGGGCAGGCGGCATCGACAGCCCCGATCCGCCTGCTCTCCTGGTGCTGGGAACACGCAGGGGTTATGTTTCTATGAACCTAAAACTTCTGGATAATTTTTTTTTTTTGCTTTGTGGTTTCATACACAAAGATAAAACCAAAGATGCAGAAAGCACAGAATCATAGAAGCGTTCAGGTTCAAAAAGACCCTTAAGATCGAGTCCAACCGTTAACCCAGCACCACCGAGCCCACCACTAAGCCGTGTCCCTCAGCACCACATTTATGTGTTTTTTAAACACCTCCAGGGATAGGGACTCCACCACTTCCCTGGGCAGCCTGTGACAATCTCTAACCACTCTTTCAGTAAAGAATTTCCTCCTAATGTCCAACCTAAACCTCCCCTGGTGCAACTTGAGGTCATTTCCTCTTGTCCTATCGCTTGATACCTGGGAAAAGAGACCAACCCCCACCTCACCACAACCTCCTTTCAGGCAATTGCAGAGCGATGAGGTCTCCCCTCAGCCTCCTCTTCTCCAGGCTGAACACCCCCAGGTCCCTCAGCCGCTCCTCACCAGACCTGCTCTCCAGACCCTTCACCAGCTTCATTGCTCATCTTTGGACAGGCAAGACAGAAAAACTGGCAATTTCCAACTGAAATATATCTTACAGAAACAAGTCTTCAAGATCAGCAAAGGACAGCAGCAGAGAACAGCAGCAAGGTTCAGCCTACCCATCTGCCACCTCCGTTGTAGGAAAAAAAACCAACCCTGGATGTCAATCCAAGCCAAGGAGGGGATTCACACGGGAAGCAGGGGCACCTGGAGCAGCTGGCAGTGCTCGGACACAACCGCCGCGCACCTCAGCGGCGATGCTGCTCTCTGCCATGTGCGTCCCTTGTCCTGGTGGTCACCACGCTCCCGGGCACGGGACAGCCGCTCCACGGAGAAGCCACGCTGGCTTCTCCCCAGCCAGGCGGAGTGGGGAGGGATGAGCCCTGGCCGGCGAAGGGAAGGACGGGATGCACATCAATCCCTGCTCAGGTACCCCCCTGACTGACAGCTGTGTTTCACAGCTGAACCCTGCGCTGGTACATACAATGAGATACCAGTTACCTCTCTGAAAACAATTACAAACGAGCAGTAAGCCAGGGAAGATGTATTAGTACATCAATATGAATTTAAAGTAATGGAAATTCCTAACGGATGCTAAGCGCTAAGCAAGCAAAAGGTGACGGGAAGCGAGCAGACCAAGGATCGCCCTGCCACGCCTTTTGGGCCACGTTTCAGCAGTTCCTGCCACCCAGCACAAGACTCCCTCCCTCGGGGGGAGCCCGCCTGCGTTCCTCCTGTTCACCACAGGCACCACGCGATGGGCGCCCCTTCTAAAAATACTCATAGTGCCGTGACGGCGTTACCTGCACACCACGTAGCTACTGCTGGTAGTAGAGATCTTTGTCAAACAAGTTTGTCTGTACAAGTTTATGCCACTTTTTCCCGCAGCAGTAGTAGTTCTTTGAGAAATCCACCATTACAAACGAAGCGTAAGTAAAGGGCGAGTAACAAATGTTGAGATTAACAGTGACGGTCAAACCCGCCGTCTGCGAAACAAAATGAAGCAGACAGTAATTGCACGGAACGAAGGTAAGAGGCATGTAATTTATTTTTATTTTTTAAACCTTCCCTGACCCCCCTTGGCTGTCGCTCTAGTATTTTAGAGTCCCTTATAAAGCCAAACTACTACTGACATGTAGTTTTTCTATCTCAGCATTTTATCTGCTTTCATTAACAGGTCTCCTTCTTCCACACTTATGAAAAATGCAATGTTCAGTAGCTGCTTCAATTGATTTACACATCTTCAGTAAATCTTTAGTAGAAGACTCTTTGTGGCTGCTCTGCGCTCCCTTCCCACAGGGCTGAACAACTCAATATTTTTAGTCTACCACACTATACTTTAAATAAGTCAGAAGTTTGAGAGAAAAACATTTATGAATTTTCTTGTTTTGTGAAGTTTTGCAAATAAGTCCCTCGGGTGGCTGGGGGGCTGCCACCACCCGCCCACTGAGCTCCACACGGGAAGCGGGAGGATGCTGAAAACAGCATCCTTCTCCCTCCCTCCCTCCAACCAACGCAAAATTTGTCACCCCAAAATCAGTCATCAGCAGGAACCTGCTGAGGATTCCCAAACGCAGCGTGCCCCAGACACTGGAGGGTTCAGGCAAAAAGGAAAGAGGCAGGAGAGCCTGTGACTGCCGTGGGACATTCCCCAGTGCCACGGGGACCAGAGCGGAGCCGAGGGCGGCAGGTTTCCTCCTCCGTGTCCCCAAATCCCCCTTCTTCCAGGCCCTACCTGCACACCAGTCTGCTGCTATCCCAAGCAGCCCTAAGGCCGTTTTCAAAGTGTGCCAAGTCCACGCAGGGCTGAACACCGGGGTTCACCGCCGCCAGGGCAAATGCCACCCGACCGCCACGCTGTGAGCCCGCAGCCGGGATGCCCGCAGAGCACTGCACATCACCCTAATTGGTATTTGATGGGTAATTATGTCATATTTTGGCAGCAGGCATCGATCACTTGTGCACAGAGGCTACATACCTCAGTCTAGCCCAGAAAACGTTATTTCAGTGAACGAAAGAAAGGAAGGAGCTTCCTTCCCACGAGCCACTGCTGTCAACAAGCCTTAAGCTACTTGCTTGAGAAATCTCCTCTTTCTCCTGGAAAAATTCCTACTCCTCACTAGCAAGGGGCAAACACATTTACAGGCAGGACTGGGTACTTGCAGTAGTTTTTACTACCGACATCTGGGGTGGCACAGAGGGACCGTCCCCGGGTGGGGACCCCCACGGGGAAGCCACAAGCCCGGACATGCAACAGGCAAGTCCCACCTTGGCAAAGAGGTTCAAAACCGAGCAAGTGGCACCTTGTGACGTTCCCGTTCAAAACCACCACCTTGCACAAAGCAAAGGCTGGGCACAGCCAGGTCCTCTCTACAACAGCAGCACCCGGGCAGTGAAGCCTGTCTGAGGTCTCCATCTACCCGGCATCCTGAAACGCTGCATTTTCGTACTAATTATTGTTACATTCCACTTATCACATAGTTTTCTACAGGAAAGTGTTTTAATGAAATACTTTATTATTGCAAAGAAATCAAGCAAATTTGAGATGATTGTAAAAATTGATAGGCCTTTTTAACAAGTATTGTGCTTTAGTAAGTGCAATGAAAATTAAATGCAAAAAAAAAGAAATTTTTCTTCACCCTAAACAATCATAGTTCAACTTCCCTTATAAGAAAAGCTACTGAAAAGTTTTACATTATCAACAAAAACACTTCCCTGTCTAGGCCTATCGACCTAAATCATGGTGTCTGCTTGCTAATAAACTGTCTTTTCATGACTAGTTTGAACTTCCTAACTTGCAGAGGCTGTAGTAAGTCCTGTACTACCATGGCACAAATTACTGCAACTCATGGTTTACACTCAAGAAAAAGGAAGACTCCCAGTTCCCACA
Organism: Leptosomus discolor; assembly: GCF_034619465.1. NCBI lineage: Eukaryota > Metazoa > Chordata > Aves > Leptosomiformes > Leptosomidae > Leptosomus > Leptosomus discolor. The sequence continues at coordinate 1,577,579 of NC_141395.1, forward strand.
GACAGTAAGTTACACTGGTCTAGTAAGTGATACCTTTTGAATTTCAGACTGAAGTTGGTCATTTCTAGACTTGCCCCCCACAACTGAGAAAACAGCTATAAAATAATGCATAATTAAACGAATACGTACCTGTGATTCTTCAGGCTATGGTCAGTGACTGTGTTCACATGCGCGGTGTAACCTGACAGCTACGTTTATTCTCTTGCACGGGCATTCAGCACAGGACAGTTCCTCAAGCCAACCACGCTGTCACCAAGGGAGTCAAGGGAGCAAGAGAGGGAAGCAGCCAGTGAAACAGCCCCGCGTGCCCGCGGCAGGCACGGACCGCCGGTACCCCCGTACGTCACGTCACTGCCGCTGACGAAAGGCAGACCTGCCCCCTCCTGCACCCCTCTGCCGGGAAGTGTTAGCAGCCTTTGCCCCTTCCTGGCACCGCCACGCTGCAAACCCCCGTGTCACAGCCCGCCTGCCAGGGCCAACGGCACCTCCCACCCCTCCAGGGAGCCCCACGGCACAGCACCGCCAAGAACCGCTTCGCACATCCTCAGCGCGCCGAGGCACCTGCCTTGCAGAGGGGATTTCTTGGCGATCCCCTGCAACGAAGCAATTCGTCAGAGCCTCCAAGTGACAAAAACCTCACTTTTTTTGAAAGAGTTTCGCACAGGAGCTCGTCTTCTGCAAAGCTGTCTGTCGTGATAAACGCTGCTCGGTCGGCTGGGGATCCACCGCCTCCACCCTCCGGAGCTCCGTGGCTTTTCTCTATCAAAGTGAGACTGAACTCCAACAAAAGCCGTAAGCTAAGAGGGAAGTATGGATTTCCACAGCCTCCGAGGACACGCAGTTGTCCCCTACAGCTAGGTTATGAAGAAGTCGTCCTTCAGGTTAGGAAGGAATTCTTCACCCTGAGGGCGGTGAGGCACTGGCTGCGGCTGCCCCCTCCCTGGCAGCGCTCAAGGCCAGGCTGGATGGGGCTGGGAGCAACCTGCTCTGGTGGGAGGTGTCCCTGCCCAGGGCAGGGGGGTGGAACGGGATGGGCTTTAAGGTCCCTTCCAGCCCAAACCATTCTACAATATGAAGATATGCTTTGTACAAAATTATAAACTAGTCTAATTAGTCACTTCCTAGCCAGAGGTAATGTGATCACACACCAGGACTTGTCAATAACAAGGAAAATACAAAAAAAAGAGTCAGATGCTGAAAATAACCTTGGAATAAATTACAGCATTTCTAATTAAAGGCAAGGAGAAATGAAAATAGATTCACAGCCTTGTGTTATAATTTTAGCATGGCTTATTATTCAGAAACACGGAAAAAAAATTAAAGACTCTAACATGAACAGCTACAAAATTAGTAATCGACCCCCGAAACGGCACGGCTGACCCCAGAAACAGCACTCCACAGCCCGCTGCACCGCGCCACCAAGGGGTGCCGAGCAGAAGGAGAGGAGAAAATGCTTCGTTTGCCATGGTACCGTCAGGACACCTCCTGAAGAACTTCTGTAGTCAAAACCCATCACCATCAGTTGCCATTCCTGAGTCCATAATGAGGTTAAGGGCCAAGCTGATATGAAATCACATCTGATCTGGTCTTAAATGACAAGAGGATGGTCTGTAGCGTAACAGGCGCTTTTTTAACTTGCAGGCTTTAAATTCTTCAGGTTTCATTATTTGCATCAAATTTTAAACACGAGCTCTCTGGGCACACACATCCATCTTAATCCTATTAGAAAAAGCTGTCTAAGGATGAAGAAAGGACCAGATTATCCTCTTCATAACAGTCACGCATCCCATCACTGACTGACTTAATCCATAATTTCCCCTCTGCATACACCAGCCAAGTGACCAGTCTATACAGAAAGTGACAAGTTAAGCCAATACAGATCACATCCTAAAGATGCACAGGGGAAAAAAAGGAAGAATATAACTAGAAAAAACAAGCAATCCGAGTTTAAACTGAAAAGTCTCCTAACAGTAAAATACCTGAAAAATGCAAACGCGTACCTGAACACCGTTACAAATCAGCTTTCCAAACCCAAAGCAACCTTCGCTCAGAAGGGGAGCACACACATAATGTCTGCAGGACAGGAAAAGAATCAGACTTAAATTCTGTCGATCTCTCCATTAGCCCAGTACTGCATGTATGTCCCCATACACATCTCATTCAGCATAAAAACCTGTATTAGTTGCACCAGACCAACGAACCACAATATGCTGTTTAAGTACCAGCACTGAGAAAGAAGCTTGCTTGAGTAACAGAAGTCACCAGAACCATGAGAGAAACAGCTCCAGTCTTCCAGCTTGCAACATATTTCAATAGAAAACCAGAGCTATAAACTGAAAAATAAATATCCATTTAATTAAATTAGGCAGTATTTGCCTTGTCACTATTTCCCAGCCGAACCTACATGCAATTTTGTTGAGAACCACTTTTTTTAGCCTGAGAAGAGTCACTTTCTCTCAGTTCCTGCCATATAGTAATTGTTCTTGTGGAATCTGCACTAAATCCGCACCACAAAGTCAGGAAATTCATTACACTAAGTAATGGCCAGGATGAAATGCACTTGCATTAAAAACACAGTAAGTCTAAAATTAGCTTGCATTTCACCCCCCCTTCCTTCGCTGGAAGAGCAAAGTAGCGCCAGGACATGACTGCAAGTCAGGAACGTTGTAGTTTTCCATTTAAATGAATCCATGAGCAGCTCCTCTCCTGCCACCAAGAGAAGAGAAAAACCTCCTTTTTACTGCAATACACCAACTGTCCCACTTTAAACGTGTCCATCAACTCTGATCAGTGCTGTAATTAAAAAAAGGAAAGGCAGGTGACATGCCAGGCATGCATGGCTTGGGCAAGGACATGCCACCACATTGAGTTTCAGCCACCACGGCCAGGCTGGAAATGTCTCCTCTAAAAAACGCCCTGAAGTCCTCTAAAGTCCCCTAAAAATGGGGCAGGAGACTCTATTTGCATGAGTAATGGGTGGTGGTGGGAATAAAAATCAACTCCTGAATTCCACCAGCACTCGCACCAAGCTTACCGCTCCCTCAGAGGGGCGATCCCACTGCTCGAGAGGGACAATGTGATGGGACATCAGGAGAAACAATTTTCACCCTACACCTCAGAGGGCAACACTTAGATTTCAGAGCTCCAGACCCTGGGAGCGAGGTCCTTGAGCTCCCCTTGGCACTTGAGCTGTCCAAGAACACCCGTACAGTTAACACCGTCACCACTTACTCAGATGTAGGACATAGAAGCACTTGCTGCGGACTCGGAAAGTGCCCACTTTGTCACTACAGCAGAACCACCCACTGTACAGAACTATCCCTTAACTCCTATTTATTTCTAAAACAAAGTTAAGAAGAATTTAAAGTTTAACATTAGCCACCGAAACGGCTAAATAGCAGCCATGGAAAATATGTCTGCTCCGGACTCTCACCTAAGTTTAACGGATGATGAACTTTGGGAAGACAAAGATTCCTTTCTCAAGCTCTAGAACCTTCCTCATTTTGATCTTAGATGAGCAGCACCTTTTTTAAAAAAAAAAAATAATTTTTTTCTATATTTATGACAAAATACCTTCTAGTACTCCACTGAGACAAGGTAAGCATGAAATTGTGCCTTACGCTTGCACACATTTCCTGTGCCCAAATGCAACCAAGATTAACATTTCCAAATACAGTAACATGGACCACCCTCTCCTGAGGCTGGAAGAAAGTACCAAAATGCCTCCTAAATTAAAGACTCTGAGATTTACACCTTCTCTCCCTCTCCCATTTCGTATCCGAGCAGGGAAAGGGCCTTCCCATACCACCTGCAGAGCCTGGGCATTCAGAATACCATTCACTGTCAGTTCATGAGCACACAAAGACCTACGTTTGTCTACTGGCGAAAAAAAAAAATTAAAAATCCAAGATTTCTTATTAGGGAATCAGAGGGTGACATCTAGATCTTATTAGACAGGAAAATAAAGTTGGGGTGGGGTTAATTTAATTTAAATTTACCCATCAGGGGTTGAGAAAGCCTTCCCCCAGCTGCTGGAGAGGGAAAGGCACGTCCCGAGGGCACCCACTGCTCTCCAGCAGAAGGGCAGGCGGTTCAAACGAGCGCTCAGCGACGCGCCACGATGCTTCTTGCTGCATTAGAGTCCCTAAGAGGAGTCGGGGCTGGGCTGCAGTTTCATTTGTGTCACCTTCACGGCATATATCCCACAGGGAAGAGAGACAGGGTCCTCACTGCCCCGGGAGCAGCGCCCGCGACGCCCCAGCCACCGGCCACCGCCCGGGCGTGCCGACCCGCCGCGGGTCACCGAACGTGGGAGAAGCAGCAGTTTGGGATTACCGACTATTAAATCCTGAAAAGCAGCTCCTCCTCCCATAAATAATCTTATTTAATGAGAACGAAGCGGCTGCCTATAGATACCCACAAAGAGATTCACGTCAATTGGCTTTGCTTCCAACGAGCTTATCGCAACGAGGACTGGGGAGCGAGAGGGAAGAGTTTTCATGAGACCAGCTGACAGAGGGACTTTTCTCAGGCCAGGCCTGGGAAAGCTTGCCTTTTTCCTTCCAACTCCATCATCCCAGCAACACAAGATACGCTGCCCTTCCTCACAGGCTTCTCTCCCACCTAAGAGCCTGCGACCCTTAGGGCTACAATCCCAGGGAGATTCCACAAAGGCACTTTTCTGCCCTTCCCTGCTGTGCCGCCTGCGGGGAAGGGCCATGGGAGCCTCAGCCGCGGAGAGGCCGTGGCGCCGAGCCGTCCCCGAGCGCAGGGGAGCCGCCTGGGCGTGCGGCACGAGCACACGGCCCAGCCAGGGCCCCGCCGCAGGGCGGACACCGCAGAACGCTCGCCGGGGCCTCCGCTTGTCAGTCCCTGGGATGGGCGCGAGCACCAGCGCTTGCTGCATCGCAAATGGCCATGAAGCGGCACGTACAAACCCCACAACATACCAACAAACCACAGGTAAAATAAAATAAATAGACCTCTAGTGAGAAGCATTAAGATAACAAAGTTAAAGTATTAACAATTGCACAGAACATTAACCTAGTTTAGAAAAAAGTGAGTATCTATATAAATAAAAGAACAACCAAAGGAGACTTGAAAGATTACAGTGGCAAAAATTTATCAAGACAGACAGAAGAGGGACAGGAAACCTGCTGTCAACAAAAACAAGTTTGTAAAATGCAAAAATAGAAACCCAGTAGTCAAAGACGATCAGTTCTCAGATGAAACGAACTCAAAAGCAAAGAAGGTTTCGCAGTCAAGGAATTAACGTGAGCCGCGTGTGTGCGGGCAAGCAAAGAGTAACAGAATTCTATGCAAACTCAGTTTAATAATGTTTTAAACATGTGCTGCTAAAACTCAGTAAAATCTATTTTCAGCACAGTATGCAGTCTGCAGGAAAACAGACAGACTGCATTTAGAGGATACATAAATGTTTATTCTTCTGAAGAGGTTCTGTGGGGGTGTGACATCTTGTGTGTGCTTCAGCAGTTATGTGTGGCTGCAACAGATGAGAAAATCGTCAATTCTGTAAAGCATTAGCTAAATTAATGGATGTGTTAGCATCACCATTATGGTAGCACGTAGTATAGGGTCTAAAGATTAAAAGACTTCAAACAAATTTAAACCTGTCAGCTCGCTACTACAGACTCAAGTAACTAGCACGCCACAATGAGAGCAATTCCTCGTGTGCCCTGAAAAGAGCCCAATTCAGAACAAACCTTTTCCACCCAAGGGAAGGAACACCGACTGCAGGGTGACAGGCAGGGGACTCTCACACAGGCATAGTGAAATCCAGCACAGAGAGGCTTGAGTTCTTCCTGCAGCGCAAAGGAGCTACGGAGGCATGTTTCAAAGGGTTGCAGAACAGCAATAAGGAAGAGTAAAACACAAAGGTTGAAAACTAAATTAAAATTGATTTGGATACTCTTTGTTTAATCAGAAGTTTAGTAGTATTCTCCTCAAGAGCCAATAACACTTCCAAGCATTAGGAAGCCTCAAACTGCTCCTCTGTATCAGCAAAATATTGTTCTTGGCACTCACGAGCTGGCGCAAGCAAGGCAGGCACGAGTTCAGGCTCGCTCTGCAGGGCCCACAGCAGCGGTGCTGCAGCGCAGCCAGAGCGACCCTGCAGGGGCTGCTCCCAGCACCGGAGCGCGGGACTGCGGCTGCACCATGGCTGCGCCTTCCCGCGGCCCCGGCGCATGATGCTGCGGGGAGACAGAGGATGGATCTTCCTTCCCCGGGGCACAAGCAAACCCACCCACAGGCCTCATGCCTCCTCTTGCGGCGCTCCACCCAAGCCCCGGGAACATCAAAACGCAGAACTGAACGGCGTTTGCTGGATCACAGTCCTTTGCAACCCACACACACCACAGACATACATTGACTTTCCTTCTGGAGAAAAAGAAAAACTCATCCCATTTGCACATACCCGGTGGCCTCCTGGTTTATTCAGTGTTCCCAAGGTGACCAGACAGATTTCCTTCCCCTTCCTTTACTTTGTTTCCCCTTACTAAGTTTCCCGAATCTAGAACCAGTAAAGCCAACCTGCCGACAGCCACAGCCGCTCTCACGTCGTGAATTACACAAAGTTGTTAGTGAAGACCCACAGGTCAGCAGCTGAGGAAGGACGACCGCGTACTCAAGAAAGCACCTTTCCGTGAAACGAAGAACCTGACGCCACTTTGGGAAACAGCTTCAGAGCGAACCTTTCTGTGCCAGTCCTGTAGCAGCCAACAGCCCTCAAACAACGTGGTGCTAACGCGTCGCTAGATCTAAACACAGCATGATGAACGAGGGGAGAAGGACCCTCTGTCCTGTGTGTCCAGTCTGGACCCAAGCATGATGCTGCTCCCCTCACACGGGCAAGCTGCCCCCACGCAAGCTGCCCCGCTCCTGCCCACAGCGGCGAGGAGCGGGCAGTAACTCACTGCACTGCCCCTATCCAGAGAGCATCCTTTCCCCGGGACAATCAGGGGACAGGATCTGGGTATCATTGTGCTCGGAGAAAATGCTCGTCACATCCCTACGCCAGGGAGCCAGAGCGCTGCCTGACTGCCCGGGAGGGGCTGCACGAGGTCGTATGAACTACAGCAGGTGTGGACACCAGCTCAGGAGCCCCCAGCATGGGGGGCCGCACAGATACTGGGAGCATTTCACCCTCCTCTCCCAGCAAAAGCTTCTCCTGGGGTCCTGAGGCACAGCACACCCCAACCCAGTACCCACGCGTTGCTCTAGCCCCTCAATCTTCTTACACCCTCTGCTAGAGGACAGGATGGACAGAGGGACACAAGCGCCAAGCTTGACTCCAGACCAGCCAAAGCTTAAAGAGACTCATTAATTTGCAGTCCCTTCCTCCTCTCTGCCAAAACGCATTATGGCTCTGTGCATCCACCAGCTTGTTTTTATACTGCAACACAAATACCAAGTAATACACACGTGCCAGATTCATACGCCAGAAACAAGTTTTTTCCTAACAGATTGCCTTTTTTTTTTGTTCTAACCTTCTCCCCACATAACCTGGTGACTATGTTGGGTTATAACAATTCATCTCGTAACCATTTAGCAAATACAAGGAGCCCCTAATTGATCAACAGAAGGTCCATGTGCTGAAGGATGTGAATATAAGTAGAGCCCAAGAGAGGTTCTCCCAAAACCAGCACGTCCCCACCCATCTGTCCCCTCCTGCTCACCGAGCCACCTCGGCACGCAGCGGACCCGAGCCCGCTCTGCCCGGTGCTCCTGCTCTCCTCCAGCCGTGCCGATCGCAGATGGCCCCAGCAACAATTCGAGGCGGCGAGCGGCTGACAGCAGCCCTCTGCAACACGGAATTAATTGCGAGATTATCATTGGGGAATGCTCAGAAGTATTCACATAAAAAATCTCATTACCAGCCTCTTGGTTTGCAGGACAAAACACAAGTTTTACGCATTTTCAAGAGAGCAAACGCTGTGTCTGCCACGACACTTTCTGGGGCGCTGCCCTGCTCCTTCCTATGGCAGGAGGTGAAACGGGCAGCGCTTCTCCCAGCCTGTCTCCTCAGCGTTGAGGGTGAAGACAGAGCAAATAAGCCAAGAGAACACACTTAGTTCCTCCCATTTGCTTGGCTCAAAGACAGCCAAATAAAAGCCTCGCCTGCCCTACCAACTTGCACCAGACTTTCACAAAAGACACCCTTAAAAGCACCCTGAGGTCACCCACTGAGAGGGCTCACTCTCCCCATTTCAGCCTTGCGCCTCTTGCCTGGAATGGAAGCCCAGCTGCACAAAGGCTGAATTTCATAAACAAATGAGGTTTCCATTACAGCACAGACTTCTCATGCACACTGATGAACTAGGTCTTCAGCCCAACAGATGCAGGCTAAGTTTTATCAGCAGACACAAACCCCAAGACGTGACTGGGGTGAACCAACCGAAATCCTGTCCGCAAGCTCCAGAGAGAGATGGTCTCACTGCCAATCTTACAACTCATTCTGCTGCTCCGTAGTTGGGACTTGATTTGTTATTTGTATTATTTTCTTCATGTACTTACATCACTGCAACCTAAGGAAGACCAAGCACTCTATGGACCACGCGTATATTCAAGAACACGAGCACAGAACCACTCAGTAAGGGCAGGCACACCCCGATGAACCCGCAAATGACTTTTGTTAACTTGCTTACGAGCAACTCGCGTCACCTCCTGAACATTCTGCCATTGCTGGAGGCTTTCTTCACCCACAAGTCCAATGCTTCTGGAAGCTTATTAGACAGTCTTCCTCCTTCAAGATTTTCTTCCGCTCCTCCTTGGCAGAGGGCTTTGAAGTGTGATGCATCGGTGTGAAGAACGATTTCTGATGCTTGGACTGATATTAAACAACAGGGATTACAGCCAGCGAAATCCTGCAATCGCACCTGGGAAGCGGGTGACAGCACTCCGGCCCGGCCTCAAAGGACATCAGTCTGTCGGTGCACACCCACAGCCTCCCCGATCCCAGGCAATTTTAGACCCTCTGAAACACTAAAGCCCCACGAGCGCTGATCAGCATGCCGTGGCTGAGCTGGCAATGCCCACTAAAGGATTTCCTTTCCATTTCCACCATTCCATCCACCAGTTTCACTTTGATCACAAGAGTTTAAAATTTTCCTATAAGCCAACCAAAAGAAATCTTAAATTTCATCCTCCAACGCAAACCGAAGCGTTGAGCTTGTTGGCAGCAGACTGGACACAACGGTACCAGAACGACGTGCTCAATATTGTTCTAATTTCTGCTGTGAGGGCAAGGATTTCACATAACGCAGCCTGTGTACCAGTGCCATCCTTAACTACAGAAAGCTCAAAGCAAAAGGCCTTTTTTAATAAAAAGTGTGTGTACAGGTATTTGAGCTAAAATTAAGACTTACAAATGAAACTAACGGCAGCATTTATCTACTTACACTGCCTCAAGAAGCTGTTTCAGCTGTACCCTGGGTGATAATTTAGGAAGGCTTTTTTCCTTCTTGTTCCACATTTATGGCATAACAATTCTGACCACAAAAGCAGGAGGAAGCTGAAAATACAGAGCTGGGAGCTCCAAACTGTCACTGAATGCCTGATACTTTCCCTTGTTGTAGGTCTCCTTGGTATAATAATTCACATTAGCAATTACACTTTCATTCTGGCAGCAGGTTTTAATTATACCTTACAATATTACAAAAGAAATAGGCTAATAACTTCTCCTCCTAAAATTGCTGGCTTTTATTTTAGAAATGGCCACCTCTCCCTTGTTGACGAAAAGCACCTACAAGGCTTCAGAAAGAGAAGTTCTAACACCTTTGAAGCTTATTATTTTCTCATCATACCATTTTCGCATTTAGTTGACCTTTAAACTGTTCTTTTATCATGATTTTCCTCTTCCTTTTCCATTTTTCCTCTGATGTCAAAAGAGACCCGGGAGCTGCAGTGAATTATAAGCAGAAGGTAAGTCACGATGCCGCTGAGCGGAAGCGAGAGCGTGGAGGGGGCAGAGCCCACGCAGCGTGGGAAGCGATCTTCCCTTCCGACGCAGCGCTGGGCACCACGCTGCCAACCCCTAGCGCGTGGGAAGATGCAAGGAGGAGAGTAAGGAGAGCTCCTAGAGATATAAAACCATCGTGCAACACCAGAGGAACGTGGTTGTCCAGCCTAAAGACAACAAGACTTCAATTGGGACAAGAGTGTCTCAGGTGGCAAAGGTGCACGGGTCACCCAGGCTCTCAGAGCAGCGACCGTCCGTCTTCTCTTTGCAGCACGGAAGACTCAGTCTAAACAATACCTAAAAAACCCACCCCCTTTTTAAAAGGAGGGCAAGAAGTTGCTGGGGCTGGTTGCCCAAGACGACAGCTGGCATCGCTCACCCTGAGCTGCAGAAACACAGACATGAGACCTGATCCCCACCCGCGGCTGCAGGACAAGCTCCGGCAGCGCCAGCAGCAGAGCTCCCTCTCCCCAACCCCACCAGCTCGCCCCAAAGCCCTCCCGACCTGCAAACCCAACAGGGTTGGGTTTGGTGGACGAGAGCAGTGAACCAACTCCTTGATTTCTCTGAAAATCCAAACGCAAGCAGGTTACCCCCGACTGCGGTGCCAGCTGTCTGCCCAGAAACGCAGATCACAGACCTGCGAACCACAGCCCGAGATAAACCAACAGCAGAGTGGTGGGAATCGACAAAGTTCATTTTACAAAACGCCCAATGTTTAAGGTTTTATGAGATTTGTTTTCTACACCACTAACTGAAAGACTATACATTCATCATACTTCCTGAATGAGTCATTTTAGTGCATTTTAATGATTTTATTTACTTATTTTACTTCTTATACCACGGACTAGCATGAACAAACAACACACCAAGGCCAGTTCAATTTAGAAGTTAAATTTGAGATGCGCCATCTAGCTGCGGGGAAGCAGCTCTTTTCCCTGAGATTTACTCTGTCATCACGCCATAAAATGAAATGCAAGACAAACAGCATCTACTATTGTAGCATCTGCCTGCCCTGATTTGAGGTTCACAACTCTGGCTTCCTTGGGTTTTTTCCCCCACCTGGTTTTTGGTTTTGTTTTGGGTTTTGTTTGTTTGTTTGTTTGGGTTTTCTTTGTTTGTTTTGGGATTTTTTGGTTGGGGTTTTTTTATGTTTTTTTTTTTTTTTTAAGTATGCCCTCAGAATGTCAGAGCAACTTCTGTATCTACAGAAAAGCACAAACATCATTCCCAAAAGAAAATTATTTCAAGCAGAACTATTTAATTAAAGATGACATAACCAGCAGTTAAAAGGCAGTTTAAGAATTCCCCATTGTAGAGACAGCATAATGCTTTCCTTTAATACTATCATCTCCAAAACCACAACAAAGCAGCAAGAAAAAAAAAAAACTTTGTGCATTATCTAAAAGAAAAAAATTTATCTACAGGTAGACTCAAGCTTCCTACCAACTGTCAACATACAGTAAAAAAAAACAAACCCAAAATACTCCAGCCAGTCAAATGAAATTTAAGAAACCCCAACCAATCCTAAAACCAAGCAAACAAAACCTGCCCCTCTGCTTTCTTTTTGGACGTATACAAATGCCTCCAGGACCCTTCTCCCGCCCCTCAGGAGGCACATACCGACATGAACTGCCGCAGCTCAGCATCCATAACAACCGAGCAACCTAATTACTCACCCTTCAAGCAAAAGAACTAAGGGATTCTTGAAGTACAGCGACTACAATATACAAATATAAATGCTTTTTATACAGCACATATTTCAATTTCATTGTCTTGTCGTGTCATATAATAAGGATTTAAAGTACCCAACACTCAGGACTATAGATACGCAAGTAATGAACACCATCAGATACAGTATCCTTGAGGAAATTAAATTAAATGCTTGAATGAAGCATTTATCAGTGATACAGATCTTTAACCTTCAAAACAGAAGCAGACCTCCGAGTAGTCAAAGCAACAAAGCAAGCCAACAAAAGCCTCCTCCTACCCTGCTTTTGCTCACTGCAGCTTCTTTTACATCCCTCCTTCAAGGACAGCAACCCCAACCCCATACCCTGGTGCACCCCAAGGCTGACGCCAGTCCAAAGAGAGGGACACGTCCCACGGACCCACCCTGTCCCACTGGGGAAGAACCACCCAACTCCACCACGATCCTGATGACAAAACCAGCCACGAGCCCTCGGCCTCAGGCAGGAACACAAAGCAGTTCAAGACTGTGGCACACCCGTACCAACCACTAGATCCGCCCGTAGCAGGGTCATGGCACATTCGACTCAGAATTATGACTTCCACTGAGTAGCAAAATGAGGCAAATTGACATTTTATGAAGTTTAAAATAGGATCATTTAATGCAGTTAAACTTTAAGACTATCAAAAGCAGAACTAACTGCTGAACCCGCGAGCTCTAAGTCCCAATGCACCGTATTTAAACTTACGATTGCACTGGAGTAGGAAATAAGGGAGATTGCCGCTATATAAAGTCCAAAACAAGAGAATTTAACATGGTTAAATTACTCCTAAACCATGAAAGACTGACAAGTTTTTATTACAAAAGGCTCTTATCACTTAATGGAGAAAGTCTTTTATGATTAAAGTTTTATTTGGTTTTCAGATATCAACATTACACAAAGAACATTGTTCTTGTAATTCAGCACGTTCTGGAGAGCAGAACCATCCCAGTGCAAGAGCCCACGATAAACTGAATTCACTACAGTAATTATGCAGGGCATCCTATTATGCAGGTCTATGTGGGTTTGGCCTGTGTTTTGGCTGGATTTTGAGGGGTGTTTTGTGGTTTCAGTGTTGCTTGTCACAGTCCCTACATGCTTTGACTGACCCCAGTGGAGCCCAGACCTACTCGCAAGCGCAGAATCTCATCTCCTGCCTGGCTCCACCACGCAAACTTGGACAAAACAGTTTCATCCTTTTTGCCAAGACAGCACCACCTCCGTGGAGGTCCCGTAATGTCAAGTATGAAACACTTGAGGGTTTTGAAGGCTGCGTGGTTGGAAAGTGACCATTACTACATAAAATTCTAGTCTAAAATAAACACCAAACAGGCAAATCTAAGAAGCAGCATCCTATGGAATTCTCAAGTGCACTGAAAAACTGCAGTTCTATAAAGACAAGCAATCACTACTGCAGCCTTTAAATCACCACACAAAGAGCAGCCATGCACTGTGAATAAACTGGATCCCTTTATTTCATTACGAGCTTTAAGCACCTCTCGCTCCTTGTGAATATTCCCAATACCTGGTACTCAAATTCCTTCGTTTCCCTCATCCTCCAGACAGCTCACACACACATATACTCAGAGTAAAACCTCACCTACACCTAAACACCTTTAAGAGAGGCCTCTCTCCAAGCACGTGGCTCCTCAGGAATACCTGGGGGCAGCGACCACCAGCTCGTAGGTCCCTGCAGCCTCCTGCACGTACCACTGAATCCCCACGGAAGGCAGATCCTGGCTGGAGCCCTCGCACGATGACTGCAGGCAAAGGAGGGCAGCAACGCCAGCTCCGAATCACCCTCGTGGCGGCACAGGGCCGCCGCACCTCTCGACGCCGGCTGACACAGCAGCCGTCAGGTACTTCACTGATGTCAGGTACTTCACTGATGTCATGCAAGGCGCGACTTGGCACGCTAATTAAGTGAGGTGAATCAACTGAATAAAAGCGTGATGAACCAAACCAGTAAAGAACACGAGCCAAGCAATCTAGATATATATTCCCCCACTGCAAGGCTGTGTACAACAGTGTGGTGTCCTGCACAGAACAGGGTCTTCGTATCCCAGCGAATTCCGGATTTTAAAGGACCGATCTATGAAAAACTCGCTGCACGAGCATGGCATAACACTCCCAAATGGCACACCTAATAAGTTTCATAACAAGCATTCTGCGGAATAAGCCTACATTTGCCATTTCCTGGAGGAAAATCTAAACAAGCTAGAATCACGGTACAAAAGGGATTTATCTTGCCTAAAACTGGGAAGGGGCAGGGGGGAGGGAATAATTTTCTCATTACTTTTGGTGTATTAAAAAAAGAACACAATGAAACACCGATCTGACGCAGCCTTTGTGCTACTGTCGTTTCCATACAAACTGTACACAGGCTCACGTCTAAATGTTTTTATATTATTTTAACTGGGCGCTTAAAAAACCCAAACAGGCACACTGTAAGACAATCCACTTAGAAAAGGAAGTGAAATTCCAGTCAAAATGCATTAGAGATTAGAGATCTAATTGGCTTTGTTTTGTGACAGGAAAAAAATAAAAAATAAAAAAAACAACTCACAAAAAAACCCCCACAAAAATACACCACACCCTCCCCCCCCAAACCTCAAAAAAAAACCCAAATCCATTACACTCCTATTCAAATGTAGTCACTAAAATGAAAATACCCCAAACCCTACTAAGCTCAAAGCACTGGCCTAACAACAGGTCTCTGAAAGGGTCTCGGGAGACTCAATACATTTTTATATACACTTTGTGAAAAAAATCCAACGTAGTTTTAAAACTGAGGGTCCAAAGCAAAGCTCTCTGCACAAACCTGTCTCACATTGTGCTTGGCAAATACTTGTAAACAAGCACTTTAAATTAGTTACGAAAAAAGTAAGACCTTGACAGGTTTTTAACCATTTAACCACTGCCCAATGTCAAAGCAAGTTAGAAATCCAGTTTGACCAGAATAAACCAGAAGCTAAGCATACCTGTACCTTTACATGTCCGAAAGCAAAACATTCCTTTACAAAATACAACACACACCCTGTAACGACACGGTAGTCTTTCAGACCTTAAAATGCTCTACAACATACCACAGCAAGTGTATTCCTTCAGCATAGTATAGCCAAATGTGTTGCTGACCATCGCAGTTTCACATCGCCACTTGACAAGCTGCTGTTTAAATTAATATAAAATAGTATTTTCCAGATTTTTTTTTTTGGTGTCTTACAGTGCTCTAGTCAAAGCGTACAAGTAGGTATTCTGCATATAAAAATATTCTCCAGCTGATTTGATTTAAAATTATCTAAGATTTAAAAGCAAGCTGTGCAAATCACAGAAAAGGAAGTTATTGAAACGCCAAGCCAAGTTTTTCCAGGAATAATTCCACCAGTTTCAGGCAGCAGATGGACAGCTTTCCATGAATTCCTGCCTCTCGTGGAAGAGGTATAAACCACAGCAGCGTACTCCCTCTGAGTGAGAAAGCGCATGCACCACACTAACCCCACTGACACGGTGCTAACTTCACGTTTAAAACAATCAAAAATACGAGTATTGACTGACAAAGCCTTATTAAACATGGGAAAAAGTTGTCAATTAGAGGTCAGCACTGTACTTATTCCTACAAACCTATAAACAAAGCTTTACTTATAATTGAATTCTATTTCTTAATTTGTACATTTACGACTACTAGACTTACCAAATTTATACTGTAATTCTTCTTAAAAGATTTTTTTGGTGGTCAAATTTTTGTGAATTGAAACTTTAATGTGAACACTACTTGCTCTCAATGAAAGGAAGACTTTACAGGGAGGCATGCATGCAGGTTTCACTTATTCTGCCAAAACGCTCCCATTTCCAAAGCACTACTGCAGATTTTTTGCACGTCAATCAGCTACAGAGCGTGTAATTAATGGTGACTGGAGGGAGGCCAGGGCTATTTCTGTCACGGCTAATGCCGGCCGTCCTGACGACAGGGTTTGATCCTGCCACCCAGATCCAAAGAGGCCAAGAGGTGGAACAGCACTGGGTCACATCAGAACAGAGCCCGTTGCAACAAAACATCCAATTCCATATATAAGAATCTAAAAAAATAAATGGAAGAGAAAGAAAGTGTTGGGCAGATACACTTGGCATTATTGGGGCAGAAAATTGAGCAATTTGGGAGTTAAATGCTTCCAATTTACTTCCAACTTTAACACAACCTGAACAATAAAGTCACACAATACAGCGCAAAAACATGAATTTCCACATTTAAAAAAAAAGAACCCAAAAAAGAAAAAAAAAAAGAGTTGTATCATGCTTTAATCAAACCCAGCCAATATTTATACTGAAAAATGTTTCAGGTAAGTCAAGACAGACAACCAGGAAAGAGCCCCACACGTGAGAGCCAAGAACGACAGCAGCTCCTCTGAGCGCGCGGGAGACGGCCTCGCGTCCAGCCTGCGCCCACGGACCCCTCGGTGCGGGGGGAAGGGAACAACAGAAATCCTCACAGTTGTGGGGTAACACTGAAATGAGGGTGCACTCTACTTTTTTAAAAGGGAAAAAAAAAAATCCACAAATGTAATAGGAAATGTGCAAATAGACATTAAGGTAGGAACAGAGTGGTTTTGGCTATTTGCATTAACAGCTCTACACGCATGTCTATGAAGCGACGAAAAACAAAAGACTTTTCTGTACATTTGCAGATAATTTTCAAACTGTTTCAATAATTAACTGATCTTTTATACATTTTATTTTGCTGTTGAGCCTCAGAAAAGCTTTTAACTATTTTTAACTATACCTACTTCTACGCTTTGACTAGAGCACTGTAAGACACCACTATTTATTTTATTTAACTATTCTTTTAACATAAAGCACAATATGGAGGTGTCAAAAGTCATGACACCACTTTGAGGCAGAAATTCTCTCTAACGCACCAGATACCAGGGCCACACCACTTAGTCGTGAAACGCCTCCGAGCTCCTTGCTCAAAGCGTACGCCCTTTTTAGCCAAACGCTAAAGGTAAAGGACACCCTTCTGCCCCTGGCATCGGCGTGTCACCAAGGGCCCAAAACACCCCACGGGGCCGCTACTCTCCCCCACGGGAACACGTTTTTCTGCGCGGCAACTCGATGGTAAGACCCTGTTCGGGGTCTTGTTTGTTTGTTTTAATACAGAGCAGGATCCCAAGGACAAGAAGGATGACATTGGAATGAATTTCACTCTGATTCTTCAGTCTTTATTATGCAAATGAAGGCTCACTTGAGCTTGTCAGATTCGGCAATCAAGGCCCCGGAGAATATCTGGAGCTAAAAATTTTCATTACAGCATACACAAATACTGTGCATGACATCCACTAACAAAAGTCTCAAAGGCTGGCATTCAGATACATAAACAATCACGGCTTTACAACAGACATTATGAGTTCTAATTATTATTCACATTGCACGCAGCACTAATACTGACAAACACAATGTTAAAGTATTTCGTAGCGATAAAATCGATTACTACTTATTTCAGATGTTTCCGCAAAATTCCCTACCATCCTGCCTCAGAAAAAAAAAAAAAGCAGTCAAAACCAGTGGCTTAAAGCCAGCATAAAACCACTTCTCTTGTCCACAGACCAGAGCTGCAGCATCCGACACCCCAACTCAAGGTGCCACTTACCACCGTGCGCCTCCTCAGTAACCCCGATTTCTCCAGTTGTACTTCTTAAAACCTCTACAGAACTCATTCAAGATGAAACACTCCTCTGCTGCACTGAAGTTTCAAACAGTAGAGAGTCAAATACACTGTGTAATTTGTAGAGCAATTTAATCCGATTTTTAAATAACCTTTAAGAAGGGCTGACTCTGAGCTTCATGTTTTCCAGGCTCAATTCTCGCAGGCTTGTGTACACCGACGCTATTTGCAGAGCTTTCCTGAAATCAATGAAGCTTCATTCACAGTCTGGGAGTGTGTGTCAATAGGAGGAAAGGAGGCATAATTTTTAGACAATATCCGCTATAAAAGCTTCTGATGATAGAAGTGCATGAGGTTTTCATGAATCCTTCTCAGTTTTCATAAACTATTTTCTCCTGAGGTATTAGACTGTCAATAAATTTTGCATGCAAGTAGGTCTGAATGGTGACAGGTACTTTGCAAAAAGAAAAGATAGTGCCCAGGAAGAATTTCCAGTAATCTTATGA
Organism: Leptosomus discolor; assembly: GCF_034619465.1. NCBI lineage: Eukaryota > Metazoa > Chordata > Aves > Leptosomiformes > Leptosomidae > Leptosomus > Leptosomus discolor. The sequence continues at coordinate 1,595,453 of NC_141395.1, forward strand.
TTCATCTGCTGCCCATAAAAAGTAAACCAAAAAACCTAAAAACCTTCCAAGCAGGTGGAAAGCCATTGCCAAAAGGAAAGTACATCTTCTAAAACTCTGGGTTTCTGTTAATCCTCACAAGAATGACTTGAAGTTTCTCAGCACAGCTAGAAGACTGGCTTCTTTCTGCTGCCTTACAACACAAACTATTTATGTACCTTGCTACCAGCATAACTGTTATTAAGAAAAGTACCAGTTACAACGTGAAATCAAACCGCTGCCACGCTGCACACGTGCACACGGGTACTCTGGGTAGGCACAAGCACCCTCGGCCGTTCCTGTTAAACTGGCTGTCTCTCAAAGGAAAACTGTCAAGAGCAAAGTGTCTTATTTCTAGAAAGGATGCTACACTCCCCTGCCTATCTTGCATATTCAACTAGCAGTAAGATCGTTTCCCTTGAAGTACTTCCAACTTTCTGCACATTCCTGGGTTTGTACCTTTTATATTACACCTACATCATTAAAACCGCTAATATCTACCGATCTATCAGGGAAAGCAGATGGTCACCATTTACATGGAAACTATTTTTCTCTTGTACTATCAGACACAAAAATTTAAGCTGTTACTGGAAAAACTTACTAACTATACGCAGCCCCAACCAGCAAGACACGGTTATGCCTACGCTCCTGATGAGCTCTGTCTTGACAAACGTGCCTGGTGCCAGGATGAAACACAAACACGAAAAGCTTAACTGAAAACACAGGAGAGCAGCGAGACAAATTTCAAGCAATACCAAACAGTACAACCTGATAAGCTCTACCTGCTAACGAAGTGCAGAGGAGCTGGGGTGGACCTTATACCCTGGGCACCTGCAAAACTCTAAACAGGCTTTATGAGGACAGGGATAATATTGTCAGAGTGACACAGTTTTTACACTTCCAAACAGACTAGCATATTTAAGAGAAAAAGCAAAAATAAACAAGCTAAAACACCCCACAGTTTATACCTTTTTACTTAAAATCTGAAGTGTTATGTAAAATTAACAGTATTTTATTCATACCTTTAGGATACAGCATAGACGGGTACAAGCTTTTCACACCAACAATTTGCTTCTGAAACACCAACCAAAAAGCTAAAAAGAGTCATTATAAACCCCTTAATGGATCAGAGGAAAAAAAAAAAAGTTTTAAAAAACCACCAAACCACACTTCAACAAGTAACCCAGGGACTGACAACTGCAAGTTTCTAGACAGCTATAAAACGCTGCCCTACCACACACGACACCAGAGTTATCCAACTTTTGGCAGCAAGGGAGAACATAATCTCTAATTTTGTCACCGCCGTGTCACTTTTCTGTCAGCTAGCACAGATGGAAAGTACTTCTGACATCCTCCAATATTTCTGTGTTTACTGTCAACAAGCAAACAGTGCAGTGTGCAATATCCACTCAACAATTCCCCTGGGTATTTGCACACTGCAACTCCCTCCGCAATTCAGCTCAGACGACTGGACCCCGCTAAGATACTGCAGCAGGACTGTGTGATATACAAAAACGCTGAAATACATTTTCATACTGCAAACCTGAATTTTTTAATTGTATCTACTTGTTAGAACCAGCACAGTGTGCTCCACGCCTGTCAGTAAGTTTTCCTCAATAGCCTCTCCAAGATTTTCACGTCGATTTCTAACACAACGCTTGTTTAGACAGATAAATGCTGAAGATAAGGAGGATATTATGAATGTCAGCAAAGTATAACAAAGGTAATATTGTTCATTCCTACCCACATTTGATTGACAGATTCTCCTATTATTTGGAAAAGTATCATAGATTTTACTTCATTTTAACCACAGAACAACTAACAATATTTCATTGGTTATGCATGCGGTGTTTTGACTTTTTTTTTTCCTCTCGTCAAATTTTTAGTGAAATTGTTACACTAAATTCTTAAGCAGTATAAAAGCAATGGGGAAAAAAAAATAATCATAAACTTTTCCGGTTGTACAGAACCTCTCATTAGGGAGGAGAGAAGGAAGCGTGAGGGAGAGAGCAGGACCTTCACTAGACTTTTGGCCTGAGCAACTTCTCTAGCTTAAGCATGTGTATGTGCACTGGGAGTACATACGCGGGTTACTGTGTGTAGTGTAGGATACATCTATAGATACACACAGTATAGATATATATATACACACTGTACCAGTTCACCCTCACATCAGTTACTCAGATTTTTTCATTAAGTATTTTCTCAGGTTAAATACTTCCACAACATCAAACCTTGAGAGAAACCCTATCCGTACAAAAATAATTAGGAAAGCCACATAAAAATGTGAAAAACCACACTTTGTGCAGTCAGACTTCCATGGCAGCACGTCTTTCCCTTCCTACTCTACTCTTACGGCAAAGCACTGTGCATAATGATCCACAACATTTTCTGTATGTCAGGATAATCACGTATGACAACCGAATCAAATGACCGCAGGGTTTGGTTGGGAGGGGTGATGGAGGCTGTTTCCCGGCGTTTGTGGGTTTGTTTTTAAACCGGATCCCTTGAGGGTGAGTCCATGTATTTCTCAGAGCCAGAAGCAGGAGCTGCTCCCTGGCCATGGCACTGAGAAACACATGTTCCTCTTCCTTCTAATACTGCTGGCCTTCCCTAAAAGCAGTACGAAAAGGGGGAAGCACAACCAGCCTCCAGCACCGCAACCATAACCAGGCAGGAGGCACGGAGCGAGCTTGGGAATTCCCTACCTCACGCAGTCGTCAAGGGACCTGCAGAGCTGGGGGAGCAGTCAGAAACTTCTGGTGGTAGAACTGTGGAAAACCGAGGAATTCCAGACCACACGGCTGGTTTTGTGTTTTTCAGGAGATCAGAAATTACCGAGACGCACTTGCTGGGTTTCAGGGCTTCTTTTCCCCCCTTCTTCAAAGGAGAGAAAGGGTTATTTAGTATCTGTCAACATTTCTCACCTGCTTCATGCGCTGCCCACAGCCATGGACACCCTACACATGCCCCACTCAGCACACAAAAAGCAGCGTAACAGAAACGCCGTTTCCAGGGGACACAGACCATAGTCTCAAAGATACTTATCTACCGAGGCCCATTCCACAACAGACAAGTCCTTCACTCCACCAACACAGCTTGGCAGTCATTCCTCTAATGTCTAACAATACCTAACAATGACAGTTAACGGGAAGTTACTGAACAATACCGCTGCAGTAAGCAATACCTGTCAATTCATCCTCGAATGGGTGTCCACAGTGTGCTGGAAAACATGGCATTGTCTGGCTGGAGCTGGTACATTCGAGCCAGTGAGCACTACATCTCTCAGTAACACAGTCTTCATTTATTATTTTTTAAGTTTGCAATCAGAAAAAGTCGTCTGCCGTGCTCAAGCTTCAGAAATGCTTTTTTTCCTTGAACTGTGGGATGAAACCTATAAATAAACTTAAGTGTGTTGTCACAATATCCAAATCAGCACTTTAAATTTTATTTGTCAACAAATTTGTGATAAGATCTCAGTGCAATGTACATACTCATCCATCCATCTATTAAATCTTTATGGTATGCTATTAAAAATATTTGCTACCATTGTTATTGCAGACAGTCCAATGCATACAGTAATCTGACAGATAAACACGTTACTATGGAAACTACCCAAATGAATGCCTTATTTTCTAAACTTGGCCATAACCCCAAACTTTCATTACAGCATCCAAATGTTTCATTCACTTGCTTTATAGGATCATAACACAGACTTTTTCTCTTTAAAGAAAATACACGAATACATTACAGGACTTGAATAAGTGAACCTTCCACTTATACTGAATTCTCTTCAAAATGGCATTTTCGTAATGCCTACTGATTTCACGACAAAACCTTTTTGTAGCACCTGAGAACACAATTAACAACACAGCAACAAAAACTGCATGGAAGCATTAGACACCAAAGTAATATTAAAGATTTGTCACCACTTCATGAAAATTTGAAACACACATTGACATTAAAAAGCTGCATTAAAAGCATTATTCACGTTGCAGAGACAAGCGCTCAAAACTACAATTTTGCCTCTACAATTTTGCCTCATTACTCATATACACTCGTTTTAATTAATCACACCTTCCTTACAATTCCGGTTTCAATCACAGCACCTGCTCCCTGTTTTATTATCTAGGGAGCAGTATTTCACTTCCCCCAAGCTCAGCACGTTTCACTCCTCATCTGGACAGAAAATTGCCAACAACAACTGTCTTCAAAGACAGCCTTCCAAGCAGAAAACGCTAAACTTAACCAGCCTATTTGAATCTGATATTAAAGTTTAGAGATCTTTCTGCAGTAAAGTCCTTTTCTATTTCAAATTCCTCAACCACAAAATAAGGAAAAAACACCAACACAAATGTACAAAACCCCCCTCTGTCTGCAGGACGTGTTCCTCCCGACAGGATGCCCAGAGACCACCTAAGATCCTCCCTCTCCCAAGTGCTGCACCAGGCACAACAAACCAATCACCCTCCTGGCACAGCAGAAACTTGGGTGAGGATTTGATTCGCTAAGAATACTGAGATTACGGATGGAAGACCACATATATAGCCAAGCAGACCAAAACAGACAAGGTCTTCCCATTTTTCAGAGCTATGCTCCTCCTATCGCGAGCAGCTTAATGAGAGAAGCTGCACCTTGGACTACGACTGCTTTACACCGCCTGGTCCCTGCCCCTCCTTCCAACCGGGCTGGGAACGGCTCGTCACCTCACAGCCCAAAGGTCTTCCTTTGGTTCACCAGAAGAGCAGGCTACAGTAACCATGAAAAAGGTCTTGTTGACATTCAGCATGACCATCATCAGTGGAAAATTAAAATAAAGCTCCATTGATGAGATGCCAGGCTGTCAAACTGCCTCGGTTTAGACATGGGCCGTAGCTTTTTTAAATACAGCGGCAAGACCCAGCAGGTGCAGTTTATCGGACAGTAACCCACATCTGCACGACAGCAGAACCCAGATGAGAAGTAGGGTCTTCTGGGACTGACAGCTCTGCTGAGACGTTCTCAGCAGTCACTTGCAGATGCCCCCTCTTTTTTTCCTCCAAAAAGTGCTGGCCTTGCAATGTTCAGGCCATCTTATTAGACATGGTGGTGTTATGAAGGCCGTGGTGGCAGCTGGCTTTGTGATGGTGTATGTCGACAAGTATCTACAGCTGCAGTAACAGACACCATTTGCGGATTTGTTTCAAGATGTAAAAACTTTCTCTCAGCTTTTTAGGATTACACACCAAATATTTGTTCAAAAGCCCTTCATTTCTGCGTTTGGAGAGCAAGACTTCCAGAGTTAATAAGAACGTATTTACAATCATGAACTTGCTGAAAGTCAACAGAAGCAGTAAAGAGAAAGCTCAAGCCACTTTTCAAATAAAAGGACCATGGCTTCAGTTTTTACACACCATAACTTCTTCATAAGATCCCTTTTAATCCCACAGCTTGGAATTTAATACCATTCCAGTACACTGTAAACACTTCCTTCATTGTAAGCTCATTGTGCTGAGTAAACAGACTTCTAGTTTGTGCATTAAAAAAAAAAAAGAGACTTCTGCTTTCAATGAAAATAAGACTGTATCTTCAAGGAGGCCTGAAAGCATCCTGTCCTGCCAGTTGCGAGTATTGTACGTTTCAGAAGAACCATCTGCTGGGACGATCAGATTGACGATGATTAGTTCACAACATGAGAAAGACTGCCTTTGCGATCTCTTCCCGGGGCAGAGAATGGGAAATGACTTACCTGTCACTTCGCCCATCCACTCCCCTGCACTCCAAACAAGACCAGACACAGGCCCACACAGACCGACCCTGAAAACCAGCTTTTCTGAAAGAAACAGACCTGTCCTTGAGAAATATTTGGAGCAACTGTCATTAATACCAGCACCGAACGTGACCGAGTTGTACAGTTCTCAGTCGGAAGCCGAACAGGAACCACACGCTGCACCAACACGGAGCAGAACAGCCCAAGAGGAGCCGGAACACCCGACAAACCAAGCACGACCTTCTCCCGTGTGATGCTGAATCCACAACCGGCTCAGGTCGCAGCAAGGGTCCTTCAAGAGGCAATCCAACACATCGCCACCGCTCACAAACTAAGCGATGCCCACGCTTCACCTCCCATCAGAGCCACGCTCCTGGAGTCCCCGCGCGCACACCCCACCGGGTAAGCTTCACGGATGCCTGGCTTTTTTGGGACTTGCCAACTGGTTTCTTCCCTTCAAAGCCCTGTCTAAGCAAACTGCTGGCTGGTGAACTTTGGCTCTCCATGTCCTAAATCTGTGAGTCAGCTCTGGCTCCTGATTTTGCAGGAAGCGCCATACAGAGAGGAAGGAAAAGAGAGGAGGACCAGACTGCTCTCTCCTGTCAGAAGCGCTGCTAGGTGCTCCCCTGTCCCCTCTCCCACTACACAACATCCATTTTCCTTCCATTTAAGGAGAAGTCAGACACATTCTACTTAATGTGATGCTCTCCATAAAACCTATACCTCTTACAGCTCTTCTGAAGTGGCTTAGGCATGGTCAGATCTACTCTAAGCTTCCTGAAATTCAAGGGACAACCTGAGCTTCCAGGGAAACCTCTATGTTTTTGAGCAGCTTGCTATAAGGTGCGAGGAGCCTCCAGGAATGGGAAGGGACTGCAGCCCTGCTTCTATGTTATTGATTGCTCTTGAAAGAGCTTCCCCACAGTCTGTCTGATGCACATCCTGGGGACTTACTCCTCCTCAGACAACGCTGCCCAAACAACACTGCGTCAGGCACGCCAAGGTACGTTCAAACACCTACACTAAAACATTCAGAGACAGCAGCAGTGCCATAACCCAACCCTCAACACGAAGGGGAAGCAGAACTGCTGACCTCCTGCCAGGCTATTTTCCCAGGTGCTGCACACACCACTGACCAACAGAGACTGCCGAAAGGCCGCCCAATATTCATTTTCTTCCCAAGTAGGAAGTAAGTGTAAGAAAGAAATGTTGTTTCTTTCAACAGCGGCACAAAAATAGATGCAAGTAAAGATGACTTGACTGAAAGCCAGCCCAGGGTTGAATAGGATAACACTTGCAAGTTGTTAAGCAATACCACTAACCCAGCTCCGCGACAGCTCATTTTTATAACACTCAGCTTTTATACTTGTCACTCGTACAACTTAAGAGACGTACTGCGAGACATCAGAGGGGATTTCTGACAGCTGTGTTCCAGTCTGGACTGTCACTGCTTACGGTTCAACATCTACTGTAAAGTTCTCTTCATGAGTCATTTAAAATGCAATAATTACGACTGAAAAAGGCATGGAAAGTTTACCTCTTTCTCCTTTAAACACACCCTTCTACCTAAGCAGAATCTTCGTAATTAACAACAAGGGTGACGGATTAAGTGACTTCAAATGCTGGATCACCACGTCCAATTTAAATTTCTATTAGTATATTGATCCTTGTATCTCTTAATATCCTTGTGGAAATACTGTAATTATGCTGCTTTTTACGTTTACAGACAATCTGCATGCTCAATTAGAGGTATTCAGAAACCAACATATACACTATTAGTAAGACAAAGGTGATGGTACCCATGCAGGTACTTTACAGCAGAAAAGCAGCGCTACATTTCATTTCCATCCTAATAGCTCGCGGCACTCCCTGTGCAGAGGTTTTAGTAGTCTGCTGGCTTGCAAGCTACAGAAGTTTAAAAAAAACATTTGTAATTACTCCACTAGAACACACATAGTTTCAGCAGAAATAAATGAAGACATTCACCTAAATCCCCACAACAAAGTGAAAAATGGATTCTTTTTGTTCTCAAATCTGCTCACTGACACGGCAATACATATGACTGTCTAAAATAACAAGAAATATTTAGGACATTGGAAAAAACCCAGAAGTCAGACAAATTAGCTTTGAACTTAGTGGACCAGAATATAAGTTTCATCCAAGAACACGCACACTTACTTGGAAGAGTCTGTAGAGCATTTCAGGTCTGTGGGTACACAAACACAAAACCCCACAAGCTACATGCTGAGGTACCAAACCTCCCATTAGATCCGCCAAGGAGGAAAAGTGGGTTTGCTGCCATTATTTCCGTGAGTCGTTGTTTCGTGAATTAACAGCCCCCATCTACTAAACAACGCTTTCCTAAACCCAAAATCTTTTAAATGAGAATGTTCAGTTACTCTTGTTTACTGGAATTGTTACAACTGAAGTCCCTATGTCACCAAGCAGAGTAGAGGTATCAGTGAAGGATAAGTTTCTAAATTCCACAGTATTGGCTTTTTTTTTTCCCCTCCCCGCTTTTAAACAACCCATCAAAAACTTAAAGATAAAGTAGATTTAACTCTGCTTTTTCTCATTTTGTTCCTTTGCAGCAGAAGCCTTCTAGAACTTCACTAGACATGCAATCTATTGCCAATAAAAATACTCGAGTCCCAAAATATTACATATATTTTCATATTTCATAACCTTATAAAAACTATTATAATCAAATATTCTCCCAGGATCATGTCAAATATGCATAGTACAGTAAGAGACTCATTATTTCTTTTAACAGGCTTTAAAGTTGAAGTAATGTGATATATTAAACACAACATCTATGAAAACTGAGAGCGAGAAGCAGCAATGTTGCTTTTAGAATTTCTGTGCAGAAACCTCACCTCGTTCTAACAGGCACAGTATGTAGTATTCAGCAAGTTGAACATAAAAAAAAAAGAAGTCATTTCAAGTAGTCAAATGCAACAGAATAAAAGAAGTCAAGTATTGCATAGTGTTGTGTGGATTTAAAAACAAGAAGTGTCAAAAAGGTGAATTCATACTTGCAAGTTCCAGACATTTTCATTCCCATTTGAATGGCGGTGGCAGGGACAAGTGTTCATGCTTCTCTTTTTTTTTTTCTTAGCCTAGCTTAACTTAAAAGTTTTTAATGTTCAAAGCTATCACTCTAATATTTAATATTTTTCTTTACAAATTATCCAATTACATAGCGAAAAATGCAACCAAAGACAATTCACAAAATGTAATCAACTTAGAGAAAATTCCAATGCATACTTCAAAAACAATCTATGATCACTGTTCTGCAGCTGACAGTATAGGTAAAATGGGGTTTACCCATTTTAGGCCACATTTCTGCCTAATATTTGTATAAAAATACAGAATTCAATTCCATAAGGAAAAAACCAAACTACAACAACCAATATCCTTCTTGTTCAGCAAAAATAACTGAATTTTTTTACTACTTTTAATACCATGTAGCTCTTCATATGATTGGAAGCTCAAAGTGAAGTCTTCGAAAACATTTTGAGTAAGGACTGCCATGTGACAAACCCATCACCAAATTGTATGTTCAGTTCAAATTATTCCAAAGTTATCGACTCAATGAACCGTGACCCCCCAAGTGCTTTTAAAAGGATGACAACGACTCATCCTGTGGACAAAACCGAGGCTCCATAGTTTTCAACACACAGACGTATTTATGGAGAGAGGAACAGCACCAGACACTACTCCTGTCAACAGTAAACACGTTACAAAAGCAGCTGCACTAGTTCTAATTCATCTTGTTCCAATCCTATTAGGGACTCAAAGCATCTTCCTTCTTCCACATGCTGAACCTAAACTCCTTAAGAACAGGGTGTACATTTACAAGGAAAACCAAACATCTATATTTCACAAATTTCTACTCCCTCTTCTTCTTGTGACTTTCCCACAGATTTAGAGTCTTAACTGCATTCGTAGTCAACGTTACAGCTTCTACAGGTGACTCAAGTCCACAGCAAGTACTAAACTGCAAGTACTTGTGTCTTTTGGGTGCACAGAAGCAGATGATCTGTCCTGTGAATGACTGCTCTGGAAATTAGCAATTACGAACTCAAAAACTTGTACCTTCTGTCAAGGTTCAGTCTTCATCAACTCCCCTTTAGTACACTGCATCACTAAAGTATCTGGAGCGAGATGAGAATCTCTGCTCCATCCGCATTTGAGACTTGATCCTAGTGTTCTCGTATGGTAGAGGGAATCTAAGTATCTTTTAAAATGATTGCTTCAGCCAGAGTTAAGAGTTTAAAAGCAAGCTTACAAAGTAAGTATCTTTCACAAATGAAATCAGGATCATAAAGCATCAATGCTCTTGTGGGTCAAACGACTTCTGATGAAAGGTTCTTAACATGTTTACTTTGGATTTCTCTTCCGGAGACATTTTATTCCAATTTCACTCAAGAAAACACGCAAGACTCTGGATTCATCATGGCAAAGGTCAAACACTGAGGTAATGGTAATTCAGAAACCACTACAGCACTACAGAAACAAAGTACTTCAGATCCTGGTATTTGGTCTGTTTGAATTGGAAAAGTAATTTAGAAAGTATAATAGACAAACACATATGAGGCCACATACTTTAAAAAAAACCTACGACCTTCAAAGATAGCTTAGACTTGGCACTTACCCCTCAGAGCAGGCAGCAGAGACCTCTCTTTCTTGTCATCACATTTATTACATTCACTGAAGTATAAAAGCAAGAAGACGTCCACAAGCACCCACATGAGAGAAGTGGCTAGGACCACCTTGCAGTAAACAAATCTCCTCATTGCTTTACTTGGGTTCTAGCTCAAACGCTGAGGAAATGCAGCAGTTGCTGAGATGTATCAAGCTCCCACAGTTAAAATCCAACATGGAAGCAAAGACAAGCATCCCACTGCAAACAGAGGGAAAATGTCCAAATTAGCCAACGAGTACGCAAAGTTTGAACTGAAAATGTATAGGAAGGGGCAGCGTGAGAAGTCCACAGTGTCTGTTTCTTTCCACACAGGCAGGCACTTTCTGGTTTCTACCACCCTGCTATGAACACCAACCATTTTGACCTGCATACATCACAGCCTACGTAACTCACCTTCACTCAGAAGCATGTGCAATATAGGCACACCCTTCATGCAACGTAACAAATATTAATAAAGATTATACAAAAAGACCACAAAACAGCGCTAACAGACAGTTCTAACCAGTTCTCATCGTTCTATTGAACATTCGACATGTTAACAGAAAGAAAACTGAAGCTTTCATTTTGTTGAAACAATGTGTTTATTTTAAATATTTTTTATATTTTAAATACAGCTTCCAAACAGTAAAAGCAAATTAATTTTTATCTTGCAGAAAAGTTTTGACCACCACCTGGCTACCCCCAAAGCTGCCTCACCACAGAACGCTGCACTCCCTCACCCCCGTACCCAGGCTCCTGCCTGCAGCGCTAAGCCTGGTCAGCAGAAGCGGAGGGCGAGCGCCTCCGTACCGACGCCCACGGCAGCCCGGACGGCAGGTGACCATGTCAGACCTCACACTTACCGTCACAAGCTGCATTCCACGCCGAGACGGGGAGCCCTGCTTCGGCCATGCTCCCAAAGCACTACCGCAGCACCGAACCGCCGGGGGACTCTCCAAGTGCCTGTCAAAGAAAACAGACTGAAGAAAGTCCTTATCACTGGGCTGTCCTTCCTAGGACAGAAAAGTTTCTCATAATTAAAACAACTCTCAAATTTTGTCAACATTTTAACCTACCTATCTTAATTAAACGTAGTTTTACACACAACTCTTTATCTTGGTTCTGAAACCCCCTCAGCTTTTCAAGCCAGCAGCACCACAACTGGTAACTTCCCTGGTTTAACCCCCTCCTGGCCCAGCTCCCCTTGCTCACCGTCGCACTCTCGCCACGCCATCCCCACCCTGCCGCATCCCTTTCAAGGAAAATGGATTCCCGTCCCTCTCAAAGCCAGCTCCAAGGAGCACGCCGTCACCTCAGCTCCACGCACGCAGGGACACGAGGACCAGACACCTAACCCAGCTCATGCCAGCGGAGAGCAGCGCCAGGGGAGCCCCCGTAACAGGCTGGTTCTATTTTAAATCGCTCCCAAAGACAAGAAATCTACATTACGTTTTAACTGCAGTTCATTTGAACCGATGAGATGGAAGAGATGGATTGATTCAAATACCGTTTTTCAAATTATTCTTGAAGCGCTATTTCACTATGTAATCATTAATAAAGTTTTCCATCTGTCTTAAACATAAACACAACCAATAGCTCTTTTTCCTGCTGAAGCGATCCACAGCCAGTTGATTCAAAACTTCAAGGGCCCAGGAATACATGTTTCAGGTCAGCACAATTCATTTTCATGCTAGTCAACAGGAACAGCTTAATTATAGAAAGAAAATTACAAAGAAAAAACAAATTAACAGAGATCCTTATTAGAAAAGGGAGAGGAGAAAACAGCTGAAGTGTTAACCCTCCCCACGCAGTCTCTGTCACCATGGTGGCTGTAATTGGCTTTTGTAGTGTGGAGTAGAATAGTTATTTGTTCAGCACCAGCTGAGATACAAAGGCACTTCCTCCCCAAGCTCTTAATAATACAGAAGAATTGTTTCCTTCATCAGTTCTTGTTTTAATATAAGTGAGTAAACCTCAGAAGTGCAGCAGTCATTGACAGACAATTGGAAAAATCTCCTATTCCCACTGCTCTGCAGTTTTTAAACAACCGGTCTGTACAGAGAGCACTGCAGTCTGCTCGCTGTGCAGCTTTCGGTGCCTGGATAAAGGCGGTGCAACAGGCTCTCACAAAGTTCGCAGCAAGGATGGCTGGCTGCTTTTTTACAAGAGTTAAACCCTTACATTCAACATTCCTCCCCTTTCTTAAAAAAAAAACCAACACCAAACACTAAGCAAACCTGCTTTAATCTGTTAAAGTCCAGCTAATTCAGGGCACTTCCACCCCCGTGTACTCACAGCATCTCGCTACGGGGGACGGGCAGCGCAGCCTGCTGCGAAACGCCCTCGGCCTCAAGCTCCAACCGCTTGTCTAGTCCTGGGGTGCTTCGCTACGAAAGGAAGGATTACTGGCAGCAAAGAGCCAGGCCTTCTCCTCTTCATGTCCTATAAATACCTGTTTTCCTTTTAAGAAAGGAATTAAAGTATTTGATTACCGGAGAAAACCCCCAGCAGGTTCTGTACCTGAGCAGCAGCACACACGGTCCCAGCCAGTTACCGGCAAACGCCAACGCCCGTAGGAAATCTGACCGGCGGGCAAGTGTGAGGCAGCTGGGGAAAACTCCGTTTTTCTCTTGGAACGTGAGCTTCACAATTCACGCTGCCAGAGCTCTCTGTTCGGGGTGGGGGGAGCTTTCAGAGCCCCACGGCTGGGTCCGGCGGGTGCCCCCGGGGAGGCAGCTCGCTCCCGGGAGGCACCTGCCGGAACACCACGGCTGTTCACGCGGGGTGAAGAAGTCAGGCCGAGCGGCTGAAGCGGGACCACTTGTTTTTGGCACGGTCTTCTGGTGAAAGCCACCCTCCGTGCCGCAGCCCCAGGCAGGGGTGACCAGCTCAGCCCTTCCCCGGCCGTACACGAAGCCAGGTGGAAACCAGACCCAGGCACCATCTGTGACCATTCAGGTGCTGCTCAGTTTGAGCTGCTCCCACACGTGCCCCAGAGCTCCCAGGCTCCACCTGACCTCATCACAAACAATCTGCAGATTCGCTTACATTTCAATTAAGGTTATCTGAACAACTAAAATAAGCAGAAACCCATGCATACTGAATTCCAAATGGATACACATAAATCACCAGGAGAGGCTAATTGATCTTTTTTGCTTCAATCAAGTGCTTGAGTTGAATTTGAAAAAAATAGTTTCATTAAAGAAAAATATCACTCTAAAATGCAAGTCTATCATTTGGAATTTTTTTAACCTAGCTCTGTTTCAAGACAGAAGTATCTCCCTTTCTCCCCCTTTCCTGAACCTCACATTTGCACAAAAAATTCATGATCATTTTGACCAGTCAAGAGAGTCTTTTTCAGCAAGTACTGGAAATAATAAAAAAAAAAATATGCAAATCTAGGGCTAGGCAAACAGGAGCAAGGTTCTCCTCCTCCAATCTGAGGTAACACAAAATGAGAAAAAAATTTCAGTCACGGTCCAGACCAAACCACAATGATCTTGAGATGCTTCTGTCAAAATCTCCACGTTTCTGTCCATACTCTTGGGGATTCGGAATGCTTTTCAGTCCCCATAAATGCTTTATATTACAATTCCTTTAGAGATAATTTAACTACTATGTCTTAAAAAAAAAGATAAATCAAAACCCAAGAACTAGATACAATGGCCTCTAAGTCAAAAAACGAACAAAACTAAACCAGCAGCGTGCTTCTGGCCCCCTTTCCAAGATTTCTTAGCATTAAACAAGAAACTTAAGCGAAGGCCCGTGGCTATAATAAGAATCATGCTAAACATTTTCTCCACCTTCCTCCCAAGCTCAGACACCACCGACCTCCTCACTCTGCACCCAGAGCACAAGCCACTCCGGCACGAAAGCAGGGTTTGAACGTGTGCTACTCGATTCCCATTGCACAAGGAAAACACCATCGCTACACAAGAGGACCACTGGAAGTTCAAACACGGAAAAAACCCAACCCAAACCAGCCAACCAAAAAACACCCACAAAGAGCCAGAATTGGAGAGCGTATGGTGATTCTCAAAGCCCAATTCCCACCAGCCTTTGGCATTTTTCCCCAAGCTAACCCTCTCCCAGCCTTCTTCTCCAAGAAGGTGATCCTCTCTCCGTCTCCAAACACCCATTTCTCCCCAGGGGCCAGGCCCTCCAGCTCAGCTCAGACTTTTCCCTCCTTCTCGGCTCTCCTCCTGCCTGCACTCAAACAGGCTCCTTCCACAGGTCTGCCCAGGCTGTCCCTGCAAAGGACATCCCGCTGGCACTGCTGACACGTGGGCTGCAACCAGCCCAGACCGTCTGGTCACCAACAGCCACGAGCGGAAGGTACCTCTCAACACAAACACCATCTCTGGCCATAGCAGCTGCTCTTACAACCTAAAGTCCCTCCTCCAGACCATAGAAGAGGTGAAGCTTCTCAAAGAATTGAGGTTTTTTTACTAAAATATAGAGTAACGAGGTCTTCAGGAAGAGGAGGAAGGTAAATGTGCTGAGGTTTTGAGCTACCACTTCTAAGAATAAAGCTAATTTAAAAACAGTATCTAGCAGCAACAGAGCGAGGGAAATTCCTGCCCCAAAAACCTGCAGTTTGGCAGTGTTATAAGCAATAAACCCAGGGTTTTATAACAGAAAACAGTATGCAAATTTAGAAATCATCTGCATTGCCAGCCTTTCCTAAAACTGCCACAATAAAATGCTGTGGTAAGAGAATGTTAATGGAGGTTGCAAATCCAAGCTCTGAAAAACTGGCAGAATCAAAGATAGCTGCAAAACCTTGACTCGCCTTTCTCACGTACTAAAAAAAAACCCTCTGCAGAGCCCACTTTCCCCAAGTGCATGCAGCAGACCAGGTTTGGTAAAATTGTCCGGTATTTCTTCTTGTAACTCACCACACGGCCCCGTGCCCTATTTATTTCATACCAGCCAGGCCATGCACAGAATGAACAATATTTAATTTTCTCAGGGGCTCAAAGCCACAGCATTCATCACTGCTCCATCCCGTTGCCTCAAAAGCTTCCAATTCACTTTCACAGTATCTCTGTGACATTTTTCATATATATATATATATATTAACCCCTCTACAGAAACAATGGGAGCACAGACCAAGGCCAAGACTTTAGTTTTGCTCCCTGGGGATATTCCTGGAGCAACACCCTTCAGTGCCCACGGTAGGGCACTGATTCAATGACAGCCCCAAGGCTTGAGCCAGGATTTTCCCACCAGTGCTGAAAAGGGACCAGCCCCTAGGTCTCACTTGCCTGGATCCCTCAAAGCAACCCCTCCTCTCCAACGCTCTCTAGCAGGATCAGCAGCCACCCCAGAGGAGTCAGCTTCAATCTGTCCCTGGGAACGCTCATCAACTAGAGAGAGGAGAAAAGCTGCCTAAGTGACAGAGTGGTCTGTTAAGTTATAGGCATAATCTTCATGCCTTGACTTAATGGACTAAAAGTATTAAAACTGCAAATATGCCATGCATAACAATTTCATCCAAGGCATTAACGGAAAGCTTCCAGCCAGAGCAAGGCCATTTTGAAGCGCTGGACATGGCTGCTTGTAGCAGGCCTGCCGATTACCTGACTCTGGGCTCCTTTATGGAACATCCACTCGCTTCACAGACCAACAGTTTCCTCCAACTGCTTTTTGTCTTCACACTTTATTAGTGAGACTTGTGGCAATTTCAGGCTGTTGCGGACTTAAGAGACATCAATTGCAGCAACCCAGGGGTGGGGGTACGAGGAAGTCCAATACAGCAGCACTTCAAGCGCTACATGCAAAAAATATAGTCAGAAGAAACCTAACAGGATTTTATCTCTACCCATTTTCAAATGGCCAGTTTCTGTAAGTCACTACAAGCACATCCTTGAATGGCTCCTTAATCTGTTCCCACTCTTAAGGCTGATATGAATTAAGTGTCCTAATCCTGGAGCGAGACAGAAATAAGCTGTTTACAAGAGTTCCTCCACAGAAAACCTGAAGAATTGCCCAATTTATCACTCAGCACTTTTACTGATTAAATACAGAAAACCATTAGAGCCCAGAGTCCATCCATATCCTAGAACCGCGATTACATCTTCCAAATTAATATCACAACGACTCTGACCTCAACCTGATCTCCCAAAACCGTGCGACTGCAACGTGTACAAAGCAACGTGTGTCAGCCATCCGTACCCCCAGGAACCCCAAAACCGACTAACGACCTCTAGATGTTTGGATAAGAAAGGATACAAACTGCAAGTTGTTATTATTATGGAAGTGTTGTTTCAAACCAAAACAGTCAAATTTCTTGAGGAATGAAATCTAAAGCGGAGCTGAACGTCGCTTTTCAAGCCAACACTGATCTCCACATCAGCCGTGAAAGCCTCACGAAGTGCCCACAGGAGCCAGGGCCGGACAAAAGCGCAGCTCAACCCACCACGCATCGCAGGAAGACGCACGGGACATGCGGAGGCACGGCACGCCTCCATCCTTGGCCAGATGTGGCCACATCTGCACGCACCCACAGCGTGCTGCAGCGCAGCATCAGGCAGCGGTTGCCTAGCAACGGGAGGGCTGCTCCCCCCCGGGTACCAGGCTCTGCTGAAACCCCCACCTCTGCCCGGCCGCCCCCGGCTTCCCATCGGGGGCCAGACGTGGCACGGGGAAGCCATGGCACCAGCCCGGCTCTCCAGACTGCAGGGACGTTTGGGGCTTGCTCTCAGTTTGGTTTTTCCACTGCCAGGCAGTTCCCAGCTCCTCCAGCCCCCCCCGCCAGCTCTGGGGAGGATAACGGGACACCCAGGAGCCCCACCAGCACGCCGGAGCCCGTCCCACAGGAGAATGAAAAGGAAAAGAGGGCCTGCTGCTGCCTCCTGGTCAGCACACACCCGGACAGGTTTTGCTGCCGCTGGAAGAGCTTTAAGAGGAACAGAAGACGCAGCAGAAGAGCCCCGGCGGTACCCGCGCCGCCAGGACAGAGGTTGCTTGCTCGCAGGACACGGGACAGAGAGGCGTTTCCAAACCCCGTCACGGTTCTCCCGGCAGGTCAGCAGCACCCGTCACGGGCGCAACGCCCCTCGGTCGAAAAGCAGCATCGCAAACGCCTGCTCCTGACGATCCGTTATTTGCGCTGGTGTTTTATAGTACGGCTTGGATTGAATATCACCGTGGCCAACTACGCGTTTCCACGGAGGCTATTTCCCCAGTACCTCTGCATAGCACCAAACTACAAACAGAACTCCTCCTCCTCCTCTTCTCCTTTACACCCCTCTAAACTAACAGTATTGAGGGGAAAGGAATACACTGGGGGCAGAAAACTGCCTTGGCTGACCTTTTGGGGGACATCCTCATTACTGTACACCGCCTTCAGATGGCAGGGGCATTAGAAAGAGGCGTCGGTGGATGGAGTTACGTCACTGTTAGGACTCCAGTGGTGATCTCCTGCCTGTTCATTCTTTCAGGGAGGCATGCCGCATTTCCTAACGAACGTGGTATTTGTCATGCAGACTGCTCTTTTAACGTATGCGACTTAACACCTCAGTCAGTGCAGGAATTTATCCCGTTTGACATCTCTGTATGTTAGCAAGCATCTCAATTCACAGCCTTTCAAGAGTTCCTCTCGTACATACTTGAAAGACTTTAGGCTAAAGGCAAACCTTAGGACGGCCACAGCTATGCATCACGGTACTGGCCCCAAGAGCACTGTATATGAGAATACCGGATAGTTTCACGAACCGATTAATTCAGACATTAAATTACTGCTGTTGACAAATCCTTGTTATAATACAACATTTGACACTCAAGTGATGCACACATTAACGAACACTGAGCTCATGACAGGCACAGAATACTTAATTTTTCAAAAAAAGAACGCAACTCAGCAGCGAAAGCGTCCACAAAGCCCTCCAGTAAAGTAGCGCTTCAGCCTTCCAGACCTGATCTATAGTGCACATCTGCTCTGTCAGAGCCATTTGGAGCAGACTTCTGCAAAAGATGGGCAGGTCAGCTGAAGAATCATCGGAAAGGAGTTTCCTGGAAGAAACTCTTGAGCAGAAATAAGAGCCATCACCAATGTCTTTGCCACGCCTAAGGAAGGCAGAGCAGAGTTCAGCTCGTCTGGAAGCTGAGATTTCCAGCATTTCACCTCTAATAAATCCAAGGATGAACATGACTGTGTCTCGTAGCTTTCCTGCGATTCACTGCCGCTGCCGGAGTAAAACCAGACAACAGCAATATTTAAGCAGCAGCCGCCGAAAGAGTCGGCATTATTATTTTCATCAATCTCTGCTGCAGAATCAGGGTCCAAGGCAGGCAGTACTGCACCGATGGCAACTGGCCAGCAGGCACTGACAGAACTCTGTTCAAACCTAACTGCACCCATGCGTGCCAGCACCACGGTGCCATGGAACGTGAGCTAACGAGCTATGTCCACTGCTTAAGCTCTGGGTAAAGCGTGCTACCACGCGTTATAAATTAAATTTATCAGAGTTGCTATGAGAGCAATTACCATTGAAAAACGGAAGAGGCAAGCTTGCTTTAAGAACAGCTAAGGTTTGCAACCCTATCTTTCTAAGGTGCACCTTAATTTCAAAATAAACACATTTAAAATATATTTTGCCTACAAAAATCTTACTACTAGATTGACCTAATCAAGCCTTAATACATACTATACTTCTCTAAAAACCATGAATCATCATTTAATACCACAAGCAGTTTATTAATTCATGTACAGCTATCTGAAGAACATATAATGCTAGAATTGTCCATCTCCAAGATCAATACAGGAAGCTCTTTCAAAAGAAAAAAAAAAAATCAGGTATCTCTAGTTAGAGCTATCCAGTGTTTTGTGTTTTAAGAATTAATGTGTGTGTGTGTGTGTGTCCCTTTCCTGAAATAGGCTGCTTGACATTTACTAATAGACCTATTCTTCATTTTAAAATGCATTTCCGTGACTCAGAAATTAAACTGGAAAAGACTTATTAATTCATCTAACCAAACTTCATTGTAATAAAAGCCTACCCTTTATTTTGCGTTGCTTTGTTCAGACTAGAGTCAGGCAATGACTAGCACCAGTTTCTCCCAGAATCGATACCTCAAAGCACCACATCCCCAGTATCCAGACAAGGAAAGTTTTTTTGCATTCGGAGCCACCTCACTGGAAGCCACTTTCCTTGCAAACGATGTCAAATTTGTGACAAACTTAGCCGGGTTTACTCCCTCCTCTAAAGCCCATGCCTTCAGATACTAACCTTGTGCTAAACCAGGCTGTTTCTACCAACGTGTTGGCACAAAGCACCAAAAACAAAGCCAGCTAAAAAAAAAAACCAAAACAACACAGCCTAAAAGAATACAGGCATAAACTCAATACCCACATATCAGAAGACAATCCCAGGTGCTCTAACATACTGGAAGCTCACAGAAGAAGTGCAAAGTCCTCCTCTCATTCCTTTTTCCACCTTCTTCCTGCAAAGCACAGCCCATCTAGTTGCAGACGTAAACAAATCAGAGGACTTGGGTCACCAACCTCACAGGTTTCTCCCTGCCTTGCCAGTCAGACCCGGCACTCCCCCCTCTCTAACCTACACTGACCACCCCACCAGGTGACGGGCAGGTAATCCCCTTGCAAGCTGCTGCACGACCTCGTCACAGCTAATTAGCAGACTAACCTGACTATACTTAGTCTGTTTTCAGATGGTGGGTGCTCTCCCACATACCAGTGAAATTAAAACAAGTACTTGAGTGGTATTGACAGCGTGACAAGATACCACCCAGGACCAGCTTCCAGCTCTTCAAACAAGAGCCAAACGCTGGAGCAAGCCAGGCAGCGACACAACGATTGGGAAAAAGCTTCAGGACAAGAAGGAAGAAATTGGCTACATTGGCTGTAGCCACGTACTGAGCAGCTGTAGCCACGTACCAGGGGATTTCCCCACCAACCTCTGACAAACGTGAGGCTTGCAGCCCTCGCCAGCACCCACGCATCCCACCGGACCAGCCATAGCGGCCGTAAGGCATTCCTGCTCACGTGAGCTGGGAGGACACAGCCACCCAGGAACACCTGCTGCTGCACCAACGGAAAACCCGTATTTCACCTATTTTGTGACGAGAAGGACCTGTCGATTCTTTTTTCCTACGTACCAAGGCCAAAGGAACTCATTCAGAATGCTGGGAAAATCAGGACTCCCTCACTCCTCCCAATCCAACAGAACACCGGTGCTGAAAAAAAACAAAGTTTGTGAACACTCAAAAGGCCATTTTGGGCAATCCCTAAGTTGTCACATCATCCTTACTCTGACTTAAAACCGATCATCACAAAACCAGTAGAATATGCACTGTGCAATCCTTCTCCCCACCCCACCCCAAGTTTCTGAGCACAGCAGGTTTGACAAAAGTGCACAGCTCTCACTGCATCAGATATAAAAAAACCAAACCGTGTTTCCCCCTGTTCATAGAAGTGATGTACAGCCAAGTGGAACTCAATTCTCCTGTACTTTCAGGAAAAGCATTCTCTCGATTTCACCTGCTAATGTACAAAACCCACTAGAATTGTGTCTTACGCAGAAAAAATATTACAAGGTTTCCCAGCTTTTTATTTCCAAGCGATTCTGCTTTTCTTCTTCGGCCTTAATTTTTCTGTCATGTGGCAGCGGGGTTAGGTAGTTCTCGACTGCATTTTGCCTCAACCAAAAACAACTGCACGTAACACTAGAAATGAAGTAACTGAACGATTCTGCACATTCCCAAATACAAACCGGTCAGAAGCTTTTGCTATGGCTGATAAGGAATGTTTTTACAACTCACTCTCCCCTAGGAACAGGGTTCCTGGGGGTAGGGGTGGTGGGAACAGATCTGTCACCTCTCTTCTTCATGAGTGTTCAGGAAGAATCATGGCTTTTCCCGGGGGAGGCGGCAGGCAGGTGTTCGCAGACATAAATCCCAGAACCACGCAGGCTTATGTCCTCCCCTTCAGCCTCCATTTGTGCCTGAAAGGCACAGTTGTTTACACTGGTATTTTCTGAAAGCTCATCCGCAGTCAAACAGGAGACTGCGAGTCTGGCTTTCCACCCTCTCCTACCAGCATCAGCATCTCCTGAGAGCACACACTCATCTTCGGGGAACTCAGCAAGCACTCATCACTCGTGAGTGAGCACAAAGATGGGAAGATACAGCACGTTTTGTTTCTTAGAATGCTGCTTCAGTGAAGAAAGCACTTCCAAACCTCAAAAAAAAAAAAACCAAAAAACAACCAACCTAATCCCAGGGGACTCCAAATTTATGCCCCATTACACACACTCAGTTTAATGTTAACCAAAACCACTTTTTATAAACCACAACAAAAAAAAAAAAATCTTAAAGTGTTTGTAGTAGCAGGTCTACGTAAAAATTAAAGAGTACCACTTCTGAAGTTATACCAATTTTTTTAATTGTCCTCATTAGCCTTAGCACCTTCGCATGGTTTTTACTGACGAACGCAGAACACCAAGATCACCGGTAACCAGACATGCTGGCAACCAAGGGCACAACAGAGGAAAATCAAAGAAAAGGAAAAAAAAAAAAAAAAAAAAGAGACCACTTGATAAGCAATAGAAGGTTCAAAGCCTCACTTCTCAACATCCAGCAGCCATTAACCAGTTAAAATAATCTCTGCCTCTTGCTTTCCTCTGCATGATTCTAAGCATGTCTTAATCTCTCATTAATCTTGTCTCTTACTATTTCCAGTCACCCAGGAGCACCCAAACAAATACTCAGCCCGTTCTCATTTTGCAGCGAAGAAGAAATAACAGCACCTCCAGCAGCTATTTTTTTTTTTTCCCTTTACCATTTCAGCCGGACAACGTTTCTTACCAATAAACCGCAGCATAAAGTTTATTTTCTGTTAGCTCCGAAGAAGTTTTTACCCGATTCTTCAGCATCCTAACTTCGCAACGTTCTGGAGAGAAACCCTGCCTTCCAAGCCGCCGTGCCGAACCCCGTTAACGCCGGGATTTTTGAGGGTTTACACCACGCAAAGCACCGGCGGCGAACCGGGGGAGGGGGGGGTTGCTCCCAGCCAGCCCCGACACCCACCGCCGGCATTTACAGCCCAAAACGTTATTTCAGCTCCACCGTAAAGACCCTCTATCTACGGCTTCCCAGCGGCGCTTAGCTCTCGGCTCGCAGCCTCCAAAAGCGGAGGCAACACCGGCTCATGAGGGAGAAAACGGGATGCTCGGAGGGAACCGGTTTGTCACACGCCGCTGCCTCAGGTCAGGCTTATCCCCGCCCGAGGAGCTCCCCGCCACCCAAAAATCCGGCTGGAAGCAGCTGGAAAGGCGGCGGGCATGGGGCAAGGAGGGCTTCAGCCGCCAAACGCCTCGCCCGGCGCCCCGCTCCCCCGGTCCCGGCAGCCCCCCCCCCCCCAGCCTCAGGGAGGGCAGTTCGCCCGCGGCCCCGCCGCGCACTAAAAGTTGACAAAGGGGCCGAGGGGGAAGTGAGGGGCGCGAGGGGAGGCGAGCCCCTTGGCTGGCATGGCGCTCGGGTCGGCGCCGCCGTGAGCCATCCCGCCCGGGAGACCCGCCGGCCTCCCCCTCAGCCCGCGCTTACCTGCGGCGGGACGCCGAGCCCCCACAGCGGCGCCTCAGCGCTCAGCAGCGCCGCCGCCCGCCCGGGGCAGAGCGCGGCGCCGCCGCCGCCCTCCTCCTCCTCATGGCCGGCGAAGCGAGGCGAGGCGGGACAACGGCCCCAAGGGCGCGGCGGCCGGGGGCTGCGCTGAGGTTCGGCTCGGCTCCGCGCCGCTGCCTCGCCGGGTCGGTGGCCGCGCGTTCAGCCGCCGCCGCCACCGCCGCCTCCTCCTCCTCCTCCTCCTCTCCTCCGGCGCGCCGCCCAATGGCTGCGGCGGCAGCGCCCGGCTCCCGCGATACTTGGGGCTCGGCTCGGCGGAGCGGCGAGGTGGGTGTCCCCGCAGCGGGCGCGGAGCCTGCCTCGGCCGGGGGGTGGGAGAGAAGGAGGGGCGGGCAGGTGCGCGGGGGCGGCTCCTCGCTTACAAATAGCGGCTGCCGGGAGCGGGGCGGGGGGCGGCGGCGCGGGCCGGGGAGGCGGGAAAGGGGGCGCTGAGGGAGAGGCGGGATGGAGGGGGCTGGGGGGGGGCTGCCGGCGGGTCCCCGCCGTGAGGCGATTCGGCCGCCCCGGGACGCCCCTGTTTCGGGGGGGGGGGGGGGGATGCTGGAGGAAATGAAGGGAGCGGAGGGCAGCGTGCCCTCGGCTGTAACCCGGAGCCGGGTGGCGGCTCCCCTCCACCCTCCCCGCCCTGCTCCCCTGCCCCTCAGGCCGCCGGTCTCCGCGCCGTCCCCAGCCCGGCCCGTCGTGCCGCGGAGGCCGTGGCCTGGCCGGTGCGTTCCCTGTGAGCTTGTGCGCCTTCGTAACGCGTTATAGTCACGAAAAGATGGGAGCGTAGAGAAAAGGGGGGGGGAGGGGGGGGCAAACCCGCAGTAACAGACCCAGTCCCTCTCGCGTTAAAGTCACGAAAAGCGTTTCGGCTGCGGGTCGGTCCCCGGGGGGCAGGTGGCAGCGAGGCCAGGCTGAGCCGCCCCAAGGCCCGGCGCTGCCCTGAGCCCTTGGTGGGCTTCGAGTCCTCGGCAGCCGTGAGGGGTGGCTCCTCGCTGCCAGCCAGAGCCTCAGCCCGAGTCACCCTTGAGACGGGTTATTTTCCAAGTGACTCCAGTTAATGCTTTCTCCAGTTTCCCAGGGAGAACCACACGTACTCCCGTTACTCCAGAGCACCCAGACGTCCGGCCACTATGGCCCTCTGATCCCAGCCCCGGTTACCAGATCCTGCTGGAGAACCTGTAGAAAGTTACGGCTCAGTGTCAAAATGTTTCATTTCTCCGTTGAAAAACAAACAACTCCGTAATCGTTCTGTTTCAGCCATGTGGTGTTGAAACAGGAGCCCCGAAGCAGATGTGCTTCACCATTGTTGAGGTAAAATTCTGAGGAGCTTCTGCCGCCCCTCCTGAGGAGTCTTCACATCCTAGCAGAGGGGTGCTCGCGCGTGTGTACAATTAGGGTGCTTTTTTCAATGCATCACCCACAGATGTTGGAGGTCCTGCCTCTTGTATCCGTACGTTTTCAGCATCAGCTGGAAGTTTATTTATTTGGTGAGGGCAATCTGACTCATCAGAATAAGGAGAGCAAAAGAAAAAAGCTGTCCGTCCTGTTTACATCAGCAGCCAGCTAAACATTGCACAGACACTGACATGTTTTCTCAGTGGGTGGTGGATAAAAGGGCCAGGAAGTTTTTTGTATTTTGATACAGCGGGTCGATCCCAGGGCGCTTCGTTCCCTTCTTCCAGTCTGTCTGTGGCCAGACTTGGCAGCACTGAAGCAAAGTGAAAAAGTCCTGACTTACAACATTTTACTGTTAGTCGAATAATATCTTTTTTGACACTGAAAACCAACTGCATAAACTGGCTGCTTTGATACAAGGATGAGAAACCTCTTGGTGCTTTGTATTTCTTGTTCCCCTTAGAAAATAGTTAATAAAGGCATTTTTCACTACGTTCTAAAACAACATTTAAATAAATGGTTTGATGGCCTCTGGTTCTCTTCTCGCACTGAAAGGTTGTTCGTCATGCTTTAGCATCTCTTTGGGGTACAAAGTCTGTTCAGTGTTTGTGTTACAGAGCCTGTAAAGTATGAAATGATTCCTAAGATGGGCTCGATACGAGCAAGGCAGAGAACTCAGCCTAGCGCTGGAGTGCAGGACAGGAGATCCACAGTTACGTGCTTCTCTGAGGATGAGCAAGTCAATTCCTCTGCATTGCAGCTTTCTTATCGCTAACCTCGCACGGGCGTTGTAAGCATTAATTGCTTCCTGTAAAGTACGTTAAGATGCAGAAATGGATGTTGCCTGTGTCAGTGCCAAGTATTCTTTCTCTGTTCATTTTTAATGCCAATAGAAGCATGTTTGTTCCAAGTAGGAAAAAGTGAGCTATCATGCTGGAAGAAAATAACAATCCACAAGAGTTTGGCACCCTTAAGACAGTAGTGTCCTTCAAAGGTAATAAATACAAAACAAACAGCAAAATCCAGTGAGTGCCTTATTCATTTGGCGTAATGCCGTGTTAGATTCTGGGCCTGGCACCTGTTTGAGAGAGCGGTGCAGAAATGCTGCGGAGCAGATTTGTCTCATGGAGGGACTTTTTGCCACCTGACTAGTAACCGCGCGCTGCCACAGAGCAGAAACGTTCGCGTCTCAGCACGGTTTTCCTTCTGGTTCGTACAATAGACAACCGCTCTCTTCATCCGTGAAAACAACAACCCTCCAAAGTTACTAAGAGATTTCCTTCCAACAGGCTCCTGGCAGTGCAGCTGCACAGGTCCTTAAACTAGTGTGTAAAAGATACTGTCCATGTCAAAAAGGTTTTCTACTTCATTTGTCCCTGGTTGCTCGGAACTAGGTTCCTCTG
The DNA here is from genome assembly GCF_034619465.1 of Leptosomus discolor. Lineage (NCBI taxonomy): Eukaryota > Metazoa > Chordata > Aves > Leptosomiformes > Leptosomidae > Leptosomus > Leptosomus discolor. The sequence continues at coordinate 1,621,335 of NC_141395.1, forward strand.
TAAAAGCGTTCGTTTCCTCGGTGCGTACCCGAACTGCTGTCCTTGGCTTTGTCCCGCTGGTAAACGTGCTGATCCTTCACCGCTCCCGGTGATTTCAGTACAAGTGGGGCGTGTTAAGCAACTCCGCTTCGCTCGTGGCAGTGCCTCCACAGTAGTTCGCCTGCTATTACAGTCTGGTTTTCTTATCCTTTGATACACCGTGGGCAAACGATACACAAGGCCGAGGAACGACTTCTTTCTCCGAACGTGCGTTATATGGCATTACCTGAGCGTCCTTTTTAGCATAAGGGGTGCCTGGCAACTGAAGAAGGCCACGCAAAGCCACGGAGGTCCTAGAACAAATAAAGCATGCAAGGGTGGATGTGCGAGCTCTAAACGTATGGCTTGTGTAACCGCGTGGTGTTTGCACCATAGCATCTGGTTTATAACTTGCCGTGGGTGGGCCACATGCCGGTAACCATGACAAGGGGAATCCCATTTGTCAGGAAAAAATTCCGTAATCCCTGATGTACGAGGGTAAAGGGCACGTCAGAGAAGAACGGACATACGTGACCGAGTCAAAGGCAGCGATCTGGAGCGGGTGCTGGGCAAACAGCGTGAGAAAGAGGAAACGTGAAGTAATTCTGCTCTCGGCGATCTGTGTTTCCAGCAGTCAGCGGTGAGGAGTTTCCAGCGCGGGGGCTGCGTTCAGACCGTCGCGTTTAACATCTATTTATAGATCTTGTATGCGTGTCTCTTAACATCTCTTTTAATCTGGTTTGACTTTTGGTTTCAACAGCAGCGTGAGCCATAGAGTCCCAAGACTAATTACACTCTTTGTGTAGAAGGACCCCCACTTCAGCACATCAGCTGTACACTTGCTGCTTGATACTCTTGCTGGGCAGTCTTCCGTTCAGAAACGGTGGACAGTCCTTTCTGATGTACGTTATGACATCTGTGATTTCATGGCCTTCAGTCTTTAGCCTCCCTTAGCCTTTGCAGGCAGAAGAAGAGACCTGGTCTGTCCAGTTTTCCCTGTACAAAAGCCACTCCACATCTCCACTCATCCTCATCTTTCCCCATGCTTTTTTGTGTTTGGTTTTGGTTTTTTCCCTACTGGAACATTTCTTTTTCTCTCCCAGAGAAAAGAGGTGTCTAGAACATCCCTTGGCTTTCCAGATACGTGAGCGGTATCACAGCCAGGCTGGTTATCAGCAGGTTGATGGCGTGACCTGCGTACGTTCGCATCTGCTTGGCTTTTACAGGCTGGAATTGAGCAGCACTTAAATAAAACCAATGCTTTTTTCTTGGCAAGTACTTTCAAATATTGTGTTGCATTATTTAAAATGTAACTCGTGTTGTGCCAAAAGACGTATTCCTACCCCTAGTGGAATATCTACCACGACCTTCTCACCCATCTGTCATGCCAGAAGGTACTATTTTTTTTTTTTTTCTGGCAGGTGAGGTTGGAGGAAAAAATTATGTTTATTTATTTCCTAGAACAGATCCTTTGACTTGTGTAGGATCTTATGCAGAAAGGAAAACAGAGCTGAAGGAAGAATACAATTGGTTTTCATCAGAATTTTACATCAATAATTACACAAAATTTAGAACGCTTTCCTACCGCCTAATAGAAATAAAATGGGCTGATAGATAACAGACTGACAGTTATTGCATGTATACTGCCTTTCGCTGTAATTCATTCTTTATTTTGTAGGTAATAGCAGCCCATACTCTTCTACTCACTCAATTTTATTGCTTTTGCTGTATTACCTTTTCAAATGCAGAATCACAGGTAAGCCAAATGTAACTTTTCGTCAGCCCCGTGGAGTATCATTTATAACAGTAAAGCAATCACAGCTAATGCATCCGTTAATCCCGTACCTCCTCTGGCAGAGGCTGCCTCCACGGCTGCACAGCCGGGTTTTACCGTTTGAGAAGCAGTTGGATCACCTTTGAAATAAATTTTCCTGCCCTATATGAGAAGGTTGAAATACCCTTGCATTTAAATACTTTATGCCCTGTACTCCCTTTATGTCCTGAGCACAAATCTTAGCGCTTTTTTAAAGCAGGGTATGGCACTTAGTCCACGCATCTGCTATAGTAGGTGTGTGTGATGATAAATTACATACATTTGGCAGTAGTTCAGTTACTTCAGACTTTGGTTTCTTCAAGACTCTTGGACAAATGTCACCTGGGCTTTGTGATTTAATTTCTTTTTTTTCTTGCACGTCTTAGTGGCTGCCTGTGTCTTGCCTCCCTTATTTATAAAGGGTAAACCTCGGGCTGCTTCTTGCTGTCCTTCTAGAATCATTCGCCTCTGCTTCTGTTTTCTTAATTAAAGAATAGAATATATTTCTCTGGTAATGGGAGGGAAGGAAGGGCATTAGCAACGATACCGCTCCATGTTTTGCATCTTATTTAGATGCATCAGTCTGCTTCAAATTTTAAAACAGGAATAAGATCAGTAAAGCTGGAAAACACATAGAACTGAGTCTAAACCTCTACAGTGAATTTGAGTCTCTTTCTACAGCTATGGAGCCAGAAAGAATCTCGAATCCCCGTGAGCTGTCTGTCAGGTCCAGTGAGAAGTCGGACAGCCCGAGGTCTGTATTTACTCAGTGAACCAGGCTGTGCTGGAGACAGTAAAGAGCATTTCCACTCGCGGTTCCTCTGGGTGCAGCAGCCTGCTGTTTGACTGTGTGCGTGCTGGAACTGGCACTCAAGTCTCTGCTCAGGACCAGTTAGTGACAGTAAAAACAATGCTCAGTTTGAGGGTGAGAGTGATCAAAAGGACACAGGCACTTTAGGGTGCAAAGCACTCGTGATGCAAGAAAATATTTGGGAAAATCCTTTTTGCTGTGAATTCAAATCACTGTTATCCAGGTACACCTGTATTTGGCATTACCAGAGAATTAATTTTGTCGTCAACCTATTTCTTCATGTTTGATAAAATTCCATTTCAGAAGTAAAGGATTTATAGCTTACTTTCCCTCAACGCACATTATCATTTATATAACTGACAGCTTCAGTTGTTAAAAGCAGTACATGAGGTTTTTTCCAATAAAGGGCTCACATCTTTCTGACATTTATTACAAGTTTATTACTTCTCTACCCTTCTCAGTGAAGCTGTTTCATTCATTGTGGGAGTGTCTGAAGCACAGATTTTTCATTACCTGTGACTTGCCATTAATTTTAGGCCAGAAGTGGTTTCATTTTGACTGGCTGTTAAAAACAGGAAGGGCATAAAAACACATGAAGTCAATTAAGCTAAGAAAACTCGTTTGCGATGGAAGGGGAAAGTTAAGGTACTTTTTTTTTTTTTCCCCAGGTGATACGTCTGCCTTCTCAGAGTAGAGAGAAGGTGGGTTGGTCACCCTTTTGATTTACTTCCGAATAAAAATCACCGCCTAGAAGATTGAGTGAACTGGTTATGTGATGCAGAATTTGTTCACTTCTGTATCACCATCGTGGTGATTACATTAAGACAACGGAGCCGTTAACTGGGTGCTTAACTGAGAAGCGTCCCTCGTCCCAGATAGATGGGAAACCAAAATCTGAAGGACAATTCTGTATCTGCACACGGGTGCTAAAACTGGATTGCGTGTGCACCTGTGGGGGGAGAGGCCGTCCCATGCCAGTTGGTCTCAGAGACAGAGAACGGGCGCGGGCAAGTTTAACAGATGAAGCCTTAAGGAGCCTTCCTCCACGGCCTAAATTCATGGTGAAGATCCTCAAAAGTCAGTATACATAGCTGCTTCTGTTGGGGGACCGCCGTGGCAATCCTAGCCCCTTAGGTCACAGAGCTGAGCTGGTTTAATAGGTTTTTCCCTTATGCAGGGAGGATCTGGTCCTCTGTCTAGAAATGCACTGAATTTCCATCTTTGTAATATTTGCTTTTGATTCTCGATAACTTTTTAGGTGTCAGGTAAAGATCTGCCACCTTGCCAAACCTCAGTCACCATTTTGATCACGTCTACTCTAATCACTTCTTCTAGCTTGTTCATAGGAGAACTTCTGTGATAAATGGAGACATCGTTTTAGTAAAACTCAATTTTCTTTGTCAATACGATTAATCTTTCCCCTTCAAATGATCTCCATTTTTTAAATTAAAACTTCTGTTACTAGCATTATCCGATCAATTGTTTGGGGTTTTTTCCTTAATCTGTGCTTCCAATCTCCATCTGCTTGAAGGGCAAACTGTGCTTCAAAATCTTATACAGAAACAATGTTTTATGAATATTGGAAGTTACACTGCTTTCTGACTAGAAATAAAGAGTGTCTCGAATTCACACCATAAAACTGCTTTTGGGATTTCGGCATGTGTTCTCTTGGAAAGCTCGGAGGCATTGATCAGAGAGATTACTGTCTGTTTGGTCTCGACTCAGACGAAAAATAATGTTTTACAAACTCAATCAGAGTTCTTGAAAATAAAGTGAACTGTTAGAAACGGCAGTCTTGAATAGAAAACACGAAATGGTCAGAGGAGTTTGAGCTAGCTGTGTGCAGGTCATGCTTGAAACAACTCGTAAGCCGCAGGAGAAATAACTCACACAGGGAAGAGGGAGGCTGGCAAACCCAGGCACACTCCCTTGGCTGTGGATGGGGAAGTTTATCTTCCGTGGAGCTGGCAGGGGTGAAATGTGGTTGTCCCTATTGTTCTTCTCGTTTTTGTTTCAGGTGTGTAATTGTAGATCTGTAACTGGGGAGTAAAATGAGCATTCTGTTTAAGATCAAGGTCACCCTGCCCTTAACTGTGAACCGGATGATACTACAAATGCGCTCGCTGCTCACAAAAAGGAGGTATCGATAAATACCACGCGACAACTGGGTGGTGCTTCGGGCTGACATTGCCTGGGAGGTGTGATTTTTGTCTGGTCTAGCAGACTTTTTCTGAGCATCTCTTTTCAATTGGGCTTCACCCGAAACTCGGAGGGCCTGCCTGCCTGCTGCCTCCTTTCCGTGCATAAAGCATTCACCAAGGGCGTGGAAGACCTGTAAATTATTATCAGCTCTGCTCGAGGTGGCCTGAATTGAAAAGTTTGGTATGTGTGAGCAGCCTACAGGCAGTCTGCTGGTCTACGGGGCCCTTTAGAGCTGAGCTTTTCCAGGTGTCCCTGCTTGTGCAGCTCCACAGTGTAGGAAGTGGGATATTCCCGGCCTCAGGGGGCGGGAAGTCTGCTGTCTGCGCAGGCGGAGGGACACGAGGGTCTCAAGACCCTGCTTTTACATGCTGCTGCTCACCTTGTGCTGCGTGACAAACGTGGTGGGTGTCCAGGTGGCGGTCTCTGCGCTGCATCCCCCCGTGCCCTCGGACGTGCCGGCCACGGGCGGTAAATTCATACCGCTCCAAGTGAGCAGGCCTGGGTCCAAGTCCCTGCTCTAAAGGCTATTCAACGGGAGAAAATTAGTCATTGATTGGAGGCAGGCTGAGGACCCGACTATCCACAGCCTCTCCCTACCTTCTTTCTGGCCCAATTAATACTTAATGATTCTGTACAAAGTGATACGGCTGTAATAGGATGGACTGAGAGAAATTTCCTCGCTGCCTCATTAGCCAGCAGGCTCCCGAGCTCTCACGGGAAACGGGAGCTGCGGGTTGGAGTTCTCTTAGGCAGAGGAGGAAATGCAACCCAAGTCCTCACGCCCTGTGTGGGCACTGCAGCCACCGAACTGGGGCTGTGCCAGAGGCACCAGTGGGACCGCCTCTCCCTGCCAAAGGCACGCCACCAAATCCTTAATGAGGCTCGCAGCAGATTCCCCGCTGCATCGCCTGTAAGCCTGTTAGTATGCGCTAAACTTTGTGTTCTTAATTTGCTGGCTAATATTCATGGAGAGTGATTTGAGAAAAATACAGCAATATTTTAATCAGAATTATTCACCTGAAGTAGCTGTTAGATATTTATGGCATTAATTCAGGCTTAATGGCTTTCTGCCTAGGGAAATCTTTCATGTTAATAACACATAGATCACATCCAAGGGTGACCTCAGTCGTATTTGGAAAACAGCTATTCTAGATACAGTGTTTTCTGGGGGTTAGTTTTGCTTCTGTCAGTAACTGCTGCCACATTTTAAACAAGATATCACATTTTCTTGGGTATAATAGCGGCCAACAGTCTTTTTGGCTCAAAAATAAACTGCAAATGTTCTTACTTAGAAATAAATGAACAGTCATTACCCATTGTGGTGTAAACTCGGTGTCTCACCACACATTTGCCTTTACTCCATTTGAATGCAGCGGGGTTTGGCCTTGGTACCTACCACAGTAACAGAAATATTACTTGCAAAGAAATGTGCTATAAAGGGAGGAACTAGATTTCCCTTTGTAAGGGCTCTTTCCCGGTGTTTTCCTGAGGCATTACCCAAATGTCATTCATACTGCTTGCAGAATTTCCCATGTCAAAAAAAAAAAAAAAGCATTAATTTGGTTTAATTCTGCAAGGCATTATATGAATCCATCTGAAACCATGCAGTTCATTGAAATCTTTCCCGTGGTGGGAAGATGCCACCCACACCTTGGGAGAGCGTCTACTGTGTTGTAGTCAGCCTCCAAGTAATGTTCCAACCTGGAAGTGGCTTAATTGCCTCCTCCGGTGCTGCTGTCAAACTTTCGCCCATGCCAGGAGGCGCTCGGCTGCTATCCACCCTTAACTTTTTCCTACCTCAGTTCAGGTTTGTAACTCCCCCAAAGGAAATAGCGCAGCTTTCTCCTGCTTCCCTCCGTACGCTGGAAAGAACCATGTGTTTCTGTGGAGGTTCCCTCATCCTGAAGCAGCACGGAGCTCAGCACGAGTTACATTTCAAGTAGAGGGTTAAAATAAATCTCGAGTCTGCATAATAAAAGGATTTAAAAAAAGTTGAGTCCTGTGACAGTGCTAATTTGTGAACAGCTGCCCAATTTAAGCTTATTTATTTCAGACTTTCTAATCGAGTTATGAGTGCTCTGCTGCTGAAAGGGAAAACCTTTCTAATTAAGTTCTTAGGAAACAGGGTGCATTATTTACAACTAAGAATTGGTTAGCTTCAGACTTTTTTTTTCCTATTCATCAACTAATTAAAGTCAGAGAACAGTTTCAGCATAGTGACGTCATCTGAAATGGTTCTATTTTACATGAGCATAAAGCAGCATATAAATTGTTTACGAACGTCTCCTGATCAGGCGTACTTCAAAGAAGTAGAAACGGCTTTTAAATCTAAAAATGTTTTTAGAAAAAAATATTTTATACTTGCAGTATCCATAGATGTGTACCTCGGCTTCCGGTTAGGTTTTCTGCTGCTGGTATCTTACTCTAAGAAACTGAGGCCCTTCTTGGTTTTTGATTCCAGCTGTTCCTTCCTTTTAAGATGAAACTTTCTATTTTTCACTGACATTGCGGAGTCTCAAAGTGTTTTTTCTTTCCTCTGGTATCAGCCCAGTCAATATTTTCCCTCCTGCGGTCACTAGACTCCCACTACAACCAATTAATCCCGGCCACATTCAACTTTGCTGATCAGTTCTGATCTGAAAGAACGCTGTTGCATCTGAACCCCAAATACCATTTCCTACCACAAAGCTGTAACGTCGTTCATTCATTTTTCGTGCTTTTTGTCAATTTGTCTTTTTTGGGGGAGACAGCATAGGCACTTGTACGTGTGGAAGTGAGATAACCTAATGTGATCTCGTTACTCTGTGCTTACCAGAATGAAAATGCTGGTAGAGGAAGCTCTCTCAGATGTCTCTGAATATATAAAATATCATTTCCCATCATTTTTGCAAGCCTTTTGCATCATATGCATCCTATTGTCAAACTCCCCCTTCTCCCCCCAGCTGGTCTGTCAGTGACGAGACGCTGCATGTTAGGACAGAAATTTATGAAGGTTTCTTCCACAAATGTAACTCCTTACTTGATTTTTGAGATTAGCGTTTCACAGCATGTCCTCATAAACATGCTTTCTCTTTTTCCAGTCTTTGAAGGCTATTGACATTTTCTCTCTTTTTTTTTCCTCAACACTTTTTCTTTTTTCGTTTTGTAAAGGTAAAATATTAATATGATTTGTGGTACCTCTGATTTCCCTATCTCATATCTCTGCAAAATAATTATCACTTGGGAGATGTATTGATTTGAAAGAAAATTATTCCAGTCTTCTTTACATTTCGTCGTGGTGGTTTCTTTCCCGGGCTGACTTTTAAAGGTTTTGTTTTAGCTTGCACGCCGAAGTAGATAATTCATTAAAATACACCGCCTTAGTCGTGCTGAACATCCAAGTTTCTCTCTTCGTCTTCTTTTATCTTCCAAGTGTATTCTCCCTTATGTCTGCATCGTTTGACAGTGGCATCTAAATTTTATTTCCACTATCCTTTTTTTTATTCTGCAGCTGCACGATTTCAGCACAAATAAATCCTAGTTCAACGTCTGCTTAAACTCATCTTCTAATTGACAGAAGGTCTTCAGGTAGCGTAGTCACCCCAGTAAGCTTTTAAAAACACACTGGCCGTGCTGGGATTCTTAACCTCCGCGCTCAGCAAGGTTGCGATGCTGTTCCTTCTTTCTTCCTGCAGGTTTTTGGAGTGTCAGAGGCACCAGGTCAAGAAATGAACAAGACTGAAATTGTGAGACTGTGGCATCAGCCCTCCACTTCCCTCGAGACTTTAAAGAAGATTTTGTTGAAATTTTAGCTGTCAGCAGGTACGGAGCTAACATTATTTTCTATTGGGTTAGAAGGAGAGAATAGAGTTCTAGCATTACACTCCTGTTCTCGCACAGGGGTGACACTTGGGGTAGTACCGCTATTTATAGGGTTAAATTCGCACCTTCTGTAAAAGCTTCTTGATAGATGTTTTCATTAAAAAAAAGAAAAACATTAAATAAAATTATGCAAACAAACTACAGTGTATATATGTCTATCAAAAGACTCAATTCCTCCCTCATTTACTGCTTTAACTACAGCAATACACTTCAATGATAGTGTTCTGGATGAAGCTGAAGAAACCAGTCATTAACACAAATACCTGTGGATTCATAATGTTATAGCTTATCCTGCTTGAGTAATAACTTTGTGAGGCCTCTATAATCAAGAATAATTCAGTCTGCACTAGCTGTATCCTTGTTTCAGGCTGCAAAGAAAGAAGAGATCAGCACATCCCTTCTAACCCAAGCAGCCATATTAATAGACAGCCCATGTGAAGTCTGGTCTGCTTGCGAGATGACTAAAAGCACTTGTTGGGGGGTCTAGAGCCCAGCAGGGCGCCTTTGCAGTGTGCACCTCCGGGCACAAGTCCTGACAGAAACGTGACCACTTGAGCTTGTGTTGTTTATTTGAAATTGATGCCCCCTCAGGAATTCCTGTGTCACACTATCGACGAGCACACGGCCTTGCAGAAGCCTGCGTTGTCCTGAAATCGATGGTTTAGGCTTCTAAGTCGCTTCATGTTTTTGTCCTTAAGTGGCCCCAGTCCTACCAGCTGGCCCGTTCATAAGTGTTCTGGGAAAATCGCAAAGGGAGAAATAAGACATTTTCTTGCCGAGCTGGGGCACAACAAGATGGACAAAATAGAGACAAGTTCTTGGACGTACGGCTGCTACTCGCTGTGCTGCAGATAAAGCATGCTCACTGCCAGCAGGGGCTGGGCAGCTGCCTCACCAAAGGTTTCACAGATGCAGAATGCAGAAGTGATTCAAAAGCAGTGCCCTTCAGAAAGCACCTTGTGGGGAGAACTCCTACGTAGCTGCACGTAGAGGTTCCCAAAAGCCAGCGGCGGGTAATGAGTTCGGCTGGCTGCATGGCCAACGGAGAGGGTGCTGCTCAGCCAGCAGGCAGGGCAGCCGAGGCTTCTGCCCCAGAGCCCTGCTCTCCGGAGGAGCCTCTCTCAGCTGGCTTTGCAGGGAGCTTTGGCAGACGTTTTGTGAGGTTGAGGCTGACTTTGACCGTCAGAATATCCCGCTGTAGGCGCTGAGGGAGCTCTGAGGATGGTTGCAATTCCATCCTCAGGCTGCTGAGCTCTGCGGTGCGCTGGGGAAGGAGGAGCCAGTGAAACTGGCCAGAGGAACGCACAGGCAGTCAAACAGTGGCACTTTGAGGACAGAATTAAGTAGATACATAGCTACTGCTCTCAGAGTACTCTGTATTGACTAAATTTAAAGGTTTATATATATATGTATGTATGTATTTTCCAAGCACAAATGAAGTCAAATGATGAAGATATCAGATGAACTAAATTTTATGGTTTTAAGAAAAAAAAATACTCTATTAATCTTTAGTATTAATCAGCCAAAACAACAACAAAAAAAAAAACCCATACATTTTTTAGTGGTTTATTATATTTTATGGTTTATGAATTAAGAACAAGGAGCTGTAATGGGAAATGTATTACTGTGGCATAAGCATTGGATTATGCAGTCAGTGTTAACTTTTCACACGATGTACATGGGTTAACTTGAAAAATAATTAACACTAGAAAGGCAAGGTTACTGCTATTTGCAGAGGTTTTCTTTTTCAGAAATACCTTTTGCATTGGCAGTTGCTATAATATCAAAGGGTATTATTTGGTGTATGTTCTGTACAGGTCCATGTGCATGCCGCAGGGCTGGGGTTTTGGTGGGGGGCGGGAGGGGTGCACTCCCTGGAGGAGAGAAACATCACGGGGATAAGACAGGCTAGGCAGGAGAGAGCTAATAGCATGTTATTGCAGATGCAAAGTGAGAATAAATGAATAAATGTAAGGACCTCTTGCTGAAACAGCTCTGCTCTTTCCTTTTGATCTGGCGGTTAAACATTTAATAGCACCCTGAATTATCCACAGTAAATTCTTTCCTTTCTGTAACTTTCCCGTAATAAGCTTCCGAGTTTTAATTGAAATTTTGTTTTCATTCCCTTTTCTCATATGCACACCTATTGAAAAGTAAAATTTCTTTTTGCTTTTCTTGACTCGGACTGGTGAAGTCCTTTATTTTCTCGTGAACTCCTTACCCTTGAACCTGGGCAAAACAAGAGACTCTACTCACATGACGGAGAACAGCGTTCAGGTACGAGTCTCCATGTGAAGCACCTGGTAGGCAGCCTGTCGTATGTACGTGGGAAGATACCAGCTGAAATGTCACTGATTGAATTTCGTTTATGAATAATTATTTGTTCACCCGAATATCTGGAGCAATCTTCACTTGAGGTCATCATCTTTACGAAAGGTTTTGCTTAGCCATTTGTGAAAATTCAGGTTAAAAATAAATATTACAAAAATCGTATCTTCATCAGCTTTTAAGAAGGTCTGCTGTCAGTTTGAAATTTCCACCCAGGAATAAGGCATTTTTCTTAGCTAGAGATGGAAGGAGTTACAGAGATGTGCTCGTCGTGGACAGTATTTTAGTAAAACACTGCTTAAAGACTTAATATACCAGTTTTGGCTCTTTAATATGAGACCGTTTTTCCAATACCATACTAAGTTTGTAATGGATTTTCACATCTGAAGAATGTCTCTGGCAGGAGACAATAAAGCAACTGATTTATTTGTAGGAAAAAACTGTGATGTCTTTGAGTCTAATGTAATGTTTTAGTAGCGTAGCAGTTAACTTGCCGGTTTTGTTTCTGAAGCTTTTCCAAGTCTTTAATGTTTACACAATAGATCTCAGTAAAAACTGTACCGGCTAAAAAACCCCAAACCATACATTTTGTTAGAAAAATAAAAATCATTAAGAAAGGCAAAGTGGCAGGAGTATGAAACATTTCTTATTTTCTTTATGTTCTAAGATAGGGAATGGAACCGCAGAGGTTAGAGGTTATCGTGCCAACAGCACAAGAGATGTGGCACAGATATTTTTTTCTTTCAAAGCTGTGTAAGTAATAAACTCTGGTAGTTAAAACGTAGGGTGTAATAGATGAGCTAAGAGAGAATTCAAAGATCAGACAGTCAAAGATATAAAAACTTTAATTTTCTCAGATGCGGGCAAGTTGCAGGAGAGCTAGGGAATAGGCTTAGCCACAAAGGTATAAAGAAAGTAATTTTGTAGAATAAAGGCTGTCTTGAAAAGCTGAAGTATTTATCTGTACAGCTTTTTTATTATAGGAGAAACTGGAGAAATATCTTTTCTTTAAATGCAACAAAGGTAGGCTTTCGCAGTCAGAGAAACATCAAAAGTAAAAAAGCAGAGCTCAGATCAAACTGGCCAAATTAAAGTGCTACATAAATGCACGGCCAAATAATACTTTTCTGAGAGATCTGCAAGAACCGAGGGAATTACACATAAAAAGCTGGTAATATAGCCTGAAATGGAAATTGAAAATGATGTTGTAGGACAACGAAGCTTTGTACTTGAAAGCCACTGGCCGAATCATCTTGTTTACATCAAATACTTCTCTTTAGATTAAAACTTCTATAGAACACCAGCAAAACATAGTAAAGAATATCCAGATTAGCTTGGGTTTTTCAACAGATGACAAAATTCTTCAAAAGTATCCGAGATACCAGTCATAGAGGTAAAGACTGCCTCAGAGAGAGGGAGTAAGAAGTCTTTGGGTATTCAAGTAAGCCAAGCAGTTTAGGGGACGGGCAGACCAAACTGAGTTGGTGAATCCAGCGGGAGAAGTACAGCCTGAGCACCGCTGAAACCTTCAGCGTTACTCCCCGAACGAAGACCCGGATGCCACTGCACACAGATCTCTGACACGCTCCGTGCTAATGCTCAGCGTCCCCGCGACACGCCGTACTCGGTCTCCAAAAGTACATAATACAACAGAGGCAGCAGAATGGTCAGGGATAGAGAGCACAACGTAAGGCGGCGAGTGCGGACACCAGGACCTATTTAGCCTAGAGCTCATGTCCGCGCTCAGGTGGCACGCTCGAGATGTGCACGGAAGAAAGCAGAGACAGGCGGGTATCTCCCCTTGGTACCCGTGCTGCTTTCATCCCTTAAACAAAGACCAGCGACAGCTTGAAAGCGGGAACAGCCTGTGGAAGATGTTCTGCAAAACTGCCCCCAATGGATGTGAATGCCTGAGCATGTGTTTAACCACTTTTCAGCAATACTCATCTGAAATGTCACATTTTGAAGTGTTCAGACAATACAAATCAAAAGTAAGTGTTGTCCAAATCTTGGAGCATGTTTCAAAAACTGGTGTTACTAAGACTGATGAGTAATCAGCTAGGCTTGTCTCCAGCTATAAACAAACTCTTCAGACTTGTGGCTTTCCTTGTTATAAATATCAACTCTAGAAACTCTAGCATACCCAAAACTTAGTTGAGATCATCATCTACAATCCAAACAAGAGAATTTACTTCCTTCATCTGCATACCAAGGGTAATATTCCTCTGTTCTATTTAACAGTTAACATAAAGCTTGTAAGAATACAATTATCAAGATTGTCTTGGGTTGTAGAGAGGGTGGAAGAAAGGAGGAATAAAATGTACAGAAAGGATACTGGATGAACATGGAGTTTACCCACTTGGTTTACCCTTCATCTCGCAGAAAGGTTGATAGCTCCCACATTGGTTGGCATTCAAGTGATGGACTGAATGGCCATCTGTTGAGGGACTTACTATTTACTTATCTCAGCTATATGGATATATGCCAGGAACAAAAGGGTTTGAAATTAGCTTAAAAGAGAAGCAGAGGGGTTTTTAGCCATACAGCTTTAAACTTTAAGATCTTTCCAGTAACCTTTTCTGAGGCAAGCATAGGATGAAGTGGAGTGAATAGACCTGTGATTACACACACTGATATTCAGAAGCATGTAAAAAAGATTACACAGAAGAAATCTAGCAAACATGACACTCAAGGGAAAACAAAAATCAGTGACTGGTGGCTGGGAAAATCAACTGGAGAGAATAAAATAAAGCAAGTCAATCTCTTCAACAATGATGTGGCGTAAATGTTTTGGGTTAAAACGTATCTTTGGACATCTATGATGCATCTATGCCTGCAAATCACTGCTAATACTAGTCCCTGAGTTGCATAGTGCAACTCCACGCTGAACGTTCACACAGAGAATCACCAATGTGTATTTGCAACTGAAGGGAATGTAAAAGCTAAGGATTCAGAACTCCTCAGGTGATACCACCAGACATGCAGCTTCTCGGAGGTTTTTTCAGTCCTTATTCTGTAATTTGCCTCCAGGCCCGGGGGAAGTCACGCAGACTGCAATTACCTTTCTAATGAAACGGAGCCAGAACACAGAGCTAACGATGTGAACGCGAGTGACAACCGTGCTTTTCCTCCGTGTACGCCCGACACCACAGAGCTGGTCAGGACCTGACTCTTGGCCAAGAGTTCATCTGAAAGTATCGTACCGACGGGGCATCTAGACCCTGGGTTGATCTCTGACCGCAGCCTCATCTCTTCCCTCAGACAGCACCTCCCTGGGTCTCTTTAACTGCTCACCGTGGCTACAGCACTTCAAACTGAAGTCTTGGTTCAGAGGCAGCTCAGGCCTGAGCAGTAAGCCTGACTCCTCATGCCCTCGTCCTAATGGCCCTATGGACCATGTGAGTTAGACAAGGTACAAAGGAGAGGAGGGTGGCGCAAGCTTTTGTGGGTTTTGACCACTGATGTTAGAGTTAACGAACTTCTCTTTTGCTAAAAATGAGTTTTCTCCAAACAGAATTCAGCCAAAACGAAGGTTTATATTTTCAACGCCTTTATTTAGAAAGCGAAATACGGAAAAGAGCTAAAAAAAGCACTAGCAGCAACGACAAAGTGACAACTAAAATAATGGTAGTCAGGGACGCGCTACTATATTTAAACTCAGTGAAATGGTTATTGCTGATCGTTTTGACTGGTGCCTGCTTTCTGTCCTGGAGAACACGAAAGCTTACAAATTGCTTCCTTGGTGCGGACGGAGTGTTTCTTGCTTGTTTGTTCAGCCTGTTATGTTTGTCTAAAGTACTTGTGCTCCAGCGTATTCCAGCGTGATGACTGCAGTGCCGTGGTTATGGTTGAGAAGGCGTTTAATTCTAGTTCTGTGTTTTCAGGAGCTTAACGTCGTCCGAACAAATTACATTTTGGACGCAAATTTCTGTGCCTGTTCTGAGCCCAGAATGAGGAACCTGTTACGTCCAAACTCTGCTACAACTCGGGTGGCTGAGAAATTTTTATTCCCCACATTTGGCAAGTATTTATGGCAATATTTTTGCCGGTCAGAGTGCGTCCTTTTTAGTCTTTTGAACTTAAAGCGTGACGCTTCTTCAATTTCCATTGCTACCTGCGTACACGAGAACTTACCTGACGGCAAAGCGTAGGGGATTTTGTAGAAGGCAAAAAAGAGATGTGCCACTGCGCGGCTCCAGGTCTGTGTGCCCTTCACAGATTGCTGGTGGCACGGTCCACCTCAACTGCTCCAGCCCAGTGCTTCTCCCTTCCCTTAGCGAAACGAGCGCGCTGAGGAAAGACGGAGCAAAAGGCAGGGGGGCTGCGCCGGGGCCTCACTGCAATCCCTCACGTTCCCATGGATTTCAGAAGCCACGCTGGCCAGCCATTTGGCAGCAGGTGGAAGGATGCCCCGCAAAGCTAGGTTTAGGAAAGGGAGGGAGAAGAGCTCTAGCGAAACCTATTTCAGAGCACTTCCCGTTGCCAACAGAAAAAGTCCAGGAACACTAGTCCCTGCGGGCTGTACCTGACCTTTGTGAATGCTCTCCTTAAGTACTTATCTGTAAAACAGTGACAACAGCACTTTCTTACCCCGCGGATGCAAGAGTAAATACAAAAGAAAGGTTTTAAGTGGTCGCTCTGCAGTCTCGCATACCTACATCCTTTTTAGACATTGCCAGGACCTACCGCCCACCAACTTGTCTACAAGTTCCCGGTCAGATAATACTTCAAGAATGCACTTCAAGAGTGTTCTTTAGTCTCCATGCCAGGCCCATTCAGACACTGGGTTCATTTCTGACTCTGCCTGCAGCTGGGATTTCATTTCACAGAGGGCAGGATTAAGAAAAGCCTGCTGCATTATAAAAGAAGGAGAGCCACAGAGATACAAAGGGTCTGTTCAATTAAAATCGTTCTGTGTATGGAAACTTCTTAGGTAGCTGGTGATGAAGTTAAACCGTAAAGCAAAGTAAGCAGAGACTCTGAGCAACAGGCATGTTAGGGAATGTATGGACTGTGTGCTGTAGAGAATATTAGTGGGCTAGTAGTATAAAATGGGAGAAGGCAGCGTGTGCTTTATTGCAGTGTATTCTGAGAATGTGACAATACAGAGTAGGACAGCTTGGCAAAACTGTTACCGCCTCCGATGGTGCCTTGCTGAATCATTCATCACTTCAAAAGAATATAGCATTTTCTTGCAAAATGAATAAATTACATCCCCCTCATGTTTAACTAGATGGAACTGGAGCTGAATAGCGAACAAAA
The DNA here is from genome assembly GCF_034619465.1 of Leptosomus discolor. Lineage (NCBI taxonomy): Eukaryota > Metazoa > Chordata > Aves > Leptosomiformes > Leptosomidae > Leptosomus > Leptosomus discolor. The sequence continues at coordinate 1,637,630 of NC_141395.1, forward strand.
TGCAAACACTTTGTGATCTATTCAGTGGCTACTGGATCTGACTTTAAAAAAAGGCTGAAATTCTTTTAATATGCTGCAGGAACATATTTGGAGACTGATACTTCACTACTATCCTAGAAACAGCCAGCTGTTGGCCATTTTAAGCTAGATATGTATGAGAAAGCTAAATACTGATAGTTGTATGTTAGTTCTTTATTTTCTTTTGTGCAAAGGTATTCAAAGAGACTTTCTGGATATGAAATGAAAACTAGACTGAGTTCCCAAGTTATATGCCTGAAATCCTTAAGGGAAACAGAATGGAACAAGAAAGAGGGAAATTTTAATCATTTGAACCCTGTTTGCATGTGGCACAGTCTACAGGTACGTTACAGTCACAGCTGTAGACGTTACATGGAGGGTAGCTAGGAGTCAATAGAAGTTACTGTATTTAGTTATTAATTTTTTGTGATATGTTAACAGAGGTGTTGAAAAATTACCAGAAAATACCAGAAACACTGTACTGCAGATGTGAAACAATGTAGGTGTTGATTCCCTTTAAGTATACAACGTATTGTTAAAAAGATTCACCACATACTGTAGCCAGTAACCTGTTCTACGTCGCTATGTACTTATTCTTGTTTTCTACAATTCTGTAACAGTGTATGTGGTTTTATAGCTATGGTGATAAGCAGCGAGGTAGTATTCATAAACATTTCCAAATAAGTATCTATCCTGATTTCATTTTGATAAACCAGAAACTTTCAGAACACCACAAGAATTTGGGGATACCGCTCACGAATGATTGCTTTCTAAAACTAGCTGGAGAAGTCCTGCAGTTTGGGGTCATCTTGGCATGTAGTATGTGTCATGCAAGGTCTGCCCCCTATCACAGTGATGCGTGCAACGTCTCCAACACCACCACAGTGGTAATCAAAGGAAGATACCGCAGTGATAACTGAAATGCTCAGCCCAACTACGTAACCGTAAACCTATGCCTATGCGGAAGCCCATGGAGTCATATGTGAACCACTTGAATAGGCCCAAGTCGTATGAACTGAAAAAAAAAGCCCGTAAAAATCCATTTAACTTATCCATGTCTAATATATACATACATGCACATATGAACACGTGTGTGCACACACCTGTATATGCGTATAAACTGAGAAATTAATTTGGTATAAAACGCTAATGCAAAAGTCAAGTTAAAAGCAGAAAAAAATATATATCCTAGAAATTTTCACTGAATTCCTAAAGGTCTGCAACATTTTTGTCAAAATACCAGCTTTTGAACATGGCAATAAAGCTTTAAAATGGGAGGCAGTTTTACCAGCTTTTCTTGAGACATCTTGATGGATCTTACTACCACCATCAAGTGGCATCCACTTGATATAGATCGGAATGCTGGAAATCACTCTTCAGACTTCCCTTTGCAGTTTTTCTGCAGGGGTTCGTAGGGACAGGGAGCAGGAGGTCGTGGACCATCATCTCGTTTTTTCCCAGAGTAACCATAGGTACCTTACACGGAGGTGGTGGTGCTGCAAAACGGTCGTGTTAGCCTAAGGGTGGGGAGCGAGGGGGTAGGATTGCCTCCGGCTCCTGAGCAGTGGCAGAGAAAGCGGGTTCAGTCGGTACCTGCAGTGTCCTCAGAGCAGAGGTGATGTACGGCAAGCAATGAAAAGTTCTTTTTGAACTCCTTTTTCTCTCTTTTTAGCAATGGAATTTTCCCTTCCTTTTCTTTCCCAAGTTTGGCCCTGTTTTTCACAAGATGCTAACCTGGTTTTTTACAACACCTATTGGTTTGTCTGATGGACCGGTGGTCAGTCAGCAACACGTGCCTTTCTAACGACTGTTCCTCTGAATAAGAACACCACCGGCAGACGGGTGAAAGGGAAACATCCTACCCCAGCAAGTACCACCAGACAGCGCTGCTTGTTTGTGCTGATGTCCTGGCCTTAGGCAAGGACAATCAATCAGTAAAAATTCCTCTTTTTGAGGAAAATATCCTTGAAAATCTGTAAGCTAACTAGTTCAGTTTGTATTTTTGGTTTTAGAGTAGAGAGCGTAGCAATAAGTACCTTCTGAGCATGCGTAGGAGTTAAATTATGTGACTGTAAAGTGTATGTGAACTGTATAGTGAAACAATGAGGTGTGCTGGCTCTGTGGAATTTCTACCTAGCACCCTTTTCTGCACAGATTTGAAAGTAAATAAGTATCTCGTCTCTGTGTGTACGATGGGCTTGTTGCACACCGGGTACTGGACCCAGCTTGGGGGATAACAGATGGGGATACTTACTAAGGGCCATTCTGAAACAAAGAGGGGTTTTAAGACTTTCGGCCAACAGAGCATGGGGTATAAAGTCAAATTCACACACGAAAAAATCCAATTTGGTTTCATGTCAAAATCACATATAGTCACCAAATTGTGAACGACCTGATGTTTGACGCTGTATGTTATTCCAGGTCCATTTGTGACGTAGCTCTGCAGCAAAAGGCCTTGCAAAGCCAGCCGGATCTACTGTTAAGCAAAAGCAGTAAATTTTTGCTTAACTTGAAATATCAACGAGATAAACAAAAGAGGAATAAAAGGCTGGGCGAATGCAGGCTGAAGGGAAAAAGAAGAAAAGCGGGAGTAAACATTTTCATAAAGATATGAGACAACCTGAACAGTAAATAACAGTGGTAGCAAGGAAGAGAAAATAGAAGGGAAAGAAAAGACAGACATGCTCTCTGGAGAGGAAGAGATAACTGGCCGGTGGAGAGAAATGACACTGGGGAAGAGGGTGGTAAAGGCAAGCGAAGGGAAAAAAAACCCCACCTGATCTTCCAAAAACAGGCCTTATCAGCCAGAGACAGAGAGGCTGTCTTTAGAAAAGAAACTCAGGCATAAAGAAATCACAGTAGGAGACAGAGAAATCCCCGAACACCTAACCTAGATAGGAAAACCGAAACGGAACGTGAAGGAGTCAGAACAGAAGACAACAAAAATAAAGATGAGAAGGAATTCCGCTGATCATTTCTTCCGACATTGTCAGTTAACGAGTCTTGTACTTGGGCTAGCATATGGTTTCTGGTATGTTTTCTAAATCACGTGGAACCTGTGGTAGAGCTTCTGCGTGGGCGGTGACAGATGACAGCACCTCTTGGAGACCCCTTCTTAGTCCAGACTGTTAAATGAAATGAAGTTCTGCAAACAAGTTCAGATGCACAGCATCCTTGTTGCTGGTAAATACTAATTAATTTGCAACACTTTAACAACTTGTCCAAAAGTCTACGCTATAACTAAAGTTTTATGAATCTGTGTAAGCTCAGAGAAAACCAGAGCTAGCCGGACTCCTATGTGTAGTTAGGTTCCAAAGAATAGACGCATTGAGGTTGGAGAAGACCCTTAAGATCATCGAGTCCAACCATCATAAACAATTTTATAAGCATCTTCTTGATGAAACAGGTAGTTTCATCAAGTGAAGCGCATCAATCACACAATCCCAAGGCGGGTGTTCTGCATCGTGTTGCCAATAGCGCCAGCCGCATACTGGGCACACCTTAAATGTTGTGGCATGACTGAAGCACGTGGTCGGCATGCGACGGAGCGTGAGGCGGGCAAACAGCCTCGCTGCTTAACAGGACACGCTGGCCTTGGCGTGTCGCATGGGAACAAGGACTCCAAGTTTGGATGGGGGAGTTGGGTGCCACCTCTTACACATCTGAGCAATATAAAGGGTTATAAACACAAGCCCAAAGAGGGTGACCGAAGCAGAGACCAGCACAAATACGTCTCACCTTCTTTCCCAAACGTGATACAGACAAAGTACCACTGAGCATGACCACGAAGGGTGAGTTAATAAGCAGGAGTGAAACATCTGAACCAGGAAACATATCACCAGAGAGGCGATAGAGCCAGGCTGCACAAAGGGTGAAGCGATTACCAAAACGCCAGGGCCACACAGCAAGCGAAACCCTCAGGATTTCTGAACTCGGTGGCTGGTTAAAGGAGTGCTGCAGCTTTCTTGGAAACCACGCTCTTTGGGACAGCCGTCCCAGGGTTAGAGTGCACATTCGGGAAGGAGGCTTCCCAGCAACTGAGAAGTCCGAGATGATTTTCTTTGCCTGGGTTTCAAACCGCAGCCCAGCTGGCAAACGGTATTTCAAGCCGAGGTTTGGGAACCGCAGCCTCTCCCCGGGGTGGGAGACCCGAGCCGGCACACAGGGCTTTGGCACTAGCTGCGGAGAAGGAAGATGGCGCAAATTAGCCACCGCCATCTCTAGTAAAAATACGTGTGTTAAAATAGGTTTGCTGTGGGGTTATAGCAAGTTGGCCGGGCGGGTTTCTGCTGGCGGAGTTTGGAGCTTGAAAATCTGCCAGGGCTGAGGGTGCTTCCCAGCAGCTCGGCCTCAACCTAATCGCCCATCAGGACAAGACAAGCAGGACTTGGCCGCGCTGCCTCGTTGCCTTTTTCCTCAGCTGCACAACGCAGGAATGTCTGCAAGGAAATACCAGAGCACACCTGCTCCAAACCCAATAGGTAGTATGTGAGGTGTACCCCTACTGTGTATCCAAATATGTATTTGTAAAATAAGCTGCCTTTCTCTCACATTCCTTGCCCTTTCTAAGCTCTAGCAGATGGACTTGATTAGAATAATGTTCCTTTACTTAGGAAGTGGCTACAACTGTAAAAATGGATGGTTTGGAGAAGTTACAATGCAAATAAATTCTTCACAGTGGCTTAAAAAATCCATTAGCTAAATACTTCTACTGCTTCTATTTTATAACCCATAAGCCATATTCTTACTAAAGAAACTATAAATTATTACATGAAATGCAATTACAGAACATAGTGTTTGTGATACTGATTTGTGATCAGTAAAACAGGGCAATTCATCCTTCTGCAAGACAACCCAAACAGTAATGGCAAAAATCTAACAGCTTTCAACAATCGCATATTTCTCAGAGGAGTGAATAATGTTCGAGAGACTCTTCTGCAAGATCAACAGAGCCACTTATATCAGACTCAATCTCTCATCTAGGAAAGCAGAATTCCCCTCAAATCCCATCGCTTTTTACTGAAGCCAGAGGAGTTCTCTGAATATTGAAGTCTAAAGCCATGAAATTTTAAAGATATACCTTTCCGTGAACCCACATCTAGGTTAAAATTTGAAATGATTCAGATCCCACTTTCATATTGAAGAGGGATTTGGCAACGTGTGTTATAAAGTCAGCTACCAATGAGATAATCTAATAAAGCAAAGAGTTGGTTAACGCCACCTCCCTCAACTCATGTGAGGAGGCTCCAGGGAAGGTTCTGCAGACTCTGAACTGTGCCCCTGTGTGTCAGCGAGGAGAGCTTTCTGAAAAGTATATTTGGAATGCATTTGAAGTACCTTATTTCTCTGAATGCACGAAGCATGTTTAGGACCAGTAGTTCTGACTTGCTTGTTCACAAGGCTTTATTAAAAAACAGAAAGTGTTTTCAAAGGAAATGCAAATTCTTGCAGGAACTGGCCAACTAAAAAGAAAAAGATTATGCAGATTTTTTTTGTGAAGCCAAAGCAAACCTGGTCAAGATAACTTCAAAACTATGTGACAGTTTTGCTATTAGTTTTTCTCCGAGAAAGATGCACAGGAAAAACCTTTTCAGGCAATGCTGTACTGTAGCTTGCTTGAATAGATTCACTATGCAGCAAGTCATTTTGAACAAATCACGCCACCCACGCCGTAGAAGGAGACCTGCGTTTGCCAGACGTGGGTTTTTGCTGTGCACTGTTCCACGCAGTTCAGCGGGACGTGGGAACTGCTCCTCGCCACTTCCACGGCAGCAAGAAGTTTCTAAGTGCGGAGCTCAACTCGCTGGATGTTAAAAAAATAAACAGACCGCCTTCATGAAGTAGGTCCCTCCAGGAGACGTTCCTCTGCTGGAGGCGCCCTCCTCCCCAGGAGTCAGAGCAAGGTGCTGCTGTCCATCGCCATGGCTCAAGGCAGCATGTCGTCTCTCTTGACCTTGTTGGCACATGAAATCTTCTCTCACTTGGTGCTATTGCTGGAGTAAAGCTTCTCACACACCCCCCTGGTAAACGACCACCTATACTGAAGTTGTCTTGTCAAAGATCCTTGGAAACCATCTACTTGGAGACTGCTTGAGTCCAAATCCGGGGGGGGGGGGGGGGGGGTGTTAATCCATCTGCCCTACCTATTCTTCCCGGGTCGCTCAGGACCACTTCAGTCCCTCGTCCCAAAGCTCCCTTGACCCCCTTTGCTGCCATGGCTCTAACGCAGCCGTGGAAACGCTGGTTGTCCAGCCCCTGAGACCACGTGCTCCAGCCTCCCCCGAGGCACCCCCAGTGCTGGGTCAGGCAGGTCGGGTTGAGCACTGGAAACCTCCCAAGCAGCCATCTATAATAACTAATTTTGGCGCTTTGTTAACAAGAGCAAAAGGTTGGATTTATGTGAGCCAGTAAAATAACTGTTGCATTAGTATTAAGTTTCATCAATCTAGAAACAAAACTAGCTATAACAATGTCTGAAGTTCTTTGTCTTGGCAGGTCAGTTTTCACAGTATTTTTTTAATGGAAAATTTAAAAAAATGGTGGAGAGAGAGGCACTTAAACTTGTATTTGCCAGCACAGCTTATAAATGAAAGCATATATCACATGTCATAGAAATGACTTTTTTCATTTGCTGATCTACATAAAGCTAACTGTTTGTTTCGATAATTGGCCTTTGCACAAAAAAAGGCATTAAGTCAGCAGTGGTGAATTATTTATGAGACCTACTTTAATGTGATTGTTCTCCGGGGGCCTTAAAAAATAGTCCCGGGCATAGTGCTGTTTTTCATTAATTGCCGAGACAGTCCAGGAGTCAAAGATCTGTGAGGCCGTTTTTCCTTCTCGTTTTTGGCCGCCATGCTGTCCCCAGGCATCAGCCTCCGGCCACACCGGTCTGGGGCGTGGATCGCACTGGTGATGCTGGGAAGGGGCTCCCCTCCATACTGCCCATGAGCCCTGCGTTAAACCATGGCTCGCTGGTTCTCCAGGAGGAAGATGAAGGCTTTCAAGACGATGGGAAACCCCTCGGTCGTAGCTGTAGCACTGCAGCGTCTGCTGGAAGATGCCGGGCCGGCGCCGTGCTCGGCCTCCTCACCGGGCATCTCCACTGCTGCTGCTTCCTGGCTCCTCGTGTTGAAAATCAACGGTTACTCGGCCATGAGCGCCTTCTCTGAGCCATTGCTGGGTTATCATTCCTGTTGCCGAGCGTAAACACATCTGCAGAGCTGCGAACAAATCTTCTGCCTCCCGATAAAGTAAGCAAAACCACAAAAACCGCTGAAAGGCGAAGAGATCCGGAGTAACGAGCACCGAGAGCTGAGGGACCGAAGGGTCCTTCAGTTCTGTCTCTTCCAAGGGAAGAAACTGGGGAGAAGGGACAGCAGAAGGGGTGTGGGGAGGAAGGGAAAGCAGAGTGACTGCGATTTGTGCAATGGAATATTTTCCCGTGGTGTTGGTTCATATCACACCAAGCAGCGTCCTGCCGTTGCAGAACTTGGGCCCCAAGTACAGTTTGACCTTTTCTCTCTGTTCCTGAAAGCGTACTGCTGCAGGGATACACAGCACCTTTCCCGCTCTTCGTCATGGCTCAAAATCTTGGGAAAACTCAGAACAATCCCAGTATTTGCACGTTAGAAGGGTGGGAGGAAAGAAACGGTGGTTTTGCACGCTCCGTTTGCTCGTTGCTGGGTGCTCTCCAATTTTTTATTCTTTTTTTGTTTTTTAACATTTGTACTGATTTACTGTATTTTTGTGACACTAGCTCTTTGGCTTTTGGCTTTGCAGTACTGTTTTCTCCTTGCTTTTACCTGTGGTTCTGTCCATGTAGCCAGTATTGGACAAGCTTTTGGATAAAACACTGGAAAAGCCAGGAAATTCCCTGCGCACTCAGGACACTTTGTTCCAAACAAAAATATATTGTTTAGAAGTACAAATGCACTATTAATTGTACTTATTATATTAGCTCTCTACAGATAGAACTTAAACTACTCTCAGGAAAAATGATTTTGAAGAATATAAAACAGAGATCAGCGTGTTGCTGGAGTTAGAAACTTAAGTAAGAAGACTTAAATGTGCCAGATAACCTTCTGTTTTAAGTTTTTGCAAGAAAATGCAGTCTGACCTTAGCAGCTGCCATGCCAAGACCGACTGCTTTTAGCTTCAGAACGCTTATTAAAAATGACAATTGAATTAAGACATAGCAACACAAAACAATGAAGTTTTTCACATTCAACCTGAAAGGGCTTGAGCTGCTGCAATTTTACCATATTGGTTTGAAAAATGATAGCAAATGGCAGAACCTACTTTAAAGTCAACCTTTTAAGTGACTCTTAATAAAAAAAAAACATTTTTAATGTTGATTAAGAAGAGGAAATAACTTAGACTGTTCATTTTCTAGCTCCAAATGCTTGTTCAGAGGACTGCAGTTGCACACATCATTAAAATTTAGGTTATTTCTCTCATGTATGTCCTCCTCCGTGTACGAATTTAAAATTAAACACACCCGTCCATTGTCTGAGTGTCCGTATCTGAATCAATCACTTGCCCCACATTTATTTTCAGGTAAGCAGGTTCAATACAGAATAGGCCGAGATTTGGACCCAAAAGGGAGGGAAGGAGGTGACAAGCAGCAGCAGCCAGGGCAGAAAGCCTCGGGGAGGGGGTTCGGGGAGTGCCGAGCCTGTGCCGTGCGACGGCTCCCGGTGCACCAGCACCACTAGAGCTGCCCGTGGCAGCGGATCCACCCCCAGCTACGCTGAGTGCTGCTGTGGTTGCTCTCCACACGTGATTTGACCCTTTCGGAGGGGGTACAGCCAGGCATACCAAAGGACGTACCTACTTTCTGAATATTTCCACTCCATTTTCAGAAATATTTCACCCATTTGTACAAATGCCAGGCTACTTTTCCCCGTTTTACCAAAGATGCCATATTCCTGTCGCACCATAGCGTGGAGAGTACCGGGGGGTGTTTTAAAATAATAGCTCTTCTGCACAGCACGTTTCCGAGCCTCTGACTTTTAACATCTTGTTTTCTATAGCCCCCAGGCTAAAACTTTGGGAAAAGGTGTCAGGAAATCCAGCATCTGAAAAGAGCTGATCCAGCCTCACCCACGCTGCGAAATTTTAATGACCTTTTTTGCAAAGACACATTTATTTTGCTCATTTATACTATACTGACAATACTGGCGTTGAATCTGTACCAGGTTGCGTATGCTCTGCATCAGTATTTCCCCCCTAAAATGAGCAATCAGAAAGCCTCACGCTTACACTCCCATCTTAGCTCTGCCTTGGGTATATTCGCACTTGGACTAGGGCTGGAGGTGTTAAGTGCAGGGATCCTGGGGCAACCAGGGACAGCGAGCAGGGGGGGTGGGCAAAAAAAGCGTCGAGAAATCAGCTCTACGTTGCCTGCAGCTTACCTACGCAGGGCTGGTAACCACCCCTGACCGGGAACGGGGACTAACACCAGGCTGACCAAACGCTGCCTTGCTGCCGGGCTTTGCACGCCGATTGCTCAGCCTTAGGATCCGAGCTGGCGAGGAGCGGGCTCTCCCGGGAGAGCTGGGCGAGACTCCACAGCCTGTTAAGCAGATGTGCAAAACGAGTGTAAACTTGCCTCTAGCGGTAAAATTTTATCCCTCTCTATGGAAATCAGTGTGCATATGGTGGAACGTTAGTAATACCCAGATTTTCCAAGCTGTAAGTTTTAGTCCTGGGTTTTGCGTTTCCCGGTCTGCGCTCCTATTCCAGAGCCCTGGTTTAAGCCCTCCCCAGCAAGGTCGGTTGTGAAGGGCTTGCACAGCTCCGCGTTCCTCTCCTCAGGGCGCAAGCATGGTATTTCTCCTCTCAAGAAAATTGTCTGTTTATAATTTATCACACAGAGAAGACGACAGCAGTTCAGCGCGACAGTAGCGCACCTCAAACCAAACCCCGGAGCTGGAGGAAGCGATGCTCCGTCCGACCAAGCGGCTCCGTACAAGACAACCTCAGAAGAGCCGCGTGCTGCTGGAGGCGGCATCAAAGGCAGTAACGGGAAGGTACACACCGCGGGCCGGGTGCTAAAGGGTATTTCTTCTAGGCTGTAAACGTGAGAAGAAACAGCGCAGCTTGCAAGAGGGGAGGTAAGACCAAGGAAGGGACACGCTGTGCTACAGAAAAGGGGATGGGGACTTTCTCATCCCCCACCACCCCGCAGGGATGGGTGCCACCTGCTCTGCCCCAAGCCGCACCCCCAAACCTCACCTTGCAGCAGAGGCCGGCACAGCCCTTGGAGGACCTGGGCCTTATCACGGGTGATATTGTGCGTGGGATGCAGGTATTTTGGTGCCTCAAGCAACAGCTCTGTGTCCAAACTCCTCCCTAACTCCTTGCTTAAGCTCCCAGGTGAAAAACCAGGCAGATCCTCAGCATCCAGGGCCACAAAGCCCTGCTGAATGGCAAAGCAGCTCCGCAAGCACCGTGAACAAGCCCAGGAGGTGTCAGGCTAAAAATACGTCTACTTACAAATCAAAGTTGATACGCAAGTGAGTGCATCAATTAATAAATACCTCAGCACAATCTTAAAGGCTTTTTCGTGGTTAGATCCTCTTGCGCTCGTGCCTGTTTCTTTGGGAAGTTGCTCAGGGGTGAAAAGTGTGGTTTTTTGACTATGTTTTAACAGAAAGCGCTGAAAGTGTCACGATTTGGGGGGGAAGGTCTCTTGCATGTCTTTAGCATTCCTCTTAGAACACAGTGTGTATATTAAAACTTTAAGGCAAGCATATTTTTACCCTGGAGCGCACTGCCACATTAAAGGTTAACCAAACAGAGACACACCGTGCCAGGGCGGATTTCTATTTTTTAAGTCCTCCTAAAAGCCGGGCGATTTTCCCCGCGGCGGCTGAGCCCTGGGCACCGCTGCTGCAGGGACACGTGTTGTCCAGGAGCGGCTTTTCTCGAGGAAGGCTCCAAGCTTGATCCCACCCGAGCGTAAGCCCTCCTGGCTTACCCTTAATGCCTCTCGTGACCCGCTTTAGTGGATAAACCTCGCCGGGTGACGTCTCGCCCTGCTTTTCAGCGCCCACCGGCAGCCCAGCCCTTTGCAGCATCATCCCCGCAGGCTCAGGCTGCGCGTCTTTGCCTTACCAGGGAGCCCAGGAGGACGAGACCGCCTCGCCCAGAGCCCTCCCACCCCGCCTCCCAGTGCAGTCTGCCACTGGTTAGACTGGTTTGGGGTTTGGTTGCATTTGGGGGAAATAACAGCACGTGGTTGCAGGTAGAGGAACGCTCTCATCTGGGCATTAAGCGAGGCAGCTGCCGTGCAGCGCAGATGACTGAAAGAAACGCACAGGTTAAATTTTAAACGTGCTCTTTAAACATTAAGGCTTCCTTGATTTAATTTTTAAAGTTCCGCCAGCACGTAAGCGTTTGCAAATCCAAAGTCCTAGATTTTTTTGCGTTCATATTTATTTCACCACGCCTGGTGCTTTGCTTATTTGGGCACCTTCCTAATTTCTGTCGCTCTTCCTGGGCCATGAGTTTATTTCTTTATGAGAGCTGGTTACTCTTGAGCTTAAAATATTTCTACGTATATTCTACGTTTACAAAGACAATGAAGAAAAATTAACGTTGTGGAAACAGTCTCCTTAGGAAACTATTTCTTCGAAAGATGCTTCGGCCCTTATGGATGCCTTGTGCGATCCCGGTGTGGCACAGTACTGCTGATCTTGGTGAGCAGGGAATATTGGATATTGTTTGAGGAGGTGAAGAGCCATCTCTGCAGCCCTGATGCAAAAGGTCCTCCTGTGCATGGGACCTGGCTGCAAAGCAGCGGCGCCAGTGCCCAAGGCGGAGGTCCGGGTGGCTGCCCCATCACCAGGAGGCAGCAAGATCCCCCTCCCTAATTCAACAAATTACATTTTGAACTCCAGGCACTAATCTGTGTTTTCCTGGGGAACACAGAGTGTTGGGGAAAGCGCGTGGGAAGCACTGGAAGACGAGACTACAAATTAATATTGCCGAACCCTCGCAACATCAGCTTCTGCCCTGGCGAGCGCTGCTGCACATTAAAAATCCTTTTTTCCACATTTATTCTGGGGGGAAACACCACAGGTAGCGGGGTGTTAGGGGCTATTTTTAAGTCTGTCAGCCCTGAGACCTGCTGTTCATCTGACTCCAGGTTCTCGCGTGCCAGTCCCCAAACTAACCCATCTCCAGAACATCAGACACATTTGTTTTTCAAATGACACCCTCTGCTCTGGGTGAAACCGCTGCCAACCTGCAGCCGAGCAAAGCAGGATGAAATTTTGAGGGGAAAGCAGATGGCCGGCCCCTGGGAAAGATTTCTCCCCCTTTCCCTTCTCTTTCCTTTGCCTTTTTTTTTTTTTTCCCCTTTCTCCCCCAAAGGTGACTCCCCATCGCCGCTGGCGCACGCCATCGGTTACCGAGCCTGCAAATACGGCTCGGTGGTGCGAGCCCACCTCGGCAGCCCCACCAGTCCCCACCCAGGGGTCGCTGGTGTCGGTGAACGTGCCCAGCGCATCCCTGCTAGAGCTGCGGGTAGAGCAGAGCAAACAGGGTCAGAAACTGGGAGCAGAACAGCTACGTCCCAGGACCGACAATAATTAGCGCTACTGAATTAAATGCTGAGGATTAACCTGGTTAATTAGCACAGGCACAGCATCACGCTGGTACAGCCCTGCTCCTTCTGGGACCTGATTTAGTGTCTTTACACGAGGGTAAGTTGTTCCTTGCACTCAGTGCTCCCAGCCTCCTTGTTCAGCTGTGCCCAGCCCAGGATTCTCATGCAGCTGCCTCGCTCTGCCACTGGAATTTAGTTTTTCTCTTCCAAATACCAATTATTGCCAGACTCAATAAGAAAATGTCTAGAAACCTTGAAAGGCTTCAAGTGCAAACCAAGAAACGGCCTTAGACCAGCAAAGTCAACATAAACCCCGAGCCAGAGCACAGATTCCTCTTCTTCAGCTCCACCTTCCCATTACCCTCCTCCACGTGATTCCCACAAAAGCCCAAGCAACTCAGTTTTACCGGAATAACAGCCACACAAAGGATGTTTCAGGTTCGCGCTGGGCATATATCCAACTGACAGCAAGTGCCAACCAGAGAGATGCGCTAATGTGGGCGGCAACATCTAGTTCACAGAGAGAGGATTTGGTATAATCAAACCCAAATGATTTATGCTCCAGGTGCTCCTGTGCACATCTAGTGAGGGAAAAGCAGCAGCAACATGCGATTGATCTGATCAGTCAAGCAGCACAGCTCGTGTGTCAAATATTTGCGATCACTGCCAAGCGTAAATAAAGATTATTTTGAAAGAGGAGTGAATAAGCTAAAGAAAACTCCGTGAGTTACTGTCAGAAGGTGAGCTAGCTGCAGCGTTTGCTTGGTTTACAGTGGATAAACAGGTCGAACCATGCACCAGGTCTCAGCATCCCCACACCCGTGGGGCTCTGGGGGAGCCAGGTCTCCAGCAAAACTGGATTTGATGGGAATTAGAAGCATGCCCTGGGGATCCGCGCTGGCCCAGGCTGCCCAGCTCCACAGGCTGGCAGGTCAAAACCGAAGATTAAAAAAGCCTCTGGTTGTACAAAGTCCTGCAGCTCAGGAAGGAAACTTGGCTTTTGGTAACAGAAAATCCGTGTCAAACAGAGGAACGTTTGCAAGATCCACTTTGGAGATGGTAGGTCAGCAACTGACTGACTTTGGGCCTTTTTCTGCTCCACAGCCCACATAGAGAAAAGCATCAGCCCACCCCAGATCCCAGCTTATGGATTCTGTAAAATATACTCAGGCATGTAATCTTTTCATGGGATTACTATTTTCCATCTTTTTGGAAAATGAATGTTTTTAGTGTAAAATAACCCAAACACATATGGTTTCTCAGTATAGAAAAATCAGACTTTTTGAACTAGGCAGTATTTTAGAGGGTTTTATTTTCTCTGCTTGGAGAGAAGTAAGAGTCTTTTCCAGAATATGGTATTTTCTGCTACTTGATATCCTTCATGGGATACTGCAAGCGTAAAATGGTAGATCTAAAATAGGAGGTTTATTACTTTCAAGAACACAACTGACAAAACACTTAAAAAAAAAAACCCAGCTGCAATATCCACAGGGCCACAGCTGCTGGTTCCTGATTTCAGGTCCTGATATCCCAGCAGAGCCGACAGAAATCACGAGAGATGCTCTGGAGGGGGACTCAGAGCAGAAACTGAGCTCAACTCAGCCATGATATCCTTTTTATTTTTTTTTATTTTTTTTTTTTTTAAATAGCGGCAAGTGCTGGGAGTCCTTCAACAGAGAGTGAGCTTTCTGGCGTGCAGCACAAATAGCTTTGCTAATTATTCATTGACTGTCTAATCAATCCTGATTGAATTAACTGATAGCTGCAGCTTGAAGGAGCTAAGGTAAGTAGTGAGGGCACGATACAGACTGTTATAAGCATGGCGAGATCAGTGGCTGCATCTTAACTCAGCTGGGAGCTTGGATTGATACCAAATAAAAAGGCCCAAGAGAAGGTACCTTGGTGTTCTCTACAGGCATATACCAAAAAAACCACCCCTCATCAAGGAGAATCGGTAATTATTATTATTTAAAGTGGCTGCTGTGCTCCTGCTGGAAGAGCTGTCCCGGTAGCAATCCCATGCCCACCAGGCACAGAGCGATGGAGCCAGACCCTTCTCCGAGGGGCACAGGAGAGATGGTGGGGCCAGGCTGTGGGATGGGAACCCCCGGTTGGAGATGTGGAAGCACACGTTCAGGTGGAGGGCAGCCGAACTCAGGAACAGGGGACAGAGAGGACATGGGATCTCCATCCTCAGAGACACCCAAAATCACCTGGACAAGAGCAGAGCAGCCTGATCCAGCTGTCCTGGTGCTGGGTAGAGGTGGGACCAGAGACCACCAAGGCACCCATAAACATCAACTCATCTGTGCACCAGCCCTACAGCTCCACACCCGCTGCGGGCCAAGGTCCAGCAGTGCCAGTGCCATCAGCCTCCGTTGGGCTCCGCACCACCCGTGGCAGCACCCGCACCCTCCTGCAGCCCCCTCTCTGCAAGCATCAGCCTTCCAAAACACGGCACAAGCCGATCGCTGGCCCTTCGCTCCCGGCAACGTTCACACCCACGCTTGCAGGAGCGGAGATGCAAACCCTGCCGAGGCCAGAGCGTGGCTTTCCAGTGCACCGGGACTTCTGGTGCAAAGGGGGATTTTCGGTTATTCTGTACATAAAATTGGGAAAACCTTTCAGGTGAGAGTTGCAATAAGATCACAGGTTGCTTCTGCATGCCCAGAAGGAGGGTAAGCGTTGAGGGGGGGAGCCCTGCTTGTGTGAAGCTTGCCTCCATCCCCAACAAGAGCTTTGAGTTGTGAAATGTTTTACTCATTGTTCAAAAGAGCGAGTCTACCAGGCACGTGTAGTGTGTCTCCTCTTGTGCCTTTCTCCAGTCCCATCATACAGAGCCTGAGCCCCCGGGGGAGCATTTGCATCAACCTACTTGTGTTCCACATTTTCCTCAATCATTTCACATTTGTGGTGTTCAGCAGACTGGCTACAAAAAATAACTAACCTTGGGTAATATGTTCGGGTGAATTGTGAGCTCCTGAGAGGTGTAAAGACCGGGGGCCTCTGCACAGAGCCATGCAGGATGGACAGCCCAGGGAAGAGGTGACATGACTCCTAATGCCCTTGACAGGAGATTGCTTGAAGCCAGCAACCACCTTCTCCAGGGATTCAGCCTACTTCACTTGCTAATTAGTTGCATAGATCAGCTAGGAATTTAAAGTCTTACTTCTAGCTAAGCAAAGGCTTCGTGTTGTTTCTGCAAATAAAAGCTTTTTTTGGGTATGCCACACCAGGAAAACATTTCTGTGAAAGAACTCCAAAACATGTGGGAATAATCTCCCCATTTTTTGGCTACCCCAAGACCCAGAATTGCTTTGGTAGCTCCCGCTGGAATGTGGTTTGGGTCCTCATCTGCAATCCCTGTGCAAGAGCTCACTTTTGCAGGGCTCGTTTCAGCCTGGAGCAAGCAGCGCTTCTGTACCAATCTGCCACACATCATTTAGTGCAATTAAGCATGATTGACAATTTCTTTTCAGGAAAGACTGTGAACAAGGTGGGCTAGGAGAATAAATAAAACTTTTCTCACCTAGCAAAGCCAGCTTCCCCAGGGCAGAGCAGCTCATTAGCAGGGCCATGTGTGGATGAAGAAGCAGAATTCAGCTGCCAACAGGCATCCCCACCCCTTCATCATCAGAAACACAAGTGTTCCCCCACACAGGGCAGGACAGGCACAGAAAATCAGAGTTTTCCATACATTTTTACTTCAGAAAATTCACCTCCAACTCCAGCCCAACGCTCAGACCCTCAACCGGTGGGTGATGGTGAGATCGATCCCTGTTCCACCCAGTGTGCGGTACCAAACCACTGAAAGATTTTCACATGGACCTGCCAAAATGGGATCTGCGTGGCCAGTAAGCTTGACAAAAGCTGATAAATGCAACCAAATTCTCTGATTTGCTGTGGGCTGGGTACATCTGGAATAACTTGAAAGGGTCTTTGTCTTCTAATGCTTTAATTACAGTTATCCTTCAGTTCCATTTGCTGCATTATTCTGCTGCTACTCCAACACTTTCCAATACAGCTATTTTATACCCAACAAACCGCCAGCTCCAGAATTAGTAACCTGTTGGGAGAGAGGAGCTGTAGCAAAAGGCTGTTTCCCATGCTCACCCTTTCTAACAGATCTCAGAAATCCCATGATACTCCACATGCGTCCTGAACCTCAGTGGAAGTCAATGACAGTATCAGGATGACATCAGGATAACTCTTGCTTGACTATACTGAATTTGCATTTGATCCAGCCCTCTTCCTCACATTCCCTTCCTCTCTGCTATCACAACAGGAGCCTCCAGGAGCAAACAGACATTCAAAACCCCCAATTTTTCCCACCTGAGGAGAAGACTCTGCTGGGCATCTCTGCTCCTCAGGGCAGGCTTTGAGGATGCCACCCCCAGGAAACCTCCCCTCCGCAGGGAAATAGCTTTACCTCCTCAGGCTGTGAGAGGTCTTCAGGGCTGAACAGCTCAGTCCAAGAGCACGATAAGGCGAAGGCATACCCAACTGGGATTCTCTCAACTCCATTTTTATGTACAAACAACTCCCAGTGCACACACAGAGTCAGTCTAACACCTTAAGCCATAGCATAAGGTTTCACCTGCAGCCTTTAGAAGACCTCACTGTCTTTTACCTAAACAGAGCGAGAATTCCCTCCTCCCTTGTTCACGTTTTATTAAAAATCAGAGTAGGTTCCATTTTCTCTTGAGCAGTTTGCCTGTTCAAATAAGATGAACTTCCAGAATGGCTGATCATACGAAGATGCACTTCCAGATAGAATCACCAAACAGCCCAAAAGAAAGTATCTACTCTGGGGCGTCACAGCCCAGCGTTAGACCTGGGCTAAAACACCCACAGCAGCCAGGAATTCAAGAGCTACTCGTGTAAGGCAGGCCATCACGGACCGGTGATACCAGCCCTATAGGTCCTGAGCAACGTGACCGTCAAGGACACTTTACACCAAAGCCATTGCAAACGAAGGTTTCCCGCCTCTGGACTCGCGTGCGCTGCTGCTGGGAAAGCAGGTTCCTTTGGGACTTGCAAAGTCTAATGTGTCAGGCACTCGGGACATCGTTTGCTTCTCTCCAGCGGTATTTTCAGAAGAGAAAACTACTGCCAAAAGTAAGCACAACACTAAGAGAAAGAAAAAATGTATACACTGGGCTTATTTACCCATATGCTTCCACCCATTTGGTACTAAAACACCAGTTACTGCCATCAGTATTTTATATCTGACTACAAGCAGCACCACTGAGTCCTTTTAACAGGCACGTAACAGGAGAAGACCAGGTAACACACACAATTTCCATCTTTCACACTTTCAGAATAGCTTGATGGAAGGTAAGGGAGACCACAAAATCCTTAACTGATTCCTCGTTGGGGCTAGAGCAATGTCAGCAAGATTAAGTCCTCCTGGCCACAGCCTGGGAAGAAATCCCAAACAGTGTGGAAGGTGTGAAAAATGGGTTATTAGCTCCTGGTCTCAGGGTAACTCCTGTTCCTGCTCCAGACCTGCTCACGCTTTCAGTGTGTGAGACAGAACACGAATTGGGATGTGCATAGCGAAGTGCCCAGGGAACTGGGCGTGAGAACCGCTGTTATTTTAATGGGCATTTTGTGCCTGATTTCCTTCCCAGCATGTAGAAAGGTAATTGTCGGAGGGAGCACACAACTGCTCCCAGACATAAATTTTTCCTGTCAATTTAGAAGGCAAAAGATAAAATAAGCACTGCGCTTTTCTCCAGTCTTCACTGCGTGCCCAATACTGAGCTCCAGAGCCTGGGATGTGCTCATGAGGGTCAAAAAAATTGCTTTCCCTTATGGACCAGCTGCATTAACAAACTCTATACAAAAAAAATTTGAGCCTGGCAGATTTTTATGTATCTAACATTTTACAGAAATTTTCCTTCAACACGGAAGACTGCTTGGGGTTCTGTGCAATGCTTGCAGTAAAATAGTTGAGTATAGAGTGAAAGCATCATTAAAATCTGCTTAGAATTCAGGCAGAAAAATACAAAAATAGCCAGGCATCCTGTCAAAAGAACTAGAAAATAGTGGAAGATAAAAGCTGGTAAATACAGAGTCCATCGTTAGAAGATGCATCATGGGCAAACATCTGAAGTAGAATCATCTTGAGAAATCAGTAATATTCCCAGCTGTCCTTGAGGGGGATAAAAACCCCCTTTTTTCCTCACCTCGCTTGGCAATAGCATCATCCACAAAAAGCCATCCTGAGGGCACGGAGCTCTGTGACTTCGCCAAGACTATTGGCCCTGAAGACTTCCAGAACATGAGAAACGCGCACCAACACAGTCACTGTGGTGCCCTACGGTAGGCAACGTGGAGAACCGAGGACAGCACCGGTGTCAGATGCTGAAGAGGTTACCCAACAGCATGGCAAAAGCAACCATACCCCAGATTCCAAGCTTTAAAGCGCCTCTCTGCAACGCCCAAGTGTGCTTTTATGGGGGTGGTATGAACACCCCCTCTGCGTACCTGCTCCCTGAAGTCAGCCCTGCCAGAGATGGGACACGTGTTTCTCTGTTTTAGCACCCGGGTGAAGCTGGCAGTGCAGAGAGGAGCCGGAGGCAGGCGGCTCTGCGCCAGCCCACACACCCACAGCGCCTCAAGTATCCGGCGGCAGCGACAGAAAAGCTCCCCACGGGTCCCCAAAGCAGCCAAGCTGCCTGCAGAAATCTGGAGGGGAAAGCCACCCCACCGCAGGTGGTGTCCTGCAGCTGCCGAAGTTGGCAGCTTCCTCACAAAGTGATGAGAGACCGGCAGGGACGCGGGGTTGGGAGGAGCAGGCGGCGATGGGGAGGCAGGCGCCCGGGGCACCAGCACTGCCAGGCGTTTTCGGTTCCTTCCATCCATCCCTTTTCAGGGCGGCGGAGTTGGGGGAAAAAAAGCAAAGGTTTGGACTTGTATGAAGAGATGGAGCAGAGCTGCTGTGTCCCCCACTGCCACTCGCTGTTGGGTGGGGGATGGCTGGGAGGGCGGTTGCAGGGACATGCAGCCCGACGCCAGCACCGTGCCCGCTGGGGATGGAGCCCTCGAGCTGCTCTGCCATCAACCCAGCGGTGGTTCAGCAGAAGCGACCGTGGTGTCACCGGTCTGCCCTCATTCCTGTGTCACCTGCCCCGCTGGACACGTTTTCAATCTTATGACACTGTGCTCCAGAAGCACTTTATTTTTTTTAAACTGAGGTGAAAAAACCACATCAGAACACGACAGCAGGAGTGAAAGAAGCCTCTTAGCAAAGTCTTTCCCCCGCTGACTTTATACTGCTCGGTCCAAATGTGTGTTTGCCTGAAGAGTTCTCCAGTACCGATCTTACACAATCTCAAAAGCTTTTTTCCTGACAACCAGCCAACTTCAGCATCGTGATTTTAAATCGATAGCACTCGTGTGACAGGTAATTAGATACTAAATCTAATATAGCCCCAAGACTTAAAGGTCAGGCATGAAATGCTATGTGATTAAGCAAATACAAGAGAAATTGTTTGCTCTTTTGTCTTACCGTATTGATTACAGGGTGGTTTTACGGCATTGTTGTAGTCCGGCGCTGTCTTTAGCGACACAGCACAGAAGGGTTGCTAAGTAGTTCTGCTATTAAAATACTTCAAAAAAACCCAGTCCATGCTGCCACCACAGACTACTGAAAAAAGTTGTAATAAACAAACTGAGCTACATTACAAGAGATAACTGCAAATGCACCAGCACAGGGTTAGTGTGAGCTTCTGTAGCTGGGTCGTGGCATCACACAGGTCTGGAAGCGTGTGGTGGGAAGGGAGAGGATGCCGAGCACCCACAAGAGCAACGGGGGCTGGGGGCCACACAGGGCCGAGCATGAGCATCCTCACCTTTCCCACCTGCAGCCTGCACACCGGCTGTGGGCACGGGAAGGGCTTGCACTGGGCAAGAGCCCACCAGACACATCAACCGACTGGTGTCATCTTTGAACCTCCCCTTCCTGATGCTCCAGACGCAGCATGCACCCCGATCTCCTTCCTGAGGGTTTGTCAGATTTAAGGCTTCAACAACGCAGTCGGTGTCAGGACAGAAAGCAGAGCTGCAGGCTGGCAAGCAGAGGAGCGGGGGCTGTGAAGAGCGAGGACTTCAGAAGCGAGCTATATTTCACTTTCCACTTATGCCTTTTGGGTGGTTATGACAAGAATAATAAATATTATTTGGGGACAAATCCAATAGCAAAATAATCCCCAAGAGATACACAGACAAAGTAAGAGAGATGCAAAGAACTTCACTGTAGCTATGTTCAGAAGAAGCTCTGGTCCATGTCTCAGCACAATTCTTTTTTAGAGCTATTTCTTGTTTTCTGTTGACAAATTTATTGTGTGAGCATAAAAAAAAGCTTTGTTATGGTTTTATATTTCTTGCCCTACAGACAAATCAAAAATCCCCATAGAAAAACTTTTGTATTGCATTGATATATTTTTTGACGTTCTTCATCAGGAGGAGCAGTTTAAGAATGCTTGAATGCAGGGGTCTTATTTACAGGCAAGCCCGGAGTTAGGCAGCTCATTCCCAAACCCTACCAGGTTCAGAGCAGTTCAGAAGTGACCTTCTGGTCTAGCTTGCAGGCGAGTGGGGACCGACTGTGCTCTGGCAGCGCTCAGGGGCTGGATGGGCGACCAGCACAAAAACCAGCTGCAAGGAGCCAACTCCAAACCCTTCTGCCAGGCTCACCCTGCGCCAGCTGTGGTTACAGGGTGGCAAAGGGCAGTGGGTGACCGTGAGTCCTGGTGGGGTGGGTGAAGGGTACAGGCAGTGCTCGACCTCAGAGGTCCCAGTTTCCAAGGGAGCTAGTGTCCAGCAACAAACAGTTCAGAAGGTTTTAGAGGAAGGCAAGGTCAGCTCAGGTATCTCAGCTACAGCCACACTGAGGAAGCAGCCGCTGTCTCTCGTTGACTACAGCAGGAGCACAGTGCCTGCAAGACAATGTGACACGCGTTAGCCGTGCAAGACCAGTTTGCAGATGCAATCCTGTTGCAGTTCCTCTTGCCAAGGTGTTGCAGAAATCAACAGATTTAGGATTTTAGGAGACTGCTTAGAAATCCCCTTACTTTTCCCCATCTTGATTTGAATTCTAATTGGTGGATATTAACAGAAGAGACTAACGATTATTTTGGGAAAATAAGTCTCAAATGGAATAAATGATCAAATATAAAAGAAAATCTGTATTGCCAATGCTGCTAAGACACCCCTCTAAAGTCCCAGACCTAAGGTGTTTCTTATCCAATGATCTGTTGGTGGTTAGAAACAAGGATAATGCGTTGTAGTCCCAGATGTCTGCTGGACAGGATTTATGGTGGTAGCCATTGTGTATAATCTTTGAATCGTGACCAAAGCAGGTACGAGCCAAGAGCCTGCGAGCCAAGGACATGTTCCTTGACCAAACATGGTCCATTCGAGGAGTGGTCAAGACCTCCAACTCACGGACCACCTACCCAAATTACACCCCCTACTCACAAGGGAACAACAGAAGACCACGACAGAGGCTGCGCGCTGATTTGCGCCAAAAGCAAGAAAAGAAGAACCAGTCATTGAGAGGATGATAATGAATATGCATTGTATAGACTGAATACGTATGAATTTAATATATAAATATTTGTTGACTGCAATGTGCAGGCGGACATCTTGGGGAAGGATCCCAGGTCCCCGGTGCGCATCGTTAATAAAGGACGTCTCTGCCGATCTCACTGTGTGTAGAGAAGTTTTTCTGACCACTGCAGATTTACAAGAAAGGCAGACACCCACAGAGCACGCTGGCAGTAATGCCACCCATCACTAACTCCATCTCACCCAAAGCTCCCTGGCCAGAGCCCGGGCAGGCAGCTTGCACCAGGGCAAGGCGGCTCCTCCTCAAAGCAGGCAACTTCTGCCTCACTGGGATTAGAGCCGAGCAAGAGCTGCAGGACTGGGCACTCGAGGAGGACACAGAACAGCTCAGGAATGGAGACAGATGCACAAGCCTGCAGCAATGGCCATCCTGCCTCTCGCACACAATGAAGGCATTAGAGTCTATACAGCACAATCGAGTTACGGCTCTTCTGGGAGCTGTAATCGCGAGCTCCAGTAACGCATTGCTGGGTTTGCCCCGTGAATTCCCACCATTTCTCACTCTCCACGCTGCCAGGGAGCCGGGCTGCTGGTCCTGTGCAGCACCCAAAGGTGGGGTGTGAGCTCTACCAGGTCATTCTTCTCCACAACTTCTTCAGGCTGACGTTGAGCCCCAGCCAAGGCACCCACGTCAAAGAGATGCCACGCAAGTTCATCATAGTCTGGGGACGGAAAGTACCAGAAGAAACATGCTGTGCCAGACCTGGGCAGGGGAGCAGCCAGCCAACACATAAAGCTGTCTACTTTTTCCTCAAATTCCCTTTAGCACGTATGTCTGCAGCTACTTGCTATTTCTTGTCTCCAAATCCGAGACTTTTGAGAAAGATTGCTTCCTTTTACTCTCTGTACAGGGTCTTGCCCCACGGGATCTGCTCGCAGGACTCTTCGGCAGAGCTGTAATACAAGTAACGCACCACACTGATATCGGGCTTATTTGTTCAAAGGGTTGAATCATCGCAGACATCAGCCCTGAAGCACGCGGGACGCGTGCTGTGCCCTGCGGAGGAGAAGGCTCAGCCTAGGGAGGGCTGTTGGAGCAGCCCGGGGCTCGGCGCCATGCAGGGAAGGAGCCCTGCCCCAGAGCCACCTCCCTCCGGACACCCGCAGGACCATCCCCAACACCAGCGCATCGGGTCTGCTCGGTTTGTCCCCACGTTTGGAGCAATGACCAGCAGGTCTCAAGGCAGACCCGCATCTGCGGGAGCACCTGCGGTGCAGACGGTGGGATCTGGGCTGTGGAGAGGCACCACAGGACTGGTAGAACAGCCCCAGGGTGCAGCCAAGCATCAGCTTCTTTCCGATGCTCCGTGGCAAAGCCACCCACCCACCGCGCCATCGCCACGAGGGGCAGAGCCCACAGGGCTTGGCTGTGCTGGTCCCAACCCAGCCCAAGGAAATAAGCCCTTTGTGTGCAAGACACTACTGATCCTGTTCACATGGCACTGGGGCAATCCTTTTCCTCTGCTCCACTGCAGAAAACCTTTTGGTGGCGGCTGGAGCAGAGGGCGAGCCAGGAGACAAATGTATTTTCACTTCTGGAGCAAACACTGCAGAAAAATCTAACTTTGTCCGTGGCCAGGCCTGCGCTGTGTTACTGAAGTGAGAACACTAAATGACAACTGGCTCAGGAGAAATTGATTTTTTTTTTCTTTTTACATTTGGGCACACAAAGAAGTTATTTCATTGCCCTGTAAGCCTAATGGGACGGCATAAAGTGCTTTCCAAGACTGCTTAAAAATTCTGAATTTTAAATCTAGGATTAACAACGACTCATTCAGTTGTATTAAAGCACTCCAAAGCCGTGATTTCACTCCTTGGATAATTGAACAGTTTCTGTCCATCGTGTCATTTCCCTTGGCAATGGTTTAATTTTTGCCTTAATCTAACGGAGGGATGATGGCTGGCTCAGCGCAGCCCCCACTACCAGCTGATCCGTGCAGCTCCTGCAGCTCCCTGGCCCCTGCAGAGCTGAGGGGACCCAGCGCTGCAGGACAGATGCTTCCTCAAACAAAAAAGTGCATTTCTAGTCCTTCAAAAGGTACTTGGTGTTAAACAGTCAGTGGAGTTGAAAAACAATAGTCACTGACTTTTTCCTTCTAAATCCTATGGAAAATCCCTGCTCCCATCACAGAGCCGAGGCTGACTCTGCAGCCAAGCAAGGGAGAAGCTGGCATGGAGGAGGAAGAGGAGGAGAACTCAGGGTGCTGCCCCTGCCTCCCACCAACAGCAGCGTGGGGGGTTCGCGATGGTCATTTTAACAATCACAGGCTTATTATAATACCTCGTAATCTCCTTCCATATTTTCTTCTGGCTTGACAGACTCATGGAACTGGTTTTACTTTCGGCAGCTAAACCCCAGCCCCATCCAGCGCAGGGTGTCCCGGAGTGGCCAGGACACCCTGTGGGTCCCCGGACCTGCTGCAAAGTCCACTCCTGAATTACACAGGGACGCATCTATCCCTCCACATCAGCTCCCAGTGGAGTGTATGGAATTATTTTTTTTCTTCCTGAACCCAAATTTCTTCCACAGTTTACCAACTGGAGAGAGCAGCTACATGGTTAGATAAAGGATGAACTTCTCACCCTTGCCCCCCCCCCCCCCCATTTCAAGACCTCACTCAGCTTTTTAACAAAGAGTTTCTCTAAATACCAAAACATTGACACACTCCTTCAAGAAGACTGAAATTTAGTCCAGTAACAGCCATTTTCATTAAACACACAAGCACAGACTCTACACACAGACCTCCTGTCCGCTGCAAGACAAAACAGCTGTTAAATGCCATTAAAAAGGTGAAACTTGCCTCCTCTCGCCTCACTGCCTCCTTCGGCACAGGTTAACGGGGTAAAGTCTCTCTCCATGAGGTGGTAAAAGATGCTGGATGACTACGTGACTGCATGAGAGCTATTTGCAGAGCCAGAGGAACAAGTGCCAAGCCAGCCCGGTGCCCACGCAGGGCAGAACGCCGAAGTGCACCAGCCCCACCACCCCTGGTCTGGTTCCCCCGGGTGCTCAGAAACAGCTCATTGAAGTGTCGCCTACTTCAAAGCATCATTTATACCGCCAGCCTCTGTCAATCAATGGCTCTTCAGGAAGAGTTTGGCACACCCAGGGAGCCGTACGTGTTTTGACCATGTAATTTTTCATTCAAAACTACACGTGACTCCAGTGAGAGCGTGACCTTCGGTCAGTCCCTCTGGCCACAATCTCCATTCCTCTTGTTTCTAAAAGGCAGCCATCCCTTCCCGCATCTCATTCTGTGCCCCTCTCATTAAAACTCACTCCCAGCACACCCGCAGAGATAGAGTGTGTAGTTCACACCATGGATATTCAAACATTAGTAACCCAATAGCCGGTGTTTACCCAAATACCTGTTCTTGTCGAATGCTGTGTGGCACTAAGCCAGCACCAGCAGTGCCTTTAACAAACCTACACGGGATTCTATTCATTATTTTTACCCCTGTCTACAAGTTACACAGTTTATTTCTCCATCTCTCCCCACATCACGTCCCAGGGTGCATCCCAGACCTCAGCAAGATTGCTTTGGGTCTCAGGGCACCACCCAATATAATTAAGACACTTAATTGCTTGCTGCCCTTGATTTCAGGTGTTTCCTTGGAAACAGCTCTATTAACTGACACAGAGACACCCTCCAGAGTGAAGACAGGATTTAAACCTATTGCCTCTGAAAGCCCGTGGCCCTGCATCTCTGAGCAACACACATCACTCGAAAGTTGTGTCCATCTTCGTACAGGCCATAAAGAGACACAACGAATTCCTGGAAATTAACATCTCCAAGGGACACTGCAAAAAAAAAATCACCCTTCATAGTTCAACATATTTAATTAGAATATGCCTCCAAGTTGGTCAGCCATGGTGGTGGTTTTGGTTGAGCTTTCTGGTTGTTCAAAAGTGCCCAGCATTACCTTCCTTGACAGGCAGTTTCATCACAAGATTGACTAAACCAGCGAGGAGGATGCAGAGGAGGATGCAGGGCAAGGTGCTGCTCGTGCTTAGCGTGACCTGCTGCTGGGGAACCCACCCAGCGACTTTGGGCAGCGGGTTTCCAGACTGAAGAAACGGGGGGTTTTGCATGAGCTTCAGCACAGCATTGTGTTAGTGCTAGATCGGAGTTAACTGTAAAGAGTGGAAGGTGGGGGTTGGCACGAATGACATGGCGTTGGCCAAAAATAATGAAAGGGTTTGCATGGACGGAGCCCATACCGAGGAGCTGGAGGAAGGTTTTCAGTTGGTACCTTTAAGGATGGATTTTGAACTGCTCTCACGTAGCAGAAGCAGACTGACAGCACTTGAGGGAAATCAGAGGAGGATTAGGAGAGGTATATTGTACAGGAACTGGTAGCACTGAACTTCACTGTATTTCTGAAATAAAAACACATTCTCAGTACTCTCAGGCTATGAGGTCATGCTGTGAGGGTCTATTAAAAATGTTTGTGCTAAAAGCTCAAAACCAGCTTGAAAAGGCAGCAAGGAGGAAACGCTATTCCACAATCATCATAAACAATGAGACAAGGACTCTCAGGAAGGATCCTGAGCCTCCCCACGACCATTTTACTTCAATCCCTTTACCTGACCTTACACAGAGTAACCTTCCGTGCTGCCCAACGTGAACCAGGTCTGGCTCTGGCTCACAGCAGCCGCTCTGCACAGGAGATGGGGCTCTCACCTCCAGAAGTCCCTTCCCACAAGTTTGGCATGAAAGCGTGGGCAGGTCAGACAGTGTCTTCCACTTCAAAACATAACCAACACATCCAGCCTTTCCCTTAGTGAAACGGACGTTCCTGGTCAGCCCGTGACAGCACTAAACAAGTGACAGATCCTTTGGCCACAGCGAAGAGCAGAGCAGGAGAAGCCCCACGCTGTGACCGGCCCGGCAAACATGCTGTGCTACGGGGGCTCCCCCCAGATGCCCACTGCCACCTGCATCTCCCCTGCTTCCCTGCACGGGGCCCCTAGGCTGAGGTATAGCCCATAATATTCCAGGGTATCAATTTAAATCAGAGATTTTATTTTTTTTAAAAAGTAGGCGGTTTACAGTTAATGCCCTCTTGCTCATTCAAGCAAGTGGTTAGCATATTGATGGAGGGATGAGGCTAAGCAAAGGACATTTTTCTTACTGATTTACTACTTTGAGGAAAAAAAACGCCACTGCCCAAGAGTAAAAAGTAGTTTCAGGTCAAAACCAAAATATAAGGAGCCTGTAAATACCTGTGCAACCAAATAAATGTACAAACACAGCAGTGCACGCACAACTCTCCTTACCAGCTAATACCAGTCTTCTCCCCAAAATGCAGGCACCTGCCAGGCTCTTCAAGCTGCAAAAGTACGTTTTTTTAAGATGCTCGTTCCGAAATCATCTACCCAGACTTTGAAAGCTTATCACTAGCAGGTGAACACCATGTGCTTCTGCACCCCACAGCGACCAGCGCTTGGTAAAGGAGTTGTCTTTCGCTCCCAGTTACAACAAGGGCAGAGGAGCTCGCTGTTACTGGGAGGGGATGTGACCGCAGGGTCAGGCCCTGGTGCTGGGCTGGGCTCTTTTAAGGAGCTGAGAGCGCAGCAGCACAGACCAGCCTCAATTTTAAGCAGTCTGCAGAAGAAAAGAGGTAGGACGTTCAAAGCCAGCACAAATGCAGCCACTAGCACCAGTATGACCAGTAAGGCGCTACATAACCCATGCACCAACAGCACTGCGTCCCCACGGGGAACAGCCCAAAGGAGACCCTTCCCCAGAAGGGGCCGTTACGGCACCACAAGGATGCGGAGGGAACTGGCTCCCTGCTCCCCGGTGCCGTTCGCGATGAGCTACGTCCAGAGGCGGCTGCACCAGCCCCAGCCCTCGCAGGACACCGCAGCGCTCGCTGCATCGACATCCCCCCCAAGCTGGAAATCGCAGGGTCCCCGTGTCGTTCACCAAGTTTTTCGCCTTTCAGAGTAGCTCTGGTCTCTGGGGCTGGGGGCCAGCCGCGCACGGAAGGCTGCCCAGCCCGCAAAGCTCTCCTGGGCGCAGCCCCCGGCGAGCTGCACCGCGGCCGGTCTGCCTGCCCAGCCAAGGGAGGTACCGCCGTGGCCCGGCTTCAGCAAGTTGCTTAAATCCCTTTTAAAAAACCCTGCGTAGACATAAGCTATGGCTGCAAATCAGAGCAAATTGCAGGAGTGAAGCGCGAGTTTCAAAACCGAAGGCTGTCAAAACCGCGCTGCGGTCACCTAGAGCTGTCCTGATCGACGAGCGATACATTCCTGCAGAAATACTTGGGTCAGACAAAGAAAGCCTTGGAACTACGAAAGCTTTGCAGTGTCTTCCCTTCCGGGCAGAAGGGCCCAAGGAAATCAAAACTGGACTTGGGGTTAAAAAATAACCTTTACACCGATGGTCTGCTCGTGTCACAAAGCCACCGCGGGGAGGTTCAGTCTCACTGTGAGCAGGCACGGCTGAGCTGCAGAGCTACACAGTCACCAGCAGATAAATTTACCACCTTGTGAATCAAAACAAAAATATATTTGGAACTACCTTAAAATTATCTCAGACTCTTGAAAAAATTAACTGTTGCTGCAGAATCCAATCCCAGCCCTAGTGAAGGTACAGGGCACAGATACAGCTGGTGGAGCGATGGTGCTATGAGATAACGCAAACGCGGGGATGCTCCTTGACCCACACCATGGGGAAGGACCCGAGCTCCAGCAAAGGAGAAGCACGAAGCAGATAAAACAATTGCGGGTGTGATTCTTCAAAAAAACCTCCAAGTTTTAAAGCAAATAAACCTAGATCTGACATAAATCCTACACAAGTTAAACTGTTACGATTTTTAATTTCATGCTTCGGTCATTTCACACAGATACAATGTTCACAGATCAAAAGTCATACAAAAATACCTTTTTTCTTGCCAAGACGCACAGAAAGCTTACTTTTTTCTAGTGTGCTGAGCTGGTGTTTATAGGACAGCAATTCAAATGAAGTTAAAGCCAAGTACTTTTCATCCCAGCACCTCAAGCACATAACAAAACATGGTCTGCGCGCTATAGCACTTCTTTAAAAAGCAGATGTACACATGTGGGGAGAACAGGGTGGGAAAGAAAGGCAAAGTCACAGATCTGGGTTTGCATCAGCAGCACAGCGAAGTGAAGGGGTTTCTGCAAGCCCTGGTTTCCATACTTCAGTCACCATAAACTGCTTTTTCCACATTACCTAGAAATGGCATTTAGACCCAGCGGGCGCACGACAGGACCACAGGTACTGGAAAAACACCCTCCCCTCCCGCAGATCCTGGCTTGCCCTCGCCACTGAAAACGTGCCCCAGAACAAAAAGCCCAGCGCTTCTTACTTTTTTTTTTTGCTCCCCTCATCTACTTTTTTCCCCCCACTCTTAACACAGAGGAGCAGCTCCCCCACGCAGCCCTTGACACCCAGGCGAGCCCAGCACGCAGCTCCCCGGGGGAGGCACTTTTGTGGCCCAGAGACGCTGGCACTGGCCAGCCCGTCTGCCAAAGGACCACCAGCACAGACCCCAGCAGCCGCAGCCACGGGGGCTCCAGCAGGATTTACACTTTTCCTCCCCATTCACCTTTTGCAGCGACCATCTCTCGGCAGCCACTCTTCTGCTACACCTTTTCCACCACCCAACGCTCGCTGCTGCCAGCTCCAGC
Source organism: Leptosomus discolor (assembly GCF_034619465.1). Classification (NCBI taxonomy): domain Eukaryota; kingdom Metazoa; phylum Chordata; class Aves; order Leptosomiformes; family Leptosomidae; genus Leptosomus; species Leptosomus discolor. The sequence continues at coordinate 1,667,563 of NC_141395.1, forward strand.
GCTTCCAAGCGGCGCTACCTGCTCGAGCAAACCCCTCACAGAGCAGCGAAGGGGACAGTGATGTCCTTAACCGAGAGATTGCACTGTCACAGGGCAGTGCCAGCGCTCCCTCAGGCATGGCACAGGGCTCCTCACCCAGCCAGCTCCCCCTCCTGCAGAGCCACCCTGGACCAGGCACTGCAAAACTGGCCTGAAGCAAGAGAAGACGCCTGAAAGCACAAGGTCTCTGTCCCACCCTCTGCCCTCACTCAGAAACTAAATTAATTAGAAAAAAACCCCCAAATCATACCTTTCATTTCATGTTGTACTTTCAGGAGCAAGACCTCTTCTCCCACACCTCCTGGGACAAGCAGCAGGCTCAGCCCTAGCTCCGAGCTCTGCTCTATATACACCACACTCCCTCGCTTCCCCCCTGCCTCAGGACTCCCCTCCAGCCCAGGGCACCTTGGCCTGATGAGCAGGAGGTGGGAAGGGCCGATCCCCAGCACCTGGCTCCGTTTACTTCATTCACACCTCCCAAAGCAAGAGATCACTTCAGCTTGTTCAAATTACAGAGTTATCGTCTCATTGCTTACACGTTTAACAAGTGAATGACTGCCTTCTATAGGGAAAGCAGTGTGATGGCAGCAGGCAGAATAACGGGCATTTTTATTTGCCCTTTATAAAATTCAATCAGGTGCCACCCTGTGAAGGTAGAGAAGAGTTTTGCTACGTTATCCCATGATCTAAGGCACTTGGGGAGGCTTAAAATGCGAAGCAAAATATTGATCGCACATCATCGGGTTCTGTCAGACTGTACATTCCGATATATTGTACAGTAATTTGTAAGTGCCAAACTGATGACACTAACTGTAAAAAAATTGTTGGTTAACACCCTTAGATAGAACCACCTCCTTCTCCAAAATCTGCCCCGCTCTTGGTCTCTCACAAACGCCTAAGGCAAGGCGGCATCGCAGCCTTGACACCCCAGGTTTGCGCTGTTCTCGTCACGCTCTCGGAGGACAGCGTGCCTGCAAGCTGGGAATATCACGTTCCGGGACCAGTTTCCATCCCCAGGGATCCTTCTTGCGTGTCTGCACCGCGCACTGGAGGTTTGTGCAGAAATGGACCACGTGGGAGCGCAAAGACACGCGGGAAAAGAGCAAATCCCTGTGAAACAAAGGTGCGACTGAAACCCGGCATTGAAGTCAACTTAAACCGTGTTACTAAGAGTTTGGGGGGAAAGAAACAGCGAGGGAAGCCTCGTTTTAAGGAAAGGAAGCCCTGGAGTCATCCGACACAGGTGGTAACAGCCGCGAAATGGATCTCCTCGTGCTGCTACCCCCGCAAGGGAGAGCCGCTGCTGCAACGCGGGGCGGCATCTCGGGGGGACCCAGCGCCCGGGTCCGGGGCTCCCGCCGCTGCCCCGGTGCCGTTTGGCGCCGCCCTGCTGTCGGCAGCCGGCAGCACCTCCCCGGGGCAGGAGCCCCGTGCCCGGGCGGGCAGGAGGGTGCTGCCGAGGGGGTGTCTGTGGCGGGGGGACCAGCCAGCCCTGCCGCCGGGGCTGCCTCGTGCGGGCCGCCCGGTGCTGGCACAGGACATTAATATTCCTGCGTTGGCAATCCAGGCTGTTGCCCAGAAACCTGAGCCTTGCTCTGCTGTTGCCATCCGGATTAAAAAAATAAATAATTTTTTGAATTAATGCAGCCTCGTGGCATTAAAAGCACAAAGTCCCATTCCCAGAATACGGTACGAGCCGCGGGTGGTTGTCCTGCCCAGAGCTGCTCAGCCCCGTATTTTCAGCCAACGTTTTGCTGAAGAAACTCCGTGTCCTCCCTGAGCGGCACTGGCCGCTTTCTCTGCCCGTTTGCCCCAGTCTGTGCAATCTGGACCCAGTCCCCAGCGCAGCAGCTGGCTGGTACCTGCTGAGCCTGAGCAGCCATAGTGATGCCCACACCTAGCTATCCTATAATTAAAAATAACTAACTCTTTTGACCCAAAGAAATACAATTTTCTCTTCCTTAATTCTTATATTAGCGTTCCTGGATTTCAGCTTATTCAGCCCACTGGTTAACCAAAGGTTTTCCTTTTTGAGTTCAAGGAAATTGGTTTAATTGAAATTAATTTTGTAGTGCCTATTTTAAGCTCCCTTTCAGAAATAATTTTATTAAAAAATGTCATTGAATTCTTCCCATCTAAATGCTAATAACAGTTTAATTAAGGTATCGGTTGTAAACTCTTCCTTCCAGGCCTTGCACCTGAAGGAGCAGCACCACTGTGCACATTGAGGAAGCTTCAAAAGCCATATTTTAAGGAAGAAATGTTTTAAATGCCTTTGATACAGCCAGTATCCCAGATGAGAAAACCACTGCTGAAGCACACTTCATCTTAAAGCAACTTTTAAGCGCTGGACAGGATCTGCTCTAAGACCTGTTGAAGCCCCGTGGGCCCATCAGTTGGATGGTGGATCTCCAACCCCTCGTGCTCAGCTGCCTGGGACAGTGTCAGCTCCACAGCCTCGTACCGTCCACCAAGGCTTTGGAAATACGTGGCTGCACTCAGCCCCTTGAGTTTTAGCTTTCCCCGCGCTCGTCCTGAGCCTTCGCAAAGCGAAGAGGTGTCTTGTGGGCTGAACTGCCTCCCTGCAAGGTCACCTTTAGCCAAGGCCCAGCCCTGGAGCACACTGCCTTGTAGAGGAGATGTTTCCACCAGCCCAGCTCCAACCTGCACTCTTTGGTTGTGGCCTGGGTGTGTTTAGATATTCAGGTGCCTAAAGCACTTTTTTCCCCAAAGCAATCTGTTATGACAATGTCTACGTGGGACTTAAGAGAGACCGAGCCGCGCCTGTGCAAGGTGAGGGTGTCTCAGCAAGATCCCCTGCCCATGCCGCCGCCTTCTCCTCCTGCACGGCACGAGACAGGGGCCCTTGCGATGTGCTCAGCGCTGGGAACACCAAAATAAGCCCTCCCTAGCCCTGGTGGGTGTGTTTGCAAGGGGAGCAGGAGACACCCGAGGGCTCTCAGCAGCTCGGTCTCCACGCAGAGCTGCTCCTGCCGCTCCCTTTGACGCTACGCAAGGCTCACGCCGCATCGGCACGTTGCAGCGCGTCGTGTCAGACCTTTCGTACACCCCCGACAACGTGGCAGCCTCCCGCCGCACGTGATGGCTCCCTGAAGCAGATTTTTAAGTCCACAGATGGCACAGAAAGTCGGTGGCGTACTGGGGGAAGGCATCACTGCGCGCTTCCCACGGGGTTCGTGCAGAAGAGCACTTCTGTAACGTGAAGATGTATTTCTTTGTGTCGTGTCCATACCCAGTTTTTACAGCTGTCTCCCTCTTTCTCACTAATTACCTCCGTCCCAGTGGGCAGCCAAATTACATGCCAAGAGAGTTTAGAGCGAGTACGGAGCCTGTTGGCTTTATTCGGTGAAAAGTAAGTCAATGTATTAATTTACATAATCGCAACCTTTTGGGAACAAATTATCCTTTGCAGCGCATCTGGCCAGGTGCTGCGACAGCCCCGTCGAGCAGTGCCTGCAGACAGAAAGGAGCTAATAATCCTCACGGGACAATGGCAGGAGCACCTCGAGGAGACAAACCCCCGCTTCTCCCTGGCTGGGACGTCTTCACGGGCTGTCCCGTCCGGCGGCAGCGCGGGAGGAGCCTCGGGGCCGGGAGAGCAGCGGGAAGGCAGAAGCCACTTCTTCGCTGCCGTGGATGGAGGCCACCCCAAAGCTGGACCTGGCAGCGATGCCGCCAGCATCCCAGCGCCCCAACCCCAGGCTTTGACCGTTTCGGGGAGTGCTCCTAAAGAGTGTGAACCCCTCAGGGGGTGCACCCCAGCAAACCACCTCGGGAGCCCGCAGAGGCTGTGGGTTTTAGACTCCATAAAACCAACCCGCCGTCCCGTATCTCCGTGGCCACCAGGGATGTGTGGGAATGGTCCAAAGCTGCACCGGGGTGGGGTTAGAGTGGACATGAGGGAGCGTTTCTTTACCAAGAGGGTGGTCAAACCCTGGAACAGGCTTCCCAGGGAGGTGCTCGATGCCCCGAGCCTGTCAGTGTTTAAAGGGCATTTGGACGATGCCCGTAACAACGTGCTTTAGCTTGGTCAGCCCCGAGGCGGTCAGGCAGTTGGGCGAGGGGATGGTTGTAGGGCCTTTCCAACTGAAAAAAACTCTGTTCTCTGTTCTGTTCTGCATCAGCCTGGCAGCAGCATGCCTCCATTTGCTCTCAGCAGTCCTACCCCTCTTTGCACCGTCCTCACTCCAAACCGACCCAAACCCTGCAAATTGACGGGATTGTTTTCCACGCTTTTGGGATCAGTTATCGCACTTTTTGTAAGAACACGGAGGGGAATGAAGTCGTGAATATTTATACTCCGAAGCCCGGAGGATCCTGTTGTGAGATATAAGCTCTGCTGACGGCATGGGTTCTCAGCTGGAGATTGGGATGAAAGAGGGGCTGTTACAAGCCTTTCTTAAAATTACAAAAAAAAAAAAAAAAAAGAAACTCATAAAAAGCACCTGTCTGTTCTCTTCATTAAGCTCGCATGATGAAGGCCTCGGGGGAGCTGATCAGCGTGAATATTTTTCCACATCTAAGTAGAATAAATATACTTAAAATCAGTCACCAAATGAGAGTGTATTTATAGCTAATTACCAGTGGAATACACCCGGAATGGCACAGAGTGTGTTTCATACATCCGTTGACTGGCATGTTTTATAAATACACAATTTCTCACTTCCTCAGATAAAGCAGTTTAAAAGACTGAATCTTGTTTTCATTGCCTTGATCAAAATAGAACAAATTAAGATAATAAGCAAAGTGAAAATGTAGAGGCAAAAAAAACCCCAGCACACCACCAAAAAATCAGTTTCCCGGGGGAGAGCCCCAAGCATTTGTTGGGCACCACAACCCCCGGGGCGAGGCAGGCTGGTTGCGAGCCCCTGGCCACCTTCCCACCTTCCCTCCCCGCTGCCGACGCTCTCCGCGGGAGCAAAAGCGAGTTGCTCCTAAGAACCAAATTGCACCCTGCTTGTCACAAGCCTAAAAACACTCGGTTTTGTTTTGAGCCTATTTTTAAAATAGATTTTTTTTTTTCCTGAAATGGTGAGAATTGGAGATATGAAACCCAGCGAGGCACTGGAGCGGCAGAAAGGAGGTGAGGAGGGCTTGCTGCCCCAGGGGTTGCTCAGGTAGAAGCGGGACTGTCGACAGCACAAAGCACATCACATTTTTCACAACAAGCTTTGGGTCCCACCTTTGCACGCGAACTCTTGCAGCCAGAGGAAAGGCCTGAGCACCTTCTCCAAAGCACAGGCGAGAAACTGGAGCCTCCCATTTACTTCAGGGAGGGTTGAACTGGGTTACACGTACGTTTAACAGCCACACCATCCTGTGATCTTCAGCCCCATCAAACCATGGTGTCTGGGCAGGATACGGGACTGTCCCAAGGTCTTCCTGCCTTCTCCCCCACATGGCCCCAAACCCACTCTTCCCCCTCTCCTAAAGCTTTATGCTAACACGACATATACTACCTCCAGTATCCATAGGCACGTGGTTTAGTTAAATCACGTCCCAGCTGCACAGAGAGTTACACCAAGACCAGCACAACCTGCTGGCCTGGACAGTGACCGATCTCCAAAGCGGTTTTTTGGCTGCAAGGGAAGCCACGGCGACATTCACCCCATCTGACCGAGAATCTCAGCCCTGCCGGTGTACCCTAAGCCTACCATGACCTGGCAAAACAGGCTGTGCCCTCAGTGGTCCCCAAGCTGGGGATGCAGAAGCACCCCTGTCCCTGGCTGAGCCGGAGCTCCTGAGGAGCAACCACTTCTCCTCTGCCGTCCCTCCCCGCAAAGCCTTTGCCCCACACACGGGAGTGCTCCTGCCTCCCCCATCCCTCCCCTCCACCAACTCTCCAAAGAAGCATCAGCCCAAAGTATTTTTTCCCCTCTCGGAAAGCCCCGAGGAAGAGCCGTGCTGGGAACCTCCTGGGGAGGGTCCCCGCGCCGCTCACCGTGGGAGGTTAGCGGTGACACCCACCGCCGGGCACAGGAACGCTTGTGCTTCCTGGGAGCGGGAGATAAGGAAAGATGTGGATGCCCACGGCTGCGGAGGGGCCTGGGCAGCCCTTTGGGATCACACTTGGAGGTTCCTCGGTGTTATCTGCAAAAACGCGGGATGCACACCTATGGTACCCAGGGACGGGAAGGCGCCCGGCGCTGTGTGGACATCTCACAGCATGTAGGGGCTGTTCACAGGCACTCGTGTCACCAGAGGCTGGTGCCGGCTGCGTCACAAGCTCAGGGGAACTTTCATGAGTGTCAAATGATGACAAAACACAGCGTTGGTACGGCCGTACCCCGCTCAGTGGCAGTCAGGGCGAGACCCAGCACACCGAGCCATGACACGGGCTGTGCTCAGCACAAACATCTTGGCCAGAGAATAAAATGCCATGGTCATGCAATATTACCACAGCCAAGATCCTGAGTAAAGAGGCCCCTGAAGATGAAGCTCATGAAACAGCTCATGAAACAAGATCAGAAGAAAACAAGACAGCACTGTCTCTCCAGAAGCTCCTTTGTTAGGCTCAGAGCTCAGCTCACTTCACCACACGAGCGCCTGGCCAGCACCTTGAGATGGTTGTCAATGCCAGGGGAGAAGGTGAGAAGTAAAACCTCACATGTACCTGGGGACATCTCTCCTCGCAATCAGCTTGGCTACAGGACTTTCTGAAACCCTTCGGCTGAGCTCTAAGCAGGGTTTAACGACGACTCCCTACTTTACATTGTGCTCGTCTCAAACACCATGGTGTTGAAGAGGCCACCTGAATTCACCCTCTTTAGTCTTTTTTTTTCCTGTATTAGCTTTGAGTCTGGTATTCCCGGGGAGGTTTAGATTGGACATTAGGAGGAATCTCGTCACCGAAAGGGTTGTCAAGCGCTCGCACAGGCTGCCCAGGGAAGTGGTGGAGTCCCCAGCCCTGGAGGGATTTAAAGGGCGTGTAGATGTGGTGCTGAGGGACAGGATTTACTGGTGGATGTGGCAGTGCGAGGCTGGTGTTTGGACTCAATAATCCTAAGGGTCTTTTCCAACGTAAACGACTCCACGCTTACACCCTGATTAGGGCCGGGCAGCTGAAACCGAATGAGGGCAAGCAGAGCTTTGCGGTAACTAAGCAAGTCTTAGCTGGGCGCTCCCGGGATTTTAGAAATCAGATTTCTGCCCTTGCAAAGGTGGAGTGGTGGAAGACGGGGACTGCAGGCAGCGGTCCTGTCTGTGTCCCCATACCTGTGACCCCATCATCCCCATGTCCCCACCATCCATTCCTGTGCCTCCATCATTCCTGTGTCCCCATCCATCCCCATGTCCCCATCCATCCCCATGTCCCCACCATCCCCATATCCCCATCCCCGTTTCCCATAATCCCTGTGCCCCATCATCCCCATGTCCCCACCATCCATCTGCATGTCCCCACCATCCATCCCTGTGTCCCCGTCATCCCCATGTCCCCGTCATCTCCGTGTCCCCATCCCCGTGTCCCCGTCCCCGTGTCCCCACCATGCCCGTGTCCCCACCATCCCCATGTCCCCACCGTTCCCGTGTCCCCATCTCTGTGTCCCGGTCCCCATGTCCCCACCATCCCCATGTCTCCACCATGCCCGTGTCCCCCCCATCCATCCTCGTGTCCCCGTGTCCCCCCCATCCATCCCGTGTCCCCCCGTCCCCGCCCGTGTCCCAGCCGCCCGCACACACTAGGTGTCACTGCGCTCCCTGCAATCCCGCTCCGCTCCGCTCCGCCCGGGATGCGCCGGAGCTCCACCGCGGACCCGCCGCCCGCCCAGCGCCCCCCGGGCCGGGCTGTGCCGGGGCAGGGGGAGCAGCCGGGCAGACCCTCCATCCGCACGGGGTCCCAGGGGCGCGTCCGCCCACCCCGGCAGCCACGAGTCCTCGCAGGATTTCGGGGCATCCCCCTCCCGGGGGCTCCGGCTCCGGCCGGGCTGCAGCCAGCGCGGGCAGAGCAAGAGCTGAGTTCGGCTCCAGCCCCGCAGGACAAGGGCAGGGCTTGGGCCGACTGTCCCTCACTCCCACGAGTGACTTTAATGTCTGCTCCTGGAAGCCAGCTGCTGCCTACCCAACGGATCCAAAACATGCATCCCTATCCCATCTCCATCCCCAACTCCAGCCCACTTCCGCCCCTATCCCATCCCCATCTCCACCCCCAACTCCATCCCATTTCCGTCCCCATCACTAACCCCATCCCATTCCATCCCCATCCCCAACTCCATCCCCAACCCCATCCCATCCCATTCTATTCCCATCCCCAACTCCATCCCAATTCCCATCCTACTTCTATCCACATCTCTATCCCCATCCCCAACCCCATCCCATCCCATTCCATCCCCATCCCCAACACCATCTCATTTCCAACCCCATCCCAATTCCCATCCTACTTCTATCCACATCGCTATCTCCATCCCCAACCCCATCCCATTCCATCCCCATCCCCAACTCCATCCATCTCCATCTCCAAACCCATCCCATTTCTAATCCTTTCACCATCCCCATCCTCATCCCCATCCCATCCCATTCCATCTCCATCCCTAACCCAAATCACCTGCAAGGCCAGGGGCTGCCCCACAGGTGAGCGTGGGGTGCCCCTAGCCCACACACAGCCCTGCTCCCCCCAAACCTGCGGCACACCAGGAGGGTGTCACGGCCCCCTGGGTGAGCAGCGAGGCTCTGCATGGCCCGAGGTGCTCTGGCCCCCCGGCTCGGGCCATGAGGGGCCCTCCCTGGGCAATGCCACCCTGCCGGAGCAGGGAGGAGGAGGGCAGAAACACTGCCCAGGGGCTGGTTTCTCCTGGGCTGCCACATAAACCACACAAATCCCACCCGGGGTGCTGGACTCCAGCACCCCCTCCAGCCCCAAGCACCGCGAGTCAGAACCGTGTCACTTCTCACGGGGGAGCTGTGCCCAAATCTGCCCGTTTGTACAGAGCACTGCCAAAATGAACTGTGGTTTTCCCCCTGCTTCTTTTCCTAGAGTTTTTTTCCACATCCAAACATTGCAAATGAGAGCAGTCTTTTCCATCTTGTAGCTCCACAAAATACCCCTTAAGGCACCTAGTACTTCTTGGTGCCTTCCTGCCTCCGATTAGCTGCAAGGAGGAGGGGAGAAGAGCGATCCCTGAGCCTTATCTGCAAGTACTCTGCATCCACCTCACACTGCACTGGCTGAAACCTGTATCCGCAAAGCTTTTAGTGACTTTTTTCACTGGGCAGGATGAAATACCCTTTACTCTTCGCGGCTACTCCAATTCCAGTTGGCAAATCATAAGGATAAAAGCAACAACCAAAACAATGACAGGGACTGCAAGAGGGTAAATTGCACATCTGGCTTCATCCTGCTGTTAAATTGCAGTGGGGAGGTATGAAAAAGATGGTTTTGCCTGCTCAGACCAAGGCTGACTCTTTATATTGTTTCCTTATCACAAAAAACCTCATAAAGATGAAATCTCAATGTTAAAAGTCACCATGTACGTGAACAGAGATTGCGTTCTCCACAATTTCCCTCTTTGGTAAGCTTTGACACAAGCACAACCGCTATGCTGCTGTGTCCCGGTCTCTAAGACAGGGCTAACGCTGCTGCTGCTGCCTCAGGGCACTACCAGACTCACTTGTTAGAAAACATTTCCAAAGCGCTTTAAGTTTAGGATTTGCAAACGATTAAATCCCCAGAAAACTTGCTAGAGATCCACGGAGCACAAGCGGGCACATGGATCCAGCTCTCCTTGCTCTTAGCCACTTGCTTTTCCCAGCTGAAAGCGTAGGCAGGACTTCCCCGACATAACTTAGGGATGGGATCCACTCCCCTGACATAACTTAGGGATGGGATCCACATCCCCAACACAACTTAGGGATGGGATCCATTTCCCTGACATAACTTAGGGATGGGATCCACATCCCCAGCATAACAGGGATGGGATCCACATCCCCAACAAAACTTAGGGATGGGATCCACTTCCCTGACGTAACTCAGGGATGGGATCCACATCCCCAACACAACTTAGGGATGGGATCCATTTCCCTGACATAACTTAGGGATGGGATCCACATCCCCAGCATAACAGGGATGGGATCCACATCCCCAACATAACTTAGGGATGGGATCCACTTCCCTGACGTAACTCAGGGATGGGATCCACTTCCCTGACATAACTTAGGGATGGGATCTACTTCCCTGACATAACTTAGGGGTCGGATCCACTTCCCTGATGTAACTCAGGGATGGGATCCACTCCCCTAACTGCTGCTGGGAGGTGCCAAGAGCCGGTAACTGGGGAGAGAGCGGGGGCCAGACCCAACCCTCCTGCCCCCAGCAGTTCCCAGCAGGGCGGGAAGGCAGAGGAACCACACGTTGCAGCCGGGAGTCACGGCGCGTTGGAACATCTCATCCAGCATCTTCCTCTGGCTAAACAAACCGCCAGCGCTCCCCTTGCTAATTAGAATTAATACGATCTTCTTCCTCCGACGGTGAAAACAAAATGTTCCTGTCGTGTCCCATCTGATAAGGCAGTAAAGCTCGCCCGGCTTCGTAGGTGGGCTGCTCTCGCCAGAAGACTCCGCCAGCCACTCTGGGCTCTGCAGGGAGGGGAGACGGCCACCCCCAAAGCCCTGTGCCAAAGGAGCATCGAGACCAGGAGGCGAGCAACGAGTCACCTCTGAGCTCTGGGCGACCGTGTCAGCGAACGGAACAGCCGCGCTGAGACGAATTAGCTGCCAGGGGTTCAGAAAACATCGTTTCTCCGCGCCCGGCCTCGACCTCCCCACTAGTTTGTTCCCGCGAGGACCAGCCCTGGGTGGCACAAGGTGCTGCACGGCCGTCGCACCCCACCCTGCTGCGGGCAGCCTTCGCTCGCAGCCCCCCGTGGGCCCTGGCAGGCAGATTCCTCTGCCTGTTGGCCATAATTAAATCTCCGTTCGAGCAAAGAGAGGGCAGGGTTAAGGACGGCAGCAGCTCCGAGCTGTGCCTGCATCCGCAGCCTCCGCTCAGAAATCTCCCAAGTCACCGCTCAGCTGGAGGCACGGGACTGACCACCCTGCCCATCACCGCCCCGCGGCCGGGGGCACGGGCAGCTGCACCCCCAAACCACGGCCCCGGCTGTCGGGAGCTGCTGCCACCCTCCATTGATCCCCAAACCCTCCAGTGGGGAAAGTGGTCCCACCAGCAGCATCAGGGCAGGGCCTGCTGAGAGGGGTCAGAGTCGTGTCTGTGTCCGTCCCCCCCCCACGCCACCCCCAGGCACTGGGGTGCCCCTGGGGAAGCAGCTTTGGTCCCCGGGGTGCTGGGGCTGGGCAGTGGGGGGGCAGAGGCGCACGTGTCCCCACACACCAGGTCGCCATCGCTCCTCGTGTCACCTCTCCTGGGCACCGTGGCCTCCAGCAGCACACAGGGATGCAGAGCTCCAAAAACCTCACGGGACCCGTGTAGTGGCCGAATCCTCGATCAAAACGGACGGGGGGCGGGGGGGGGGGGGGTGTGGGGTGAGGGGGTGGGATGGGTGATGTTCAACCACCTGGGCCCACAGACCCCCAAAGGGCTGGGCTGGCTCTTTCTGCAGTCCCAGGGACGGGTGCTGCACCCCCTCATCCCCCTGCAGAAACCTCCTCCTCCGAAAGACGTTTCCCCAAAAACCCCCTCCCTGGAAACCCACGGGCCAGAACTTGCTCCCTTAAAAACCCAATTGGAAAATCCTGCGCCCCTCCCAAATCCAATCGCTGACACTGTCTTCCCCTGCAACCACTCACTCCCCACGAAGGCACCTCTCGCCTCTTGCTCCCTGAGAACAAGCCCACCCCTGAAACCCACCTGCCAAAAGCCACTGACAAAAGCCCAGCTTCCCCTCCCCAAACAACCCCCCCCCCCCAAAACCCTCCAAATCGCTCCCTTAACAACCCACTCCCCAAACCCACTCACACCACGCCCCCCCCCCCCCCCCCAATCTAGCTCTGCAAACCCCCATTCCCCCAAACCCCAGCAACTCCCCCCCTTCCAACCCTCTTGCTCCTTCCCCCACCCCTCCCCAACCCCCCGGGCACCCTCCCCAGCGCCCCCCTTCCCGCTCCCCAAACCCTCTCCCTCCATCCCTCGCCCACAACCCCCCGTCCCCCTCCCGCTCCCCAAACGCACTCACACCGCCCCCCCTCCAATCTAGCTCTGCAAACCCCCGTTCCCCCAAACCCCCGAAACTCCCCCCTTCCAACCGTCTTGCTCTTCCCCCCCCCCCCCCCAACCCCCCGGGCACCCTCCCCAGCGCCGCCCCATCCCGCTCCCCAAACCCGCTCCCTCCATCCCTCCCCCCAGTCCAGCTCTGCAAACCCCCATTCCCCCAAACCCCAGCAACTCCCCCCCTTCCAACGCTCTTGCTCTCTCCATCACCCCCCCCAAACCCCCGGGCACCCTCCCCAGCGCCCCCCCTCCCCAAACCCTCTCCCTCCATCCCTCCGCCACCCCCCCGCTCCCCTCCCCTCCCCGCTCCCCGCCCGGGCGGGGCGGAGCGGCGGGGCGGAGAGCGGGACAAAGAGCGCGGAGCCACCGCCGGGCGGAGGGGCGGCGGGGAAGGGGGGGGGGGGGGCGAGCGGGCGGGCGGTGGAAGAGCGGAGCGGGTTCGGAAACGGTTCGTTTGGGTCCGTCCCGACCCGCCTGCATGCGGCGGCGGCGGCGGCGGGGAGGCCGGCGGGGATGAACGGCTCGGCGGCGGGCGGCGGCACGGCGGCGGCGGGGCTGCTGGCGGGGGCCGGGAGCGCGGCGCTGGAGCTGGAGCGGGCGCTGCGGTGCTGCACCGCCGCCTCCGTGGTCACCGACGGCGGCGGAGGAGCCGGGGAGGCGGCGGCGGCGGCGGAGGAGCGGAGCCTGTACATCATGCGGGTGGTGCAGATCGCCGTCATGTGCGTCCTCGCCCTCACCGTCGTCTTCGGCATCTTCTTCCTCGGTTGCAACCTCCTCATCAAGTCCGAAGGGATGATTAACTTTCTGGTGAAGGACCGGAGGCCGTCCAAGGAGGTGGAGGCGGTGGTGGTGGGGCCCTACTGACCGACCGACCGACCCACCGGCCCCGCTCCGCCGACCGGACCCGCTCCGCCGAGCCGCCCCGACGGCCCCCGCCAGCCCCGGGGGAAGCCGAGCTGCGCCGTCCGCTCCAGCGCTCACCGCACGGCGGGCCCCCCTTTCCTTTGGACAGACTGGTTTTGATGGTTTGGGGGTGTTTTTTCTTTGAAAAAAAAAAAAACCAACAGCCAACGAACCCCGAGGTCGCGGAGGCCGGTGAGACGCGCCCGCCGCCGGAGCCGCCCCGTCCCGACCCCGCGGGGTGCCGAAGTAAAACGTGCTCTGATGGCAACAGGTCTGGGGCTTTTCTTCATTTCCTTCGCGGTAAAATCTACGCCTCCCACCCGGATTCCACTCCCGGGGCGGCCCCGCCGGTGGTTCCGCGGAGGGGGGGATGCGCGGGGGGCGGCCGGGCTTCTCCGCCGCGAATCCGCGGAGCTCGGGATGGAGCAAACCGCCCCGGGACCCCTCCTTGCAGGGTTTTTTTTCCGTGCTAAACCCTGCCTTTTAGCCTGCTTTTCGAGCTCTCCATACCCCGGCTTGCAGAAGGCTGGATGACCGCGCTACCCTGCGCGCCCGAGGAGGGGGGGATGTGCCAGGGGACGTGCGGGGACCCCTCTCCCGCCCCGCGGATTCCGGCTTTGGCCGGGGAAATGACCCGGTACACCCCGTTTGCATCCCTCTGTGTCCTCGTCCGGCTCCAGCAAACCGCTCTATGTACTTTGCGTTAACCCACCTGGAAGCCTCACCAACAGGTGACTTCCTACGGGGGGGGGGGGGGGGGGATTGTGCTTGCACAGGGTTTTCTGGGGTTTTTTTCTTCACCCATTTCCTCTGTAAGGGTACCAGAGCATCTTTCTATGCGAGGTTTGCATAGCTGTTTATCATATCCCCGGGGGCTTGCGCGGGTTGCCAGTGATAAATCGATGCGCCCGCGTTTGCTGCAGGAGGAGTGGGACCAGCGCAAACACTTGCCGGGGACCGCGGCAGCAGGTTGGGGGCAAAATGATGCGAACAACCTGCCTGTGAGAAAATATCTCTCGTGATACCCCGAGTCCAGCAGTAAGACTGTGATTTGTCAGTATTTTTAATGCTGGTAAGAATCAGGAAGTTTTCCGGGGCGGCCGTGCAGGCTCCAGACTGTTTGGGTTTTTCCCTCAGTTTATCCTGAGCTGCTGTGATGATGGCCAAGCCGCCAGATCGTTACAGACATCGTTAGGAGATGTTATCAGGAGTTTCCATTTTGATAGAGAAGGTGAAACTCAGCATTTACAAAACGCACCTGAGCTAGAAGGGGATGAAATAAAAGCTGGAGTCTGAGACAACCGCTTGTCTGCAAACTTTTGGTAGAAAATGAGACCAAACCGGAGCAGCTCAATGCAGCCCAGTTCCCTCAGACGAGCAGAAATCTCAGCCATGTACTCACTCATGTACAGCTACATCTAAGGGAAAGACAAAGAACAGATCTGCCTGTTCTCTGGGAAACAAATAAGCTATGGATTTTGTCGTTGCATCAAAATAAATGTTACTAAGCCATCCATCAGCTGAAACACGGCTGAGAAATTTAACCAAAACTCTCCTCCTTTCTTTACCCCCTAGTGCTGTAGAAGCACTAGATAAAGCAGAATTTTAAGGTAACACAATGAGAGGGAAAACTCCTAAGATGGATGTTTCAGTCGCTACAAAGCATTTCCAACTTTTTAATTCGCATCGCTTCGTGGTGTTGCAGATAACACAGTCATCCCCGTAATCTGACTTGCAAGGAGTGCGCTGCGTGTTTGAACACTTTCTGAGAGCTAGAGTCATTAGGCGTTCTTTATTAATTAGAGCGAACGCTTGAAGTATAATGCATTTTGATTAACCTTTGCCAGAAGCCACAGCTTTTTCCAGCACCGTAAATCTGAGGCATGGCAAACTCCTGGTCATATAAAAAATAATTGCAGGCTTTTCAACCTTGGCCAAGAGCACACGTGGCCTGATGCCTCCCACCTACAAGGTGAGAGCCCCGACCCTAGTAAAGTGCTTGTGGCCCTTTAATCCCTACAAAGAGACCTCACTTTAGGCAGGGAACAGTTGGGAAAAGGGTTTTTCCTGCTTGGTGATGCAGAGATGCTCGAACACATCCAGTCCATCTGCTTTACTTAGGTCTCTCGCTCCCTTTCTGTACCACGGGGACCTTGGGACTTGGCACAGCGAGTGGAAGGGGACCTTGGATATTTACAATCCATGGGGCAGAAGCACCTTTGGGACACCAACAAAGGCTCCAGCATCCGCCTGACCCCCGCCTTGTACAAGGTGGATGAAGGAGCTCGCTTCCACTCACACTGGGTGCAGTGTTTGGGCAGGTATCTCCTACCCAGCCCCGGGACACTACGGATGCCCCCCTGCTTTATAAAGCCGGGTCTGCCCACCCAGAGCACAGCTTTGTCCTTTCTGGACACGCGTGTCAAGCCACGACCTGCGTGTTTGAGGGACAGGCACCTCATGGTGGACGTAGCTTTTTCAGATCACTGCACCCACCATTCCAGGGACGTTTGTAGGAAAGCACCTGGAAAGCTGCTAGGAGAGTCCGTGGCGTCAAGGAGTAAAGCCCCATCAGCTCCTAGAACCCACTGGAAACAAATGTACCTCGCTGCAGTGCTGAGGGGTTGGGAAAGGGGGATATTTGGGGTCAAACCAGTGCAGGTACCCAAAGGAGGGCTCCACCACCTTGCAGTTGGCTTGAAGAGAGTAGGAACAGCTGACCTGCATCTTTGGACTTGTCCCCGGTTTATTCCCCTTAAATGGTGGGGCACGTGCAGTTTTACCACCCAAACTTGAGGGGCCTTTGGTTGATACGTGTTCCTGTTTCTCCATAGCGTTTGCATCCATGACATTCCCAGAGGAGCAGAAGACCATGAGAGTGACCTGGTAGACCTGACCAGCTCTCAGGCGTGGCTGTCAGACGTGAGCTTTTACAGGGGAAATGGCCAGTTTGTGAGGAAACCCTGCTGTTTCCAGTTGGCTGGAAACCCCACCAGTGACTGCTGGTGGGGGTAGGACTTGGCAGAAGGACCTCTCCCAGCAGGATTCACACTGGGACCTCTCGCTGCTGCCTCTCAATGGCTGTTTTGGCAAGAACGGTGCCCAAAAAGCCCATAGAGCCCCAACCACAGCAAGTCCCTAACGTACTATTTGCAATTCTTCTTGAGTACTAAAATAAAAAAAAACCCCTCAAATCTCACTTCTCTTAAGTCAAGGTTGAAGCAGTCTCACCTTAGGCTGTCTGCATACCTAATCACCGTCTACAAAGTAATAACACAGTAGTTCTTGCCTTGAATTAAAATAGCAGTGCCCACGCAGCAGGGCTTCGGGCCACCGTGCTGCCGGCAGACCTCAGCCCTCGTGCTCAGCCGCGGCTTCCAGCCTGCAAAACACTGGAGCCAGAGCTCTTCTGGGCATAAACACCCACCGAAGCTCATCCCCGGCACCTCTCGGCAGCCCGCCAAGTGGCACCTGAGCTCTCTGCTGCCTCTCAGCCCCTCTTGTCTCTCCTCCCAGTCAGCCAGGAACGCGGGCTTGGGAACGCGAGATAACAGATTTCACCCTTTCAGCTCAAAACACGTGCTCATCCTCCAGGACAAAAATCAAGAGGCATCTTAGTCGCTTCCCAAACACCCGCTGAAGTGATCTGTTCAGTGTTTTAAATGGGATACACTTATTAAAAACACTCCAGCGCAGGCAATTGCTTTTAGAGCACCCTGTGAACGTACTCGGGCTAAATTTGTCCAGATGGCTGTACAATTTTAATTGTATGCTTTCCACATCTTTTTGGTAATAATAATCAAACACTGTCTGAAGTACACGGAAAAGGTGCACTTTAGCAGTTCAGAGATGCGCAGGTGCGGGGCTTTGTTCCAATTTCATATTCAGGCAAAATTCACATCGATTTTTTTTAAAGCCATTTAGCTTTAATAAGGAAAATAAGATTCTCGTTGTTCATTTGCAGTTAAAAACCCCCAAAACTTCACCCTAAGTGGCAGCGCACACTACAGCTTTATGATTTGCCTTCCTATTTATCACTTAGAGCAGCCACCGAACGATCCCGGAT
This sequence comes from Leptosomus discolor, assembly GCF_034619465.1. Classification (NCBI taxonomy): domain Eukaryota; kingdom Metazoa; phylum Chordata; class Aves; order Leptosomiformes; family Leptosomidae; genus Leptosomus; species Leptosomus discolor. Next base: position 1,684,749 of record NC_141395.1, read on the forward strand.
CACGCAGCACACCCGGCACGGGGGTGCTCACCAGCCCTTATCGGAAGTGTGTTTCCTAAAAAATGCTCAGGTTCGGCAAGGCAGCCCGTTTTAACATGCAGCCCTCGCTGCGTTTGAGCCTATATTAATTATCGTTAAAGAATGAGTCATTAAAAGTGCTCCTCCCTTCTTGACAGCGCTGTTTGTGTGCCTGAACGGATTATGCTGTTGCCATTGATTTCAGCAAACCGTGACTGGGGCTGTCTAACCGGTATAGCTGGAGGAGCCCCGAGGGACAGCAAGTCTTTCGGTTCTTTTTTATTATAAACCAGCAGCGTCCTCTCCGTAATTAAAGGTTTAAACTTGCTGTCCCGAACTCTAATTTTCTGTTAGCTCACCATTAGCGAGTGATGGCTGTTGCCCGTCGCACTCGCCTGCGTGCCTGGCAGTCGCTGTTCTCCCAGACGATTCAGCCAGTTGTGCTGCTCCCCGTCTCCGCTGCACCGTTGCCGGCACGGCGATACAGCCTTCTCCACTGAGCGAGAGAGAAACGGAGGGAGAAAAGCCGGAAAGCCGTGGGAAGCATATGAAATACCGGGGGAAAGCACCACGGATGGCACCGAGGGGCAACAAATGGAAAAAAAAAAAAGTATGTGGTTAATTTCTGCGAGCTTGCCAAAGTCTGAGAAATTAGCAAAAAATGGGCTAGATGTTCAGAGGGAAGCTGAGGATGTAGGCTCTCACTCAGGTAGGGAAAGCGCGCCCCAGGGGCCCGCGCTTTGGGAAGAAGGTTAACCACCCGAGGGCTTCAGCCCCTCGCTGCCGCTCAGGCGGGCGCGATGCAGCCGGGATGCCGGTGGTCCAGGCTCTGCACCCCCAGCCTGGCCTGGGGGGCTCCCCCAGGCACCATCCCCCAGGCACAATGCCGGCAGGATGGCCAGAGCCACCCACAGACACCCTGAGCTGGCAAATGTCTTCTAGACACGGGAGCGGGATGGCTCCGTTGCAGAAACTATTTTTAAAGTGGTTCCGAGCACCTCTTTGCATTCAGGCTCTGTTTTTCCCCTGTCCCAAACCAGCACGCGTGCTCAAGTGCAAAATTTTAAATTTTAACAGCTCCATCTTCTCCCTTCCCTCCTTCGCTGAGTTTAAATCCAGGCCAAGTGACATTGGTGACAAATGAACAATTTATCCTCTCTATAATATATTTGTAGGGGGCTGCAGTATTTTATGGGACACCTTTATTTTTTGATGCCAAAAATCAAGTATCTTTTATCGCGGGGGACCAGCCACTTTCGCTGCTGAAAGAAGCCAAAGGAAGCCTGAGCTCTTCAGGGCTGAGCGTACCCATCAATTTGGCCACCGGCAGCTTGGGACCTATTCCGCCGTTATGGAACGTATTTTTAGCACACGGAAAAACAGTGTCACGAGCACATGATATGAAAAACACACAAAGCAATATATCATTTTTATGTCCTTTATTCTATCATAATCAGGTTTGGAATTTTTTTCCCCCCCCCTGCTTGCTTCTATTTTGGAAGTGTCTCCAGGGAGGGAGGCTGCAGGGACGCTAACGGCCTTCAAACTCACGGCGGCTGTGCGCGGCGAAGCCCTCCACCGCGTCGAAGGAGACGGAGCGGGACGGCGCCGGGATGAAGGAGAAGGTGCTGGCGGGACCTTGCGAGGGCAGGGGAGGTGCTGCCCACCCCTGCTGCCCGCGGCCCTGGGTCCAGCCTCGGTGATGGCGTGCAGCCCCGTCCTCTCCTTTCCTTACCGCCAGCTCCGCAGCGCAAGTTCTTTTTTGTTTCTCTCGTTTTAGCTACTGTAATGTTTCTGTTTGTCACAGCAAACGCAGACCGAAGAAATCAGACGCCCCTTTGAGCTGGTCTCTCACGTGGACTCGAAAGAAAGGAGCGGCCTGTGTACATTAAGGGACAATACGATGGGGACATCAGAGCAGAAGGGATGTCTTTGGCCTGGGAAAGCGAGGTCCGACTTCTTCCCCGGCTCTGGGAGCTGAAGCACAGGGGTTCGCTCGTAGACATTGGGCCTGAAAGAAAGTCGGGGATGATTTTAGAGGGTGAAAAAATGTAAATGTACTTGCACATAAAATCTCACTTTTGTTTTGTGCTTTATTTGTGAACGTGCCATGAAATAAACAATGCATTCGTAGTCCCTGCTCTGGGTTGTTCCTGGATAATGAATGTGGTGCATGAATCCCACTCGGATACCACCATCAGACCAGCAGGTGAGACAAAAAGCAACAAAATTCACCAGGTAGCTGGAAGAACTTATGAAGACAAATAAATCAAAAAAAAAAAAAAAAAAAAAAAAGCAGTCTTAGGCAAAGAAATGGAAACAAGAGCGCAGAATGTGTGACACACAGCTCCAAGGTAACCTGATGGGGCAGAAAATATTTTGGAGATGAGCTCCATCCAGAAAAGATGGGCTGGGCTGGAAGAGGCCAGAATGGAATAGAGCAATTTTGATGGTTTGTAGGAAAGTCTTGAAAATGAGAGATATTAGGCTGTGGAATAATCACTGTAGGGAAGATATAAAATTTCTCGTATTTACGACTCTTACTCTAAACTTGAGAATATTCCCTACAGGATATCGCTGCAGTCACAAGAAGCTGGACCTGGTTTCTTAGTACCACCTCTCCATCACTGCCTGACGGGATTCCCTGGTTAAGCTAATCGCGGCGTATCGCTGAAGTGACGGCGATGAAAAGTGCCAATCACGCTGTAAATACTAATTACACCTAAGGACTACTCTAAAGGTGCGAAGCAAAGAAAACACGCTGAATTACACTCAGCAGCTTCAGGAAGCAGAGCAAAAAAAAAAGCCGTTTTCTCTAATGCACTCCCCTGCAGAACACCGCTGGCTGTTTGACAGCAAGGGAGACGTTTCAAATCCCACGGGGGGGTTCATGTACATGTAATGGAGCTGCCACTCAGAGCTTTCCAAATATATATTCGGTGTGTTTCACAAATCCATTCAAACTTCCATTAAAATCCCTACGTGGTTAATAAAAGCTACGTCTCCCCTTACATTTGCCGAATAGAAGCTTAGAGCTGCTGAAGAGCGCACGGCTGGGAGGGAGGAGATCACCGAGAGCGTTTGGAGCTCTTCCCCCCAGACGAGCCCGCGCTGCCGTCCCACCCAAACCACCCCTTTGTCTCGCGTCGTTATAAGGGGCAGAAAGATGGGGCTGACACTTGTTCACGTGCAGAGAAATGCCCCATAGCCTATCGAACCTCGCTCTCCATCCACTTGTGCCAATATTAATCCCATCAGCAAATACTCCCTAATTCCAGCTCTCTGGTCTTCACTGGAGGCAAACCCCCTTGGCATTCCTATGCTACATGAGAAGAGAGGAAACCATGCATTATCTTAAGGAACTCTGTTCTTTGCACGCCCCACGTACTTGCTATCACTTTTCCTCCTTCTCAAAAGGTCCACCACAACCGTTTTTATACATAAATAGCACCTTGAACAGAGCACACGCACAGGAGATCCTTAAGTGAGAAATTAGTTACCTCAGAAAAAAAATACAGCATTGCTGGAAAATGAAGCACAGCAGGTATTAGCTAGTGATACCTAACATTTGTCTTGTCTTGGACACAAAATGAAAATTCGTACATTAATTAAAAGCAGGCTTTAGGGAAAACATGATTAACTTGTGCTATAATAAAAGCTAAAGGCTCCCAGGGAGAGCCGTTGTAGTGCGGCGGGGCCGCTCGGTTAATTTGATTAAATGCACGGGGCTCGGCGCTTGGCAAGACGTGGAAGAGCAGCTCAGCGCCCTGGGAGAGGGGTAAGAAGTACGGGACCTCGCGGGGGACTTGGGAGACTCAGCGTCCCTGGAAGACGGGTAAGGCTTCAACTCCTGACTAAATGCCACTATTTAAGCAGACCCTATTTAGCCGCCCTCAGTGGATAAACTGCAAACCCACGCGCAGTCCAGTGACTTTCCTAGATCAAAGGGAGGTGGATCGAGGAAGAAAACCACAATTTCATCCATTCTACCTAAGCGCTCTCAGCGCTGGCGAGCACTGCCTGAGGCACGGACCGTACCTGCGGGAGTTCAACCCTACCCGTGGCAAGTGTGAAGTTAGACCGTAAAAACGCTTTTAATAAAAGATTGCTGCCAGTATCGACATTCTGTCGTTTGCAAGCTAAGATCCAGGAGCATTTAAAAGCACTGTAGTGTTTTTTATTTTCTTCAAAGGCCCGTGCTGTGCACCGACGTTGACATCCCGCTACTACCGTGGCTCAGCACCACGTACCGTATATCCAGGATTTGTACCTTGGTTTTAGCCTCGCTGTCCCGTGGGGCAAGGAGATAACAGCTGGTTTCGTTTCTCAGCAGCGTTGCAAAGATTCATTCCTCTAACTGATTGAAAAGAGGGCTTTCAGCAAGACACCAGCCTCTTGGAAAGGTGAACTGCCATTGATTCAGCCTAGTGCTTCGAGATGAAAGCCCTAAAATAATTTGTCCTGCTCTTAACCAATCTAAGCAGGATCGATAGCCCCTGCTTTAGCAAGGGAGTTGGGGTGCAAGAGGCAATCAGCTGGTGGCGGACAGCACAGAATTCCCAGCCAGGAGCATGCTTCTTCATTTATTCTTGACATTTTTATGTCGAAATGCCAAATGAATTCTGACAACCCCCACGTGCCCAGAATGTGCAACACCGTGAAACAGTTCAAGCCATCGTCTGTCGTTGCTGTGCCATCCCACGGAGCCAGAGCACGCTCGTCCTCGCTGCTTGGACCATTCCATGGACCGCCAGGAAGGAGGTTTCACCACAGTATGCATGGGATACAGCTCTCAATCAGAGAAACTATGATCAGTTGAGCGATAAAGTGGGAGTTTTGTGTTTCCAGAAGATTTGAAACACCTTCTTCTCAGTAGCAAAGCACGGCAAAGGGAGGTTATAGCTTCCAGCAAGCTTATTTCTCATTGCAGGGCCAGGACACAGTATGTCTGAACTGCCCTGGGCAGATGCTGCCTTAACCCTCAAAAGCTTTGGGAAAGGAAGATTCCACCATTTACCTGGATAACCTGTCCCAGATTTTCCCATCACAAAGCACTTTTCCTGAGACCTAACCTTGGACATCCTGACTGCAAACTGCCAGTTTTTCATGATCCATCCACAGCAGCCTGGGAAAACAACGGGTCGTGCCCTTCCTTGTGTCACACGTGGGCTCTTGGATGGAAACACAGAATTGCTTCTCATCTAATTCTGACGTTTCTTCGGACCAGAGATTTTCCACGGGTTATTTTCTGTTTGGTAAAGAGGTTCAAAGGGAACGTTCACCTTGCAGTAATTCACTTCGAAGCAAGGGTGGGCACAGGGGAGGAGATGAACAGCAGGACACAGCACTGATGATGACTCCCAGTGTGGAGGAACATTCCTGTCCTTCCTCCACCCCTGCGATGGTGCCTCCTCCTCGCTCACTACTCATTGCAGGTGCCCAGCCCCTCAGCCCCACGCCCCCCTCCAGCTGCACAAGCTCTTTTCGTAGTCCAGACTCACGAGCACTACTGGGTATGGAGACGACGGGATGTTCCTACTGGTTTCCCGCTACCTCGCTGAAGGAGGAAGCCCCCAAGCAAAGCACTCGGCGGTTGACTCACGTCATCAGCAGAGTTCGTTCGGGTTGGAACGTCCCCCTGAGCCACCACTCCCCTGGAGAGCTGCCTCCGTTACCAACACCTCGGAGAAGTCAGTCAGCCAGGCAAGGATTGCTTTGGGGAGCACAAGGAAGCAGCGACAAGTGTTACCTATTTCAAACAAAATACGATTCTTTGTCTTCTGAAGGTACCAATCCAAAACGGGTGCCCGTGGAGGTAAGTAGCTCCGATTCACACTTTAACGAGCCTGGGAGTCTTGGAGAACTAAACTCCTCGTTGGAGGTGATAACACCTCTGTAGGTGTGTACTGGAATAGAAATATTAAACATAATACATGCAATTCAGGTACCACAGAGAGACCAATTTCACCATTCTGTCTTCCCTTAATTAATCCGTTTTTTAACTGCATTGTGTCTAGCAGAATATCAAATACGGACTTTAATTCGTTTCCAATCTATGGAGATTCAGCACAACTGTTCCAATGGCTGGTTATCCCCGAGGTTCCGAAATGACACCTGACTTTTGTCTGATTATACCTCATGTCACACATGGATGTCTTTCTTCTTTCTTTTTTCCCCCCCCCCCCTGCAGCAGAAGGGTCTATGCTACCAATTTCCATTTCATGCATGAGACTTACAAACTCTAAGCCCTGGACTTTCTTCCAATTAACCAAAAGACATACTTCTGGTAGTGTAATTGTATAGCACTTGTCTGAACCTTTGCCAATTCATCAGTGTCTTTTTTTTTTTTTTTTTTTTTTTTGATTTGGGATGTTAGAACTGGACATGATGTTCCAGTCGCAGACTTGCCAAAGAAACATGACCTCTCTGCCCCATAAATCTATATTCTCCTGTTTAAAAAAGCATGTGGATGCTAGTTGTTCTTTTGGTCCAAGTCACACTTTACACCTACCTTCAGCTGATTCGATTGCAGCGACATAGGAACCCCTTCAAAACCCTAGGGCAGAGTCCAAAACGCTACAAATGTCACCTACTTTCTTCACCCTTCCGTACCTTTTCCACGTTAAACAATATCAGAACGCACTTTGCACGAAGGGCAAAGTTTGATCGATAACATCTATTTCATACAAAGCCATGCAGATCAGCAGCAGTTCTATTGGCTTTTGTAAATTTTGATTTCAAGTTTTGCCACTCCCCTGGGATGGATGGGTGGGTGGGCGGTTGACTGATGCGCACACGGTTAGCAGGGGTGCTCCTGGCAGACCCTCAAAGCCCTGGTGCAGTCTTAGATGTGAAATTTCACTTTATAGCTCTGGGGCTCTCCAGGCAGGCTAGAGTTTGTTCAAGCAACCTCCAGAGCCCTTAGCTTGTTCTTTACATATTTTTGGAACAAATTTGTTTAACATTTCTGCCTTCGCTCCCCGTGACTAACAGCTGCATTGTTCCTATCTAGTAATGTAGTAACAAGACCATAGATAGTATTTGTTCTTTTAGTAAATGCTTTTTTAAAAAAGCCTTGCTGCACATGTTTCTGCTTGCCATTTCTCTCCCCTTTACTCCTTTATTTTACCAGAGTGCTTGTTTCCCAACAGTTTTTACTGTTTCAAACAGTATTTTACAGTAAATATACAGTTGTGGGTTTTTTAAGATAGGCTTCTATGTGGCCATTCTCTCTCACCCTGCACATCAAGATCGTTTTTCTACAGTGGGGTATGTGGAAGCAGTCCCAACAGCAGTCTATGCGGAAGAGGAGATTGAGAACTGCCCACCGTGTCCCTCTGGCTGGCTTGGGACAGACCTGCCCCTGAGGAAATAACCCACACAGCCCCGGTGCCTGCGAGGGTTCCCCCTTCAGCTTCAGAGCAGTGTCCACCTCTCCTCTCTCTCACCTCCAGCTGCTGCCAGTCTCCATCTGCCTTCTGGGGAAGGAGAAGACAAAACATCTGGCCAGTTGTGCACCTCTGGGCATCGCTTTGCTGCCTTAAACGGGTCTGGTTGCGTCCCTGCTGCCTCAGCTTTGAGTGCAGCCGTTAGGCTATTGCCAGTCACCGCGGCATTTTGAGTTCTGTACACAAAACGCTTCCCTTGATAGTGTTTGAGCACTGAGATTAATCCACACCTGATAGGTGCCTGACTCGCCAGCTGAAATTTAGTATTGCCGCTGCAAAACAGGGATGACATGCTACTGTATTTCCTATCTTAGAGATGTGCTGTGTTTAACGGCATCTCTGTGGTGGGATTATTTTATTTCAGAAAAAAAATGTATTTTGTTCCTTCCAAAATCTAAAAGTAGAAACAAATCGCTGAGTAGGAAGCGAGAATATCGTGTATGGCTTACGAAAAAACCTAAAATGCAACACAAACTTCGGACCGTAATTACAGAGTTGTGTCACACTTACCTTCTGAGTCATATTTTGTTCTCTTCTGATATATTTTTAGAGAAATGATTGATAAGACAGAGACTTTAATCCAGCACAGCAATGACTTAATGAGACCGTAACGCAGACATACTGCATTGCTATAACCGCTTGATAGGAGTAGAGCACAAAGTACCCATAACAATAGGCTGGAGGCAGAGTTAATTTAAGAGTCATCACTTATTCAGCCACCTGAGGTCAGTTGCCCTCGCTTACATGGTGAAAGCCCCAGCTCTGTGGCACGCTGATTTTGTTTGGAATAGAAACCTGTAATGGGAAAACGGAAAAATATTAAAGCCAGTAGTAAAAGAGCTCACACAAGCAGGATATTTGTCATTGAAAGAGAAACGATAGACTGATCTAAAGGTGATGGATAGTCACACTTACGTACCGGGCACTCTTCCAAGGAGCAACAATCCTGGAAAAATTCCTCCCGGAGAGAAGGACGTCTATGGCATAGCCCTGGGTCCTTGCAGTGAGTCATCTCGCAGGGTAAGAGGAGATGCGAAAGGGCCTGAACGAGCCTCCGTTCCTGCGTGGAGAGCGGCAGTCCTTAAATGGAGAAAGAAATGGTGGTGGATGTGCAAGCTCAGGAGGGCTGGGGAACTTTGCCTTTTATAGCTGGTGGTGCCTCTGGCCTCTCTAAGAGATTCTTGCTCCTAGCCCCTAATTTCCTTGGCATCCACAAGAAGATATCACCTGGGACAGGTCCTGCTAAACGGAAGCTGGAAATCAGGACGGCGGGCAGCAGAGACAGGACAGCACCTCTCGGCTCGGAACTGGGGGCTCTGGGCCACAGCAGCGTCTCCTGCTTTTTCCTACAGATCCTCCAAAGATGCACATTTCTCCCCCCAGTTGTGCTGTCCGACCCCCCGCCCTGGAAGGCCACCCCTGGAGCTTTGGGGTGCAATAGCACACCAGCACCAATCCCACTATATCAGTGTGGGCTGCTGCATCCTTTGGATTCGGTGTGTTGAAGCCTTGGATGCAACCACTTGTCTTACCAGCAGGCGTAAATACACCGATGTGGTAAAGTCTGTAAATACCCTGCCTATAACTTAGATTTATTTCCTGCACCCCATTCCTGAAGGAGCAGGCGGCAGCGCCAGGGGCGGCTGTGCATGCACCCCGTTGCTCCCTGGGTCTGCACAGGGCCATGCCTGCCTCCCTGCTCAAGGATTCCTGCTCGCTTTCCTCCATGATTTTGTACAGTCATTAAAAAGACCACAATTTTTATCAGGAGCAACTTAAAAAAACCCAAGGAGCTTTGTAGTTCAGTCACCCGGAGAACAACCTCGCCGATGCTCATGGCAGTCCCGAGCGATGCTCCCAAGTGCGGAGGCCCCGCAAGGCTACTGAAAATTACTGCCGCTTCTGCTCTCCCTTTAGTGCTTTTGGTACTAATAAAGACCTCACGAATTAAAGTATCTGCAAATTTTTGCACTGTCTTTGCTGGCAGCATGGATGGAGCACCCGTAACTAGCAGTGCACAGAAAGCTCCTTTATTAGGTTTATATTGCTTACCCTAACCAAGCTTCTGGGATTACCAGAGCAGCGCTTTTAACTTTCCTCTGCCTGTGCAGGATAGATCGACACTGACTGACATATTGAAATTTAGATCAGCTGAAACGACCTGACCTACTCTGTTGAAAAATATGTTCATTGCTGCTCCTGCTATTTGACAGATATAAACAATGAAAAATAAAGCAGGTACGTACACATTTGAAAATCAAAAAGCTTCGCTGCTGCAGGGCAGAGGCCGGAGCCACTGGGGAGGTGCCCTGATGCCACCCAGGCTGGTACAGAAAGGGATAACAGGAAACCGGTCCTGCGCTCCGTCATTTGGAAACCATCCTCTGCCAACAGCCGCAAACACAAATTGAGCAGAAACGAAGATAAAAGCAGTGTAAGCGTCACAGGTGGTCCAGCGCCCCTCCGGCGCTGCCCGCTGCCTCACGGCTGGCTGCTTCTTCTGCCCCCCAGGGCGAGGACTGGTGGGAGTCATGGAGTTATTTAGCTTGGAAAAGACCCTTGAGATCATCCAGTACCCTGGGAAATTCCTCCCCTGGAAGACCACGGGGCGCAGGGCTGCTTCATCCATAGCAGGGCATGAGCAGAAAGTCCTCTGACGACCAGGCAGGGTCAGTTTGGGGTGATGAGTGACCTCGGCAGCACTAGGTTAATGGTTGGAGTGGATGATCTCAAAGGTCTTTTCCCACCTAAGTGATTCTGTGATTTTCTTTCCGGATTAAGATCAGGGAAGGTGCCAATAGCTGGGCATCACCAGGGAATGGGGGCAAGGGAAAAGAAATTAGTGAAATACCCTGATAGCTCTCAGCTGATGTTCTGAGCAGCTCCAAGGACTTACCAAGAAGCCGCGAGCGACCTCGGCTCCCGCTGGCCCTTGGCAAGGCGGAGGGTTTACGGAAGGAAGAAATAACGAGGCGTTATGTCCCTTGGTCAGTCTCTGAAGCCCCTTCGCCTGGGACTCAGTCACAAAGAGAGCAAAACACCTTAAATCAGCTCCTGACCATCTCCTGTACGTGGCAAAAGGAACGTGCCGGATGACAGCACAGCAAGGTTGTAATATATTGATGTTTACAGATGGATACTGTGCTACAAAGGTGGTTCAGCCACTGTTTATGTTTCCAGGGCGAGTTTTGCCACTCTCCCTCGAAATCCCAAGGCAGATTAATAGGGAGAATTAATTTTCTTCAGGTCTTTGTGCTTCCAGCGCCAAATGATAAGTCTTCTGCATTTCTTTTTCATCTGGCATTTCCTTCTAATTCACTAATCCACAATAGGTGGGGTGAGAGAACCGGGGAGCGAACAAAGCCCCCGCTCGGAGCCAGGCACCGGTCCTTTCTGAAAGGGTTGTTACTGAGGCAGGAGGACAAGATGCAATTCACAAAGTTAAAGGTAAAATTAAATGAAATTGAGTTTTGTAGCTTTGTGAGATAATAAGAAAAAAAAACCCACATTCATTTCGAGAACAAGAATTGGCTTAAATATTTAGAAGAGGCAGACAATCAGTGCATGCAACATTTCCACAGGTAAAGCTGCTGCAACTAATTCATAACATTACAGATGAACCTGTCACCAGAGCTGACACTGCAAATTAAATTCTGTATTTCCTCCACAGCCACACCAATATCAGCTATATTAAATCTGTATTTAAAATAGGCTGTTGCGTGTAGGGCCGAGATAAATGGCTCAGCACGTTGGTAACAGCTTCCCACCTACAAATCCTCTCCTCCGGTCCAGCCAGCGCCGTGGTCAACACACCCAGCCTACGGTGACCCATGGTCTAGGTGGCAAGTGGCCAGGGCTTGCCTCCACACCAGCAGCCTCTTCACCTGCAGGGTGTCCCTGCACGCAACAAAAGGTCTTGCTGGAGCAGGATGTGGCTGGCAAGGGGTCCTTCCCAGCAGTGACTGCATGAAATGAGGTGAAATTCAGTAGTATAACAATAAAAGCCTACAATACGTCCAAATCTTTGACGCTAAACATGCAACCTTTCCAAATGGTGAAGGCGCTCTGTAAGAAAATATATTTGGGAAGGGGATGATGGTAAAAAAAAATTGGTTTCTTTTCCTCAAACTGTGTTCTTGACGTGCAGAACATGTTACAAAAAACCATTTCCACTGGCTGTAGGAATGTGTGAGCACGTGTGTGCACACGCAGCCACACGCAGAGAAATGCATCTTCGTAAGCTGGGTGGGCAAAGAGAAGGGTATGGCGTTTGAATTTTGACTAAACATTCTTGTATTTCCCTAACGCCTTGGCCCAAGCCTGCCGCACATCGACCAAGCTCCGTGTCAATGTGTGCAGAAAAACACCTCGATCTGGCTGACGCCTGCACCACGGAGGTGGCCACGCTGCAGTTCTGCGTACGTCCCGCTGCCTGTCGCGGCTTCCTTTTCTAACCAGAAATGCTTCAGAATCCTGAGAAGTTCTGCTGAATTCTGTGCACTGATGTAACGAAAAAGGGCCTATTTGAAATCGAATGCTACTTGCCAGTAAACGATATGTCAATTATTTGCGCTCAGAAACCTTACCTCACTAGTATTCCTGCAGTGTTTCTTGCCTTCATTTGACCCAAAGAGCAATTTTGGGGCCAACAAGACAAGGTATGGGGATCTTCCACTGAAAATGGCTGCATTATTTATTACATTTTCTGTGCTTCAAATATCTAGTAAGCGCTAAAATAAAATTCTCTGTATTCCAATAGCAATTTAGCATGAATGTTTATCCTAGATAAGTAAAAAAATTCCATGTGCATGCCGAGAAAATAAAACGGAGCCTGGTGGTACTCGGCTGACTGTGCTGATGAGCAATTTTGGTATCACACATCAGCCGTAAGTAACGATTCCAGGGGAGCCGGTTGCAGCCAGCAGCAAAACAGGCTTGCTCAGTTAAGGTCCAGAGCAACAGCTAATGCTCTATAAACTATTTGTCACCCATAATAATGAGCTGTTTGGAAGGGATTAGGTTTTACTGCCTGACCCGCAGTCAGCAGTCCCTGGACTGTACATCTTCAGTTGCTTTAAAAAAACAGAAAATAAAGGCAGAAAGTATCTCCTCACCGCTGCTAGCTAATTAAAAATAAAGCATTGCTTTGCCCTGTCTGTTAGATTGTATGTCAGGAGGTGGGATAACTGAGCAAAGTAGCCCAGAGGGATGAACGTGAATTAAAAAACAAAACAAAAAAATAAAGAAAAAGCTAGAGAAAGAAAAAGAAAGCGTAAAGCACCAGTTGCACCGAGCACGCTGCTGGCAGCACCACCCGTGCACCAGCCCGTCCCCCATCCCCTCCCCAGTGTCGGTTCGCTCGCGGGAAGCAGCCTCCCCTCCCTTCCCGAGTCCCACGCAATAAACAACATCTCCTTCCCCCACCGCACCCCGGCGCCCCACCGTACCCGGAGCCGCCGGCGATGCTCCCCAGCGAAGATCCAGCAGCATCGGCGGCCCAAAGGTCCCGGTGAAGGAAGAGGAAGAAGCTGCGGCTGGTTCGAAACTGCCCTGTTTATAGAAGGGGGATGTTTATAGGAGCCCTTCCAAGGCTGCCAACCACGTATGTAAATGGTGGTGATTACTGTCATTAATAACAGCAAATGGACGCGGAGGCTTGCTGCTGGAGGCGGGCGTGCACAAGGCGTGATCCCGGGGCACTCCTTTCGCTTGTTTTAAACAGGCTAAATAATACGAAACCAGCAGTTTTCAGCAGAACAGACAAATGCAGTTGCAGTAGCTTCTTACGGGCACAAAGGCCCCAGCTCGGGCCGGGCGGCGTGGCTCAAAAGCCGCAGCAGAGTGGAGGGCGATACCTTCTCAGGGGTCATTTTTCTCCCTTCACACCTTGACTCTTCCTGCTTGCAGAGCTACTAGACCGAGAACCCCAGAAGACAATTGACCGTCAATAAAATTTCCTTTCTTAAATTACTCCCGTACTTGGAGTGTGGAGTAATACTATGCTAAACAATATTACCTAATAAATACTGTGCATCTCCATGATGCGCTTCATTCCTTGACTCACCACCTCGTTTTGCAAAGGTTGAGGTAACTCAGAGGTCTGTCACAAACCGAGCGAGTTCACTGGCCACTGTATTGCATCGCTAGTGTATTTGACAGCAGGGAGGCATCGTCTTTTGCAACTCCCTGAGATTTTCATAAGGCTCACGAAAATACAGCTTCCTACAGCTCTCTTTGCGCTTTTAGAATCAACGCTGAATTTGCATGAAAGGGAAAGAACGTATTTTGCCTAATTAGAAATCATTAGTTGGAGGGAACAGATGGAAACTGCTTGTTTGTGATATGGAGATCCTTAGTTTGGTCTGTAGAGGATACCTTGCATCTGGGTAGTGTGGACAGTTTTCAGCTCCTTGCTGCTGCAGACTGCTGCACTTATTTAAAGACCGTTTGCATTTGGGCAAGCACTGGAGAAGGATCTTAAGGCACTTAGATGCCCGAGTGCTAGGGAAATTTGTCATTAACCTCCCCGAGGCTTTTGAAATTATCATCGTACCACCTCTGGCAATGCTTTCATTCATGAATGTGGCAGTTACTAGCATAGCTGCTGCTGCTGTGAGCAAACCCTAGAGAGCAAGAAGATATATTCCATCCCCATCCATGAGGTATCATTATTCAGTTGGTCTCTAGCAGATTTGGTAGGAGCAAATAAATGGGCTGTTTTGGACAATGCCATGACCTTCTCCTTCAGCTGCAAAGGGTCTCACGATTCCTGACAGTAGTAGCAGTAGGACAGTCCCTGTCTTACTGAAGGAACAGGGCTCCTTCGGTGCTGTTGCAGTTGGGTTTCTGCCCCTTCGTGCTTGGAGAGGTTGGAATTGCCACGGACCGCACCTCTAGTGAAACCGAAGAGCCAAACTCCTTGTCCAAGCAGGTTGCATCAAGCTGGTTTTTAATTGCTTGTGAGAAAGTCACGATCCAGAAGCGAGCACGTTACATCTATGACACCAAACGTTCACATCAGCACATCTTTGGAACGTGGTACAATCATCTCTGGATCCCACCTACCGGGACTGTAAAGGCACGGTGCTTTCAGAGCTTGGTACAGCACCACCACAACAACTCATAATAGAAAATATTCTGCTACTTCAGTAAGCTCCTTGCCGCATTTAAGCACAAATGCCAATATTTCCACTTTGGAAATAACTTGTTCACTGGATAAACACTCTGTAAGAACTGGGGTACCGACAAACACAAGCCAGTAACCATATTTCTCCGACTAGTGCCAAGGACAATCACTGGGAATACATTTTCTGCTTGCTATCATCCACACATATTATCCTCACACCAGGGAAAAGTGCACTCCTCCTTGGTGGGGGGCTTCTTTCAATCTCTTTTTAAATAATTTTCATGGGGGTTGTTTTTTTTTTTTTAGCTTTGGAACAAGAGAGGTGCCATTCTCGGGAAATGGCGCCTGAATGCCAATAGGAGCCCGTGCCAGGCAAACACCTGCCAGGTATTTTTCCTCCAGTTTCTCAACATGCAAATTAGATTTCTGTGGCCACCACGTGAACTGAGTTAAAATAGAAAATAAAGGAAAACAAGGAGGTTTGGGGCAAGCTGCAGGCTTTAGTCATATCTCATTTTAAACTGAAAAATAACCTGCTATCGTACGGTTTTCAGAAAAGGTTTAGAAGACGACCGGGATATAGCAGAGAAAAATAAAAGATGGAAGATCTTATGACAGAAGAAAAATGAACAATAACAAAAATCCGCTACCGTCCAGTTTTCTGAGGGAGAGAGGTGGCCAGTCTGTGCCTTCTGAGGCTTTTCGCTGAATATAATGTAATTTCTCAGGCATGTTGCTGTCTGATAACCGTGGATGAAGCGGTCATTTCAGAAAAATTTAGCATGGTCAGAAGGCTGTGCATAAGAAAGGCTCATATAAACTGATCAGCAGCGGCAGAAGAATAGAGATGCTATCTTGGCTGCTAGCACAGCTCTCTGAAAACTTCCACGTAATAATTATGCCGAATTATATTCTCGAATACAAAGCCCCGCAAATAGCCTATTATAAGCTGAATTAAAAATCACAAATCAGAAGCTGATTCAAATCACAACTCATCAGCACATGTACAGACACAGGAAAGAAAAAGGAGCTATTTTTGAAAAGCATCGAAACCAAAGTTGTATCTGCCAGGGTGCTGCCTGAGCTCCGGCTCAGCTTCAGCTGAGAAGGGACTAGCTGGTCCCTAAATGAGCGCAGGGAATGAAGCTGCCTCTTGCATTAGGGCTTAGTTCTGCAGTCTCTTAAGTGAAACGCACCCGAAATCCCCAGGAGACTCCCGAGTTAGAAAAAACCAAACCTGGTTGTTCGGGGCAGAGAGGGCTTGCCTGCACCAAGGGTTAACTTCCAGCTCAAGTTAGCTTTAGTTTAACTTTAGGTCACCCAGTCTCCCCGCTGTATCTGCTCACCAAATCCAATTAGTAGTTGCTAGAATATGTTTGATTTGGTAGAATCTTTCAAGCACTAGAAGTTCTTCAGAGTGACCTACTTTAACATAAAGCTTAAAAGAAATCATTTAGTTAAAAGGTTATTTTAGATGAGATCCGAGAAGAGTGGAAAACATTCTGAATACAGACAATTCTTTAATTCATGGTTTTCCATCAAGTGTCATGTATTTAAATTTAGCTGCGTGCATTTTTAGAAATGAAAACCAGCAACTCCAACAAACTTCAGAAGGATGGCAGAAGCTCTTGGATAAACTGATAGAAAATTATGAAGACATTGACCAGCAATACATTAAGACTGGAAGCATTTCTGTTCTGTAATCAGACAGCTCTCCAACAGCCACACAAAGGAAAAAATGAAATGCCAACCGTGGATACCAGCGGAGTGGTTTCCCTGGCAATTGTAACTATGCAAAAGACTTCAGTTTCCTTCCGTCTGCCTAATATAAGCAAATATTTAAGCCCGTCAATCTATAAAGATTAGTTCAACTGAATTCAGACCATCTTCTTAGTTTGAAGTCACAGGGCCGTAGCCAGAGAAACAGCGCAAGCACATACACACCTGTGAGCATTTCAGCAGCCCAACGGCCTTGATGGGTTCTTCCCTTGCCTACAGCTCTGCCTGTATTTTCATGCTTTCATTGATTCGGAAGACAGAAAGCCAAAACAGTCAAGGGCAGAACTGGGAAGAATTGCATAGACCCATACTGGGAGAAACCAGGTTCTGGTTGAAAGCTGAACTTCCCCCTGCACTGGCCACCAAACTAGATGAACATTTGCAGAGAAAGAACAACATACAAAGCTCGTCAGGGACACGTGAACCATTTTGCTCGGCTGTTGCTGTAAGGGGAGCGGGTTGGTTTGCTTGCATTTATTTTTTCAATACTAAAATCACAGCCTGGTGTCACAGGTATCGCTTCAGTTGCTCATGCCAAAGAAGAACAGATGGATCATTTTATCTGAAGGCAATGGAAACCTGCTCTGGCCGCAGTGCTGGGGGATCCCATATTCCTGGAGGGAAGGTTCAGAGCAGATCATTGCCCAACGCAAATGTGCGTTGGCACGTACAAACACTCGACTGGGGTTTATTAAAGATAATTATTTCTCATAAGTAGGTTGTATGACCCGTGTTTTGTCTTTTAAAAAACACCAGCTACCTGGAAATGATTACTCTGGTGAACTGCTTTTACACCCCTCTGTTATGAATCAATGGGAAAAAAACAGATGATGTATAAAGATTAATTCATCAAATTAAAGGAGCTCACATTTAATTCTTACATCAAAGGAGAAGGAAGACACTGTGATGTAGGTGGCAGTGTGGATAAGCACTGTGTATAAGGCCCCTTGCATGGGGGGGCTGACGTCCTCCTCCTTTTGGGTCAGAATAGGGCCCATACAGCCGTGTCAAGCCTGGCCCGCCCCTCATCCCACGCATGACCAGGAAGGGAGAGCCCCCTCAAACGCCGCTGCGAGCAGAGCACCCTTGCCTCCATTCCTCAGCCCCGGGGAGGGGGGAGCTCCGGGGGAGCGGCGTGAGCTCATCGCCGTGAAAAATGTTTGCGTGGTTTTGCTAATACAGGGGAGATGGATGAGGTTTGGTTTGCTTCGAGCCTCTATCAGGTTAAAAGCAAAATCAAAGTCCATTACTTTTATTGCCATTTTTCTGAAGAGTCTATTAAATCTCAGCCATCCTACGTGATGATTTAAAATGAGCTCTCGAGCTAATTCTAATTAAAAGAAAAAAAAAAAAGCCCAACGCATTCTAGCTTTGATTGACAGCTATGTCATCAGATATTGTGAATAACCTTTCACTGCACGCTCTGAAAACGACGGATGCAGGTTTCACCCAAGCCCGCGCGGGGAACTGGGGCTGCCCCCCGTACCCCGAGGGCACGCGCGGGGAGCTCTGCTCTCGGGCAGCCCGTGCGGAAGGGGACGTGCCTGCTGGCGCCATTTGCTCTCACCGCATCCCAACCGCCCGTGTCTCCGAGGGGTCGGATGCTTTCGCCACGTCTGGCACTGCGGAGCGAAGCCTGCGCCCGTGTCGGGGGCCGGGGCGGTGTCTGCCTGGTGGCCGTCGGCTCCTTCGAGGTTTTGTGTGACAGGAGGCCTTTTGCTAGGGCTGGCATCTGATCTCCTGGTACAGAAATAAATATTCTTAGTAGGCAGGTACCACCTTCGCATAGGAAGACTGGAAAAATCACACAAGTCCACTTATAGAGTCACCCGATGATCCCCATCAGGGCCACGTAGGGTGCCAGCAGCCAAGTTCACCAAGTACTGTAGGAGGTAGCCTATATTGACATGTTATTTTTCCTCTTTTTTTTTTTTTTTTTTATCTGTGCCTTTCACCAATATTTCTACTTACATCATTTGCATTGGATGCTGTAAATAAGTGGTGTTTTCTCTGCCAGCAGCAGTACCCCAGCACACTCCCTGGAATTTACTACAGCAGCGGGGAGCATGCCTGAAGCCCAGGGGCTCCCCAAAAGCTTGTCAGGATCCATAAAAAGAAATCAGTAGAATATTTGTACATAAATTAACATACAACCACAACAGACTTTATATTGTTAAGTCGTCCCATTGACCTTCTCATCACTCTGAGAGCTGGGTTTTGACCAAAACACTGTCCTTCAACTTCAGACCTTAATTTCCTTCCACTCACTTGATCTCATCCCTTGTATTTTTTTTTGGCTTGCGAGCCTGTGGCTCCAGCAGACAGCTCCTGGCCTGGCAGTGCTGCCCAGGCTCCCTACAACACCTCGGCATTGTTTGCTGGCTTTGGGGCACCCGAGAAGCGAGCTGCTGGGCTTTGATGAACGCGGGTTTACAGCCACCAGATTGAGCTAAGGAACAGAATAATTTGTGCCTGCAGCAAACAGACTGATTAGTGGCAGCGCACCCAGAAAACTCCTCTTAATTTCTGGGCGACTAGGACTCTATGCTAAGACTTTCAGCAGCCTCCGAGGTCCTATTTAACCCGCAGGGAAAAGGAAATGACTGAAACGCCAGAGCAGGCTGGGTTTATGGGAGGATGGCAGCGCTCGCCTTGCAGGTATCCTGAAACAGTACCTCAGGGCACCAGCTCATGGTTTTAACCCAAAGATAAAAGCTACTAAAATGAATTTACAAAGATATAAGTGCCTGAAGGCTGCTTTTATGGAAAACAATTATCTCTTTAGGCACAAAGAAGCAGATCCAGGACAAGCGGCTCTGCCTTTCCAGCACAGCCCTATACCACATGCTGCTCGTATTTGTCCTACAGAAAGATTATTGCCAAGTCCGCAAGTGAGATATTATCTACAAGTCTGACTTTGAATCCTTATCATGACCATTCCTTATAAAATAATATTAAGTAACTTATTGTAAATGTTCGGCACAGACCCTGCGGTCTGCGGGCAGGCTGGATGGAGCACAGAGCCCGAGGTGGCTCCTCCTGGAGATCACTATGGCTGATTAGTTCCCTAATTCCTGCAATTATTAACCTTAATGAAATTTTGCTCTCTAATAGCTGCATAGCTATTGATTTTTAATTGCTTTGTTTGTGCCTTGAATGGATTCATATCAATTCTGAAAGGCGTGCACAGCAGGAAGAGTCATTTGTCATGTGCAAATTAACACGAAAACAAAATGAACCCAGTAGGCAGCTGTGCGGGAGGGAGCTGCCGGCAGCATCCCCGTCCCAGAGAGCTGGAGGCCATTACAGGCTTTGCCTGAAGGGGAGAAGATGAGAAAAGAAGGGCAGGTAAAGCTCACTTGTCACGGCGTGGCTTGTACCTCGTTTTGCTAGGGCACTGGGTACAGCTAGCAGCAGTGCAAACACTGAGGAGGCAAGTAGTGCTGCAACGCCCAAGATCAACCAGGCTCTTGGAATAATTTTTCTCTATTTTTAGTTATATTTTATAGACGATATTTAGCATCATTTTTTCTAAAAGCTACATATGAGACAAGATAAGCTAGGATTTAAAGGTAATTTCTCCAATTTTGCTGTGACTTGTGTTTTTTTCAGATGTGGGCAAGACCCCGAGATGCTGAGGGGGTTCTCCATGGCCACAGGGTCCCTGCGCTTGTGATGCTGTGCACAAAAAACCTTCTTCAACATTAGTCCAGGAAATCAACAGAAGTGACCTTATTGTCACGGGGCGTGCATGTACAGAACTGGATCACTCAGCAACTGAGCTACATCTAACGTAGAAAAAGATGAATTCTTTGTCACGTGTCCAAGAGGTTCCTTTAATTGGGGTTAAGCGGTATCCTCAGAGGTAGCAAGAGGCGGCCTACCTAGCTCATAAACAAAAGCCTGAGCTTTAGAAGAGTTCACACATCGGTATATTCTCTCCAGAGGAAAAAAAGGAAGAGATTAACGTCCAATAACAACAAGAAGCAAGGGAGGACCAGGAGGCAGACACGGCCCTTCTCCTGGGTCATCACCAGGCTCCTCACCCGGGCAGCGGTGGGGATGGTCCAGGGTGTCAAGCTGGCGCCACCTTCAACACCACGGTTCTGTCGTAGCCCTCTCCCACAACGAGCTGCAGTGCCGTGCTTCGGCCGGGATTCCCACGGGAGGGGAAATCTTCTTGACCCAGATCTGTTTTCCTGAAGCTGGTAAATACGATGCCTAAAGAGGTGCCAGTTCATCCCTGGTATCCCACCCCGGGACGTTCCAGTTACCTTCCTCGTTCCACTGCGCACAAACAAGGGGAGCCTGCTTGCTTGCCAACAACCCCCCACACCGTTCTGTCTTCAGGCTGCTTTACCACCAAAACTCCCAAGAGGATGAACGTCTCCATCCAGCCGGTGGGTGAGCAGCCTCCAGCTCCAACCGTCCAGTTTTCCCTCGAGCTGTGCCGCCCCGCCGAGCCCCAGCCCGCTCCATCGGCGCCGGCAGGCACAGTGGGGGCTGCCGTTTGCTCGGGATTAACATCTTGCTGGGGCGCGTCCCTCCTTCCTCCCCGAGTCAGCGGCTCGGGGAGTCACAGTCTGCAGCAAATAGCATTTCCACAGGCTTTAGCATTTATCTTTTTCATATTTTTTACGTTTACATGCATGGAAATCCTGAGCCTTAAGGAACAATACCGCCATTGAGAGTATTTATCTTCTAGCAGCCGCCTGTGCAGAGAAGGGATGCCACTTACTCAACACACACTTGCAATCTAAATCTCCTAGCAGAAAGGGGTGCAAAGCAAAGCCCAGTAGAAGCCTCTGCTTGGCTTTTCAATATATTCAGAAAACAACTTTGCACGCAGGAGGTACCCGTGAGGTGGCTCGCTCCCCGCTGGGGCATTGCCATACACAGACAAAAAGAGAAATTCATCATAAGTGAGAGGGGCAGGGTAGATTCCACAGCACCTTAGTCTTTATAATTTCAAAGCTGCCTGTGCTTTCTCAATTTTAACAAATCCATGTTACTACTCACTTTCCAGCTGGCCAAAACAACGCACGTGGTGAGAAGCAGGAGCTAGTTCAGTCTGCTTTTCAAAGTGGGGTTTCTCTAGCATCTTGTGTTGGAGATGGAGTCCTCTGCTTGGAGGAATATATGGTCTGGTCATAAGATACCAAGTTCCTCAGCTTTATAGAAAATTTTGCTGAACCATCTATAAAGTGGAGATGAAATTTAAGACTTCTACAGTAATAGCTGGTACATTACCACACATAAAGAAAATCTTTTTAATCTCTGGAATCCACAAATTAATTCAATTTTCTTTCTCGTGTTTATAACATTAAATAAATGCATTTTATGTTCTGCAGAGACACGAATTACTGTGTGTTTCACTTTGACATCTTACGCAAGAAACTATTAACGTAGAGAATTTTGGGCGAGCTGTGATTTCCGCGCTGTCTCTGTAGGTGAAATGGGTTGCTCACTGCACACAAGAGAATTCACAGATGCAGTAAACCAGCAGCGGTTTACCCTCCTTTGCAGTTTCAGAAATTGTCAGTGTTGACTCTTTGCGCTGGCGTGGAGGTTGAGAGACACGAGGACTATGGGGACCAACGCAACAGGCTGCTGCCAACCTGCCCTTGGCGCCTGTACCTGCCCACGGCGCCTCCTTTTGCTCACGCCTGTCCTACCCAAGCGAAAAACCGACCCATTTTTCCCCGTTAACTGTCCTTGTGGTTAGAGGGGACGCTAGGATCTTGCACGGCCAGACTCTGCCGGACCAGCCACCACAGACAGTTCCGCCAGCCGCAAGCTGGCTCTGCCTAAGTGAGGGCTCTGCTGCTGTAATGGAAAACTCCCCTGGGGCCAAGCAAGATGCTGCTTTTTGTACTTTTCTGAGACTGCATGACACTGCTCTGCATTAATTAGCTTCTCAGAATCGAGGCACTTCAACGTGTAATTACGAGCAAGCATTTCGACAGACGTTACGCCGAGAGCGAGGCTCAGCAGTACCATACAGCAGAGCCCACGTTTTCTTCCCGGAATTTCTCTCTTTGCTCACCGTTGGGTTATGGCGAGGTGGCCGAGCCGTGCAGGGGGGCCCAGCTGCACCACGGCAGGTCTGGGAAGGGAGAGTTCGCCGGGGTGATTCCTGCAAAGCCGGGGGTCTGGGTGCCTGACGCTGCGCCCGAGGTTAAACACGCACAATGTTTTCACCCTCTTATAGTCCCCCAAAATCAACATTAGCGAAAAGAGTGAGGATGGGAGACTCAAGTGGAAAAAAAAAGAAAGCAAAAGAACTATAAAAAGACAGGGGGTAATACTGATGTTGCCCTGGGAAAGCGGGCTAAGTGCTCTAAGCTTAGAGAGCTAGCAAACTGCAAGAACCACCCCGCAGGGTGCGGCGAGCAGCTGCCCGGGCTGTGCGGGCGACGCAGGACTGCGGTCACCCCTCGGAGCTGGTTTTCCTGCCTCTCGGGACGAGATGACCAGCGAACGCCCACCCCATGGTTTGCACTTTTGAAATAGCAGTGAGATTTTTCAAAGTTATTATTTCCCCGTGAAAAATAAACTCAACGTGAGCTGGAAAGGGAAGTGAACAAGCAGACAAAAGAAAGGAAATGCTACAGTAAGCATAAAAGAGAGCAGGTTTTATTTAATCTCCAAAATGAATGGAGAGCACTGACTCTTCGTCTTATTAAAGTGTGAAAAGATCTCTATGGTTATCGAGATAGTTTAAATGTATTCATTTCTCTAGAAAGCATTTTGGAGTGGATTCCTGGTGTTACAGCACTTCACTTTTCAAAACTTCTGTTTTACTGAGCTGCTGCTTCTTCAGAAAAAAAAAAAAAAAAATATTTTTTTTCCTATTAGCTGCCGTTTTGCTTTGTGGGGATGTCAGGCTCTTGCTGCTTTTGGAACACACATTGTT
The DNA here is from genome assembly GCF_034619465.1 of Leptosomus discolor. NCBI lineage: Eukaryota > Metazoa > Chordata > Aves > Leptosomiformes > Leptosomidae > Leptosomus > Leptosomus discolor. The sequence goes on from NC_141395.1 coordinate 1,708,036, forward strand.
AATGGCTCTAAATGCAGTGCATGTCACCAGATACCAACCTGCCGGCTACCCTTATTCACTCCTCTCCCATTGAAAACTGAGGATGGGTTTTAGAGCAACTCACAGTCACAGACAGGGCCCACAAGCAAAGATGCACTTTAGATTTATAAACAAATTAAGAAAAATTCTCCAATTTGCATGCAAGCCTTAGTTATGTGTAAGTTTCAGAATTTGATCTATAAAAATTCTATATATTAAACCAAAGAGAACTGCAATGATCAGTTGGCTAAAAAATGAGGTATGGCTTTTTATTTTAGCGTTCATTGGTTTTTCTAGGTGTAAAGAGAAAGAGAAGAGGGAGCGAGGGGCGTTTTTCTGAGCCCTGCTCTGCTACCAGGTGCTATTTCTACGGGGAAAATGACCAATCGAGACAAAATAGATCACACGGAGAAAAAGGCACTTTCCAGGCAGACTTTCTGGGCTGTTACACTATTAGGGGCTTGAATTCTCCTGAAGTGTTAATTACCAGAAATAATTACCCGAGGAGCCAGCGCCTTCCCTTGCAAGTGGCTTTGTGCTGCCCTGAAGATGTTGATGGAAAACTCGGGATGCCTGCGACGGCCAACAGCTCTGAGGCAGCAGGGAGACAAGTCGCTCCCCGTGTGTTTTCCCCCACCCGGGTTAAGCTGAGCTCCCCAGGGACATAACGTACTATTTAATTTATGCTGCCACCCTCCAGCGGCACACCTGCCGGTGAGAAAGTGGGTGCTAAGGACCCGAGGGCCACCCTTTCGGGGGGTGACTTTGAGCCACCTCCCCAGCAGAGCTGCAGCACCAGGAATCCGACAAATTAGGAGGCGTTTCCAGAAGCAGCCCTGTTGTGTTCAAGCACCACCCTTTCTTTAAGGCGGCATTTGAGGACCCCCCCCTGCTGCCGGTCAGAGCTGTGGGCATTTAAAGGGCATTTCCACGTGACACCGAGGGAGAAAATAACGCGTCTGCAGCATCGCTAGCCCAGGTCAGAGAGCAAGCGTGGCCGGGGCCAACTTCTGCAAAGACTGTACATCCCTCAACCTCTTGGCTCAGCTCCTCAGAGGCACTTAAGAGCCCGGCTCCGGCGACTGCAACCGATCCATTTAAAAACTGGCATTTGCCCTCTTGGGAAGACGTTATTCTGCGCCGGCTGTTGGCAGGCTAATGCAGCCGCTCCGGTGGCTCTCCGGGAGGCGAGAGCCACTCTACCCCTGGCTCCCCAGGGTTCTTCACCTAATGGAAGACTGGGCTCAGGCCAAGCTCCACTTTTCTAGTAGTTTTACTGCAGAAACCAGAAATACAAAGTGACAGCACAGAAGAAGAACGGACGTCGATGGGAGGAAGGGAGCAGCTATTGAGGAACGGGTCATCCCCCCGTTCAAACCCAAGCCTTTCCCTTTATGCCACGCTTAGCTTGGATCACATGAATCACTCATCTCAAACCTGCCTACTACAATGAAAACCACGTTTCAAACGACACCTTGCTGTGACCTGCTCTTTTTCGACACAAATCGGTAAAAAAAACCCCACCTGACGGTGTGCGCAGGACAAACACCGTCACCACGGCCCTGCTAGTGCTGGCTTTGTGCTCCCGCTAGCCAAAACGCCAGGTGACCTTGCACACCCTAAAAGGGAGGAAAAGGCCAAAAATCAACAGAGGATCTCAAAACCTTTAGTAAAGCTAGCTTTTACCCAAAACGCAGGTTTTTCAGCCATCCTGCTGAATAGGTAGGAGGTTGACTTGAACCGTGGAGCTCCTCTCGCCATCAAAAGAAAGCACCAAAAAGCTCCCCCCTGCCGCGGGGCTGGGCAGCATCCACAGAGCCGGACCCCTGCGTGCTGGGAGGAGAGGAGGCTGGCTGGCACGTGTCACCTGCCAGACATATGACAAAGGCTTAATTTTAAATAATGGGTTTATTAAAGTAAACTACGTCCCCAAGCAACGACACAATGATTTCTCTTCAATGCATAGGGTGGAGGCTGGACTTTGCTGAAAGCTGCTGGAAGGAAACAGGGATTTGGGGAATCACTGTTTGAATTTATGGGTACACAGAAGAGTTCCAGCTGTGCAGAAGTTACACACTGCTCTAAATTCTGTTTTTTTAACTGGAAGTATTTAATAAAATTAAGTATGTTAAAATAGTCAATAGATACTCATTTTGCAATGAGTTGTAAACACGGCAGTGTAAATATTAATCATCGCGCAAACATACCAGCAAGCCTTGATTTTAATGCATGCATTCAAAATGTGACAAATTTTGCTTCAGATCACATATTTTGCCAGCTGGGCGTTAATTTGAGCAGCTCTACTTCAGCTCTCTTTATTAAGCGCTCTGTTTACATCATGATCAAAACAAATAGCGCGAAGTGAGAAATGGAAAAAACAGAGTTTCAAACCATTTACCTCTAACTGGTGCCAGCTGCTCTCCTCTCAAATGCAGTTTTAATGAACGCCAGCCCCACTGGGGAGCCCAGGGATTTCGTCACTCCCAAACGTGCAAGTCCCCTCAACAAGGATATTTATCACTTATTTCTTAGGTCCTAAACTCTGTCGTGCACGTGCCCTACTCTATAGAGAACTGATTAATTCTGGCAGAAAGTGGGTTAAAAGGCTGAAATAGTACTCTTGTTTTCATACACGTGTACGCAGTACAACCATTGCGTTCTCAGAAGCTCAAGAAGATAACTCAAACTAAATGCACAGCAAAACCGCATTCAACGTAGACAAGGAGTTTAATATTCGACTCGATTGCGAAAATTTGGTGTAATACAAAGCAAAGCGGCGCGCGGCAAGATGGGCGCCGAATCCTCGGGCAAACCGAACCGAGGGCATGGGTGAGCAAGCAGATTTGTCTGGCTTTTACAGCATAATAATTCAGCAGTATTTACTTCCATGCTAATCCCAGGTGAATTATTTCACTAGAAGTAGCTTGCAAAAAAAAAAAAAAAAAAAAGAAATCTTACAGATACCAACATTTAAATTTCCAGTAAAACCTCAGCAGTGGATTTTCACCTTTCGCTACAGAACAGCTCGGAAATGGATTCAGGCGGCTAAAACACCAGGCAGCTCAGGGCAGGGGCGGCGTTGATGCTGCTAAACCAAAACCAGAGCCTGTTTCACCACAGCTCCTGCCGCTGAGAGGGGACGTGCTTGTGCTGGAAAGCTAACGCAGCTACGCTGGGGTGAACCTCTGCCAGCCTGGCTGGGTTTCCTCAACCTTTTTTTGACAGTGAGCAATGAAACTCGAGCCACCTCGAGTTTAAATATTTATACTTTGATCTGAAATGTAACAGCTTTCCTGTGATGTTTTATTGTTTTATATTCCCCCTGTTCAAAGACAGAAATCTAAATATCTGTCACGGGGAATGGCAGCTTGCTACATATCACAACTGTTAATGGTTTTTGTCCTTTCCGCAGCATATTCGTTCAACGTGTGCTGGGCTCTCCGGTTAAACACGATTTACAAATTCGCAGGTGACACCATAACTTACCCGCGTTCCAGAAAAACAACGCTGAGATGTCGCAGTACCACCCAGCTTTTTAAAAATCCAGTCCTATAGGGGTAGGCTAACCCCAAAGTCATCGTGGCAGCAGGGAAAACCACACCCCAGAGAGACCCCCGCTGCCACCCTGCCCTCCACCACGGCCCTGCGCGGAGCAGGCGCTGAGCCCAGCCTAAGGGTAAAGCTTGGGTTTAGGCAGATCTTGGCTTTCAGACGCGTTTCCTGCGTGCTCCCTGGAGCCAGCAGGCGCAAGATGACCGAGGGGCGGCTGCTGCTGCGTGTGCCTCCTGCCAGGGTACATCACCCTCCTGCTCGTACCCCTTGTTAAACGGGGGATTACAGAGTCAGCGCTGGGTTTCTGGCACGTCGGTGTCGACCCTGCATCAAGCCCCCTCGCCGGCAAGCCCTGCCTGCCACAGCGGCCGTATCGACCCGGCCACGGCGAGATAACCGCTGCTGCCCATCCCTTCAGAACCGAGCAGCGAGAGCAGAAAGATCGGCCACCTCCAGGGGCAACTTTCAGGTTTCCTCTGCCAGCTCCAAAAGCTGCACCGGGATTACACAGAGAATAACACGACAGGGCGGCACCAGCTGGCTCCAAGCACGGGATGCAGAGATTTCCCAGGCCAGGGGCTCCCTGTGGCCGGGAACCAGAAGCAGGGAGGGCGAAACAGCAAAAAAAACCCACAAACATTTGCCCCAATCCTTAACAAGCACCCAGTCCCACCCAGTGTCCCAGACACAGTACTGGGGAGTTATAAACAGCCTTTCCTTCTGACTCAACGTAATAAATGGGATGTTTTGAGGCTGCAAATTAGGGGATGGGCACGCTGAGCCTGCAGACCGCGACCAGACAGGAGGAGACTGAGGCTTGGTGCCTCCGGGTGATAACGCGGATCAATGACGCTCTGGCTTCTGGAGCACGTCCCGGGTCCCGGCTGTCGGCTGCGGCTGATTTATGGTAAATAAGTGTCATCTGCGAGAGCTCGTATTGAAAATGAAATAAAACACAGGACGAAGGAGGGTTTCTGGAATAAAGTGAGCAACAAGGTGGAGGGCAAAGATAGTATCAAGGTAGTTTCTGGAATACTCTATGTTTGTTTTACACGAGCATTCTTTAAGCAGTCCATTTCGCTGCAGAACAGTATTTACTGACCTCGTACGCACCTCCTGCACATTATCATGTTTCTGTATAAACAATATTTCCAGGTTTTTGTCTTGTTTTCCTTCGCAGGGCAGGTCAGGGGCCAGCGTGTGCTGCCTGATGATGCGCAGAGCCCCAGAAAGCAGGCGGAGGTAAGCTGACCCTCCCGCTTCCTTCAGCCAGCTCTCGCTTGGAGATTTGCCTTCTCATTCCCTTCGGCGGGTTTGGATGCCTCCCCGGACCTCCCCGAGCTTCCTCCTGCACCAGCTGCCCCAGCACAGCCGGGGGCCCTGAGAAATGCCCCCTCCAGGACGGGGGCACCAGCCTCCTCTTCAAGCTGTGCTTTTCCAGCACACATCAGGCAAAATAAATTTTAACGTCAGCATCAGCATCTCATAAGCTTGCAAAAGCTGAGCTGGCCAAGCACTTGTCTCCTCCCCGGCCTGGCCAGTTTTCCCTCTCCAATTTAAACCCATCTTGCCGTGCAACACGCCTTTGCCCAGAAGGGGGGGAATAAAGGTCTCGAGGTGTTTCTAGGAGTCCCTGCTGCGGATTAGGCGGCTGTCTCCAGACAATGGGGAAACAGGCCCGAACAAACGTGAGCGTGTGCTGTTCAAGCAACCTGGTTTAGAAATTTTATACACGTGCAGCAGAATCAGCATGCAGCTATTAATATTAAATAAAACTGAGGGGTTTATATTTCACACACTGTAACACTCAGTTGGAAATAAAACTGATGGACTGAACATAAAAAAAAAAAAGGAGAGTATAAAATATTTCAATGTTTGCTTCATTTCACGTAATAGCCCCATTATTAATTGCTAAGCAATTGAAACGCCATTTCTCTGGAAACAAATGCATGAGAAATATGCTTCTCCTTGAGTGACACCCATGGAAAAAATAAAGCGCTACGGAAGGCAGAAGTAACAGATGTCACTCAGACTCCCCTGTTCCCATCTCTAATTAACTTAAGAACCAACCACCTTTTATTTACGGTCTGGTTTTTTTTTTAAATCATCTTTCCTCTCGTTTAAAAATACCCCATTTCTGTTACACAAGCACTAACTGCTCAGGCAATATTTACCTTTTGTCAAGACTATTTGCATGTAGATTTTTTTGATGTTTTTGCACAATTCTGCTACACGCTGCGGAGTGAACCGCCAGAAACGGGGAGCAGGCAGCGGCTGTGCAGCACCCCCACCTGAGCAGCAACCTCACCCAGGGAGACCTCTGCGAGCCATCCTCGGGCATGGGGGAGAGCTCGAGTAACCCTCTTGTTGGGACAACGTGCTTGCGTGTGCTTGGGTCAGTTGTGACGATCTACCTGGCTTTTTGTATCCCAGGAAAGTGGGGGGAGAAAAATAACCCAACAGTTCTTTGTATGACTGCTGTGGTCACACCTTTGTGAAGGATCGTAGCTACCTGATGGTTTCTGCTGCCTTGACCTATTCCAGCAGGATCCACCATGTAATTCCCACAAGGAGCCAGTGGAAAAATACCTGGGAGTTGCCAAACGCTCAGTGGTGTGCACGTGTAATCAGGAAAATGGGGGGCAAAAAGAATGAAGTCATTCTGTGGGAGAAGAGGAAAAAAAAAATCTGCCTGTAAAACCTCATTATGTACCTCCTGGGAGAGACAAAGGGAGCTCGGCGCCAGAAAGCTCCTCAGGAACCTTGTCTGCTGGCATCTCGGATGCTTTGCTGGCCCAGGATCGTGCGTGCAAAGGTACTGCCTCAGGTTCTGTGAATGCCCACGATGCGTTACCCCAGAAAGTCTCCAGACCTAAGTGAGCAGAGCAGCACAGCCCGCCCGGCGCAGAGCCGGCTTGGACAGCAGCACACACCCTTGGCTTCCCACGTTATTTTTTCACGCCCGCTTTACTCCTCAGCCACATCGACTGCAGTTAGACGTGTGCATGGCTTTGCAATCAGCGACAGACGAGCGAGCACAGGTGGGGATAAGAGGTTAGCGCTGTTCCGACGTCCCTCCCAAGGAAGCGACAGGGGTCAGCAAGTTTTCGACGTGCCGCCTCGCAGCGTTCGGGCAGCCGTGCGCTGCAGAAGCCACGGCGATGCCGACGAGACCCGTGGGAGAGGAGATCGTCTCCAGAGGTCATGTTTCCAAAGATCACAAATGCAGCTGCTGGCACCAATCTAATTTAACTGCTAAATTAAACATGGTTACTGCCTCGGGGACCTCTCCGCAAGAGCAAGGTAAAGCTGTTATGTTTCTCAAAACGAAGCACATATGCGGATTTGAAACAACAGTGCAGAAATCAGTTATTTTCCAAAATAAGAGCACTCAAAAATAACATCTAAGCTGAGTTCCTCCTTGTTTTGCATCTGGCAGCAGTCCATAGTCTGAGCCAAAACTGAGGACACCAGTGCCAAGACACCACCCGAACCCCGTCACCTCATCCCACACTGGGAACAGCTCCCGCATCTCGCTGGCTGCAGCACAGGGGCAGCAGGAGCCCCACCATCCCCTCTCCCTCTCTGCTGGCGCTTGCTTTGCTGCTGGGAAGTTTAGCTCAGGGATATTCGGTGGTTCCCCTCACCATGGCCAAACTACTGGGACCCCATGCGCGTGCTCTACCAGGTCCTTCTGGCAAAGGGACTGCGAGGGAGGGAGAGCACCGAAGGGGAAGATGTGCCATTTGTTAAATATAGACCCTCCTCCCCCTGCACTCCGCAGCCTGGAGAGGAGCCACAACCACCACTCTTCTGCCGAGTGCCGGATGGGAGCTGCTGGAGGGACCTAAGTGTAATCGCGCTGCTCTGCTTCCCAGAGGGAACCGAGAAATTAAGTCACTACGAAATTACGTGTGTTCTTAAGGTGAAACTGAATTAAAATGAGACATCTAAATTGAATAAAAACCCAAGGAAGGCTGCAAAACCAAGCAAGCTTTTCCGGAGGCTTTCTGAAGCCCTTATCAAGGTAGTCAGAATGGGCAATAATGAAGAAAGGAACCGCGGTTTATGGATTAAGCCCAAAAAAGTTATTGACAGGCAAAAATGTGGTAAGAAAGCAAAGGGCAAGAGGGAAAGGGCAGTTCACAAGAAGCGATGACAAAACTAGCTAGAAGTGGAGCGCTTAACGGATAAAGTGGTTCATTCGGGAAAAGTAATTTATAAACAGCAGAGGGGAAAATGGTGAAACCCCCTCGTCATTGTCCGCTTCTCTCAGCCGAAGCGTTTGCAAACACGCGCGGAGAACGGACACTGTCACAATACCCGGCTGCTAGGAGCAAAGAGGCAGGAGGTTCCCAGCCCACCCGCTGAAGGAGAATCTTCTCATGAGCTGGGAACAGCAGCAACGGGCCAGTCGGCTGCTGGCCACCACGGAAGCGTGCAAAACGCAACCGGTTTTGGAGACGTTGGCCTACAGTTGGGAAAAATGGGATAAACATTGCACGTGATCGAGAAGTTAAAGCGCCGTAAAATGCTTTCCCCGGAGAGCAGCAAAACAACTGGCAAAACTCCGCATTGTGCAAAATGCAACGAGTATCTCAGCTTACTTTTTGCAACTGAAAACGTCCAGCTGTAATAAAAGGAACACAAATATCTTGCATAAAAACAATAGCCTCTGCACAGTCATTACAGCCTGCATAAAATCCATGGGAAGCATGCCAAAGTACGAGACAGGTACTAAAAACTTCACGTGTATGTACAGGGAGAGGTCAGTGGATTCAGCTACAGTATTTCCACGTAGTTCTGTTAATAAGCCCTTAATACAGAGATATTTGGGTTTGGATAGCATCACCAAGTGTTATTACCCATTTAACGGGATTATTCAATTCCTGAAACACGTCCCAAGTACTCAGTAAAGGAGCTGAGACCCCCAGGAGAAAGGCACAACGCAGAGAAGAGCAGTGGCACCACGGGCAGGAGGACCCTGTGCAGGGATGTGGAGTAAGCTCCCAGAGAGCAGCGCTCCTTAACTGCATCCCCAGTGCCTGGCAGCACTCCTGCTCCATCCCATCCCTCAATACTCACCCTACCAACTGCATTTTCCAAACCAATTTATGAAAAGACAAAAGCTATTCCCTGTGTCCCCTCAACCCCAGCTTTGGTTTTCATGGTCCTCCTCCTGTCTAAAACAGCAGCCCACAGCATCTCCTCACGTGAAAAACACACGGTATTCATGGAATTTGTAAACCATGTCTGCGTGCAAGCGGTTACGATCTCAGTGAAGTGAAGTTACGTCAGTTATACGGACTTAAACAGAGCCTGCCTCCGCTCACGGTCCTCCTGCGCTGCGATGGAAGGTCTCCAGCTCGCCAGTCGTGGTGAACACGAGGGAAGCTGCGATAAAATAAGTCATCTCCCTCCTGCACGCTGTGCTGTGCCAAGGAGAGGTGGGGTGCCCGAAGGAGAGGAGGGGGCTTTTGGCCACGCTTGCCATCAAGGGCAGCCACCAGGACAGCCCAGCTCGGCACAGCGCTCTGGCTACCACAAGACACCAAAGTATCATCTTGAAGTGTCTTATTTTAATCCCATTTTTCAAATTCCCTCATACTTGATAAGGGAATATTTCACCTTTGTCTTGCAGTCAGTGTTCACCAGCCACACAGAGATATATTCTAATATATGGGAGGACCAGATGAACTCAGGCCGGTGGCTTCTGTTAGAAGGTGGCTCTCCAGCGACAGGGTATTACTGAAAGATCCGTTTCTCCTATTTCAAGACAGAACAAGGCTTTCCAACAGATATTGAGATTTCCCATTCAGTATTTTGAGTTTAATTTCCTTTTAAAAATATTGTTTATCTGGAAAAGTCTTCGGAAAATCTTGCAAACCCCTTTTCTGCTAATGTGCCATTAAGCAGGCTGATTTGAGGAAAAATGTTGCCCGGATCGAGTGCCCCACAATGTAATAGATTGTATGGCAATTTACTGTAGCATGGTATAATTGCTTGTGACAAAGTGCTTCCATGTGTCAGCATGTAATGCTGCTTCCCAGGACAATTGATTTTAGAGAGGGAGAGAACCTGAATTTATGTAACAGTAGGATACAATGGTGGTTCCTACGCTGTTCAAACACCCCAGATTTTTCTCCGGTCTTTTACATACCGATTTACCATAAAAGAAATGAAAAACTTGCTTTATCATGGAGGCATTTTATATAACCATGCAGTTGCTACAACAGAACCTCATGGGAGAAATCTGACGCGACTTTGTGCGCAGTGAAACAAGCTGATTTTTCTCTCTTGCCTGCCTTGGACTTGCACAGAAAAATCCATTAGGTTTCAATATTGCTGCAAGGCAATTATTTTTTCCAGGGCACTCTTTGGTGATGCCCTGTCACTGTGGAACATCCTGGCTCCACTTGGACATTTTGCACAGTTGTTGATGTCTATTTTAAAAAGCCAAGCTACCAAACACTGACACCCCCCCACCCCACCCCCCCCCGAGCCCATGCACCAAACCTCCCCAGACCACCAGGGCTCCAGATAAAAATGAGTCCATAGACCTGCAGCTGCTGAGCTCCATCAGGACTTGATTGACCCTTGCCTGAGCTGTCCCCCAGAATCTGGATGTGTCAAGCAAATTACTCCAAACATTATTGACAAGCCCTTGGTATTTTTTTGGGTAATCTGACTATTTAAAAAAAAAAATTGCCTTTATCATTCTCATGTGAACTCTCATTTCAGGTTCCTCTGGCCAGTAACTTCTTTCACCTGGTTATTGTATGGTCTCTGCTCTGCACCACAGTCCCTTCCCACTCACATTTCAACCCCCCAGACAGGACAGTGATGGGTGTCAGCAAGAGGAAAACCAAGTTCTCCACCTTCTGACTGCGAGATGTTTGGGTCCCGGATACAGTTCTCCTTCATTTCAGAAGCAGACTGCCACCACCTTGCATTTCCCCACGCCCAGGTCTCTACCCCTGACCTTCTCATTTCTTAATTATTCTTTGAAGAAAATACTGAAGCTCAGTAAGGGTTTCACAGCCACTCCAGCACCCTGATGGGAAAGCCTGAAGATAACCCTTTTAAAACTTAGATACATGCACACATCAGCCAGCGTGTCTCCAAGTGCTGCCCAATCTGCATTCCTTCTGCAAAAGACAACCAGGGACGTGAAAATCACCTTCATTTGGGGGGAAACGGTCCTTCTTGAACAAGGACCTACCTCTTGGCCACAATCAGCTTTGAGCTGCAACAATGTCTGCCAGGTGAGGCATTTGGGCTCTTCTCATACCCTCAAACAGGGCAGCCGCAGGAAAACAAACCATTCCTGGCCCAAGATGTTCTTCCCGAACTGGCCAGTGAAGGGTTTTAAAGACAGACACAGGAGCAAGATTATGGCTAGTGGACCAGAGGCCACACGAGGATACCTGAGAGAGGTTTTTTAAAAAAAACCCTAAACTCTGGCTCTGTTACTGCTAAAGATACATCCTTCAGCAGCATTTCAGACGTACAGAATTCATTTAAAAAGGCCATCAGCCTTGCAGTGAGAAGCATAACAGTCATCCACAACCTGTTGGTTTTTTTTTTTCTCTTTTCAATTATTCACCCCTTGTGTTACCAGTGGGGTTCAGTCATCTGACACTCCCAGGCTGCTTTTTCCATGATGAATTCATGTTTTGACAGGTTTAAAATTTGAAAGTCCAACTCTTCAACAAAGAGCAGCAAATAATATCAATAGCAAACACAGCATACTGAAAAGACCAGAGCTTAATAAAAAAAAAAGTCTCCAAATTCAGTAATTTTCATGTTCCAGACAAAAAGCATTCAATTCCCAAGAAAGATTTGGTCATCACTGCTTGTTTTAAAAGGGATGCAGAATGCCACCGGTAGCCTCCCATTGCCCAAGGTCTTTGCTTGTTCCTGATAGACAATAAGGAAAAAAAAAAAACTACCCACATCAAGCTCACAATCTGCACTTTTAATATTAAAGTCGTTGTTCCATTTTATCACAGTATCTGCCTTTGACAGCTCTCTCTGATTTTAGTTAAATGTCAGGGCCCTACATCGGGCAAGAGCAGCAGCAGCCAGCGACAGGAGTCTTGGTGCAAATTTAAATTCATACGGTTTTATTGCCACGCATACACCAGGACAGCAACGGGCAGGGACGGTGTGGATGAAGGTTTCCCAGACCCGAAGCCTGCCCACACCGAGCGAGGCGCTGAGTCCTGGGTCAGGGCAACGTAGGCAGGGAGCAACCTTTGCCGAGGCCAACAGGTTTTGGCATCAGCAGAGACATAAGCCACGAGCAACTGGGCTTCTCCCAGAGACTCACAACTTCTGCACGTGAGACCGATGGTTTGCTAATGAGGTTTAACCTGGCTTCAAAATTTATGGTCACAACCTTGCTTTAAATACACAACATCTGCGTTAAATACACTAAAAAGGCTCACAGCCATATGTTGTCATGCAGATTTAATGAACCGAATTGATTAAAATTAAACAAAACGTGATTTTTTTTTTTCATCATTTCTATCCCCTTGCCTTGCAAATTTTAAGAGTTTATTAAAACGTTTTAATTTGTCTTAGGTCAAGATACATGGACAGTCTGGAAAACTCCGTTTCCCACATTTTGCGGACAAGGTTCAAAATGCATCTGGCCTAGTGTTTGCCTGCAGAAAAAAAAAAATGGTTCTTTGCTAGTTTTGAAAGATCTCTGACCTTTCTTCCTAGCCACAAAATGGGAAGCACGAGCACTTATCACATAAACGGGTCATAAGATATCCAGAGAGTAGAAACCTCAAAATGATGAATAGTCACATTGACTTCTGCCTCGATTCAAGGATAGCATGAAGAAAGCATCATGGGAAACGAAGAGATATTTATGTAAATTATCTAAATACATCCAAAAAGGGGCTTATTCTGCCAGTGAGGATACAGGCATCATCCCAGGGAGAAACAGCGAGACCTCTGGCAGCTGCTGAATATTGAAATTAGTTTTCCTTCAGAAGGTGACAGAAAATATCAAGGTAACAGTCTTCTGTTGAGCATGGGAGCACCGTATTAGCCTCATTAGAGCTGCAAAATTAACCTGAAATCCTGCAGATACGACAGGTTTACCCCTTGCCCACGGGATTTGGAACAAAACAGCAAACAGAGCGTAACACAAGAGCAAACAGCCCGGGCATGCCGAGTGTCTCTGTCCCATGGGCAGCGGTGGCTGACGAGCAGATTGCACATTCACCTGCCCTGTCCTTCCTGGAGGATACCGAATACACCGTACAGGCTAATTTCTGGTGATGGAAAACACTCTGCTACCATGGAGCCCCGGTTTTCTTTGCTTCTTCCACAAGAAGCTTGCAAGGATGAAAACAAAGATAAACTTCAGAGTAACGATAACGTGTCGTGGGCAACGGGTAAAGGGCTTCAGATCCGCCCTTGCCGGCTGCTGCCCAAATTGCAAGTGCTGGGGAGACTTAACAGTGGTTTTATTGCAGCTCTAAAGCGAGGCCGAGCACTCTTCATACGTAATTAAAAACGAAAATTAAACCAATCCGTGCAACACGTTTTTAAAAAACCGCCTGAAGATTCCAAGCAGCACTGCACCAGCACCTGGGTGAGGTGGGGTGCTGGAACAGGACCCGCCTGGGATGCTGGAGCACTCAAGGCTGTGATGACAAATTGCATCCCCACACGCTGCGAATTCCTGCCGGGAGCCGCTGATCTGGGAGGGGACCAGGACAGACTCAACTACGTCCCTTTCTACAACTGTTTTAATGGGCTAGAAGTAACGGCCTGTTGTGTCTTCTATTTGGCATCAGCCACACTGTCTGTGGAGTTGAAGACAAATTTTTAATGCTATGTACAGATAAGCTCCTTTCTTTTTAAAATGATTCCATTCATATTAAGGTCTGGAGGCATCACTACAATAATGTCACGAGGCTTCTTGTGAACTGACACCGCGGTAACTCACCCAGCATCTGCTCTGGTAAGACCACGATTTATCCCAGAGCTGGAGCATCTTACAGAGGGTTACCGAGTCCTCGTTTAGAGACTTGAAGGTTTGCATCATCCACCGCGTGGCGGTGGTTAGTTGTACTCACTCCTAAACGTTGACACCGCTTCCAACGTTGAATTTTCCTTTTCCATTTCCCATCGTTTCCAAACAGAACTGCTTTCTGCACACCCAAACACCGTTATACCAGTATCTTCTCATTTTACTCGAGCTTTTAGTTAAGGAGAATATTCACATTTAAAGTAAGATAAGGTTAAATGAATACTTCTCTAATGGAAATAATTTGGGCCACTAAGCAGCAGTTCACAGCAGTTAGCAGCTTGTAAAAGGAGCAAGTGGGAGAAAACAAATTGCATTATTTTGAAATCGGGTCTCTGTGCTGCAGTTAAGGCGTAATTTAGTCTTATAATAAGGCCAAAGTCTTATCGTACTTCGTGAAGGTTTTGCGAAATAGTCGGATGACTCCACCAATTTCCCTTCCAGCCTAATCGCAAGCCAGTCTTCGTTTCGAAGACTCCATTTAAATAGTCATTACAATTAGCTGAACAGGAGTGAATCGGACTTCCAAGTCTCAGTGCTGACACGCTGAACTGTGGCTAAACCAGGAGCAGATCCCCGTGCTGCACCGTACGCTGCCTCCCCCATGACAACTGCTGAAAGCAGCCAGAAAAAAATCATTTTATTACCAGTGGGGTCCCTGCCTCAGTTTCAACAGCACAAGGAATAACATCAACCACCTCTGAAAAATGAGAATGATAAAACCACCGAGAGAATAGAGGCAAAAATATTATTTAAATTAAGCAGAAAAGCATGCCCGGTACCGTTTGACTTAGTGAATGATTTACATTTCAGTTTAGAAGCAAGAGGAAGCAGACCATGGTAAAAACTGGTTTTATCCCTGCACAGATCAATTTTTTCATCTTTATTTGATCTGAATATATTTTGTTTGGAAAATAAACATTTAAGTTTAGACTCTTTATATTAGGTTCATACTCTGTCTTTAAGAAGTAATCGCTGCTGTTTATCTGGCCAAAAATTTTCAACATGACAAGCCTTCTGAAATCCTTTTTTTATTATTCTTTATATCAATCCAATATTTGTTGAAGTATACAGAATAGCTTCAGTTCTGGTTTTAATTAATTTATATTTAATTCCACAACTAAACCAAAAGTCTCTGGTCAATGGAAGCCGAATTTCCATGAGGAAGTTTAATGCACTTCTACACGAGGAAGTTAATGCTTGCCCAATATCAAAGCACAAAGCATGGTTGCTAAAGCTCTTCAAAGCTCATTATTTTTGGCCAACCTACTTTTGTAAAGAGATGGTTGTTTCACAAAGGGTGCCCTTCACCCCCGTAGGATCAGCTGCCAGGGGGTGTGAACATCACAAAGCTCTCAAAAGCGTGCAAGGTGGAGCTAAGCAGCCTCTGCAACCGCAGCCGGACCTGCACTGTGAGATCTCCCCACCAGCTTCACACGCGCCCCTCGCCACAGCCCTTTTGTCCGCGCTTGCTACGGCAGCCTTGGGGCGTTCCCACCCAGCCGCACATCCAGCGCGTGAAAAACGTGGATTTCTTTCCTTCGGACAGTTGGCAGCGCAGGAAAATCAAGGAGCAGGGGCCAGAAAGAGGAGCCTCTCTCCTCTGTGGGTAAACGCCATCCACCCTCCCAACTACTGTTTCCTTACTGGGGAGAAATTTGCCAAATCCTGCCTTCCCCCTCCACTTGCAGCTCCTGGCAGCCTGCAGGCTTTTTTTGGGGGGATGAGCCTTTCATTTAGTTTCCGTGGTCAACGCCAAGCGAAAATGATGCAATAGGACATAAGACCCTCACCCAAACTGCACCCAGTTTGGGGGGAGCTGGAGCAGTGGAGCCCCGAGGGGGTCAGGGTGCAGGTGTCGCCTCCACCTCTCCTGTCCATCCTTCTTCGTGATAACCCAATAACGGGGCTTCACGCAGGCAAGGTGGAAAGCGATTTCCGCAGCTCCTACGCGGGTGTATTATTCATTGCCTTATCGGATAGAGGGTGATACAACTCTGCAGCCTTCGGTAGCTTACAATACAATAATAAAACACAATAAACTCTGTAAAGTACTTTTCCTGTCTCACATCCCAAGGCAGAGTACTAATAAGATTTAAGAGACAAGGTCCATCCCAGCTTTATGAGGAGAAAGTGCAGTAAACCGAGACTAAAATAGGAAACATGACATCAGCCATACGTTAGCCTACATCTACGTGGTGCAAGGATTGGGTTGTGTTTTAAAATATATTTCAGGTCTTCTTCACCGCCACACACTCCTTTTTCTTTAAATACATAATCCAGGGGAAAAATTAGGAACTTGCGATAACCAGCGTGAGATGGCATGAGCACATGGACAGCGTGAAGCATCTGCCCACCAAAGAAACGGCTCAAACCTGGCAACATTCCCAGGTGTAAAAATAAATTCTTCAAAAATTGACAGTCAAGTCTCAGAGGGCAGAGAGGGGCAGATAGGAAGGTGGCTAAGATGGTAACTAGAAAAAAAAAATAGCTTTATTGAATTGATCTCTGTTAAAGAGAAAAAGACACCTCAAGGGCAGCAGACGTGCAGCACTGTCTGCAGTAGGGCTTTTTTCAGAATTATCCTTAACCAGCTCTGAAGCATGCAACTTTGAATGTCCTTGAGCAGACTTTCAATGTTTTGATGCCACCATGCAGATCAGCAGGAAAAGCCAGGAAAATTAAATCGTTAAGGCTTAAAAGTTCATACGTGGGTTACAAGGGGTTTCTTTTGCAGGAAATCAGACCGAAGAAACAATAAAAAAAGATCCCTCAGCCTCCAGTGGAAAGGTACTTTGTAAGTATTATTTTATAGCAGCTGTCCAAGGGAGATGGGAAGGAGTGATCAGTGTGGCTTGGGACATGGTGGATAAGCAAACCCAGGTGTCAGGGGCAGGAACCAGCTCCAGCATGACTGTTGCAGAAATCACCAGATTTAGGATTTTAAGATACTGCTTAGAAGGCCCCTTACTTTTCTCATCTTGATTTGAATATCAAGAATTCTAATCAGTGGATATTAACAGAAGAGACTAATGATTATTTTGGGAAAATAAGTCTCAAATGGAATAAATGATCAAATATAAAAGAAAATCTGTATTGCCAATGCTGCTAAGACACCCCTCTAAAGTCCCAGACCTAAGGTGTTTCTTATCCAATGATCTGTTGGTGGTTAGAAACAAGGATAATGCGTTGTAGTCCCAGATGTCTGCTGGACAGGATTTATGATGATAGCCATTGTGTATAATCTTTGAATCGTGACCAAAGCAGGTACGAGCCAAGAGCCTGCGAGCCAAGGACATGTTCCTTGACCAAACATGGTCCATTCGAGGAGTGGTCAAGACCTCCGACTCACGGACCACCTACCCAAATCATACCCCCTACTCACAAGGGAACAACAGAAGACCACGACAGAGGCTGCACGCTGATTTGCGCCAAAAGCAAGAAAAGAAGAACCAGTCATTGAGAGGATGATAATGAATATGCATTGTATAGACTGAATACGTATGAATTTAATATATAAATATTTGTTGACTGCAATGTTCAGGCGGACATCTTGGGGAAGGATCCCAGGTCCCCGGTGCACATCGTCAATAAAGGACGTCTCTGCCAATCTCACTGTGTGTAGAGAAGTTTTTCTGACCACTGCAGATTTGCAACATGACCAAGCAGGGTATTCTGCAAGTAGTAGGGCAATTAGCCCAGCCTTAATTAAGAGAAGTAGCAATAAAGGCATGTCTTGCTGATCCGTATCTGTCAGGGGATACTCAGGCAGGGCTCTGAGCAAAAGCCCTTCGTGGAGTAATAGATCGAGCCGGACCCCTCCTAGACACCTCCCAAAATTTAGAGCTGCGACGGTGTACGTACGCAGAGCATGGTACAGGGGTGGATGCCAGCGGGCACACAGAGCGTCCCAGAGGAAAACCACACTGTGGGGGTCAACACACACAAATAATACCACGAGAGGTTTAGGGCAGTAAGTGATCGAAGGTTAGCACAACTCCAGCCCCTGGAGTAGCACTTTATTCAGCAAAACCCATAATTTAGGCTTCTTTCCCCTGGCAATAGCCTGTTGTCATGATACTTATTGGAAACAATTATCCTTGAGAAATGCACGTCTTTCAACCGGGTCTAAAATTGGACTGTGTGTCCAAATTTCCAAATTAGAGAACGAAGAGCTGAGACGGTATTATCCTACGGAAAATTAATCTTAAGAGGGCCATTAATTTGCAAGACACAAAATACGTAAGAACTGGGCTGTGTTCACTGCTTATCAAAAAGCAGCACTAGAGTTTCCAACACAGGTTACTTATTTTCAAGTCGAACTCAACGTCACGTTAATTAAACTTAACGCAAAAATAAAGCGTGCGTGAAAACGCGGCTCACCTGACGCCTCGAACACGAGGCATTTCCATTTTTCACCACAGCGCAGAAGTACTTTCTGTCTGTCACCACCACCTCCACGGGGCCAGCTGGACACCCTGTGTTGGGAGTTTCACCCTTAACTAAGGGTGAAAGTGCTGGAAGTATGTGTCTTTCAGAGAAAGGAGGAATCACCTGTCAGCATGAAGATAAAAATCATAGAATCACAGACCGGTTTGGGCTGGAAGGGACCTTAAAGACCATCCAGTCCCACCCCCCTGCCCTGGGCAGGGACACCTCCCACCAGAGCAGGTCGCTCCCAGCCCCATCCAGCCTGGCCTTGAGCCCTGCCAGGGTAGGGGGCAGCCACGGCTGCTCCGGGCAGCCTGTGCCAGAGTTTCACAACCCTCTCAATGAAGGATTTCTTCACAATAGCTAATCTAAGTCTCCCCTCCTTCAGTTTAAAGCCATTACCCCTCGTCCTGTCACTACATACCCTTGTAAAAAGTCCATCCCCAGCTTTCCTGCAGGCCCCTTTCGGGTACATCACACCACATCTCCCAGACAGCGACAACTAAAAGCTTTTGCCATTTCTCTCACTCCTCTCATGCTGCTCTCTACAACTTTTTCTTTTTTTCCAAACTCCTGTGCCTTTACTGACATGGCCACAATCCAAACCAGCTTGCTGAAGTGATCCAGATCAAGAACAACCGTAGAAAAAAAAAAGAAGGGAGGGACTGGTTCCAGCCACCGGACAAGATGCTCCTCCTCATTGCACACCACCTTGCCCTGCAGTTACGAAGCTGTTGTAAACTGGGGGACAGAAAGGGACTAAACTGGGGTGAGGGGACAGGACTGATTTGCCAGAAGTACCCTCAGCCCCCGTCACTGCCACAGAAAGTAACGCGTGCCGTGTTTATTCATATTATTTCACATCTAGGAGCAGATTTAAAAGCAAATTTCATAAATCAAAGCTCCAATTCAAGAATAATGATTTTGAGCATAGTGTTAATAAAACCTGCACAGCTTCCTGAAAGCTTCCCAGAGAGATTTAGGTCAGAAACGGAGACCAGCCTTCAGCCTGCCAGTCTGACCCCCCCAGCACTTCTGAATGCACCTTTTAACCGAACAAGCCCAGCCTCGAGTCTCTTTTTTTTAGGTATTCTTGGGAGCACGGCGGTGCCAGCACCAGGGCAGAGCACACCTCCACGGCTTCTCATTTCCCGCCCCGTTTCTGCTCCAAACCCCCACGTCTCGCAAAGCAGAACCCACAGCCGAGCCCCGGGCGTTTTGCAGGAGGTCAGCAGAGCACTGAGCGCTGCATTCAGTCACCCTCCCCACCTGCAAGGAGACAGGTATTTGGGATAAACACACTTCTCCTTTCCAACTCGATGGGAACCAAGCTGAAGCAGAGCTAGCAGAAACCAGACTGGGTTTGAAAAGGGTCTTTTTCCACAAACTCTGGCATAAGAGATTGGAATGGGAGCTACAAAACCAGCAGCAGAGTAGCAGGCTTTCATCACACTCACGGGATTTGATTTATCCTGCAGCTTTATCGTGCATACGGCTCAGAAACGCGTGTAAACACAACCTCGCATTGCACAGAGAAACTAACTGCACAAGAGAAAAAAAAATCAAGCACATTATCAGAGCTGCAATACAGGTTGGTATTGCACCACTGAGAGCAATTTAAAGATTGATATTTATTTCTGTCACTATATAAATTACATCTTGGGAGCAAAAAAGGCAAAATAGGAGACGTTTTAATAAAACAGCATTTTGTTCTGACTACTTTATTACCTTTCAAGGTGAATAAAACTAGAAAACCATGTGAGGTTTCTTTTTGTATTACAATTTGACTTTCTTTTTCGTTGCTTAAAAAAATGAAATGTTTCAAATCAGTTGATACACCAAGATTTATTCCCCTCCTACAGTGATTCCCCTTTTAATAGCATTTGCAAAATTACTCTCATGGCTGGCTGCAGGAACACAGCACAGTAACGTTCCCGCTATCCCGTTCAAATGGCAAGGTTGTCTTTGGTCTGCGCTCTTCAGATTTAGCAAACCAACAATAAATACCAGATCACGCAGTGCACTGTTACTACAGACGCCTCCTCGCACCTCCACTGAACATGGCTCTTCAGGGTTTTTAGAATTTATGGGAAGTCAAACATCAGCCAATATATTTAAACCCAAACACAAGTCTGGTTTGACTCTTCCGAGTCACCTTGAAAGCAAGAACTCCCCACCCCAAGTCCACGCAGCGACATTTACTTCCAGTCAAAACTCTCTCAGCCCTTCACAATCTCTTGGTGTGACCTCAGCTGACTTCTGAACAACAGTCATTTGACAGTAAGAACCCAAGGAAGTTTATTTGCCCAAAGAGGAGTTAACAGGCTGTCCAGGCAGCTGTGGCAGTCCAGAAATGTTTAGGGTGGGTGGGTGCAATAGGGACAACGGGGTCCCAGGCCCCCACCCCTCTCCCCAGGCAGCTTTGTCAGCCTGGATCAGGGCTGGGGGGAGCTGACCAAGGGACATCTGGGTGCTGGTTCCTCGTGTCACTCAGGTTTTGTACATTTTCCCCCCATTACCTGGCTCCAGAAGTTAAGAGCATCCAGAGACAAGGAACACAACTCCAGTTCATACATGCAACTAGCGAAGGGCTTTGAGACAAGTTGCTACGAGCAGACAAGATGACCACCCTTTTCAGTTCCATCAACTGCTTCTGATGATTAAGGAGTCACAAACCTAAGGTTCAACTTCTGTGAGAATACGTTGAAAATTAGGTTCAGAGAGGACAAGTCTCACAGACCAGCACTCACCTACAGTGTGCAGCACAGAGTGAACGTTCCTCCACTTTTCTGTAGCCACATACGTCAGTGAACATACTGGTGCTACCCACTGCACCACATGGGTTTGGAAGGGATCAGAACCCGTTTCCATGAGCACTGTGCATGGGGGTTTTGAGTTTGGAAGAGGGAGGAGGCAGGAGAACCATCTGCCACAGAGCGCCTGGCTGACCTTGGACCAACTCCAGCTGTGATGGGTGCACAGCCCTCCCTGTTTTTAAAACAGCATCTAATGCCAAAGTTACACGTCCAGCAGGCTTCCTCCCGTTACCTCACTGCGAAGACTTCCTTTATTCTATTTCTATAACACCTCCTGGGTTAGCCTCAGACCACGCCAATTATCTGTTTTAGTAACTTCTGCGACAGTTGTCACCTCACCAAACCCAAGCCTTGCTAACAGAGCTACCGAGCTCACAGCCATGGCACTACAGCTTTCCAACCATCATCGCTGCAGCTGACAACAGGCCATTGACTTCAGCATAAATAGGGAAAAAAACCCATACAACTACGGCTGAGCGCAGGTGAAATACAGCATTCCAGTTTCACATCTACAGCAGCGTCTCTCATCCATCCAAAGTCTCCCAGGAACTCCAGTTCACTTGCTGAAAGGCCACCTTAACACCTACAAAATGAACATGTTTTGGCTTAAGCAAATCAATTAATATTTTTCTACCACTAGGTCCAGAGGGCTTTAGCCTAGGAATGATGAAAACCTTGCTCAAAAACTTTTATCAGCCACTTGCATTTAAATTAAAGAAAATATTTCTTCTGGATACATAGTGTTTTCAGCCATAAGAAATAGAGGTGACAGATTTAATATATTCAGGGAGAGTCCAAAAGATAGGAAAAAAAACAGATCATAACAGCTAGAAAGCTACACCCTTTTCTAGAAGTTGAGAGTTGAGGCAACAGGTTACCTCAAAAGCCACATTTCTGAGCAGACTAGAACTCTCAGATTTGCAGCTATATTTGATTTCTGGTCACAAAATGATGGGAAAAAAATACAAGAAATCCAAAACAAGAGGTAGATGCAGATTAAGACACTTTGAGGTATTATGCTTTGACACAAAAAAAAATGACCAACTAGATAGTTATTGGTGTGTTCACCAAATAAGCCTTGTGGGGTTGGGACTTCACCACAGGATTTTGCTTCCAGAATGGCTCAGGGGTTCCATTTTGTTTAAGAGTTACATACACTAGAGACCAATAACCGCATCCTGTAATTTCATTAAGTCATTAATTAACGTAAGACAGTTGACAGACTGTTGCTACACACCTAAAAGAGGCAGCAAGGCATCCTGTGAGATGCCAGGCAGCAAGTACGAGCCCACCAGCTGCTGGAGGCACCCAGGAAGGGCTGTGTGTGCATCCCATCCAGCAACACCCAGGCTAGTGCTGAGCATCGCCAACGCAACGTGGCACGAACCACCTCACCCAGCCTGCGCTTCGGAGCCTAATTTAGCACTGTGAACGCATTCATGAGGAAGGCTCATTGCATTTACTCTTGTTGACATAACCTGACTTCTCCACCTTCACATTGTGGATATAGACACACCAGTCGAGGTTTTTGTACTCAGCCCGGCTGTTGGGGAAGAAAATAGCTGTCATGCTTGTAGCAACCGGCCCTGAGGGGGTAACAAAAACCCCATTCTTATGCAGGAGGGGAAGGACAGCCTAGGGCCGGCAGCATCTGCTGCCAGGGCAGTGCCACACGTAACTCCGCGGGTATACTGAGCCATCCCGAGAGCTGGGCTTTCAGGGAGAGCTGACAGCTCATGCAGCAGAGACCTGGAGAAGCCCCACAGGGCTGGCAGCGGTGGGAAGCATTAATGGAGTATTTATAGACCCTTTTGCATTACGACCCACCAACCCGTTAGAAGCAGGGATGCAAGCCTGCCAAAGCACGCTTCCTTTGGACCAACGCTATACTAAATACTGCACCTCCTGACGCGTTTCATCTATCCTCTGCCACGTCAGAGTTCCCCAGCTTTTATCTCAGTTGCTGTCATGGCAAAGGGTCACGCTGAGCAGAGGCAAGGATTCTCCAAGCAGTCGAGAAAGGGACATCATCTGTTCTAGAATATGAGTCTTTATAAAACAAAAAAAAAAAAACAAACCAAAACAAAACAAAAATAAAAGCGTTCCAACTGATGCAACTCCAGCTCCTAAAACCTGTCTGATAAAGTCACTCACATCGCCTGTTCGCAGGGTGACAAAGGGAGCAAACTAGTGAGAACCAGCCTGCCGTATCGGCTACGTGCACACATAGGTACACACAGCATGCACACACGCACCCCGGTAGGTGAAACGGGCTGGCAGCTGGGGTTAACATCAGCATCTTGGACATGCTCAAGCTACTCCTTTTGCACAGCGACAGAAGTTGTCACAGGGCTAAAAGACTTTTCCTAAGCCAGTTGTCCAGCCACAGACAGCGACTGCTCCAGCATCTTGCAACAAGGCACGGAGAAGGGACAGTGCCGTAACCGTGACGGCAGGAGGAGGAAGGCTTCCAGTAATCAACCACAGACCGACAGAGCTGCCACGTGTTTGCGGGCGACACAACAAGAGGCAACCGACTTACCTGTAGCCTCTTGGCTGCGATGCGTAGAGCCTAACGCTAAAAGCAGGGCTCAGAAGGCAGCTTCACTATGGCATAAGATAACATGATAGGGGAGAGCCCTCTTTTTTTTTGTGCATCACTTTTAGCTGGGTAAATCAGATTGTCAAAGCCTCGATCACTTCTGTCAAGAGTATTTTCTGCACAAGGTCACGATCTGTCAGCCCTATCAGGCGCACAGCTATCAACTGTCTTCCTTTCATTTTAAGCTTTTAAACTGCCTACTTCACGCCGTACCTTTCCTCTTTAACCTTTGGAAGACGTGCCCTGTACCTCCTGGCATGCCGCAGAGCTGATGCGCAGTCCCCAGCCCAGCAGAAAGCGCAGCACCCACCCTGCCAGCAACACGCTGCCCGGCTCCAGCACCGCAGCCGATGAAGAGGAGTGGGGTGAGGGGGGCCCACGGCACTGCCAAAATCCCCCTTGCACCCATCTCAGGCATTGGGGAAGGCTCAAGCAGCACCGAACAGCCACTGCCTTCATCCAAACCCAAATATTTAGTGTTTCTGAGCGATAAAGGCTGCCTTTGTGTTCCTGTCCAAGGGTCCCTATTTAGAAAGGCAGGCATTTACCCTGCAGTTTGGAGATTATAATTTTTCATGGGAAAAGCCACTTTCAGTATGTACATGTAGCGATTTTTCAGCATCACCGCTTGTATTAAAACAGAATTAAACCAGCCGTTTGACAAAACAAGTGAGCTATTAATCACAGGCAGCAACAGCACTGTCAGCTAGATAACAACTAGGGGACTGTGTAACCCAAAATGAATGGAAGGAAAGCAAATAGATATATTACTCTAAAATAGGCAAATCAAAATCAGACAAGGTGCAAAAGTGCATAGACATTTTTTCCTACTGATATGAAATAACTTATAACACATTAAACTCATTCCTCGGTCAAAAGTCATTGTGGCACTTGAGAATCTCTCTCCAAGATGGTCCAAACACACCTTCTGACTGCAAGGAGGCCCTGAAAGGATACAGACAGCAGTTTCCAAAGCTACTTCTGGAAACATTTTGCTTAATTAACACCCATTAAGTATCCAAAAATCAAGTCAACAAACAGGAGGTGCTTTCTCTGCAGGCAAGACTGCGATGGGCTCTCCAAGCACATCGCTTGGTTGCTCCTTCATCAGCACAGTGACAACATTCACAGGGGAAGCAAAACCCCCCTGAAAAGTTGGGAAAGAAAGAAATCCCTCCCTGTAGCTCATTGGGACTCATTAAAGCCTTGTGCAAGTGTCATACTTTTATTTGTCACGGAATCACAAAATTATTTGAGTTGGAAGGGACCTTAAAGATCACCTAGTTCCAACCCCTCCACAATACATCATTCTTTGAACAGCATTTTATCTCTGAAATCAAGGATGCTGCTTTTAAAGCAAAAATATTGCCACGTGCAAGAAAGCACGGTGAAACCTCCAAGTCCAAGCTCAGCCAACGTGGCTGTGAGAACTAAGTCACCATCCATCAACTCCGTGTCGTACCACACACAACCAGGTAAGAGGGTGCCAGGGGCATAGTGACTACCTGGATACACAACAGGATGGCAAAAGCAGCAAAACATTTCCAGCTTCACTTCAGTCTTTGTATTTTCTGTGGAAAGGAGCCCTTGAGGCCCCTTTCCTGGAGAGCAAAGCTGGCAGAGGGGGACACAGCTCAGTGCCTTGGAGGCGTTGCTGATGGGAAGAGCAGCCTGGAAAGCAGAGATTAAACCTCAGAGACTGTTTTACAAGTAGGGTGTAGCTTCTAGCAGCTGCTCCAGCCTCCTGCTGCACCAGGTAGGTCTGTGGTGGGACCCTTGGTGCTGCAGGGGTGGCACCACTGCAGGGACCAGGGGAACACCGGAGGGGAGATGCCAGTGCTGACTTAATTTTCAGTAGGAGGTACAGGAGGAAGAGAGGAAAGAAAGGAGGAGATCTCTATTGACCCATTTTCAGAGTTTTAATTAAAATGAGACTACCATTGTTTGGAGCTCGAGTCATTTAGTGCATGTAATTAAGCTCTTTGGTCTTGCCTTGCAAATGAACAATCGTTACAGCAATTCCAGATTTCAGCCTGAAGAGCTGCCAGCTAGGTTATTCCTGCACTGTAGCCCCATGAACAATCAGGTTTGTGTTCGTAGAATCAGAGCCCTTGCAAAAACCTGACCTACAGAACAAAGATGGCAAAAGTCTGTTAACTAACAGAATGATTTTTATCTGGCAGGGATGTACCTTCATTGCCAAGATTATGTGGAAAAAAGGGCTTCCAGTCATTTTAACAGCAGCACTTTTTACAATCTGTTTTTGTAGTACCAGCAGCATTTCAAATAGTTAAAAAATTGTCCTCTATCATTTTAATGAAAACCAAGAGCTTTTAACAAAGCCAATGCAACAGCAAGATGCTAGGTGCTATACAAAAGCAGCTGTAAGAGGAGAAAATTGCTAATTATACTATGTCAGCACCTAAGGGCTCCAATCTGAGAGGTGTGCTCCGCTGTGCTGGGTGCTGTTACCCCACTCCGCTCAGCACTGGAATACTGCGTTCAGTTTTGTCCCCATTGCACCAAAAAGCTGTGGACAAGCTGGAGAGGGTGCAGAGAAGGGCCACAAAGGGGATCCAAGGCCTGGGCAGGCTGCCCTGTGAGGAAAGGCTGAGAGCATGGGGTTTGTTCAGCCTTGGGGAAAGAAGGCTCAGGGGAGACCTCGTCACCATGTGCCAGTGTTTAAAGGGTGGGCACAAAGAAGATGGAGACACCCATTTTTAAAGGAGTCACATGGAAAAGACGAGGGGCAGTGGGTACGAGTCACTCCTGGGGAGATTCCGATTGGGCACAAGAGGAAAGTTTTTCACAGTGAGAACAATCACTGGAATAATCTCCCCGGGGAAGCGGTGGGTTCCCCAACATTGGACAGTTCTAAGATCCAGCTGGACAGGGTGCTGGGCCATCTTGTCTGGACCGTGCTTTTATCAAGAAAGGTTGGACCAGATGATCCTTGAGGTCCCTTCCAACCTGGTGCTCTGTGATTCTATGAAACACATCAAAACAAACATACCATGAGGAAGCTATACTTAAAAATAATTAAAAAAAGCCTTGGGGTGAACCACATTGGGTTTTAGCTAAAAGTACAAAGCAACTGTGAGATTAACTTTTAGTGTCACAAGATACAGCCTATTTAACAACAGAGGGGGTTTTACAGGCTTTCTGGGAAGGGGAGTCATTTGGGAATACGTGCAGCCCTGCTTTTCCAAGCATAAGAAAATACACAGGCACACACCTACAACATAAGTGTTGGAAAGAAAGACACTCCAGGAGTCACCACCATCAGCAGGGCAGGCACAGCATGGGGGGATAAGGGGGAGCCAGGTCTGGCAGGACCCCAGGGGACAAAAGGAGCCTGAGCTCATGCAGCATCAGCAGCACGAGTGCCAGACAGCAACCACTGGTTGTCTGCACCGGGATGGCAGGAAGACATGCTGCAGCTCAGCCTGGGCAGGAGTCACTTTTGCCAACAACACAGCATAAAACCAGCAGCAATCCCTGCAGCTGGGCAACGTACCCACTTTCCATCATTGCTAAGACAAGCCTGGAGCCTAGTGATTTGGGACAGACCAGTGCACACAACAGACAACCTGGAAATAACTCCTTTAATAAATAATTTTAATAACCAACTTGTAACTCCTACAGCAAACAGCACTTTGAGTAGCCATCTGCCATGGGATTTTCTACAAGCCAGTGCTGTGAAGTTCCCCACTTCCCACAAATGTGGCGCTAAGGAGAGGGATGATCAGTCCTGACTTGTTTTTGCAACAGAAGTCGTTTTTCATCGCACGCAGTGGGACAGGAGCCCTACGCACAAGCATGGTGTGAAGAACCTACAACAAAGGCAGGAGGAAGGCACTTCATCTTTGTGGTCAGCAAAGAGCCCTGGAGCTTCCTCGGCCTGGAGCACTGCGTGATCTTCAGACACGAGAGCTCGATGGGGTGAGCATAAAGATGCAAATCAGCAGGCTCAGGCGGGACTGCGCTCATTTGGCTATTTTTAGTTTCACAGAGCACTTTAAACCCCCGCTGGGTTGAGCATAACACACCAGCGGTCTTTAAGTCATGGCACGTTATCAACAACAGCCAACGGCCTCGCAGGAGCCCGGCCAGCCCTCTGCAGCACAGGCGCCCCGCTCCCAGCGGGACCCGCTTCCCACCAAGTCACTTCAGAGGTCCTCCCTCACCCAACCGGCTGCTCCTTCCCCAGCCTCGCATGTTCAACAGCAAAATCAACCCCAACCAGTTGTCAGCGTGCCTTCTCCCAGTTGCATTGGGCCAACGGGTTGAGCGACATGCAGCGCAACGGACACTGCCAAGCACTGGAGCATCCCCAAGTGCCACCGTCCCAGCATGAGGGTCACAGCCCCATCCACCCCACCCAGCCCTGCTGCAACTGCAACCACCCAAAATAAGGGGCAGGGGCACCGTGGGCTCGGTTTGGTCTCATTTTAATCTGAAGATCTTGGTTGTGTTTGGCGATTTTG
The DNA here is from genome assembly GCF_034619465.1 of Leptosomus discolor. Classification (NCBI taxonomy): domain Eukaryota; kingdom Metazoa; phylum Chordata; class Aves; order Leptosomiformes; family Leptosomidae; genus Leptosomus; species Leptosomus discolor. Next base: position 1,735,993 of record NC_141395.1, read on the forward strand.
TTTGTGGCTTGAGATATCGCTTCTCCACGCAGCGGAGGCCTTAGGGAAACTTATGCTATTATCAAAAGTTATTTTTAAGAAAATCTGCTTAACTTGTGTTATTCCAGCCTATTAAGGCTTCTCTCTAAGGAGAGGAGGAGGAAATAATGCAGAAGTCTGTCTGGAAGTCCTTTCCTACAAGGACATAGGAAAGCTTGTTGTTTTGGAAAGATGCTCTGGAGAATATTTCAGTTACTATTAACAGAAAACCCTGCTCAAAAGGCATACCAGGACAGGCTCTGCTCCCTCCTTTTCAGGGATAAGTCAGTCAACACCACTATTTCTTCATCCCTCGCTGTTTCTTGAGATTCTTGGGTAATTTGAACCATTAAAGAATTTCAGATAAATTCCTAGTACCTTGAAAGACTCTTTCCTCTTTCCCTCCCTTCCGCCCCTTGATGCCCCTAGACACCTGGGAATAAAATTCCTGGATTAGGACCAGAAAATTAGAGTAAAATGATCCTGTTTGAGAGTTTCTGATCGTTAATGCCCAATTAGCCATCAGGAAGGATCAGAGTAAGCCCAGCTGTTGTCCTTGCCCCTGCTCTGCTCCTGTCCCAGCACAGAGCTGGGGACAGTGACACTCATCTCACACCAGATGAGCACTGGTACATCCAAATCGTGTTTTAAATGGGGCAGAGGCAGAACAAAACTCTCTGGATTCGAGTGGCATTTGGGCAGCATCCAGCCCAAGCAAAAACTGCAGTGATTCACAGCTCTGAAAACCAGTAGATGAGTTCGGCATGAACTCCCGAGTTGCTGAGGTGGGTTTTGCTGTTCATCCTCACAGAGAGGCTCAGAGACGTCTGGCTGAGGCATCACACAGGGTACACCAAGCCAAACCAAACAAAGAACAGAACCACCCCAAATCAAGGGACTAGCATTTCCAACTGCTGTATAAGCAAACCTTATCTACCAATGAAGAGCTGCACAAAACCTGATCCAAGTTCTACATCTTCATCAAGCGGCCAATTTATTCATTATTCAGAAGTGGGGAGGCAAAGGCTTCATAGCAGCAGCCATAATCACCCAGGGTTTCGGGGGGGATTTTTTTGTTTGTTTGGGTTTTTTTCCCCTTTTTTTCCTCCCTACATTCCACAAACACATCTGCTAAGTTGCCACCCACAGAAACACCAATATCAAGTAATTTGCAAGTGCTGACTTGTTATAATTCAACATTCAAGGAGGGGGGAAAAAGCAAAACCAATGAAGGCACACAAGGAAAACAGCAAGCAGAAATCTTGAATACTTTGCATGTTTTAAAAGCTCCTGCCTGCTGGTCCTTATTGAACCATTCTGCTCCTCTGTGCCCACGGTGGAGCCACAGAGGAGCAGGGGGTTTAGCACAGACAAACCAGCCAGTCGAGAGGGTAGGGGTCTGCTGTTCAGGGACATGGTCTGGCCACATCTGCACTCACCAGTGGAACCCATCAATCAACATTTGCACTCCATCAATGATGCTGGTTAATGACTTTGGGGTCCTTCGCAAGGGGGAATTTCAGTAAAGGTCAGTACATTACAACTCCAAACAGCACAGCCTGAAGGTGAAGTACAGAGCCAATGAACCCAGGCAGCAGTCACACATTTCACAGCCTTAGTCAAAGAAAAGCTTTCCACTGCTAGGAACCCACATTTTGGGTTCTGCAGATTTCTATTGCAAGGGACATGGGGGTCATGGTGTGCCCCAGGAAGGGGCCCCTTTGGGTGCCCGACAGACAGGGACTGCTGGGACACCCACTCCCCCAATGAGACACGTAAGAGGGATCCAAGATGTGGGACTGCCCTTCGGTTAGCCCTTACACGGACATGCAAAAATTGTGGTATTTCATAGAAGACCTGCATAACAAAACTCCACTGAAAGGCATTTAATGAACGTAAGCATAACAAGTTGCTCAGACTTTTGAAATGCACCTGGCAAGACAAAGAACCTAGATTAAAAAAAAGGAAATCCTTCCTCCTTTCTCCTCTCCCACGCTGCAGATTAACCAACAGAGCACTGCAGGGCCAGCTCCAGGCTTGCACCCCTCACCCACCTGCCCTTCCACTAGCACAGCTTGGGAGAAACACGGTGTGCAGACAACAAAACCAGTACGATGCACCAGTATGGAAGGGAAGAGACAAGGGAAATCAGCTGTCACAAAAAGCATCGAACAAAATCAGCGGGTTGGAGAGGAAAGGAACAGGCTTTGGATTAGGAAATGCTGTCTGGGCTGAGCTCCTGGGGAAGGAAGCTCACGTGTGCTCTGCATGAACTGAATATGCAGCTGCTGACATGAAAATAACACAATTATGGGTATAAATATTGACTTTATGGCAAAGGATGCGGACTGCGACCATCAATGGAGGATCACACCCAGAGATTACAGATCAAAGCAAACGAGCCTAAGCAATGTTTGTTGTAGCACCCAAATAAACGGTACCAGCATTCCCATTGCCCTTACAGGAGACAAAGGTGGGGAGGGCTCACAGCTTGGGCCAGCGGGCAGGTTGGCCATGGGCGTGCAGAGGGACAGTGAGCCCCCAAAGGGACAGGCGCTTGGGGCAGCGGCGCTCACCATTCACAGCATGGAAAGCCAACTTGCCACAGCAGCACATGTAGGCACGTCTTGAGACCCTGTCACTTCTCCTCAGCGAATTCAACACTGGTGGTTTTCCTCCTCTCTTGTGAGTTTTGTCCTACCTGCATTGCTTTTGAGTTTCAAGGACAGCAAGAGCTGTGTAATGCAACAGGAACTGCTGTATTATTTTATGACCACATGTTCCAGATATTAATTAGATAAATTACAGTTCTTATTTCAGTCAAATGGACGTTTTAGTTATAGAAGTGAAGATCCATAAACCTACCAGTATATCCCACTATTTTACTTAGAGCACCTAGAAATTATCATTTCCACATATTTTCATTTCAGAGACTGCATTGCAATTTATGTCTGGAAAACAGATTTATTCAGAGCTCTCTTATAACAAAATTCTTATTTGACAAGTTGTCCATCAAGAAGTGTTTTCAGCTGCAACATTGTGAGTCACAGCAACCCAGAGATCCTGACCTGTATGTGTTTGTTTCTCAGCCTTGTCAACTAGCAACCAGCTCATTCACTGGTCTGTAAAAATGTCTTCTGGATTGCCTGGAAGAAGAGTTCTTTTTAATCAAGACGCAGCATAAAAATGCTTCCTCGCTCCTTCCCATCATCGCTCAATTTTGATTTTATTCTCTTTAAATCAGTTGAGATCTAGGCAACATCAAAACAAAACACTAAACTGAACACGCAGCAACACAGCCCTGGGCTATTTGTTCTGTGAGGGGAAGGAAAAACCCCTTTTACATTACAATCAAATACACTGATCCTAAGTTTTCTTAACCTAGGCTGATGAAAAACTGGGTGGGATCAGATAAAAAGACCCACTAGAGTTTCATTTGCCAGAATATCGTCTGACAACCCTTAAGAATTACTGACCAACTATGAGCTGAAAGACAAAGGACATAAAACATTCAAGTTTAAAAATAAAAGTAAATCTTAAGTCAAAAAAGTCTTACCTGGGTGGAGAAGAGTGTCTCCCCATTTGGAGGTAGGTATACGTGAGTTATTGATACCATAGTCTGGTTTTAAGTGTGGAACTGAGGGTGGGGGCTTGTCCCTGCATTTATTATAGTCTAGGTGACAGAAGAAGGAAAAAACCACACACCCCCCCTGAAACATTCAGATAGTCATGAATATCAAATCCTAAACTTTTAAGGCAGCTATATTTTCCTCCTCTGGAAGTTTTCAGCATGAAGCTAGTTCCCAGAGGTTTGATTACGTTGATTAGACACAAAACCCCTCTGAAGCTGGTGACAACTTCTGTGATGGCTCAAGAAAACTCGAGAGCAAATCTATGTAAAAGTCACCATCTTGAAAGTTTCCCATCTCTGCATACAGATTGCCTTATTCTTGGTTTCTACTGAGTCTGAAAAGAACTGCTAGGAAGAGTGATGAGGGATTAGCTTTATAGACAGGAGATTTCATTTGGTAAGCAAACAAACAGTTTCATGTGTGCCTCCAAGATCGTCAATTAAGTTGAAGACATTATTAAAGAAGTCACAAAATTGAAAAGTCATTGCCTCGGCGAGGCTTTTACGAAGCGAGCTCACAGTATCTCGGGTCTCAGAGATGAGCAGCAGCAGTGGGAGATCACTCAAAATGCTTGTTTCTAATCAGTTCTGTAGGACTCATTTGCAGGGGAAGTTTTCCACTTTGGTAACTGTACAAAATGTCACATCTTTCAAGAGAGCCTTATCAGAATAAAAACAACAAATAAAATGCCAGATTCTGACACTGTAAAAGTTCACTGCAATGAAAGCTGCATTTCATTACGTTACCTCTGAAAGTAACTCTATACCCAGACCTTTAATTATAATCAGCTACAAAGACAAAAGGAACACAGTCGATGGATAAGCTGTCATGGAAACATAGATGTGAGCCCAAAGCTCAGTATCCAGGTCTGGATTACCAGTGTCCCAAAGCTAGAGGGTTTTTTTTAGAGTTCTGCCAGCCTAACATGTTTTAAGTTGTTTAGGCTCAATCTCACCTGCAAATGCAAGACAACCAGTGTAAAAAGATTTTGTGAAAGATATAGGATGTAAAAAGAAGCACTTGGGAACAGGTCATCTTGACAACAGCTTGGTTTCCCCCATAAGGGCACGGAGAAGTCAAGGCAAAGTAGACCATGATCAACTAAACCAGCCCAAGGACAACAGAGAAGTAGTTAGAGAAGTGAAGGAGTCCTAATCCTGCCAGAAGTAAGGTCAAGGAGTCCCTACACACCCAACCTGCTGAATCACACCTAGCCTTCCCACCCCTGGGACTTGATTGCTCTAATTCAATTAGACCAGCACAATTATTTTCTCCTGGAGCCTGGAAGGACACAGGAATTTAAAAAAAAAAAACCACAACTAAAAATGCCTTAGTGTTGTGAACATCTTCGTAGCTCAAAATAAAAACATTCTAGAAACATCTACTGGGGAATCTGAAATGCTTCCTAACAAGATTTATCAAACACAGGGAATAATGAGAATTCTGTAGTTTGCTGAATTGTATTCTCTAACCTTTGGTAAAACCACTCTGCTTTTATTTCGCAGTACAAAAATCAGCCTGCAACAGCAGAACATTGCCTTGAAATGACCAATTGCCGTCATGTCATTAGAGCTGTTCAACAGGGCTATTTATCTTCCAAAACATAATGAGGAAACTTTGCATTTTGGATCGAAATAGAGAGCTTCGCCACCTGATTATACACTGCAAAAACCTGCCCTCACCACAACCGTCAGAAACTTCACCCCCAGCTTCAGCAGAGCCATGGCAACAGAATCCATCGCGGTTTATGGAGACTGAGAGGGTCATTTGGAAAAGGAAAAAGCCTGAAGAAACTTATTTTATTGGCATCTGTTGTCCCTACCCAAGGAAACCTCTGTGCTAAAGGCTGAAGCCCTGTTGGCTATAGTTTCTTACAAGTTTACAGAGAATTGATGGACTCACGTTATTTACAGAAGAAAAAAAGTGACACTACCATTGCCTATAAAATGTCACTGCAGACTCATCTTTGCTGATCTTTGTCTTACCCACCAAGGCAACAACCCAATTAAATGTCTCTATTCCCTCTGCAGGGGAGCTGATCCCCTGTTTCCCAACAAATTTCAAGTGTAGAAGAATAAATTGCCTCTCTCATAACGATAAAAACATACGCTGAGCAAACAAAGCTGTCCCGTACAGTTGCACGTCTTAACCCCTCTGTTTACTGCTGCTAGTCTATTAGCTTCTGTTAAATCTGACGGGTTTTAAATGAACAAATACTAAGAGGAAGATGGCTCACAGATCACAATCAAGCGCACGTAAGTCCACTTTTCCCACACAAAGCTGATTTTCGTAGATTTTTGTGGCGCCTTTTGGTGCCGAGTACAGCCACACACCCCTGAGCGCCAGCATCGCAGGCACCCAAGCACAGGAGGGACCCTCGGCATCACCTGAGCTGCTTCTGCCTCGCTCAGAAACAGCGCGGCAAGTGGTTTGACAGGCATAAAAACCCCACAAGTTAGATAAGATTGGAAAACAGAGATCGAGCAGCAAAGTATCAGCTCACTATAATATACCCAGAAGCCTTAAAAAAAAGTAATAAAATTGAGGCCACCGTGCTGTCACTGGTGGGGGTTCAGCAGGGTCAGACTGAACATAGCACAGCCCCACGGCAGCGACCCTCAGACCTGCACAGCCAACCCCCAGCTACACCACAGCAAACGTCCGCTGGGCACCCACGTCCAGCACAGCCCTACCCCCACTGACCAAGGCATTCGCACCCACAACTTCTTCGTTTTTATCCAAACCCTACCTTCAGCACCACACTGAAGACAGCAGGGCTTTTTATTGCCTCAGCCTGGGTAAGTAGCCTTCTTTCTTGGTGCTCACAGAAAGTCATCATTAACAAAGCACGGGGGGAAACTCTTAAGTAGCCGAGTATCTTCCAATTTTTATTGCAATTCTGCTTTGCTCAAGTTAGAGCGAGGTAGAGCCCCACGGGCCTTTCGAGCAGCTTGTCAGAGGCTGGTGCTCCTTTTACAGCTCTGTGCTGCCTGTTGCACACAAAACAGTTTCTCAGACCATTTTCTCTCATGTAAATCCTCATCTCAGCTTGAGTACGTGTCCCCACCCAGGCCTCAGCCAGATCTTTATGCCAGTTAAGTTAATTGATAGCACAGGTTTAATACATTCTTAATTATTACTAAAGCCATAACAGGTCTATACATTCAGGGGGGGAATTGTGTCACTATATTTAACTGTTGTTCCCGGCCTGGCCCTGCCAGCAGGCGCCCAACCACACACAGCTCTGCCCACATCCCACAGAAATAGCCATCACCACGTCCATCACTGCAGATGTCACACCAACACACATTTCATTCTTGCTCAGCTATAGGAAACATCTCTCTCAAATCCCCATAAAGCTACTATTAATATGAGACACCAGAGAGAGTAAATCCAGACTATGCCCTACATTATTTATAGCCCTTGCTCCATTCAGAGAGAACAAATACCTTATTCAGCTACAACTTATAGACATTTAGTGAAAAACAACATGCTTTACCGCCTAGTTAATTTTGAAAGTAAGGATTTATCTTACTATTTGGTTTAGTCTGTAACGCATCTGGCTCTGTTTTATCAGGCTGTATGCAGCTAAGGGAGCTGAGTAAGTACAATTACCCACAGCACACGCTGATGATAAACTGCATCCTGTGTGCCTTATTCAGACAATTTCTTTGGAATTTCAGAGCAAATTTTGACCAAGTAAGGCATCTGAACCCAAACTAAAGCTGAGCTATAAAGCTTATGATGCCATCTTCTGATCCCAGGGATTTTCCAGTAATTAAAAGATGACACACAGTTAGTCTACTGCTGATTTATAAGGACTGAGATGTGTTCCACCAGCAGAAGAGGAGTTTCCACTGAAGCTAGACCCAACAGTGAAAGCATTTGCCCTGGGGGCAGCAGTGGGTGAGCAGTTATCTGTGGAGCCCACAGCTGCTGCAACCCCACTCTCACCAGGAGCCCTCCCTCAGGCCAGAGCTTCCACAAATGCACTCCCACCAAGCAACTCACACACCCCCAGTTTTAAGGGAAGGAGCATCACCTTCCCAAACCAAAACACAAAAAAAAAGCCCAGAAATCAGCGATTGCTACAGATGTACTTGAAGCATTGCACGTAAGGACAGCTCAAGCTGAAGGTCTCTTTTTTTGGCACCTTGGACGCAGCAGATACGTGTCCAGCTCGGAGGCACACCCGTTCGGCTTGCCTGCACACATCTCTATTTGCAGCCCACAGATTCAATTAGTGAGGAGGCTGACACACATGCCTTAATTGCTCTTTCCATTACCGCTGCTGCTCCGATGCCGCAATTCTCCCTCTCCTTTCTGGCAGCGCAGCCAAAAGCTGTGTCCATTGCCTGGGATGCTCATCAGCTAAGAGCCCATGTGCCAAGCACTGGTACACGTGTTTTGGGTTGGATTTTTTTTTAATAGCTGGGCCTATGGCTGGTGCCCAGCCAATTGCCCAAGTGTCTGCAAGCTCCCATCAGCCAAGGAGTTCAGGTCAGTGAGTTTCCCTGTGACCTGACCACACATAGCCACTCCAGCCCCAACAGCATAGGTTCACTAATTCTACCCGTTTCTTAACAAGTTTTACCACTGCTCACTCCCCAGAGAAGCAGCTCCTGTAAGAAAACCCCATTAACTGCCCCCTGTAACTCTCGGTATAAATTCAAATCAGCCTGGAGGGGTGAGAGGCAAAGCATGTTCTAATTACCCAGGAGCAGTCCCTCAAGCAGTTTGCCCAAACCTCTCCCACAACAGCAAGTCGGAGCAGCTGAGCCTTCGTCAGGAGCTGTTTGACAAGCCCGGATCGAAATGAGAACCCTGAAGTGCATTACCCCCTTCCGTTTCTAAGCCGTATTTCAAAGGGGAAGTAAGCGAGCCAGTTTCTGGAGGATAAGCACAGAAGAGCTTTAGATCAGAGTAATCATTATCAAGTGTGACATTTTGCTCCATTAGAATACTTATAGGCCTGCCAATGCACCTAAATACAACAACTCCACGAAAATACCCCTCTCTTCCACCGATGCTGGCTGCACGGGCCACCTCTGGGCAGCACGATGGGCCCCCAGAGCCCCCAGCAAAGAGCCACCTTCACACAGCGATTGCTCAGCTCATCATCTGATGCCACAAAGTGACAATTGGGTTTATTACACCAGCGGTGCAACCACATGGCTGAGGGATGGGTTTGCCCCAGTGACTGTCTTGGATGATGGATGCTGAGATGTCACATCGCACCCTACATAGATGAGGGTTCTACAATGCATCTACTTGCTAAGCCCAGGCTTTTTTTTCCCCTAGAAACCATGGAAGCATCACTCCAAACCCTGCCTCTTCCTCAGCAGTGTCACACCAGAGAGGGAGGTTTCTAGAAGAAAAACCGTAATACACAGCCTCCCTCTACTCATGATCAGCTCTGCCAACATCAGTCCACAACTGCAGAAGGAACAGGGTCAAAAGAGCAGCAAGCACAGGGCAACCCCAGTTATTTATTCCAATAAGTTGATCAGGACTGTGAGAGGTGATAATGAAATAAGGCTGATGTTCTGGCCACATCTCAGGCTCAGACATTGCCAGATACATCCTTCAGTTAAACCTAGTAAAGAGACACGCACCAGTACCTCGCGGAAGAGTTTACTGGTAGACTGTTAAAAAATTGAGCAAGTAGATATTCTGTGTAAACACACAATCAAGCTTAAACAAACACAGTTTGCTCACCGTTTTGTCAAAGATTCAAATAAAGATACACAAGACTTTGATGATGTGTTTAGTGATTTGCCCAAAAGTTTGGCCCACCATAACACTTCTAAAAGTGTTACATGGGTATAAAATTGAAATATAATCCACTGAGTTTTTAAATGTTCTCCAAACATTTTGTATTTCAAGTGTCAGACTCTGGGGGATGGACCAAGTCAGAGTGCTCACCTGAACAGAGATACCAGGGAGTGCTTGGGTGCAGCAGGCTCTGGTTTTGACCAGGGGTTAACAGAGCCCTTAAAGTGGGATGTGAACACCACAGCCAGTCATTCTGCCCTAATGGGAGCTGCTTGCCTGTTAGCCAGGGACAGGCTGAGCCAAGCAGTACAAGAGGATTCAGAAATGTCATGTCAAGAAAAAGGTAAGTTTAAAAAAATAAGCAAATGTTAAAAATTTTGCTCTTCATACCATGTTTAAGCTGGCATTCCTCTGGCAAATGTTGATGCATTTGATAACTTCTACATTTAAATGAGAACGTTTAAAATGGATTTTTCACAGCAAAACATCGTGGAGCTCCAAAATTGAACTCCATCCAATACTTCAACTTCCAGTGCTTTGCTGTTGCTTCTCATGTTCTGAGAAGATCTTGTGTTACCAAAGTCCTAATCCATTTAGCATTGATGCTAAGAAGTGATCCCTCCCCACAGCACAGCCTTAAGTCTAATAATTCCCAGCAGGAAAAGTTAATTGAACAGCCTCCTGGCTGAGGCAACATTTGATTTTCCTTTTTTAAAAGCCCATCAGCACCTGCAGGTGTTTTGGCCACTTTCTGGGAACAAGTAAAAGGAAAAGTGCTTCCACTTCAGAGAGACAGATTATCTCTGATGAAGAACAATTTGTGAAAGGGCAAGCTTCTTTGCAAGAGTGGGAAGTAAGGCAAAGTGTGATAATGAAAGTCTGGTAACCCGTAGGCTGTTCAGACAGACCAAGCATTATTGGTCAAAGGAAACAAGCTCAACAAACCCAAAGGAAGCAAACAGTGACAGAGAATAACTGTATCTGGAAACAGATGAAGACAAAATGCAAATTCACTACACTGAAAAGCCACATGGGTTGTCTTCATCTCAAGAAAATTGTTATTCCTGCCATACCCTTTATTCAACACCAACTCAGAGCTGATGATATCAGTTCCACTCGCCAACAGAGGCACTTAAGTGATGCCCATGCAGTGATTAGCAAGACAACACATTCAGAGGTGATGATCTGAGATCGTATAAAGAGCAATTAGCACAGTTCACTGATGTGCTGCCTGATACGCTGACATACACAAGAAGTGTAGTGCATGATTTTCATAAAGAGCAATACATGTTTTTGGAGGATCACATGTCATAGTTGGTCATTACTCCCAATGGAGAGCAAAGAGTCTTGATCATTAAGCTGAGACAGTTCAGTTGCAGCAAACTAACACACCAGAGCTTTCCCATCTATAAGACAAACTGTTTCACTGAGGATGTTAAAATGATGCAAACTGGAAAGACATGATGCTCTTCTGTATTACGGAGGACTTGCCTGAGGATCAGTGGTTTACTTTTTCCCCCCACCTCTTCCCCTAGCTCGGTTTACAAGCTTGGATCACCTAGATCATAATATCCCCCCCAAATTCCACTTAATATTGGGGGGCAACAGCAGATGGTCAAGCTAGCCTTTGCAACAACTACTTCACCTACCTAGTAAGTAGCAAAGGGTCAACAAGGTACTTTGGGAGTCCAGCACAACATACACGCACCGATGGGACTCTTCCCATCTCCACCCCTGCAAAGAGCCATCCCGGCTGGACACAGGATGACCCAGCCGATCCCCGTGGTTCCACGTGTCAAACGAGGCATATCCTCAGGGCAGAGGAGCTCCATCCTTGCAGGGCCACCGCGCCTTGCCTCAAAGCTGAGCTGTAAACCAGCACAGATCCCTGTGGCATCGTGAGGTTTCAGCCACCGCCCACCACACATGCCCCCATACCAAGTACTAGAGGGCTTATCTTAAATATTTAGACTACTCAGCTCTCTGCCCTCAGACTCAAAAATGAAAAATGCATGACTTATTCTTGGTATTTATTTTTCATCTGTAAGTATCTTCTGTTTTGTCATAAAATAAATTCCACATTAGACTCAAATACATTTCAAAGCTTTGCATCTTTGGGGAATGTATGAGAATAAGTGTTTTTCCTGGGAAAACTAAAAACCTAAACTGCTTAAGAATTCAATTAACTTGTGAAACTTACTGTCATTAGAGATGATCAAATATAGAACTGAAAAGATTCAAAGAAATGCACAGATAGTCATATGACAATTAAAAAGCCTTCTCAAAGGGCACAGAGCACACAACACATCATCCTGTAATTGTCAATACACACATAGATGGTGCCAAAACAGATTCACATAAGTGATCTTCTTTCTGGTATTTTCCAGAGAGATTTTTCTCTGCCAGCCTGCACAACCCAAGCCCATGATGTCCCAGGTGCTCCATGGCCAGGCTCTCACCCACCCAAATCTTGCTGCTTTCAACAAGCTCTTAAAACAAAGACACTCCTGCAGCATGTTTTCACATCAGCCGCCCAAATTCTAACAAAAACCTGTTTCAGCCAGAATTCTTGCGATGGGCTCCGGCCTGACATCAAAACAACAGGCTGTTCTTGTCCAGGTTTCCTTTTTCCTTTGATTCAGATTTGTTTCTATGGCTCTCAAGAAGTGCCAAATGGGTTCCTAAGATACTACAGTGCTGCCTGCTCCTGGAACACAAACATGCAGAGGGAACTGAAGAACGCAGCTTTCCTCCAGGTTTTTAACAGAGGAGGCTGCATGCAGAACACAGATACATGTTTCCATGGTCCATCTACCCTTGGGTCTTCCCAGGTACAAACCTCGGTGAAGGACAGTTCAACCAAGACCTTAACTCACAACTTTTAACCTTACACTAGAGACACGACCAATCATAAGATTTACCTGAATACAGAGATACAGGGCACCCACAACTTCCCTCCCACCCCATTTTGCTGCAGGCATTCCCAAGTGCAGAGCATGAATCCAGACTCCCTGCACAGACACATCTATCCACAGCTTGCCAGCTTCACCGCTTTGCCTCTCTGGTTTTGAGCAGAGAGTTTAGAGGAGGAAATAAGGCTTCTGGGAGAATTCTTATGATTTAGGCTTGTCTGGAAGCCTGGTGTGACTTACATGAGCTCATTAAAATATAAAAATAAGAGCTGCTTGTTACCCACATAGACCAAGGAGGTAGATTAAGCACTATGTCCCCTCAGTCATGGAAAATTGACACTGCTAAGGCTCAAATCATCCATCTCAAATTACTTTGTGAATCATTTTCCCTTCTGGGGAAGAAAAAAAAAGCAGCAACTATGCAGCTATTTTCTGTTTCTTTTTTATCATTTCACCATTGCCACCTGCTGTGCAATATTTTATGCTCCATTTCTTCCAGTTCGGCTATTTCTAGGTGAAAAAAAAAGTAATTTATTTTGTTCAGCTACAGGAGGTATTTGTGTATTGTTTTACAGCAAAGGACACCTATGAAATCTGAAGAACAGGAGCACTAACCTAGCACAAGGGACATCAGCCCTGTAGGCAGAACAAGCCTTAAGGAGGCTATAACCATTCCCACCCCCGTTTCACCCTAAGAACATAGATCTTCTGCTTCATGATTTCAGGAAAACAGCATGGGAAAACGAGACTTCTGCGAACCAACATAGCAGATCACACTTCAATCTGTAGCTCTTCCACAACAGCATCTTTAAGAGGTGTGACCAGCCCAGGGTGTTTCTCTAACCTGGGACCAACTGCAGCCGGGGATTCATTTCCCCTTTTTTGGTGGAATCAAGACCTTTTCCTGCAGTTACTTGGAGCAAAGCTTTGGGGCTGCACTGACTTTCCTTCATTTCCCGCCCCAGTGATGAATCTGATGCCTGAAGCCCAATTGTCTTTTTTTTTTGGACTCCTACCAAAACCAGCCCCAGGAAGCCTGTCACTTGCTTTATAGCCTCAGAAGAATTATTACAGCAGCTGCTAACTATTCTGGGACATGAGTCTGTTCCTCAAAACTACACATTCATCTTTACAACAGAAGTCTAATGATTTTTTTTCCCCCCACCCAAGCAAATATTAGTCTTAAAGATTCAGGAGCACATCTTATTTAACAACAGTACCGTGAACAAGATGATTCCTGCTCATGGCACTTCGTGTTGCTAAAACGAGGCTGCAGAGGCACCCTGTCTCTGGGGGGACATCAGGCAAGCCTACTCCTGCTCCTCAGGCTGATGCAGATGCCCCCCACGACCATCCACACCACACGTGGGGTGCAGAGGCAGGGACTCTCAGCCTTGGCACAGGTTTGAGAGAGAAGCAGATGAACTGTCACTGCTCTGCAGACATTTAACCGGATTCCTGAAAGCGGAGAGGTTTTTCTCCACTTCATTGTCAAGGACCATATTGTCAAACATTTCTACATATTTCTCTGGAGGCAGTATTCCAAGTAATGAAAGACAATTTTACCAACTAATTGCTGGTGCTACCATGTTCACTCAAGTTTCTCCAATTCCTGGCTCTTCCAGGACGCAGTAGTTGGCAGCGCAGCCACAAAAAGAGGTAGGTGAACCCAACAAGCAATTTTAAGGCCTTTTTACTGACACACCTGATGCTCTATCTAGTCACCATCCCCTTCCGTTTGCAGCAGGGAAAGCTGGGCAGGGAGCTCTCGGGGCTTTGAGTATTTTTGTCATTACTGCCCAAATAATACTGACTGCTCTACAAAGGTGGTTAACTACTCCACTGGGATTTCCCAGGCAGGGGTTAGGTAACCCTGCAGTACGTCAGGGTCATATCTTACCTTTCTGATACTCTAACAGCAGGCTCTTTGGGTCCTAGTTTTCCTGGCTAACCAGAGGGAGGAGTGTTCACACCAACCTTGGCACTCAAAGGCTGAAAGGAAAGCCCACTGGTTTGCAGTGGGCCTGGAAGCAAAGGATCCCTGAAAACCTTGGTTTTGGCCCCAACTCAGAACTAGCACAGAAAGACTCGAGGCAAGACACTCAACCCTCAAAAAGTCACTGTACCTTCACTTAGGGGATTATTAAGGGTATGAGTTAAACACAATTCACACGTGCAGTGTAACTAAATTTTACATTCGTACCTTGAAACAATTTCTCACAGCCGGCGAGAGCTAATGCTTGCAAAGGTAGGGGCTTCATTGGCTACATACCAGAGATAAAGAAATGATAACTTGAGATAACTCAAGTAGGGTGACATATATTGATGAGAACGGATTTGAGACACCCGGGTCTTACTGAAGAGAAACTCATCCGCAGGATCTGATAGTTTCTGTGATGTACTTCGTTCCTCCTCCTGCTTGCAACCAGGCAACAACCTCTAACATATTGGATCAAATTAAATGCTACAGTGAAAAAATCCCATGACCAATTTTTAAAACTTCTCATAAGGAGGATCTTTTACTTGCACAATTCCATCATTTCTGCTGCCCTCCCTGACCAAATCCTTCACGCCTTCCTCTTGCTTTTCTTAGGACTGCTACAAACATTTAAAGGTCACTTACAGCTGTGTTTTAGAAATAACACCACTCTCCAGCTTTCCCTCCCCTTTGTCATGTGCCTGACATTTCTCAGATGGATTTTTGTCTTTTGTGCCCTCTGTTCATCTGCCTCATCATGTCACCTCCTTCGGTGAAGCAACCTGCAGGTTAAGCCAAAGCACTTCTCCAGGGGTGGTTGCCGTGATCTTTGCTGGCACCGAAAGATCAGCTTTGGAGGAGTCAAAGTGCCCATTTCACTGAGCCACCAGCCAGCAAACTACCAAGGAAGCTACAAAACCCTCTGAAGGCTATGGAAATACCTTGGGTAGCACACCAGTGAAACCAGAAACAAGCAATAAACCACCAACAGGGCCAGCAGGAATCGTGCAAACAGCTACCGAGCGCACGGTGGGGTCTGTCAGAGCACACCACAGCTCCCCAGCACCACCAGTGCCTCTGTCCACACCACCATCCTCCAGCAGGTTCCTCGCCAGCCTTTGGTCTCAGCACACGCACACAGCAGGCAATCAGTCTTCTGGTCCTCTCGGCTTCCCTGGCCGATTACCCATTGGTGATGCTGCTTTTGCCATGAGTGGGACATTCACAGATCTCTGTGGGTTCCAATAGGAATAGTCCTGATGTCCCAGGTATGGTTTATAAACAGCTGTGATCTAAAGATAAACCCAGTTTTCAAGCAAGAATGACATTTTTGACAGTTTTTTTAAAGCTGCTTAGAAGGTTCTATTTTCATTCTTACATAAAAGAAGATTTTAAAATCTGGGTAGTCGCTGTGAAACCACACCATTGTCCTTCAGGCAAACCCACATTTCACCCTTCCCCATGGGCACAAACCACTCTTACAGACCCCTTAACACACACCAAACAGCTCCTGCCACCTGCTCCCACCATGCATCCCTCTCCTCCCGGTTCCGCGTTTGTGAAACACGGTTGCTTTATGTTACAGGCATAGCCAGGGCAAGTGCTGAGAGCTCATTTTCTGTGGGACGTAATGGAAAATAACATTGAGAAGTGACTTCTGTGCAGCAGGACCTAGGCTGGTCTATTGTCAGGAACTTGAAAAACATTTAATTCAAGGAATAAAACAAAACTGGGAAATTTTCCACCACCACCTTGATTCACAACCTTGATCAGCTCAGTCCCACTCTGTCCCAGCTTCCCCCAGATCAAAACGGGCATAGCCTCGAGGGTTAGCACACCCTTAGAGAGTATTTCAGCTTGGTGTCAAGTACAGCGCCTGTGCAAGTGGCTCAAGCAGCAGCAACACCAGCTTTTCCTTGGATGGAAAGTGAGAAAGTAAATAGAAGTTAGTGAATCGGATGGAGCAGAGCACACCAGCAATTAACCCTTCATCCCCCACAACAGCCTACCCAGCAGAAGTGTTTTCTTTTTCCTGGCCTAGGCAAGGGCACTGTAAAGATCAGCTGTGCCGTTTGGCACGGCTGTGTAACCCTTTCATACCTCCAGTCACTGCCATTTCACACCGCCGTGTTACACCAGGGACATTCACCTCAGAGAGCATCCCGAGGTGCACGACACACTGTCCGCAGGAGTCATGCATGACCTGAGAGGAGCAGAAGGCAGACAGACTCCCAGCACGGCTGGCCATCAAGCTGTAGGGTTTATGACAACAGCAGAACATCAGGCACAGTTTTATGTCCATCAGCTCATATCCACAGACCTGAAATCACAAATTTATTCAGGAGGAAAAGACAGTTCAAGAGCTCTCTGCCTTTTAACATCCTTACAGGTTTTAAACATTTTCCACCAAGACCAATGCAAGCATCCCCTCTTGAGCTCATTCTTAAACAGCTCTGTCAGCACCTGCTAACTTGACACGTTTCTGGACATTAAGGAGCATCACAAAGTGAAGGGAACGCAGCATTTTCTTAAATTGGAAGCTAATACAAATTCCACATCTCCAGCAATGAACATATCCAGTGAGGAGCAGTTCGCTCACCACAGCTGACTTGCTGGTTCTCTGCAGCTTCCCCACTGCAAAGTAAAAGGGAAGATAACTCTGATCTCACCTCGTAAACTCCAAGCAAAGCTATTTAGCTCAATCAAGTGACATGTGGAGTGGTTTGCCACAGCAGGCTGGATATTAAGAAGTGGCAAGTTAGTTTTACAGGCAATAATGAAGTATGTATTTATACATGCTAAAATGCAATGAACTTAAAAAATCATCTCTCACTTCAGCATAACTTTTTACTGTAAGGATGAGGAATTAAAATTCACTCCTAATTCACTGGTTAAGCCACCGTTGCTGGACATGGGTACCCGTGTATGATAGACACTGATCTGATCTCTGCTCCTGCTCTGAGCTTAGGGGCCAAGTTAAGAAACTGCCAGTCACTGACAAGAGTGATGACATATCAAAGTAAACTTCTTTCCTTCACTTATTTCAGATACCTGCAAGCTGTTCATTCAACACAGAAATATTCCATACAAATGAAGAGACCTTTCAAGAATTCAGAAGAGTGTTTGTTCCCCCAGGTGTCAGCCTGTGGTGACTTCATGCCAAGATACCACCACCCCACACAGCGAGATACTGGGACTTGACGATCTCCAAGGTCTACTCCAACCGTATGATTCTATGACGCTTGGGCAGGACACGGCATGTACCTGCTGCCAGGCTGCCGGTGCCAGCTCTGCCAGAGCCGCGCCAAGGGCCAGAAGAGCACATCCAGCACAGCCCTCCAGGGCACAGCCCAGCCTTCCTGCTCCAGGGATAAACACACATGGATCAAACAGCAAGACATCAGCTGAGGGACTGGGGGGGGGAGCACTCAGGCTCCCACCCCCCACCTGCACTGCCCCAGCTAGCAGCACATGCAGTGCCCCACACCTCAGCCGCAGTAAAGAGCTACTGCTTCATCGCCTTCAGCAGAACTACAGAAGACAAAGATTTGGCCGTGTGTTTTTTCCATAAAAACCAATAATTTGGTCAACACACCCATGCAAAACCACACATAGCTAGCGTGTTATTGTTCCAGCTATGCACACCTCAACTCCTTGTGCCCTGCCATGTCTCTGGCTGGCAGTAAGGTACCACCACTTGCCAAATCCCTGTTTCTCAGCAACAGGGATATCAGAACAACTCGAATAGCAGACCCAGGGGCATATCAAACAATAATAATTAGTAACAAACACCAATAGCAGTGAAGAGTGCTGACCTTTCACAAGGATGAGTGAAAAAAGCCATGAAGTGAACCAAATGATTCCCAGCAAGTGTAATGGATTCGCATCAGTCCCCAGCTGAAAGTGCTTATCCAAATGCCATTAAAACAGCAACATTCTGTCCAGGCTGTCCCCCTCCTCCCTGAGCAACAAATGCAAAACAGGACAGCAATCTACATGTTCTCCTGTGTATTTCAGCTTCCACGGCATTATCTTCACTTTACTCAAGATAGTATCTAGAAAACGACCAATTGCCCATTTGTCCCCCATGCCTATGAGCTGCTCGTATATTAATCAATTTCAGCACAACTTTGTCATAAAGAGGTTTTGCAGTATTTTGACCTCATTAAAAGCACAATTTTCCCTCTACACCTTTTCTTTCCCCATGCAGGCTGAAGAGAAGTTCACTGAACACCTTCAGCATGCAAATATACCAGCAATTTTTTTTTCATTTTTCAAGTTTATCAAACACTTGGATCAAAGCAAAAAAAATGCTACAACTTCCCTTCCAGTTTCTACATCCCCATTTGTCTCTAGAAGAGGCAGCCCCTCTGCAAAGGCTGTGTCAGGTCTGGAGAAGCACAGGAGCACTGCACACTTACCTGCAACTCAAACATTCAAACAGCAACAAAGAGGGTGTTCCTCAGCAACTCTCCCAACACCCCCCTCCTCCAAATCCACTTGAGGATTTTCATCAAGATATTACTGATTCCCCATGGGTTGCTTGGGAATAGCAAAGACCCATTTGCACGAGAAAGACCCCCTCTTTGAAGACACACCACCCCCAAGAACAGATTGGGCCGCTGAGGGCAAAAGCAAAGCCAAGTCCTTTCTGAGAATCACTGCAGATCCCTCCAGTTTCATGGTGTACAACCCACTGCCTTGTTGCATGCAGCCTCTTATGGTATTTTCCCACTCAGCATTAAATTGTCTGTGTTCTCCCTCACAGTAAAAAGCAGGCATCCCTAAATTTTTAGGGGAAGATCTACAAAAGCTGGATGGCAATGTTCTGCCATGTGCTGCTGATGAGGGAATAACAGTCAAGATACAGTTAGGATAAGAAATGCCAATTAACCCCAGAGATGGCCAATTCTTTTGACATTTCCTTCCTCATTGAGACACTGAAAATGTTTAATGTTTATGAAGCACTTCAGTTACTGCAGTTTGCAGATATTAAACCAAACATTTAAGGCCTGCAGAAACACGTGTTTCCCATCACCTAGCCTGCAGATTTCTGATGTTTCTTCCATGTCATAAACAAAGGTACAAGCAGGTCCTTCATTTTAAAGGGCATTCGCCTGAAACCCGGGTTCCAGCTGAAGCCTTGATCTGTTCCTTCAGTTCATTCTCCATCTGAAGCCACCACTCCCTGGGATACCACAGCTGGTTACTACAGAAATTAATTCTGTGCCCCAGGCACTAAACTTGCAGTGTGCTGATGGGAAGCATCCAAGAGCAGCAGGAGCTTAAGATCAGTCATACAAATATTATTTAATCTAAAGGCTGGCAATGTGTGGAGGTCCAGGGAATCTAATAGAGTCAAGATTAGCCTTTCCTCACAATAAAAAGGAAGTATGTAAATATCGGAGACTTCTTTTTTTAAAAGCACTGCTCAGATAAAGCCCTGTCCAGGGAGAAGGACTTGAAATCATCAAAATATAATCTATATTACTGATGGAGGCAGGAAGAACAAGCCAGTGCCTGAACTGGAGCAGAGTCACGCTCCGTGTTTGTGGAGCACACTCCACAGGGTGTTAGCAGCCCGAGATGACTCACACCTGATGTCAGAGGAGCATCTATGCTTTGTCAGAATTCGAGGCAAACGTAAGGAAATCTCAGAAGACCTTTTGCTCTGCACAGAGGAGCAGCAACGCAGCACTGTCCTGCCTGCATCCTCAGGTTCCCCAGTGGAAAGCCCTAGGGCACTACAGGCAACCAGGAGTTCCTGCATCAGGAAAAGCCAAAGGGGAAACATTTTTACAGAATGACAGAACAGTTTGGGCGGGAAGGGACCTTAAAGCTCATCCAGTCCCACCCCCCTGCCCTGGGCAGGGACACCTCCCACCAGAGCAGGTCGCTCCCAGCCCCATCCAGCCTGGCCTTGCTGGGGAGGGGGCAACCCCCTTTTGCTGTAATAAGCAAACCACCAAATGACACATCATATTTACCCAATGCCCAAAAACAGTACTGGAGAGTTGGAACCCGAGTGATGAATGGAATAGGCCAGAATTTATAATAAATGCCCACGCATTTGGTTAGAGAAAAAGGGAATACTCACAGGTCCTCGTGGAAGGAAATTTATCCTGACTGGAAGCTCAAGTTGCTGATTGAAGCAAGTGCTCTCACCACCAGCCAAAGCATCTGCTACACCTGCATTTCTCCATTTACTTTTCTGGGATAGCAATCTTTGGCAGATCTCAATCTCCTCCCAGTATAAAAGAGGAAGAGACATGAACATTTTGACAAGCCTTATGGAATGGGAAAAGTAATTTTTGCATCTATAGTGTTAAATTGATACCTGATAAAACATGCTACAGAACATATTACTTGGACATGCTGCTATTTTAATAAAACTTCTGTAAATGTAAGTTGGCAGCACTCAGCTACACGGTTTCTATTTTTCCATTACAACTTTGATTTTCCTGAAAGTTGTTTTATATTCCTAGAGATGTCTTGCATGAGGACACCCCATTTTGGAGAAGTGTGCTGAATTAGCCTCCAGTTTTATCCTCTGGACCATCAAATCTTGTTTTACCGACTTGGTCTGTTGCAGAGGTGTAACAGTTTGTGAAGAAAGTTGGCAACAGAAAGACAAAGTGATATTTCATTGACAGTTAAATAGCAGAAATAGAGAAACTCCCTATCAAGAGAGCCATCCCTAGTACTTTCACTGAGGAGTTTAATATGCATTTTTTAAAAAGTCTCACCTCATTATAAGCTACACTTAATTGCTAGGCATCGATCTTTAAATTACTGCAAATGAGTAGGAAAAAATCATAAATTGAAACTAAGGAGCACATTGTAAATGCCACGTGTGTCTTCACAGCAAAGAATTACTATTCACATGTGACCTCTTAAAACAGACCCAATCCTCACACCCAGAGATCACCCCATCAGTATGGAATAATACCGCTCACAATAGCTGAAGGCTGCTTTAAATGCTGGGAATTGCAGGTGGCCTGAAGGCTTTTATCCCTTTTGTGAACCTGACCGTCTCAGCCACAAAGGTGTCAGGGACTGTTTAGATCCGACTGAAAAACCGCTCCAGACCCAATCCCTTCCCCTGCAGATAACCAACGCTTTAGTCCCTCCGTCTGAGCTATCAGGGACCTGCATCTTCGCGTGGACAATCGAGCCAGGCTGTTGACAGGCAGCCTTCAGTCACAGGATTAGCGCTCTGCTCCCTGCTTCCCACCGTCAGCCTGTCCTTCACGAGGGGGCTCACGGTGAACAGCCCTACAGCATCCAGTTTTAATTCTGATGTTTGTGTCCCCACATTACATCCCTTTACCTAGAACAAAGGACTGCAGTTTGTGACCATCTCCCTGCTGGAGCAAGAAGCCAGAGCTTTGATTTGGAGGGGGGGCAGTTCAGGAGCAGAGGTGCAGAAAGGGGGGTGGCACACAGCCATGCATTTGCATCTTCTCTGCATGTGTCCCCCCCCCCTTCAGAGCCATCTTTCACCCTGCGATGCCGTAACTAACGGCCTCTGGGGCTGCTCTGACTTGAGAAATTTTCAAACAGCCCCCTCATCAGCCCCACAACTAGGCAATAAAACAGACCATGGTTACAGGTATGCAGTCACTCCTCGCACCAAACTGAGCTCGCACAAGAGAAAGCATGACCTCCTTTTACCCAGGCCTTTCTAGGAGGAGGACACACCAAGTGGTATTTGCAGATCTGACAGCATGACCCAGCTGGCTAGTAGTCTTCTCCACTTGTAGCTCTGCCAAGCACCCAAATCCCTCGCTCACTGCAGAAGGTTGCCTCCTAAATACTTTAAGTTTCAGGCTAGCAGAATTATTTGGTCAAGCACATCTCAGCAGAGATCATTTACCCCCACTGATACACAGGAGCATTCCTTGCTGCAGCATGAAGGAAAAAAAATGGGGTTTAAAACCACTTGTAATCCACACACTCCTGCACCTAGGACAGGAAACCAGTACCAGGCTGCATCTCTTAAACACAAGTTTGTAGCTGCACACTAGAAATCACACCTGGTTGTTTCAGGTGTTGGACAGACTATACTTAATTCCCCGGCTCATAGCACAGGGCAATTGTTTTTCATGAGCCTAGAAACACCAGATGAGCTGTAACTAGCCAAGACACATATTGATAACAGAATAATGAAAAAATAACCAACAGCAACTCCTGCTTCCTCCTCACCCACCATACCTGCACCCTCATTAGTGTCAGGTCAGCATTTTATCTCCAGTGAAGGGTATACACGCTCTGAAACACTACACTTCCAGTAATCCTTAACTTGTTCACAAATTCAGCTGCTATCAGGCTGCCAAACAACCTAGTAAGAGTCTGGTTTCGGGAGCAGAAGCTCCTACTCTGGCATTTGAGAGCAGCTACAGACGAAGCAGAGCACAGCGAGCTCCTCGCACACCAGGTTCAGGTGCTGTGCCCCTGCTGTGCAAGGTTAAATGCCAAGCTCTCATCTCCACAGAGATGGGCTACCGATCGGTGGGAGAACTGCGCCGCAGAGCAATCGATCCCTTGCCTTCAAGGGGATCCAGATACTCTCCCTTGTACTGCAGGCAGTTATTAAGGTGTCTTGTTCTTCTAAATATTTCCTAATTACATTTTCTGAAATACTGCACTTACTTCACAAAACCTCCCTTGAATCTTATTTCCTCAATGATTTGGCAGGATAATGGAGGCACAGTAATAGACAGCTGCAAAATAGATACAAGTCATCTCAATACCTCCTCCTCGCTCAGGTTCATCAGCTGTAAGATTCATGATCTAGTAATAAGACGAGTTAACAGACTGCTGCAAATAATCCAGTCGTGAACAGCTTGTGAGCTTTACATGGAGCAGCCACGAAGCCTAGCTAGCAAGACACAGGCTTCTCCACCTTCACTGTCAAAAACCTTTGTATGATTAAATGAAGCCACAGAGTATTTCATATCACAAAGCAGTGCATCAAAACTTCATGACACCATGGTAGCAGAGAGCTTCCAACCTCTGCTTTTGTCACCAGAAAGCAAGATATTGTATAACAAAAACCAAACCATCACAAGCTCTACAGCAGAGAGTTTATCTTTAATGAGTTTTCCCCAGAAGCTTGTCATTGAGATGAAAACTTGCAGGTTTCACTCTTTGAAAGCGAGAGACCCCCATTACCCACCAGGGATGCTGCAAGAAAAGACACCTCTGTTTTTGTGGCAAACGTATTCCAATTTTGCTGGTTTTAGCACTTGCCAAGTCACCAACAGAACCCCATTTCATGCAAAAAAAGGCTTAGTTCTGTACAACAAACAGCAATACTGAAGCCAAGAGAAATCCCCAGAGCCAGAAAAGGTCACTAAATTCATATTGAACTAGTCAAAAGAAAAATAATTCTTTAATTCTCACCCTTATCAGGCAATCCAAACTCCCACAGTTACCATACCTCAATGGACAGAGTTAAAATCTCAGAAACAAAGGCCAAGCCACCGGGCAGCATTACCTGGGGAAACAGTGTCTAACAACAGAATGAATTGAGCATATCCCAAAAGTTTAAGCACTAGCACACATTTCCTCCCCCTTTAAACGCTTGGTGCCTTCTCTCCATCCCACTTCCACATATTTTCCTCTAATCCAGATCATGCCCTAACCCGATAACCTGCTCTATCTAGACACCAGCATTCTCCAAGCCCCCACAACGGTAGAAGCAAAGCAAACCTGTGTCTCCAGCAGTGCTCACTGGGAAAGCCACCATCAGCAGCAGTAGCCAGACCAGCCTCCCCCACACCCAGCACACATCTCCTACCCCAACCAGCCTCACTTAAACAGAGAGCAGCTACTAACAGGTGTAGGTAGTGATCACCCCCAACCTCCTCCCTGCAAAGCTGCATCTGGGAAGGATAGCAACTACCAACGCCTGATAGGCAACGCCTGTGTTTCTGCAAAAGATTCCTTTCCCCTTAGCCCAGGGCTGGCTTTCCTACTCTGTGTGGAAACCACATGCTTCTGCTCCTGCACCGTCCCAGGTCAAGGGCTCCAAAGGTCACGATCATCATCTTACGTCATTTTTCATCCTAAGGCAAAAAAAAACAACATCAAAGATGCCTGTAACTTCACAATCAACAAATCCACATGGTAGTTGTGCAGGTGATTAATCATTAGCAAACAACTTGTTAATTAAGGTTGCTGATTAAAAGATGTAAACATCAAAGCCGCACCTGCTTTCTAAATTGATCTCGGTTAAAGTGTAAATATTTTATCTATACAAGATGGGAAAACAGAATGTCACTAGTGTTTAATCTGTACCATTCATTACAGATTTATATTAACCTTTAGAAAAGCAGTGATGTTCAAGATGAACTATTGTTAAAAGACCTGAGTCAATTAAAAATTGAAGGATGGTGCTTTACGAAAGGACAGAAGATGTTGATGATGATGATTACACCATTGCAACAATCCTAAAGCTGCAGCTAAAGTAGGTGTTATACTGTCATGTAGATACAAATTCAAGTCAAAATTCTCAGTCTAAATAGTAATGACTGGTTTTAGCACACAGGGAAGAAGTTTGAGCAAACTCCCAGGTGATCATTTTAGACCACCCCAAAGCAGAAACACCTTCGCTCAGCTGAGTCTGACGCAGCTTAAAAATTTCACAGCAATAAGGTGAAAAACCACGTAAGAACGAACTGCCTAAAGCCAGGGGACCGTATTAAAATGAGGTAAGAATAAATGCACACGAGAAGCACAGGTAGATTTTTCACCCTTTCATTCTAACAGCCCACCATTGAACTAATTCCCAAAATAAGTAATGCGAGCCGGGGAGGGAGAGGGAGGGCAAATAACATTTGCCAAAAACCCCCGAACCGCCAATAAGGCTATTCTGAGTTTGACAGTGTTTCTAGTTACTAAGTCCAAAATGAACCACAGGAATTCAGACAGTTTTCAAAACCAAACCGAAACCGTAACTGAAGACATCGATCAAATCATGCACTAACATGAGCTACGGAAGAAGCTGATAAAAATGACTCCACGCACAATTTCTAGGTTTCATACACAAGAGAAATAGATAGACTGAGTTCAGCGTTGGGAATACATCTTGCACTTTGGCTGTAATTCCTTCTCTCCCTCCTACCATACTACTTAACAAACGTGAGGGCACAGAGACTGCATTTCAAGGCGTGTTCACAAGCTGGCAAAGCAAGCGAAGGACCTGCGTGAGTGCACAGCATTTCGGGACCTGACATTGTTCTGAGGCAGTGCTTCAGTACCCATAAAAATGAAGAGATGCAGGAATGAGATAGTAGTACGTATTTGTAATGTCAGAGGCTAAAAGATGCCTGAAAACACAGGCTAAAATGAGAACTATTGCCTAGTACATTATCTTCTAAACCCCAAATGACAATAGTTTTACTGCATAATTGCACTTTTATTGTTTTATTGCACTCATTAGGAAGAGCAGCCTTCCTCTCTTTATTCCTTTCTGACTACTTGTCTCCATTGCTCCTGGCTGCTGGCCTAAATCCCTCCTCCAAACTTATCTGCAGAGCAACTGTCAGTGGTCTGGAAATAGCTGGTCCCATGGTGAGTCCCTTCCCAGTTTAGCCCAGCTGCTAAACCCCATTCGGAGAAGGCTCAGCGTGCTCTGAGAGAGGCCTCGGCACTGGTTTCCCATGGAGCCCCTTGCTATAATTGGCACAAGGAGGTCGTTGCTGTGCCAGGAGGAAGGGAAATGGCCCGTGCAATCAAGAAGGTGGGAGGCTGCGACCATGGGACCATCATACACGCGAGGCATTCACCTCTTGAAAGTTTATTTTTCCTTGACAACCCAATGCTAAAGGCTGTTAAATCTCCAAATGTCCCTAAATGAAACGGATCAGCTCAGTTTGTGATTTTCCTCTTCGTTTCTTTTCTTTTTGGGGCATATTCCCCTTGCTGTGTATCCATGCAGAGCTAACTCTAGCGCACGTGGCAGCAGATGTTGTAGATGGCGTGGTACTCATGCACTCAACATGGAGTAAATCCCTATCAGGACTAAAGTATTCTCGCTTGTACAAAGGCAAAATGTAAACATAACCTGCAAAGACAGGTGTATCTTGCTGCACCAGCCTGCTCCCCCACTGAAGGATGGCATGATGCACAAGGGAAGAAAAAAAACCCTCTCACCCTCCAGTCTTTGGATAACATCACAGACTGAATTCCCCAGTCCTGCATTCGGTGAAGTGGGATTTCAGTCAAAGCCAGCGGGATTTTGCCTGGTTTTGGCAAAACGACCCGACCCTTTATGAAAGGCCACGTACGGGACGAGCAGGAATCCCTGCAGGTACTGGTACCTGAAGTTGCAACGCACTGCCCGAAGCATTTGCAAGACCTGCTCATCAGAAGAACGGCTGTCACTTGGTTAAGCATCATTTCAAATGAGAGCCAGGACCGAATTTGGATGCACTAATGAACAGATAAATTATTGACACTAAGTGCATGGCTGTACTTGTTCCATTAGATTTGAGGGTTAAGCTTGCCAGAGGGGATGAAGAACCACGGTTTGTCTTTCGAGGGCCCATTATACGAGGCACAATCTGGTTATTTAAGTGCAGGTCACATTGACTTTGATTGCACTGTTTACTGACGAGTTACATGCGTGAAGAACTCATAAAGTGAGACCCACAGGCTGCCCACTTTTTAAGGCAAAGCCTGACCTGTTTTTAGAAAGTTCCCCACACTCGCTGCGCTTTATAAATCGTTTCTCATAAAAGATGGTGGATTTAAACTCTTGATGATCTCTGGGTTCTTGTGCGTTAGTAGGGTTTGAAGGATCAATGTTGGAATGAACAGGCTGGTGTCCTCCTGTGGAAGGTGGCTGTACGATATCGAGGTGAGGCACACTGAGAATTAAAAACACTAGACGTTTTTGGTAGAGTCGGGATCTAAAGGTGAGGGTAAGCCTACTAGAAACAGTAAGTTTGACAGAAGACAACAGAAGGGTTGTTAAAATCACTCCTTAATAAAACCCTGCCCACCGGCTTCTTCCCAAGATTTGGGCTCATAGGCATTTCCTATTCCGTGCCAAACCTGGCAGCTGCAGCTCACAGGAGAGCGAGTGCCCAAGGGAGGGTTAATAAAGCTGAGCTCAGGGGCTGAGGACAGTTCAGGTCCCCAGGGATGACCAACTATGGTCAGAGGCTCATCCTGACGGCGGTCTCTGGTGACGAGGGGCGGCGGGCAGACGGGACACCCACCCCAGCAGTACAATCCATACGGATATTTGCCTTCAGGAGCAGGGCTCGGGCTCCTGGTCCTGGGCTAGGGGGCAGGAGCTGAAGGTGGAAGCTCAAGAGAAAAGCTGTGCAAAATCTGTCGTTGCGGGGCAAGGTGGGATTGGAGCTCCTTGCTCGGGCAGGAGCTGCAGAAGCCAGAGCAGCCTCATCAGCACAAAACGAGGGCAACCGCAGGGATCCCCAAGCAATGCACGCCGTCATCTCACCTCCGGCCGGAGCCAGCGGCTAACTCGGCTCCAGCACGAAGGTTAACAACCAGTGAAAAGAGAAAATGTTACCCAAGAACTTGATGACCTTTTTTTCCTTTTTAAAGCGACATGGGATTTTTAAAGCGGTGTCTAGAAAACTAAATCAGAGCAGATCATTCTAGCTGGTAATGGGTTAGTGAATCAGAAAAGATAAGAACAACAGCAGCTCAAAAGGGAGTAACTGCCGTGTTTTGTCTTCTTTTTTAACATTTTAATTTCTGCAGACCACGATTTACTTCCAGTTGTTGAGACAACGTGTTCCTTGCAGTGATAAACCGTTTTTCTCTCTATCCTGCCACAGCACCTCGCCAACAAGCCTGGCTAAATCTTCCCTCAGCATCAACTTCACACGCGAGAGGGTCAACTCATCCCTGAGCAGATGTCGAAGCGATTTAGACTCAACCACTCATATAATCAATCCCAGAGTTGGAAGGTCTAGAAATAAAATAACCCCTGACCCAGAGTTACTTTCCCAAGAGGGTACCCCTGGCATCCCTTTGCACCAACCGACGGCAGCAGGACAGGTAGGCAGGGCATGTTGCTCTGCGCTGGTCAGATCCAGATACAGAGGGTTTAGGGCTTGGATTATTTTCTATCTTAATATTTTCTCCTAGCTTATTTTATATCTTTGTTAGATTTATTGGTATGTGAAGACATTTGCAAGAAGGAGGTGTGAATAACGTAGCAGTAACAGCTGCCTGACACCATGAAGACACAAGCTGATGTACAAAAAAATTCAATTCTTAGAAAAATACGGCCCCGCAGACAAGAAAAACATTGAAACCACTAGCGGTGGGTACGGAAAGGTTCGTACTGACACCTAACACTTCTCATCTCAGGGCCCCAGATCGCTGCACGGGGTAGCTGGGTCCTGCCCTGTGGCACAGATGGCAGAGCAGGAGGGAGGTCAGCAGCCGCGCCGAGATACTGCAGTGACTCAACGGGGCAGCTGAAAGGAACTTCTGACTCCCAGCCGGGATATTGTGCCCTAACAGACTTGGTCTGGCAATATAAGATTTAAAAAGAGTCGCTCCGACGTGCTTGAGAGTAGGGAAGTTGATATTAAGGACATTAGTCGGGAAAGCAGCAATGCATTATTCAAACAGTTTCTTGAGCATTCAGATCTCTCTAGATGCCAAGACAGCTCTCCAGATTTTATTCTTTCAATTTAGTACAAGAGCTGCAAGAACGAAAAAAAAAAAAAAAGCAATCAATAATCCAAAGCTATGCTCCCTGCTATCAAAGCGGGAATTCAGAATATTCAGAATATCAAATTCGTAAGTCATTTCATGCTCTTTTGTTAGGTTTTGTCTTAGAATTCCAGTTCCCTGTGCCTGTAAATGGCACCCAGCTTCCCCAAGAACTCAATAATTTATTAAGAACTGGTTTGGACTTTGATCAAGACTAGTAATTTGCATTTGAGAGCCCAAAGCCCACAGAGACAGTCCTCAAGAAACGCAGGCAGACGGAACCACAAGGCAGTGTCAAATCCCGACGTCTTTAATAACGACTTGAGGATAATAGCTTTTTGTGGTGATGTCAATACGTTCAAAGCTTCCCGATTGGGTGTGAAAGAAGACAAAGCGAAACCCAAACCCAATAGCTCATTAAAAGCCAGCAGCGAAAAAGACTACAGATGGAAGATAAGTAGTCGTAAGCCGATCCAAACCGTAAAGCTACTTTCTGGGATCATGGATATTCTTACATAATTTCGGCAAAACTTGTTCAGCAAATCGCTTTCCTCGCTCTGTTCGCATGAACTGCTGAAACCAAACCGAACATCCACCGTCTTCCCACCCGGCTCCCAACACAGACCCTGAGGCTGACATCCCCATCGCAGCAGGCACAGCTTCCCAGTTAGGCAGTTTGGCCACTGGGAATGCCTCCATCACTGGGAACTGGGCTCTGGGATGGGGATGAAGACCCCATGCCGTGGCCGGTTCAGCAGCCGTGCCGTGCCGTGCCGGCAGCAGGTCGGGGTGCCGCGGGGTGGGCTTGCCGTCACCTCCGCTCCCCGTGGGGCTTCCCGTGGTTTACACGAGAGCACAATCCAGGCAGGGAGTCAGATTGATCAGGCTGTTATTAGACATCAATCGATTGCAAAGACATCTAAATTTTCACATCTAAAGGAAGAACTTAACTCAAACTGTCATATTAATGCAGCTATATAGTATATCACAGATTATGATATTTACATATACCATGTATATATTGTGCTCTCATACAGACGTTTATTAGTGTAACTGTATATGGAAGCATTCACCGCAAAGCTGAAGGTTTTTAGGAGTACAAACACATGCCTAAAATTAACTGAAGCATTTGTTTTCACCATTAAGTCAGCTGGCAATGTAAGCAAGAACCAGGCTGTACAAAGGCACACGGGAACGCATTAGTCCCACAAATAATAAAACGTAACGATAATGGTGCTCTGAATGGAAATGATTGTAAAAGCAGGGCAAGCACTTAGATAATCCCATGCCAGACAAACAGCCTGCCTACAATAAGGTATTTTCACAGCCAAGTACTAATTGAATCAGCCAGCCAACAGGGAGTGGCCTGAAATATTTGTTCTGCCAATATTTAAAGTTTCTAGGATTTGATACAGCTCTTCAAATCCAAACACCGTGTTGAGCAGGATCAGGATCATTCTCTGCAGGCAGGAGGAGGAGGGCAGGGAGGCTGACAGCGGATTAGAAAGCAGTGAGCCAACACCACCCAAAACGGTGGCACGGCCAGCTTCGCTTCCAGCGGGAATTAGACTTTTCCCTTGTTGTGGGTTTGTTTTTTTTTTTCTATTTCTTTGTTTCTTTTTGTCCTGGAACTGCAGGCATGGCACACCACGGCCTCTGGGAGATGGCTGAAGATGTGCATTAGGTGCTATGGGAACAGAAGAAAGAAAATGCTATTAGCAAACAACTGGCGTTTCAAGGCAGGTTAGTCATGGCACAAGCAGCCGTTTCTTTTTGTGTTTAAAAGGCTTGGATTTCTCCTCTTTCTGAGTGAGACACGGTTATGCATAACGCTCCTTCCTCTCCCGACCAGAGATAAGCTTACCCCCCACAAAAGAGCAATGATCCTTTAATTTCTCACTCGGTTTTGCTCCCACCAACTGGTTTCTCCGCTGCTGCCTCACAACACACAGAAATCCCAGCGGCGTGCTCGCAGAGCATTCCTCGGGCTGAGGGACGGGAGGAAGAAACTGCAGGGAAGGAAATCCCAGCGCAGCCATCCCGGCCCCGTTTCTTACAATGCCCGATAGCCAAGCCAGCTCTGCGCCAAGCCAAACGCCCCCCAACCTCCCCTGCCCGGGACTCAGCAGGGGCAGAGAGCCCAGCCTCACCCCCAGACCCACTGCCCCCAGATTGGGGTTTCTCCTGCCCTACCAGGATCAGCGATTTCGGTGTTAAAGCAGTTTAAAGGCATTTTTGTTACACACACAAGACCTTTAGCCGTGTTTTCGCGGGAGTCTGGGAAAGGGCAGGTTAGCACGCTGGCGAAGACGGGCTCTGGCAATACCTGTGAAAGCGGTCGCCTGCTGCAGGCAGGTTTTTGGGCACAAATTCTTGGGGCCAGGGCTCTGAGGAGCGTGGGGAAGGCAGCCTGGCCACCCGGACCCGCACCATCGGCACTGCCGAGAGAGAGCGTTGGCGTGGACGAGAGAGCGCAGAAACCACCCGCGTCGAAGAAGACGTCCCCGGGTGGGCTCGGGGAGCGTGTGGGCTGCTCGGAGGAGCGGGGGCTGCCTGAGCCCGTCCTTCTGCTTCAGATCCCTCCTCCTGACTCAGGAGCGCAGCACCGCGCTGTGCGCTCAGCCACCTTCACTGGCAATTCATCTCCTGGCACTATTCAGAGAGCCAGTATTGCCCAGGATGTTATTTGCCTTTGTCCTCCTCCGAAGTCGGGGTGCAGACAAAGAAGCCCAAAACTCCTCTTCTGCCAGCCACAGCCCCCAGACCTTGATTCTCACCTCGTTGAAGGGGAGGCGGTTGCCAACACCACACTTGTTTCTCTTCACGTGTGGTGGCATCAACATCTGGCAGGAGCTCAAATTTCTGCCCGGGCAGCGAGTCCTCGGCCGCTGCAGATGTTGCACATCTGGTGGCGATTCGTTCTGCTGCCCTAGGACACATGCACGGGAGACAAGGGACAAGGGGAGCACATACAAACCTGCCACAGAGAGGGACAGGGACCAAGGGGACAAAAAGTGAACTGTGGGACACCAGCAAAGACCTTCGTTTTGGAAACATCCTCCTGAGGACTAACGAAGAGCACCGGCTTTGCCACCCGCTCTCCCGGCAATGCTGTTTGGGGCCAGGGTGGCCAGAGGGCAGTGGGACAGCAGCCCACTCCATGCCCAGGATGTGGGCACTGTTGGCTTTGACCCTTACATCTTCTAGGCTGGTGATGGACAAACAGCCGTGACGGTCACCACCGCTTGAAGCAGCATGCGATAGAGGCAGTATATGTTGGCATGATCAAATCACACCTTCCCCTTGGGTCCTGCGGGGAACCCGGGGCGTAGGGCCATTAGTTTTCTCAACGTTGAGCACCGTCTGGGTCTGCACGAGCCTAAATGCTCAGATCAGTCCAGGTATGTACAGGAGAAGAACCTCGAGGTGCCCAAAGATGTGTTTTTCGGAAACTTGCTTACGGCATCTACACACCATCGGCCAAGTTTCTCGAATAACATTCTTCGGTTTAGCTGTGTAAAGTCCAGCCAAACTGCACTTTCTGGGTCTCATTCCAAGAGTTTCCAACCAATGAAGAATTTAAACTCAGTGTGGAAGAGCCAGGCATAAACAAAGAGGTCACATCACTGGTGGTTTTTTGCTTTCTTGCTATTGTAATAAAAAGCAGTGTTGAAGCTCTCCCACAAATGAGCCCTCCAGATACAGTATTTTATATCCCCCTAAAGATTCCCACCGGTGGAAGTGCTGGTGATGGACCAGCTGGAGGAGAGCGGCCGTGCACTCAGCCCTGCCAGTCCCAGGTACCACTCGGGGCTGCGGTGAGCCCCGGTTCTTTGGCTTTGTTCTCACACACCTGCCTATCTCCACGGTGTGCAAGTCCTAACTAATAAAGCTGGCACCTGGCACTATTTTAATTAATTTCCTTGCTCATAAAGCTGACAGCGTGGCTGACAAGAACTTGGAGTAGGTCTCTCGACGTGTGTTCGTACCAGACTGCGGGTGAGAACTGAAGCTGAATAAGCAGCAAGAGCAGAGGAAGCCACAACTCGTGGTGCACCAGACGCTCTGCTGGTTGGATTGCTGTGTCTTCTGACCACTCTGACACCAGCAAAGTGACAAGAAAC
Organism: Leptosomus discolor; assembly: GCF_034619465.1. Lineage (NCBI taxonomy): Eukaryota > Metazoa > Chordata > Aves > Leptosomiformes > Leptosomidae > Leptosomus > Leptosomus discolor. The sequence goes on from NC_141395.1 coordinate 1,769,138, forward strand.
CCATCCCCAATGTCACAATTGTCCTTGAAGATGTGAATTGCTGTTAATTGGTTTAAATTAGGACATCGTTCGCTGATGAATGGCGTGCAGTAATGACTGCTATGAACCACAGCGCCACTCTGCAGACAACTCAGCTGCTCCAGATGTGAGCTCCTAAACACAGGCAGTGGAGAATCTGTTTTATTCTTCAGATAATCTTCAAATAAAGCCCAGATTCGACTGAGAGTGCTCTCACTTTGTAGCATAGGCTCCTAATTTGCAGATAAACCACTTTCTGGGAGATACTAATCAACAAACGGATAATCTCCACATTTGTCCCTATAACCATTCGCAGTTCTGACTGAATCGCCAACAGGTTTAAGAACAGTGTGAGCAACACATCTCCATCCCATCCATTGCAATAAGGGAGATGGCAGGACGCTGTTCACCTCCCTTCTCTCGCGAATATCACATGGAGGGTCCTCCTGACAGCTTCAAAGGAGACGAAAAGAAAAAAAATGCAAGGGGGGGAAGGAAAAATAAAGCTCTCCATGAAGAAATGTGGTGGCCTGAGTTCTTCTGCCAGGACACAGCATCCAAGTCCTTGCCGCTGTACACCGAGCTACTCTAACAAGCAAGGATGGCAGAAACAGAGAAACAGGGTGTCCAAGTCGCTATCGTGTTGCCCGAGGACCCGCCTACACTCCGCAGCCCCCATTTCTAAGCCCCGTTCTGCAGGGATGTCAACGGAGCTGTTTTCCATCCCAGCAAGGTGCCCTAAACATCAGGCTGTGGAGAAACCTGGGGGACCTTCTCCCAGCCACTTCTTCTCACACAGTCACCCTCCACAGAAATAAATATTACTCAGAGATTTCAACCCAGCTCTCCCAGTGCTCGTCACCTCCAGGCTGCAAGTTGCTCTTTACAAGCCAAATCAGACAAAACAATCCCAACAAGGAAAGATTCTGCCACCAAATTCTCTGGGACATGGGAATTCTTGCGTTCCCATCTACCGCAAGTCAAGATTTGGGAATCTCCACTAACTCCTGCCATAGCAGATCTTCCCGTTGCTGTCAGTTGTTTTTACAGGCGGCCCGTGGTCTGCTCCGATGAGCGTACTCCCCGTTCTCAGTCCAGCTCCAAAGCTCTGCAGTCACAGTCCTCAAGCACCAGGAGCCCGAGAGACAAGGGAAAGCACCTAAGAAGTTTTGAAATGTCACCAACTTTATGCCTTATGCAACTGTAACGACAGTTACATTTTATTTGTTAGAAAACAAGTCTGTGAGGAACTTTAAAATCCATTCTCATTTAAAAATTATTTATTTCCACCACCAATCCCGTTTACAAGCTGAGTTCTGAGGCGACTGAAACCCAGCAGTTAATTGCCACTGAGCTATCTAGGTGTGAAAAAACATCGTCAGCATTTGCCCCAGAAAAGGCCTCACTTTTCGTATCAAAAAGTCTGACGCAGTCTGCTTCTGATGTCTAACTGAAAAGGGCCACTTTCCTCCACCTTCATCAACGTTTGAGACACCATTTTAATACCAGCCCAGGTTATCATATTGGACAGCATGAGAAGTGCAGGAGATGCCCAGAATGATCCCCATTTCCAAGTACCTCACTCAAATTGTTAAAGGGCTGTTTTGCTGATTTGGAAACCTAAAATTCAGCAATACTTGGACACAATCAAATCTCTGCTTTTACTAATGATTAGCCATTTCTTTTAAAGAAACTGCATTTTAGGTGGGCAGCACATCAAACCTCGCCATGAGTCTTTTCACTACTCTCATTTTCTGCTTTGGGTTTTCTTCTGTTACCTACAAATATATCTCATGTTTTATTATACAATTGGAAATAGTGCCGGGGTTTTACTTCTGGCTTTTAAACTTCTTTTTGTTTAGATTCTACTGAAGAAATTCCATGAAGATTAACAGCAAATTTTATAAGCAGAATTAAATTTTAGGTCCTCTACAACTGAGATAGCTAAAATGAAAAGACACAGATGTAGGTTCCTTTTGCCAAGGACTGTAGCCAAGCCTGGTTATGAAGTTCCTCAATAATAAATCTTCATTGTTTCCTCCTTGTATTTGCAGCAACAGGAACAGGGAATAAGTGAGAAAATCTGGTTATTATTGTGTTGTGTTATTTGCTCTATGAAGGAAAGGAATAAACAACTTTTGATGGTGATGCCTCCTATGAACAGCTTTTCCCAGGAATAAGTGAGGTTGGCTCTAATCTTTCGATTACAGTGAATGATGGAGGCATTAAGATGTGCATCATCGACCTGTAAAGAGAGATTTATTTTGGATCCTTTGTGTTCTCCACGGCCCCAAAACTTGCTGTACATGCTAAACAAGTCCTAGGGCTATCAATGGGAACCCTTTTGGAATTTGTTTTAAAACGCAAGTGCTGCGCATGAGCCGCAGTCACGCAGTTACGAAGGCCTACAGTCCTGCTCCGCCAGCTGCACGAGGCATTTTCAAGGTGCTTAGCAGAGTATCACGGGCAACATCCTCCCGCCATTTAAATCAACAGCAAAATACAGCTACATCAGCTGTAACACTTTCTTTTTCTATTCCCAGTAATTTCTTCTGTTGTTTTTTTTTCCCAAGCAATTCATAAATCTCAGCTGCTCTCAGTGCATTGCGCACCAGGAGAGATCAATCCTGGCCACGCTCGGCGTCATTTTCTCCGAGCACATTTGGACCCCCGTGTTAGACACAGCCACCCAAGCTAGACATTAATGTTTCCTCACACGGGCAGTTTATTAAGACAGAGCATCATTAGCTTGCATGGACCTCCTGCTGGCACACTTGGCCTTTTGGCAGCGCTGGCTCCATAGCGTGACGCTATTCCTGGGACGTTTGGGGGAGAAACACTGAGCACCACACCTGTGTCACCCGCTGAGCCTGAACTCACGCTATGGCTTCACACGGGTGCAAACACGATGCAAATATCACAGATGCTCCTCGGCGCATCACCGGGGGAAACGGGGACAGGCACGAGCGCCGCCGTGTCCTTCAGCAGCTCCCTGCCCACAGCTGCTGCTCCTCACCTCTGCCCTCCCGCAGTCTGCTCGGATCATTTTTGCTTTCTATATTCACCCCTCGCCCTCGTCCGCTCCGTGGGATCAGTACGGCGTCTTTTCCTCGGTTTTGAGCGACGAGATCCCGGCTGCGCGTATTTGGGGCTGGTGTCCGGACGGAATATACCTCCAGCGAATGAGCCCACCCAGCCCCGCCTGCCATCTGTCCCCAGCCCCAGAGGTGTGAGAGAAATGATAACCATTACTCTGCGCAATGTATTTGGTATTTAACAACAATATTCTATGCCCCTTGTGATACAATTGTGTATTAAACCACTGAACCTCTATTCTCTGATTTAAAAACCCAGCGCACATGTACCGCCTCTGCAGCTTAGCAGACCAAGAACGCCGCTAGCGCACAAAAGCACCGAGGAATTCATTATAGAAAGGCTTGTCAAACGCAGTTTGAAGCACTTTGGATGCCTCATTTTCATCAGAAGTTAACCCTGCAGCTAATTGAGGGATCATAACTTGATTTTTTGATTGTTCTCTGTAGGACTCGACAACCCTGAGAACATCCACTTCCATCATTTTGATGACATCGAGGCTTTTAATCAAGCATCACCGTTCGCAGTGTTAGTTATCTGTTATAAATAGCTCATTGCCAAAAAATATCAGGTAGTTTCTGCAATATTTATGTTCAGAAGAGTTAATGAAATGGACATCCTGGCATTAGCAGAGGGGCTATTTCAGAAAGGGTGATCTTTAGAAAGTTCAAGGCACTGTAGACTGTGGGATACGCTGTTCAAAAATATATAATCTTTACGTCCCGTGTGCTGCAACGTGCACAGTGGATAAACAATAATTTATTTTTTTTTTTACTAATAAAAACAGAGGAGTTCTTGATTTTTCTGCCCTATTGTCATTACTTAGTTATGGAGTGTCCTCGTGGGAGCCCCTACCTCAGCCCCTCACTCTGCAGCCCTGCCCCAGGGGCACAGATCAACACACTACGAGTGACTTGAGAGCAGAAATCTCTGCCGTCTGGAAAAACAGGCAGTCCCGGACCTAAGACGCACTTAGCAAAGAAAGGGATTTTTGTGGCAATCAGCAATGAATGCGGAAAAAAGCACGGCCGAGATCCCAGCGAACTGACACTCTCTGCCTTCCAAAAAAAAAAAAAAAAGAAAGGGAGGACCAGGCTCAGCAATACCTGGGTCAGACCCGGGAGGGCTGGACGAGGAGAGGAGGTGCCGGCGTGGCAGCCGCAGGGCCACCAATGCACAGAGGAGGGAATGAGGACACGGGTTTCATGGCAACCCCTCCTGTCAGATTACCTGGATCTTTTGGGGGTTTTTTTAGCTCAATTCACAGGTATAGCGACCGTGACAATCACGTCGGTCCAGCTCCGTAGGCAAGACACAATCTTCTTTGAAACGCTCAGGAGAAATGACCATTAATACCGGTATATGCTGTTGACTTCACCTCATGTATTTCACACGCAGATTATACTTTTTGAAAACAGGCTAGTGCTTTATCGCTCAAGCAGGCGAAGTGGATTTGGGTATTCATCTTACAAAATTCTGCTTAGGAAATAATACTGACCGGATGCCAAAAAAATATAAAAGATGAGTATCTGAATAAAAAAAACCCGCCAATCTGGAAGATAATGTAGCCTTAAGTATAAAACATGAATATTAATCCAGCAAAAACGGAAGACTTAAAGCCGAAGCATTATTAAAAAGGTGGCTATTAGTCTTTATTTATCTCCTTTAGCGCGATAAACACTCTTATTGTCTCCTGAGTCTACCTAATTGCAACTGGAAAATCGTTGCCATGGATGCCACTAAGGTGTGCAGATGCTAGTTTCTTTTTTTTTTTTTTTTTTTTTTAATCTGTTTCAATGGTTCTTTGCACGATAGGAGTGGAAACGCCGCCGGAATTCAGATAAAACCGAGCAGTTAGCTGACAGATGAGACTCGGCCACTTTGCAACCGGACAAGAGCACCACACGATCCTTTTATATCGCTTGCAAACCCTTTTGTAACACTTCAGCGACTCAATCAGCGAGCGATGCTGATGGGAAGGGAAAGGGAGCCTGGAGGAGCTCGCTGCCGGGATGGGTGACCTGCCTTCACCCTACGGCAGCGCCTGCAGGGATGGGGCAGCCCTCTCGTTTCCCCACGGTCCGGCACCAGCCCACGGATCCGGGCTGAGGAGCAGCGGGCGAGAGTCGGGATACCAGCCAAAGGGCGTCTTCAGCAATATCGCCAGGGGTTCAGCTCCTGAAGGGGAGCTCAGCGCCGGAGAGCAGTCGCTGCCTGCGCTTGTGTCAGCCCCAGTGATGTGCCAAACGGAACGACTGCTCCACCGCTCTCCTAAGGTCCGCATGGCCCGCTGGCCCCCAGTAACCAACTGGCCAACGAGCCGGCCAACAAGCTTAGCAAAGGTAACGCTACTGGTACCCAGGGATGACGAAAGAGAGAGAGAAAGAAAGGGAGAGAAAAGGGGTATTTTCATATTTTTGCTTCGCCTCCTGCTTCTCACGCTTCTCCCACCAGCTCTGCTTACATTTCAGCATGCTGCACAGACCTCCCCAAACTGAAGCTTTGGAAGGTCCCTAAGAAACCAGATTATGGCCGCAATAAGCAGACACACCGCTCCCCCTCACTCCTCTTTCACAGACTCCCAAAGAAGAAAGCCTATTTGTATCGGCACACCACGGGGCGCAGGTTTGCTCTCACCGTAAAACAACGCCCTCAACCTCAGTCACAAAACCCACCGCTATTATCACGTTTGGATCCAAAGAGAAACCAAATAAAACATTTCTCTCTATTATTTCCCCAGAAAACTGCTCGGTGACACCACGTCCCTCCCGCCCAGGCTCTTCGGAGCCCACCAGAGCCGCCAGGAGGGGCGGGAGCAGCGGGCGAGCGGGGCTGGGACGGCAGCTCGGGCTGCCACCACCCGCCGGGCTGTCTGCGTGCGAGCCAGGAACGGCCGCGGCACCCCCCAGCTCCTTCACCAGCCTGTTGTGACCGTTAATTACAGCGTATTTGCAGAGAGCTTTGAAGGTGTTATTATGGGAAGAGCAGCCTTCGGGAAATCATTTAATGCCTATATATAATTTCAACACAAAGTACTACTTAATGTCATTTTACAAGCGTCAGTACTAGAATTTACTAAATGCCAATGGCACAGACGAATCGCTTTTTCACATAAAAAATGGTCATTTATTTTGATAAAAGCCCCAAACAACAGAAGTTTCTATTTATTTATATCAAAAACATAAAAGACTCAGCAAAATGCATTTTAACCACTGAGACAGATAGTTTTAAAGTCATTTCAGATTAATAACAGGATTCTGTCTTAGCTGTCATTAAAAAGATAAGAAGGAAGTTTGTTAACAGAGCTTTTTAAACTTCTTTTTACTCATGATTTCAGACCTTGCCTTTGATAAGATAGACACAAAACCACGAAATGAGTGCCGCTGCAGGCTGTGGTTGAAGGCGCACGCTTCCTTTACGCAGCTCTCCCCACCACTGCCCCAAAAGGGAGTAAAATAGTAGGAAAATTAATGTTGCAACACAGAGACTGCCTCTAGGTCCTGGTGTGACTGCAGTCAGCGCTGACAGGAGGCTATTTGATAATGTACCTATCTATGGACTTGGTCCGGCAGCCTGCAGTTAATACAATACCATTTGGTGACAGAATTCTATGTTGTAGTCTAGCAAGACCATGTCAAGACTAAAGCTGCCTGGGAAAAGGATTATATTTAAGCTGCGTCTCCCCCAGCCTGTATTCGCTCTCTCGCCCCAGCCGCGGCAGCCCCCCAGTGACCGCGGGGGTATCAGCAGTGGCAGATCTACAGCCGAGGGCTGGACACCCTCAGGGCAGCGAACGGGAGGCGCGTTGCTCGCGGCAGCAACGGGAGCGAAGAAGACGTGTGGGGTAATCAGCATCGTAAGAACGAGACCTGGTCCCAGCTTCTTCGGCACAAGGCTGAACCGGGCGGTTACGCTTCTGGCAGCGCTGCTAATCCTGCCGTTGAGCGTCTAACGCCAAGGGTGGTTCCAGTGACACCAGCCGGTATTCTCACGCCTTTTGGCTTCCTACCACACAGACACACCTCCCTAAGCACGGCATCGAATCACAGACTGGTTTGGGCTGGAAGGGACCTTAAAGACCACCCAGTCCCACCCCCCTGCCCTGGGCAGGGACACCTTCCCCCAGAGCAGGTTGCTCCCAGCCCCGTCCAGCATGGCCTTGAAGAAAGGAGCACCAGGCTCAGAACTAAACGCTGAGCAGCCCGTGGGTCTGTACTGCTTGCAAGGACGCACAATGGCAGCACCATTTATTTTCCAGCAAGAGCAGAAAGAGAGCAGCAGGGCTTTAGTGGGGCTTCTCACCACCAGATACCTCCACCGCCCCGTTGGGAGAAGGGTAAGATTTCCCCCAGTCCGCCCGCACTGCTGCCTCCCCGCCTCGAGAGCCATGTTCTTGCTTTGCTCTCAAGATTGTGCACTAGATGCACGGGGTATTTTTGTAACGCCTTTTTATTGCTTAAAAAAAATAAAATCGGCAAGCATCTCAAAATAGACGTGCACAGTATTTCACTGCTGACAAAGCAGGAGAGCAAAGACCTGTTTTGAATGGCTGAAAGAACAAGAAATTCTCATCTAGTTTGCAGTAAACTTGCACAGAGCTACACTGATGAATAAATTAGCTAAAGCAGCATCACTTGTTTTACCTGCAGGTTTTGAGGACAATTTGCTTGTTCTCACAAGGCGCAGCTGGTTACAAAAATGTGAATCAAAGCAAGTAACAAGTTCAGTTTCCAAAGGCAAAAAAAACCCCAACAATAAATCAGGTAACATGTAAAAGTGCTGCAAAATCGAAATGAACAGAACATTACAGGAAACAATCTATTTAAAGAAATATTTTACTATAAAGTCGTTGGCTTTGCTTCCACGCTCAGTTCTGTGCACAGGCTCTGTTAGCAGACTGACTGCCACCGCGCCGACTCAGAAGTCTGTGGGTGAGCCAGTTTCTCGACGGTTAAGCTCACGGTTCCCACAGGCCGTATCAACTGCCGTACCAAGTCAGCATCTCTGGGAAAAGGGGGACATCTGTGGCAGCAACGGCCACCAGGAGCAACGTTTTGGAAACCCCTGCGTTGCCACGGGCTGGGGATGAAGAGCACATAAGAACCCAGCTCTCCCCGGGCTCCAGGAAGGGTCAGGAATGGCTGCAAGCCTGCGGTAGGAGCTGAGGCTCCCCCTCAGCTGCACACGCATGGTGGGATGGGATTCCCATGGGTGCTCCACGTTTCTTAATGGTGAGGTTGACCAAGGTGTCTTGTTCGAGCTCGAGGCTGCTGAACGCCAACCTTAGCTCCTCCGCCTAATCAGGTTTGCTTTTAAATCACTGAAAGAAGCTAGAGGAAAAATTTCTCTCCCTCGTCTCCGTTATGAGACACATAAATCAACTCCTCAGGGACAACGGTGCTACGAACTGTCATTTTGTCCCTCACGTGCAGCCAACCCGCACTCACCTGGTGTCCTCAGACAGAACCGTTCTCCCTCAAAATCACAGCAGCTCCCTAACTCTGGATGTGTAACTCTTACAGTGTTATAACTTACATTAATATTTCACCTGTAAAGAACTGGTCCTGAAGCACAAAGCTTGATCTCATCGCATGTATTCATGGCAGCAGTGGCTGGCAACTTGCATATATAAACGCTGCAGCTGCTTTTCCAGTTGCTGTCCTTTTATTCCTCCTCAAAAAACCTCTTTCCCGTGTCCCTTATAATTCAAGGCAGCGAGCAGAGACTCCCTAGGCGACACCCCTGAGCCTCATGCCTTTTTGATAACCACTTTACCCTCTCTGTCTCTTCTCCATCTTCTCTCTTTGGTTTTACTCCTCGTGGTTTCATTTGGCCTCCCATAGCCCTTTCCCCGAGCGTGGCACAGGCCAAGTGCCAGAAGGGGAGGAGTGACGGGATCAAAAGCTCAGTCTGGATTTCCGAAGCCACTCTTGCATCTACAGTTTGTGCAAGCATCTGAATAATTCATTGCTTAGGATATTATAACACAGTTTTTGTAGGTCACGGTTCTCAGCGACAGACGTTTAGCATACACCAACTGTTTTAAATTGCTACATCGAGCGAAATTTAATCCAAATCTGTGAATTATTTGGAAAAGCTAAAAATAAACTTTAAAAAATCCCCAGCAGATGCTACGCGTGCTCTAGGAAGCGCAGAGAACAATTTCACACACTGTGTTATAAAGGAATAGTGAATCGCCTACAAATGCCGAAGATGTTTCAGACAGGTCCAGGGGGAATGACTCAGGCCGAAAGATCACGTTTCAATCCACAAACGGGTAAAAAAGAAGCCAGAAGGGATTAATGCCACCCGAGCACAATTGCATTAACTCTCAACACTCTTTCAGTGACACGGAATCGGACCGTATCGACTGCCTTCGCCGTGTGCTTCCGGAGAGCCGGGTGGTGAGAAAAAGCTTGAAGTTAAAAAATAGCGATGATCTGACTCTGCTCAGAAAGAAGGGAGCAAGGGTCCGTGTCAAGGACAGGCTGTCTCTAGCAAATGCAGCCACAGACCACACAGCATCCTCGGAGCTGCCCTGGGAAAGGGTCCAAGCACTCTACTTGTGTACTTCAAGACAAGCAGATGGAAAAACACCACGCAGCGTTACCAGCCCCAGCGAGCTGCGATCCACCTCGCACGGCCGGCTGGCCAGCCGGGCGCACGCGGGCAGGAGGTTTGTCTGCGTCCCTCGTGGGAGCAGCTCAGCTCTTCCCCACCCACGGGGCAGGACTGCTCTGGCAACAGCCCCGCTAAGTTTCAAAATGCATTTTGTGTAACAGAAATAATTACTGAAATAATCGAACCAGGCCCTGCAGAATCATATTGACTCGAAAATGTATTTATTTCCAGTTCTTCATGTCAGCGATAGTTAAGAGAGACTTGAAAGGGGAGCAGCAGTTTGTTTTCCCACCCAACACATCGATAGCTGGAGGAGGAACAGCACAAGACCTCCTTTGACTGCTTTGTATAACAAGTACAAAAAACCCGGCACAAGCTTTCACAGACTCTGCGTGTATTAGTAAAAACGTATTTCTATCCATTTTTAATTTGCGCTGTCAGTCACAAAACGCCTGCTGTGATTATGGCTGCTTTTTATTCACGTCTTCGAAGAAACATTCTTTGATGGACACATCTTCGAAACATTCTTTGATGGACACATCTTCACGGTTACCCTGCAAATCTCAAAGTGCAACTCAGATCACAGGCTGGACGCCAAAGCCTGCAGGCAGGCAGGCAGGCAGGACAAACGGCTGCAACACCTCTCCCGGTGGGATCTGGCGCAAGGGAAAGGTACCACCAGCCTAATTCAAAGCAAGCTCACCCTTTCTGGGAGCTTGCACTCGATGCTGCTGTGATCCAGGCCCAGGCACTTTCACAAAAGCAAAAAACCCAGCACACTCTTGACAGCACGGCCACTTACCCTCCCACGCTGCTGCGTTTTAAATAAAGCTCCTTTTCCAGATCAACCGCCTCATTACACAGCCACACTAATCAAGTCCGCTTCGTCTGTGTACTTTCTGTTTTTCTTTCTTGAGCTGCAATAAAGCAGCGTGTAACGAAGGGCCAACATGTAAAGGATTGGGCTGCCAGAGAATCGGGCATTTTGGGCTAAAATCTCTGCCGAGCACAACTTCACAGCTACTTGTCCTTTGAAGGAACTGCGCTTCACCAAACAGTGACAACGGGAATCCAGGACTACACTGAAGTGTGCAAAGGGAAGGATCACACCCGTCCCATGTGACAACAGGAGGACGTGGACGGTACAAGAGGAGGGAAGTATAAATATGTTACAGAGAACTCGCTTCCTTCTGAACTTTTCACAAGACAAGAAAAAAAAGCCTGGCTCTCAGAGCACACATCCCTGCCTGTTCCGCATGAAACGCTTTGCTGAGCAGGACCCGGAGAGGTGCCTGGGCTCTGAACATCGGCAGGACCCTGCACAGAGCTGTCTGCACCACGTCCAACCGGCCAGTTGTGGGCAAAAGCCTCCTCTGTGCTCACAGCAGCGCTTCAGGCAACCACCACACTCCCTGAACGGGCTGGGGGGCTCGGGTACAGGCTCTGAGAGTTACAGCCTTCGCCTGAGCTCGCGGTTAGTCTCTCCCTCACACGTGCAACAGGGCAAGACACAGCGAAGGCAGCAGGTGAGGTGCCTGCATCAGTCCTTGCAAACGTACCGCGCTTTGCAGGTCATGCCCCCCCATGCCCAGAAGGGTCCAAAGGATCTTCTTACTGCAGTTTTAACGCCAAACTGGGCGGGTGCAGGACATCTTAGCTGCTGACAGGCAGGACCAAGAAGTTACTATGAGTTATCTCACCTTTGCTCCAAATTGTGGGCAAGTTAAGGAGCACCTTGCAACTCCAGCTGGACTTCAGCTGGTGCACTCACCTGTAAAGTCGCCCGCGCCAGCCAGGCCGTCAGTAGCTGCACTGGACCCAGCACGCAGGAGTAAGCATTAAACCAGACACAAAGTCTTCCAGACTCACCCACCCACCACACATACTGTACCACAGACCTATTTATCCTCTTTGCCGTAGCCATTTTAACCGAGAAACTTGATTTCCAAAGTAACACCATTTAAGGAGTCCCCTTGACGTGCACCAGCTGAAGAGAATCAGATTTTCTACAACCAAGCACAACCTCTACCTGGATTAGTCCAGTGCTGTGTACACAGACCCCAACTCTGCCCTAATCACAATGATGGGCTTGAATAACTCCAGGCAAAACGGTTTCAGAGCAAGGAAAGGTTCACGTGGTTAAGGAACGCGGGGTGGAAATGCTGAACCACTCCCCCTGCCAACAGCGTTTGAAAAAGTGTTTACAAACAGACCAACAACATCCCGCAACAATACAGGTCAGAAAACACGGGTTATTAACACAGTGTTTATATCTGTGGTATCTTCTGTGCAGTGCAAAGTGGGAAAAGGAAAACCCTGCATTTGATGACAGCTGTATAGGTTCACATCATGACAATTCAATCCCATCTACGTGTGCTTTCACACGGAAACGGGTTTCAGAGTACAGTCAGCTATTGTGGTGTTGGTCAAATCCAACATCAAGACTGTAAATTCTTAAGACTATTGACGTTGGAATCATATAAATTCATACAGAAATTAATGTTTCTTCACAATTTCAGTTATAACATACAGTTTACATTTACCCAAAATAGATTTTTTTTTTTTTTCCTGACAGATTATATTAAGTAAATTAAATGAGACCAAATTCCATCCTCTATCCCTGCACCATCTATGACTGGCAGACTTGATCTTCTTAAAAGCATGCGAAAAATACAGCAGAAGAGGTAAGCAGTTTTATGTACTTTGCAAAGACAAAAAACCTGTAACAGTTACTTCTGCAGCCCTTCAGTGCCTACATCTGCCAACAAAGTCTAAACCACACGAATATAGACGAGATTTAAGCGTATAAGAAGAGAGCAGCACTGTCAGCCTTTGTCTCTTTGTCACAATCTTCTTATATTCTTAGCACAAATATTTTTGGTATTAAATTGTGGCAGCACAGAGCTGCATTTCTTGCAGGTAAATACAACATCAAGTAGTTTGAGATCGCTTATAAAAAACATAGGAAAGAGTAACTTGTTAAATCAGGTATTAAAGAAATCACATTTTCTCTGAATCCAATAAAAATGCTTAAATAACTTCTTCCTGCAGTGTTAGGGGAAAAAAAACCCCAACAAACCCCACTGTGCTGTACAAACATCAGAGTGTCCAAGTACTTGACTGCATGAACTAAAAATTGCTGATTGTTATCAGGCATAATTTAAACAGCAAGAGCAGTAGAAAAAAAATGTTACTGGACTTCATTAACATCTTTAATTGCAAATTAGTTTTGTCTTCTACCTGCAACCCTATAGCACAGCTAGAAGCACAGACAAAAATACTACCAAAAAAAAAAAAAATCAGAAAATAATCGATGGGTTTGAAACATTGTCTGTTTTCCAGAAGATAAATAGCCATATTTTGTACGTAAGTATATGTCCCCTTTCCTATTTCCACCCACATAACACCCACTACATCTAAGGTTTTACCTATATATATTTAAGGCTTTATCTATATGTATTTCCATATGGAAAGAATATTCTGTTGGTCCCTGCAGAAGGAAATCAGAATGCTAATTAATACAGCAAAATTCATTAAAACAAATTCACTCCAAGGCTTTACCCACGGCGGGCTCCTTCCTTTAGTCTCCAGAAGACAGCACTATTTTAACAGGTAAAGCTGAGAGGAAGCAAACATACTGCTCTGGATAGTGTTATAGCTTCCTATAAGCACACGTGGTGCAAGGTGATCTTCTGATACATACATACATATATATATGTACACGTGTGTGTGTGTGTATATATATATATACACACACACACAGAGGGCAGACTTGGATATTTTCCAATGGCTGGGCATTCATAACACGTCCCACATGAATTTCTGCTTCTGCAGTAAGTGCTGACATCACCCAACAGCTTTCCTTTCAAGCTTTTCAAGGGGAAAAATATTGTCTTTTCTGCCGCCCCTCGTCTTCGCAAGCTCCCTCAAACCCTCCCAGTTTCAGCAAAGCTGCCCCGTGGGCTGCAAAGGCCTTTCCCGGCTGGCCACGGGGTACAGAAGAGAGGAGAAGACACAGGTGGCAAACGCCCTCGTCTCACCAGCCCCATTTTCTCAGGCACGAAGCTAAAATCACCATCATCTGAAGGCTCTGCAGGACTAGGAGTTCAGAAACGAGCTGGGTTGCTCCAGCTTACGGGGAATCGCCGGCTGCAGCCCCCGAAGCCTGACCGCTGCCCAGGGCGCAGCCGAGCAGAGGTGTGCAAACGAAGGGCCGGACGGGCACGGACACCCTTTGGAAAGCAAAACGCTTTGGGTTATTGTTTTAAAGCATCCCATGGCGGCAGCAGAAGAGGAAAACACAGAAAATATTTTTATCCAAACAGAAAAGCGTTCTCAGATTCCTACAATGTGCCCTAAATTTAAGCTCCTCGTTGGCGGATGCTTATGTTGCCGCTGGAGCTACCGCGCAGCACGGCAAACAAATTTAAAATAAAATTTGACCAAAAAAAGCACAAGAGAAACTCGCATGAAAACCTGATCAACACATTGACAAGAACAAACACTAATTAAACCCTCCTTCCACCGTCTCCCAGACAGCTGTAGGGTCCATATTGAAGCAGACAATCTGCAATCATCTCAGCTTTCCAGTTTGGTGCCAAAAGCCGTTGGCAGCAATCTTTAGATAACGTGGTCAGGATCCAGCCTTCCACGCCATCGTGTGCTGCGACTTCAGACGAACTGCAGATGTTTATTTATAACGTGTGACCTCCGAGGTCCCGCAGCGTACGTGCGCCCTCTGCGCCTTCCCAGCCTGCAGCAGAAACAATAGCTCTGATGCGCCATCAGCGCTGCTCACGCCCATCGGGGCTGGACGAGGACGACAGTAACTCCAAAGTCATCTGGGCAGAAGACACACTTAAGCCGCAAGCTCTTTGCTGTGGGATTCAGGGAGAAGTTCGTGTGGGGAAAACTTCTGGCGTTTAAAAAAAAAAATGCGCCCTAGTGGAAAAGAAGGAGCCCTAAAACCAGAACACGATTGAGGACGACAACGACGAACCGTAAGGTTGGAAAAGACCTCCAAGAGCATCAGCTCCAACGAAAAGCCTGTCTTTGACTCCACCAGTGCCTTCGCACCACACCAGATCGCTGCTACGGCTGCTGTCGGCTTCCCTCTGATCTAAACCAGCTGTTTTAATGTCATAAAGTACCAGAAAAAATAAACCAAAAAACAACCATTCCCTCATCAGCTGTCGACTAGCGATGAAACAGCCACATCCCCAACAGCCTGTTCTTGTAGGGAGCATTAGTTAACGCAGCAAATCAGGGCAATTGCACAGAGGAAGGCGGCCAACTGTCCCGCCGTGGGACCTCCACCCCGGGAGGTGCTGGAACCCGGCTGGATGAGGTCCCCAGCGAGCCGATCTTCAAGGACAAACCCACGGCAGAGCTGGCCCTGCTCCAGGGCCGGCCCAGACCAGGTGGCCTCTGGGGACCCCTTCCGTCCTCAGAAAGGGGTTCAGGGGCGTTCACGAGCACCACCGGCCGTACGATTGCTTTCTGCAAATACGCAAGAACGCTCTGAAATTGAGGTTGTTTCACAAGTGAGAGGGAAACGATGAAAACCGACAGCATCGGTGCAGAACTTAGGCCCAGCTCAATAGAGTAGACGCTGCCAGAATTAAAATGCAACCTACTTTATTTGCGTTTTGCATACAAATTAAAAAAATTGGATTATATCCAACATCTTTAAACACCTTTACATAAATCAAAAAACTCTTCGAGAACTCTCCCATAATCACGGCTAACTCCTTAAGCACAAGAAAACGCTTAACTACATTTCCTGGCGACGACAGTAGGCTTTGGTTTGTCAGGTTTGCCCATCTGCAGGATCAGCCAGTCACCACGAAACCCCTCTCCTCTAGTCCCCCTGAAACACTTCTTCAAACCCAGATTTTGGACAAGGTGGCAGCCCCGTGGGTTCCTGTTCCCCACGAAAACGCACGGCTGGCGGAAAGCCCTAGCGGTGGGGCAGGCTGTGCTGCTCTCCATGCCGCTTGGGCTGCGAGCACGCCCGGTGGGAAGCGGTGTTCCAGCAGGAAAATGAGAAAACTCGACTAAAATTTTTAACTTTTAATTGTTGGCATCATTAAAAAAGTTGCCTCTCATGGACTTTTGCATCATGTATTAGGCAGAACAGTGAAGCTGCTGCCCGGTGCCAACAGCAAGCAGGTGTACAGACAACATTTGGTACTGTCAAACTGATTTCACTTCCCATTACACACCGTGCAGATTGCCAGAACGCTTGAACACGATGGAAAAAATAAGCAAAACCATTTTACAGTGACGCGGGTGGAAATCTTCTCTCTATAAAAGGCCCCCATAGCAAGGGGTAGGGGTAGCAAACATTTGAGTCAAAGTCAAACGAAACAGTAAAAACAAGTTAGCCATTGGAAAAGCCATTTTAAAGCTGAACAGAAAGGTGGCAGGATGACCAACTGGGAAGCGCTGGCTTGTTTCAAAGGGATTACTGAAAAAGTCATTTTCAATGTCCCCATTATTTCATTCTGTGGGCATATGCAGTGTGATTAAAAAGCTTTTTTCAGTGACCCTAGAGAACATCCCTTTGGACACGGCGCTCCTAACACCTCTGGGACAGGGCTCTCCCCAGGCGTGGGACACGATCAGAGAAGGAACCTACTTTCCCCGTGGGCCTAGACCTCTGCCCACATTCAGCTTATTTCTCACGTTCAACACCAGATTAACATACTAATTTTGGTTCTTATGTTCCTCCCATCCCATACTATTATTTGCAGGATGAAGTAGCAGATCAGAAAACACCCACCATTAAATAGGACGGTTTCCTTCAAACATGCAATCACCTGTAGTCTCGGTGACTGTTGTTACCAAAGGTAAACCCAGACCTTTCCTTACAACGAACTCAGAGCAGGACTTGGTGCACAGTAACACCAGAAGACTCAGCTACAGCAATCCAAGCACCCCCCCCCCCCCGACTAGGTGATGTCCCATTTTTGAAACACTGATGCTCAGATTTTACATCTTTAAGGGATTCACCTCAGCTTCCATAAAAACCCCTGCAACAACCAACGACTTTCAGGGTAAAACACCATCCTAGGAAGTGCCTAAAACTAACAATAAGATTAAGCTCATTTTTATGCAACGGTATTACGGCTGGTAAAGCCTACTTTCTGTGACCAAATTTTAACTCTTCATGGTGCCACCGATTCTCTTGTACCAATAACACCCGTTCCGTGTTCGGCCACGTAAGTTCAAATCAGGGCCATGAGAAACAAGGAAACACAATTTCATCAGAAGCCTGACCAACAACGTTCTGCTGCGCGGCGAAGCTCCATTTACCCTGATTTTCAAGCTTAAATTCACAGAAAACAACTACCTCCAGAGACAACTTCCTGGATCACAACGAATCGATTCCTTTCTCGATGCATTAAGAAGTTTCCCTAAGAAATGCAGTCCAGAAGTGAAATAAGGTACATGAGCCTTAGTAACTCGAAAACAGGAAAACACACACAAACAAAACAACATTCAGAGAGATTATCAAAGAATTACTTTGCATTCCTGAAGGACAGGCCACACTGAGGCAGGGAGCGAGCTGCATTTCCACAACTAATTCCAAACACACCCTTTTAGGGGTTTTGCTCTGACTTTTCCCCTCACACTTGACATTAACTTGAAAGGCTGCCTTTGTTTCTCTCTCAGCTAAAACACCCCTCCTGCTGATAGGTGCCCTGAAGTGAGAGAAACCACCTTCAGAAACAGGGAGAATGTCCAGGCATTATAAGATTTTTTCTTCCTGCTGCTAACGTTGTTTGTGAATCAAATGTAGCTCTATTGCCCTTTAAGCTTTATCCCTACGCTTTTATCTTTAGCTTCATTAGACTCTTTAGGACACATTTCAGACAGGCTTCAAAGCTTTCCCTCGTAGGAAATAAAAATTTCAGATAGCCTGGACTGTTATTTCAATCTGATTTTTCTTACCTATTGTTTTTCTTCTGCTTTTATTTCCTATATCTAAAGAATTCAAAGGTTTGTAACTGTTGGCTGAGAGGGCTGGCTGCTATTAAGCAGATGTCATTACTCTTTGTTTTTTAACATTTCTCTTGAGAGATTTTTTTTTTCCAACTTTAATCCTCTCTTATGACTTCAGGATTTGTTTTTCAACCAATAGTCCAGAGTACATTTTTATTTCTAGCACTTGCTAGTAATGAAATACGGATTATTTGTCTTAAATCCATGAATTCATCAGCTATACAGCAGTAGGATCAAGCAACAAGCATTACTGATCTATGTTTCATTGCGTGATTTTTATGAAACAAAACAAGCATATGAAAACAATAAAGTGGGATACACAATTATTGAGCGTTAAATCCCTTATTAGCTTTATCAAAATCAAGAGTTAGTCACTTGCATCAGATCTTAACTAGGATTCTACTAAAAGGCAAATCAGGTGGAAAAAGTCCAACATTTGCAAGACCTGCAAACACACCAATTACCCGGCTCGGAGCGAGAACTCCCCTGGGCACCACGCACACTCGCAGAGCCGTCAGCTACCCAAGGCGAGTATCAATTTCCCTGTCACGTACTCTCGCTCTGCATTTTGCCTTAACTTCGCCACAACTGCCCTTCATTCGGCACCGGGTTTAGGATGTGCCGCTTTCTCACGGCGCCTGACACCTCAGCACTTCCCACCCTAGGCTGACAGAGAAGTAGGGATTGATCCTATTTCCCTGAAACTGGAGTTTTTCAGGCTCCCAAATACCCCAAAAAGATCTCAGGAAATGGACACCTCCACGACCAAGATGCTTGAGGGAAGTTTCGGACCCCCCAAAGGTGACACCTCGTTTCCAGAGGTGTTCCCGGTCCATTCCTCCTGACACCTATCCCACGAAGCGCTCCCTAGAAATAACACTGGATTCGTTGCCACCTTTAGACCTTTTTCGGGAAAAAATTTAGACGTACTCTTGTCACTTTTCCCTACGTTGGGCTGATCCGAATCCAGGCTGCTCATGGTCTGACGTCTTCCACGCTGACAGCAAGTGGAAGCAGAACACAATCGCAGCAACGTGCCATGGTAACACTGCGGCCAGCATAAAACACAGCCCCACAGTTCATAAAGCAAAACACACTACTGGGAGATTTGAATACATTTCTCACAAAGAGTGAAAATCAAGTAACATTGTTCAGAGGAAGAAATAAACTGCAAAGAGTAAGCTTGGAATATGGGAAAAAGCTCCCCACAGCTCTTTTCAAGAGAGACTAGGGTTGTGGGCTGAATATACCCAACTGGACTGTATCAGAGATCCCTGGGACTGCTTGCAAGGAAAAAAAAGAACAAAACCATCCTTACCACAACATCCAAATCATGTTTTTTAAAAAACAAAATCAATTCAATTCTTGAATAACTTATGAAGCTCTAATGGAAAAAAAAAAAAAAAATTTAAATCCTTCTGTACAACTTAAAGCACATCTGTTGTGAGAGAGTCAGGCACACCAGCAAACCCAAGACATAACCAGCTTCATGTAGAATATGATTTCACCTTTTTTTCTTTTTAATGTCCAGAGAGAATTCTTTCACTCAATATGTTAGAAACTGGTAGTTCTGCTCTATCCAGAAACTAAGACCGTAGTTGCTAAGGCAACACTGCCTTTTAGACCCGCTTGCTCTTTGCTTAATACACCAACATTTGAAAATATTTTACCAGGGCACACGAGGTGGGACAGAATTCTAAATGGTACTTGGAAATTAAAAACCTTACAAATGTTTTTTTTTCCTTAATAAGCTGCTCCTGTTTCACGAACTGAATCCCAGGACAGACAAGCTGGACGCTTCACTAACGTGTCCTTTCAGATTCGCAGTCTCGAAGCAGATTCTCTGTACAAGCCCTCACCCTGCTGGCCAGACCACAGAGTGCCAAGGAAACCGCCGTGTTTCCAACCAAAAACCATCTCTACATAAACTGACCAGGAAACACCTGAGAGGAATTTTGTATTTCCTTTATACATAGAAAGTCTAAGTGCATTTCTAAGAGTAAAAATAAGTGACCACTGTGTATTTAAATACACTCTAACTAGTAGTGCTGTCAGTCCATTGTAAAAGAAACTTAAGCACTCCTCCTCCCCCCAGCTTCCTACAAAGTCCGTATTTCATGACACAGAGGCACTGGCAGGGGGCTTCCCTACAGGACCTGAAAGGAAGGAAGGGGTGAAAGAGAAGTGCTCTATCAAAACGCATGCAAAACAATGCGAAAAGTTAAAAACTTCAGGGGGAAAAAAAAAAAATCACTTGATTTAGATTTATTTTAGGCAGCAAACGAAACATAAAAAGGGGCTGTAAGTAGCAAAGTTGCACCTCGGGGTAACAAAAGCAGCCCCTGTGGAAGCTACGCTCACTGCGAGAGCCAAAGCAGTCAGGGCCAACTCTCCTGAACCCAAATCGCATCGCTCCTCAGCACAACTCGTGTTTTGAAACCATCCCAGGCTGGGGGTTCCAGTGGCAAACTGGGCTGTGAGTGCAAGTGTGCACCTGACGGGCAGGGAAGGGCAGGTGCCGGGGGCGAAGGGAGAGGGTCACAGCCTGAGGAGGCAAAACCAGGCAAAATGAGGGTGAAGAGCTCACACAGGAGGGCAAGAACATCTTCCAGCCGCCCTTGCTGGGGAAGACGAGCCCAAGAAAGGAGGACCCAGCACCTAAATCCCTCGTGAATGACAGGGCTAAAGGGAGTAACCCCGGGAAGGCCGGGCAGAGCCGGGAAAAGCCGAAGCGCCTGCTTTCGGATTTAGAAGGGGGCCCCTTCCCTTCCCTTCTGGTGCGACGTGAGCAGATCTTGGCTAGGAAGGCGCTTCAGATTAAAAGCGAAGCTTTAGTATCACCGTTATCTCTAGACAGCAACTTTGAGATTTAAAAGTTTGATTTCACCACGGCAGGAAAACCTGATGAAGTAAAGGCCTTTTAACGTTTGCGTATGTAGAGACTTAATTTGGACTCCGCCCGAGGCGCAAGGATGATGGTTTATAGTTTTAACTCTAATTTCAGGACGAATGAGTTTTGTAAAATAGCGATCGTGGAGCAATTTCACCCGGATCAGCATCTCCACCCTGCAGTGGCAGAACTGGCTTGGTGTGGCACTGCAATGGCAAAAGCGCTGCCTGCTCAGTGTTAATACTGTTACAACATTGGTCCGAACTTCACCCTGTTTGTAACAAATCTTAAACACGTAAGAAGCCACAAGCGGGCTAAACCCGGCTTTCTTCTCTAGCACTGGAGGGTAATTCCGAATGCAGCAGAAAATATTAACACACGCATCAGAGATACCAAACAAATTCCTCATCACAACACCTTTATTTTGTCTACTGACCCACGCAAAAATCACAAGACATGAAGCATGCCTTCACTGCATGCACGCATGCAGAAACACACCCAGAGCAGAATTAAAATTATACCAGAGGATTGCATTTTTAATCTCTTATCCGCAACCTAAGAACTCCAGTGGATATTCACAAAGAATTTTTCCTTGATCCCACAATCCAAGAAAGATTAAAAGGCAAAGGGGACTCAGTCGCTTCCATCACCAGAGCCCTGTAAGACACTTAAAATGTGTCCATGTAGAAAATAGGGCTGTAGGGGCTCCCCCCTGCAGCCACCTGGGCTTGGGCTGTCCCCAAACTGGGAACCAGCCATGGGAGACTGGTTCCAGCTGGGTGCTGCTGCGCCCTGCCTCTTACTACCTTCAGAGGGGTGGTACCGAGCCAGCACAGCTCCCACCGGGGGTGGCTCAAAGCCCTCAGCTAAACGAGCTCACGGCTGCCTGCAGAAGAGCGGTTTAAATGCCTGCACCCTCCAAGTGAATATTAACGTGTTCAATAATAACGGAGGTGGGTGGAAATCAGAATCCAGAAGTTTTTGCCTACAGTTGTTGAATTTCATCTCTTGGTTTAGCAGAACATCATCTCAGTGAAAAGTAAGAAAACAAGTCTTTGTGCACGCCAGCATCAAGAAAACAGCGCCAGTGCTTCAATTTTAAATAAATCCTCGCTCTCCAACTTCAGGTTGTGATAAAGTAATTTTTAAAATTAATTTTTAATCTGAACATGTCACCATTGCAAGACCCTGAGAAGCTGCCGTGTTGGCACAAGGAACACGAGCAGCAGCCGCTCCTTCAGCATCTCACCTCCGTGCAAGTTCTGAACCATCCTGTCACTCGTGCAGATCACTTAAGGTCACAAGCAGATCGACCAGAGCCACGCCAACGCCGAGCACAGCAGAGATGGCTCCCTGGATCTCCTGAATCGCGCTCCTGTGAGTTCCAAGACAGCACTTGCCTGTCCTGCAGCACCACGACACCGGTAACTGCAGCTCAGCCTACACCGCGCTCAAAGTCCTCAGTCCCTTCCCGCGCCGCTGCTGCAGCAGCTGTTTCCACAGCAAACCACCTCCACCACAGCCAAACGTGGTGTCGCAACTGAGCGGCACAAAACAGAACTACCAGTTAGTTGGATTTTTTCTGCCTTTAGCACCCCTGCAGCCCTTCTCCCACTTTATTTGACTATCTGTTTCCACTGACTAAATTCACAGGCTGTAATTTCAGCATTAAGGTCGTATGAAATCATTTCTTATGTACGCCTGTTCACCTGTACATTCACATCAGATACCTTTGTTTCCTCTAAGAGGATTTTGTCTAAGTTTAATGAGTGCATCCTATCTTAAATAATGCATATTTCAGCAATAATCACAGCACCTAAATCCAGGACACCAT
This sequence comes from Leptosomus discolor, assembly GCF_034619465.1. NCBI lineage: Eukaryota > Metazoa > Chordata > Aves > Leptosomiformes > Leptosomidae > Leptosomus > Leptosomus discolor. Next base: position 1,791,601 of record NC_141395.1, read on the forward strand.
AATTACAACGGCCACATGCACTAACTGCTGGGCTTCAACAATTATTTAGGGAGCCCCCAGCTTACACACACCTACACACTGCGGCTACTCACTGCTGCTGTAACACAGATCAACATTAGTGCCTTCCACTCCTCAGGGGAGAAAAAAAAAAAGAGAGAAAAAAATAACTCCAAAAAACATTCCAGCAGCAATTTGACAGAGCCACACACACACACTATCCTGCTCTCTTCTGCTCCTACTGGACAACCAGTGGGGAATTTAACACCTTACTCAGATGAGAACTCTTAATGAGAGACTCCTGCCCAAGGCCAGTGACATGAGACATGTATTCTTTCAGCCTGGATATTGTATTTTGCATTTACAGAGTTTTAAAACAATCTGTGCCTTTCACACAAAATAAATTAAGCTTTGATATATGTGGTGTTCCTTGTTAAGGGGTAACGAGCTGACGTGACAGGTACCTAGAGGGAAGCCAGGGACAGAACTAGAAACGGTTCCTATCAACGAAGTCCAAGCCCCACCACACGAGTATCCCTGCAGCAGGGTGATCCTGTGGGTCTTTGCAGGCCCACGTCTTACAGACACCCTGTTGGTCATCACACGGAACTCAAAACCACCCTTCAACAGACCGGTCGGGTGACAGCAGCAGCACATCCATACAAAACGCTTCTCCGCTCAGAAGCCAGCACACACCTGCCTGCGGTCTCAGAAACCCCCAAACAACCCCACAGGTATTACATCTGAAGGGCCACGTTCGCAACAGGTTTTAAAAACCTACAAAAATACGCGTTGTGGTGCTCACCTCTACTTATGTTACAGAGCATGAAAACACTGAGTTGACACTATATATAAAGTTACACGTACATGCAATTTTTACCTTGATATAATAAATCAACTCCTTCCTCCACACCCAAAACTTTTCAGTAACTGCATATATCCTTGCAGAGAGCTAGCCACGTACCATATCCAAAAAAACCCAGTTTGACACGGTTTTTACTATTTTATTGAAAACCAAGGGTTACATTTTACACTTTGTTTCAAAGTTACAGTGAGTTTTAACATTGGGTCACTTTTCAGCTCTCCTTTTCTGGCCTTTTCCCCCCTCCCCTTCTCTCACCACTTCCAGCACTGAATCTGACCACAAACTATGACGGGGGCAGGGGCCCCAGGGCAGTTCCTGGCACAGGACCGAAGCACTAATGCATATTTTGGGGCAGAAGGAGGGAGAAGACACAAGGGAACTGTGTGAAACTGATGTTTAAGTCAGTCTGCTGGTTCAAGCCAAGCCCCACCAAACTCAGTTTATATCATATAAATAAAAGGCAAGGAGTAGGGCTTTTTAAATGGTGACATTGAGTCTCTAGCAACGTCCACCATATTGTCTCTAACAGTATTTTCAAAACCTTATTCATAAACCACGGATTTAACAAAAAAGCTGCACAGAACCAACGAAAACATCAACACCTCCGCAGCGCCCCACCTCGCCCAGCTGAGCCTCTCCTACCCAGTTCTCCTTTGAAGCAGCAGAACGGGATTCCTGAAAAGGATAAAACCTCTCGGGTTTTTCCACAACTCTCCTTGGAAGAGGTCAAAGGCTTCAGCGCTTGAAGCTCTGACTTACTGCCTTCGACCTCCACATCAGTACCCCGATGGGCCCTAACCGAACTAGCGACTGTCCTTTGAGGCAGGGCGCTTTTCTTTTCTGAAGGACTCCCAGAGCTGCCCACACAGGGTTCTTCCAGCGCGACAAAGCCCGCCCCGGACCCAACACTGCGCGGATCTCAACCCCCAGGGCCGCGGAAAGCCGCCCTCCGGGCACTGCCACCCGTCCCTTTGGCCACGCCAGCCCCCAGCGCGGCCCAGAGCAGCCCCACGGGTCTACCTCAGCCGAACACCCCCGGCCGCCCACCCTCAGCTACAATTCGACAGCGAGGAGAGCCGCCGGGCCGGGCCGAGGCCTGTCCCGCCCTGAGGGGCCGCCCCGCCATGGCGGCGACGAGCGCGGCCCGCTCCCTCCTCAGGAGGCACCTACCACCGCGCGCCCAGGGCTGGGGGGGGGGGGAAGACGACACACACGCTGCCGCCCCGCCGCACGGCACATACCAACCCAGCCCATCACGGGGGGGGGGGAAAGGGGACGGACAATGAGGCTGAGCCTCCGGGCCGGCGCGTACCACCTGCCGCAATGCGGAGGGGAGAGCGCTCGCCACCTCCCGGTCTGCTTGAACGGGCGGCGAAAGAAGCGCGAAGGGCCTCCTCCCCCCTTCCTTCAGACGCTCCTGGTGCCGCCCGGCTCCTAGCGCCCCGCCCCCCGGCCCACGTGAGCCCTTTCCCAGCGTCCCCTCTGCTCGGCCCCCGCCGCAGCCACTTCCCCCCGCGCCAGCTCCGCGGCCCGGCGGGCCTGCGCCCCGTCCCCCGCCGGCAGCGGCCCGCTCTCTCCGGGAGGCGCCCTCTGCTCGCCGCTGCCGCGCTCCCGGTCCGACGAGCCGCCTTTTTCTCCGCAGTTTTCCCCCCGCTCTCCCCTCTTCCTCCCGGCGCGGGGCCTCTCTCCATCCGTCCGGTCCTTGCCGCCGCCGAGGGCTGCGGGCGGCGACGCTAAGGGAGGCGGAGAAGAGCCCCTCGCGGCTGGGCCGGCGGCCAGGATGTCAGGTGGGGACTCGGCGGCGGCGGCGGCGACCGCCTCCCCGCAGCCGCTCCCGTTCTCCTTGCCGAAGCCCCCTCCCCTCATGCAGCTGACGCCGGGGGACGCTGTCCGCCCCGTCGCCTCCGCCGCGGACCAATCGCCGAAGAGCACTCGACTGACGGGCCGCCCGGATTGGCCGGCCGGGAAGCCAGTCAGCCTCCTGGCCCCGTTGCTCCCGCCCCGCGGGGAGCCCGAGCCACTCATGCCCTTTGGCCCCTCGTCGCGGCAGCCACTCAGAGGGCGGCTTCTTGGCAGGTGCAGCGGGGGCAGCCTGCTGAGCCCCTCGATGCGGCCCGGCGGCGTCGACCGCGGCTCCCTCATGGTGAGTGAGGGGCGCTGGGGCGGGGGGACGCGAGGAGGGGGCCGCGCCTCTGCCCGGGGCCGCCTCGCCTCGGCGGCGGCTCTTTGTGGCGGGACCGGCTTTGTGGTGCGAACGCGGCGGGGGGGGGGGGGGGGGGGGGGGGGGGGAGCAGCGAGGGCGCTCGGCGTTGGCGGGCTTCCGCCTCCGGAGGGGCGGCGCGTTGCCGTCGGGGCCCGCGAGTGGGTGTGCGGCTGGAGGGGAGCGGAGGCTGAGCCAGCGCCGTTCCCGCCGTGCGAGCTCCGTGCCCCGGGGAGGGGCCGGTCGGTGACAGACGGCACCCGGTTGGCAGGTTCCCTCAGAAAGGGAGAGAAAACGCGGTTACGCTCGGAATCACAGAGTCGTTACGGTTGGAACAGACTTCTAAGATCATCAAGCCCAACCGTCAGCCCACCACCACCACCGTGCCCGCTAAACCCTGCCCCGAAGTGCCGCATCTGCATGTTTTTTGAGCACCTCCAGGGCTGGTGACTCCACCACCTCCCTGGGGCAGCCTGTGCCAGGGCTTGACAGCCCTTTCAGTAAAGAAGCTTGCCCTGATGTCCAGTCTAAACCTCCCTTGGCATAACGTGAGGCCACTCGGAGGAGGGTCTGAGTAGGTTCTGAGGAAACATGGTGGTTCTACGTGGAGTTCTTGGGACAGCATCTGAGGCTCAGTAAACAGGCAAGAGTGTCTTGTGAGACTCAAGGATGTGGCAGGGGTTAAGTGTTATGTTTGGAAGTTTCTAGTTTTGTTTGTGATTTCTTTGTGTGAGCCACCTGCTCCCAGCTTTAGGGAGTCTTCTGGTACAAAACAATCATAGAAAAACTGTATTTAAGCACATCAAAAAGTGATGTTAGTTATTTTTTTCTGCTAAGGACCCTTCTAAATACTTTGCTTACAAACAGTTTTCATGTTAATAAACTGGTGCGCTTTTCTAAATGTATTTCTGTGTGTATATTGAAGTTAAATGTTCTCCAAAGTAAAATGTTTTCCAGGGTTTACCTTAAGGTACTGTTAGAGCTGTTGCTTCTGACTAGAATAGAAAGCTCTTAATATGTTTCAGTAATTTTAAAAAATAGGAAAAAATGTCCATATCCATTTTTGTGCTAGTACTGTGACTATAGCAAGTATTGGAACAGCGACAGGATTCAGGTTTTTGGGAAAATGCGGAGACAGTAGTCAGTGTAGAAGCTATTTCAGGCTTGGACATCAGGAGTAAAGATGTTTTGTGCCGCAGGGTTACTTAGGTTACTTGTAACTGTACTGTACTTGTAATTGCAGAAGCAGTTGCGTTCCTAAACTGAGTGTGTTTTCCTGTGACAAGCCAGGAGATGAAAGATTATGGAGGAGTTGGGTTTTTTTTTTTCATGTGGATGTTGGTTTTGAAATATTAAACGGATTAGTTACTTGCAGTTAACTCTGGCTTTAGAGGACCTGGAAGAGGGAACGGTCTTGCTGGCTGTCTTGCAGTACCGATCTACCATTGCTCAAGTAATTTTCAGCTCAGTGTTGAGGGTGTCTTTGTTATTAGTGCTTGGGGAGGGCATTGGCTTCCTGCTGACTTTTCTCTTTTGTTGCTGCCTTTCAGATGGGACACCCGGGCATGCCACATTATCCTCCCATGGGGATGCACCCCATGGGTCAGAGACCACCAAATATGCCGCCAGTTCCACACGGTATGATGCCTCAGATGATGCCCCCCATGGGAGGACCCCCGATGGGGCAGGTAAGGCGCTTTCACAAGATTATTTTTTTCTTTTTCTTCCCATCGTGATGTCAGGCAATCCCTGAGGTAGGTAAGTCTCATACGGTAGCTTGCACATGGTGAGGTTAATAATTTGGGGGGTTTTATGCCACAGTTCTTACCTATGCAGAAGCTCTTCTCATTTGTAACAGGTAATTGATGCACCTCATGTGTAAGTTTAATTATAAATAGCCGTAGGTATGACTCTGTAATTTGTTTTTTATTAAAGCTTTTTGGTAGTTTTCTTTAGATTTTGAAGATGTAAGGTTGTCTTACTAATACATACTAGAAACATAAAGTAGTTGGTTTTTTCAGAGGTAGTCATGGGAGGGAACTTCATGTTTCTTGAATTCCTGGCTAACTCTTAGGTCTACACAGGTGATGGTTATAGGGAGGTGGGAGGGAAGACACAATTACATTTTAAATTTTTGTAGGATTCCTTGTTGAATCCTAGGGAGCAGTTTGTAATTCTGTGTATGTAGAGTTGGTGCCTGTGTCATGGGATTGAAAAATAAACCTGGCCATTCAGACTGGCCGGTGTGAAGCCGGGTTGACAGGTTGCCTACTCAGAATTGTAGCCATGCTTTTGCAAATCTGAAGCTTTTAGTTTAAATGATCAAAGGTCCTTTCCTGTGTGGTTCTGATTAAAATCTGGAGTCCTTATAGAAACAATTCTGGTTCTGGATATAGTAAATACTCTAGTGATGCTACTTGTGATGGTTTGCCTAAGTAGAAACTCGATGTCACTGACTAGGCCAGAAGTATAGAGTAAACCAGAGCAGACAGAGGATGGCAAGAAAGACTAACCCTTTGAGAACAGCCCACGAGGTTGTGCTGGCAAGTCAGTGTCTTCTTTGCAGTACTTTGGATAGGGGGTGGTTTTGTTGTTGTGGGGTTTTTTTAATTATTATTTTTATTTTTTGTTTTAAATGTTGTATAAGGGCTTGGTAGGAATCTCTTCAGCGTGGTTTGGCAGCCTGCTAGAACTTCTGGTGTAAAAATAATGCAGTTGTAAAAGATGGGGAGGATTTGACCATTAGCATGATGGCTAATAGTGTGTGCTTTAGTTCATTAGGAGCTTGAATAGCAATTCTAGTTTGTTCTTCTAGTTAACGGCTCCTTAGTAGCTTCTGTTCCACTGTTCTCACTCACATAAGTTGAGTATTTCAATCTTTAATATTTTAGTGAGCACTATAAAGAACTCAGGACTTTTTGGTAGATATAGAGCAAAAAGCTAAGGATAAGTGGCGTGGCAGAGGGGAGATGGGAGGCTCAGTTACCTTCAGCCTTGAGGAGGGGACAGGACAGTGCTGCTCTCACACCGGAACGGTTGTGCTGCAAGTACCAGCCCACGTTGGCTTGTTTTGCTGAACGCTGAGCTCTTTCTTCCAGCAGAGAGCGGAGGTTTCTTTGTGAGGCTTTGCGGGATGGGAAGTTTTGTAGCTTGTTTTCTCCTTTGCGAGGTGAACCCCTGTAGGACGGGTGACTGCTTTGCATAGATAATAGCAACAGCCTCCTGTCAGCACTGACCAGAGGAAGGCCTTTTGGAAAAGGATTAGCTCTCCTTCCCCATTATTTTTTGTCCCTTTGCTGGCTTGGGGTTGGTGTTACGCAGAAACCGAGCGGTGCGCAGGGTTTCTCCAGGGCTTTTAAGAAGTTTCACGCTCTCAGAGCCCCCTTAGTCACAAGTAGCGGTGGGGCAAGAGTGCTTTCTTCTCCTGCTTCTACAGGATGGCGAGGAATAGGAGGGGCCGCCTTCCAGTCTTTCCTTCCTCCCTCACCCTCCCAAGAAAACCTTGTGGATTTGAGGGTGGAGCAGTAGCCCTACCCCATATCCCTCTCTCCGCACACGATGCAAGATGAGGAGAGTGGTAACCTGGTGCTCCCTGAAGATACAGGGGGATGGGGTCACTTGGCCAGCCTGCCAAGGACAATGAAGGTAAAGGGGCGTAACTGGAAGGTCGAAGGGGGTTGCCTTCTCAAAACCTGTTTGGGATGAGTGGCCAAAAGTTCATGTTCGTAATGACCTAATGACCTAAATCGTATAACTAATTCATTTTGCCACTTTTTATGGCTTGTTAGTTCTTAAAAGCCAGGATCAGCAAAAATGATGGGAGACAGGCAAGGTATTAAACACTTTTTTTTTCTGGTTTTGACATCTTTTCACTTCAGTGATGCGGAACTTCTGCGTAGCTATCCCTTTGAGACTGTCAGCAGAAATGTTTGAGCAAAGCCTAGCTTATCTGAGCAGCAGTTCTGGGGTGGTTTGGTCTCGTTGTACCGCCCAACAAACTCGGCTACAAGTCTAGACTCAAACTTTTCATTTCTGTAGTGTGGTGTGTCCTCATTGCCAAGTTCACGCTGCTACATGGTTTAATATTATATGTCTATATTATGGGGTTTTTTCCAGACTTGTAAAAAAAAAAGGTTCAGAATTGTTTTAGAACTTTGATGATTAATAGCTCTCTTCATCTTGAAGTTGTTTGCAGAAATTAATTCTTCTAGTGTCCCTGTAAAGTGTTTCTTCCTGTTTGCAGAGGTAAGAAGAAAGGGAGACAGGTTGAAAGTTGTCCAAAACTGTGAGCAGAACTAATCCGAGACTCTGAGTTTACCTTTCCTTGGTTTGGTTTGTTCCGTGTGGCCTTGGAATTTTGTAGAAATCTTTCCCAACCTTTATTTTCCTGCTTTAACGTAGGATTTCAGTCAAAGCTTATTAACAGATCATGCATCATTTGCTGTTGTTGTTTTGTAGTTTAAGTGGTTGTCTTTATTAATATTTCAGACTTTGGAATACAGTAGACATGTTATTCCTAAAGCTGATTTTGGGGGAGTGTAATGAAGGGAATCGGAATTCTACAACCCTATCTCACTTTTTGTTGCCAAGTGCTTAAAAGGGTTTTTTTTTTTTGGATTAAAAACTAGTACTAGATAATTGCTTTTAAATAAAAACAAAGGGATCTTCATATTTTATGTTTAAAATACCATAAAACATATCTGAAGTGCTTTTTACTTATAGATGCCTGGAATGATGCAGTCAGTAATGCCTGGAATGATGATGTCTCACATGTCCCAAGCTGCTATGCAGCCTACAGTTCCGGTGAGTTTAACTTAACTTTCCTGGTTTTTAAAAGGTCTGTGTGTCAATCACAGCCGTGCTGTGTGGGTGTGCCTTTGTTTTCTCGAGTGGGGTGATGAAAAAGGTCTTGCTACTCGCAGTGAGGTTTGATCTAGCTCTTGAATCTGTAAAAAAACCCAACAAGATTTCTGTGAGAGGTAGAGCTAGTGACACTTGGTGTCCTGTGGATTTTTCATCAGTCTTTAAACTCCTCCCTGTATCTGCATCTACATCTGCCTTTCCCTTTTTTCTGCCTGGATTCTGCTTCCCATAACGCTTCCCACACCCCTGGCTGCCTCCCTTGTCCCTTGCCTGCTTGTAGCTTGGCAGGAACCATTGGGCCCTCTGGCTGTTTGGAGGGAGGGCTAATTGTCTGACCACTGATTTTTTTTTTTTTTCCCTAAAAGTTTCAGAAATTCAACGCGTTTGAGACCTCGAGTAAAGTTTGCTGAAATGGGTAAAAGTATGAAGAAGTTACTTGGGTGGAAATGGCGAGGGAAGAGTTAAGTTATCACAGATGAAGTCTCTCTCTGAAATGGAAAAGGCTGAATTTCTTTAGTATTAACATAATCTTTTCAGGGATGTAAAGTAACTGTAGGGGATCTGCGTAAAACCAGTTCTCTCCACTTTAAATTCAGAGATAAATTACTTTTTATTTTCGTGCCGTGCAGGTACTACACCCTCTTGTCAGAGTTCATCACTGTAGACCTCTGAATTGTTCTGTAGTGCCAAGCACAAAACATTTGCTACTGCTTTTGTGAGTTATTTTAAAAAATAAGTTGATATTCCAGTTGATTTTTTTCATTAAGGGTTTGCTGAAAGAGGTCTTTAGTTCATCTGCTAAGTAGGTTGTCCGTAACCAGATGCGTTGTGTTAAGCAGCCTGTCTGCCCTCTGGAGTAATGGGAGAAAAATCAACAAAGGTACAGAGTTTCTGCAAAATCAGTAGAGAAGGGACTGTTAGGAAAAAGATGTGATGTCGCCTTGACACGTGCCAGGTGACTGAGAAGTTGTAGCAGAGAAGGGATGTGAATTATCCTAACGGTGGAGAAAAGCTTAAATTCAGTGCTTGGGCTTTGTCAGGCACTAGAGAATCTTCCCGTTAGTTACAAGTTTGTTTCTCGCTGATGGTCTCTCGTTAATGAGATGGGGGGGTGTGTTACAGCCCTGGTGTGACTGAAGTAAAAGTCAGAAACTCCTTAGGCAAATTCTGGGGAGCCGTGCTGCGTTAGTTCCTGTGCTCACGTAGCTGCTGCCCAAGGCACTAAATATTTTAGAAGCTGTCGAGTAGGAAGGAGGTTAGTGATTTTCCTCTGCTTCCCATGCAGGAGCTGTTCTGAATTTCTGACAAGTGATGCTGAAGGAAAATTTTGAAAGAATTTCAGACCTTCAGGGGAAAAAAATAAATAAATATTAAAAGCACTATGGCCAAAAGAGACTTAAAAGGGAAGGGAGGGCTCAGCACTAAAATCAGTCTGATTTTGAGTTTGCTGTATATTTTTACATATTTTGGCAAGAAGGGAGGTAATTTAGTTTTCTAATACCAGATTAGAAATAAATTTGGATTGAATGAAGTCTGTGGGTATGTAGTATTTAGCAGGCAAAGTAGCATGGCAGAGAGCTCCAGCTTTTACTTGTGCCCTTAACCCCCTCGGCAGTGGTGGCCGGAGCTCGCGCCTTGGTGTGTGTGTCCGAGAAGGCATTTGTCTGTCGCGGCAACGTTCTCGTCCCTCTGCTGTCACCTGTGTACCACAGCCTGGAAAGCCTTTCAGAAAGAAAAGACTGATTTTACCACTTCCTAATTTAAATTGAGTCGTCAATGAGCAAAAAATCGTGACCTCCTTTGCAGCCGTGATGGTTTGCTTGGTACGCTTCATGCGATCATCGGCTTGTTGTAACTTTGGCTGGCTGATGGAAAACACGTTCTCCAGGTGTAAAATGTAATCCAAAGCTCACGGAGGCCAGCGGGGTGATTACTGTGGTCTTGACTGTTCCGCCCAAGTACGGTGGTCTTTCAGACCCCTCCCGTGTAGGTTCACTGTCTGGTGATCTGCAGAGGTGTTTACTTCCAGAAAGCTGATTTGAACCAGCCTAATTCCTAAAAATTATTATTCCAGTCAGATTAGTGCTCTTACGATAAGTACACAGCAAATTGGAATGGCATTTGGGAAAATTAACATAGGCGGGAGAAAAGAAACGCGTTGGGATTACTTACTGGAGAGGCAGCTGGAACTGTGGCCGTGCCGAAGCGACTGCGAACGCTCGTAGGCACGTGGGCACGCAGAGTGGCTGGAATATTTCATGTGCACAACGCGCTGTGAAGGCCTAAAACTCATTGACGATTCACCTGGTTTAGTCCTGTTGGATAATAGCAAGCCTAGTTGATTCAATGTGATTTCTTGGCTCTTTTTAACAAATCCTGCGTTTTTTACTTGAGGAGCTTTTTGTTAATGAATTTTTTAGGGGAGAGCTGAAGGATAAACCTGAGCAAAAAAATGAACCTGCAAGCCTGGAGAAAAAGAAAGGAACTGGAAAAACTCTGTTGGAGTTCTGTTAATCTTTTTCCTTAGTTTGAAAGAGTTTCGAAAAGGCTCCCTGACAGAGGGTTGGTTGTTTGCAAGCAGGTTTGCGAATGCAACACTAATAATTCAGAGGCTTGTGCCACATCATTCTAACAGAGGCCTACTAAGCTGCTCCAGCAGAAATTCAGAATAGCTTTTTTTTCTCCTCCCAACCTGCTCATTTGGGAGATAAAGGTGGGTGTTGGAAAGATGGCAAGGGACCCCCTGCATGGTTTATCGTCTGTGTGGCCTTTTTGAAAAGGATCTCAATGACCCTAATTGCTTATTTAAAGAGGAGGAATAATGAAGTGGGCGATGGGAAGCTGGGAATCCATATTTAAGGCAGCAGAGCGTTGTGCTGCTGAAAGCACTTGTTTGGCTACGTGCTGTATGTATTGATGATTTAACTGCAGTTGCTGAAAATGGTACTGAAATGTCTGTTGGTTGTTTCTACAGCCAGGGGTGAACAGTATGGATGCGCAAGTAGGTAAGTGTGAGCTATTCATTACCCCTTCAAAATACTTCACCAAAATGAGGTGAAGTGTTAAAAAAAAATAAAATTTAAAAAATTACACTTTTCTGTTAAATGTGATTTAGCATTTCAGTAAGACATCTTTGTTGATTCCCAGAAAGTTTTGGGGATTTCTTTCAAACATTGATTAATTAGAATCTTTATATAGAAAAATAAAGCGACTAAACCCTTTTTAAATTGTTTTTTAAATTTTATTTTGTAGGCGTAACACCACCTGGAACTCAGGTACGTGAAAACCAAAATTTTAGAAGATTAATTGCGGTGTGGTGGTGTGCATGCATGGCTTTACAGGTTTAAAAGAAAACCGTGTGTCTGTCTCCTCACATAGAGCTGCTTTGCTGGCTTGACTGTCAGCCTGGTTAAGGCTAATAGCTGAAGTAGGTGTGTGTTGTGTTCCAGCTGCACTGATTCCTGAGCCTTGAGGTCTGTTCTAGTCCTTCTGGTCCGCAGGGCAGCACTATGAGATGTCTCTTGGGATGCTTTTAGCTCTTTCTGCCCTCCCTGAGCAGCAGGTGACTGCTAGCCTAGACGCCTGTTAGTGGAGGGCTGGCTGCTTTCGGGGGTAAACCTTTGCAAGTGCTGGGCTGGACAGTCACCCAGGGTAGAGTTGGGGCTTTTATTTGCGCTGAAGATGGTTTTTTTTTTTCTTTTTTCCTTCCATATGAGTGACCAGTTTAAAAGCAGATTTTTCTTTCACTTGCATTTGGGTAACGTTTTGCCTGTGAGATGTTCACGAGTGTTCTGCTTCGGCAGTTGCAGCACGTAGAGCAGCACTCAGTCGGCAGGGATCCGATCTTCCTTGCTGTTCCTTAGCGCACCTGCGCTGAGCGGGAGAAGCCAGGCCAAGGTCATGGTGTTCTTCAGTCCCGTGGGATTTACTGGGGCCTTTATCAGCGTTGTCAGCTTACGGAGAGTTTTGTCCCCAAGCACCTCAGCAATAAAAAAAGAATAGCCTGTATAGTTACCTGTAGGAATTCTGAGAACACCGCTCTGGTTTTTGAAGAATATAAAGTACTAACAGCAAAGATGGTTTTCATCAGTTTTGCTGTTTGTTGGTAATTTAGCTGAACTCCCTTCCCCCCACCTCCCACCCCTGCTGTTTCAATGTTATTTGAAATTTGCTTTTGTTTGTGCGAACACGGCCTAATTCAGTAACTTAAATAGGAATAAATAATTACTGAGTAGTCTGTGTGGGAGGGGGTTTAACGTAGGTTGAACTTGCAAACAGGATGGTGGCACACAGGCCAAAATCACTTCGTCGAGTGATTCTCAGTGGTTTTGCACCTTCCTGTCAGATGGGGAACGGCTGACGGGACAGAACTGGTGCTGTATGTCTTAGTAGTGAAATCTTTGAACTGTGGATCAGTGTAACTTTGTATTGAGGTAGGCAGGTCATCTGGAAGTAATCTCAGATTTTAAATTTGTCTTTCATGGCACCGGGAATGACCATGAATAACTTCCAGTCAGATTTCTGTTTAAAATTTTGTAAACTTTAAAGTGCTTCTCTAGAAGAGAGCCCAGACATTTACCTGTAGTTCTTAAGGTGATGAAAGCAAGAGTTCAGCTAGATAACGGAGAGGCAGAATCTGTGAAAATAGTCACGTGGCCTCAACGGTACCCCGTTGTGAGTTTTTGGTTGTTGCTGCAAAATCGGGGGGCTTTGTACCTCGCTTAATTATTAAATATCGGTGAATATCAGTTGCCCTTTTATTTCTGCGAGACCTGCGTTCTGTGTCATTGACCCGGGCAGTTGGCCCTATAAGGAGGTGGTTTCTCCTCCGCCGTATGGTGTAACCGAAATGAAGTCGGTGGCTAAAGCTGCTTTCCGCCCGCCCGGAGTTCGGAGTCTGGATGAAAAAGCAGCAGGAAGGTAGTCCTGAGTTCTCTTGAAGTCAGAATCTTCCTGAGGCAGGTTTTTGTTAGTTTTGAAAACAGGGTGTGCTTTTGTGACTTTCACTTGAGGCTGTTGGGGTGGCATTCACTTTTGATTTCTTTTCTGATGGTAATTGCCTGCCTTGGATTGCTGAAGCGTGCGTGTTTGTGAGAGACTCCTGATAGCTCCTGTCACAAAGGAATGATTTCTTGAAAGCAACATTGACTTAAATGTGTTTAGATTTTGACTTGCTGCCTGTCCTCTGCTGCTGAATTACTTAGTATATTTAATATACACATTCAGATGAAAAACAGATATTAACCAGAATGTCTTTTCAGAGCTCTGTTTTGTTTCGCCCTCAGACAACGCATCCTGTAGTTTGCGCAGCCCAGCAAACCGCCACAACCAACAGTTCTGTTAACGAAGAGCACTCTAAACAGGTTCATCTGCTTTCCACTTGTGTTTAACTTCTTTAGCGGCTTTTGATAGCACCTCAGTAATAAATTATTGTTCGTTGTTAATGGTATATTTGACTTTTTTCCTAGAAATCTACATGGACAGAACACAAATCACCGGATGGAAGAACATACTACTATAATACTGAAACAAAGCAGTCTACGTGGGAGAAGCCAGATGACCTAAAAACACCTGCTGAGGTAAACTAAGTGCAGGTGGAGATGACTGTACTGTGTGAGTTTGTGTGAAGGCAAGACTTTACTGGCATTAGTAGTGCAGCAGGACAGCTCTGCCAATAGATTTATTTTTTTTTCCCCAAACTCTTCAAATAAGAAACGTTACAAAAATGTTTGTATCGCGCTCCTTATGTTGGTGGAACTTGAAGGTGCAAAATGGACAGAACTCTCAACAATTTTCCTCGATTTTTTTCCATAAATTTTCCTTATTAGAAAGATGCCTTTCATTAATATTTAGTTAATGTGTGTGTTTATTGCTAGGGAGGATTTTCTTTGGGAAGTATATGCCTTCAGTTGTTTCTTGGCCTAGTGTTTGTGGCTCGCTTCTAGCTATCCTTTTAATTTTAAAACAGCGTTGTGAGTTTGATTTTTTTTTTTTTTTTATGTTTCTGTTTTCTGTCCATTAGCAATTGTTGTCCAAGTGTCCCTGGAAGGAGTATAAATCTGATTCTGGAAAGCCCTACTACTATAATTCCCAAACAAAGGAGTCGCGCTGGGCAAAACCCAAAGAGCTCGAGGATCTTGAAGGTAATGTTAACGGAACTGAGTAGGGAGGGCGCAAGATGTGCGGAGGTGTGACTTTTGGCAGAAATTTGGTATCGAAGCCTAGCTGCCAGCTGGCATTAGAAATTAACTGTGCTGAAAAGCCTTGTGTAGCGGAGCAGCCTTGTCGCCTGCGTCCTCCCCACCTCATCACCATCCCTTTTTCCAATATCCCCTTAGTTCTTCCTTGGGTGGCAGCAGCATCAGCTCTCCTCGCGTCCCTGGACGGGAACTGGGTCGGAATGTAACACCCAGGGCTGTGTGCCTGCTGCCTCTTGAGCAGTAGGTTCCTTGTAGGGCTCTTGTAGGGTTGGACTCGGCCACCAATCCTTTGGAAACCTGTAGGAGCTTAGTGGGATTCGTGAAGGGGTTCAGGTCGATGGGGGAAGACGAGAGGCAGAGGAGCGGCTGTACTAATCCTCGTTCACTCGGGAAACTGGGCTGAGAGGGTGCTGGACGTCTGTAACAGTACAGCCTGGAACTGAGCAAGAATTACACTTTGGTTTGGTGTCTTGGAAGAGGTTTAAAACAGCCGCGTGTTTTATACCCAAAGCAATAGTGCTGGCTGGCTGCTGAAAGCCAAAGTTGTGTGTGAGGCTTTGCTTAGGTATCTGTTTGCTTTTCATTTTTGACACAGATTATTTTGAGATGTGGCAAAAATATTAGTAACTTTTTAAATTGCCCTTCTGCATTATAAAGGCAGTGTCCCCTTGTGTACAAGCGTCCTACGATGCTGTGCTCCTGTGTTTTGCTTTTAGCGCAGTTTTGTTTGGCACTGTAAGGGGGGTAAGATCTTGATGGAAAAAATCTCCAAAATCAGGTGGGGTAAGAAATGAGTACTTAAAGTGCTACAGCAATTAACTGTCAGTGACTGTTGGAATGAAAAGGAGAGATCTGTGTCAGTAAGCCTGACTTTCTGTTCTTCAGCCTTTTAAAGTTGAAATTATTATTTGAAACGATGAAGTCGTTCTTTGTATACCCTAATCTTTCTTTTAATGGGATTTCTAGATTCTGTTTTAGTCTGAATTGATTTCAGGCTTTAAAGGGCACAGATACGAAAATTACTGATAGTAACAAACCCATTTTGTTACTGATAGTAACAAAAACAATTGAAAAGCATTTAAAGCTATGCTTTCATTAAATCCTGTTAACAGTGTCTTTTTACCATGCATATATAAAGTGGTTTTGAAGCTGTATTTTGATTGTGCTTTTCCCCTTTCTCCTCTAGCAATGATTAAAGCTGAAGAAAACAGGTATGTTTTTACTGGTATGCTAATGGTTTTTTATGTTAAGCTGCCTATTTTTTTAAAACTGGTTCTAGTCCTTGAATCTCAAAACATGCTCCTTGTAGCTTTTCATTCCAAATAGTGGCTTAATATATAGAATGTCGTACAATACAGTCTGAGTTTCTTTTTAACTGAAATGATTGACCTACATAGATGCACAGTTTCAGCAAAGCATTTCCTTTCTCTGAGGGGAGTTTGGTTTGTGTTCTTCTGTGACACAGTCTGTGTAACCAGACCTAAACATCTCATTTTGTACTTTATTGACTTACTTAAACTAAACTGACTTAAACTTAGTGGTTCAGGGAACCCCAGTGCTTGTGCATGACCCTTGCTGGTTTTTGATACCTGTAGCACAAAGCCCGAAGAATCAACTCCAGCAACATCCACCCCAGCTGCTGCAGCAGAAGCCACAAGCGCCACCGCCGCCGCCCCAGCCGCTGCCGACGCTGCCGCAGCCGTGACCACCACCACCGCCGCTGCCGCAGCGTCGGCGGCCCCCGAAGGAGAGGTGGCTGCAGCGTCGTCCGCGGCGGAAAGCGAGAGCAGCGGCACGGCCGCCGCCGAGGACCAGGGACAAGCGGCTTCGGCGCCCGCCGCCCAGGAGCAGGGCGGGGAAGCTGCGGCCAACGCGGCCGACGACTCTGCCAAGCAGGAGGCCTCCGCAGAGTGAGTGACGTGGCAAAGCCTGTGGCTTGGCTGCGGTTTTGGGCTTCTTGTAGGGTCTGGTTTGTCCGCAGCTGGAGGGGGCCAGGCTTCTTGGGCAGTCGGCTGCTTCCTCGGTGAAACGTGAGCGTGAATCCTTGACAGCAGAGATAGTGAGAAGGAGAGGAAAAAATATTAAATCTATTTTTGAGGAAGTTAACTGCCTCCCCTTGCCAACCCTCTCGCAAAGCCCTCAAACCCTCCAGAGGACACGAGTGGCGTGAACATTTTGTAGATTCTCAGTAGCTGTCAGAGTTTCCTGGGGTGACCTTACGTGCCCACCCTGCCTGTTTCCCCTTCCGCAGGTCTGTGCGATGGGCTGGCCTTGGAACAAAATGCAATGCGAGATAGATCTTGGTCTTTCGGTAGAACTTGAGCCTTGCAGAATGGACAAAACTCTCAATTTTTATCTCTTCCACCAGAAAGGAGATCCTTGGGTTTTTAATAACGGAGAATTGATTATGTGGAGAGTTGCAGCTTATGATTTTTATCATTCAAACAAAAAAGAAACGTGCTGTGGGGAATTATAGCCAGGAGGAGATGGTTAAGGGCAAGAGGCGTATTTTTAAGCACTCCCCTTTATGTTTTTATATAATACATATCTAAATATTCCTGGTAAGATTCAGCATTATATTTTTATGGATCATTTTGAGATAACTTGAGCAGGTAGCCAATTGCATAAGTGATAATACTTTTCTGAAATAGTTTGCTTTTTTTGGTTGGTTGTGTACAGTGTCTGTAAGGAAAAGTCTTGTACAAACCGCGGTGTCCAGCAGGTGCAGCATTATTGGTTTTCTTTGAGCTGTTTTTTAAAAAGCTCATTCTATCTGATTAGGGTGGTTTATGTGGTTTATGACTCTTGAGTGGCTCTAACTTAGGAAAAAAAGGCCTAAATAATAAAATTATTATTTCTTTATATAGTGCTGCTTCAAAGAAGGAGGATGATGATGCCCAACCAGTTAAAAAAACCTATACATGGAATACAAAGGAAGAAGCAAAGCAAGCATTTAAAGAGCTCTTAAAAGAAAAGGTATTTAAGTCGACTGTTCTTAATGCTTTATTCAACGACAAAAATGGTGTTTGCCAGAAATTGCTAGACTTTTTTTTTTTTGGTGAAGAATTTCTCACTGTTGTGGATGAGGACTTTTGTACTAGACAAGAAATGAGGGGAAAGAGCGCCACAGTGGAGAAAAGACACACTTCAAACTTCTTTCTTTCAGCTCTTTGGGTGAGGGGGGAGGTGTTGAGTTTTCATTAGGGCTCCCCGTTCAGATTTTTCTTTATTTTCTTCCTTTTTACATGATCCCCACACTAATGCAAACTGGTAATCTGGTCTTTGTCCCGAATTCAACCTGGAACAGTGAGTGGTTTGATGGGCAGCTTCACTCAGTGCTCTGGAGACAGACGGTGCAGAGGTCCATGTGGAAAAAGGACAAACAGATCCAGTACGCGGTGTTTCGTACACTAGTCTGGCTTAAAGACCCCTTTTTTCTTTCTTGCCCTAGGAAGTAGTGACTCTAAAACTGTGTGTAAGTGTGGTGGAAATGGTGGTTGCCAATATCTTTGTCTGCCAGTGAGGTACGCTTCTAATAAGCGGTGCCTGGTCATCCGAGCCCTCAGTTTCTTATCTTGGTTTTAATGATGGGGACGAAGCGGGAGTAAAACGAGACTGGCTTTGGTTTTCCCTCAGGGTATATGGGATCTGTTTGTGCTTTGTGTAGTGAGTTAACGTAGTTCTGTAGCAGACAAACTTCCAGCACAATTTATCGCAGAAATGGCAATAATCCCCAAAGTACCTTGTTTCATTTTCCATGTTGACTGCTACTGAAATTAAAAAAAAAAAAAAAGATGACAAAGAATGTTTTCTTAACCTCGAAAATGCAGTGCTTTCCCTTTTTTTTCCTAAGGGCTATTTGTTAAGGAATCTGTCATTGTTGGTTCCAAATCTAATTAATCAATGATTTTGTGTCTTCGCAGCGAGTACCATCCAATGCTTCGTGGGAGCAAGCTATGAAAATGATCATTAATGATCCTAGATACAGGTACTGCTTGGTTCTTTCCTCAAACTTCTACGCAAATACTATTTTGGGTAGTTTGACTTTACCAACAACTTTTGGTTGTTTTAATAGGTATTTTTGCATTTGTGAACACGTACCGTTGTCAGGGCACTCGGTTCCTTTCCTACGTAAAGAAATGCAAATCCTAGGCGTAATTTCTCGTTTGGAAAAGACGTGGCAGTTGTTGATTGTATTTGATGCTATTTATACTGTTTTCTTGGGAATAAACCCACCCATTTACAATAACAGAACTGAAGACTTTCTAGGTTACTTTTTGAAACGAGTGGCTGCTGTAAACGTTGGCAGAGAAGTGGTTAATATCTGTGATAAAAATAGTATTTAATGTGAAATGTGTAAGTGCAACCTGAAAGCGTGATAGCAGCTTGTGGTTTATTATTAACTGCTTTTATTAGTAAGTGCTTGTTTTTAAATGATCTTCATTAATCCTGAGGGAGAAACAGGGTGATGACTGGCCATTTAGATTGTATTTGATTTTATCTCAAAACCCTGGATTATTCCAGTCTGTTACCTTTTGGTCCTTTGGTTTTGTTTTCTAATTTAATTCCCTTCCGTATAATTGACATTGTTGTTTTCTTTCTCTTTGACACAAAGTGCTCTGGCAAAACTAAGTGAAAAAAAGCAGGCCTTTAACGCTTACAAAGTTCAAACAGAAAAAGAAGAGAAGGAAGAAGCGAGATCAAAATACAAGGAAGCTAAAGAATCCTTCCAGCGTTTTCTTGAAAACCATGAAAAGATGACATCCACAACGAGATACAAGTAAGACCAATATTAAATGCAGTTCCAGCCTTTACTAGCTTGCCAAGTTAATAATCAAATCTTGCTGGCTCACTCCTGGTGAGTGCTGACCTCTGTGTGCGCTCAGCCTGGAAAACCCCGTAACTGAGACTTTTGTAGGAGCACCAGTAGCGTCATTCTCATCGAATGGATTTAAGACCCAGGCGAAAACCAGCTCAAATGAGTGATGTGCTCATGGTAACGGGTTGAGCTTCTACTAAGTTGAAATGAAAGGTAACAGAGAGGAGGTTTACATCTGCCATGGAGAACAAAGTGGTTCTGGTAGCTTGTTTGTGGAAGTCCGTGCCCAAAGGCAGGTGTATCTCATAAGCTTCTCGCTGGAAATTTCGTAGGTCTGATTTTGTGTAATGTTTGCTACAACAGTGACCTGAGCACGCGTGAGCCCGCAGATGAAAATGCTCATGTAATGCACTGCAGGTGAACTCGCACCTCTACAGAGAGGAGTGCATAGTGGCATCAGCTGTCACTTTTAACCGTTTCCTTTGTTTATAAGAGGTGGAAAGCTGTCACAGAGAAAGGTTCCCAAGAGGGAAAATTAGGGAGAAGTCATACAAAAGCATTACTACTTGTGAAGAGTTCATTAATGTTATTGTAAGCATTTGAGTCAGTGTTTGCCAATAAATGACTGAATGCTTTTTGTTTGTGTCGTACAGAAAAGCTGAACAAATGTTTGGGGAGATGGAAGTCTGGAATGCGATATCTGAGCGTGATCGTCTTGAAATTTATGAAGATGTCTTGTTTTTTCTGTCTAAGAAAGAGAAGGTAACTGTCTTTCAGACCTCTTTTATTCACTTGTTACAAGTCACAGAATCGTTTAGGTCAGAACAGACCCTTAAGACCATCGAGTCCAACCGTTAACCCAGCACCACCAAGCCCACCACTGAACCGTGTCCCTCAGCACCACATCTACGTGGGTTTTGAGCACCTCCAGGGACAGGGACTTCACCACTTCCCTGGGCAGCCTGTGCCAGCGCTTGATCACTCTTTCAGTAAAGAAATTTTTCATAATGTCCAACCTAAACCTCCCCTGGCACAACCTGAGGCCTCTCCTCATCCTATCACTTGTTACTTGGGAGACCGACCCCCACCTCACCACCACCTCCTCTCAGGCAGTTGCAGAGCGATGAGGTCTCCCCTCAGCCTCCTCTTCTCCAGGCTGAACACCCCCAGTTCCCTCAGCCGCTCCTCACCAGACCTGCTCTCCAGACCCCTCACCAGCTCCGTTGCCCTTCTCTGGACACGCTCCAGCACCTCCATGTCCTTCTTGCAGCGAGGGGCCCAAAACTGCACCCACCATTCGAGGGGCGGCCTCACCAGTGCCCAGTCCAGGGGCACGATCCCCTCCCTGCTCATGCTGGCCACACCATGGCTGACACAGGCCAGGATGCTGTTGGCCTTCTGGGCCACCCGGGCACACGGCCGGCTCACCTTCAGCTGACTGCCGACCAGCACCCCCAGCTCCTTTCCCGCTGGGCGCTTTCCAGCCGCTCCTCCCCAGCCTGTAGCGCTGCTGGGGTTGGTGTGACCCAAGGGCAGGACCCGGCACTTGGACTGTTGAACCTCATGGCATTGGCCTCAGCCCATCGATCCAGCCTGGCCAGGTCCCTCTGCAGAGCCTTCCTGCCCTCGGGCAGGTCAACACTCCCACCCAGCGTGGTGTCATCTGCAAACTGACTGAGGGAGCACTCGATCCCCTCCTCCAGATCGGTGATAAAGATATTAACCAGAACTGGCCCAGATACTGAGCCCCGGGGGACACCATTTGTGACCAGCCACCAACTGGATTGACCTCCATTCGCCACCACTCTTTGGGCCCAGTCATCTGGCCAGTTTTTTACCCAGCAACTGGGCCAGTCAAAACACAAACAGAAGGGGAGGGATGTGTAGGAAAGGCGTGGAGAGCCAAATGAGAGTGGTGTTGTGCGGCTTATGGAGTTCAGGGCACGTTATGCCCTCTGCCAAAGTGGCGAGATAGAAAAGATCAGTGGGGAGACGAGGTTTATCAGTTAGGAGACGTTGCAGAGAGGGGACTCCTGTTTCAGAGGTGTGATGAGGGAAGGGGTCAAAGAAAAAAGCACTGGTGGAACTCTTCAAAACTATGACTGGTTTTGTAGAAGTGCAGTTGGGGACTGCTGTTCCTTATTTCTCATTATGCAGTACCTAAGGGGTGTTCAGCAGAGTCAGCAGGCAGGAGGTGATGCCTCTTTACCTAAACAAACTATTGCCAGTTGTGATCCTGCACAGTACACAGGTGAAGTTGTGGAACTGCCTGCTGCAGGGCAGCATTTTGGAGATTAAAATTTCCTGAAGAACTAGCCGCTGGGACAGGGCAGGGACAGGAGTAGGTTGCTCGTGTTACCTTTCCCTAGTTCATTGCAGTCTGCTGGTGGACAGAGATGAACCCCTGATTTGGCTCTGTATGGCAGATAGAATAGCAGCTTCTCTGAAAGGCTTTTGGTTTTATTGAGGTATGTTGCTGCTCGTTCTGCAATGGGTTTAATTCTTAGTATGGTTTTCATAAATTATATGATGGCTTTTGTTCTGAACTGCTCTGAATCGGACTGAAACTATCGTGGGCTTGTTAGAGCGCTGTGTTTCCCTCCACCTCAGGGGTACCAGACCAACTGGGAGGATCTGTCCCCGACTGTGTCTGGTCAGTTCATCCGCCCTGCAGTTGGGCAGCGAGGCTGGCAGTCACCAGCCTCCTTGGGGGGACAGAAAACAGGCCGTTAGAAACAAACTGCGGTGAGACTGACGTGAGACTGACCTTGAGGCCCACCTTGCTGGAAAAGCCAACCCAGCAGAAAGCAGCCAGCCCTCCCAGCAGCCCCGCTTCAGAAACGGCCTGCGGTTGGCCCAGGCCCACCTACCCGGGGGCTGTTTTCGGCAGCACGGCGGGCCCTAGGGCCTGGCTGCAGCACCGACCGCTCGCTGGACGCGGTTCCCAAGCCGTAGCTCTGGAAGAGGAGTGCTGTTCCGTGAGCTGCTCCCCCCTGTTGGGGACGGTCAGAGATAACAGTGCTGAAAGGGTTTATCCGTGGATGCAAGGAATAGCAGTATGTGAAAGTTGTACGTGGGTCCAAATGTTGCTTTTCGTGTAAATGAAAGGTTAATTTTGCGTTTTCTTGGAGAACAGACTTGAGGGGTCGTGTATTTGTCTATACGACCTCAGATTTAACAAATCCAAAAATGCATTTTCTCCTCAGGAACAAGCCAAACAGTTACGGAAGAGGAACTGGGAAGCTTTGAAGAACATCCTGGACAACATGGCTAATGTCACTTACTGTACTACGTGGTCAGAGGCTCAGCAGTATCTGATGGACAATCCTACGTTTGCAGAAGACGAGGAACTTCAGAGTATGTAAAAAGTCTTAGGCGTTTCTTTTGGAAGAGGGGATGGATTTGTCTGCAGCAGCGAGGACTCCTGGCTGGGGATGGCTTGCTCGTGCCCAGTCCAGAGCCGCTGCCACGGCTACTGGGCAGCCTCTGCCAAGGACCCTGTCTTGTTTGGTCCCTAGGGAGGAGCTGTCAGCCTCAGCAATCCTTGCTGACCAGTCTTGGTGAGAAAGCGAAGGAGAACCTTCCTCGTGGGGTTTGAACTGCCTTGGTAGTTGTCAGCCTTAGAAATTTGAGGTGTTACTTGACAACATAACCTGTCTTGCAAACAGTTAGACTGCCTTCTGCTGGAGTGAGTGAGGTCCTGCTGTGCTTGCTGTCCTAGGAGAGTAATTGGTTTTACTCTTCTAGAGTAAGAAGGAAGTTTTTCCATTCTGAGCATATTTTTCTTATAAATGAGTCACCGATCTGGTGTTTAGGAGCAGCGTACCCATTTACACCACTGCCAGAGCTACTCGGTGTTTTTAAGATACTTGTGGTAACGCGGGGAGATGCCCAAGTGCTCGTCCACAATACTTCTCCCTCGAGGCTTCGGTGCCCTGAGCCTGCGGTGATAACTTATCCAGGTTGGGGGAGGTGGGGTTCTGCTGCTGGGCAGGTCTTCGCGGGTTTCAGTGCTCCGTGAAGCTTCCGCTCGCAGGAACAATTGCAGCCGTTGCCTCGTAGTAAGAAACTTCCTACAGGTAGTGGGAAGAGATACCTCACTCTGACTCTGACCGCTCTGTTGTTGCCTGTTGCCAGACATGGACAAGGAGGATGCGCTGATCTGTTTCGAGGAGCACATCAGGGCGCTGGAAAAAGAGGAGGAAGAAGAGAAACAGAAAAGTTTGCTCAGAGAAAGGCGGCGGCAGCGTAAAAACAGAGAATCTTTCCAGGTTGGTGGACTCCCTTTTCCTGCCCTAGACGTGTCGTGTGGTTAGAAGTTGGGGGGGGTGTTTTATGGCTCGGGTGGGCCGAGGGGGCTGCCATGCGTCGGTTATCGGCCTTGGAGCTCTGTCTGCTCTGCGATACCTCCATCTGCTGGGACATTGCAGGAGTAGGGGAAAGTAAGGGGAAAGAGAGCTGAATGGAAAGGAAATGCAGGAAGAAATGATGTGAAAAATGATTTTTTTTCAATAGTATTTTAACAAAAATGGAATTGCGGATATCGAGAGAATCCATTCCAGCTGTCGGCCAAGTGGAAGTGTGAGCAGTGACCACAAACTTGGGTTTTGCTTCTGTTTTGTAGCTATTTTTAGACGAACTGCACGAGCATGGACAATTACACTCCATGTCCTCTTGGATGGAGCTGTACCCGACCATAAGCTCTGACATCAGGTTCACCAACATGCTGGGTCAGCCCGGTAAGGATACCGCCCCTTCCAGCCCTGGAGAGAGCAAGGTTAAGGGGCTTGGATTTGGGGCAGAACGGAGCAGGGTTATTTGTATATTTTCTAAGTGTCTAAAAAAATGCAGCTCTTTTATTAGAGCTAGCTTTTGACTTATCTAGTTTTTTCGTCAGGATCAACAGCACTTGATCTTTTCAAGTTCTATGTTGAAGACTTGAAAGCACGTTACCATGATGAAAAGAAGATAATAAAAGATATCTTAAAGGTAAGAGGGGAAGATGCTCCCTTTTGTGGCTGCTGCTTTTAATTGATGCCGAGTGTATCAGTCAAGTGAGCTCTTTGCTGCCGGGAGATGGGGCTTCACGCTGCCTTACTGTCGCGTGCAGCAGCACTGCAGTGAGGTTCCTGACTTCCCTGATGCCAAAGGAGCCGTTTTCTTACAGGACAAAGGATTTGTGGTTGAAGTGAACACTTCTTTTGAAGATTTTGTTACGGTCATCAGCTCAACTAAAAGAGCCACTACTTTAGATGCAGGAAATATCAAGCTGGCGTTCAACAGCGTAAGTACTTACATATAGCAATGTTTGAAAATTTGCCGTATGAAATCTCGTGTGAAAAGCAAAAATGGGCCCGTATTTTCACTGCGCTGCTGTGACTGCTTTTGTGGTACTTGGGAGAGGTGCTGGGCTTTCGAGATGCTTATCCTGGTATCAGTTCCTAAAACACAGCCTGCAGAGGTCTGTCCTCTAAAGCATAAACGTTTTACCTTGAGAAATTCTGTGGTGGGAACAAAGTAACGTTCTCTCCTTTATACATAACGTTTCTCATGAGGGATTTTTGTTTGCATGTGTTTCTGTGGCTTTGGCTTGTGTGAGGTATTAACTGCAGCTTAGATGCTGTTTGAGGAAGAGCAGTTACATGCTTTGAAAAGAAGAAATTGGTTAACTTCCCTGTACGCCCAAGCGGCCAGTAGAAAGCTGTAGAAGTGAATCGTCGCTGAGCTTTCCAAAAATCCCATTAAACTCAATTATTAGTCCTCTACTTGGTTACCTTTCAAGTGACGTTGTGAATCTTGCTTGCTATAGCTGCTGGAAAAGGCAGAGGCCCGTGAAAGAGAGCGGGAAAAAGAAGAAGCTCGCAAAATGAAGCGGAAGGAGTCCGCCTTCAAGAGCATGTTGAAGCAAGCGACCCCGCCGATCGAACTGGACGCCGTCTGGGAGGACGTACGTATCGCCGCTCCGCCGTGCAAGGCTCTCCCAGTCTGTCCAGCAGGCGGCTGCACGCTAGCGCTGTCAGAAAAACACCTCTGTTCTCCAAGCTCTTGGTGCTCCTAAGTTTATACAGCTTAGACCCGTAAACATTGTCCTGTCACTTCGTCAGTAAAATGTGACGTTTGCTGTGAATGAATTCCTCCTGCTTGAAAGCGATTTAAACCAAGAGGGCTTTAGACCCAACCCCCAAAAGAGGGCCTTAGACCCAACCCCCAAAAGAGGGCCTTAGACCCAACCCCCAAAAGAGGGCCTTAGACCCAACCCCCAAAAGAGGGCCTTAGACCCAACCCCCAAAAGAGGGCCTTAGACCCAACCCCCAAAAGAGGGCCTTAGACCCAACCCCCAAAAGAGGGCCTTAGACCCAACCCCCAAAAGAGGGCCTTAGACCCAACCCCCAAAAGAGGGCCTTAGACCCAACCCCCAAAAGAGGGCCTTAGACCCAACCCCCAAAAGAGGGCCTTAGACCCAACCCCCAAAAGAGGGCCTTAGACCCAACCCCCAAAAGAGGGCCTTAGACCCAACCCCCAAAAGAGGGCCTTAGACCCAACCCCCAAAAGAGGGCCTTAGACCCAACCCCCAAAAGAGGGCCTTAGACCCAACCCCCAAAAGAGGGCCTTAGACCCAACCCCCAAAAGAGGGCCTTAGACCCAACCCCCAAAAGAGGGCCTTAGACCCAACCCCCAAAAGAGGGCCTTAGACCCAACCCCCAAAAGAGGGCCTTAGACCCAACCCCCAAAAGAGGGCCTTAGACCCAACCCCCAAAAGAGGGCCTTAGACCCAACCCCCAAAAGAGGGCCTTAGACCCAACCCCCAAAAGAGGGCCTTAGACCCAACCCCCAAAAGAGGGCCTTAGACCCAACCCCCAAAAGAGGGCCTTAGACCCAACCCCCAAAAGAGGGCCTTAGACCCAACCCCCAAAAGAGGGCCTTAGACCCAACCCCCAAAAGAGGGCCTTAGACCCAACCCCCAAAAGAGGGCCTTAGACCCAACCCCCAAAAGAGGGCCTTAGACCCAACCCCCAAAAGAGGGCCTTAGACCCAACCCCCAAAAGAGGGCCTTAGACCCGCCACCACTCCCCAAAAAACAATCCCACAAAGCCCCCAAACTGAATTTAAAGAGAGGTGAAGCACTCTGCTTAAGCTAAAAGCCTGCAACTTTGTTCTGCTTAAGATACCCCTTAAAAAAACCCCTCACCCTTTCCTCTCCCAGTACCCCCAGTACGCGGATGGATGCTGGCATGGCGGGCGCAGGAAGGCACGGCCTGGCTCCTCGTCCCTCCCTCCGGCTGGGTTTTGCCGGGGGCTGCGCAGCTGGCGTGCAGCGGTTCAGCCTTGCAAGGGCGCAGCGGCTTCGTCAGCCCGTGAAAACCCCTCTTTTCCCTTTTTTTTTCCTCTTGCTGTCTGTATTTCTGCCCGGCTGTGTTTGGTACCAGTTTGTCACTGGTGTCTTTACTGCAGATCAGAGACCGGTTCGTGAAGGAACCAGCGTTTGAAGACATCACTCTGGAGTCCGAAAGAAAGAGGATATTTAAAGACTTCATGCATGTACTAGAGGTAAGTGCTGCTTTATTTCTTCCTGATGAGAGAATGTACCAAACAGCCTCAGCTGGGTGGCTCTTAAATTGTGCGGGAAGGGAGAGGGATTTAACAGAATTCTGCTGATTTCTGTTGCATTGTGTTACCTGAAAGTAAAACCACATCTAGAGAGTGAGGAGCTGAAGAAACAGGTCACAGTTATTGGGAGTTACTTGAGACGTAGTTTTTCTTCTAATCTGCTTTCCCACAAGAATTTTCAGAAGTTTACTCTAGATCAAAATTTCCTCATTTATTTTGGAAAAAACCTGTTTCTCGCTGCAATTTCCTGGAAGACGTGATGAAATGAGAAATACAACTTCTGCAGCGTTTTGTTCGCTGGAGGTCTGGGACTTGAGGAACATACTAAGCTCTGCAGATGCAGCTTCGGGTTGTTTAGTATTGCTGCAGCCAGGGTTTTGCCGACGTGCAGAAGGGGTGACGTCGTGCAGTCTCGCTCTTAACTTTGGGAATGGCTGGAGAAGCTTTGACACGTCACTCGTGTTGAATAAGGTGCCGGTTTCTCCTCGATAAAGTGAGATTCGATTTGCAGCCCACGCTTTTTGGGGCTTTTGTTTCATTTTCTGAGGTTTGTAAGCGAACGTAAAACGGCTTAGTGTCAGCGTTGGAAGGTTGGCCCAGCGAGGGGCGCAGCTCGTTCCGCTCCATCGTGAGCGGGGGCTTTAGTGGGAAGCACCGAAACGGGGATCCGGGTGGTAGCAGCTGTGTGCATCCCCCCCTAAAGCTGTCTGCTTCGCGGTGCTCCTTGTTGCAGCTTCAGCGTGGCGGTACTGGCAGCTTTCCGTGGGTTTTGGCACAATAAACGCTTGATTCTTAGTATTTTTTTTAACAACTGCAGGCTGTAGGTGCCTTGTGGGTGACGAGGAACGCGCTCAGTTTCTCGCTGCGTCCTGTAGGCCCGTTGTGACATTTCCCTTCTCTTGCCCTCTAGCACGAGTGTCAGCATCACCACTCAAAGAACAAGAAGCACTCTAAAAAGTCCAAAAAGCACCACAGGAAGCGCTCCCGCTCTCGCTCGGTAAGGTGCTTCGTGCCGCCTTCAGGTTCTGTCGCTGTAGCCGCTTGTCGCGCTGTCGCCCTGTTAACAGCGTCGGTTTTGTCCCTCAAGGGCTCCGAGTCGGAGGACGACGACAGCCACTCGAAGAAGAAACGGCAGCGGTCAGAGTCCCGGTCGGTCTCGGAGCGTTCGTCCAGTGCGGAATCCGGTACGGGATCTGTCTTGGTCTTGAATCCGTGTTACTGCTTTATCGCTGCGGCTGCATCGTTTTCCGTAATTTCATTGACTTTTTCTTCAAATGTCTGCAGAGAGGAGTTACAAGAAGTCAAAAAAACACAAGAAAAAGAGCAAGAAGAGAAGACACAAGTCTGTAAGTGCGGCTCCCTTCGAGCTGGCCCACTCGCCGCCTCGCGCTTTCCCCCGTCCTGTTGGGGGGTCCCTGTGACCTGACCGTGCAGCCGCCCTTGCAGCGGGGACGGGGGCAGCTCAGGCTGGAGGGGGGGGTACTGGTGACATAAAGAGTGATAAACTGGCGGGGGGGGGTTAACCCCAACCCAGCCGTGAGGGGCCGTGCTGGTAGCCCGGTGTTCGGCGTTGGCCACGGCGGGCGTTGGTGTTTCCTGGGGGGGAGCTGGGAGGGGTCCCTGCCACCTCTTCCTTTTGCCTTGCGCGGAGCATCGTTCCTCCCGTCCGCCCGGGCTGCGCTGGGAGCTCTGGTGTCGAACGTCCTGGAGCACCAGCAGGGCAGGGAGGGGGGTTTCCCTGTATCGGCGAGGCCGCAGGACGCTTTTTGTCCTGGGGGGGAGACACAAACTTGGGTCTTTGAACTCGTGTGGCCGCAAAACTCTTCCAAACCGCCGTGTTCCTTTGTCACTTGGGAGCAGTCGGCCGCGCCCTGGGCGGATGGTGCCCGCGAGGAGGGGCGACCCTCGCCGTCAGCCGTCGTCAGGACCCTCGTGCCGAGGGGCTGCGGCGCCCGCAGGGTCACGTCAGCTTGGCGGTGGGGTGGGACGGGGAGTCAAAACCCAGGTCGTGCCGCCCGAGCCCTCGCAGCGCGGGTCGCACCCGGCAAAACCCCGGCCGCTGTCAGGCGGCGGAGGGTGGCCGAGCAGCAGCGCGCTTCCCAGGCTGAGCCCTTCCTGAGGGAAGGACGTTTGCTGTGGGCACAAGAACAGTGGAAGTCGTCCTGCGCCGCACGAACCTCTCCTTTTTCTTTCCAGATCCCTTCAGTTCCTTATTTCCCCAGTGCTCAGCGGGATGTGCCTTGTTAGTGACCCCTTCGAGCAGTTTCTCTGCCTAGACTGAAATGAAGTCAGACTTTTCTGAGGTGTGGTGGTTGTAGAATATTTAATAATTTTGTATGAATGTTAAGTATTTCCCCCTTTATTCACGCAGGATTCGCCAGAATCGGATATTGAACGAGAGAAAGACAAAAAAGAAAGAGAGCGAGAGAGCGAAAAGGATAGAGCCAGACAAAGATCGGAATCAAAACATAAATCTCCTACTAAAAAGCGACCTGGAAAAGATTCTGTGAGCTTTCCTGTTAACTTTTGGCCTGGGGCTTTGGGCTTTCTGTCTCGGCACGCTGCTGCAGTCGTGTGCAGGTGCCCTTCAGGGTGCTGAGGCCTTACTGACCTTCCAGTCCCGTTTCTGTATAAAAAGGACCAAATATTCAAGCAGAGCTTAATCATACAGGTCCCGGGCCTGCCTCGGGTGGGGTGTGACCCCCTGTGCAATCACCCCTTGAGGAGGGGCTGGTGGAGGCAGAGTGTGAGCAAGGCACGTGATCCCAGTGCCCGGGCTGGGCTGTACTGGGGCGAAGCGGCGCTCGGGACCAGCCTGCCCCTCTGTGCCCCCTCCCGCGGGCCAGCCGGGGGGCGCAGCCCTCGCGTGGCCCCCGCCTTCTGCCACCGCGGTGGTGGCGGCTGCCGGGCTGGCGCTGCCGGGAGACCTGGGCGGGCAGAGTTCTCCGAGCTGGGAATCCTGCGGGGAATCCTGCGGGAGCGTGCTGGGGGTGGCCGTCCTGCCCCCCGCCGCGGCTCAGAGCAGCGTTTTCAAGGGTTGAATGAAAACCAGGAACTACTTTTGGTTCGGCCTCTTCTGGGGGGGAAATTCCCTGCCCCGCCCTGGTGGTGCAGGTGCCGGTGGTGTCCTGGAGAACCTCCCGAGAGAAGACGGGAGGGCAGGTGCCTGCTTTTGATATTATCTGCTTAAAATAAGCTGCTTTGGCCTCCAGATGCCTTTTGAAAAACCCACTTCTGCGGCCTAACGCGGCCCATGAACGTGAGCTGGGGGGTGACTGAGCCGCCGGGGCGCCCCGGCTGCGCTGGGAAAGAACCGGTGCCCTACCAGTAACCTTGCCTCTCTCTGCAGGGGAACTGGGACACTTCTGGCAGTGAACTGAGCGAAGGGGAGCTGGAAAAACAGAGGAGGACTCTTTTGGAACAACTGGATGAAGATCAATGAGAACATTATTTATACCAAATCTGTTTACATGGTGGCATAATAAAAGAAACCGCTGTCTCATTCAGGACGTGGGTCCCGCTCTCCTCAGTTCCGCGGTTGAAATAACGGTGGGTTTTCGTTTTACCACATCCATACGGTCAAGTCCTGTCGGCCCGGGCCTGGCACCAGCGCCAGCGAAGCGAGGGAGAGCCGCAGCCCACGCTGGGTGCCCGTCCTGGAGCTGCCGGGCGCTCGGCTCGCCGCCGAGGGAGCTCGCCGCCTCGGGGGCGCGTTGGCACCTTCCTAGCCAAGTCAGTCCTTCCTAGAAAGGTGGCAACGCTGGCTTCCCTGGCCAGGTAGAACTTCATTTGTAGAGATTCTTTCACGTAGTTTCTGCTGGTTTAATTTGTTTTAAGGATTTGGTTTGATGTTTGGAAAGGGGAAGGCCGGGGCAGGGCAGTTACGGATCCGGCGGGACACCAGCATTGCTCTTCCCTGACCCGGGGCACCGGCCAAACCCCCGCTGAGCTTTTGTACGTCGAAGACGTGACGTCCCGGCTGGGATTGGTGGCGAAGGACCCACGCGGGGGCTCCCTCGGGCGCTCCCTTCCCGCCTCCCTGGCCCTGCGCTCGGTGGGAACGCGACGGCCCTTCGCTGCGGGGCCCGGGGCCGCTGCGGCCGCCTCCTGTGTGCCCCTCGGGCGCAGCCCGGCACAGCTCCCGGCCTTATCTCGGCGTGTATCCTCACCTGAAGAGAATTCCAAAACCGAAACCAAGTTGTGAGCGGATTTCAGTGCGTTGCCTTAAGAACCTGCTGAAGAATGTCCCGCTGCTGCGGAGCCGTGTCTGGAACAGCCCCTGGGAAGGGCGAAGGAAGCAGCCGAAGCCCCGTCTCCTCCCTCCTTCCCTCGGGCCCCCCGAGGAAGGGTTTGCCAGCCCAGCCGCCTTCGGAACCCTCTCGCTTTGGAATATTTTTGTACATTTTTATCAACTATTAAACTTTGTCCTCTAGTGCGTGCTAGTGTTGCTTTCTGGTCTGCTGAAGTGCTGGCCCCGGTGCGGTACTGCCTTCGGCCTGTTGGCTTTAACCACTCTGTGCTTCAAAAACCAGGCTGGGAAGACTAGACGTAGAGTTCAGCTTCTTGTTGGCGTGTTTTTTTCCTACTCTGAGACAGCTGCTGCTAGGGCGGAGGTATCCTGGTGTTGCCCATCGCTTCGGGGGAAAAATACCCGAGTTTGGTCAAACTGCTGGTTATTTTTTGTAACCAGGGCTGTGTTTAATGCAAAACTCTGGGCAGGGGCCTGCGGATGGTGGAAGCAGCTTTGTTCCAGGTTTCTCCCCTGCAGGAAGGGGCTCTTGGGCAGCAGCTGGTGCTCCCAGCGCTGTGGGCGAGCAGCCGAGCCTTAAAATAGGCGTTTTGCTGCTCTCGGAAATGCCCTTTCCTGGATTTTCTGCTTCAAAATGGAAAGGGGTAGAGTGTGGTGCAGGGGGCAAGGCCCGGGGGGCAGAGCTGGGCAGGGGGAGGCAGGGTGTTTGCAGACAACGCTGGGAGGGCGGTGAGGTGGTTGGTTACTGCCTCGGGGTGGCAGAACATGCAGAAGGAAAAAGTGTTTCTACGTAAATGTCACTTTTAAAAGGTTTGCCTTTATTTTTCCATTAAATAAAAAACCTCTGTAAATGTAAATTATTCTAATAGGGGTTTTTTTTTTTTTTTGGTGTGTCTTAATTACACCTTGCGGTAGAAATGCATCCCAAAAGGAGCCTGCTTGCAAAACAGGCCTGGCAAGGCCTACGTTTTTAAGGGAAATGAGTTCATGGTTTTTTGCTCTTGTTTGGGTGGTTTTGGTTTGGTGGTTGGGTTTCTTTTCTTTTTTTTTAAATTTTTTTTCTTCTCTTACGTGTTTTGCAGCCTGAGCTGTACCCGGGGCCCTGGGGCTGGTGTGGCAGACCTGTGGTCCCAGCCCAGCACCAGCAGCCTGGGCGCTGCTCTCCTGCCTGGCAGCTCCCGCTCTGTCATTCTGCCTTGGGCCTGAAAGGAGTTTTAGCACAATCGGGCGTTTTTAAGTGCTACTGGTGCCCGCCGCAGCCCTGGGTTAGCTCCCACCTGCAGCTCGTGGGCCCCCTGCGCACCCCCCTGCCCTCCACCACCTTTGTTTTGTTCAACCCTTCTGAAAAATGAAAAAAAACCCTGAGTTTTGGCCATGGTATGAAGTTGTTCTCTTTAGGGTCAGGACTTCACCATTCGTATCGCTGCTTTTTCCCGTGTTTATGGCAAAACTCCTCCTGCCCCCTCAGGGGTTGCCCCCAGCCCCAGCAGGTCTCTGCCTGCCCCCCAGCCCACGCTTGCTCACAGCCCACTGACCCAGAATTTGTCCCCCTGGGCTCCCTCTTGCCCAGCCAGGCCCGAGCTCGGAGGAAACCGATGCTGTGAAGTACCTGGGGAACCAGTTCAGCGCCAACGTCGCTGGGCGCAGAGGGCGGGATGCGGGATTGCTGCAGGGGGTGGGAAAGGGCCTCGGACGTTCCCTTCTGTCCCCTCCCCACCTCCAACAGCCCCCAAGAACCTCACTTTGGGGGCGGGGGGGGGGGGGGGGCACTTGCAGTTACAGGGTGACCAGAGGTACAACAGCAACCAGCGGTTTGAAGAGGAAAAAGCGGCCAGGGTGCTCTGTGCCCCCCTGAAAGCTCCGGGTGTTCACCTGAGGGGGGCAGGGGGAAAAAAAAAAACCTTCAACATGACACAAAACCCTGCAAGGGGCGACGGGGTAGTAGTGTAAATAGTTTATTTGATCTTATGCCAGGAACAGACCAGGAAAGTAACATGAACTGCTTTTATAAAACACTTCTAATACTGCTAAGAAGCGGATCTATTACTAGAAAAATAGTAAAGAGAACATGCCAGCATTAGAGTCCAGTTGTACGGTAATTTGTGTCTTCAATTAAAAAGCTACCCTTGAGCTTAAGAACGTGAGAGCTAGTGCTTTTAACCAGTTGCCTAACGATTTATTAAATTAATCCTCAAATTTTCTTACGCAGATTAGCCTACTCTTCCGTCACGGGCAGTGAAGGAGGAGGCGGTTTGGCATGTTCTCTTTAGCAGGTCAAGTACACGCGGCTGCAAATGCGAGAAGGTGGCAGTTTTTAAAGTAAACGTCCTGTAAATAGGTAAGCGGAGGTCAATGTGGCACCTTTGAGCCCCAAACTGTCCATTTAGTTAAATATAAAACAAAAACTATAAGTTAAAATAACATTCAGATTGTATAGCACAGGCTGATGCTTTTTTTTTTTTTTTTTAAACAATATTTACAATATTACCCAGAGGCTAAAGTGGGAATAAAAGAGAAGTGTAAAAACCATAAAAAACTGCACCAATTTTGTAGCAAAATATCTGTACATTTAAAAACAGATTATCATATAACTACACATTATCCAAGGGGGAAAAAAAAACCAAACCAAAACAAAAAAAAACGGGACCTTCACCAGTGGTTCACGTAAGCACAACATAAAAGAAAAAGAAGTTCAGTGGTTAAATACTATACAATAAATTTTACAATTAACATAGTGATGCAACGAGGCCAGGAAAGGGGAGCTGTAAGCAAACACGTATCTCGGCAAGCACAAATTTCTCTTCAGTCTGGGGGCCCCTTCGGCACAAACTCGGCTGCGCCGGGGCGGACCAGCAGCCCGGGGGCGCGTAACGGCGCTCGAGCCTCACGGCCCTTCGGGAAACCACAAGGTGCTGCCTCGGACCCACCGGGATGTTTAGGCTGGGCCTCCCCTCGCCCTCCTTCGCGGGGAATTCCAACGGGATCGGCCAAGGGAGTGGGAGCTGGAGCACGAATCCGAGGGAGTGGGGCACGGGGCGAGTCGCTGAACCGCAGCCGTCCTCAGGATCCGAAGGCTGGTTACGGAGGGGTTAATGCCTTAGTGCCGGTTAATAAACACGCCGTTACCCACAAGCTGCCTCCAGGTGAGGGACACTGGCCGGCGCCTGCCTTCGCCCCCCCAGCAACCCCCCCGGTGCCTCGCCGCAACCTCCCGGTGAAGCCTCATGTTCCTTCACCGCCCAGGGCCCCAGGGCCCAGCTACGGCGGCGGGAAAAGGTACGGGTCTCTTCTTGGAGTTGTCTCCGTGTGACGCAGAGAAAGCCCTTAAATGTTTTCCTTTTCAGAAAGACCGAAAGCCAGTAAGTGCAGCTGCAGCCAGGGCCGAGCCCTCGGCGGACAGCCCGGGAATGCGTTCAGAAGCAGAGCACGTCCGAGTGTTACCTGTTCACAGCCGGCCGGGGTGCAGGTCAGGCCCACAGGAGACCAGTCACTAAACCTTTATATATTCGAACCAAACTAAACACCCAAAAGCAACACGTATTTTACATTTTGGTTAAAAATACTGAATAATGTATTGGTGTAAAAAGATACCCAATCAAATCAAGTCCTATTGCTTTGATCAATTTGAGCAGGTACTTCAATTTTAGGCACTTGTTAGCTACGGTTGAGTGGAGAGCCCATCGCTGACGTTCCTATGCATTTCCTAGGCCTTGCAGCCCTTTAGAAGGTCAATTTGGCTGTTCCCAAGGCTGTAAATGAGCGGCAGAACACAGAGTTCACGTGGACAAGGTCCCTATGGTTCAAGCACCCCCCTTTACTCGGCACCTGCGGGTCTCCAGCTCACATGGTTATCTCGGCACCGTTGGCAGAGCGCAAGTTCTGATCATCAAAGCGCCGCCGGACGCTTCTCCTCACCGCGTCGGCCCGTCGGTACGGCTGGTTTCTAAGATCTGCGGAGAGGAAAGCGGCGTTCGTGAACACGCACGGCTCGCCCACGGGCACGCCCGCACGCACGCACGCACACACCCCGCTCACACGCAGCCTAAGACAAGGAAAGGTCCTGCTGGAAGCCAATCAAAGCAGCTTGTGTAGGAACGGGAGAAGGGACTTCACCCCAACGAGAGCAGAAGGGAGCAAATGCTGACGTGCCCTTGTACTACGCCCCCAAGCAGCAGGTAATACTGGTGAACCGGGCTGGAACACTGGTGAAACTAAACGGAGCTACGCCGTCAGGTGAGCGTGAACGTCCCCTCGCCCCCGGGGCTGCGGGTGTTCGTTCGTGCCGGCAAGGCGGGCAACGCCAACCGAAATCAGCCGGCCTGAGCGTGCCCCGGTCCCTCGCGCAGCCTCTCGAACGCCAGCGCGAGCGGAAGGAGACTTCCAGAGCGGGGTGAGGCTCACCGGGCGAGCGGTCAGCGACACGAGGATGGCCCCGCGCTCCCCGGGTCTGCCCCGTTATGGGAAGGAGGGGGCCCTGAGGAAAAGCGGCTGCTAACGCCGCAGCTCCCGCTGCCGCCCTGCCCCACCGCCACCATCTCGCCCCCGCTGCAGAGGTGCTTCGTTAGCTGAAGGCAGCGGAGCCGCCAACCCCCTCCCTCCTCCTCCTCCTCCTCCTCCTCCTCCTCCTCCTCCTCCTTGGCAAAGCCCAGCCCGACCCGACCCTGCTGCTGGGGAGGCGAGAGCTCGGGAGGGGAGAGGAAGGGTAGGGAGCATGCCATGGATCCAAAAGCTGGAGATGAAAGCCTGTGACATGTGCTGTTACATGGGCGGCTACGCTATAACGAGCACACTAATTAGAGTTAAAATCTTTCTCTCCTGGAAAACAAATTGGCGTGGGACAAGCGGGGTTTGGTGGGCAAACCTCTCTCGTGCCCCGGTCAACGGCTGGAGCAGGACCGGGGCGGGGGCAGCAGAATCTCCAGGGAACTACGGGGCTGAAATAACTTGGGGACGAGGCTGCCCATCTCGGGCGAAACTGGGAAGAGAAAGGGGCAAAACGGAGAGAGTGTGAAGACGGTCACCAGCCAACGGCCCAGGGATCCCCCGCACCACAGAGGGTGAAAATAAACGGTCGGAGTCTCCACTGGCCTTTAGGCTCTCACCAGTATTACGCTTAGCCACATCTACCAACAGCTGCCTGGCATACAGAGAGAGGAGGAAGCTAAGTAAAAAGTGATGCTTGCCAGCTCTGTGTATCCTCCACCACCGGTGTGCTAGAAGAAATCCTTACCCTCGAGTGAACATTTGGAAATTTAGTGATATTATTCTTCTTTAGGGCTAAACAGAAAAAAAAACAAAACAAAACAAAAAGACAAAATGATGGTTAAGTAAAAAATGGGATGGAAAATGAAGAGCAAGTCAACTCAGCGTTCAAACCTCCCAGGCACGTTAGCCGACAGAGCAAGAGGGGGTCAGGCCAAGGCTAGGGGAGGAGGTTAGACACCGACAGGACAGGAGGGCCACCCTCGCCTCTCGCTAACCAACTTCCAAGCTGCTTTGAAGATTGGCTCCAGGAAGAGAATACAGCAATTAACTCGAAAGAGCAAATAACCGTTGAGCTGATTATAGTTCGCAATTTTATTAGAAGCATTCATCAAAATACATATCACGGTGTGAAACACTGTTGTCTTCTTAAGCCGCCGGGTCCTTAATGCAAGACAACAGTGTTGACAGACATGCTGGGTTAAACACACCCTTCTCAGACTTCACACCACACGATGGAAACCGCTCAGTTCCATGTCAACCTTTCCACCGCCACCAGTTGTGCCGTTCCGGCCCGGAGCGGGGCGTTTCCCGCCTCTGCTCCTTCCCTCTCCCCCTCCGGCTCACGCACCGCTGCTGCCCCCAAGCCCAGCCCCAGCCCTGCACCAAGTCCCAGTGAACTGGAACCGGTCAGCGCTCAGTAAACATCTCCCATTCGATTCAGAGGAAGTTGGCATGGAACTGAAGAACGTTAGCTATGGATGGGACCGAAGGAGAGGAGACTGGATGCCGTTCGTGTTATCCCGTATCTCGCATGCAGACGGACATGCAGGTGCTGGTTAAGAACCAAAACGCTCCTCGGATGCACGTTATGACAGACAGCCCTTCCAAGCCAGAAAGCAACCCCCGAGAAAGTCCCACTTAGTTCATGCAGCCCGTAGCGTTGCTTCGGCACGCGGTATTCCATGCGTTTTACGGAGGCAGGCTGGCACGCAGAGCGAGCTCTGCGGGCCAGGAGAGATGGCACAGAAGAGCCAAGTGAACGGTCACGTTAGGACTGCGTTCGGTCTCCCAAGTCTCGAGAACTGGAGGAAACCTGCCCCAAATCTACCGTGACTCCCACCACTTGCTGTTCTATGGCATTTGCCAGGGGGTGAGGGATGCCTTTGGGATGGCCAAAGGCATCGAGCGCGGCGTCGATGGGATGGACTAAAAAGGGACTGAAACACAAGAACATGCGACAGAGGTGACACAAATACAACTCGGGGTGGACGCCGGACACGACTACACACTCAACATTCACATGGTCCTGGCTGAGATCCGGACAAATGGAGAAGTGTCAAAAATCTACAGCAACCTTTCTTTTTGCTAAGAGCATCAGATGTGAAAGAGGAATAGTTTAGTAATGGAATTCCTCAGTGAGAACAGGTTCGCAGAAGAACCGAGAGCCCCGCTTGGCGGTTCGAGCGGTAAAGGGCACAGTCTTCAGCACTGCATGGGAATAACAGCCAAACAGACAAACAGAGCCGTGAGAAGCGGATCCATCGCATTAGGACAGTGTTAGTGCTCGCTTACGGACGCCCCCGGGACGGCCTGACCCCTTCCAACCAGCTGCCTGACAGCGCTGCCCCTCGGTGGGCTTTGGCAAGCGGGGGGGGGGGGCACCTGGCAGTCCCTCAATAACTATTGCTTGTAACACACCATTTTCGGTGGGTTTGAGAGCCTATGGCTAAAGAAAGGGGTGGGTGTGGTGGTGGGGCTCTGCTCCGGATCAGCAGAGCTTTCCTGGGCGCTGCCCAATTTGAAACGACACTTTCCACCATTGCCGTGCCACTGACAGGGACCTCACGGGCCGTATTCAAGGGACCTCGGTCCTACCTGACTTTCTGTCCCTCACCTTTGGCTGGAGGCCCTCAAGGGACACCCCCACAACGGGAGATACCAGGCACAAAACATCAGGATTATTTAATCTGAGTTTCATTTGAGTCTGGCACTCCCTCCACCGCAAGCGGATGGTCTTCTGCCACACAAGCCGTCTCTCCCACAGAGCAGGAGAGCCACTTTACCAATTAAACAAGCTCCCAGGAGTCTGAAGGAGTTGTAGAAGCAGCAACAGATTAGATATTACAGCGACTCTGCCTTTTAAATAACGAGTATGACCTTAGGAAGCCATTACTCAAGGTTTAAAACAGTTGTGAAAGCTCCAAGCATTTCAGCCCCATCATCTAGTGGGGCAAAAACTCCCTGGCTTTCCTTAGTGAGCGGTAAAACAGCTCTCCTGCCCTCCTGCAGGAAAAACTCATGTGAAAAACGTATTCAGGAGCAGCAGCCAAGGAAATCCTGCCCAAAGACCTTCTCCTTTTCGCTTCTGTGCGACGGAAACAAATCACCGTGAAGCCACCGGAGTGTTACCACCGTGTTCCTTCACCGCAGGTGAAGTCAAATCAAGGTACTGCAAAACCAGGGCAGCTGTAGAGACTGGAGGTGATTTGAGTCCCGAGCAGAACGCAGCCGGGAAGGCAGCTCTTTTTGTCAGCAAATCCCTGCCCCAAAGCCCTGGCTGCGTCTGGCTACGGCAGCGGGTTCTGCGCCTCTCCCGCCAGCCCTCGGTCGGGATCAGCGCAGGCTTTGCCCACCCACCTGAGCAGCAGCAAAACCAGCAGCGGTTTAGGGTCGTGAGTCATTCAGATTTGACTACAGGGTTTGCTGTAACTGTGCAGTAACGCGGTGCAATTACTGTTAGTATTAATTAATGAAAATGTAGGCTCTTAATAATGTTAAACAACCGTCACTCATTCCATTTACGGGGGAAAAAAAGGTTTCGGGGGAAGATCCGCACGGCATGCACGTGTGTGTGTCCCCCCCCGGAGCACCTGCTGGGATCAGGCACTGAACTGGCTGCTCTGAGGATCAGCAGGGGCAGGTGACGGGGTGGGTTCGGTCCACACCGCCAGCAGGAGTTTCTGCGCTCGATTCACGCCGTGGAAACAACACCCTGACGCTCGAGTAACGCTTTGTGAAGTACACCAAGCACTTACAACAGCTACTAGGCAGATGGACGTTTCTATCCTTTGGGAAAGGGCCTCTGGGATTGCAGAACCGAAGGTGTTTACCTGTTATAATGTCTTCAATAGCACCGTCCTTCCCTTCGTACACATGCCTGTTATCCTTGACTTGCCGCCGCCTGAGCTCTGCAATCAGCTCTTGCTGCTGCCTCTTTGTTTTATGGGAAGGAGACTGAAAGCAGAGAGGAGAGGATTCGTCAGGGCCGACCTCCAGCTTCCCTCTCCCCGAAGGAAACGCCAGGCGATCCCGCCGGGAGCGAGCGGCAAACAGCCACCGCCGGTTTTCCGCCCAGTTTTGCAAGACCGGGCAAACACAGGAGTGTGGTTCGCTCGCGCCGCGTGGGGAGGAGGGGCAGGGGCAGAAGTTGACCTGGCTGCCAAGCTGCTGTTCTTTCCTACATCTGTCATCATCTACCTCCAAGCCTTCTCATCACTGGGAACAGGAGCTCTGAGCTCTTCCCTCTGAGAAGCACCAGGGGAACGAAGAGAAGAGGCTTTTTCTCCTTCCGAGGGAAAAAGCTTGGCTGGGATTGAAGACCCCAGCGAGAGCTGCGGGAAGCAGCACCAGCCGACCCAGCGGCTGTTTTAGAGCCACGGGGAACCTCCTCCAGCAAATCAAAACTGTCACCGCAGAAAACACCACCACGTCAGGGCAATACCTATAGAACAGTGACGTGGGGCTCGGTCCTGCTGCCACGGTCAGGCAGGGAAGGATCCAGGGAGGATCGGTCCTTGTCCCTGGACACGACGGGAGGCTCGGCACGCTGGACACCGCGGGGTTGTAACAGGTACAAGGCCGGAGAAGACCAAAGTTTACAGCTAATGGCAACGTGGACGAGATGACTTTCTGTCTATTCCGGTTTTCTTCGCTTTGCAGAATTCAAAGGCAGCAGAACCACACACCGTAACTCTTCCAGCTTATTTCAGTTTTCTCCCCACAAGGAGAAAACTTCCAGAGACTCTATTTCTAGGCAACGGTAAGCTGGGCCACTAAAGCTCTTAGGCAGGGCTGAGGTTTCTGAACTAGAGGGGAAAAACACACGGACGCGATGGCTCCTGCCTGTGAGACCCATCTGTTTCGTACCTTTTGGTCCTGTTGCTCCATCAACGCTTCTTGCTCCATAAGTTTTTCCATTAAGGCCTGTTCCTGCTTTTTTCTCAACTCATTCTCTTCTTCTGCTTG
This sequence comes from Leptosomus discolor, assembly GCF_034619465.1. Lineage (NCBI taxonomy): Eukaryota > Metazoa > Chordata > Aves > Leptosomiformes > Leptosomidae > Leptosomus > Leptosomus discolor. Next base: position 1,831,852 of record NC_141395.1, read on the forward strand.
CTATGTATCACAAAAAACACAGGTTAGAGCTTCCAGCTGCTACAGGGAACCTAAATATTCCCAACGAGTAACACTACCACTTGCTCCCACGGGGCTTTCCAAGGAAGCCAGACGAGGTGTGGCAATTTAGCTGCCACAGTCTGAAAACACTGGGCTGGGAAAGACCTTCCCGGGTCGCACAAACCATCCTCTCCCAGTCCCAAAAAAAACAGGTATTCTGGAGGCAGCCACCCAGCCATTCCATTCCTGAGGATTGCTCCAGCGTCTCAGCTGTCTTTCAGCCCTGGAAATCATCCCCAAACAACCCTTCGTGCCGCCCCGGGCTGCTGTGGCCGTGCTGTCGGGGCTGGCTCACGTTGTGTCAAAGCTAGAGGGAGCCACAAGCCGCTTTGTTGGGAACCCCGAGCCACGCAGGTACCAACCCGGGTTCGGGAGGAGAGGAGAGGAGAGGAAGATGCTCCTGTTTACCTTGTAGGCCTTCACAAACCGGACAAACACTGGGAAAAAGACCGACGGGGGGGTCGTCTTGGGATTCTCCCCAAAGTACTTCACAGCGTCATCAAATGCATCCTGCGAAAAGCATGGATTTACTGCGCGGCACCTATTTCAACACAAACTCGCCCTCCGTTGCTGCGGTATTCGGTGTAAAGGGCCTAGAACTGTCTCAGCCTGCGAAACCCTTGGCTGAGAGCGGCACGTGGATGCCTAGCACCTGAACGCAGGAACAGCCACACAACTTGCTGGCGCTTCGCCTCCCTGCTGCGCGTGCAAAGCGCGCCGTCCGCAGCGAGACGCGACTGCCCGCCGTGTCGCTCGCGCCCTCTCGCCGAACCACGCGAACCAAGACGTACCTGGGCTATCTTGGCGTCGTCCTGCAGTTTCTTGAGCTTCCCTTCGTTGTTCTGGATGAACTCCTTCAGCATCGTGTTGTGGTCGTGCATGGTGTACTCGCGCTTCGTCAGATCCAGGCCCCTCTGCAGCTCCTTCACGTCCAGGAGGACGTTTTCAAGAGACACTGGGAAATGAAACAAAAACGCTGCATCGCTCCTGCTCTGCAACCCCCCCCCGGGTTTGAACAATTCCCCACCCAGAAGAGTCCCCGCAGCCCACGCACGGCGTCCCCCCACCGCTGGCCAGGCCCAAGGGGGTGGCGGTACCTGCGGCAGCCTTCTCCACGTAATGCAGCTCGTTGTAAAAGAGGGACACGTGCTGGTACTTCTCCTTGACCACGTTTGAAATATAGTGCAGCAGGGTCTGCTTGCGGTCTGTTGACTTTGTCTCTAGGAGCTGGGGGGAGAAGGGAAGGGGATTGACTCCAGGAGCTGGGCGGAGGGGCGGCTGGCTCCGAGCAAAGCGACTCCGCCAGCCTCTCCCTGGTGCTTCTCCACCCGACGGGGACGGCCGGAGAGGTTCAGCCAATGGTTCAGCGGGTGGTTTCAAGCTGGGGCCCGCAGAGCCTCTGAAGACACGTGCTTGCTCCCGAGCAGTGCCCCCACAACGACGACAAGCAAAGCAAAAACTCCCACCACCCAAGCAGGGAGCCCCTTCCCCGCTGCCGCGCTCTGCCTTCGCCGCCCGGGCGCACATGACGCCCGTTCCCACCTGGTCCCCCTCGAGGCACCCCCGGTGTCCTTACCAGGTCTAAACTCTGCAGCTTAAATCCATACACGGCTCCTCGTTTACTGCTGTTCATGTAGTTCCCAAGAGCCAAGATTATCTGCCAGGACGAAACACAGCAGAGCGTGAATTTTCAGGGCAAGTGCACGACGCGCTGGAAACTTCTGGAAGGAGAGCTGGTAGGGCAGCATGCCCGCAGTCTCAGTACACATAAGGGGAAGCACCAGGGAGCGGTGGAGCTATTGAACGTCTCTGAAATCCCACCTACCTCCAGTATTTTCTTAAGCTTTTGGGATGACTTTATGGAGACAGACGCGGCTATTATTGCGTGGAGTTGCTGCAAGGAAACGCAGGAAGAGCTTTGGTTAATTCACGCCCAACCCCAGAGTAAAACTGCAATCTAACCGCTCACGTTCTGAAGAAAACCCTCTTGTTTCTCACCCACACCCTGGGCCGAAGCATGGACGTTTTCCTGCCCCGACCCATCAGGGTTTCAAACAATTCATTTGCGCCGCAGATCTGCCACGCTCGGCTGCGGTCGGGTAAAGGGGGATCCACCCAGCAGCCCCTACGACTGCGAAAGGTGCTGAACGGGACACGCTTCAAAGAGCCCCCAGAGCAGCACCGGTAACAACTTTCCCTGGTGACACCAACAACTCACTCAGACCAGTTTTAAACTCCTGCAGGGTAAAGAAGTGGGACAGTTGGAGCACTCCAGGGTACAAACAGCCCCTGGGATATCGGAGTCACTGATACACGAAAATGTAACTTGAAAAACCCACTTTTTAATTTACATAAGTGCTTCTTGCTCTGTCTCGGTGAGAACCGATCATCACGGCGATCAAAACCATCTCTGTGTCGTAAAAAACTAAAACCTCTGTAACCTCCACCGACTGGCCCCCACCTTTGCGTGACCGTGATGCTCCCCAGAAGCTGGCCCGCGCCGCAGAGGGCAGCTCCCAGGGGCAGCCTGATCCCCTGGGAAGCCCCGATCCCCACAGAGCCGCTGCGCCACGCCGGTGTCCCCAGGGGTTGTCCCTCACTCACCGGGGTCAGCATCTGGATGCTTTCCGCGAAGTTGCCTATAAAGGCCATGATGGTCATCTTCTGCATCAGCCTCTCGATCTTGCTGAACTGCATCATGAAGCGGTCTTCGTCGGACAGGTTCTCGATGGGTTTCCTCTCCCGCTCGTAGAGCCGCAGCACCTTCACCTCGTTCTCGGTGGGCAGGAACCGCATGAGGCATTCAACAAAATCCACCGGCAGCGTTTTCAGGTCAAACCTGCGCAACGACAAAGCAGACGAAGCGACGTCGCGACAAGGCTCTGCGCGACGTGACGGCAGAGCAGAAGAAGTGAGAGGAAGCCGCTAAGGGCCGCTCTGCCTCCTGCACGCCTCAGCTACACGTGAGCCTGAGTCAGCAAAGCGACGAGGAGCTACGGAGAAGCTGTGAAGTTGCCCCTGCTCCTGGCTGGGGTGGGGGGGCACGGCCCCGCACGTGGAGCTCTGTGTGCGTGAAGATGGGAACGAGGTCACTGGGCTGATGCGAACCCTGTCTCTTGTTCCCAACGACGTGGTCGTTCCCCCCACGTTTTTATCAGAGAGGACGGGTGGCAGCAGTTTTATTTCACTGGGCCAGAGCCCCGTGAACCCCAACTGCTGCACCTGCCTCCATCTGCAGCCGGTTTGGGTCGCCCTCCTCACCAGCCCAGAGGTCGCGCTCGTGCTTCCACATCTTGACGAGAGCCCTCCGCAGAGATACGTTAGATGTTTGTCACGGCCACGAGCACCAAGGGCTTCTGGATGGACTCTGGATCAGCCCCACGGAGCAGGTCCACCTGCAGCCCGGCCCTGGGAGCCGCTGGTGAGGGTCCGTATCAGCGTGGGATGGGGCACAGCCGAGCCCCTGCGGCGGGCGCCAGCTGCGTCCCTCGGGTACACCTGCATCACGCTGGGGTTTGGCACTGCCTGGGGCCGTTACAGAAACCCAATTCTACCCAAAACCCTCCCAGGGCACTTGGACTAAACGGGTGCTTTATGGAGCAAACTGAAATAGTTGCCTCTTCCCGATACTCTGGCTTTGGAGTGCTCATCACAACAGGAAGTGCCGTGCAAACGCAGCAAGAGACGCGGTATGCAACGGCACGCTGTGGATGTACGTGAATTAGCTTCTTTAATAAAAGCAGTGTTAATTTGTTAAGTCTAACCAGTGATACAGCGACATTAAACTGCAAGGGTTTTATTTTAGTTCAAGGGAATGTGATTTTTGGGAATTCAGAACGGTTCCATCCTTACTCCTGGATTTTTTCCAGATGCAAAACCATTTACATCAACTGCCAATTGAAAACCATTGCGCTTACCAAAAAATCACAGGAAATCTTAAACACGGTTTCTTTGCTGACAAGCGGGTTACTTACACGTGGATGGCTTTGCATATTTCATCCGCCGTCTTTCCCGCTTTTCTTAGAGTGATGGCAAGATTTTTGGCCCTGTTGGCATCCAGTAACGTGACTTTGTTTGACCCTTTCTGTGTTATCTTTTGCTTGCTCGAAGTAAGATCAATGGCTGGACCTTGGGCTTTCGTTTTGAATATCTCTTCAAACTCATCCACATTTAAATCCTAAAAAGGCAAGAAAACGCATTACCCCTCCCGCAGCCAACACCAGAGCCCGTGCTGCCTAACGCCGCGCCAGGAGCGCAGGAAAAGCCTTGCGGCGGCCGAGCCCGCAGCCGAGCACTTCCACCAGGGGCTGCAGGGTGTCACGAACACCCGCCTCTGAGACAGCGCTCAGGAGATCTGGCCTCCACCCGCAGTGGCCCCACGTACGTCCCAAAGCTCAGGAAAACACTCAGCACTGGTGCCTTCTCCAGCCACACGCACCTCCAGGGCGCGGGGAGCACACACGACCTGCTCTGCTCGGTGCTGCTTTAGGCTTCCTTCCCTGGCACCCAGCCACCCACCCAAGCCTAACTCCTACAGGCCAGCCACTTTAGACTGGGAAAAACGCGTCTTCCTCGCCTTGGTTGATCAGATTTAAACAAAAGCACGCCACAGGTATGGGATACTACCGGCCACCATCCCTAACTCTCCACCAAGGCGCTCACGCTGACCTACTGGGGCCACTGGATGAGCTGTTTGCCACAGTAACTGCTGTGTCCACCCCTGCAAAGTCCGACAGTCACTTGCGCTGCGGACAGGGAGAGGCAGAAGGCAGCAAGCAGCACGCGTACCTCCAGGATCCTTTCGTCGTCGATCTCGTTGAAGACCGTCCCATTGATCTGGTTGGGTTTGAGGGCGACCCAGTTGAACACCGGCATGCGGAACTTGGTCTTGATCGGCTTCTTGATTTTCACAGCTAGAGGCACCAGAGGAGAGGAAATGACAAGTTCCCCAACCGCCAAAAACCACCCCGCGGGCCCGGACGGCGGCTCTCGAGTCGGCTTTTCAGCACTGGAGGAAGGACGGGCCAGAGCTGAGTTAGGGAAAGCTCCTGCCGCCTCGACAGGCACACGGTGCCCAGGGGCTTTCACCCAGCCCCTCCGCTGCTTCAGGCCCGGCCTCTGCAGGACTGGACGGAACGCCAGAGGCTGTGAAAACTTCACCCAAGGGAACGTGTTGTTACTACTTTATTACCCCGTGTTGCCTGGGGCGATTTAAAAGCCCAGGCTATTTTGAAACGCTACAGAAAATGGAGTGAGTGGGCGAATTTAACCCAGTCCCGCTGGTTGCAGAGCCCACGCCTGGGCGAGGCGACGCACGGCTGAGCCGTGTCACAAAACTCCACGCAGAATAGGTGACAAGAAGAAAAAAAAAAAAGCCCTTTTTCCCAAGGTTTTGGTATAGGGAGTGGCCCCCTGCTGCAATGGGGCAGTGCTGCTTCTCACCCGGTTTGTCTTTTAAAGCAAAAAGGGGGTGGGCTGCAGCACACGTGAGCTTTAACACGGTTGAAATAACAGGTTTAATCTTCCTGCGCCGGGCAGAAGCAGCGAAGGGTTCAGTAACTTGCCCAGAGAAGCTCTGAAAATGAGACTGACTCATTAGCCCGTGAACAGCGCACAAAACAGCAACGCCGGGGCAAGGGAAACGACGCTCTGCTATTCCTATTCTGAAAGGCCCATGAACAATTTCTGTAATTCTGTTCTCCTTTCTTTGTCTCTTGATGTAAACACGAAGTTGTTAGTTGCTAGAAAATCAGGATGTTCATTAAAAGTGATCCACCAGCGTTTTGCTCCTGAATTACTTGGAAAGCAAATTGTTTCTTTCCAAGCTGTGAACATGGAAGAGAAGCCCTGGTCCTTCCTCTCCAGTGCTGGAAAAAAGAGCCGTTCAGGTGGCAGAGAGGCATGCAGGGGACAGCCGCCCCCGCTCCCCCCGCACAGCACCCCTGGGCAGGACCGGCGCTCCCCCAGCCGAGGACAGCCCACGTCTGGTTTAGTTCAGCCCAGGGTTCGCTCCCGACCCCTGCCCGCCCTGCCTTCGTAGCAGCAGCTATCTGGCTCAATATTCCATGCTCTGCAGAGAAACTACACTTTTTTCCCCTCGGTTTCAGCAGACAGCCGGGTTCCCAGGTTGCAAAGCACTTGAGCAAATAATTCTTTTACTTTCCCACAACGATTCCGTACCTATGTTTTTGCCAGGACTGCTACGACCTATTTCAGGGGACAGTCCTGTCGCGCACCGGAGCTGGGGGAATGCTGAAAACCTTTCTCTCGCTTTGTCACTCCGCTTTTAAAACAAGAATCAAGCTGTGTGTCCGCGTCCCTTTGATGCTCGTGCTCCCTTCGCAGGGACATCACAAAGAACAAATTCCTGGCGAGAGCACTTGCTTGAAACAACGAACCCGAAGTGAGTAACAGGGAACGTACACAGCGTTCGGCTCTGTATTTTGAGAACTGCACTTATCCAGCTGGGAGATATGAACACACGTGATCAACTCCTGCTCATCTAAACTGGACAGAGTTTTACTCTCTGCTTAATCAATGTGGTTACTTCCAAAAAATTCCTAAAGTAAAAAAAAAAAAAGAAATCGCTTTTTCCACTTGAAACACCCATGGAAAAAAAAATGTTTTCCACTTGTGCATACATCAGACTGGATTATTAACTGCCCCTGGGTCACTCCAGGCCGGGGAAGGAAGCTAACTGCCTCGTGGGCCAGTGTCCGATGCAGCTAATCACAATCTCTTCAGATTTCCCTTCCTCCGCCGTTACAGAGCCCTGGCAAGGTGACACTCCCGAGCCACGCTGACAACAGTGGGGACGTGGTCACGGCTGGGGACCAGACCCCGCAGAGGGTCCCCGCGGCCTCGAGCCTCGCTGGGCAAAGCCTATCCTCGGCGCGACCGGTGCCGAGAGCGCGGCTCGAGGAGGGCTCGGGAGAAGCCACGTCTGAATCGTTGCTGAAGTGCTTTGCCGAACCGGGGCCTCCCGGGTGCCAAACCCTGCGGGCCGGCAGCATCCCCAAAGCTACCGCGGGCTCCGGCTCTGGCCAGCAAGCCCCTGCACCGGCCTCCCCCCCTCCCCATCGCCCACGCGAGTCCACGGGCACACACACGGGCACAGCACAGGGGGCAAGGCAGGGAAATACTTAGCAGAAAGCAACCTACAGAAGAGCTTGATGGGCCCGTCTTACCAGGAAGCAGAAAGAACAGAGAAAAGAAACGTTAGCAATAGTCAGAAAAGCAAAACTGGGTATTTCACTGACTCCCCTCTCGCTAGAAGGTTCCTGCCCTGACCAACGCTCCTTTCTGCGCCGCCATCGTACCAAGAAACGGCATTTTCGCTCTCCTTCCTTTCTCCTAACCCTGCTGAAGAAGACGATATCCACCCCACCTGGCTTTGGGCACCTCCCCTCGGCGAGGAGCCCCACCACGGCCACCTCCAGCAGCCCTGCCACCCTGCACCGCACGCCACTGCCTGCTCTGCCAAACCCAGGGGGAGGGATCAGCCCGGAACCTCGGCTGGGTCGCGCCTTTCGGGCTTTCTCTATTTTGTAGTAAGCCCTGAAATCCTCTCGCTCTATGATGCTTTTTGGCTTTCAGAGGAAACTTCAAAGGCTGGAATACTTAATCAGTTTTCAAAAAAAAAAAAGCGCTATTAATCAGAGCTCCTCGGTCTCTTTCTGGACTTATATTGTACTCTGGAGATTTCCCAGGGGGGAGCGGAGCGATACCAATTACCATTTCCTTGCTCGGCGTATGTCAGAGAGCGCCTAAAAACAGGACTGAAGACAGACTGTAAATCCTTCTTCCTCCCAAAACATTACGAAAAGTTTGCCATTTCTCTGCACAGGTATTTCCCCACCAAGTTCTCAGAAGGCATCGACACCACGAAGGCTTTGCGCTTCTTTCAAAACCGGATTTTGTGTGCTTAAAGCCAAAAACGGTCATGTCTGAAAAGCAGCAGTAGCTATGGCGCCACGCTTTAGTTCTGCTGAAGAAGCCACCTCTTCCAGACCAAACCAAAACCATTTGGTTGATAAATACTCCTTCCTTTTATAAACCCCTCTAAGTACCATTCCAGTAAGAGAGTAAGGGTGCTGTTTAGGCGACCAGTAACGAAGTCCCACCTCGGTCCCCTGTCTGCTCTCGCCGAAACGCCTTGGCTTACTTTGCCGGCAACCCGAGGAGACGCCCGGGCGTTTTACCTGCAAGCCCTGAGTTGAACACCACGGTGGGAGAGGCTGTCCCGGGCAGGGGGGGTGCCGACGGCGGGGGCGGTGGGGGCAGTGGAGCAGCAGGAGCCATCTCCAAAGACGGACCTGGGAGAGGAGGCGGCGGGGGCGGTGGCGGAGGTGGTGGGGGCGGCGGCGGCGGAGGCGGCATCGGCACCGACACAGGACCGTTTTGCACTAGGAAATGAAGGAAGAACGAGGTAATGCCATGAACAGCGACTGAAATGTCACAAGCACCCGCAGAAAGAGACGCAACATCCACCCTGTCCCCCACTACGCACCACCTTCTCCACCTCTATACTGGCCCAAGCATTTTTTGGACCAGAGTTCTCCAGTGTATTAACACGGGAGGAAAAAACCACTCTAACGAAAGTGGGTTTTTTTCTGTCAACTGAAGGGCTCAGAAATGGATCAGACAAAGACAGGAGCCACCCGTGAGTGAGCGTGTGAACCCAGCCGGGGACCTCAGCACCCTCGGCTGCTGCGAGGTGCCACGGCCCGCAGGCTCAGCACAACCGAAGGGGTTTTTGTCAGCGTAAGGCCGCTGTGACTGTCCCCAGCGCAACAAGCTCCACCTCCAGCTCCCGGCCGGAGGGACAGAACGCTTCTTACCTGCCTCGGACGCTGCTGCTAAGGCAGGCAGTGGTGGCGGGGGCGGTGGCAATGGTACCGAAGATGCAGCTCCAGCGACTGGTGCGACGCACGTGCCCGCCGCAGCCTCTGAGCCTGCCGGCACCATCCCCGAGGCCAGAGCAACAGGAAGGATAGAGATGTCACCATCACCTTTCTTCTGGATCTTAATGGTTCCCTGCTTCTCCAGTTCGTGGATCTTTTTCTCCAGCGTTGACTGACGCTGGATGGCTTCTTCTTTTTCTTTCACCATTTTTCTCAAGGTGTGAACCTGGGTATTCGCATCTTTGTAGATTTCCTGACAACACCGCAAAAACAAGGAATTTGCACTTGTCCTCACCCAACAGAACACCACCACCAGAAACAGAACTGCCTGACACAGGAAGGTCACAGCACCAGTCTCTACCTAACAAGGAGCTTTGACGCACAGCATACATCTTCGTCGGCGAGGAAGAATTCATCCTGGGTTCTTCCCACTACCTTCTTGCAGCAAGGTAGTGCACAGTACTGAGTCCTGGGGGAAATCTCACCTGTGGGCACCAGCCCCTCAGGGTGCAGAGTATCCCACCATCGCTCTTTCACGACGCCTCCCATTGCTTAGGCCAGCCCTACACAGACAGCGTAGGGATGCCTCCTCGGTTCTGACCTCAACAGAGGGCATCGGCGGCCCTGCTGGTGACTCTGCCTATGAGCAGATGCTGACCCGTAAAGGGAAGCAGCAACAGAGCTCCTGACCTGGGGGGGAGATGGCACCTGCAAGCAGCCAGCGCAGGCACTCAGGAGGAACCCTAGAAGCAGCCGCACTTCGGGATGACGTTTAGGCTGAAGTTGGTTGGTATCATATTCATCATTTTTGTGATTAAGATCGTACACGAAGAAGTAACGAGCCTGGACTGCGCACAGAGAGCTGGCCGTGCTTGACAGCGCAGACCCGGGGCACTTGCTGCCGTCCTGCGGGCGCGCAGCCCGAGCCTGAAGGACTCCAGGCCCACCTCCAACGCCAGAACTCCGACGCAGACACGACAGACCTGAGCGGTAAGGTGTCCCTGACCCATTCACTGGTTTGCTGGCACGTTCAGAGAGTTTTATGTCCATCTTCGAGCGCACACACTAGTCATTCTACTCGAAATCTGTCCTAGGTTCAAAATCAGGAAGCTACAGAAGTTACTGGGCCTGTTAAACGAGTCATTCCCTCCCAGACACCAAGCGCACAGGAGGTCGCTCCCCTGAAGTGCGGCACCCAGCCAGAGCTTTCCCATCGCGCTTACCCGAATCACATCCAGTTCTTTGTTTCTTTGCATAAGTTGTTTTTCCAGTTCCACAATCTTCGCCATGGCTTCGTTCTCCGTATCTTGGAGTTTTTCAGATAACTACCATTCAAAAGACAAACAGATTACATGAGTGGAGAACAGCAGTTTTCTCAACCAAAATGTTGGAGCAGTGGCACGTGGTGAATTACTGTTATTCCCCCAAACCATGACACCTTCCTTTGGAAAAAGAAAGGGTTCCTGGCGCGGTCGGGGGGCGCTAAGTGCCCTGCTGAAGGTTCCTGTGATGATGAATGTTATCCTTTAGCTGTGACCAGCAGGTAACTCGGCCAGACTGTAGCTATGAACCTGTCCAGGTAAGAAAGTCTCCTCTACAACTAAGCAATTACTACTCTACTTCAAATGCAATTACTTGGCACACAGGCTAAGTCTGACCTGAAACCCCCAAACCCCACAGACTACCACAACAGCACTGTTGCAAAAGCAACAGATGTGGAAATGGTGGAACCTACAAATACCACCTCTCAGAACGAGGCTAATTTGATTAGTAATTAATTAAAGAGTGTATTTTCTTTTTTCCCCCCATGGTCTTTTGAATTATTTTTCACTTTTGCAGCCCCACAAACCCAGGATCCAAAAGCCCTGCTGTTCTCACCGGCTTTTTCCATCACCGCCGATCACACCGGCTCAGACGAGGCCGCAGCGGTGGTGAGGTGGCACCAGTCACCGTTATTCTTGAAATTAAACTTCTGTAATTCTATTATTGGTATTTCTGTCAGCACATGACAGCAAATTATGTCCATACTCCTGGGAGGAGTTGTTTATGTAACAAGAGGTCAGAAGCAAGCCCTTAAAAATTTGCCACCGGAGTAAACCATTCAGTTCCTGAACAGCTAAAAGGAATAGCTCTACGAAGCAAATGGTGCCATTTCTACTGCAGCACTTTTCTCTAGCAGAAGAGCACCTCAGAGGGGCAAACACCGCACAGCACGTCGTTTTAAGAACGTAGCTACTCTAAGTGATGGCCATACAAGAATGGTAACAACCCCTTTATCATTTTTTTTAAGGATGGAAAACATTTTAGATTTCAAACAGCCACGTTTTCTAGACCGAAGTACTTGACACCAAGAAGGTACAGGACAGAAAAGCCGTGAGCAAACACTGAATAGCTGCCCAGTGTTATTTTCCAGTCCCTTCCCTCCTGAGCCCAGTACCGTGTGTTAGGACACAGACGGGATGGTTATCTGCTCTATTCACCGGCACCGCATGGCTGAGGAATTCGCAATTTCCACGTAAATCAGCTTTCTCAGCTCATACAATAACCCTGCGCAGAGGCTCTGTGGGCCAAGCGACTCCACCTGGAACCACAACCGAACGGAAGCTGAAGCCTCCGAAGCTGCAAACCTGCCCCGCCAGGGCCCCGGGCGGGGGGTGCGACCCTCTGCTCAGCTGGGCCCCAGCACGGAGGGGGGGGTTAATCCCCTCCCAGCTCACCGTGGCTTTCGGGACGCTGCCCAGGGGGGTGAACGCTGTGGCCGTGGCCATGGCACCGGTTAGACAGGCAGGCACCGCGCAGCACGGGCCGCACCGTCCCTGCACAGGAACGGCGTGCCAAGGCCCACGCCGACACGGCGACGCTACCCCTCTGTAAGAAGCTGGGGGTCGTGTCAGATCGGAGAGTGAATAAAACGGCAGAATAAGACATTTTCTCATCAGGTCAACAAATAGCTTGTCAGCAAATCTTTGTGGCAGGCGGAGCACCCATTAACTAAAACACGCAGAACGTCAAGTTCAAAATACAGCAGGAAAGCACCCAGGAAGTTGACCTGCCTGAGCTCTCCCGAATTCCTTCGTTTGCCCAATACCTGTTTATTCTCCCAATACAGAAGCACAGCAGTCCTGTGGCTTTTTCTAAGGGCACCTCAGCCCGCTGTGCCTGTGCTCCCACCTCCCGACGCGGGCAGAGCGGGCTCTGAGCGGCTTCAGAGACAAAGGCGACAACGCGCGGTACTCACATGGGAAATGTTTTCTTCCAGTTCTTCAACTCTTTCCAGGGCTGCATTCTTGGTTTCAGCATCCTCCAGTAAAGCTCCCACATCAAAAACGTTATCCAGGTAAGCTTGGATTTGCACCTGCAGCTTGTCGCTCTCCGTGTGTTTCAGCTTCTGCAAACCCAAGAAGACAAAGGGGGTCACTGGCAGCCCTGCGCAGCCGGAGGGGCGCGCGCGCACACAGCGAGCAGGGTGGGGAGAGCTCGGCCCGCTCCCACCGCCCAGGAAAACACTCTGCATTTTAATCTCAGCTGCGGTCAAAAGGGATAAACAGTCATTTTTTTAAGACCAAACATCCCAGGCTTTTAACTAGAGCTAAGCAACGTCTTCTGTTACTGCAGAGGGTGTTACTGCTTTCCCCCATGCTTGCTGCTTGACCGTGGCCAAGCTCTTGAATCCACCACCCGGCCCTGGGACGGTGCGAGGCCGGCTGGGCTGACCCTGCTGCTGCCCACAGTGGCTACCGGCTCGGTGGCCAGTAGGCAAGAGGGGAGGCCTGTGTTTGGGCTCGAAGCAGCCACGTGGCCCGGAGCAAATCCTCCGATTGCTCTCGCTGACCCGGCGTGGGGTTTGCTGCGCTCCAAACGAGCGTGCTTGATCTCCAAAGACACCACCCCAGCACGCTTTGAAGTGCTCTTGCCTGTTCCCGACGGACCGTAGGGTTTGTGCCGCCCCGGGACCCCAAACAGAGCTGTGCTCAGTCTCGCCATGTGCGAAAACGTCTTGCAGACAGCAAAAAACCCCTCTCCTGCTTAGTGCTGAGCAGAAGTCAGCGGGGATAAATCAGTCCCTCATCAACACGAGCACGGTTTTCACGTGTGCCCTCCCAAGGGCAGGGACAGGGAGAGAGAGAAAAACACAAAAGGGGAAACAAAAAAAGCCGCTTTCTTCAGAAAGAGAGCGTTTCCCACAGGACGCCAGAAAATGCCACAGGAGAAAACTCAAAGGGGGATTTATTTTTCCCACGGAGAGACAGAGGGGACCCCGGTGGCACCTGAGCTGGGGCCGACACGAGGCCTGCAGCCTGCGGCCCGAGGTCAGGGACGTGGCACGGGCGAGGACGCCTGCGGTTCCCTTTGTTATAAGGCGAAGCTCCACATTTAGCTCCCAGGCTGTAATTGCCGTTAGCTGCAGCCGATTGTTGTTGTGCCGGGGTGGCTCCAGGCCACAGCCCCCAGCCAGCAGCCAAGGCACTGCATTTGCAGCCGAGACTACGGGACAACCCTGCTCTGCCCTCCCAAAAGCGCTCGGGTGCGGGGGTTTAAGGAGGTTTAAGCCAGGCTGGGCAGCGGCAGAGCTGGGGGACGTGGTGTGGACCCGGCTCATACTCACGTCCAGGTATTCATCCAGGCCGAGCTTCGTAAATTCGTACTGCAGGTGGACTCTGAAGTTCATGTCCTCCACCGAGTGGACGACGATGTTGATGAACTGCATGCAGGCCACCTGCAAGGAGAACCCCTGCGCGTGAGAGGGGGCAACGGCGCGGCCCCGGCTGCCCCCCCGCCCCGACAGCCCCAGGCGCGGGGTGGGAGCGGGTTCTCCTGGGTCAGACACAGCGAACGACCCCATTTCCTCGCGGTGACTACGAGGGGAACCTGCGAGCCGTTCTTCGGCAGCTTTCTTCCAAGCCGGCGCTGGAGCCGGGCTCACGGGGTGTTTGTCTGCTGCGATAAAGGCAAACGCGGGTTCCAGAAATTAAGTCATGTCTGCAGAGTCTACCTTGACTGCGCGCCGGGGGACGCTTCCCATGCCAGCTCGCGTGGCCAGACACCGTACAAGCACACGAGCTCTTAAAAAAAAAAAAAAAACGCTGTTTCTGAAACGGCCTGTAAAAGTGAGATTAATTTTGGAACCCCTAGCTTAGGAAACGGGCCTTTCACAAAAGGCGCTTTGTTGTTTGCAGAAAGCCTGTTTCCAAAGCTGTGGTTTTGGTAACGGAACAAGGGCCCGGATCATAGGAGTTGGCATCCAAGCACGTCCAAGCACAGCGAAGGAAAGGAAAAGTCTCTCGGGCGAAGCGGTGGGGGGAACCTCCTGCAGAGCGGCAGGAATCGGGCTACAAGCCCCAGAAGGTTTGCTCTTTTACTTGAATGTAAGGCCCGGCCAAATCCTGCTCTGCACAAGTATCGCCAGCCCTCCTTCAGCTCACAGATGACCACGTCTGTCACCCTCTGAGCTGCTTTAAGAGAGGGTTTGCCTAGTCCTTGCTGAGTTTTTCAAGGGCATAACCCTATCCTGCCAGCAACGCTGCTGCAGGGATAACACTAAGCTTCTCGACATATCTGAGAAGTATCTCGGTAGTTCCAGAACAAATCTGAGAGACGATGAAATCAAAGCAACCTGATTTTACCCGCAAGACAAGCCTCCAGGAGACCCCACACCTGTGGGTCATTTTCTGGGAAGAAAGAACTGACGGCCACTCTCTGGCTCACCAGTTTGCTACAGAAAACTGGCCAATTCTCTGCGATCTGCTATAGGGCCCAGCGGATACACGTGTGGGGCAGGCACCTGCTGCACGGTGGCCTTTGACTACAGGTCTGGCCGAGATGCCGCGGGCTGCTCCTCCCAGCAGCCACGGAGCTGCCATAAAAACTTTCCTGGATGAACTGTCTGGTATTGCCCAGCTTGGGAGCCGGGACCACAGGGACGCAACAAGCCAAAACGGTTAAACAAAGGTCAGTCAAAACCTTTCAGCTACATCTTCCCATGTAGATCCTGCCCAGCTTTAACCATTCCGTTTCCAAAATGACTTTAACCCGAGGTACTGCAAAGTTGTGAGACTGGTAACAGGGATAATCCCAAGGAAGAGAGGAAGGAGGGCAGTCTAAAGACTCATCCAGGAGCTCCTGCGATGCCTCATCCCTCCCTCTCAGTGCGCACCCACCTCCTACACGAACAAACCGATCCATGCCGCTGGAAACCTCACTCCAGGTTTCGAGTCTTTGCAGGATCCTTTCCAGTTCCTGTGGAGAACCCTGGTTCCTCCTAGCACTGGTGCTGGCCTTCGCCAGCTGAACCCTGCTGTCCTGTCCTATCACCCGGAGCCAAACCCCCCCGTTTCAAAAGCGCTTTTGTTGTACTTGCTTTGGCTCTCGCAACGCTGGGGCCAAATTCTCGTTTCCTTTCTCAGATCCTTACGTACACAACGAAGGAATTTATCAAGTCAAAGGAAACTAATCCAGGAAAGTTGCTTTTAAAATGAAGTAAGTCAATGTCAACAACAGGAACCTTCTCTAAAATACTCCTGCCTTTTTGTTGCTCTTTCCTCCCTGTCGATCCATGCCATTAACCGCAGCCCCTTCCAGCTACAGCCTCCCAGACAGCTCTCCATGTAGGGCAGCGCGAAAGCCCGGTCCTGCAGGAATAGCTCTTTGTTTATATTCAGTCGTTGCAACTCCATAAATTACTCAAGCTTTAACGTTCCATCCTGGAGCCTGCGCTCCGGCACCCATTTCGGGCGGGAAGGAGCGATGGCCGCCCTGGGCACGGGCCGGTGCGACCCGCCGGCTCCCGCGGCGCCGGTGCGGCAGCACGCCGAGGGGCCGGGGCCCGCGGGGCGCCCCGCTCGCCCCCCGAGGCGCGCTGGCGCTCGCAGCAGCATGCGGAGCTCGTTAGGGCCAGATGGTGACAAGAAGGAGCAGATCTGCCAAACCGTTTGTCACGAGCTCTCCCCCTTCCAGTTTTGGGCTTGTCAGAAAGTCAGGCCCTTCGCTGGTGGAAGCGGCCCAAAGATGCAGATTTTATTAGTACTTGGGCAGGTCCTGAAAACAAATGTATTTATCCTTTTACAAGCAAATTTCACCACTACCTTCGACCTACGGCCTGAGAGGACCAGGGGATCCACAGGCCGCCCAGGCGGATGCTGACTGTTCCCAGCTCACCGGGCACACGCTCACATGCGCGTTCCCCACCACAACCTCACAAAACACCATTTACTATCTTAAATAAAGACAAGGGATGATTTTTTTTTAAAAAAAGAGCGGACAAACCCCGTAGCTCACAGCAAGGTGGCTGGCTGCAGGCTGCCGCCACCGCCTTGATTCCAGGCTGCGCTACTCTCCTGCTCCCCAAACACCATCACCCCTCCCTGTGAGCACGGGAAAAACGACTGAGAGTCGCGTGTTGAGGACTGACAAATCTTTCTGTTGAACTACAGACTAAATTGTAATGTACATGTGAGAATGCTTAATGTTTGCTGTGACTACCAACGTGTCCTTACTGGGACTGTGGTAATGAGGAACAAACCCAACTGGTAACATGTCAGAGAGTTACCGAGAGCAGATTGCCAGCTTGAGTAAAACTGCAGGGACCACTGTAACTTTTTTTTTCTTTTTAAATACAAGAAAGAGGCCATCCTACCTCGCTCACACCACCTCCTTTTTTATTCTGCTGTCCCCTCAACGGGGTGAGCCTGCCCTGGCCATCAGGGCTGCAAGCCACTGACACTGGAGCGTTCCAAGCCTGTAGAAACCACCACACCAGGGTGCTTTAACACCTAATTCCTGGCAGAAAGGGAAAAACAGCACTAAAACAGTACAAAGTGTCGCAGATGCTTAACAGAGGCCTCGGGAGACCGGCCAGTGTGACTGGGTGGGAATCCCTCCTGCTCTGCTCTCACCTCAAAACAGGACACCATCAGATCCGAGGCACTGGGCATGAGCAGTGCAAGGGAGATAGCACTGACCACGCCAGCATTTGTTTCCTAATTAAAAATAGGAGTTATATTTCTCTTATTTCTGACACAGGCACTCACTTGCCAAAGAAAGGGATACAGAAGTATTTGTGGACATGTAACCAGTTAGCTCACCCTTACTGCCGCCACCTCTGCCTTCACATGCTGCCAACGTGCAAGCTGGCGCTGGTGCTTGTGGGTGCCAGCCAGAGCTTCCCCTCTTGCCCTTCCCTCCTGTGCTCCAGGGGAAGTGGATTTGGTGAATAATCATGCATATGCACATTGAGGAACCAAAAGTGGCGCAAACTACTGCTATATTTATCAGCAGAGAAGGACAGACGGCAGCTGCAGCGAGTCTCTCCCACACTTCCCTGTCTGTGACTCCGAGGAGGTTGGCACACGGGCAGAATACGCATCCTGATATCGCAGAAGCTGCTGCGTTGCTGCAGCGAAACAGCACACACGCCCCAAGGGCCACGTTCCTCTTACCTTCACTACGGTACAAGGCATTTCTTGAAGACAACTGAACTGAACGGAAGCTAAAAATGAAACGCACGTTATGTAGTTTGGGATACAAAAAGGCTGTAGTGTGGGAATTTTAGGCCGAGGATCAGCAGGCAGATCCATCTCTGCCTACGACAGCAGGACCAGGCACAGTCAACACTGAAACCAAGGTTTGCTGACGACAAACAGCACTCACCATGAAGTCTATGTTGTTGTCTTCATTTCGGAAGTGCTCCATCAGCTTCTCAAAGCGCTGTTTCTCTCCACACACCTACAGAAGAATCACCACGTGTTCGTTAAACTACAGCTTGCAAGAAGGAGTATGAAAAGCAAGAAAGAGTATGAAAATCACTTGAAAAGCAAAACCTCTCTGTCCAGGTTTCCGCTCTTGTTAAAAATACTCTTCTTCATGACGAATCCAGTGGAGGAATCACAGGTAAACACCCGCACTGCAAGTCTAAGGGCTCGGGTACAATTATAACATAACTCTTTGCAACTCTTTTTCCCCCTAAAACTTCAGTCAAACCGATGGTACGAACGTAAGCAATGGAGTTGCATCAGGCTACGCCACAGGAAGACTCGGCCTCTTCCACAGCGCAGAATTGGCTTTCCACTGTAATATAATGTAATTAGGAAGACGACCAAATTACAGGGAGGAAAAAAAAAGAAAATTATCACCAGCTAAACGAGGAGTGAAATACATCAGCGTAACTATCAGCTGGTCAGAATTACAGCGCTGTAATACAGGGGTGTTGGCAGGAAACACAAGCAACTTGAGGGAGAAATAAGATCTAAGATAAAGCAGGTCTCAGGATACCGTTTAAATCTTATTACTTCCCAGTAGCTTCTCTGACTCAGTCCTGCTTTTCCCAGCACACAAGTGATCTACAGTCATCCGCACCGACATCACAAAATACTAAATTAGTTGGACAGCAAACGGGAGCAGAGGTGAGCACCGGGCAGTGCACCCATTTCCCCGTCCTCCCTACTTTGCAACTGCAACTCCTCCCTCCGTGGTGCATTGTTTGGGGTATTTTTCCTAGCCCCACACAAACAGACCGCACCAAACACCACAGGGGCAGGAGCCAGCGCATTGCAGCCACGCCGAGCCCAGCCATCCCAGCACGGCCAGATGGGAGGTGACGGGGGCAGTGCAAAGCATCCCACACCCTCCCGAATTCCCCGAGAGCTTCCTCACACCCCGTACCATGAGCTGACTTCTCGTTTGCTGGATTTTGGGGTCAAACCGAGCAGTGAATTTGGGGGGAGCACAGGCATGTTGCTCTGAACAAAGCTGTAAGTGTCTGGGCAAGCACATCCCCGCGCAACTGGTGTTAAACGCTGTTCCCAGCTTTGCCCGCTCCAGATACTGGCTGTCTGCAGAGGGACGGAAGAAGCTCTGAAAGAAGCTGGTTTGCTCTTAAGAGGTCTTGAAAAACAGTTCGGTCATCTGGAGGACTGAAACTTCCCTTCTGCTGAGGAACAAAGCCCTCGGTTAGCCCAAGAGTCTCCTTCCTTCCTTAACCAGATTTTACCCAAGTGTCCTGGGAGCGCTGGGTGCTACTGGTCAGGAGCAGGGGATGTGGCAGCGAGACCTCCAACCCGGGCTGTCTGGCTAGGGTCCGCCAGCCTCTGAGCAGCACACCCTTCTGAGACCTCAGCTGCTGTTTCCCCGAGCAGCCAGCTCGTGGCACAGCAACTGGGTGAGATCAGCCAGCGAATCGTGCTACGGACTGGTGGGAGCACTGACTACTTCTTTAGAAACCAACCTCTCGGGGGCAGGGACCGGTTCTTTGTACACATTTCTACATTTGTGTCTCCCACAGGGAGACCAAATCCCCAGCTGGGGTTTCCAGGTACTCCCAAAAAGCAAGTTCTTCACAAAGTATGCGTTATAATTACTATTTCCATATCAGCTTCCTCTTTCTAACTGGATCTATCCTAGAGCACGTATCTACACCTAGATTAAGGCACCGAGCAGACCTCACTGAAGTCACACAGAGTTTAATGGGACCCAAACTGAGCTGATCACGAGATCTGCAAAGCACTTGTGAGTCTTGAAGGAGTAGTGGCCTCCTGGGTGACCTCTCACCACACTTTCTGCTGTCTGTTAGGACTGAGTAAAACATACTTGTGGTGTATGTGATACATCTTCTGTCATTCCTAAGCACAATTGCCACAAACAGGTTATTATTCGGATATTTGTGGTCAGTACCTGACGTCAATGGGAATGCTGCCACTGGATCTCTGTGACAGGATGGGGACACTGGTTATGATGAGCTGTTTGATAACATCACCACCAACATTCACGGCCACAATCCCACAAGTTGCAACTACCGGGCTCCGTGCAGGCTCAGCACCCGCTCGCACAGCCTCTGGTAGGCAGGGTGCTGAAGCTGCACACCAACACTTGCTGAAGTTGTATTTAAACGTTTCCAGCTGAACCTTCAAGACTCACGAGGTAGAATAAACACACTTAAACAACAAAGCGTGCACCCTCATGAAAAACAGATTACACTTGTTGCTCAAACAAATTATCATGATCCTAAACCCAAAGGACTCGGCTCTCTCTACAGCCCATGCCGTGAGAGTGGTTTTGAAGCATTAAACGCCTTTACTTGGGCTGCCCCACTAGGCTCATTAAACACACATTAAGGTTTAAGTTAAACAGAGCCGAGACAGACCCGCTCCAGAGACAGAGCAAGTCTCCTTCGTATTGCCTGGCCCCTGGACAAGGGGCACGACCTGCCTCTCGCCTTAGCAGAGATGGGGTGCCTGAGACACGGAAAGGACGGGTGGGTTTGGAGAGCCACGGCCATTCGGCTTCGGGTTGTAAATCTCCAGTTTAATCTCGGGCTTTTCTTCAGGAGTAATCCTCATAAAGCCTCCCTACCGCGTCAGGAATCGCCTTGCTGGCAGATCAAAGCCCAAACGCTGCCTACCCACTGCTGACGGTTAGCGCAGCCCCAGTGAAAACCGAGGGCAAGCGAGCGAGCCCCTGCCCCTGCCTCCCAGCTCGCCGTGCTTTGCAGCGGGCGCCTCGAGAGCTGGTGCAGAGCCTTCGGCTCTGCAAAGCCGCCCAACGGCCAAACTCAAACCCAAGACGGCCAGGAGCACCCTTGGGAAAACAGGGAGACCGTCGTGAGCGTTTTGGCGCGACTATCCCGGTTTCACGAGCGTGCAGAGGTGGGGCGAGGGCGCTCCGGCAGGGACCAGAGCATCTCCACGGCCGACAGCAGCACCAGCGCCTGCAGCATCCCGTCCTGCTCCCCTGCTCGCCGCCTGCAGGACCAGGGATCGTTTCATTGTGAAGAAGCTCCAGTTCACTGAACACGCAGCAGCGTGACCTGCTCCGGGCACTCACCGCAAACCCTCTGAGCGAGGGCCCACACCAAAAGCACCCCCGGCAGGGCGCAGCCCGCAGGCGTGCAGCTCTGCTGTGGCACAGGCCCCTGCTGAGCCACGTACGGTTCCATGCAGGAACATGGAACGTGGAAAAGAGACAAAGTGCTGCGGAGAGGCTGGCCTCCGTCAGGAAGAGCCAAAGAGTAAACCAGCATCTGGCCGGGTTTCAGGAACCGACTGGCACTGTAAGGATCAGAGGCAGCAGCTGCCCGCCGATGTAATTTAATTTTGGAGGCGGACACTGGGCCTGATCCAACTCCTGCTCGAAGTAAAGGCAAGGAAGCCTCTCCCTCACTTGCACCACAGGCTGCTTAGATGCGCCCTCACCCTACGTTATTATCCCAAGCCATTTTTTTCCTACTACAGTAAACGGGACGGTATTTCAGTTCAACCAACGGCAAATTCTTCCAGCGCCCTCCGTACTCTCCCCTCCCCCCAAAACTGTCAAGAGTCAACACAACAAAAGGCAAAAGTAGGTGCATCTAACTTTGAGCTCTAAACAATCGCGTCTCTCTGGTACCCGCTTCAGAAAAAAACGGAGCCGACTTGAACAAGATCGTGTATTGTGGAAACAAACAGAACAATGGTGCATATGATCGCTCAACAATGAAAGCCAGAAGGACTGATTTCTGGGAAATCTAATGTAAACCGTTCCACATGGATGAGAAAAGCTGACATAAACAACTACAAGCCCTTTATGGCTGACTAATTAAATTAGGGAGCAACCCGAAGTGATACAGGCCCGGCAGAGAACTGCCCATCCCGGGACACGGCAGCTGATAGCAAGAGGAAAAGCAACAACAACCCGCGGCTTTCGGTGGCTGCTCGCGGATACTTCACACTATCATCAGATGAGTCAGGGCTGGGAACATGTGTGTTTCGGGAGACAGCGAGCTGACTTTCATGCAATGATATAATTTATCCTGGAAGATTAAAGAGAGTGAAACTGTAGATGAAGCCTACAGCCTGAAGATTGGCCAAAATCCAAGATGAATGCTGAAATCAAATCCCACCACATAAAACCATATGTTGCCATTTATATTTGAATAAATTTCCAAGGTCTGTCATTTGAAAGTATGGCTGGGACTAAGAAAGGCTGATCTTTCTTTTATTAGCATTATTCTGGGTAAGAAGCAAGATTAAATGGGTTACCACAGCTATAAAAAAACCTCTGTCTCTACTTAGGCTGTGAAAAAAACTTTTTAGGTTGCATTAAGCCCACGTCATTCTAGAAGAACAATGTGGCTTTATGGGAAACCACCCACGAAGGGTGCTTTCTCGGGAAAGGCTCTGGGTGCTAACGAAGCAAACCCATCACAGCCCTATTACAAAGGTACAATACAATCCTATAAGGAAGCAAAAGGCTCCATTATGAAAAATTTAGTGACGATTATATCCATATCCACACCTGGCAACGCTCTCAAGACACACAGTTCACATCCAGACCACCCAAGAGCAAAGTTCAACGACAACAAGCTGCTCCTGCCGATGTGGCCAGCTTACTGTAAGATGCTCCACAAAGGCAACGTGGGCAGCCAGCAAAAGGCAACAAGGGTGTTTTGGAAAAACTGAAGATGTTTTCGTGTGCAGTGACGGGCAGAAAGTGAAAACCCAGGCTGACAACCACATCCATCACCCTACCTCAGGCAGCTACCTAACGACACGAAGCACCACCTCGCTTTGCTGGGAGAACGGAGCTCGTAACCAAACTTCACCACAAGCAAACACAGCGCGTTCCACACGGAGACGGCAGCAAACTCGGGCAGCGTTTCAGGCGCTGGAGCTGCAGCTTGTTGGCCAACGGTACGGAACGCGCGCTGCAAGAGTCGCGGCTGCCAGACCGACATCTCCTCCGCATCTGGAGGGGCGACGCTCCTAAACCCCAGTGCCTCATCCATCCAGACGCTACCGAGATGCAAGTGCCGGTCTGTCGGTAAAGCGGGGGAGAGAGAACGACAGCTCTGAGCTGGCAGCAGACGCCGGCAGAGAAGACCTTAGTCAGCTCACCACCTCACAAAGCGTCCCTGTGCCAGCAAGCAGGTAACGCCTGGTGGTCCCCAACGCCACACAGAAAATGAAACCACTGTGGCTGCATTTACACTCGAGGGGAATACGGTCCGGCACTGCAGCTAACGGCGACCTCAAGGCAGGGAGAGCAACTCTCTGAAGGACCAAAGTCAAAACACCTAAACCTTAGGAACGGCTTTGCAACGCACGTCATTTCCCAGCAGCGCAGCTGTTAAAAGGAGCAGCTACCGCGTGTTGCTCAAAGGTTGTTTTAAGCTGCTCCCTCCTCCTTCAATAACCTCCTGGGCTCTCCAAGAGCGAGAAGCGGCAGCACAACTTCACAGCAAACACGCACTGGGTGTACGAACGCGGCCCGTCCTGGATGTGGTGGTATAAACAGCCTGATGTATATGCAACCCAAAAAATTCGTGGGACCCTTTGTGAACCTTTCCTCCTGTCTGTGCCCCTTTGTCCGGCAGCACAATGCTGGCTTTCTCTCCCCCACAACAGCCCACTGTGATCAGCAGATCCCACCACCACCAAGCAGCTCTCCACAGGAACACTTTGTTTGGGCTGACCGTGCTGACATTTTTGCAGTTTGCTGAAGAACAAAAAAATCAGTTTTCCCAGAAGTTACTGGTTAAGTAAACAGTTACTTAATACTTACTAGGTTAAAATACCTTTTACTTCTCTACCAGCAGCGTTAAGGCACTCTCAAAATACTGCTGCAGCGCAAGACAGCAAACCCATCGACGCTTTCCAGCACTTGCAAACAGTTTCTTCTAGCACTGAGTTATTACAACGGCCCATAAGAATAACTCAGAACTGCTGCTTTCAGTGCTGCCACTCATTATTCAAAGAGAGGCATCTGACTCTGAATTCGGCATTGTGAAAATCGAGGGCTGAACAATATTGTCTCACTTCGCCGGAGCGAAAACCGACGGAGGTAAACAATGAGGCTCGTTTGCCGAGCCCCCGCCGCCCCTCAGCTCGCTGCCCAGCAAGGAGAGGAGCCCGGCCTCTGGCAGCTCAGCATTACCAGTCATAACTGGGCGAGGCGTGAGGGGGCCGCAACTCTTCTCACCTGTCAGGTATTTCAGGGCAGCAAACACATCAAGTCAATTAATGATGTTAAAACAGGAGAGAGCGCCAGCATGCTGGACCCAGCTCACCCCCTGGTCTCCAACAAGTTAGGCCAGCTCTTCCCTCCCCAGCACGTGGGGAAGTTCAGATGCTGGAATAACCACCAGACGATGAGCTTCCCAAAAGTTTTCTGGATGATCTGTATTTCAATTTTTTTTTTTTTTTGGCATTTCTTCTTGTCTTGGAGCAAAACAAGGTGGTTTCTTGAAAGTTCTGGTTCATTTTAGGAAAAGCAACCTCAATCGCCTTTTTATTTTTAAATACTAAAATCATTGCTCATACAGAGAAGCAAGCACACAAGCATGCACTCACCTTACTGAATTCAATTATTCTGGTATATGCTTGTATATTAAGCAAATTAACTGCTTTGCTGGATGAGAGCCACCGTCAGGAATTGTTCCCTGCAGAGAGCCAGGATTATTTCTGGCTGGCTTTCTGCCTCACTACAGATCACAGTCAATTCTTTTGCCTCCTCAGTTTGGATCCGTTTTAAAAACTACTATTGTGCTTATTAAAAAAAAAAGAGTGGTAAGAGTCCTCTGGTCTTTTCCCAGAAATATTTCCAATGTTTACAATGGAGATTAAGGAAAAACTGCGCGAGGATCTAAGATTGTGCTCCTTAAAATGCTAGTTCAGGGTGCTGTGAAGTATATTCAAAAACTGCCATTTTCAGGTCTGCACTAAAGCTGAGGAAATTAGTATTTGCAAAAAAAAAAAACCAAAAAAACCCACAAAAAACCCCTAACCCTAAATTGCTGTGTGTTTTCACCACGCGATCACATTAGCGCTGCTGGGCTGCGACTTTTCCCAACGTATCTGTAAGCTTACTGACGCTATTTGTTTACTGGCTGCGACACTTCCAGCAAATGAAAACCATGTAAACCATGTAAATAAAACAGCCAACTAGAAACGCCGCAAAAATTTTCAATTTTGAAGCAAGGCCATAAACGAGCTGGGAAACAGCTTTCTGCACTCACAGCGCCCGCGAGCTTTAATTCCGTTGAACTGGAACTTCTGTGTTCTTTCTGTTTGTGGGTGTTCTCACCAGATTTCCTAACCTTGCTCGCAGTTCGCTCGTCCACGTTATTCCTGCGCCCCAGCTCTGAGGAATCCCCGTTTAGGGCTGGCAATGCCGTGACAGGCTGCGACCGACCGCGCCGTCTCTGAGCTGGGGAAGGGGTTTCTCCCGGGTGGTGGTGCCACGGGGGGGTCTCGCCGCCTGCTTCCCAGGGACAGCCCGCGATGCTGCCCGAGCCCTGCGTGCAATTGGGCTCATTCAGGTATTTCTGGGGATACAGGGTGCACTAGAACCCTGGCCTCCAGGCTCTGTCAGTGATGTTTCTACCACCAAAAAGAAAAGGGCTGAAAGACTCTGGCTCCGGCTGCAAGTGAAAGTTCCGTAAGGCTAACCCAAGAGTCAAAGGGGTGGGTGTACCTACATGCACACACACGTATGCACATAAATATGGACATACCATGGACAAAGCATTACATCACTTTCACCAGGAACACACAACCCTAAGAAACGTCACCGTGAAGCTGCCCTAACCCACGGCACAGCTCGGAGCTGGCCCGAGGAGTCCGAGCCACAGTCTCCCATCAGGGCAGCGCCTGGTAACACCATTATCAGGTTCCCATTCAGGCTCCCTGGGAAGGGGCTCCATGAAAGAGCCGCCCCCAGTTAATCGGTACCCTGGTCCGCAGCAGAACAGAACGCAGGTCAGCCGGGAGAGCAGAAACTCCTCTGTGAGCCGCGCTTCAAGAGGAACACAACGCAACGCGGGGTTTCAGCACGCAGCTCAGCAAAGGGAGAGAAAAATGCACCCTGTGTTAAAAACTGCTCCGTACCCGAGGGATGGCTTGGCCAAGGTGGGACTCGCTGGGACCGCACAGGCAGGCACCACGCTGCCCCGCGGGTCCCCACCTGCCCTGCAGACAGGGACAGCCAGCGATCAGCCGTTCGTCATCCCGCTCACGCACATCAGCAGTGGAGTTCAGTGCTTTGAAATTTCCCTGGTGAGTATTTTGCTACATTTAAAATGTATTTCCCCCCCCCGCCCCCAATTCAAAATGCCAGCCAAGTGGAAAGCCAAATTTTCCCGCTGTTTCACGCCTCCTGGACCAAGAGCTGGCAGGGTTCAGTTGACTCAAACTACAGCTGCCCTCTCGGATGGAAGGTGCTTGGGTTTTCAACCTGCTGAAGACACCTTTACCTCACCATAGAAATCTTGAGACGAGAACAGCAGGTTTGGTTATCCTCATATGCTCTTTCTCAGCTCTGTAAAACCTCCATCTTCCAGCCAGTATCAACTGCAGCACAACATTGCCTACGCAATTCGCTCCTGGCAGACGAGTGTATTACAAGTATCCAGTCAACGTCAGTGATGATTAAAAGATCTTCTCAATCTGTAGAATCTCATCAACATGAAAATATTCTTCCTTGACAAGGCAGCAATGAACAAAAAGCATTTTGACTATGGCAAGATGTCAGTAAAGCGACAGAGAGCAAGGGCAGCTTTGGCACGATGCTCATTTTGGGTCCTGAGTGAGCTCCCACCACACGGTTACGCCGCGGGTTAAGCCGCGCGGTCTCCACGCCACGTCTCCGCGAAGCGAGCAGCAGCGTGAGAAGTCGCACGCTCGCACCGTGCTGGCTCTCACCCGCCACTTGTGACGGCCACGGGCGGGTTCGCCAGCGCACCGACGCGCCTAAGCTCCAGCGCAACGCGGCTTTGCAAATTCAAACCAGCATTTCCAGGAAGCAGCAGGGGAGGAAAGCTATGAAGTAACAGTAAAACCAAGTTTTATTATTGACAGTAAAAGATGGCAGCTTAATTCTCTGTATACCCACACGTGCACTCACGCTATTAAAATGAATTAACTACCCTGAATAAGCGCTAGGAAAATATATCTTGTTTTCCAATGGTACACTCAGCCTGCTTCAATTTAAACGAGGCACAAGCTCTTAGCCTCTGGTCCGTGACCCTCGGAGCTCCCCCAAAGCGGTCTCGTGGCTAACTCCGCTCTCCCTTTCTTCCCCTGGCATTCTGCTGAAGTGCATTTGCTCGTCCTGCAACGCAAATCCCAGGCAACTCGGATAAAACGGCGTAGCCAGTTCTCACAAATCCATGGAAACAAGCACAAAGGGGCAGGAACACGGCTAAGGAAGCCCACTGGCAAGCGGGTAAAGGCAGGAGTCGCGGCCGTGCCGAAGAGCTCACCCAGCCAAGGCTGCGATATCCCATTCGAGCAGCGTTTTGCCTTCAGTGCGAGGTGCTGGGAATAAGAGGTGGCTGCAAATGGAACTGGCAACGGGCCAGAAAGTACCAAAAAGATAAGGGAACAGCCAAACCCCCCAGCTGTTCCCACAGGTTACCCGTGGCACAGTAACTCCAAACTATTTCCCATCAATACAGCAGAATTCAGTCAATCACCACTCAGGAAAAGGATGTTTTCCAGTTGCAGAGCGTCGGTGGCCGAAGGACACCCAGAGACACTCACTGTAGGCAAATACAAAGCCCCGCTGCCGCCGACGGGGCTGAGCCACAGCCTCCAGCACCAGCCCAACCTCCTCACACCTCTTCTGCTCTGGGACCTTGGAGAAGCTCTTGGAAGCCCGATGAAACCGAGAGCGGCTGGAGCCAAACCAGAACGTCTGCTGGCCTTCTGGGCCGGTGGAGCTCGTCCTCACCAAGAGCTGACCGTCCTGCGAGGACAAACTCAGCTGAGGCGTATCTTGATGCAGAGGCTAAGCAGCACCTGGACTTCAAAAGCCATGAGAGTCATGAAAGAAACTTCTCTGGAAAGAGAAACGGGGGAACGGTGTAAAAATCCACCTTGCTCAGGAACAAGCAGCGACAGGGTCTTCCCATTTTAATTTGAACTTTCTTTCCTGTTTAGCCCAGACCAAGACCTGAAAACGGTTGAGCTGAACTTAGGCTGGAAACTGGGGACGATTCACCCAACGTCTGCACTGGCCTGGAAGGAAGGACCAAACCCAGGAGGTGTGTGTACATTTGAGGTATTTCTCCCTCGGAGGGCTGGAAGTTGCCGTTCTGTCAACACCAAATAGTTCCCAAAACGTAGAGCAGGCTGCAGAAAAGAGACACGTGCCCCACGAGGGACTGACCTAAACTACCCCCTGCTTTTACTCAACATGCAAAGAATATGACAAGAATGATTTTCAAGAGACAGCTTAACAAAACAAACCGTCCTCCATTTGAACATCCTGAACCCAGCCAGAAAAAGACTGCCCTGTAAAATCATTTGCAAAAAAAAAAAAAGTAGTTTTCAAAAAGAATTCTTGACAAGATTCCGATCAACTGCAGTCTTCCAGCTCAGTCAGGCCCTGAGAACCCAGTTCTGTTCTCATTTGCATCAGCGCAAAGCTCAAAGCCTAATGAAATATTTGATGTTCACCCTGATGTAAATGAGAGCAGAATTTGGTCCGAAATATCCTGTTTTCCCTACTGACTTTATTACAGGGTGAGTGTTAGGCAGGAGTTCAGGTTTCTTTTGAAGTTATTTTATGGCAAGGAGATAGAGTGGCAGAGATCTAGTTTGACGAGTCTAATCTGCCCTAAATATGCACACAGTGTCTGATGAAAGAACCACAGAGAAGCTGTGGCAGCCCTGCAACGCATAGTTACAGAAGCCACACAAATATTATTGCGCTTACAGCAATTTCAGTTGGAAGTACACTGCTAGAAACCTAACCCTGGGTACTTTACATGTCAGCAACTCAGAGATTTTTAATATACCAGCTGCATGAGTTATAAATGTGAAAACTTGAAACCATTACTGAAAACTTGCCCAGGAGGAAACTGGAAAACAACAGCACAGAGCAAGAAATGAGCGGCATAATTGGACAAAGAGGAGAGCAGCTAAACGCAGAACTGAGAAAGGTAAAACCCCCTCCTTGCACGCTCGCTTCACCTGCAACATCCGACGGTCCCGCCAGAGCGAACGACTTGATCAAACACAAACAGAAAGGGAATAAATAAATAATGGCAGGCAAACCGAACGCGTTACCCAGGAATTTTTCGATGTCAGCAGGAGAAAAGAGAGATGACGGAGCCCTTGGAAGAAAATGAAGGAGCAAAACCTCAACTGAAGATGTCAGGAAGGTAAGAAAGCAAATGGGACTTCACACGTCCTTCCCCGTGACCGGCAAAGGGCCCGTCTGATGAGCCTTACAGACCAGTGGTATTTCGGCTGTAGTCATTCACCCAACTTACCTCTAGCCCCTCACACTGCCCTCCCTAACGCGTCATATTTCTTCTATAATAGAATAGTAACAACCCAGAAGGATTTCAGCCCGGATTAATAACACTGTACTTCGCATGTTTACAGTGTTTTTCCTACTTAAAGCACTTCTCCCACATTAGCCAATTGTTCTTCGTAACGACCTCATCCGCGTTTGCTTCCGCGATTCCTTCATTCCACAAAGGTGCAAATAAAGACAAAGATACCGGCAGCTCGCCCAGGGCTACTGATGAATAAACGAAAGAGCCAAACTACACTTTCCAGTTCCAGTTCTGGGCCTGCCTTAAAGGACTGCGGACCTTCCCCCAGCGGGAAGCACAATGTCTTATTTCCACATTCTGACCACCCCTTCCACGGGTGTAACCCAGGAGCAAGGCTTCCTCCCTGGTCACACAATACTTCCAACTCCACTTCCACCTCACAGCCGGGGAAGCCTCGCCAGCAGCCACGCCATTCCCATGACCCCTGTCCTCAGGCAGCTCTGCGTACACCACACAGCTCACGCCCAGGACAGGTCTGGGCTTGCAAACCTGAGGTTTCTACAACAGGCTCACACTGGAGATTACTTCAAACCTTTTGCTCTGGCTCTGTATAATGATGAGCACCTCAGAAACACAGTTATTTGTCTACGACATGCAAATCTTTACACTGGATGTAAATCAGAGATTGGTATCTCTCCACCAGAAATAATTCCCAAAACACAAAAAGTAAAAAAAAAAAAAAAAAATTAAAAAAATTAACAACTTGGCTTGTTGATCATCTGCATTAACCCACTTACAGCAACAGCAGCAGTAAAGACAAACATGTTTACACACAGTCCAGTTGGGACTCATCAAGCCTAACAATTTTTGAGCTGGTAAGTCTAGATTCATTTTTTCTTTGATAATAAATCCACACATACATCCAATATTCAAAATAAACTCGTACAGCAGCTTTCCAGGTCTTCATTCTCACACTAGTGCTTCTGAACCTTCGTACAAATCCCATCACCCACTGCACGCAAACACGCGATGCGCTTGAACGTACACACCCAAGGAGGACACTGGTTTGCCCCACTGGAATACCTGTATTAATGCCAGCAGTCAGCGTTCCATCACAGACGCTTCATTTTGTAACTTCTTTACAAATAAAAGTCCTACCGATAGTAAAACCAGGAGTTTTGTGTTTCAAGGGCTTGTGCAGTAAAAGCCTCTGAAAATGGGAGATCTAATACACCATTCCCGGTTGTTTCACCTAAGAACACACAAAAGCCTTTAGAGATAGAACTGGAGTAAAGCTCTCAACATCTCCATTCGTTTTCCACTTCAGGGACACAGCTTGACTGACCAAAAAAGCAAAGGGAGCAATTCACAGTCCGGATTCATCTCGTCGGGATTATGGCTCTTTCACGCAAAAGAGCACGAAACGACGGCATCAACAGCACTGCCTGATTCTTTGCAGCTCAAAGTGACTTAGGGAATATCCGCAGTTTTTGGAAATCTGGGAAAGTCAGCTGAATGAGAAAGCTCTAGCCAACGCTGTGCAAGAGAACGATCGACACACACATCAAACCCTGATAAAGCAGAGTAACGTACCTCCTTAAAGTTATCGAACGCTGATAGAATGATTTCATGCCCTCCTCTGACGAGGCAAACAGCTGCTAAAAGTTCTAAGACCAGGGCCTTTGTCCTGCGAAGAAAAAAAACCACAAGAGTCAATGACCACCACGACGATCCACCTTCTTTCTACCTGTCTGCAAAACAGATGTGGAGACACTGGGAGACGTAGTTTGCATCCTGCGTATTTTCAACCTCTTGAAACTAGTAAACCTGCAAGATACATAATGCTGAGTGTCATCTGATCCAGGGCACTCTGACTCTCCCAGGATCATGCAGTTTCCCCCCCCCGCCATTTTAATGCTTCTCAAAACATGCAAAAATTCCAATCACAAATTCTACTTGTGGAAATTTAAGCAAACCAAAGGCAGTTGCCTAACCCGGGTAAAGGCAGACCACGTCAGCCTTCGACAGCTTTGACTCGCGGGGAGTTCACCTGCACAAAGCCGGAGAGGAGGCAGTTTTACCCAAGCCAGGATCCCCGCACATCAGCCATGAGTCAGCTGTCTTCACCGCCACGCAGCCCAGGTCCTCTGAGCCCAGTTTTTAATGAATGTGCTCGTAATTCAAATCTGTACTTTTCCTGATACAAATCTGAATTATTTTCTGTGATAATTCGTGTTATTCATAGCCACAAAAACCAGTGAGACGTGGTTCACTGGAGTAAGCGTAGGGCGCCTTAGCACGTCTTTCCCCTCTTGCATCAGAAATCTGGGCAACTGATTGACAGCAGTGCTAACACAGGCATATGAATGAGAGGAGACAACAGATTACTGAAAGAAAAGCATGCAACAGACTCAGCGGAACTCCAGAATAAATAATCCCCAGTACTTTCTTACAGGGTTCACGTAAGGCAAAAGCACCAACCCGACTTTACGGTCAGATGAGCTCTGACCAGGTATTAAAATCATGCAGACACATATGAAATTAGTCTCATGCTAAAGCACTGACTCAAACCAGATGTTACAGAAAAAGAAATACCTTTTGGCTTTCAAAGTGTCAAGGCTATCTTTGGAAACCAGATAAAATGTTCACCTTCCTAGGAAATTTTAAATGTGTCATTTTCAATTCTTACTCATCAGTTACTTTTTTCCTGCCCCAAGAAGAAAACCCAAGCTCTTTCCGACGCGATCAAGGGGTTCTCCCCACCGATCTTCAGTAAGACCCGCTCCGAGGGCCGGCTACGAGCCCTGTGTGCGGGGAGAGGGGAGGGCGACCCCCGTGAGCAGAGCGCCCAGGGGACGCCCAGGGCTCCGGCGCCGGCCGGAGCGCCCACCCACCGGCTGCCCACGCATCTGGGGTGGGGTGGGGTGGGGAGAGGACAGTTACGGCCGGGTCGGTGGCATCCATCCGGGCACCTCCAGAGGAGAGGGGGTCCCTACACCCACCCCCGGCCCGGCCTGCCCGCTCCTGCGGCACTTAGCTCCGCGGCGCGCGCGGTCCGGGGACGGGACCAGCTCTGCAGCACCGCTCAGAGCTGCTGCTTCCCTTTTCGCCCACCTCGGCCAACCCTAAGCACTCCAACTCCGGTTTCTTCAAAAATCACGATGGGGCTAAAACAAAATTAGGTTTCGAACAGCTCTAACATTACGCTTTGCCTTCAGATTATTTTAGCCACATTTGAACGTTGCGGTTTGTTGGTTTTGTTTTTTTTTTTTTTATAAACAGTAATCTGAACAACCAACTTCTTTCAAAAATGAAAACTTAAGCTCTCTCTGGAGCTCCTGATTCCCAAGCACAGGACACCAAAAATGATAAAAACAAGGAACTTCCCATCTCCTTCCCAAGGATGCTGTGCCCAGGCTTGCTAACTAACTAAAAGAGAGAGAAGAAGCACCTACTTCCACCAGGACAAGATTCCAAGCAGTGCACTGTAAGGCGAGTGGACAGCCTAAGCAAAGGCTATATATATGTAGTGCCGTTTAGTTGTGTCTCCTCCCCTGGTTTTACCTTTCCTTGCAAACATCAGTTATGTCAGATTTGGTCTCGTGAGGCATGCAAGAGGTCCGCAGCTCCAGGTTCTGCTGGAAGTGGCTGCCAGGGTCCCAAGTGTGTGCGGGGAGAGGAGGGGACACAGCCTCGCAGCCGTCAGCTCCACTGTGCAATTACAACATCACTGCTGCGGCTGAAGAGCAACCCGACACAGAACGAGAAAGAAACCCTCTCTTCAAGAAATTCGAACCTCAGGACCCCTCAGACAAAACCTAGTTAAGAAGATTTGCCTGTCCTTCAGGAAAATCCCCTGCTAAGCTGCTCATTATCAGCAGGGTCTTCCTTGCACTGCAACAGAGCTCGAGTGCTTAAGCAGCAAATTTTCAGCTGAAGAGTCAGTCCTCCTGAAACCAATGGAACTCGATGGCAATTGCTCATCTATTTGCACCATAATACAGATTTAATCTGGTTCAGAATGAAATCTGATTTTTGCTACAGGTTCCTGCATAAACATACACCTGAAAGATCCCTCTCCGTCTGCTCCTTACTTACCTGCTTCTCAAACTCTCTAAAAGCCAGCGCAGCCTACCTGGGGTTCTTGTTGTTCAAACTTAGTGCAATTTCGTTGACGGCGTGTGGATGCGACATGACCATGTTGAATCCATACTGAAAAGAGAAGGGGAAAACATGGCTTCAGTTTTGAGACTGAAATGATTATTTTTATTATTATTATTATTATTCCAAATCCCACCTCTCGCCACACGTGGCGGCAGTCTGCCACAACGCTGTAAGCCAACCACAACGCTGCCGACTTTACCGAGTCAGCCAGAACGTTTCCATCCACCACCGTGCCCAGCGACTTCTCTGCCCTTAACGGCGTTGAAAGTACTTGGTTTGTTGGAGTCAGCCAACAAAGAGGGGTCCAAGAGCTGTTCTTACACCCCTGCCAACCCCTCTGCTCATCCTCTCCCCTCCCTCCTTTTTTATGTCTGACAGTCAAGCGCATCATTTACTCTCTAAAGAGGAATCTGCAAGTCAGCTGCCAAAATCACTTCCTCCTCCAGCATGCAGGCTGCCGACAGCCACTGCATCGTGCAGCTGCACGAGTACTGCTGGCTTTGCTCTCCAAAAATGGAAAAAAAAAAAAAAAAGAATTCCTTTGGAAAACACCGTTGTGGTTATTAGCACAAGATCGTTGTTTGCATCCTTCCCATCAGAGGCAAGAAACCCTGTAAGTCCCAGGGAGCTGGTAGCCCCAAGGGCAGAGTTCACATATGCAGCCGTGTTAGAAATACCTCGTGTGACCACGGGACTCGTAACAAAGTTGTTCACCACAGCTTTTCTTTGAAGCACGTAACTTTTAGCTGTTACCCCCCAAAAATCCCAACTCTCTGAAGCTACCCGAGATCACAGCATCCCACTGAAGAGAAAAGAAACTCAAGAAAACAAGATCAGCTTTGGTCTAGTTTATCCTCTGACTTGCAGTTATGGCAACCGCCTTGTCATAAACACGTAACAAGAGCGACAGCTTGGGTCTTCCATCAGCGGATGGCTCTTCTGAAAAGTCCTCGTGTTTCCTAAGTGTTAGTACCGAATTCTGGGACAAATTATAACTTAGTTGTGTAGCTGCACGTCTCACCAGTCCGTGCAAAGCGAGCGCACCACTGTGAGCAGCAACGGGCCTGATTTGCACAGGCTCTTATCTACGTGTCTTCACATCTCTGCTGAACCACGCGCAGGACGGCTGTGTTATGTTGCTTCCCAGCTACGCTGCCTAAGCATGAGCAAGAATTCAAACCTTTGCCTCAGTTTTAGCCTAACCACTCAGCTTTTCCTCCCCTCTCCCAATACCAGAACAGTTACGTGGTCCAAAAGCACAAAAAGGGAAATACCTGGTAATTCATTATGGCCCGTAAACACATGATGCAGACATGAACGTCATCTTTTTTACTCACTAATCTGGAATTTTTTAGCGTTCTTCGGCTCGGCAAGGTGTTGTACCTGCAAACAGAAACAGCTCTCATCAATCACAAGACTACTTTTAGGGGGGTAAGAACAAAGGAATGGAAATATTCCTCCGCTGGGTGAAAATGCAGACATCTTTCAGCTCTGCAGAGGATACAACCATCAGACAATGCGCATGCAAACAAAGCGGGGGGGGAAAAAAAAACCAAGGTGAGGGGCTGTTTCCACCGGCAGCGTCCGAAGCCCCCGATACACGACTGCCTGCTGGCCACCGCTGCCCAGCCCAGGGCTAGCACAGACCACGACCTGCCGGGCTCAGCCCTTCCACCCTGCGCAGCCGATGCCTCCAGCCACAGCGCGACCCATCCAAAGCCAGGTACCTCCATCTCTCGTGGCGTGCAACGGGGAAAGAACGATCCACCCGCAAGCAGAGGTAGTCCGGGTTTTTTTCCACACGCTTTACTCTGCACAAGCAACGGCACAGACTTTTAATGGAACGGAACATCCGTAGGCATCAGCAAATGTATTAATTCCCACTGCATTTCAGCTAAGAATGGTGCCTCTCTCCCGTTCTGCAGCTGAGCTTTCTGAAAGCCCTCCAAGTTATTTGAGGAAAACACAGCCCTTAGGAACCTTCCTCAGAACAGAGGCATTAACTATTTTAATCGTAACCCCTAACTGGCAAATCAACCTTGAATTCAATTAAATAAGTACACGGAATAAACACGAAGGGAAATCTTTAAATCTGTCGTTTCTACGGCATAGTAAATGAAAACTACATCTCGGCTCTTCCTGAGATACTGCTTATTTTCTTTAGGAAAAAACATGCTTCACGAGCTGGGCACGGGACATGGGAGACAAGGAGACGGGCTGCCACACGAAATACATGTCTGTTCTTACACGTGTGAAACCGAATAAGCACCAAGACTACGATCACGGTCAAGAGACTCCTTCGGCAGTGATGCACCAACGGCTGCAATCGGCCGACGGCGTCCGTGGCGGTGCCAGCGAGCCTCGGGACCAGCACACCACGTGGAACAAGCCCCATCCGAACCGCGGGGGGTCTGCGGGGCCACCCGGGCTGTGCCAGGGCCGCCGAGGCTCTCCGCAAGCCGTGCAGGCTGCGCCGAGCAGCCCCAGCCGGCAGCGCCGCGGGCAGTGCTGACAGCGAAGGGAGGTGTTTGGGGCTGGAAAACTGCATTATTTACCCCACTCCCCCAACGACAGTGTCAAAACAGCCGGGCGAGAAGGTCCGGGCAGGTTCTCAATTAGTCACAGGGCTGTGGCATCCAGAGATTTGCTCCTGATTTACACCCCCCCAGAGACCAGAAGGGCACCAGCTCGCCAGCTCAGGCTAACGAAACCTCTAGGCAGGCACAATAACCCTTGTGCATTTCCAACTACCGCACTCAGGCCTGAAAACGGAGGAAGAAAGTATAAAAATCTGCTGATAGGAAGACGGAAGGAAAAATAACATGATGCACACGCAGTGATGTGCAAATTCTGACATTTATTATGTCAGCAAAGAGCAACTCCACCGGGGGAGGAAAGAGAAATTCATAGGTGAAGCCTGACTGGTGGAGTAAATACAACCTCCAGTGAAAACAAGACTTCTTCAGACAACTGCAGCTGGCCTCACGCTTGCCAACGCCACCTTCACAGCCTGAAGAACACACAAGGGAAGGCTTTTCTTCGCTTTGATTCAGGAGAACAACTGCAGTGGGGAAAGCTTCTGGGTTACAGCATCCTTAGCTCTCACCACAGTCCCTAACCAGGAGTTAAACGCATCGGTGCTGGTACCCAGCAATGACTCAAAGCACAACTGCAAACACACGCTGAGGCAGGGTGAGAAGGTGAGGTGGAGAACGGGACAGCTTCCAGCAGACACGCAGACCCAGGCTTTTCCACCCGAGAACTACCCCAATGCTCCAAGAAAGTATGAGTGGCACGGAGGGAGTCAACGAGGAATGATCTGTCAGTATTTCTCCTAACACGGGAATTACGTGGCATCACGTATAATTATGAGGTGACGGGATCAAAGCAAACCTGGTCACTTTCCAGGCACTCCTCCACACAGCGCTTCGGTGAGCAGGAGCTCTTCAGCGTGACCGCTGCGGAGCCCAGAGCCTGGCACGGGCTCCAAAAGCACTCACACCAATTCACAGAAGGAAAAAAAAAAAAATCCATCAAGAACTATTAAACACAAGATGCAACCCTTAGATCAGGATGCTTACATCTACAGACTGCTGGCAGCAAGAGCACGTACCAGGAGAAGCATCACTGGGTATCCGCCTCGTTTGTACTCAGCACGTGCTCTAAGCATCTCCTGCACTAAGTGTCTGCTCCTGGGCAACGGCAGAGAGGGTATCAGATACGGCTTTGGGGTTACCACGCTTCACTCTTTCTCTCCTCTGCATATTTCGAGTGCATTTGAGGGGTTGCCCTGTTTATTAACAGTGATTAATGTTAGTAATAATAGTAAAGATTAATAATAAATGCATGAACAAGTAATAACAGACTTGTTTTATTCTGACTCATCAGCTCACTCCGACACAAAGAACATACTTGCGGATTTTCTCACTTTAAATGTCCAAAACGAACGAGGAACCTCACTCCCACGAGGGTCTGGGCGTACCGCGGGCCGGGCGGTGACCGCAGCTCAGCAGCCCCCTCGCCGCGTCCACAGGCCGTGGGAGCCTTCCCCGCTCCCCAGCTCCGGCGTGGGACCAGAGCAGAACGCGTGGCGAGCTCTGGAGCGGGGTGCCAAACCACCCTGCCCACGGAGAGCTGGCGACTCTCGGGCTTCGGCAATTACTTCCCTTTGCTTTCATTTTCCAGGAGCGCCGAGATGAAAGAAACCCCAAAATTCAAAGCAGAATTCAGTCAAACTGCCTTTTTTTCTCTTCCCCCCTCCACGTATACGAATGCACAAATCAGCTCAGGGCACTCCAGGCGGCTTCCAGGTTTGCGGGAAACATGACCTAGTTTTGCCGGGGAACAGCAAGCGGTTAAAGCACGGGAGCCAGGTTTCGGGGAGCGGACCCCGAGGAGGAGCGCAGGCTGTGCCTCGGAGGACTAGGACAAGGATGAGGCTGCTCCCCGCGCTGGGGGGCTGGCCCCGAGCCCCCCCCCCCCCCCCAGCATTTTGGATGGGGCGCTGGGCTCCAGGACACGATGGCTGCTGCTCCTGGTGGGAACGAGCCTGGCCACGGAGCTGAGCCGGGGCTTGTCCTGCCGGCATCCCCACGGACGGGGTGACTGCCCACACGCAGACCCTGCGCTCCGGGACTCATTTGTCTCCCAAACCTCCCGCCCCGAGACAAAAGAGGAGCAGCGCGACCTTTAACTGGGAGCCCTACGTTAAGTCTGGACTGGGAAGTGTGGAAGTGCTGCCAGTGTCGGCTGGAGAACGTGGAACCACACCGCACTAGCGTATTTCCATACGTTCATTTCACTAAATATGAAAAACACTGCAATAAAAAGATGTAAAAATAATTTCTAGTCATGCAGAGATTGTTCCTACAACGATTTATCTCAGTTTTCAACTACTAAAGGCTGCATACATTATTTCCCTTTAAATTTAAAATAAGCAAAGTAATTAGATCTTTATCACGCCACTGACAGAAGAAAAAAAAGTCTTCCTCAGTGCCTGCTGGATTAAATTTCAGCATGCCTTTAAACATCTGACAGAGTCTTGTCAGCTGTAACACATGGGAGCAAGTCTCCTCGAACCAGTAAAAGATGACCAGAATTTGGCATTTTGAGCTGCTTGGGGAGCGAGGAGAAAAAGAATCGGGGAGCAAGGACGCTCTGCAACGCAGCAGGACCCTGGAGCACGCTGGGCCTGATCTCCTGGGAACTCAGCTTGGGATCCAACCACCCGGATGGAGTCTTCCTGGGCTGAGAGATGCTCCCCTCTACACCCCTTACCGCCCCCATGGCTTTCCGGGCACCTAATCAAAACGCCGTGCTGCAGAGCCCCGCAGGCACCAAAGGGAAGGTCTGAGGCGAAGACAATATTCACCTCTTCCCAAGAAGTGGAGAAGACCCACCGAAACCCAACCCAAAGGGCCGCAGACATCCTGTACAGCACCACCCGCCCGCGGCCAAGGAAACTGCTGTTTTGAAGCCTGGAGATGTTCACTTGAAGGACTCTCACGACCAGCCAAACAGGCAAAGTCAGAAGTAGCTGTCGTGTTCTCTTCCCAAAACCCAAGGTGACCCTCGCAGCTCCAGCCCCAGGCTGCACACCGTGCTCCGAGCTCCCTCCGCTCTCCCCGCCACCCCGCGCATCCCTCCTCGGTGGGGCTGTGACTCAGGGACGTCGCGGGTGACATTCAGAGCCCACACCCTCGGGCTCGCAGAGCTTCCACCCGCGGTGGTTTACGATCAGGCGGAGAAACGGGCGCAGAATATGCAATCGGAAGCTGCAGTGCAGAGAAAATATCTCTAGCACAGATGGGATTCTGCCCTAGATTTAGACCGCTTCCCTTCAACAGATGCAAATTTCTTCACACAGACACGAATGCCAAGAATTAATGAGGAGTTCTTGTACAGAAACTCTTTTACGACGCCTCTGCACACTAGAACTAAGGCTCAAGACGTTTTCTCTCTATTAGTGGCAATTCCAACGACCCCCGACGTTATTTGTTTCCTTCCTAAAGGCAGGGCAGACTGGCAGTAGCTCTAACACCTCCCTTTAGGCGACATGAGCCAAGCCAGGGTGGATGATCTTCTTTTGCTTTTATTTCACTTCTTGTTACTAAACACGAGGCTGATCCGAGCATCTGGATGAATCGTTGGGTTTGATTTCCTGTCTGCTGCAGGTCAAAGATTATGTCACCAAGAGTATATTTATCCTGGTAATTAAATTCAGATGGTTCCTCTTTTATTTCCTCTGCCCCTCCTTTAAAGAAGAACTACAAAACCTTACTTCTGAAAAAAGCAGAAACAGAAAACCTGACCACGTGCGAGCTCCTGCAGCGCGTAATGCTCTCCTCCTGCCGGCCGCCAGCGGTGGGCACGGGGTGTCACACGTGGGGAGGGAGCTACTCCGCAGCTTCGTGCCTTTGCTGCTGGGGGGAAGCACGTGGGACCCGTCTTGGAAAACCAACCACCGCTAAAAGCCAACCCGAACCTGTGCTGAAGTGCACAGTACGGTTTAAGGTTCTTTTTCTCGCCCAGATCCAACAGTGTCCTGTTCGAGAATAACCCATTGATCGTTTTCATTCAATTTGTTAACAATTTAGTTAATTCGGTGCTTGTAAAGGCACTGCCATGACGTCTCTGGAGACCAAGCCGTGCTTTCACCCGCCAGCCTCCTACAGAAAGGTGAAAAGGACCAGCCAGCCCAGCCAGCCTGAAGAAACTCATTTTGCCAAACCACCCCTGGCTCCACGTCCACGGTACTTTGTCAACGTGATCAGGCACAACCGCTGAAAATGCCCAGCGTGTCCCGGACTCATCCAGCACTTTGTACAACTGAGACCTACAAAACGCAACACGCAAGGGCGTCTTCTGGTGCAAAACCGCTCGTGCCGACACTGAAGACCCACAGATGGATAATAAAAACACCTACACAACAAACTGGGATACCCAAAAGTAAAGAAAAGCCCTTTCCACCACGGAAAGTGAGCACAAATCTCCATACAAACTCCTGCCACCTCCACCAACTGCAGTGAGACGACTTTCCTGCTTAAAACGAGGACGTGTGCCCAGTGCAGCGGTGCAGACTCCTAACACACCATGTTCATAACGAATACAGCTGGTTTCTCCGATCATTTTTATCTTACTATCTGCTAAAGAGTATCATGCCCTCATTTGCCTACGCTGGCTCCCTCAGAGCAGGAGCAAAGAGAGCAGTGGACAGCCCAGGGTGGACCTCACCGGCCCCCCTGGCAGCTCACCCAGCTCTGCATGGGCTGGGACTGCTGGTTTTCACTGGGTTTTGGTGGTTTTTGGATTGCATTTCTGCAGTTTTGGTGGTGGTGGTTTGGAGGTGGTGGTGTTTGTATTACGAATGCCCTCCTGACAGCAGAAAGGAACTTTGGGAGAGGAAGGTCTTGACACTTCCTACCAACTCTGGATTTCTCTGGTCTCTGACAGCAAGCTGGGTCTGCTGGAGGTGGGGACCCTGAACTTGCACCCTTCTGCAGGGGACGAGGCCCAGAGGGGGAAAGACCACAAGCCTGTGCTCAGTAGTGGCCCCCATAACCATTAAAACCAGTAAGGGGCAATCAGCTCCTCTGCTCGTGCAAGGGAAGCCAGAGCAGGCAGCCGTGCTGCCTGACAAGGTCTCCTTTCTGCCACCCCAAACAGAGGTGACAAAGCTGGTTTGGGCCCCAAATGTAAAGAAAATAAATTACTTTGAGCCCGCTGGTTTTGTCTTCATCTAACAGAATCTGAGAAAATTATTAACCCATAAAGCTGAGGAGGTATTTTGGTGCTCAAAAAAAGCTGTTCTCCCCCCGTCTGACCAGCACAGTTACCCACAAACAACTGGCTGCTCAAAAATACGCTTTGCTAAATTAGCAAATATCTAACAAAATTCATCACAGCAAAGTCCCCTGGTCCCTGAGCAGTGAAAGTGTTAATGGCAAAGTCCAAATCAAATCATTGTAGCCTACAAAGCAGCGTCAAATTTGAGTCCAGTTGCTGAATGCACTCAAAGCCCACTTCTGGATTTAGATACGTTTGCCTGGATCGCTCTCTCATTACGGGCTCCACAGATTTTGGAGAAAGAAGTGAAGTTTCTCAGTTCAATCCACATAAAAACCGAAGTATTTGACCCAGAAGAAAGAGAATTTCTAATGGGCTGGGACATTACAGAGTCTGCATTAATATTTATCTGACAGGAGAGCAGGACTCTCATGTGAAAGTAATGCTCCTTCTCCCCAAAAAAAGCAGCAATAAAATCCCCAAAGGTTCATCCCCGTTTTTATCCTTCTGCCCTCATTTTGGTGTTTGCTTCCCAAATCCCCGTGCCTCCTCTTAAAAGAAGGAAACCTCAGTTGCCAAGGAAACCCAGCGAGCAGGGAATTGGCAGGGTTTAGCACTACTAAAAGCCAGTGAAAGTCACAACTGGAAAGGGAGAGCCTCGGCCACGCAGAGGGACGGACGGACGGAGAGCCTCCCTGCCGGGGGAGCGCGCCCCGCAGCCGGCTCGCCCTGCCTGCTTCCAGGGGAACCGCTCGCTACGACGGAGCCGCGTCGGTTCAGAGGGGTACAATCCCGCCAGGACGTCCTAGCGTCGCTGTGGGCAGCTCTTCCTTTTGCTGCCATCAAAGGTGCACAGCGCAGGCCGGCTGGGACCGTACGGGGTTCGGAGGGCTACGGCAGGTTTACTGCCATCGAACCCTGAGGACATGTGCCACGACGCTGCCAGGCAGGCACCACAAATGAGAAAAAAAGGGTGTTAAAGCTGGCACGGAACGCTGTCTCCCCAAATCTTCTTGCTGTTTTAATAAAAGAAGGACCCAGGCCAAATCTGTTCTCATTTTTCATACTGCTACGGCATTGCAGGGACGAGTCCAGCTCCCGAATTTTCAATTACCCTGCTAAGACTGTCAGCCTTCTCCTTTTTCACCCAAGAGGGAGGACCGCTTCCTTCTTTCTCTCCATTTCAACGGTTTTCATAGCAAAGACACAAGAGGAGCTTCCCCACAGAAGAACCTACAGCTTGGGGCTCCGCATGTCCCAGACATATTGTCTACCCAGCGACGGGGCAGGAACCTCCTGGTTTTGACCAGAAACACCACCCTGCACACCCTCCTCATGTGATGAGCACTCAGCTTGTTCTCAGGAAAAGATTCTGTTTCAGTTAACCAACATCCACTAATTATACAAAAAAAAAAACCCTTGGAAAAACTTCCCACCTACCTTTAGCTTCTACTTATTTCATGCACATAGTGCCCAGCTATCAAAAAAATACATATTTTAAACCCCAGATTTTATTTTTTTTTAATGAAACACAAACCCGAGACACTAATTCCACATCAGTGTTGCAGTTTCTGCCCCAGCTGCCCCAGTACAAAGAGGGCTCTGCAGGCAGGAGCGGGCACTGGGCTGAAAACCACTGCACAGGGTTGCATTTCTGTGTCAGTTTCGGATACGAGCGAAGTCTCTATTTGTAATAAAAAAAGTGAAATAACACGGACTAAGGGCTCTGTGTCTTGGGTATGAAACTAATAACACTATTTGCAATACGATAAAGAAAACCAGTATCTTGCTTCAAAGTAAAAGACATTTTATTTTCTTTTAGAAAATCCCCCTCTACGGAAGCAAACTACACTTTGAAGTTATAATGTGATAACCACACGTTTCGGAGACTGAAAACTCCCCCTGATGCTCAGGCGGCCGCTTTCCGAGACGTACGATTACCAGATTATACGGCATGGGGAGCGGCGCTCGCCGGGCGGCTCCATGCCCCGCACGGCCCGTGCCGCGGGCAGCCTTGCGCCTGGGACTTACGGGATTTTCCGGCTCGAAGCCTCATCGGCAGAGCGCAAAGGGAAGCCGCTCCAGAGGCAGTTGGCTGAAAAGCAGCTCTGGCAGCGTTTGAACTGAAGTTGCTCAGGCAGAGAAACCAATCTGATGGTGTGTGAAAGGCGGGTGAGAGCGGAGGAGGGAAGGGTGCGAGAGAGAGAAATGGAGAGGAGCGTTTGAAAGAGGGAGGGGAATGAAGGATGCAAGGAAGGAGACATTGAAATGGAAAATAAGAAAGGTAAGGAAGAAGGGGGATGTGAAAAGGGAAACAGGATGGAAGGAAATGAAGAGAAAAAATGTGAGAGACACGTAATGTATACCTGACTTACGCACTGCTAGGGTAACTAATCACAAGCATGCCTCCCAAAGACAGAGAGCAGAATCGGACATCCTCCTGCAAGCGCAAGACTCCAGCGCTTCTCTGTCACAGCAGTCAAAGACCGAAGAAAACCAAACCCGCTAAGAACACCTTTGCAACATTTAAACAGAAAAAAAATAATAATTAACTGGTCAAGGGATTTGGCCGTACTCCACAGCCCGTTTCTGCACCAGAACTGTGCGGCTGTCTCCTCCTCTCCGCTGCCTGTGAAGCACATCTTCCAGGTGTCACATCCGCTACCACTCAGGCTGTGGGTGGAAGGCACTCCACTTGACATCAGCTAAGGAGCCAACACTACCACTGACTGACAAACCAAAACTGAACCTCGAATGGAAGACGCAGGAAAAAGCTGCGAGTCCTCACTGGCTCCAGCTTTTTCGGACTCTTCTACGCTCATGCTGCGATGTAACAAAACTCCATAAAAGCCAGAAAAAAGCCCAAAAGCACTCAGCACTCTGAGCTGCGCCCCTAGGTCACAGTACTGCTACTCTAAAGGTGGTGTTTAGTGTGTTTTATAACAGCGAAGCATCAAAGCAATGTAACAGAGTTGACTGCCATTCGGTCCTGGGAAGGGATCCTGCCTTTTCCAGCAACTAAAAACCCCCAGTATTTGGCAAGAGAGACGTCATAGCGAAGCCTGGGGGGGTGGTGTTCGAACGAACAGCAGGCTCGACGGGTGGAAGTGGCCTTGTTCACAGCAGCGTGGAAGGAATGGGCTGCTAGAAGAGACCTTTTTGGACGAGACACCAGCTGGGAGCCCCAGACTGGCTGAGTGCGTGGAAATCCTGAGATGCATTTTGGAGAAGAGGAATTGCTTCCTCTGTGCAAGCCCCACTGTACCTGACGGAAACGCATCGTGCACCCTTAGATCACGCTGCCACTGGAAAGGGAGGCAGAGCTATTCTTGTCTCTTCCTCAACTGCTGTGCAAGGCCGCCCCACGCTACTAGCTTAGCACTTCTTTCCACCCCAAAACCATCAGTACAACGACACGTTTCCTACGTGTGTCAAGCCTATCCTGTGAGAAGATGAAAAACACTCCGATTGGAACTCCGTCCTGACTCTCCTCACTCGGGCACTCGCTGTTTGCAGGT
This sequence comes from Leptosomus discolor, assembly GCF_034619465.1. Lineage (NCBI taxonomy): Eukaryota > Metazoa > Chordata > Aves > Leptosomiformes > Leptosomidae > Leptosomus > Leptosomus discolor. The sequence goes on from NC_141395.1 coordinate 1,876,533, forward strand.
CACCCACTGCCGGATGAAACACCTTACCGTAAAGTCGAGTGTCTGCCCGAGCGGGAAATGCTGTTGCCAACGGGCGAGGGTAAATTACTGCCCCTGTGCAGGTCCTCAATAGATCGGCTCCAGGGTTTGGACTTGTCCATCGAGTTTTCCACATTGTTCTCCAAACTTTCAAAGTCAAACCTGAAAGGAAACAGAAACGCCAACGCTGGGCTGGACGGAGAAGATGCACATCGCGGGATCAGCAGGATCAAACGGCTACGTGTGATGTTCTGCTTCAACGTAAAATAAACACAGCATTGGCTGCTTTGCTGATGAACAGCCCTGCCTCGAAGGAAAGAGGGGGAATGCTTAAAGCCGTCTCCATTTTATTTCAATAAATCAAGGTGCTGTGCAAGGGCTCATGCAGTTCCCTCCATCAATACGTGTCCGAGCATTTACACCGCCTTGGTGGCCCTCGCGAGTCTCCCAGCGTATGTAATATATTACCATCATCATTACAGATTTTGATTCCTGACTCGTTGCCCACTGTACTGCTATTTCAAGCAAAAATCGCCTGTTCCCCTTACAGCTTCTGAGGTTATTACTCATGTTTACCACGCGAGAGAGAGGAAAAACCCAGCAAGCTAACTTGCGCACATTTGTATAATTTTAGGAAGAAAGTCCTTATATAAACACTTCTTTTTGCTGTGCACAGTTTTTTCCAGTGTTAGTAACATTCTGAAACATGTAATTTTCCTCCATTAATTTTATTGCCATCCCACCAAAAATCTCTTTTCTGTGCGCTGATACATATCCATCTGATGGCACCTTTTCAAAAAATAAAATATCAGCCCTACCTAGATTGAGTTCCTAACTCCTGTATCTTTAACCTCCCGCTTCTTTTCATACACTTTTATACAAAAATCTGCTGCTACAGTATCCTGAACGAAAGCCTGCAGATATACAGAAACAGATCCTTGGCTGAACACCTCTTTGAAATCAGGCGATATAACTACTAATGAAAGGCAACTTTTTCCCCCAATTTAAAGAGTACATTTAATGATTTATTACCTAAATGACTAAAGCTGACTCCCAACGAACCAGACACCTGGTTTACCGTCTTCCCAATTTGCAAGACCACCTTGAAACCCCTACCGCTGTCCTGCAGCGCGCCTACCGCCCGGCAGGCCGGCAGCGTCGCTTGCCAGGAGCCCTGGGAGACGCGGCTCGCGCGGGGACGCCTCGCTGGACGCGGCAGGCAGCACCGCACCGCCCTGGGGTCGGGCACGAACTGCAAACCTATTTCGAAGGAGGCCTGCACGCCACCACGCACCCCTGGAGTGGTTTTTGGCACTGCACCCCTGAGATGGTCAGAGGGCAAAGCTAAAAACCACGTCAGCACAGCCTTAGGGATAAATACTCCCTTAAGGCTTAAACTTTGGCCTTTTTTTCTCCACAGAAAACAGGACTAACGTTACCATTTCCTCTGCTCTAAGGTACGTGGATGGTACCAGCAGAAAAGCTCTGCCACAGAGACAGCTGAGCACCCGCCCTGGCACTTCCCTCTCTGGCTCTGCAGAGGTGGCAGGATTCTCGCTTTGCCTTGCAAGCCCTGAGAGTCCCAGGCACGGCTTACTTACGTGACTGCATACTGTGCAAACGACAAGTACTCCACCAGAACATCCAGGCCTTTGTTTTCTTCGTTCAGGAACTCCCTGACCCATCTGTTAGAAAAATCATCAGACATCAGAGCGTTTCATGGGCTTTTGCGCAGTTACTGGAATTCTTGTCAGATGAACTAGAGACAGATCCATTGCAGGGAAGGCAGCACCGTTGAGCAAAACTTTGCTTTCCCACTCAGGAAAAAAAGGACTTATTTTAAAATACCCTTTACTATTTAGAGGACTTTAAAACACTCCTTTAGAGGACTGCACAAACGTACTGAAACGAGCTTTTTGCAGCACTATGATGGGAAAAACATTCCATCACGAAAAAAAAAAAAAGGCACAAAACCCCCTATGCACACTCTGCATTGCTCAGAAACGTTTGCTTTTCCAAGGCCTGAGCTCCGGTGTCGGCAAGCGCCCTTCCCACCGCAGCAGCACGGCTGCAGGAGGGCCACGGCTGCGCGGGGGAGCTCGGCCGCTGCCCGGCTTTGCTCCAAACCCAGGCTCACCCCCTCGCCGGTACGCACCACGGCGCAAAGAGCTGAGCAGTGGTTACAGCCACCTTCTAACCCAGGAGTCCCAGGGACCTGCTTTATTCTTTAGCACGTCCTGATCTCTAGCAGTCTTTAAAAGCATAGAGTCAGCACGCCGCCAAAAGAGCAGCCTGACCTCCTGGACGGACGGTTAACGGTAATTTTGCCTTCTCTGTTCCTGTGAATTTTGGCCCCCGAGAGTTACGCAAAATCATCTGCAATTCAGGAAAGTCTATTATCTTCCAAAGCTTTCCAAAACTCACCAATGCCAAGTAAAGTTTGGAAAATCCATCCGTCTAGGGGCAAACCCAGGCAAGCAAGGAGCCTCAGCACAGCCCCAGCTCAGCTCCCCTCGGAACCCCAGCCGGGGCAGCCGAAACCCCCCCAGGAGCGGGTTAGGTGCTATTGGAATGAGGGGGGAGCCAGGGAGGGAATGGGGGCTCCGGGCTCGCTCTGCCTCCGGGGCCTCACAGCTATGGAAGCCCTGCTCTCAGCAGAGTAGGAATTCATTACCTCCCAGTTATTCTAGGCTTCAGGCTTTAACTCTTTCGCTGTTTACCTGCCAAAATAAACCACCTGCCGCTTTTACAAAACATATTTTGAAACACATCTTTCAGTTAAGCGAACCAGGTAAATAAACACTGGTCTTGTCAGCCTCTTTTAGCTATCTGGTGCACCATCACGGTTCCTTCTGCGCACCCGTGCCCTGTCATAAATCGGCAGAGCGTCACACTTCGGATGCCCTGAGTCTCTGATGGGGAATACTTTGTGTTGGAAAACACAGCAGGAGCCAGAGTAAGGGTTTGGGAGAAGTTTTTGTAGGTATTTATGGAATCCTATTGGTTGGAAAAGACCTTGAAGATCATCAGGTCCAACCACTACTGCCAAGCCCAGCACTAAATCATGTCCCTGAGCACCACGTCTACACGTCTTTTGAACACCTCCAGGGCTGGGGACTCCACCACCTCCCTGGGCAGCCTGTGCCAATGTCTGACCACTCTTGAACTGCCACGCTGGGGAGCCAGCTCCCACAGAGAGAGACCGGCTATTCCTCCCGCAGCTTAAAACACACTCGTTTCCTCAAACTAAGAGCAGCATCCTGTAAAATCGATGTCATTGAGCTGGACACAGTGTGTGATCGTGAAACAAAATGCTGAAGAAACCTTCCTGGCTGATGTACCGGTGCTGAACCGGCTTCTGGTCCCGAGACCCAAAGCAGAGAGGGGTGAGACCAGTGGAAACACGGATGGGAATGGCACGTCCGACAAAAAACCAAGTCTCTGGTTGATTCTTTTACTTTTGCTGTTTGAGAGGAATTTTCTGCTTTGTCGAAGTAAAATCCTGGTAACATTACTCACAGCCAGGCTTCATGAACTGCATCATGTTAAAGCTATAAAACAGCATGGGGTTTTTTTATATATGTATTTATAGCTGCAATACTATTACTATTCTAGACACAATCACGCTCACGCCTGCTCTGACTGACTTAGGGTTGCAGAATTTGACTGCAATCTTTCCGCAGCCTTCACAGAGATGTGGATGAAACCTACCATGAAAGGATTAAAGCTGAATTATTCTCCTGAGATGGGCAGCTATCCCTTAACTGAGCCCTTCAGGCTTTAACGATCAATCAAGTGGTATCACTGCTCGACATACAAAGAGCTGTTTTCTCAAAGACATCCATCAGTAGATGTAAAAAATAACCATCTTAGACTGGAGGGCATCAAAAATTCTTACCCGATGTGATTTGTTCTTAAGGAAATTTCCAGTTCTCGGAGTACTTGAGTAGACTCTTGGACTCGTCTTCTGAATTTCTGTAATTAAGTGAGCAGGCAAAAACAACAATCAGACCCATGTGATGCTATCGAAAATATCAACAGCTCATGCAGCAGCGCCGACCGAATAAATAAAGCATTAAGGTGAACCGAGAACCCCTCTAAATCCTGAGGACTGCAACAACAAAACTCCGTCAGTCCACAAAGAACACGCGCAGAAAAGCAACTTCTGTTTCCACGCACATTTCTGAGTTTCCAGGATTAAGAAAATGAAAAGCCTGTAGACAAATAAACATTTCTTTACAATACCACCTTTGTTTTAGTATCAGACTCTCCCCCTTGAGAACTGCGGCATTTGGGCTTCATTCTCAGCCGGGTGCTTTAATCTTGCTTTCGCGACTCTACACCCACACCAGAAAACCTGCCGTGATTTCTGCTAATTACCAAATCCGCGGGTGTGAGCCAGTAACGCAATACACACGTGCTGCCATCTGCATGCTTTAATAATTTGCGCACGCCGAACTGTATCTGCAAAGTTACGACGCTGAGAAAAGGCCAGAAAACGGCAGAAGCGGAAAGGAGGAGAGGTTTCGTGTCACCTCTGCATGGGAGGAGAAAGGGCGGCCTGGCAAAACCGCACTTGGACGCAGTGAGAGCCCCACTTCAGGGCTCACAGCAGGCACTGGTGGCGGCAGCAGACCTCCAAACGCACAGCGACTCCTCTCGAGTCGGGTCAAGCAGCAACTCTCCATCCTCTGCGAAACCAGCGCGCGGCGGGGCTACCCTCGGGGTGCGGACAGAGCCAGCCAGCCGTGCCTCCTCCTCTCCCGGCCGGAGAAAGACTCCCGTCTGCTCTCCCGCTTGGTGCTCCCGGCCCACGGAAATGCATTAAAACAGCTGGATAAATTCTTCTGCAGCAGTTGTTTTGGTAAATTCTCACTTGTGAGCAAGGTAAACGAGAGCAGAGGTGGACGGACGACGCTGATCACCTTGGAAGTGCAGTACTTAACAACCACCTCGGCCATCAGTTATCACACACACAGACCTGACGTGTTTGGAAAGGGCTTATAAGCGCTTCGGACACCAGCAATGATGCTGCAAGCAGGACTATGCTCTGAATACTAGGGGGAAAAAGGGTTTGTCCTCAGCGCACCACAATAAACCCACAATAAAATCAAGGGGATTACTGGCAGTTAATAATTCTCATGAGTTCATCTGCTGAGGCGAAGACGATGAAAGGGCAGGATTTACCTTGCCTTGCTGACCTATGTGCAAAGCATCAGCTGCCTTTTTCACCAGGGTTTTACCGCACACTAGTTAGCACCGCTGGCTCACTTGAGGTGAGGCTAAATCCCAACTCAGAGGGCCGCTGGCAGACTGAACTAGACGTCTCGCTGTAAAGTCCTAGCAGACACAAGGCACTATTAATTTTTACTTTGAAATAGCTAGTTGGGATCAGATGTACAGTTTCTCTGGACCTCAGTTAATTAGCTCAGAGTACAAAAACACGGTGCTTACTCTCCCGAGAGGATTTGCACAGTGTAACTGCAGGCAGTATAAAACATTACCTCGCTAGAAGTAAAGGTAAAATATTGATGTAGCAAGAGGCAGACAGGAGACTGGGGCGGGAGGGCACAGCAGAAACAGGCAGCACATTCCCCCGTACCCCACGTGGGACCATCATCCCCCAGCGAGGCCAGGCTGCTCTTTGCCACCACGGCAGAGCGCAATGAACCGGCTCTGCGCTTTGCTGGGCTCCAGGAGCCACCAAAGTGCAATTTCTTTAAAAACGTGTCATTTCAACGCTTCCATTTTCCTGTTTCAAAATCCAGCTCAGACGAAAAGCACTTGTTTTCCCGGGAAGAGCCACGATGACCCCAATTACAAGCCAAAAGGCACATTTTGCAGCGACGTTTGGAGCCACCTTCTCTTGGCCACGCTGGGGATCATCAGCAGAACCGCCGACACCACCTCAGTTACAGCAACAATCCTGGTAAGACCAGCTTTCCCCACAATATCGTGCGCCCGTCCAGAAGCCCATTTGTAAATCTTTCCGCCTCGCAGCCCAGGCGGAGGAAAGGCTGCTGGTGATACAGAAAAAACGCAACAAAAGAGAGGAACTCAATGGAGTTATTTTTAGGCTCCTTTGGTTTTGTCATTTGTCATGGGACTCTTATAGCAGTATGAGGATAAGAAAGGCTCCAATGTGTGCCCACGGAGTAACCACAGAGCAAAGCCAAACACTAAACGAATTTCAAAAACCCTTCAGGAGAAAAAACACAAAGACCCCTGTTCACCATTTTTTTTTTTTAAAAAAAAGAACTATAATCAGCTACAGGCAAATTTAAAGGTTTCCTACTAAATGGCTTCCTACTCCTGGCGAGCGCCTCCAACAAGAGAAGCACTGTCAGAAGACATTACTGCAGCCTGGAAGACGGGAGCTAGCGACGGCGCGCTGGAAGCACAGGGTACCCAGTGTTCGCCCCCTGCCTTTCGGGGGGACGGAGGTGCACCTCCGCCGCCGGAGCCGGCCCCGGCCTGCAAGCCCCGTGTCAGGATACGTATTTTACCGCGGGGCACCGACCTCAGCGAATTGTACGGCAGCACAAGGCAGCGATTGTTGAGGAGAAGGCAGAGCCAGTCAATGGCAGGATCTGCTAGGCCCTCGCTGCCTTTTTGGGGTTTGGTGTTTTTTTTTTAAAGGCTATTATAGCTATCAACACGGGACACGACCTGATCGCCAAAGCGGTTAAATACCAAAGGTCCAGCGACCGTCCTCTAAATGGGATGAAGGTTTACTGTTAGCCTAAAATCCTGGAGGCCTTTACTAAGCCCATCAGAGCGGTGCAGAAATATCAGAACCAGCCCCAAATCCACCTCGGCACAGAAGCCACATTCAGGGACGCACGGCGTTCACGCGAAAGGCCAAGTGAAGTGCCTGAGTCTTTCCCGAGCGATTATCAAACTGTTTTGGACCAAATAATATGCAGAAGGATGGATGAGGCTCTGGCACATCAATACACCCCAGGTTACGTCTTTACTTCACCACCCTGAAACCTCAGACGAGGCTGCAGGCGAGAGGTGAACTGTGCCAGCTGCACTGAACCTCTGTCGTGCAAACGCCCAGAGAAAAGGACTCGAAACTTCAACATCCCCTTCACACGGGTGAGGAAAGTGCCACCTAACAGACGCTTGATCCCCCACCGGCACTGCCCACATGGGAAGTCAGACCTCGAGCAGAGCTCAGTGATAATTTGTCAGACTATTTATTGAAGCTGAACTTATTAAAACAAGTTGTTTCATGTGTCAGCTGGTCCTTTTCTTTGCAACATCTGTTCTCCTTCCTGAGCTGCGAAAACCGCAGCCTCTTTCCAATTTCTCTTTGCTTCTCTCTGCAGTTTGTTACATCTCCCAGACACTTCTCAGAGACTTTTACGGGGCCTTTTGCACAAAGGCAGGAAGGAACCCGGACCCCGGGACCGTCCTCGCCGAGGAACGAGGGACAGGCGAGAGGAAACAGGACGCTGCTCACCTTCCTGGTCACAGCCGGGTCCAGATAGCCCTTCAACTTCTGGATGTACGTGTGCGGAGGATTCTTCACTTGAAATCTTTCCTGCAAAGGACACAAGAATAAACATCAGCCATTTTGTAAGATCTTCCGTATTTACTTACTATATATATCAAATGCATCCACACGCATATATATTTAAACAGTGTGTATTTATAATACAGCTTTATATGTACATACCTTATATTCCTAAGTATATAATCTATGCATACACAATATGCATGCAAATAAAAGATATTTACATGCATCTTGATATTCTGAAATTTGATAATTAGATAGGATGCATAAAAATACACCCTGCATATTCAATGACAATTCTGAACTTCAGTTACACACACACACACACACACACACGAAATAACAGGGTTTCTGCTAGCCAGGAGTACTGAGAGGAAAGAGAAGCATTAGAAAAGTGGATGTGTGTCCACGTTTGATTGAAAGCCAACGCTGCAAAAGCCAAGCCACCTTTTTGATCACTTGCAACAAGCCTAAGAGCACACTGCACGGCCTAGTCATGGGAGAATTCTCATCATTTCACTGTTTGGATTCCAGAAAAACGAATGCAAGGCTAGTGTGTTGGCGATAAACAAGTAATATTTTAACTCCGCGATATTAAACTGGATTGTCCTTGTAAGCGGCCCCCCAGCTCCCAGCCCACACCTTACTGCAGGTTCCTGTTCAGAGGGATGGGCACCGGGGGCGGGGAGTGCCACGGGGGCGCAGGCACGGCCCCCCCGCCACCGGCACGAAGTGATCACGCAGCGCTGGGGCCACAGCGAGCTCAGCTCGTCCTGGTGGAGCTCCACCGGGGACCAGCGACCAGCGCTCAGACTTTACCTCCATCCCAAGGCCGGCCAGCTCTCCTGGCAGACCTCGTTACCAGCCCTGCCCAGCCACCGCACCGGAGGGCTTGTTCATCCCACGTGAACGCACCCAACCGCAGCAGCGCCCCGCTTCCTGCGTCCACCAACGCTTGAGCACCAACGCGCTCATCGTGCCTCGGGATCAGCTCTCCACTTCTGCCACCGCCGCTTGCGTGGGGAGAGCACTGGTGGTGGAGCTCGCCCCAGGCACCCACGGCACCCGGCGACTTGGAGGGTTTCCTTCCACACCCGTGTCGCACGAGGGCAGAGCTGAGGGATCTCCAGCGTGGTGGGAACAAGCCAGCAAGTGCTACCAAGGCCACCGTTACACTTAGCAGAGAAATTACAGACCAGGCGCCCATCCCCGTGCCACTGGGAAAGCCTGGGAACCACCACGGGCCTCTCCTCCCCGCTAAGGTTGGAATCTTACCGACCCCAGGACACGGAGGAAGGCAGGTTCCTGTGATCACGGGCTTTACCCACGTAAAACATCTTGCTACCCACGCCTGCTTTTCTGCTTTCTGTCGGACACCAGCAGCGTGCCCGAGTCCCCCTCCCCATCTCGCTCACCTGCTGCTAGTCCAGCGCCAAGGAATTCCCACCTGCCCGAGACTTGCATCTCCCGGAAGGTTTCCCAACGCCCAACCTTCCAGGGGGCCCCTTGGACTGCAGTGCAGCACCAGCCACATTCAGAACCGAACTGAAGATTTTGATGACAAATACAAGATCTGCAAAGCTTGTGTTCTGAGAGCTGCTTGGGTTCTGCTTGCTTTACCACTTGCATGGCCAGCTTGAAATTCATCCTACAAAAGCTGCTGTGAAACATGAGTTGTTCTGAGAGCAGTGTGCTGTGTCCAAACCTGTTAAGAGCATTACCAAAAGTTCTGATACTATTTGTATCTTGGAAGAATTTTAAACTATTCTGCCCTTTCCCTTGAGGAAAGATCTCATAACAATTTCCTCCTGAAATTTCGCGTTTTATAACTGATATCTGAAACCTCCCTTTATTAGGTCAGGATGCAATTTTAACTACATTATCTGAAAGTTATTTCATAATGAATAGGACACTCCTGCCCAGTTACCAGAACGTACTGTCTGAACACCGAAAGTTGTTCCTGTTATTATCTTGCTGCTTGCTGTAAAAAAAGTAATTCATCATGGTCAGCAGGAAAAAATGAACTGAAAAATCGCCCTGTGGTGCACGAACGCCAGGCAGACAGCAGACATTTCTTTCCTCTTTTACAACCGGATTTTTTTTCCAGGCACCTTCACATCGATGGGCCAAACACAGTCCTGGAATTTGGCGTTTTCTTTTCATCTAAAAAACCAGTTCAGGAAACACAAAGGGCTTGGTTGCCAGCTCCTCTCTGGCCAAAGCGATGCCAACAGTGTCTGTCCTGCTCCATCCTGCCCCAGCACCACGCTCACCCCCGTGGCTTCCTCTCGGCTCTACAAGCTTGAGGCCTGTAGAGTCTCATCTTCACTGGCCCCCACGGGTCAGACGGTCCCTTTCACACCCTTCTAGCTAAATTTGCTGCTAACTGGAACCCCTACCGGTGTGCTGGGAAAGACAGGCACACCAGACAGATGCGCGGAGGGACAGACAGGTTTGGAAAGGGCGTGCCAAGGCTCCGCCGCACAGGTCCACTGGCGCACACAGAAATTATCTGCCACGTCCTAAGGGGTGTACAATGGTCAGCCCTAGCACCCAGCTCCCCAGAGAAAGAGAGTAGGAATATCCACAGATGTTGACGGGGACTTTAAAGGAAATTAAAAAATAAAACACCCACATAAACCGAATCAGTTATAGATCAGAATAGACTATTTCAGTTGGAAGGGAGCTACAAGAGTCATCTAGTTCAACTGCCTGAGTATCATAACATTGAGCTTAATTTTTACACCTTTTGCAGCCCTCTGCGAGGCCAGTTTCTCAGTCAGACTTACAGCCCCCTCGGGAAACCGTGGACTGTGGCTTTACACGGGGCATAAATAGAAGTTATCGACGAGCAATTTCCATCCATTAACCTACTTTAAAACCTCTTCACACTGGCAGACAGACAAAAAAAAAAAAAAAAAGGCACTTTGCTGTAAATGAGAATCTGGCCCATTGTAGACTAGTAAAGAGTTAACAGAGGTCTCTAGACCTTGGAGACCACCACCGTTTCTCCTTTTTCCCCTCAACAGTTTTAGATCAGCTCCAGAGACACTACAGCACTTGAATAACCAGGTCCTTCTCTACAAAAAGCCACAAAGGTAGAAGTGTTTGCGCTGTGCCACTTGACAACCACCTCCAAATACTATTCTTTGTGTCTGCAAGTGATGGGGTGAAGCGGCGGAGCACCAAGCCAAAGGTCCACTCCTGAAGAGCGGTGGGCGAGGTGAGAGCACCAGCAAGCAGCAGGCACGGCAGGAGCCTGCTCCGCCTGACGGCAGAGTCCCAGACTAACAAGGCTCCACGTTAGCTCTCCTATTTATTCCTCCCCTTTTGGAGGGTTCTCTGATGCTGATGTAGCTCTGCTGTGTTTAGTCTAATCCTCCAGAGAAGCTATTTTACTCTTACGGATTTATTTCTCTTACTGACTAATCAGCCATCATCTGCTAAAGCGACAGGAGCTTTTCCTAACTGCCAGTTTTAATACCTGGAGTCTTCAAAATTAAATGCTCAGACTCAGTAAGCACATTTAGTAGTCTGTGATGCAGATACTCTGTGTTTTCGTTTGTTTTCTTAAAACCTAGCTGTAATTAAGCATGTATTTGATAATCTCTACAGCGACTTCATTAAAATAGATGCTGCTCATTACTGTATAGTGGAATTATTTGGGTTGAAGGATTTCAAAGACATTATCCATGAACTGCAGATACCAGCAATGCTCTTCTCAAACTAGCGACCAAGAGCCACTTGTGGTAAACATCTGCTAGCCCTGGAAACATTTTTATAGCCTCTTAAAGTGTTTTTTTTTCTGCCTTGGAAAGCCATGAGGTATCAGCCTTCAAAATTGCCCTTTCCTGGCAATGATTCCTGTCTCGGTTTATCCAGCTTTGACTGTTTTATATTAGAAGCTGATTTGTCGCAAGCGGCAGGAACCAGGGCTCGGTGCTGTGCAGCGACGGCAGCCCGCGGCTCCCCGACGCCTCCGGGACACCCTGAACGTCTGCTCGCAGCCACCGTCCTCCCCGAAAACTGACGTTCCGCCAGAGCTCGCAGGGGGCGGGAAGGCCCGGTGCTCGGCGGAGCGGCGTGACTGCAGTCTGGTGTTCCGCCTGCCACGAATGCTGCGAGGGACTGCGCAGGCCGGCCAGCCCGGTGTCTTCTCAAGGTCCTTCTGGTCCTTCTTGAGAGCATTTACTTCCCAGCAGAGACAAACACACCTCCCGGCTAACACTGAGGCGCCGTTGCTCACACAAAATAGATGCCGTAAATAACGAGTTAAAAGTCGTTGCTTTCCCCTGCCTGCTCCTCCTCTCCACTTTTGGCAATTCGCAATCGCTCACTGGCCAAAGCTGCTTTCAAAATAAGAATTTATACGGCAAGGGTTTAACGCTATTTGAACGAGGAGGTTGGGGATTTTTACCACACACACATGAAGTTTAAAATCCCTATTTGAGTCTTCAAACTGCGTTAAGCCAGTGGGTGACATCACGACTGGGACACGGCGGCCTCCCCTCCCAGTCGCCCCAGGACCGGGCCATTCAGACACAACAAAGCTGATAAATCCCGATGAAACCTATTTTATCTCCACAACGTGACTCATATAAGCACCAACACTATCTACAGCCCTGAAAGGAGAAAGGCACAGACCCGCAATAACTCGACCCTGCCTTTGTCGGCCACCTAGAAAGCAAACTAACTTAATTTCCTGAGGATAAATGGCCTTTTCTTACTTGAAAAATCGCTGAGGAGAGGTGCTATAAGCCAGAACGACAGACAAGCGTAGAGCAGCGGCACCAGACTGAAGAGTAGTGAGATGACTTGGTCTCCAGCACCTCCCCTTTAGGGCAATAAATGGTGAGAATTCAAGGAAAAAGCTTGGATGGGGGAGCACAACACTGCTCCTGTGCTTCTTTCACCAGCAGTCTCCAGAATTAGCACTTTCTTTTCTGATGGACACCAAAACAAAAGGGGGCTGGGGGGCCTTTACTTCAGCAGCAAAGAGGAACTCCTGGATTTCTGCATTTCCTCTTCCACGTGATCCTACAAAGAACTCAACACATCTCTTGTTCACCCAAATCTGGAAAACGTATTAATTCCGTAACCAGGAAATTGTGGCTTTTCCAGAGATCTTTTGCTTCCAAAAACATTCAGGACATTTTCTGCATTAGCGACATATGTTATTATTATTACCCTCACTAACTTGTTTCGTTCTTAGGATTCATGTACGTTAGGAAAGCATACGGCCCAGCCAACTTGGTACCCAGGCTTCTCAGAAACCCCAGCAGCCCCTGCCCGGCCCCACGCTGCTGAGCCTTGGACCCCTCGTGCCCCGTGCCCGTACCTCTGACTGCTCCATCACTCACTGTCTGATTTTCAGGGAGCCACCTCTCTCAGGGTCAGCAAGTCAGATAAAAGAAGCTGTGAGCATCTCTACCATTCAACTGTTCGTAAGTTCAGTAAAACACTGGATTTTTTAGCCTGTATTTTACCCACAACAGGGCTCTTTAAATCAAAAAAGGAAAGGGGAGGTCCACTGGTATATAAAACTTTTTTATTTTAAGGCAAAGGTGCTCAAAACGGAGCTGTAAATGGCTACTGAAGCGTGAGCAAAGGCACGGAAAATGCTTGGTTGAGTGTTGTCCAAAAAAATCCAGATCTCTGCATGGCACCATACGGTAACACACAGCGCAAGGTGCTGCTTTTCAATCCTAGAACCACAGACTGGTTTGGGTGGGGATGGACCTTAAAGCTCATCCACTCCCACCCCCCTGCCCTGGGCAGGGACACCTCCCACCAGAGCAGGTTGCTCCCAGCCCCATCCAGCCTGGCCTTGAGCCCTGCCAGGGAGGGGGCAGCCACAGCCAGTGCCTCACTGTGCCCCCCTTCATCGCCTGAGGGCAGCTTTGGGGCTCACCTGAGATATCTGTGCCAAACAACAAACAGCGCAGCATCCCCTCAAAACCCCGATCCTCGCTCAGTCCCATCCAGCGGGCACCACCCACCCCCTTCTCCATCAGCCGTCCACCGAGACCCACGGGGAGCGGGCGGGCAGGCTGCCTGCAGCCTGGACGGGGCCCAGCATGGCTTTAAAGGAACTCCCAGCCCAAATCCGAAGGACACACGGGTATTTGTTGGCGCTTCCCGGTGCTCTGGACTTTAAAGGGGCACACGTGGACCACCGTGGCTCTGTGCGGTTACGCTCTCAACCGGTCCATAGCGCACAATCTCAAAAAAAAAAAAGAAAAAACCCAACAAAAATAAAAATAATATCAAGAACCTGCCTCTCCCCAGACCTGGTTTATGGAGGGGAAGGCTGGGAAGGCTGCACGCCGTGTTCCCTTTGCAGATGAGCAGTGGCAGAGGAGGTAGGGGCGCAGAAGGAAGCCTGGTTTAAAGGGCGTGTGGCCCACACTAGTGTGCACTGACCTCTTAGGATACCAGGGAGCTCAGTGATTAACATTCTTGCCTCATTTAGAGAAGGATCTAACCGCTACAGTCAATGCTTGTTGACCCTAAGTGTAAAGGAACACAACTCGGAGGGTCCCTCCATGGTTATCCTTCTCCAGGCTATCTCAAACGCTGTCTGGTTTTGACAGCCAAACCTCACAACGCCAGATTTCTGCGCTCAGGCTCCCCCTCCACCGCGATGCTCCACCAAGCAGCGAGCCCAGGTAGCCCTCCCCTCCCAGGGGAACACCACCCTGCTCTTCAGCAGAGCTGGGGTTTCACCCAAAGAGCTGGAGGGCTTGGGGACTGGCAAGGCACCACCTCCTCACCTGGGGCTATGGATCCAACAACCTGCACACTTAGTCACAAACCGAAATAAACCCTAAAGCAGAAGATGGTGCTCCACCAATGCACCCCACGTGGCCTTGTTTCAGGTGAAATAACCCCCAAGACAGGCACGGAGGGGCCCAAGCCCCCTGGAATCAAAGCTGAGGGGTGCCACAGGACCCCCACCCAGGAGGCTGCTGGAGACACCCACCACCACCCTGGTGAGCTCCATGCTGGCCACCAGCCTCCGAAACATCCAGCACCCGCCTTCTTCAGCGTTTCGTTAGAAAAGGGCGAGAGTTCTCCAAGCACCTCCGTGACGGTATTGTGGATGCAAACCGCACGATTTTCATCTTGGGTCTCTTAATCCGCTATTCCCCACACACACCTCCAGTGTCCCCAAAGGTGAGGACATGTGATGCCCCTGCCACAATTTGCCATTAGAGGGCAACGAAGAACTTTGTAAGATGTCCCCAACCTCTTCCCTCAACATCCATGCCCCCTCTGCCACGCCTCACGGCACTCAGCTGGATAAAGAGGCCTCGAGTACTCCAAAAGGGTGGCCCACCGCACCACGAAGTGGTGTCCTCTTCCCTGCCTGGATCCCTCCCAACATTCACCCCCCAAGATGACCACCGCTTGGTCCTCTCCAGGATGGGCAACATGTTTATTGGCTTTGTTCTCTCTTCTTTTCCTCCTCGTATCCTGAGCCAGAGAGGCAGGGAGCAAGCTCTCCGAACACCAGCAGCAATGTTTAGATGACTTGCAAGGTTTACAGACAAAGCAACAGAAAACACCACACGGGACGAGTCCTCCACAACCAGCCCAGCAACCCTCACAATGATTCACTCCAACGTGCACAACCCTACCCATAGCAGATTATTATTATTATTACTATTTTTGTTGTTGATATTATTATTAGCATCATCATGAGACTGGCAGCTTCCCCACTTTTGTTAATCTCACTTCTGCAAAAGTGAGAGTTCCTTTTGTGGGCCAAACCATCTCCTCGAATTTTCTCAAAATACCTCACAGACAAATGGCCAGGGTCTGCTTTACAGACTTTTTAGAAAATACCTTTTAAGAGCAACCTCTGGACCCTTACTCCTTTCGGACATAAGCTGAAAGCCAGCACAGGAGGGTAAGAGTTAACCTCCTCAAGCTGTTATATTAATTTACATCCTCAGGCCTTCACTAAGCAAAAACTTTTGAAATCGAAATGGGTGTAATGGGGTGTAATGGGCGATACCAATAGAAAACAGCAGTCAAAATTTACTAAACCCATACATTCTGTACAAAATCTATTCCTGGAAGTACTTTCAGCCACGCACCATAATTATGTGGACAGATATAAATATTTCACACCCCATATGCTGCATTACGGTGCTGTTACAGACACCTGCTTCACGCTGCTCTAATTTACAAGCGGCTGGCAAGCACCCACCAGCAATGCCAGGGCCGCCAGGGAGCTGCGACAGATCACAGATAACGCAGCTCCTTATTGCCCAAACACCTCCCCTCGGATGGCCAGACCCTGGAAGGGCAGCACACTGTCACCTCCCGTCCCTTCGGGATCCTCACAGTGCTGGCTCCAACAGTCCTCCCCTCTCCCAGCGATGGGAAGCAGACTCATCCCAACCCGGGGGTGGACTCGGTGTTGTGCAAGGAGCTGTTAAGATACGTGATGACTCCAGATTGCAAATTTCCTTTCCTGTGTTTCCGTCTCCTCATCCCTCCCCTCTTGCCGTAGAGTTCAGGAGTGAATCCGCAGCGGCTGCACGTCGCAAAGGGTGGATGAGCTCCGAGGTGGGAGTTCGCACACCGAGGCTGTGACCTAACTGCTTCTGCCTGCCCCGCTGCCAACTCGGTGCAGGGAGAGCACACGGAGTCCAGCACAAAGCTCACCCTCACACGTGCGCACTCTGAGCGCGCGTGCTCTAAGCAAGCACCCACGAAACAAATCACTCACAGCAGATTATGCCATTTGTTCAGTATCTCACTAAACTGAAACTTTAAATAGCTCAATGCTTTACGTTCTCTGCACAGAAAACTCATGGAAAACGGCAAAGAACTCTCTATTTCAGCTTTACTTTAAGGTTGCTGGATTTGATCAGAGGCTCCACCACTGTAATGGCTAAATGTCCCCCCACAAATCCATTTATTAAAATGTTCCTGACCTCACAGCGTGACTGTACCTCCTGCTAAGCTCTCATCCCGGTACTACTGTGTTTTACCTCTCAAGGAAACATCCTACTTTCTCAGTCCTGGATCCATTGTTTTCATCAGCGATTACTTTTGAAGTTTGTGGCAGAACCCGCTTTTGCCGTTGGCTCACACACGCACATCCTACCTTTCGCGTGCTTCGCTTTCTCTAGATAATGCCGTCTCTGTTCATTTGGCACAGCAGAGGCAACCTGTTAATTGTTCTACGTTGCTGCCAAGTCTGCACGCCACAGCAGAGCTCACACACAAAAGATGCCTCAGCATATGGTGCTGCTTAATCTGAGGTTGTTGTTCAGCCTCTGGAGGCAAAGGGGAGTTCAGGCTGCATCGCCATTTGCCTCTCCCTGAAGGCAACAGGCACTGCCAACTGCGACAGCGGCTCGTGATGCGGAAAGCCAAACATCCACTGGATTGAGACCATTTGTTCCTGTCGCACAGGTCAAGACAGAACAAACTCAAAGCACTCGCTGAGAGGTGACCCAAGGTCAGTCTCTACGAGTATGTGCCAGGCAAAATAAGCAGCGTTCACCACGCAGGGAAACCGGGCACAGGGGTGATGAGGGGGAAGAAATACCGCTCCGTGGCAAAAAAAGGGCATTATTATTGCAAGGCTTCTATGAGTCATTACCAATAATGGAGCACAAGGTCGAAGTGTTTGAAACTATTCAAAGCGTTTCAACTATTCAGAGTGTTTGAAACCGCTCAAATACTTGTCCCCTGCAAGGTCCCTTTCTAAGCCCAGGGACATCGCTGATGAAACCCAGTCGGTGCTCCCAAGGAGACGCCTGCCAAAAGCCCTCCAGACCTCCCTTACCTGGTCACAGATGAGCTCCCACTTCTTCTCGTTGTCGTACTGCCGCAGAAGCCGGGCTTTGTCAGGCGGCAAGTTCATCGCATTCTGTGGAGAAAGAGAAAGCAAACATGAGGGACCACAGAGGGCTCGGGTGCCGGCAGAGTCAGACATGAGCAAACCAAGGCAACGGGGCTGCGGTTGCCTTAATTGTTTTATGTGAATTCCTGTTGACAGGTTTATTCAGAAACATTCCCTCTAAATATCATGTTTGGCCTCAAAAGCACCAGTGAATCACAAGGCACCAAAGCGCGGGGCTCGGTGCTGAGCCACGGCGGGACACAGGGAGGAGGTGACCAACTGGAGCTCAGGACCAGCCACCTCCGTCCGCAGGAGAGGATGGGGCTCCCCCGTGCTGCCACGGCACAGAAGCCACCTTCCACCCCAGACGGGTCCCTGGGGTGCACCACGTCCCTCTGCCCCTCGCCTGAGCACACTCATAAGAAAAACACACACTCCAGCTGCAGGCCGGCGACGGCAGAACGCCAGTTCTCTCCAAACAAGACCTTGAAACGCCATTTCATTGTACCTCAGCAGCGGGATGCTATTCAGGTTTTTAAATGTCACCGCCTGCAACCTTCTCTGGATAACACAGATCCCAGAGGCAGGATTGCTGCTGCCCATCCCGACGTCGTGCTACTCGCACACGCAAAGATAACGATCCCGAGACTGGGACTGACACCCTGCAGTCAGAAGGCGGGGGAGAGGCAGCAATTAGATGATGCCTATCGCTTGCTGGCTCCTTTGATGTCAGTTGAGATACGTTTCCACGGGCAGTTGGCCGGGGTAGGGCGGCACAGGCTGGCTACAAGGCAGTCTTCTGAAGAGCCGTGTCTCTAAATGTGCGGCATAACTGTCGTGCTTACGCTGCCGGAGAACCTGGGAACCCCCCGAGAGCTCCGCAAACACCGTGTCTGGAGAGCCTCCCTATCAGCCCAGCAGTGCGCAGCAAGGTGAAGGAGCTGAACGAAAAACCTGCTAAGCACCTCTCCGTCTCCAGCACCGGTCTCCAGCACCTCTCGGTCTCCAGCTGGCATTCCCAGACCGGCCAAGTTATCCCAAATTAACCCTTCAGGACCACAAGCCTCTGGCGATCCATCCCGGACCGCTGCCGGGATGGGAGCGATGCGCCGGCCGGACTCTGGGGCACCGCCCAGGGCAGGCGGGTCGGGCCGGTGCCACGCACATCTCCGGCGCTGGCAGGCACTATCCTTCTGCATTTAACTTCAAAAAAGGCTGGCGGGGGAGGCACAAAAAGAGGCCAAGAACCAAAGGCTGTTAAATAAGCCTGCAGTGAAACAGCAATCAATAAATCAGCGTTCAGGTACCGCAACGCTCTGCTCTGGAAGCACACACCTTCACAACCTGTGCAACAGGCGGTTTTACAGATTTATGGAAAGCAAGCTGTCCTGGGGATCCTCAGAGACGCTCCCGGAGCTGGAGTCTGCTACAGCCGGACTCACACAGCCTGGGGCCCAGACCTCCTCCATCTCCTCACACAAACCCAGGTCCTGGAAGAGGAGGCACGCAGGGAGCCCACGCTGCCACAGCCACCACCCAGAGCATCTGCTAAAACCTCCCAGCCTGCTGACACCCCCGCCTGCTGACCCTGATGGCACGCTATAAAATCGAAAATGAAGTCCCCGGATGGGGCCCGTGGGCGCCAAGGGCAACCCCCCGTGCCGCTGGGACCGTGTGTAGAGCCCTGACCACGCTGATGGGCGCCGCAACAACCGGGCGAGCTTTGGGGGATGACGGGCTTTGTGGGAGCCAAGAAGGCAAGCGGCAGCGGCTGGCCATCCGTGGCAAAGCTTTCCGGCACCGCTTCTGGCTGGCTGAGCGCTACGTCCCCATCGCAAAGACAAGGCTTTCCCTGCTTGTACAGGGGTCCAGCGCAGGACTATCTCCCACTACAACTCCCCAGGGCTCTCATGCCTCGGTTGCCTTGCAAGCTCAGAGGCCAGGCTGACCGTCAAGCCTGCTCCCAGCCCAGCCCAGCCCAGCCCAGCGCTGGGGGGAGGCAGGCGCAGGGCCGGTGCTGCTCCTGACCCAGCTCCCTCACGGCCAGTTGCAGATTTCTCTCTCCCTGGGTTTACTCGTGCAGCCCAGGCTGGAGACCAGGAGGGTTCGGGCGTCATCCAGGAGCAGAGGTGGCATTCCTGCCCACGGGCAAAGAGGCAGGGCAGGGAGCAGCCACGGTGAAGCTAGGGTCCCCCTCGCTGGTCCTCCTTACTGGGAATACTGGGGACCCCTGAGGGTGCACTTCTACCTCCTGGTCCACACGGGACCACCGAGGGAGGTGAGGACAGCGCGGGCCTCCAGCGGATCTCACCGTCTGCATGTTGCAGATGTATTTGCCATCGTCCCACAAGACCTTATCTCCCTCTGTCCCCATCGAGGAGCGTCACCCGCTCCTGGGGATCCCCTCCACCACTCTGCTGCTGTGATGATGACTGCTCTTCCTAAAGCTTGTTTTCCATCAGATAACAAATACTCTTCCTTTTGCTCATCTGCGCTGTCATGTTGACAGTATTTATAGGCTGTGATCATATCTGTGCTTGATTCTCCTCTCAGTCTCTCCCATGTACCTTATCAGTCCTGCTTACCATTTTAATGCACTCCTTGGTATTTTTCCTGGGGCTTCTTCAAGCACCATTCCTTACCTCTGAGGATGCAAACATATTTCACAGCTACGATAA
The DNA here is from genome assembly GCF_034619465.1 of Leptosomus discolor. NCBI lineage: Eukaryota > Metazoa > Chordata > Aves > Leptosomiformes > Leptosomidae > Leptosomus > Leptosomus discolor. The sequence continues at coordinate 1,896,616 of NC_141395.1, forward strand.
ACCTCGGCTGTAGGAAAAGCTTCACTGTTTACCTGCAATACACCCCTTGTCAAACTCTGATCTTCTTATAGCTAATCAGCTTACCCAACCAGGCTGGCGCTCAGACAAGAAACCTGCCTGGAAACCTTTCCAGAATTCAGTCATAGCAAGAGTTCGTCACGGATGAAAGCCTGAAACAGGGAAAACAAGACCCAGGCAGCAGGTTCCAGTGATCTCATTTTGAAATGAATTAAACCTGAGCTCATTCTGAAATGTGAACTGCTTCGCTCCACGCCGTGTTGCTGCACATAACCACTTCATGTGTTTCAACAATTACTGCAATTCACTTCAGATACCCCCTGCCCTGGTCCGACGGGTAAAATTATTTACAAATACGTTGTGTGCGACCAGGTTCAAATCCCCGTGTGGCAGCAGTGGATGATTTGAACCTGCTCACGTCTCAATGAGAGATTTAAAGCAGTTTTGAAACCTGCTTGTGTGCAAGTCCATGACCATGCTACGGACAGGACCCTCTGCTGAGGCCAACGACGGCAGGCCACCCCAGCAGCCCCTCTAGCCCCTCCCTTCATGTCTTCTGGAGGGAACTGGGAAGGAAACTACTACTTCTGCTGTCTGCCGCTCCTCTGGCCTCATCCCTCATGTGGTAAGGAGGGAATGCACTCGGACCAGGGCTTTTCAGGCTGGCAGAGTCAGTTTGACATTAACTTTTATGTTTTACACAGAAATCAGTCTGAATGGCTTTCTTGGCAACTGGATCAAATTGCACTCGTTTACTGGAAACTCTCGCAAGACGTCCTCACCCACAACCTGAGTCTCTCCACCGCTTGTCGTGCAGGTTTATTCCCTTCCCCTTGTCTATGAGACATCTGCTGAACTGGACCTCCTGATCCTCCAGAGCTCCCTGTCCTTCGGCTCAGCCCTCCCGCAGCCTCCAGGCCAGCGCACTCAACCCCTCTCAACGTACACCTTCGTCAGGGCTGTCAGGGGCTGCACCAAATAACCCTTGTTCCTTTGTACGAAATAACGCAGGTGTAGATCACACCTTCTCCAAAACCTGGGCTAATGTTGTTCTTCACCTGGTCTCACTGTTAGCAACCATTCCCTGCTGGAAAGCCATGGTATTTTTACTTAAATGGGAAGCAATGTATTTTCTTTATGTTTATGCACAGCACTATACCAACCGGCTTTCGGAAACCCCGGTGTGCTGTATCTAACCGCATAGCCTTCAGCTGTTGCATCAGTAACTATGGCAAAGGCGGCTACCGAATTGGCTGGGTTGACCTTCCCAGTTGCAACAGTTTTGACTCTAGTCATAACTAACCAGATGCATTAGTAATCTGGGTTTCTTGTTCTCTGTGGATCAGCGAAATGACTCACAAATGTCTCCTGGCCACTTCCTGCTCTTATGACTACGGGCTTCACAGATATCAGCATTTTTTAGCTAACTACAGGTCTACGACTTGTGATTTCTCTTTCCATCCTTACCCTAACTAGAGGTCATGCTTTGAAAGCTTTTGATAACGTAACTATTCCACTCCTGATACAATCTCAATCCCTGCTGTTGCCAGGAGGGATGGCCCACTCTCTCCTCTCCTGCCTGTGTCCCCAGCCAGGTTGTCCCTCACCGCCCCCCGTGTCACCACCAGCACTGACGCAGCTGGAGGCCCTCTGCCAGCAGAGCAGACCTCCATCAGCTCAGGAAGAACTGCACCTTTATACTGGACACCCATCTTCCATTAAGATCCCATCTTGGGCCAGAGAAGACCATTTCTTCTAGTGGCAACAGCAGCTGAAGCAGCCCCACGGTCTTGTACTCCACTGCTCTGCATCCCCGTCCCCAGCTGTCCCCGTGCAAACCCCTGTATGGCTCATATTTAACGTGATCTAGATTAAAAACAACCATTTCTGGTCAAGCTATTTTTAATTCCAGTCAGTGACATGAGTCTGACAAGCTGCACAGTAGCACGAGCTGCAAGTGGGGCCGTGCCACAGCCCCCATGCCGGACCGTGTAGCAGCCATGTTACAACCCCTCCCGTCTTTGGGCTTTTGCCTCTTGTACCCTGCCATCACCCTGCGTAAAACGCTGATGCCCACCGGTCCTGGCCGAGCACCTGCGCCCAGGTGAGCTCTGCAGCTTTGCTCCACTCCTTCCTCCCACAGATCCGCAGCCTTAGGAAGGCAGTCCCACCTTCGTCACCATACTGCAACCTTCCATTGCATCACACCGCTTCTAGGACTGCAGGGAAAAAAAAAACCAAGGAAACCTCTGGCACATCGTTCTGCCTCGATGTCTGTGAGGCAATAGGAAATCAGTGCGCGCCGCTGCTTTACAGCCTCCGAGTGAGGTTTCCAACTCCTCAGAAACACCTACAAACACAAATCTGGAGCACTGCACTCGAAAGTAACTGCAGCTAGATCCTACACAGCATCGTGCTGTCTGCGAGGGCCCGTTTCCCATCATATTTTGGCTCCAAAACCACATAACTTCTCTTTCTCCCCACAAATTCCGAAGTTATTCATGTCTACTGCTACGTGCCAAATTATACAGGTAAGGTTTCCATTCCGTTTGCTCTGAGTTGGCATTATAAGGCTAGGACTTAAATTAATCACAGTAGCAGATGGAAAACTGGGGGAAATACTAGCAGACCTACAAAATATTAAATTGCTTAAGAGTTACAACAAAACCAACAGCACATCAAGGAAACACATGTATTTTTAACCTATGAAACAAAGCCCAGCTCGGTCCAAACTGCCAGCCCTGCCCGTGGCTCCGAAGCACAGGGCCAGATGACTCCGTAACGGCACTGTGTACCAGGATGTGTCGAGATTCAGCCTCATCCCGAGATGATTCCACCCATCCCGGTGTGGCAGCGAGAGCAGTGGTCCAGCACAGGGCAGGAAAACGCCGTTTCCCACCCAGCAGCGTTATCTTCTCACCGCGAGCGGGCAGAGGGAAGCGGGAGGGTAGTGCCGGCACCTCAGCTTTGGACTTCTTGTGCCACCCCCGGCACAGACAGCGACTGTAAGTACAGCTTCGTTGCCGAGAGCCCAACTCCTCCGTAACTCAAGGTAAAAGCTGTGGGTTGCGTTTCGCTGCCCTGTTCAAAACTGACCAAATTTTGTGCAGCCTACTGCGACCGGCTTGGCTCGCTGGCTGTAACCTTCTGACGCCTGTCCACCCAAGCCCCCACAGAAAAGCAGTTTCAAAATAGGTTTTGAGTCAACAGAGCATCTGAATTTACTATGTGTTGCCTCCGTCTCCACTTTTTGGCACCAAAATCTGTTTTTGTAGACCGATTTTGCCCTTGGCCTTGAACCTGGCCTTCGGGGATCTGCACGTTGTCCCCTTCCACGGAAAAAGGGGGCACCGGCTCAGCCCACAGAGCTGCTGGTGGCCACACGTGGTGGGCTCCAGGCCTCGGGGGCAAAGCGCTCCTGCAGCACCACGTATTCTCAGCATTATGCAGAGGAAAGGCTAAAACAGTAGCCCACGCGCTGCGGGGCGATAAAGCGCCCAACTGGCTGAGCTCATGCACGTTACAGAGGGATCAAAGCCTTCAGCAGCGTTTGGGGTTTCACCAAGGAGAGGGCCAGCACGGCAACTACAGGTTTGAGCCAGACCAGGGCACACTGGCATCAGCACCGCACGCCAGATGCTGGGGGTGGGATGACTGAGCTGCGTTTTGTCATTAGAACTTATTCCTCCTTTTAATGAGAATTAAAAGGCTCAATGTTTTGGAAAACAAGCGTAGCAGCAACTTGACTGATTCAAAAGCATAAGCATTGCTAATTAATAGCATTAGGCTGTTGCTCTTTCTTATTAATCTTATCATCTTTAAGTCTAAATCCCTTTTATTTATGAATCATGGCGCTAACGTGCTAGCAACAAACACAATAGAGTCCTCCTGATCCATTTGTTCCCACAAACAGCTCTGCATGTGTTAGTAAGACAACTGGAGCACGTGTACCCCTAAAATATGAGATGTTTCCTACTCCTATCTGCCGGATGGTGATGGAAAAAGCCAGCCCAGCATCGCTCCAGGCACTGGTACGGCAGCAAAGCTCAGCCTGGCAAGGCAAGGCGAGTCAGCCAATGCTGCCAACTTCAGAGCCCGAGGAAGGCAAAATTTAAAAGCTGTTTCAGCAAAGAGTTGAACTTCCCACTCCCATAGTGGCACTTAACTTTCAGTGAAATAAAGGTATCCCAAGAAAACCTTATGTGCAACGACAGCACCTCCAGCGTGGCTGGGAAGGGTGCGGGTCAATCCCCACTCCTCCATGGGACACGGCAGAGTAGCCTGTATTCCTGAGACCTAATTCCCAGCTCGCTTTCTCCTCCCACCCTTTCTCTGATTGGAATTATTCCTGACTTGCACTACTACCAGAGAGACAGAAAACAAACCTGGGTAGTTTTTGGCTTCACAACGGCATTGATGAAAAAGATCAGGACTTTAATACATTTAAAACAATACTCTCGGCCCTTGTAAATGAGATTCAGATTTACATACCGACATCAAAGCTCTGCTCGTTACTCCAGCAACTGCAGATTCAAGGACTCCCTATCCTCACCTGGAATTTCCTAATCTGAGCTTATTCTCCAGACCATCAGTTAAACTCCTCAATTCCTCGCAGAGTTTCCTAACGGCCACGTCTATTGCATTCTGCCTCCAGCTCTCCTGGTTTTATCTCCACCGCCTCCACCACGACGAGCTGCCATCTTACTTTTTTTCTGCATTACAGTCAGGGCTGTTTTAAGGCACAGCCTGAACTATTTTAAGCTTTTATTAATATCTAGCGAGTTCTTACAAAGTAGATCCAAAATTGGTTCATAAGTCAAATCTGTACCTCCCACCTTCTTGAAACTGAGAAAGAGCAGCCCCCTTCCCTGGCCAGAGCAAGCCCAAGAACAAAACACCAGCTCCTGAGTGGATCCAGGTTTACTTCTTGGCACTGGGAGGTACCTATGTCTTCCCAGAAACGAGGATTCAAAAGCAACCAAATTCCAAAAATAATAAAAAAAGAATGGAAAGCAACATAATACGCAGTTCGGATCTGTTCATGTATATTCATAAAGACACGGACACTGTCACCCTTCGTTGTCAGGTACGTATGATTTCTGAGTTCGCAAACGTTCCTCCGCATTTTCTAAATTCAGTCAGTGTGAGAAGAAACCAGTTTATAATGTTACAAAGAGACATCTTCTTTACTGAACAGAGGATGGGCAGGCAAGCCAGGGTTTTGTACTTCTCTGTTAAGGCTTGAGCGGTGAAGGACGACTCACACCTACTCAGCTCTTGTCCGCTGAGATAACTAACTCCAGAGGAGACCGTGGCTGTCTGATGTTGACTCAGGGCCATAAAGGCATCACAAGTGAGACCTCCTTACTCATCCCACTCAGTTACTCCTGACTTGAGGTCTGCTGAAGATCTACTAAAGACCTACAGCCTTGGTACAGCACTCTTCATCTCAAAACACCTCCCTGGTGAAACACACACCAATCAGATCACCCAGCGTCGCAGTGCAGGGGCCTGGTGGCCATCAGGTCTGTTTAGCCTGGGGTAAAACTCCGTAAGAACCAGACCCCAGCCCCAAACTTGCCTCACTCACCTTGCAGCCCTGCCCCACTGTCTCATCCCGTCCCTCTCCCTGCCCCCAAGTCTGACCCTTTCTGCAAGGCAAAGAAAGAAAACAGTCTACTGCCAACTTCAGTAGCTGCCTACTAAAACAACCCTCGATATTTTTGTAGAGTATTAAAATTTAATTCCAGGGCCTGGCCCATAAAATAGCCCTTAATATTCTTCTACCATATTAAAATTCATTTTTTTGCAATTTTCTGTGCTTCTTAACTTCTCAGTCCTGCTACGGTGTGTTTGTTTAGGAAAGCTAGAGGCAAGCGAAGCAATCTCAAAGTTCGTGGACCTCATGAGGAATCCAAGCTAAAATTAAATGTACTTATTGTTCTAATCCTCCTCCCTCCTTTTTGTTTTGCTTTGGGTTTTTCGTTTGGTTTGGGTTTTTTTTTTATTAAACTGGTCTTTGATCTAAAAATACCGATGCTCTCGCTCCACGAGTCCTTCCTCCTCCAAAACACACCCCGGCTCTGCAGGGAGAGCACTGCGAGGAGCAGGATCAGAGCCGCCAGCACGGGGTGACTTGCCAAGGGCTGCAGTGTCCCCGCTCAGAGGACACGGTGCACGGGTGGTCATCACGGCCCGGGGCTGCGGTGGGGACACTCGCACGGAGCTTTATCCTCAGAAACGGCTAGAAAAAAAACACAAGGCAAATTCTTTAACTCTGGATCCCAACTCAGTGGGCCTGACGGGGTCGTCCAGCAACGTCTCCTTCACACATCGAAGGGGAAAGCTGGGATCCAGAAAACCGCTGCGGGTACCTGCGGTTCCCCAGCAGACCAGGAAGGACTAAAGCATCCAGAAATCCAGCGGCAGGGAAGGGTAAATACTTCTTGGGAGGTCAGTCCCCTCCTGGGTGTTTACAGACAGTGGTTCTGCTGGCAGCACATCGGCCCTAAATCCTGACGGAGCACGGCCCGGAGATGCTCCCAGCGAGAGCGCCGAGGGGTCCCTGCCCCGCACGGCAGCGGTGGACGACATCCACGTGCACGGCTGACCGTCAGACGCCAAGAGGCTTGTTTCGGCGCCTGTGCTCCACCACCACCACGGTTCTCCGCGACGTCCCCGAGCCCCTCCACGTCTGGCCGCACTCATCACCCCTCCTCTGAGCTTCCACGTGCTGCTGCTGCTGCTCGCTTTGCTCCTCTGCTTTGTTTTATCAGCACCACCCTCTGCAGATTTATAATAACCCGGCATTTCACTTCAAAGCTCTTCACGGAGGTTAAACCCCACGCTACGAACAGCAGCACGGGCGTTGTACAGGTGAAAGCGCCGACACGGAGATGTTCCAGGCTGCTGCGCACGGAGCTGCGCGTGCCAGCAGGAACCTCGGCATTTCCCCAACGCCGCTGCGGGCTCGTCCTGGGTCAAAACCCCCCCTCTGCCCCTGAGTGAGAGCACGTGGCAAGTAGGGTCTCGCCGGGCAGTGGCGGTGCCTCCGACACCGCTGCTGAAACTTCACCTGGGAAACCCCGCGAAGGTTTTGGTGGCCGAGGACGACTGCTGCTGCCACAGAGCTGTTCGTTCCTTTCAAAAAATTCAGACTCATGCGATTCACATTTTGGAAAAGCTGAAACCTCATTAATTCACCACTGAAAAATAGTTTCATGCTACAAAAGCTTCAAAGCCCGACTCACCACTGACTCACCCCGTCTGGAAGACTGCTCCAAGCAAGCCCCGCGGCTTTATTAAATCATTCAAAGGCACTCGCTACTGATAAGGCAAACCACAAAATCCAAAATTAAAGACATTTTGGTGAAATGTGAGAGAAAGAACCAAAATATATACACCAAAGGCTGTGCTTGGACTTGCACAGATTGTGGTCAGTCTGCATGATCCCAGCCGCTCGGGGCGAGAGGCGTCCTCGCTGCAGGGACCAGGCACTCACCCCGGCTCCTGGATGCTGCAGGACGGGGAAACGGTGGAAGACATACAGATGGGGGGGTTGGGTGATTTTTACACGTATTCTGACCCTGCACTGGCACGCAGCAGTACAGAGGGGTGAAGCCTGAGCCTCTCAACAGTTCTCCCAAATATGCTGATGGGGTTTTGTTGTTCTCTTAAAACTTTTATCCTCATTTCATTGAAAAAAAAAAAAAGAGCGGATCCCATCCCCTTGGGACACTGTTCACTACAAACCCTACGGAAGTAAGAGCAAACGTTGCAGAGCTACCTGCGTAACCCAACTGCTGTTCATCACTCACTGCTGAAAAGAAAAATTAAAATTAAGGGCAGCAGCACCTATCAGCGGCTGCCAAAAACCACCCGCCATCTGTGCGTGCAAGGCGACTGCAGAATCTCAGCGTAAAAGCAGCTGCAATGAACAGCTGGTTCAAAGGCCACGTTCTTTTCCGAAGGTGTAAATCTCATCTGTGAAATAAAGCAGTGCTGCCGAACAGCCCCTTGATTTCCCCTTGATTTCGAGAGGAGAGTCAGCCCCGAGCACCCTGCAGGGAAAGCTTGCGTGGGGAGGGGATGCCCTGGGGCAGGAGTCAGCCAGGGCGACCCAGCCAGAAGGGGAAGACGCTACCCATACACACCCTGAACATTCTGGAGCATCATTTGATAGTACATCCCTGAGGATGAAAGAACTGATTTGCAGAGGGTGGGTGGAACGCAGCATCTCCCACCCCCACCTCCCCCACGGAGCACTCCTAGCTTCCCCACCACCTAAAGACACGACCTGGTCTCACACAGTCTGCAAAGCCCACCTCACAGAACAGTTTGGGCTGGAAGGGACCTTAAAGGCCATCCAGTTCCAACCCCCCTGCCACAGGGACACCTCCCACCAGAGCAGGTTGCTCCCAGCCCCATCCAGCCTGGTCTCGTTGGGGAAAAGCCGCAAGCTCTGAAAAGCAGCAGTTAAGCTTCATCTAGCTGCACTTTTAAAGGCAGCTGATGATCACAAACCATCCTGCGGGCACTTCTTCAACAGATAAAACAAGTCTTTTCCCACCATCGACACACAGGTGACGCAGGGTGAGCCCACAGGGTTCAAAGAGCAGCAACACACGGCTTCGGCGGTGACAGAGGGACAATTCCCTCACCCAAAACCAACGCGAAACAAGAGGAGGAGCAGCAGCGGCTGCGCCCCAAGCCCAGAGCTTAGCACTTTCCACACCAGTTGTGGACACACGTACAAGTGGGAAACTTCCCCCATGAAAGCCGGGGGGAAGCAGCAATCCTGCTTTTTCAGCAGAGATGGGCGACATGGCAAAGCCCACGCTGCCCGGGTGGGTATCGCTGTCCCCACGCGTCCGAGGGCAAGCTGCTGCCCAGAAACTCTTCCATTTAGCGCTGAGCCTGCGCTGAAGGCGTTGGGCAAAAATACACTCCAATCACTGAAGCTTCTTCCCTGCAAAAACAGGGCGGAAGAAGTGGAATTAGATGACAGAAACTAACAAAAAGTGGGGTTTGTGTTAATCACATGCACCTTTTCCTCTCATGCCCTTGTGTTACCGCTTTACTGAATGCCTACACAGGAAGGATAACAGCTATTTCTGTCAGGAATCAGTGAGAGTGTTTCTAAAACACAGAAGAACTTGTATTTTGCACCCACCAGGGCGATGGAGAGGCTGCTTGCCTGTCCCAGCCCACCCTTCTGCTCCTCCTTGGGTTGATGCACATTTAAAACGGACAATGAATAAAACCTGAAAGCAAATAAAACCCACAGGGCCACTGTGTTTTAGTCCTAGGACACAGAGGAAACAGTGTAGGTTGGCAGCTTCCCTGATTTATGTTGGTCTAGAAACAAAATTTTCATTTGAATAATATTAAGAGCTGAATAAACCAAGAAAAATAAATGAACTCAGGGATAAAAAGCCTGGCCCCCGTCCCGGTCCCAGGTTTTATGCCTCCGACGGATGTCAGCACGAGCCCTCCTTGCAAAACCCCATCTCGGACAAAACTCCCCTGCTCCTGAAGCAGACGTGAACTCACTCATCAGGTGCTCAGAGCTCAGGGAAGCAGAAGCAGCCTTCAGTGCCTATCGTCCATTTTCCCTGGACGTAGCTGAGCTCTCTTCTCTGCCCGACAGCTCTCCCCTACCGCCAGCGAGTCCAGGTCTCCGCGCTTGCTTCACGCTGCCCACAAGGGAGTCGATGAGCCACAAGCACTTTTTTAAAATTGCAAAGTATTTACGTCCCTCTTTTCTGCGCTCAAGTACCTGAGTGAAGAGTGAATTTATCTGAAAGTTTGTTACACATAAAAGCGTAAACACAAGAAAAGGCTTTCGTAGGCCAGCTTCAATCCCAAGTGAATTCTTAAAGGCAAGTTATAAACTTTGGTTTATACTGGAAATATTTACAGGCCTAACTACTGCAGGCACCAACGCAACCCAACAGAAGAGGTGCACGGGAAGCCAGAGTAAACCACAAACGTGTGACTTTCTAGCCATAACGAGACATACTTCACACAGCAAGACTGCTTTGTCTTCTCCTCCGTTATAACTGACCCCCAAGGCTCCCTTACACGATGTCTGCCCGGGCTGACAACGGAAGAGCCAGTAAAAATGCACAACACACAAGCACATCATATGAATAATTTTAAGTGCCTAAAAACTACGCGCCTTCAAACTACCAGCCCTGAGATTTGCTGTTTCGCCAGTCACATTTTCATGTAACCTTCCTGAAACACTTTTTTTTTTCTTCATTGTCTCTCAGTGTTTGGCTCCAAGTGTTTGCCTAGTATGAGGCATCAAGATTTGGCTGCACAATCACACGCGGCCGCTGAGCACACACCTCCGTCTTTGTTCCCTTCCTAGAAACCCCGTCCTTGATGGGCACCGCCTGCCCTTGCTGTGTCCTAACCCCGCACGTCTCCACGTGTCTCGCCTGGGTAGCCCTCGCCCGCAAGCTCCCGCTCCCTCCTCCTCCTCCTCCCTGCTCGAGACGCACATTTTACGGCACCGCAGGTGTCAAACCGAACAACACATCAGCGTTTCGGTAGCGCGCGCGCCCTGCCAGAGCACTTGGCGTGAAATATCAACGACGAGCTGCTGCGAGCGGGGACGCGGCCCCAAGCGCCGCGCGGGGGTTGGCTGACACGCCGGCCGGCCGCGCGCGGCTCCTTGTACGAGGGCGCGCACGACGCCGGCCGAAACGCCGCCACAGCGCACGTGCCCGGTAAAAATACCCCCCCGCCTCTCGCAGAACCAGAATTCGCTACGGCGACCCCATCGCGGTACACGTTACCCTGCACCGCCCCGGCCGAAGGTGCGCTGGGCATTCAGCCTCCATCGTTTTTTCTACAAGTATTTATTGTTACACCAACAGCTCCCCTAGCAGAGTTCACACAGTCACCCAAGATGCTACGAAGCCACCCAGCTCTTCGGTTAAGTTAATTCATTTTTACAAGCGTAAACTCTCCTCGCTCATCCCACGTGGGTTTTAACCCCGCCGCCTCAGGATGCTCTTCTCAATATAAGCAGCACTAAGGACCAGTGTGACACAGCCGACCCCCCTCACCCCTTCATTTGTTCTCCTCCCCGATATCTGGGATCCAAGACCCACCGCCCGAGCTGGCCATGCGGTACCGAGAGGGTCGCAGCCTTACGGAAACCCCGCCGAGCTCCCAGGCGCGGGACAAAACCCTCCTCGGAGAAGCTCCACTTCGGGGAAACACACTTGGGTTACTCTTTAAGCACTTCTACTGCGGCCATCCCAAAACCAGTGCTAAAGGTAGACGCTAGACCAATAAATGTTTGAACTCTCCCATAAAAGTTTCTACTAGGTTACTTTTTCCAAATAAAGCCCTAACCACATTTTCTGGGCTCCTGCTTACGCTCAGCATGCTGAAGTTTCCAGCGCATGCCAGAGTCACTGACACTTCATAGACCTCAGCTTTCCCCGCACAGTTTTTATTTCACTTCTAATAAACTTTCACAGTAAGTCAGCGAGTCGTCTACAACACACATTACCTAATGCCACGCTCAGACATGAGCCGAATAAAGCGTTGTTAATGCAGAGAACTTGGGCACTGAAGTTCACTGGCTTAAAAGGCGTCTGCTGGAAAAGGATGAGGCAGTTCTGGATGCTATTTTTAATCTCTGTAAGAAGATGAATACCAAATTTCTGGAAACTTCCCCTCCATACCACACATACACGGATACCTATACACAGAAATACAGGTTTAATTCTTTATGCATGCTACGTACAGAGAGCTAAAACTGCTTTGTGTATTCAACAGGGCCTAACTCTGTGCAGGTGCTGTACACAAATGAAATCCACAGCACACCCACTGCAATGGATATTTTTTTATTATTATTATTATTTTTCTCCTGTTCTTAGCTTCACTCCTTACTGCGGGACAAAAGTTACCATCTGATTCCTCATCAACAGGATATGGCAGGACCCAAGGAGAAAAGTCATTGCCCAAAGGGCTTACTCCAACGTGCCAGCTGGTGGATTTCTCTCCAGCTCCAGCCATGCTCCCAGGGTCGTCTTTATTACTGATTCCCACAGGATTTCTCACCTGGTGATAACACAGGTACTACAATGGCCTTTGTTTATCCACAAATATGTTTCTAATTTAATCTTTTCATCTTAGAGGCACTTCACCTGCTCATTCTCCAATCACCTCGTGATTTTCCTGGTGCATTAAGACTGTAAACAGAGGAAATTTGTATTTCATCAAAAATCCCTTTGATGAATGTTTATAAACTACAGAGCAACCAGAAACGTGACAGAGCGTTGCACTGCAATGCCACACACTTGTCCCTCCTGCCTGGAGGCCACCAAGGATGCTGGCTGCCAAGGGCAGGATTCAATTGCCAAAATACCCGTGTCTCTCTTACGATGTCTGTTAGGGACATCCTGGAGCTCCCAGGGTACCAGCACGGGGCGGGCAGGCAGGAAACAGGACTCCCTGTGCGCTTGTGGAGCAGGAGCTGGAAGCCAAGCAGGTCACCTGAGGTGCTGAAAAGGACATTTAGGTGACCAAACCTCTGAATTCTCCTAAAATCCCTCCCTCGCTGCCAATGGAGAAAATCCATAGGTGCTCACAAAACCCAGGTCACATTGATATTAGAAGAATACATGCACATTTTATCGCTGTCTAGCTTATGCTTTGGAAGCTGCCTCTTCCTTGACCACAAACCTCCCTCCCTGAGTTAATCAGAATACTTTCCATTTAACCAGCAACGAAGCTGCCTACACTCTGCTCAAAAGCACACGGACTCGGTGCTCCTTCCCACCGCGGCAGCGCAGGAGCCCGGCGGGGCGGCCCGGCTGGCACGAACCCGTGGTGCAGAGCCCGGTGCTCAGCAAACGTCAGCACCAACCACCCCCCTATCCACGGCCCAAACAAACCACCTTCCCTTCGCAAGGATGGAGCCACGGGTCTGGGCTCCCCACGGCACGTGGCGATGTCACCAGCTCCCAACGCCACCTGGAAAAGCTCTCTCCCTGCAAGGTCCCACCAAGCTCCACAGCTCTGCTCCCCCCAGGCTCCCGGCTCCGGCCACGGGACAGCATCAGCTCACGCTGGCTGAAAACCTGACCCGCTGCGTTATAAGCCCTTCACGCTTTGTCACTGCAGTGAAAAATTAAAATCAAGTTAACAGCGACCGGGAGGCTGTTCCACAACTGTCCAGACAGGACGTCCTGGAAAACCAGACTGGGTTTCCTGGGAATTACTCTCGGGCAAATGGCAAATACCTCACTCCTACGAAAGAAAGCTCAGAGCCTTCCCATGCCCCTCCTATAATTCTCTTTTTATGACCCTGGCGTTGTAAACATCAACAAAAGAGGAAGAAAAGGAGGTTAAGCTACCTAATGCCTTTCCAGAAGGCTCTGCTGCTCTTCAAGAGCCACAAATCAAGCAGTAATGCTCTTCCGATTAACCCCCGTGGACAAGAGAAGGCCGTTTGCAGAGGTTTTTAGGTGTGTCCAAACCTGAGGACAGCAAGGACGGAGGAGGGCGAGGGGCTGATCCGTGCCTGCCCACCCTCGCTGCGCCCAAGCCCAGGGCGGCGAGGGCAGCTGCCGCCTGACCACTTGCTCTCTCACTGACGTGCCACCCGGCTAGGCTGGCTCAGGAAATTGCTGGAAAACCAGAAACACTTGCCCATTTGCTTTATAGGAGCATTTGGATTTCTTTAAGCGGTGACCACGCCAACACGTGAACCCCAGCAACCGCGCCAGCGTGCGGCAGGAGCTGCCAGGGCAGCGCGAAGCAGGACGCCTGCGGGGTTTTAGTGATCCACATGGGCACAGCCGGCACCTTCGGATTTTTGACTAAACAACCAGTAACACTGACCTCCCCTAACACTGACCTCCCCTTCAGCACAGGGCCTTAGTTCAGCAGTGCCCCTAATCGCAGAGGGGTCACTGTGAAAACAGGCTTCGATTTTACTGCCAAGGCATCTGCATTATCGCTTTTTGCGAAAGGAGCTTCCCCGGTCCATAGGTACGTGCTGCCTGTGCAACACACACCCAAGCACGCAGACTCTGCAAAATCGTTACTCCTAGGAAAACAACTCCCCATCTTTTTAGCAGACCTCCTCGCCTGCCTCTTCTGCGCGGCGCTCCCACGGCTGCGACGGTTACGCGGCAGTAGCACACTTCAAACAAGCCAGGCAAACCCAGGCTAATGCCTCTCCTCTGTCTTTATCTCCAACGCATAACCAGCATTTCCTCCCTAAACGATCCCGAAAATCAGTTACCCAGCGCAGCGCTGCCAGGATGAGGTCTACCAGCAGAGCCCTCAAGCCAACCTAGCCGTCGCCATCGAACAGCCCGGTGCTTACGGAGCAGCAAACAAGCCTCCAGGCGTTCCACAAGCGATTAAAACCCTGCGCTCCGCACGAGGGGGTTGCACGGGTTTGTGTCCATCGGCCCGTGAACCCACCTCCCGAATGGAGAAACCCCCATTTTTAAAACGGCCCCAGCACATTCCCTAACTTCCCCTGGTAGGGAGCGGGGACGGTACTGTCGCGCGGCAGCCTCGGCGGCACCCCGCGCTCCACCGCAGCCCCAGCCCTCGGCACAGGAATGGGACACTTACTCCGCATACCTGCTCTTCCTCGGCTTCTTTAAGCCAGAGCTGCTGCCCTTAATTGCTGACTATAAACCGCCTCTTAATCACTTAAGAGAGTCAGGATGGTTACAGAGGAGGGAGCTGGATTCAATTATGCTTCACAGTCTTTGACTAAACAACCAAGGACCTTGACTTGCAGATCCCAGGCAGAAGGAGCCGGGCTGGCTGTCAGCAAAATCAGTAAACTGAATAGATTTGAGCTTAAAAATGACGGAAGAGAGAAAACAGCTGAACACAGCTATTTGTAAGGAGACTCTCTTCCGGTAACGTTTCAGCCCCTGTTGCACGGTGCGTAATTCCTTCACCTGGAGGCACGTTTCCTTACCCCCCCGTACAGCCCACGTGGCACCGACGTGCAAGGGCACCACCACGCAGGAGTGAAAGTCTGGTTTTTGATGTCCCAGTCGCTCGGGCACGCACTGCAGTCAGCGCTCTTCAGGAGTGCTGAAATGAAGATATCTTTGTTCAACCGAGCTCCGGCTTTCGTCGGCTTCCCACGCCGGGAGTTCAGGCCGTCGCTGGGATGGTAATTAGGTTAAACAGCTCACGAGCGCGGCACTGAATGAAAACGAGCCTGCGCGTGAGCAAAACGCTCTCAGGCGGCATATGACCGAGATGACCAGCAGAATTAATCCCACAGCAGCACTGGCACCGAGAGCAACCAGCCCCCAACCTGGCGTCGGGACAAGAAGCAATGGGCACAGGCTAAAATACCTCAAATTCCACTTAAACATTACAAAAACAAAACCAAAATCTTTTATACGGTAAGTATGATCCCACATTGGCACAGGCTGCCCAGAGTGGTGGTGCAGCCCCCACTCTTGGAGGCCAAACAGGGCCCAGCCCTGAGAATCCTGCCTTGCGCCACGGCTGGGACCACCTCAGCCCATCACCGACTGGAATGAACCACCACGGGAAAACTCATAGGATCTGCTGGCGATGGGAGAAGCAGCACCGACCCCACAGCAAAGCACATTTTCTCTGACAGACAGACTCAGAGGAAGTTTCGTGCTCCAGATCACAAACAGCCTTTACCCTTAGTTGGAGTTGGCAAGGAAAAAGATCTTCTTCGCAACAACTGTGCAGCCTTATCATACTCAGGCTTCATTATCCTTCTCTGCAAAAACTCGAAGATGCTATCGGCCAGGTCCCTACTTCCGTGGCTGATGATGCCTCAGGGAAGAAATGTCAGAAAAAAGTCAAACTCACATGTCCGAGTTCAGATATGCTTGCTTTATACGGTGTGTGGGAAAGCGGCCGGCTCTGCTCCCTTCCCAAGCCTCGGCACGCGTCCCACTGCCAACACGAGACTGGCCCATGACTTCTGCCCCTCTTAAAACCAAGTGATGGTGTCTGGAAGCCTCGTTTGAAGTATTCCTATGGGACTTGAATTTTGGGCCCCAAGCAACACGACACAGCGTGCGCCTGGAACGCTTTGGGAAATCCCACCACGGCGCTTCCCTCCTCCCCAGCCTCCCCCGCGCTCCTTACCTGCCCTTCCAGCTCTTTGGGAACGTCTACGGGATGGCCAGAGCGACTTGCGGGTTGATTTTTGCAGCACGAAGTCACAGGGAAGAAGAGAGCACGAGATACAAGCCGTGGGTCTGGCCAGCTCCCACCAGCCCACACAGCCAAGGCTTTGGGGCCGCGACGCCGACACGCCGCAGCACCGGGGGAGCGACGGCACGGCCGGCGCAGCAGCTGCCCTCGGCACAAACGCACACGCGACCACGGACGGTGACGGCTGCCTTGGATGGCATCTCAGCAGGGTGGCAGGGTACAGAGCCCGTGGTGGGGCGGTATCACCAGCCCCCAGCCGGCGGGGTGCCACCAGCAGCCCCATCTCCGCTCGGAGACGGGCAGGCATCAGCCAGACACAGACTTGCGGAAGGTTTCAACTCCTCAGCCGCCTTCGGGAGCGTCTTCTCAACCCTGATGGGCACCACAGATTACCGGAAGACTGTAAATCCCAGTATTACCAAGGTTGCAACCAATTGCTCCTAATAACGCCCCTTCTGAACATATGCTCAGCCTTCTGTCATTAAACACGACGTCTGCTTTGAAAGCAGACGAAGCAGAACAGCACCAGAAGCAGTCCCACAAACAGGATTTCACACTCCCAGTGTGAAACACGGCATGGGATCAGAGGCGCCGGGGGTGCTGCACAGCAGTACGCCGGGACATCCGCATCCTCACGCTTCTGCGACAGAAAGTACAAAACAGGCACAGAAAGACTGGGCTGAAAGTTTCCAAAAACTTACCTACTTAAAATTAAACACCTAAATTCAGGTTTTAGTGGCCTAAACTTTCAGAGGTGAAACAGGACAGGGAATTTGTGACTGACAAACTACTCTGACTGCAGACAGAGATATGGAGAGCTGAGAACAAATACCTTACTTTCAAGCGAGGTGAGACAAAGCCCATCCTAATGTTTAATCAACCAAGTACTCAGCATCAGCGGGGAATGAAGCTGAGGCTGACATGTTGGGGGAAACAACCACAAAAGGAACTTCAGCTTTTCCGATCATGCCGCCTCCCGCCCATCCACCCTGTACATCTATTTATGCATCAGCTGAAACTCAGATGCTCCAGGAATGAGTTTGGGCTGTACGTTGCTAACGTGATTTGCAGTCTTCCTGCGGCCAAGTCATTTTCCACGTTATGCATGGCACTGGAAACTCAAGGAAGCATCATAAAGCCTGCTTCAAACAATAACTATCTTTATAAAAGACAGCAACCCCTGGTCCTCACGAGGAGCAGCAGGACCTACCAGATCACTCAGTATTTTGACTATTTTCATTAACACTGCAAGGAGGGCGGGGAGGCGTGTCATACAGCCAAGTGTAAAGGAAAACCCTTTCTTAACCCCCAGTGCAGCCCTCCCCACGTGCTTGACAGATACCGCTTGAAATTCAGAGAGAGCCCTCGCCCGCCTGCAGCCCCACGACTGCTGCGCTGGGCTGGGCTGCGGAGTCCCGGCTCAGGAGAGCACCTACGCCAGCCAGGCTCCGCCAGGGCGCAGGGGGCTGCCTGCAGGGTGGAATCGGGGAGCAGGGGGGGGAAATGTGGGACCACTTTTTTCTAAAAAAACAAAAAAAAAAGCAGGATGGGTGCGCAGGCGGCTCCGGGCAGCCTGCCTGAACGTCCCCAGCGAGCCGCAGAGCGGAGGGCAACGCCGACGAGGGAGCCTGGCTCCGCTCCTAGGAACAGCACACAGCAGCCCCACGCTGAGCACAGCGCAGGCTAATTAGTCTTCCTTTTCTGCTAAGCTAATGAGGGTGGGAAACGAGCACTGCACTGTCACTGTGATGTCTGTATCTCAGGACGGCTGACGTGAAAAGTCTTCCCAGCTCGGGCTGCTCGGCTGAGCAAAGGACTGGGGTAAGTTTCTCCCGCACGGCGAGAGGGGACAGGTCCTCGCGCCTCTGCAGCCAGGCGTGAGAGAGAAGCACACCTCTCCCTCTGTGTCCCAAAGGATGACCGTAGTGAAAAGCAACTAAGCGCGCTGCCCTCACGCACCTAGAGGATCGCTCAACCCCAGCAGAGGCGAAAAGCCTGAAGGAGAGACACCATTTCTTCTCTACCACGGACGGATGCCCAGTTGAGGTGATTTTCCTCCAGACAAAGGTGCCCCAACTGAGCTGGCGCAGAGGGAGCACATTGGGGGCTATCAGCAAGGAAATCTACTAAACACAGCCAAACCAAACCTCACAAGCCAAACCTCGCATAGAAAGCAGCAGTCAAGTTTATAACGCGCATCTGCATGTTCCCTTGGGCCGGCGAGGTCCCTGCTAGCTTTGAAAGGCCGGTGGCTCAATCCTAATATGCTTTGGCATAATCCATTTTATTTCCATGTTTCTCTGATTGCATGCTAGCCTTCTAAATAACGCAAGATAAAGCCACACCTTTAATCCCTCTTAAATGTCTGCTTTCAAAGCAGCTCGTGCTGGTGCATACGATACGAGTGCACAGCTGCCTCACACGTGGACACTCTCAGCCAGACCAACCAGGAGAGCACAGGGCAGCCCCAGGACACCTTTATTTCAGGTGTCACCCATAAAAGACATCAGAGAAGAAGAACCCAGGAAGGACAGAGAAAAGGAAAGGCGGCAAGCAGAAAGCCTGGTTTCCACAGGCTTTCTTTGAACTTCCTTTGAAAATTATGTGGCACCAACGCTGACTTTGCATGAATAATGACTGTCGAGTCAGGCCAGGACCAGGACGTGGCCTTTTCCCGTACTTTCAGCAGCTATGTGGGGAATCTGAGCTGATACACTGGACTTAAACAGCAGTTTATTTTATATTGCTAAGGTACGAGGTTGATTTGATGGACAAGGATTTATGACATGAACTCTTCGCAGTTCAAAGTGAGAACAAACCTTAAACTTGAGGAAAACAGGAGAAATTGATTCACACAACAGATTCCATATATTGACAGCTAAGTTTGGTGGGATGGATGGATGTCGCTGTTGAGGATACGGGTGTACCAAGGAAGGGGGGGCAGCAGACAGCAGCTCAAATCACCGGCACGGCACATTCTGACAAGCGATGGCGAGAACCCTCTGCCTTTCAAATCTACACAGAATTCAGGGAATTCAACCACAAAACCTCAAAGTCACCCAAACGCTGGGGAGGCTCAGCTGCATCTCCAAATGCAGTAGCCATCTTCTATTTCTCTAACGAACTAAAATGCTGTGATTTAAACATAATCGACTAAGGAAATGGTTGGGTCAGGGTCCTGAAAGTCACACCACAGGCCTATCTTCCCAAACGTCACAGACACCAGGACATGCCATTTTCTGCACTGCTGCCTGACAGACTCTGCTGAGGCTGCCAGGCTGAGCGCAGGGAAAGGCAGTCAATCAGCAATCCAAAGGACTCTGCCACAACTACTGCAAATGCTTAAAAAGCGCAAGTTTTTAGCCAACCCCAAAAGTGAAACGGTGATGTACACAAATCCATGCTTGCTCGACACAGGAGCTGTCAGTCTACAAAGGATCCACAGAGGAACAAGAAGAGTGGCTGGAACTGCTCCAGCTGGGAAATGGGTCAGCGAAACAGGACTTAGCTCACAATTAAACCCCCTGCATTAATCAGTCCCTTCGGAAGGGCAGAAACCACCACCAGCAGCCACCAAACTGCTGAGTAGCCACCTTTCCTGCCAGCAAGGCGAAAGATGAGCAGAACTCACGTCTGGAATCAGAAAATAATTTGGCATGAGCGTTGCTGACGGGACCCAGCCACCTCAAAGATCAGGAAACACCTTCACCGCCCCAGAGCTCCGGCTGCCGGAGGTCCTGCCTGGGGCACCCACCAGCACTGGGGGCAGCAGGAGGATGGAGGATGTACGGGGCTTGGCAGCAGGCAGGCAGGAGCCCTTGCCCACAGGCAATGTTTACGCCTCACAGTCATTAGTCAGAAGTTTGGCTCATGCCTTGAAATAAGATTTACATCCCCTGAAAGAAATACCAGCTCGCTGGAGCAGCAGGAGCCTGAGCACAGACCCCTGCATTCCCCAGCACAGGAATTTCTCCCCGCAGCTGGCACACATTTTACTTCTGTGCCATGCCAACTTAGGAGCAAGGCTGTTTTTAATGGGAAGTGAGAAAATTCTGCATGGATAAAAGATAAAAAATTGCATGTGCTAGGGGCTTAGCACGCATCCAGGTTGCTCTGCACCGCAGCGCCCATCAGGGAGTGCATTCCGCATGCTGTGCCTGCGTTCCCATCAGTTAATGCAGCTTTCATTTTGCAGATCTCTCTAATATCTTGGTTTTGCCTGTAAGTTTATATTATAATCAAGACAGAGTGTCTGGAGCCTAAATACCTGGCCACTTTTTTTCCTTTAAGGCAGCAAAATAACTAACAAATCTGGTATTTAGAGAAAAACATTTCTTTTTTGCTCCCAGGTGCCCACCCTTCGCTGCCCCAGCCCACCACGGGCAGTCCAGGCATGCTGAGGCTCTGCTCTGCCTCCTCACCCGCCTCTCGGCTTCCTCGGCTTCCTCCCCAGCTCGCACTTTGGGAAGGAAAACATCATCCCTCCTGAGCCAGGGCCAAGGGAACGCTCCCTGCTTCGGGCTAACAGACCAGGAGGTTTCACCTCAGGGAAGACTGAGGCCAAAATGTTATTTTCAGAAATATTTGCAAAGCCTAATAACAACAGAAATATTCAAAACACTTTTTTCCCCCCATCGAAACCCGTTGCTAAAGATTCCCTTGTAGCCCTCGAAACCCAAACAACCGGAGCACCCCTCTGTAAACAAGTTAAAAGTAAAAAGCGAATGCTGAACCCGCTTCTCTGTCCAAGCACGGACAGGAAAACAAGCACAGATGAAAGAAAAAATTAGGACAGAGAAAAAAGAGCACTGAAACCTCTCGGTGTGGGTCCAGAGGCAGGTGGGCGGCTGGCGCGCTGCTGCGCTGGGCCGCAGCCAGCACCCTTTGTGAGGCAGATGGGAACACCCTCACCCCAGATGGACACACAGCTCCGCCGGACCATCAACGGAGCAGGAGGCCACATTGACGTGACAGCAGCGCTCGGGCTCCGCATCCAGGGCCGTTGGAGGACCCCAAGAGACCCGTGCCACTGGCTGCCACGCCGTCCATTCGCCCACGCGTGCAGGGCCTTGACGGTCTCCAAAACGCTGTGATTCCCCTCACCCTGGTACACCGTATCTGGGAGTGGTCTCCAACACCACCCCGGTTCCCAAAACAAGCCTCAGCAAGGCCCTGGATGCTGCTGCAGGGTGACACCAGCCAGGACTGTCCCCAGCGCCCCAGGATGCCGGGTGGCCTCGGCTGACCCCAGGGACGATGCTGCGCATGGGGCTGCCGTGGGCTCAGGGCATGGTCAGGCTGCAGGTTACCTTGTTTCACTCCACAAACACTGAACACCGAATTTCTGTGATTTGTAGAAGCGCAAAAGCGTGCTGGATGCTTGTAAGGCTTTATTGGATCGTGCTGGATCCTTCCCAGGCTCATACCTTGCCCAGCAGCTTTCAGCCAGGAGCAAGCCACCAGGGCTGAACTTCAAAATCTCGAAGATCCAGGGTCACCACACCGACACCGGAGACAGCCACAAGTGCAGAAGCACGGCCAGCACCATAAGGGTCAGGAGAGGTGAGACTGTCACAGGAAAAATGGTAATGGAAAAGAACAACACGAAATCCTGCTTTCTGAATGCCTGTTAGAGGATATTAAAAAAATCAGCTTCTAAAACAGGCGCATGAGTCAGGTCCTCCTTCAAGCCACTCTGCAGGAAAAGAGGATGGGAAGAGCAAGACAAGAGGACCGACCAGGTTTACCTCACTTTCAGGCCAGTTCATGCACTGTACTAAATACCCAACACCCATTAAACACCCACCACTACCGGCCACGGACAAACATACACTTCTTCAGGGCACCAGGGACACCTTCTCCTAGTTCGTTAAATGAACTGGTATCGTCGGCAAAGGTATGACCACGGACAAAGCTTGGACCCCTGAGGTGAAGTGGCAATTCTCCAGCCCAGACCTCCTTAAAAAGACCAGCGGGGCGCAGGAGCCCCTCCTGCCTCACTAGTTCTTCCAGAAGGACAAACACCGTCGCTGCTTCAGCGCCCTTATGACACCGAAACTGGCAGCGCCATGAAAACTAACGCTTTTCTCAATTTCTTGGCTTTATTTTACTTCCTGGCGGAGCTGGAGCTGCAGGGCACGCTCACCCCTGCGCGGGCTGCAGCAGTTGCCTTGCAAAACCAGGTCCGTGCCACCAGGCTGTGTAGACACCGAGTACCAGGCAGCTAAAGAAGAATACCACCCGTCCTCTGCAAACAAATGGCACCTTGCTACCTCTTCACCTGACGGGGCACTGATTTCAAGCCGTTTGCTCATTCCAGCTAACCCTGAATGTCCTCGGG
Organism: Leptosomus discolor; assembly: GCF_034619465.1. Classification (NCBI taxonomy): domain Eukaryota; kingdom Metazoa; phylum Chordata; class Aves; order Leptosomiformes; family Leptosomidae; genus Leptosomus; species Leptosomus discolor. The sequence continues at coordinate 1,919,183 of NC_141395.1, forward strand.
CCAGGCAAGAAGGAATTCCTGACTTTCGCTTCACCCAAAATGCCCACTAGCCAGGTCATTAGGAAAAGGGAATGTAAATGTTTGGAGGTAAATGTTGTGATTTCACGGCCAGTATTTCCCATTAACTGCAATTCATACCATTAAAATGGGTAGTTTTATTGCTCAGTCACACAGTTAATACCAGCTAAAATTATGGGCTGTTGGTTTAAAATGAGACAGAAGGAGAGTATCATAAAGCCAGTGTGAAACCCTCCAAACACCACATCCATCTTAATTCCCCTCCGCAGGAGCAAATGCAGGATCTGGCTGGGTAATGCCCATCCTAACACTTTGCCAAGACAAACACAAAGCAACCAGATACAGTACAGCACCAGGGGATTAGAAAAGATGATCAATTCCCAAATCACATAACTCAAAACGTCATAATTAAGGCCTCTTCCAGGCAGACACACTCACTCCCAAGACATCAGAGAGCTAATGGTCAACAGTCTGAAGCAAACAACTTCTGGAGCGCTAGCAGGGATGCCCGAGCAGCGCCCTCCTGAGCAGGGGAACCCCCAGATCTCTGATGGTATTCTTAATATTGTCACAGACGTGGCTACCCTCATTTGCACTCGCAAATTCCTTCTGCCAGAGCAGTAGCAGAGCAACCCAGAGAAGGGTTTGCAGGCTGAGAAACAACAGCTTCCAGTCATTCACCCCACAGTCTGAAAGCCGCACTTGCAGCTGAAGAAGAGCACCTACATGCAAAAGAAGGCTCCATGTTCCCTAAAATGACGAAGAAATATCAGAAGACAGGCGGGGTCAGACACAAAAGGTCACGCTGGACAAAAAAAATAACCATCTGTGAAAGAGGAGAACAACACAATGCTGTTCTTTAACGTATTTCTGGTATCTCCCTTTGTGCCTCTGTAACAGGGCTGTGAAAACACCTCTCATAGTGCTTCAGGAATAAATTTTTAGCAAGCGCTCTGAGTTTCCAGGTTAAAGGTAATCCTTACTCTCGACACCAGAAAAGAAGCGATCAGCTCACTTCTGGACACGCAGCACAAGGGACACTGCTTCAGATCACTACTCGGTTGAACTGGAAAGCAGGAATCCGGTACTGCCCGACCCAGCAGACATCGGCCCCAGAGAAACCACAGCCCTGCACCCCGAGCTGGCTCTTCAGGCCCCCGCTGCCGGCGGGGATGAATCAGCTTGTGCAATCGAGTTCTCCGCCACCCTGAGAAACACACGCCTTTGTCCAAAAGCATTTGTCAGAAGAAAAACAGAACCACCCAAAATTGAACATCAGTCAACTACTCCAGAAAGAGAAAGGGTAAGCAAGCAGCAGAAGGCAAGGACAGACGCCTTCATCAACAGCAGCCTGAGATGCCCAAAACCGAATGAATGAGAAAGGCCAGAGAGGGATTTACGCAGTGTTTGCCGCAGTTTGACAATATTTATACCAGCGAGACACGGTTTCCCAACAAGCAGGGGCTGAGCTGACAGTGGGAATTATGCTACCCCCAATATCTTCCACGGAGAGGAAAACCAGAGAAAACACCTTTACACTAAAAAGCAGCAAATACGAACCGACTGTGACACTTACTGCTGCAAACCACTCCAAAAGCAGGATCATGAGTACTTACATCTACAAGGATAAAGACGACTGCTGCACTACAAAAAATACTTTTATGACAAGTAACATAAACAACAGAATTCCATTAGAATCTCTAAATCTGACATCGTTTTCCCTTCCCCACCGCAGACCACCAGCAGCCAGCGCGACTGCTGCCACACTCAAACCGTGATCACGGGGTGCCTAAAGGGCAAGAGGCTGAGGGTCTCCAGAACACGCTATAAAAACACAAAGAGCAAAGAAAGCCCCAGCCTGTGCTGTTACACCAGGTACCCAGGAGGACGCTTCTTCTGCCCGTCAAGCAGGACCAGGCAGGGACGAGGTCATTAGTGCGTTCAAGGGACGCGGCAGCTCGCGGCGCAGCCGAACGCCGAGGCTCCAGCCTCTGCCCAGGTACCTGCTGCGCCTCCCGGCGCTGCCAGCCCTGCCACGAAGGACGTGACTTTGCAAGTGTGAGAAAAACCCGGTGGAGCTTTCACAGCCCATTAGCTAAGGCAGCCTGTGGCTTGCAGGCGCAGCGGGGCGAGCTGCGCGGCGGCCGGCTGGGACGGCAGCCCGGAGTCCAGCTGGACCCCAGCTCCTCGCAGATACACCCAGGCAAACCTCACGCCAGTGAAATCCGGGCGTAGCCCTGCGGGGATTTCAGCGTTCCTGCGCTTCCCATCTTCTCTGACAAACACTGTCTCTGCAGAAAGCCAAGCATGAGGGCAGAGGGCTATTTTAATAAAACACGTTTTACCAATTAGGACCTCGTGATATCCATCAAAACAGCCAACACGACGCAGCAAAGCCATTAATAAAGCAGGACACACGTATCGGGGTTTCACAGATACCATCTCAAGCCGCAGGTCCTTTCTTCTCCTGGCTGCCCCACTGTCATCAGAACCCCCTGAAGTCCGCCTAAGTGGCTTTAATTAATTATAGTCCCTTGTTATCCAAGTCATGCCATTTCCCCATTTAGGTATGTTTAAAACTTCATTACTCTATTTCATTCCAGGATTTTCTTCCGTTGCAGCTTTCCATACACAAGCTGTGCCGTGGCCATTTTCTGCTCCCAGAGGTATAAAAATCTCTGGCTCCTCAGAGCCGCCCGGGGAGGGCGATGGCTGGCTTCTGCACCAAACACCTATGCGAGCGCTTGGCAAAGGCTGTTAAGGGAGGAATATTAGAGAATTATGAATAATGCAGAGGTATCAGCATTGATCAAGGCCTGTTACTATTTCATTTAGCAGAAAACAGGAACCATTCTGCCCATGATTAAAACAAGAAGTTCTTCCCGCCCTGTGGTATTCCATCCAACATAACAAGCTTCCAGAGCCTGACTCCACACTGGCAGCCACAGATGCTGCCCCGCACAAGGAACGACTGTAGTTATTCTGCATTTGAATGTGTCAAAGATGCTCCTTGCTTCCACACCACGGGTACATTGGGGACCATTTCTGATGGTACCTCAGTAAAAATTACGAACATGCTGATGTCCTTGGGTATTCAGCATATAAATGAGGTCAGGACACAACAGGACTCTGATTTCTTCCAAAGTCAGAAGATACTCCTAATGGATTTTGGAACTAATTTGTATGGTCTTTATTGTCACCTGATTTCAGTACAGTCTTAAGAGAGCTGTACCTACCAGCATCGAGCCTGCTTTTGTTCTTGCTGAAGTCTGACAGCCTTACTGAACATTTAGCCTCATTACTGGCTCATGCAGATGGGACAGCCACCCCTCCCACCTCAAATCCAAAGTATTTTAAAGACAGGAATCCATTTCAGCATGTTCCTCTTCTAATATCTCAGCTACACAGCCAAGCTCTTACAGCACCTATTTATCAGGCGAACCTTTGTCCAAAAAACACTCTAGATACTGATCACCCAAGCTGTGCAAAAAGGCCAAGCGGTGTGACAGCAGAGCAGACACAGTGCCTGTGGTGACAGACGGTGGTGACTGGAGCACCAGCAGCACCAGCGTTCAGGCGGATGCAGGGGGGGCAGATGTCAGCGCGGCTCCCGACACGGAGGAACAGCAGCACCAACAGGGTGCAAACGCACCCCAAAACGCAGCAGCAAAACAAGCTCCATAATCCTCATGTGTAACACGTTAATCTGCGTGGAGCCTCTCTTTGCACTTTTAGGGTTCTCCAGCGTCCCGAGTTTTGCAGCTCGGCTCAGTGATCCCTGGCCTCCCGAGGAAGGGCAACGCAAGGAGGACGCCCAGAGGGGTCCCGAGGCAGGGCTCAGCGCGGCGAGGGACTGCATCCCAGGGACCCATCTCCCACACCAAAACTAACCCGGCAGGAGCTCCGGCTGGGCGTTCAGTTATTTTAATGCATTACTAATAAAAAGAGAGGCAATTTTCTCAGGATTCAGTAAACAGTCTTCTTCTGCCAGTTATGCAAATTTCATGTATATTTATCTTCATAAACTTGGCCAGTCTTTCCAACTAAAAAAAAAAAAAAGCACAGCATCTCGATCATATCTCCCCCATCTCGGCTACTCCATAGGAGGGGATCCGGAGCCAAAACCACGCCGACGCCTCGACACGCCTGGGAAGCGCTCCCCTTCCTGCCCCCCACCCCTGCAAAGCAAAAACAAGGCGCCTATCTCACCCCAAATTTCCAACCACCATACCGCACCCCAACACCTCTATCACCTTCAGTGTGCACTTCAAAGCCTTCGCTCACTTCTCCCCAAGCTCCTCCAGCACAGCTCGGCTTTCACAGGAGCGATTACTACATCGCTCAAACTCCTGCTGTGCAGAGCCACCGCCGAGCTCACCCAGGAGAAGGGGCACGTAAAGCACCCGTCTGCCTACAGACCCTTCCTTCTCGGTCCTGTGCCTGCAGAGTTGGAGCATGTGCAAACACAGAGGGGGAACAGACATTCCTCGCACCGAAAACCCCCCGCCTTCAGCCCCAGGATCCAGAAGGAACATTTTGTTCTTGGGGGTGAAGCGCGGGACTGCACGGCTTCTTTAACGGGAGCCCAGGGCAGGAGTTCACATCCCTGAAAGTGTGTTACTGCAGTGGTAGAGCCCAGGAGCTCCAGGCAGCCGGCAAAAACCTGACATTAGGTAGTGCTGAGAAAAAGATGAACGCAGAAGGTATTTGTAACAACCCTGGGTGAAGAAAGAGCACTGCCACCCAACACCCTGCAGATATATAAGTGTGATTTCTCTAATTAACAATAAGAGTTTTCTCTGCCCAGGATGATCCACAGCAGAAGACACATCCAACGCTCCCCCAGGCACAGGTCCCAAGAGGCTCTTCCTCCCCATCCCAAGGCGGGGAACTGCACATTCAGACGAAATGCCAGTTGCGGGAGCGATGTGACACAAGGTTTAGGGGAGGTGGGGACCAAAGGTGAAGCCCGTCATCTTCAACACCCTCCGTGCACGTACCTGCATGCGTTGCTCTTCCCCTGGCAAATAACTCACGCTTTTGAAGGGCTCTGACACTATCTGTGTGTTAAGTCATGACTTCATTACTCAATTCTCACGCAGAACGTGGCTCTTATTTGGAAACACATTATATTGATTTCCTGGCACACGACATCTGTTGAAATGGGCGTTGGTATTAGTTTCCTGTATGAGTTGTTTTAAGCCAAAGTACAAAGTCTCGTAGTTAGGCTGAGGCTCATGTTGCTAATATGTACACGTCTCAATTTAAAGCCAGTGGGCTTATTTTTATTTTAAAAAAATAAATCAATAGAATAATTTCATTACATTGCTTAGGGCCAAGAGCCATCCGACAAACAGTACGTGTCAAAAACTCCCGTGAAAGTCAGCAGGATGTCTTTGCCATCCTGGTCATCTTCCCAACCAGCGCTTCAGAGGAACGCCATTCCCTGCCCTTACACGTAACAACTCACTCTGCTGTAGCTCACTTTATAAACCTGCACTCACACACAACTTGGAAAATTCGATAAAAATAAATAAAAATAAGACATTCCAGATGAACCCTTTTGGAGATCAGCACAGCCACTCCCAGGGTCACACCTGCAGGAAAGGGAACCTGGGGACTTGGGGCTCCCCCTCTCTTCCTGCTCAGGGGAACTTGGCAAAACTCACTTGAATGTGCTCCAGGGACAGGACTAGGACTAGACCAAGGACCAAGACCAGGACCGGGACGTCCCCAGAGAAGGGCTGAGCCCAGCTTTCAAAGTCGGCTGCTGACCAGATCTGTACTTAAGAACCTTGGGAAAAGAATACGCCTATTTAGGTGATCTCACCTGGATTTAGGAGCCTGTCTTTAGACCCCAGAAAGTTTTCTTAATTGCTAATGAAGTAGCAGCCAAATTGTTAGCACGAGTGACAAGACTGATAGAAGAACCAGCCGTGAACTTACAGCAGTAGCAGAAGATCCAACTGACAAGATGCACCCAGACAGAGACTCAACATCCACCGCTCTGAGGCTGGTTACTCGCATTACTGCTCCTGGCCTCTACTCCTTCCAGCTAAAGCTCTGCTTAGCCCCGAAGCACCACGGACCAGGTTAGGAGAGCCCAGAGGAGTCCACCACTACCACACGTGCCAAATGCAGGCTTAAAACATCTTGCTCCAAGTCATATTCCTAGTACTATTTCTCATTTTGGTGGCCTAATCTTTAAGTTATTCTCTGCTCACCACCCCCTCTCAAAAAAAAAGTCTTTAAAAGAAACAACAGCCAAAAATCCTAAAATTCAAATCATTAGCAAATTTTTCACGTCCTGAGAAAGCACCGAAGTGTAAAACTCCATGCAGGCACTGTGATGATGCAGGTTACTAATTAAAACATTAGTAAGAAAAAAAAAAAAAAAGAAAAACCCAAACCTTCTTAAGATCTCTCTTTAATTAGATTTGTTTACAATAGCAATAATATCATTCTGGAGATATTCTGGGAAGCCTCCTGCCAGAAGTGATTTACCTTCCTCGGCAGTAAAGGTCAGGCAGGGTGCAGATTTAGCACTTTCATGGACATCTGCTGATGCATCCGGAAAACAAAGGAGGAGGCAGGAAAGGCTGGAGTCAGCCAAACCCTCCAAAATATGTTATTGTACAAACAAATTTTTTTTTTTTGTGTATCCCAAGAACAATAAAGTAAACTTGGCTGGGTGTGTTTCAGCGCTTATTAAAACGGGGAGCTTGCTCTCCAAATTCTGCTTTTTATTATTGCGAAATCAGGACGGGACTGAACGGTGATGTCAAGCTTTAACACGCTCGGTGAGCCCAGGCGAGCAGACGGTGTGGGTGTAGGGGAGAGGTGCAGCAAGGGCAGACGCTCGATCCAGACTCACCCCGAGAGCCTGAACTCAACGGGAGTCATTTGTGAACTAGGAAAAAATCATCCCCCTCGCCGCTTGTGTGTGAAGAATACAAATTAATTACAGCAAAACAAGAGAGTACCTCCAAATAAAGGATAATTGTCACTTGAAATTGTTCGCATCTGTTGAATGCCTTTCATTCTTGGATCAAAGTTCTTTATAAACCTGAATCAGTTAAGGTTCACAAAGCCCATGTGAATCATGCACCATATTATTAATATTTCTTCAAGCAGAGCTTTCTGCCAAACTGAGTTTGAGAGGAGACACGCTAATGTTCCTTTGAAGATTATTTAGTTATTCAGGATCACTGGAAGTTCTATAGGATGTTTCAAAAAGTCGTAAGTTTATGTTGAAAGCTAAAAAAAACACAGGATATACTTTCAATACAGCCTCATGCCCTGACACCATCCAGGGAAGGTGTTCCTCTCCATTTCCTTCCCATAGTTTGACCCGTTCCTTAACTCCATCTGCGTAACTAATCACCACGCTAGCTCTGTTCCCTTCCAAGTTTAACAATCCTGAAGGCTCTGAAAGGAGCTTTAAAAGCGAATGCACCGGGATGGCTCCGCTGGCAAGCAGCGCCGAGTCGCTTCTCGATGCTACGAGCCGCCAGCCGGGCACCACAGCACCACCGGCTCCGATGCACGGCCCCAGTGACGGTCACTGACCGCCTCCGCTCGGCCACTGCTGGCGGCTGAAGCTTCCACACCTGCGAGAACAGCACTGGAAAACCTGACCACAGCATCCTGCACCTCCACCAATGCATAAATCCATGAAAACTGTAGGAAAAATCAAAAAAACAAGCACTGGAAACACACGCTCTCTGTGTTCTTGTGCAGTCTTCTAGGAAACACCGTCTCCTTTGAAGGCAACGGGACCAGCACTTGTTGGCTGGCTGTGGCGCACACCCTTTACCTCCGATAACCACTGGAGCAGCACTTATCCAACTCTGGAATATACCGGGATTCTACGAGTAGCGCCTGGCACGCACGTAAACGTGCTCAGGAGAAAAGCATGCCCAAAACGCCGGAAAAAAGCAAAATTGCTATTCTGGACCCAACATCAGCTTTCACTCACAGAATGCATCATTCCCATCGCAACTAACTCCCACCGTGTTCTTTCTGCCCTGTGAAAGAGAAGCGCAAGGGAAGTACCGCAGCTCCCATGCAGTTGCTTCCTATAGGCCGTGTGTGCGGAGCAGTCCCAGTCGCTCCGTTAGACACATCCCGTAAACTTTCTGACCCTCCTCGGCAGCCCAAAAAGCAAACCTGTTTGATCTAGGCATTTGGGTCAAAGAGAAGACAGATGGGGAGTTCTGCCTCCGACTACAGGGCTTTTATTTTGTTCTATTTTGCAACAAAGTGTTGGGAAAAATGCTGACAAATCCATTTCAATGTGTGAACAAAATATTTTGCTGGTTTACCATATACTAACACAGAAATCTTCTATATACACACGCAACACAAATACTCGCAACCCTCCTGGGGTCAGAGCCTTTGCCCAGTGAGAATCCAGACGAAGGGACTATTCTGAAATTACACCACTTTCAACAAAAGCAGAATCTGACCCAAAATGATTTCAGCCAGCTGCTGGTGCCATGAGTACATATTTGCAATGGTAAACAATCACTTTTTGGACAGCAATCAGAATAACAACTTTAAGTTAGGCTTTTGGCATCCTTTTATTTAGCTGTTCATGCAGCAAAAATACAAATCTGCGGTTAAAAAATTGCTGTGGAACATAAAACGGAGCACAACTAGAAAAAGGTAATAAAAGCTTTTTTAAGAAAACCTGTTCTTGCCGTATTAAGAATATCGCATAAGAACAGCAAGCGCTGCCCACCACACGCTTGTGCCCGTGAACTCTCTTCAGCAGCCAGGTATGGTATTTCCCCAGTAGCACCTGAAGACACCCTTTATAAACCCAAAATCCTCTTGCCAAGGAACCGAGTAGCCCGCAGTGGTCACCCTGACGTGACTTGACGCCCAGCTGCTCGGCCATGCCTCTCCCAGCACGGAGCGCTGCGAAACCTCTCCGCTGGCGACCCAGGACCGAGCTCTCAGCACGACACTGGTTACCCTTCCCTGCGACCCTGGCTCCACCGAATCTTGCTCCAGGCGCTGCGCTGCCCTGCCAGCGACCATCCCAACCCGGCGCTCACAAGAGCGTTTTTCACGTGGGGAGCTCAAACCTCCCTGCGTGCGTTCGCTAACGAAGGGGCACAACCCGGCGAGCAGGAAAGGCGACGCTCGTGCTCCCGGGAGCTCAAGGCTGAAAAAGCTCCAAAGCAACTTGCCGCTGAGCAGCTTTTACTCACCCATACGTGTCACTTGTGCGCCCTAAGAACCAAACCTGCCAGAACCACAACCGATGCAAAGTGATGCAAACGCACCACGAATTAATTTGGCTCTTTATTATGGCTGCTGCTGCTCCTTGAGCTTATTTGTTTCCCCAGCGAAGACAAAAATACTGTTCCTGACCCAATTAAACTGCCATCTAAGACGACAAAAGGTGGGAGAGGGTAGGGAGCAACCAGAGCAACCTTAGGCTCTCGCACAAATTAACACGGCCTTCCTTCCAAACCGGCGAGCCACTTCCAAGAGAAATGAATGCAATATGCAAAAGGACTATTTAGCCAGCTTATTGCTTTTAGGTGTTTCAGTGGCTCATCAAAACAGATTTACATAAAAAATTATAATCTCTCGGGTTTGATCCTGCGTTCCTTGCTCCCCATATACTTCCTGGGAATTTTCCCTGCGGGGGATTGCGAGCCAGGCTCGTCGCCGAACGGGACCTCTTCCTGCAAGACACCGTCCAGCTCACACAGATGCAGGAACTGCTCTGTGAATTTGTGACTCGTCTTACACAAGATGGGAAGCGGCCTTTAAATTATAACCAAGCCTAGAAATTTGTCTAAAGTCCGAGTAGAGGACTAGAATCCTGGACATTGAGGAGAAAACAGCAAAAATCCCACTTAGCTTAAATTAAGCTAAGATTTCATTACCTGGATCTAACATTTTATCTTCTTACTTTTCTTATGAGATACAAAAAAAAAAACCCATCCTGACTGTTTTGTGACTGTTTTTAATAACAACTATTTTTGCCGTAACTTCTCCTTTCTTATCTATGGAAAATTCTCAGTGCTTCAACACGCTGGGCATCATTTAACTCTTGGACCTACCAGCTCTGCCTTCAAAACACTACCTTCAGAAATCCTCCTCCAATTCGAAACCTGAAAAAGCGTGTTCAGCCAGCGACTGTACATAAAGCAAAGACAAATAACGGCTGGAGAGCAGGAAGCCGGCCGCTGCTGCGCGCTCCAATTCACACAAGCCCCGTCCTACACCCACAAGAGCTTTGGGTCATGAGTTCAGCCCCAGAACCCTTTCTGTAACCGCAGCGATCACGCAGGCGAGGACTGCGTGCAGCAGCCAGCCCAGGAGAACAGGAAAGCGGTGAACGTTTCACGCGAAAAAGCACTTTTAAAGAAGCACACAGCTGTACACGGCTCCCCTTCGGGTCACGGCGCGACGGAGGAAGGCGAGACGAGGCACGCAGAAGCTGGTGCGCCGCCAGAGACCTGGGGACGCTGCGGACACAGCACAAGCGGTGGCGGCCAGAGCAGAGGTTAACACGGCTGCGGGGGCCACCTACTTCGTTTAAACGGTGCCTGGAAAGGTGGTGGCTCCCGGTCCTGCGCTATGGACGGGAGGGACTAGTCTGAAACAGAGCAAAGGGGGCAGAGGAAGAGCAGGATCTGCCCTTACGCACGGCAGCCAGTCAGACTGGTTTGGCCCACGCTAAGGCACCTGGCGTGAAGCCACCCCGGAGCAGCCCTCCTCCGGCACCAGCACCCAGCACCCGCAGCTCTGCGCAGGTGAGCGGATGGGGGACGAGCTTTCGCCAAGGACGCCAAATCTGACGCTCCGGACGAGCAGTTTGCCGTGCGAAAGAGCGAGCGCATCCGTCATACGCGAAGCCAGCAAGTCGCCCTCCAGCTCCTCACGAAAAGGGAAGAGCAGGCAGCAACGCAGGGATCTTGACCCTTTCCCATCAACACCCTGCGTGACTTCCAGATACACCACTCTGGCTACAGGTACCTGAAGCAGAAATTAATTAGTTAACAGCACAGCCAGGGTGGCACGAGCCCCGCCGTGTGCTGCAGGCACAGTCATGGGGCTGAGCAGCTTTTGGCTGCAGCGGGGCTTCCACCCGCCTTCAGATAGGCCAGATCCTCCGTGCTGGCTCTACCCCTAAAGTACATTCCAGCCGTGCATCCAGCCACCCTTCCAGCAGCACTGCTGTGAGTAACAGCATCCATCCTGCTCTCCCCGAGTCCTCGGCTTCCCCCAGCTCCTAATCCGGACTGACAAAAACGGAATTGCAGCGCCGAACCTGCTCAAGTGACTGGGCGAGCCAGTTTAGGTTCTGCCCTGCAGAAAAAGCTGGTCTCGAAATACAAAGGGAAATGTTGTCATATTGGTGTTCAACCCAGCTCCACTTTGGGGGTTCAGATCCTTTCTGCCCCTTTGTGCTGGGCTCCTGCTGGTTGTGCACCTGCATAAAATAAAAGGTTGGCATCTACGAGTTTAAGAGAGGATAAAAAAAAAAAAAAAAATGCATGAAAAAGGCTTTCCTTCCTGATCTTGCTTCTGATAAATCTGCAGTAACTTGCTATTAACTCTATGGTCCGTGCCCCTCAAAACAGCAACGCTCCCAGCTGTAACGCACCGCCTTGGGGAGATACAACTCCTCCAGGCAGTAAACCAGAAATTGTTTTTTTAAAAAAATAATGATAATTTCTTCAGTGAAGGTTTTCTGTGCATCATGCAATAGAGGGAAAATATCCCCCCTCTCCCGGGCAGGGCGCGGCAGGGGGGTGGCGCACTGTGCTCAGCCCCGGCCCCCCGGCCGGCCGCGGGGCGAAGGCGGCATTGTTCCTCACGGCCCCCGCGCCGCAGCGAGGTCAGATCAGCCAGTTCTCGGAGGCAGCGAAAAAAATACGGATTGGAAACACATGGCAACCGATGCAGCGGGTCACCTCGGCTTGCCCGGCCTCAGGCTGGCCGCGGACGGCCCAACACGGCAGCTCTCCTCCAGCAGCGCACGATGGCCGCGCTCTCCACCAGAGGAGCTCGGCTCGCCGGGACGCCGCTTCACCCAAACCCCCGCTCTGCTGTGGTCCTGGGAACTCCCCAAAACTATCCTTCCACAGGTACCATGTACTTTGTCTTCTCAGTTGAAAATCGAGGGGTGACGCCGCCGTTTCTCACGGATACTCCACCCCACTGCCCAAAGCGGCACCGAGAGCTACCTGGGTGAACGGAGGCAGCTCCGTTTTTCAGTTCCCCTCGTTAATTACGGGATGACAGCACTGCACCACGGCCCTGTCTGAGGAGGAGCTGCCAGCAGGGACAGTCCTGCCCGCTTCCAGCCGAGGGAACCAGTTTTCAGAGCAGGGGACACTTTGCTGCACGTGGGCTGGTGATGGCCATGCTGCGGGCCACGGACTCTGCTCCGTGGATGTAAAGCGCAGCGCGAGATGTCCCTGGGGATGGAAACCAGGAGAATAATGCAGGCTTCCTCCCGGCTATCTTTTTGTCCATTTCCTATTATTTAAGAGGTATACACAGAAAAGGGAAAAAAAAGAAAAAAAAAGAAGAAAAGAACAGGGAAAAAAATCCATGGGGAAAAAAAAAAAAAAAAACAGGAAAAAAAAAGGGGGAAAAAGGAAAAGAGGAAAAAAATTGAAAAAGAAAAAAAAAAAAAAACCAACAAGAAAAAAGCACTCACTCAAAAGCGCTGGGTGTGTGCCTGCACTGGAGCTGCGTAGCTGAACTACTGCTGGCATCTGTGCCACGACAGACAACCCAAGATTTCATTTTCTGATTCCAGAGAAGGCCAAGGAGGGAAGTGGGCAACTTCCGCGGGCATCTTCCATGTGCTTTTTAAGACAAAAGCTGCCCTGCTGGTTAGCGGAGCTGATGGGAGCCATCTGAAGGCAGCCACATCAAGCGAGGGCGGCTGCAGCTGGCGGAGGCCACAGCAGAGCCCGGGGAAAGGGCCACAAGAATTAAGACGGGGGAACTTCGCTTCCCACCGCTGCGGCAGCGCGCTCGGGCACGACGGAGTTACGGCCCGAGCTGCACCGTGGCTCGCAGCCCAGCCACGCAGAGTGGCCACATGCCACGTGGCTGCTCCGAACGACGGAGGCGAGGGAGAGGCAGGGACGGCCACGTCCTCCTACCACCCTGCAAGGAAGGCAGGATATGGATGCAAGTTCTGAGCCTAATGGCAAAATCTGCCTTATTTGTCATTCCCCTTTGACATGGAGCTTCCTGCAGCAGCCTTTCATGCATACGCAGCATAAGTTTAAGCATCTCCGCAGGAAAATACATTTTCTTTAATTTCCTTCACATCTTTTTTTTTCTAGAATATAAAGGGACGATACACACCACGTTCCTCCTTCCTTCCTTGGGCAGTTCTGCCACACTGGGGACTCCACTCAAAACCAGGTAGTTACTGGAGAAGAAAAGCTTTCCTGATGTCTCGGTCACTTTCTGTTCTTCAGACTCAGTATTTTTAACAGCAATAATCCAGCATACCGCTTACAGGGTATTTCATGTCCTTTTATTTTTCATAGAATTCGATGGCTTTCAGGGAAAACAGAAAAACATTTCCCGTTCTAATTCAATAAAGGCACCAAACTAGATGACAGCATCTTCAGTAATTGTAACGTTTTCTTTCGTAGAGGCTTGCTTTAAGCATCTGCTTACAACTACCCACACAGCCCTCTCGCTCACGAAGCACTTGGGAGCTTCAACGCAGATGACGTTGAACTTCGACGCAGATGGTGTTGAAGCTGATAGAGCGTAACAGAAAGGATGGGGGGGTCACCTCTCCTACAGACACGTCATCTCCACACAGACACGTACCTCTGAGGTCATGGTCCTTCGTGGCCAACACAGAGGAACGAGCACGTCCAGCATCCACCTCCCCCATGTGAAACTAATACAGTCAACCCTCTCACAGCCCCGAGCGCCTGTTTCTCCCCACGCTACAAGGGGCCAGTTCAGATGTAAACAACCCCATTACCGACTACAGCAGGAGAGGAACGCCCTCCCTTTGCCTGGGGTGGGCATTTCCCATCGGCAATTACAGTCCAGCTGGAAGGGCTCAGCACCTAACGTGATCGGATGCTTTGAAAACCCAGTTGTTCATTTACGACTTCAATAGCAGCTCAGTTCTTTTGAAAATCTAGTCCTGACTAGCCACAGAGCTTTAGAAAACTGGTCCTTAATCTCTCCGCATCTTGGTTTCCTCACCTTTAATTAAAAGGTATTTAATACATAAAACTCCTCCACTGTGGCTCCGTCAGGCAAACTGCCCTCAGTTTCCCTTCCTGGGAAGGATGGTGCAAGTGTTACCTGCAGTGACAGACACAGTGGCATTGCTCAAAAAAACGTATGCTCCCCAAGAAGAGAGCCAAGGGGTTTACCCCACAACGGAAAGCTCATCTTTGTACCTACAGCACTGTTGCTAATTCATGGCCACTGCACAGTGAGGCCACAGGCAGCCAGTAAGAGTCTTCACATCCCCATTCTCAGAGCGTTCCCTCAACCCCTCATCGTGTCCGACAGACAGGTCTATATACACCCGCCGGTGGTGGTCACAGACTGTCGCACTGGCTGTCCAGCAGCCTCCTACAGCAGAGCTGCAGGGAGAAGAAACCACGGCTGAGTTAGGAGGCCTGGCTAGTGCATCCGCCAGCCAAGGAAATGGATGCAGATATGGATTAGGTCACTAATAAAACAAGCCTTAAATTAATCCCGGGGGGGGGATATGCATCCCAAGCACAAAATCCCCGCACGTTCTAGCGCAGATGAAAATCTCTTTCCAAGAAGAGCCGCGCAGAAAAAAGCAGGGATGGGGGAGGGAGGAGGGACTGGGGAGACTGGTTAGCCCTGGATCCCGCAGCGCAGTTGTGCAAGGTCACCTGCACCAACGCTCGCGGTCTTCCGCTTTCTCACCATCGCTACATATTTTAACGAGAGAGAGAAGAAATGATAAACAAACAGAAACACACACGAACTAGCCTACCAGCGCGGGAAAAGGCGCCTCTGACTGAAGGTTGTGCACTTGTCTGGGGGAAGACTGCTGCCGTTGTTGTCGGTGGTGACCACATCCACTTGGCAGCAGCCACGGCACTGAAATCACTTTCCCCCGAGATGGGCTCTGCCGGCAGCCCTCAGCGGAGGTTGTGGCAAGACTCCCACCGCTGGGTGTTCTCGTAAAGCAGAGATCTGCCCTGCCACCCTTTTCTCACCTGAAGTACCGTACCCTCCTCTGGGCACTGAGCAGCTCCTTGGGCACAGGAGCTTCTCCTGCTGCAGAAGCAGACCCCAATCACACATCCCCACTGCTGCTCCAGCAGGTCCCCATCACCAGGAAAACCCCACACCAGCATGATGGGTCAAAGCCAGGAGTCGGGATGACTCAAGGGGCTCATAAGCTAGTAATTAATGAACTGTTGCAGTGCTACAGCTACACCAATTAAATATGCAGTGTGTGACCATCTACTTTGCACCTTTGCAGCCCACTCCCATCCTCAAAACCCACCATCTGGGCAGTGCCCAAGCCCCAGCTCCACAGACCAGCTACTCTAGAAAATAAGAAAGCTGAGCAGCAAGCGGGCACAGAGGAGACTGCAACGATTAAGTGGATTCTGCCTTCATGTGAAGCCCACTAAGGCTATTTATATAAAAACCACAACTTTAAGCCAAACACTGAATTGCATAATAATAGATAACAAATAGATAGAGATCCTTGGCTCATCCTCTGCCTTGTGGCTGGCAGCCACCAGCCTGCCAAGGCTGTCCCATGCCTCAGCCAGCATGCGTCCCCACCTTTCACAACTTTTGTTCCCTCTCCTGTGACTCAGGAAAGCAAATAACTTCCTTTGAGTTTTCCACAGAAAATGCCGCACACTTGCTGATCCCTCCCCGAGATAGCTGCTTGTTCCTGCTGTGACTCAGGGCATCCTCCCATGTCCACGTTATCCATGCTCGTCCCCTTAATGATGTATTTTCTGACCCGCAGCAAGGCAGGGCTCTCGGGGGTTGGTGCACACCTCCAGGACCGACCCTGCTCTGCCACAACCTGCCCCTGCTGCCAGGCTCCCCGCACAGTGGGCCTGGAAAACCATCAACAGAGCATTTCACAGGGAACAACTATGGTTTGGCAGAGGCTCTTCCAGGGCCCGGCGGAGGGCGGCCGCCCACCGCAGACACACCGGGAATGCACAGCGCTGGCCCGGGCAGGGTCCCACCAAGCCACCCCTGCCAAGGGCAGCCAACACAAGGGATCAGCCCTCCTCTGCTGCCGCAGCTTGGGGTTAGCCCCACGCAACCAGGCAGCCCGCAGCGCCCACCGAGGTCCAGTTTGCAAGCCCCAGCTCAGGGCCAGCCCAGCACCCATAGCGGCAGTGCAGGATGGGTCTCCCCACAAGCCGTATGCCTGAATCGTTGCTTTGTGTTCTGCTTTGCTCCTCTGCACCTTCCTCCCCACGGTGCTCACACCTCAAGTCTCGTTCTCCGAAGCGCCACCCGCTCCCTCTGCCAGGCGGCTCGGGAACCTGACTGCCCTCCTGGGAAGCAGAGGTGGTGCTCCACGCGCTCGCTGAGGCCGAGACCAGCCGGAGGAGGAGCGGGGACGAAGCCTCCTTCCCAGTCCTCGCAGCGGAAAGATGGAATGGCCTCTGGTGCCATCCAGATCTCAGCTGATGGAAGACACCGCACCCAGCTCCCCGCAGGCTTGATGGCACCGCAGATCTGGCCAAGAATTTCTATGCATGAAGGCAAGAGCATCCCTCTTTGGAAATCAGATCCTTGTTACATATAAAACAGCGTTTTCGCTGCTCTAATTCTTCCCATAAAGTCACTTCAGCTCTCATCTTATTTCGAAAGGAGTGATTACTGCCATTGCTTCAAGGTGTATAATATCCCTATTAGAAGTGAAGAAACAACGCAGGGTTTTTCCTCAAATGTTACAAGTGGTGACAGAACCACCATCAAGTCATAACCTGTCTTGTCTTAAATGCAAAGGCAGAATAAAACATGAACCTACACAACTACGGTTTACAGGAGGAACATGACAGTTTCCAAAACCCACCCAATACACCAGTAAGATGCTTTTATTGACTCTTCCTAACATTTTCTAAACCAGCGTTTGCAGGCTGCAAGTAGGGATGCTTGCCTGGGATGGTGAGGGGCTTCCACGCAGCTCTCCCTGGGCTGCCTGGAGAGAGCCTGCACACAGCCCTGCACAGCAGCTGAATAAACATCTGCACCTCCCAATTTCTTGGGGTGCCCACATCGCATCTCTTGGCCCAACTCGCTAGCCCCAGGCGCTGGGGACGGGCGGAGGCAGCAGGAGCTCCCCGGGCTGCGGCTCAGCGTGCCCTGCCAGCTGACTGGCATTTCATTCCTCTCATCGAAATATGTGCGGGGACCCCAGCATCAATACTCCTTTTGTAATCCCCTCAGCTGACTTCATTCCTAACATACATCCGAATGGAAGAAATTAAATTACGTGACAAATCCATGACATTTTACATCTGATGAATGCTGAGGAGAGGTATACTCACTGGGATGAATTACGTTTCGCTGCTGCCAAGCATGTATCTTAAGGAAACTGATAGTTATTCTGCCAAAGGGTGGGGGGAAACCAGATTCCCTTCCTGTCTATAAATATTTTTCTGCCGCTCTGCTGCCTTAAACAGAGCTCTTCCAGATTTCTGTCGGAGGAAAGGAGAGCTGGGGCCATCTCTGACGCAAGCCTGGAGCAACTCCAGCGAGATCAAACACGAGAGCAACACCGGAGTGAGGGAAATATCAGGCATAACCCACGCATATGATCTCCTGCCAGTCCTCTCCTCCCAAAGACTTCACCCAAACCCCTTTGCCTGTCTCACCGGGCTGCCAGCGGGCAGCCCCTCAGCCCTCGCGGGTGGCTGGGTCATGGGGAGGTAACACTGTACCATCCGACATGCCAAAGGTCTCCGAGGATGCTCCTGGAGGCTCTCTGGTCCCTCGGCCAGGGCTGGACTTGCAAAATCTGAGTGGCAGGTGGTTGCTAATCCGAAAATAGGAAGCTTTAATCTGCCTGCTGCATTTCTGGAGCCTCCACGGTCACTTCTGCAATGTGCAAGACTCTTGCCCAGCAAGAGTCTCAACATTTTCACCAAAAGGGAGGTCTCCAGGTCATATTTTTAGAAAGCAAGCAAAGAAACTACTATGCAAACACTGGAGGCTTGTACCTTAAATCTGCTCACCAGATGTGAACTTCAAAAAGCCTCTAAGTACAATTTAGCTGTAGAAAATAGCTCTTAGAGTCCTGTGCTGTGTGCATCTGACCTACATCCCGGCCTCATTCTTTACTTCTTCAGCAAAACTATTTCTTTTTTTCACTTGACCTCTGATTGTTTCCCGTTTTATCCCAAAGGCTTAAAAGCCGTAAGAAAGTGCATCGCCAGCAATTTACAAGCAAGGAGGAGAGGCATACAGCTCGAATGAAAACCCTTAATTTTTCTTTTATCCCCTCGAGGGCTGCGCATTTCCCAGGCAGACATCTAAAAACCCTCTACAAACCAACCCGAGAAGGCTGGTTGGGCACAGAGGTAGCCGAACAAAGGCATCGCTCGCTTTGTGGAAGCGCTAGGCTGACATTTTCTCCCCAGGTACTGTGAGCAACATCTAAGAGCAGGAGCATTAACGTCTGGTCCATTCTTCCAGCTTTCTGCAAGACGGCCGATCGCTTGCCCTCTTCAGACGTTGGTAGCCACGCAGCCTTTTTGCTCTGCCCTCCTGGCCACCTCCAGCACGCTCGCCTGCTGCAGGACCCCTTCACGCCCACGTACGGCGTTCGCAGCTGCGATGTACACGGGCGTACCAAGGGATGAGCACAGGGGAACGTCCCTGTCCCACCAGCGCCTCCCCGGCCCTTCTGCCCGCGCTGCGGGAAGTTATCAGCGCTCAGAAAGCGCTTCCTGCCGCTGAGTGATGGCGAGCCTGGAAAAAACAGGGCACGATGCCACGCAGCTCGTCCAAAACAATCTTAAAACCCCGCCATGCAGCGCTCGGTGCCAGCCGAGGACATAGGTGTGCCACTAACCCAGTAACACACTAACTGCGGGCAGCCCGCGCGGGCAGCGAGCGTGAGACAAGCACCTCCAGCGCCACCAGACCTTTCAGAGGAACACGCAAGGTGCTCCCGCAGGTTAAGGATGACTCAAGAGAGGCCGCGTTGGCTAACGCGTCTGCGCTCTGGGAAGGGGACTCCTGCCACGAAACCAGAAGACAGGAGGGGGAAAAAAAGCTTCTGTCCACTGGAGCCATATTCCAGGGTTGCTCACCCCCACAGGTTTTTAATGTTTAAAAGGAAACGTGTTTGCTGGCTCATTTGCAAGAAAGGTTTTTGTACAAGCAATACTCTGCAGCAGCGTAAACCACCCAGACAGAACTGCAGGAGAACAAGCCCCAAAAGCCATATGGGCAGCTGGGCCAAAGGGGGAAAAAAAAAAAAATCAATAATAAAGTTTTAGCAAAGCCCTCCCTGTTTGCATTCTTTCCTCAGTATCATCAAATAGAGCAGCAGCAGAAAGGCGGTGTTCTTCTCAGGCTCAGTAATATCTTGTGGTCCAGTTTTAGTCTTGACCTCCATTTAAGCAGGAGACGTCCTGCAGACGTTTAAGCAGACATCCTCAGGTCCCCGCCAGCCCCAGCGTCACCACAAGTCCCTGAGCCTCCCGCAGTCTCCTAACACGCAGCAAACGTCACGGGCTGGGATTCGTATCCTTCTACACATCACCAGAACCAGCAGCGCAAGGACACCGAGAGTTGGCTGCATCATCGGAGCCTGAATCACCTCGCTGATCTGAGAGAGACGGGAGGCACGGGTCCCAACTGGGCAGCTCCCATCCTAAATTCCATTATCGCACTGCAGTCCTCCCTGAACACTACTGAGTACCCGACCTGTGCAGGATGTTAGTGAGGTTCAGGTGCTTGCCTTTATCAATCTGAGACAACGGCATTTCCCTTTATTTGCTGACGTAATCTTTAAAATATGAGATTGTTCACAATAAAAACGACAGACGCACCCACATATATAACAACAAAACCATCTCCACAATAGTATGAACACTAATCTGCTTTCTCTCTTATTTTCTTACAGTAACTTATTTGCATCACAAGCACAGATGCATGCTGTATGCCTTTGATTTTTTTCCTTGCATTTTATGATGACAAATTCCAGGAGCAATTCTTACAGACACAGGCCTTTCACTGTAAATCCTCCAAACTGACTGGAGTTTATTTTCATTTCTCTGAAACAATAAGGAGGCATATCTTCAAGTACTACCAGGAAGGGTCTCGTATTTCTGAGGGGTTACGTCTTTATTATTAAAGCCACAATTTTCTTATTTGCCAAAAATTGACTGCACGGACATGGACCAAAGCACTTGCCAAGATGATGATCGATGAAGACACTGAGAGGTGTCCCCCGATGAGGCAGGCCCGGGGTGGTCCAGCAGAACTCTAAAAGATCATGCAGCGATGCCGAGGCAGCACAGGGTGCCAAGCAAGCCTGAGCTCCGACCCTGTGGCGGACACCACCCCTGGGTTTCCTCAGACGCTTCGGAAGAAAGGAAAGGATAAAAATTTAAACAAGACACCTTGACAGGAGCAGCCCGATAGGCGTAGCGCCTGCTCGCAAAGTCCCCTGGCGGGGACAGCAACACTTATTGTCAGGTTGTAACGAAGCGTTTTCACACAGCCCAAACCCAGCACGGGTTCCCGGGAGGACAGGTTTGACAGATGACACAAAATGCTGTTCCCACATCACATACTGCTTCTGGAAACCGAACCGTGAGGTGTGTTTCACCTCACTTTATAGCCTGCACCAGACCCAGCAAGGGGCTGCCATCACTGGCCCATCTGTCTGTCCTCTTGTCTTACTTCAAACCAGCATTATTAGGGATAACCCATACAAAATCAGGAACAGTAATGCTCAACAGAGAGCAAACACACACTCAAGCACTCGTGCCATCAGGTTTTCCTTGAAATCCTTTCAGCAGAAGCCCTCGTCCCTCTGCCCACTTGTTCTCCCCTCTTTAGGAGGATCCGTAACCCGTTCCCATAGGAACCGTCATCAAGTCAGCGGCACATGTTGACTCAATGGCACACGGACAGAAAGGAGCCCACGGACCCTGGGATCCGCCGAGCTCTTACTGGAAACGCAGACGCACACTCACTGGTCCATCATCATACAAAACCACAACAGAAGTGCCGGTCTGCAGGGGAATTTTTTTTAATGAAAGAGCCCTTTCAAGTCCAGAAGGTATGACAAGGAAGTAAACATGCACGTGGGTGTAAGAAAATAAACCCTTTTCATTTAAGCAACACTTAGCATAATCCCTAAAACAACAAGAAAATCCAGGCGTGCTCCTGCCGCTGTGTACTCGGCCAGTCCGACATTTCGCTGTGCGAGCAGGTAGAGGTGGCTCCGAAACGTGCACAAAGCCCACACCCCCCAGCTACCCCCTTAAAACCCCTTTTCTGCTGTCCCTGGGAAGCTCTCCTGAAGCCACCGGAGCTGCACCTGCTGACTACAGCTCTGGGTTGGCTTTCAAGCATTACTGAAGCCTTACAGAAAAATCTGGGGGAGAAAGTTGCACCTCTTCCCTTAACTCCATCTTATCCAGAGACCTGCAGCACTTCTGGGAGCACCAACATGGCAACCCAACAGGGCCCCTTCCTCGCGTCAACTGAAGACATCAGTCCTGTGTCTGTGGATACTCCAGCTCTGGCGAGGGTGCAGGGTCACAGCGGAACCCAGGTTTGGCCCATCATGTTCGGAACGTGACGTGCAGCTAGGGTGGCAATACACGGGCTGTTCGGCACATCCCATGAGAAGACTTTCCAGTTTGCTGTCTCTCCACCCTGCCTTCAGACAAGGGGAAGTCAAAACCCAGAGCCACATTGCTCAGGGACTCAAAGGCACAAGAGGAAGCAACTGGGAAGGCACCACGTCACTGCCATCAACGGTAACAAAGGTTCCCTGGCCATATGGCTAATTAAGGAATAATCAACAATTTTGACCCACAGTTATTGTACGATGTGGCAAACCCACTCCACGTTCACTGGAGCACCCCCGTCCCGTGAGCCCAGTTTACCTCAAGCTGAAAAGACACAGATAACGACCGCGTCGAAGAGTTTAACAAAACCTGCAAGTCAGGTCATTTAGTCTCTCGCTAATTGTCATTCCAGGCAGTAAGGGGCACTTTTTCACTGCATCAACTTCTAAACACCACCAAATCTCCAGTAACCTTCTTGACCCATGGAAATCCCTCCCCTACGGTGCAGTCTTCCCACCCAGGGACTCTGGACCATCAGCTGTCAGTGGGCTCCTGCCACGACATTGTGCTGGCGTGAAAATTACTCCTGTCCAGAGATAACTGGAAGAGAGAGAATCTTTAAAGTGATGGTGGGGGAAATGTTGGTGATGCTGAAGATCTGCAAATATCTTTTCACGAGTTTTCTCCCTTATCTTCTTTTGGCCACTTTGCATCTGTCACCTGCCGAGCCCCCAGGAAGGAGCACGGGGTGGGCTGGTGGGAGGGCAGCAGAGGAGGCAGCTGCCCGTGCTCCCCAGCAGGCAGAGCCTGCTCCCACCCGATCTCACAGGGGTGAAAAAATCCTCCCTCCAACTCCAGCTCTCTCAGACAATCAAGCAAAGGAAAGGAGGGAAAACACGACGCTGGTATACACCTTCTTTCTGAGGTGAGCATCCAGCAACACGCCGCCCTGCCAGCAAGGTCCTCTGCAGTGCTGGCAAGGATCCCAAAGCCCAGGAGATCCTCCCTGCAGCTCCCTCGCCACCCAGCTCCCCTCTGCCCTGATCCCTGCAGAGGGGAGTTTTGTCTAGAGACCAGAAGGGCTTGTGGTTTTCTTTCACTTTTGGTTTCCCAGCCTGCTGCTGCAAATCTCCCTACTTGGTTTTGGATCAAAAGCTTGTGCATCAACCGCCTTGGGCCTGAAGCCAAAGCAATGTCTCCCGGAGCCTCTGCTGGGGGTGGGGCAGCCCCATGCCAGGTAATCTACAGGCTCCCCTCCACAAAGGGGACATTTAGTGACAAATCAGAAATGCATTTAAAAGGGGTTTTCCAGATGTCCAATAGGAAATACAACCGAAACAACTACATGTCTCCTCTAAACGTAAGGGGTTGAAGAAGTCCAGGCTCACTTTCCTCCTTTCACTTCATCTGCTAGAAAAGCAAACACCTCTGTAACCAAACACAAGAGCGCGTGTTTGCGCAACCACATCAAAGCCCATCACAGCCTCATCCCCTCGGCGCTGCAGTGGAGCAGTTCGCATCTAAAAACACCCACAAATCCAGCAACGCAAAATCCTCTGGAGAAACGGAAGAATTCACAAAAATGCTTTCGAGTCACTCAAATTCAAAGTGGTTTACATTTCTTCAAGTCACTTACAGGTCCTGCATTCTCTTACCACACATCTTTAGAAGCAGCTCGCGCTTCAGCCAAACAGTCAGAATTCACCGCCCCTCTATCAAAAACACCCCCAGCTTTGATGCATTTTTATGCTGCTTAAATAAAACCAGAATTAGCGATCTCTACGGAAGCTCTGAGGCAGGCGGAGACTTGAACATGAGCCCAGCTGCCCATTTCGCAAAGGCCTGATTTCAGACTCTAAATCTGACTGTGTCATTCTCATCAAGTTAAACCAGAGCGTGCTTGGCTGGATTTGGGCTAATACTACTTCTGCTCTTTGCTAGCATGTTCAGATGTGCAATCCACATAATTATTACAGATAATATCCCTCGTCTGCGACAATCATGCAGAAATTAACATTCCTGAGTTCACTGCTAATGGCTCCACAAAGCACATCACTTTTGGGAAGGACTACACCTACCTTACAGCAGTAAGGTTTTGCACTCGGATTGTACTTGACGGTCATGATTCTGCACTCACTTTTACTGTTCATCCTCAGATCTCTAAATGTGTTATTAAGATGGATCTGTGCATTACAGTATTTTCTGAATTTGAGGGGAACCAAGGAAGGTTAATCTTGCTTTATCTTTACAGCTGAGTTTTATCCATACGTTAATGCTCCAGACTTTTTAAAGGTCCTCAGCCATAACCGAGGCCGGGGTATTGCAACATTCACCTCCCAAAGCAGACACCCAGACACAGAGTCTGGATTTCCAACCTGCCCCGCGTCCCTTCGGTCGCGTCCCCGTCCCCTCCCCTGTTTTGGCTAAGCCATGCCACCGCACCACGGCAGCCCTGCCAGCATCCCCAGCCACGAGGGCTCAGCACCGGGGCTCCCGTGCCAGCGGCACAGCGAGACACGAGCGGCTCTGGGGACAAGAATATGTTTAGGCACGTCCGGCGCCGAAGCTGTAATTTCGCAGAAGGAAGAAGCTCCTGTGAAACACCCTCCCGTGAACGCAGGCAGGTATTTACAGTTATCCCAGCACAAAAAATGCAAGAAGTATATGTTCAGACATGCGGCCTGACTTGGAAGCACCAACGAGTTTACGGTGCGATTCTGGAACAGTGGTTTGATACCGGTGTATCAGTGTCCTTTTTTTTTGTTTAAATACAACCTTCTTCTGCTGATCCTTCATCTTTCGTTAGGACTCTATTTAATCAGTAAGTATATCTGGTAAATGACTCAGAATCCCAGGCAGTTTCAAATAAAGCATTTTAATCACCCTCTTGTTCATTTGAAGGTTACTGACTTGTTAGGGGTTTGATTCCCTTTCCAAGCACGGCAAACTCACTTCATTAAACTCAATGAGGCTTCAACAGGGAGCTTTTGTATCCGCATCTATAAATTACCCCAGTAATAAAGAGAAGAAGGGGAGGAGACAGCCAATTCCTGCCTTGCTGCAGTCCCCCCGCACCATGCCCGGGATCCCTGCGCCAGCACGCATGTCCGGAGCGGAGCAGGCGCAGGCAGGAGGCGGCCACAGGCAGCCCGGGCCGTCCTGCCCGCACCCCACCGCGGCCCTGCGGTGCTCCGGCTCTGCCGCTTTCCCCAGACCCCAGCCCGCCTCTTGCAGAAGCCCCGCCAAACCTTCACGTTCATCACCCGCACTGAAGGGACGCGGGACTGTCTGAAGCGGCTACACCCACCCGAACGCCTCACGGCTCCCAAAGTGAGAGCGATGGCTGCTGCTTGCTCCCAGACCCCCCTTTTACTCATCCGAAGGCAAAATCGGAGCGGTGCTTCGAGGGCATGAAGCGGCGCGGCCGGTGAAGAGCCCCGTGCCAGCACCGACGGCTGCCGTGAGGGTGCACGCAGCGTGCTCCAGCACCGCAGCCTGCCAGCGTTCGTGTCCAACCCGGCACGACAGACGGCACGAAGGCCGTCTTTGCCAGCGGCTTCGGCACGCGCCAAGAATCCAAAGGCCCACCGCATCCATCAGGCACGGCCCACGCAGGTGAAGGTCGCCTCAGGACAAAGCCCAGCAGCTTGGACAGCTTTTTCATGGTTCAAACAGGAACAAGGTCACAAATCCCCTCCTGCTCTCCTCCAGGAATTCAAATGCAAAGCATTACTTCATTTTTTTCAGTGTTAAAAATGTCCTTTTTTTTTTTTATTTTGGAGGGCCGATGCTTATTCCAGCCATACCTGGAAGGTGCTACCTTCATGCCAACTGAAGGTCTACTCCTTCTGGGCTTCCCCTTCACAGTTCAGAGCATCCCACCAGGAGAACCAACGGCCTGTTTTCAGCCTGTGCCCACCACAGGTGCGCCAGCAGGTTTGGAAACCGCACGTCTGCAAGAGCAACTCGAGCACGACAAGAAGGGTCCCGCTGCTCCTGGCCCTGCCCAGCGCACGTGCAATACCTGCGGGGCGTACGGGCAGCGCTCACGGCTCACTCTAGTTCGGAAATAAGATACCAAAGAAGCAGGACAGCATCCAAGCTGAAAGGTGCAATTCCAGATTCATTTATGTCTATGCAAGTGTGTCAGTCTGCACCTAGCCAGGGAACAGAATTTAGCCCATACACTTCATTTGAAAGCGACAAATGTGTATCCCAGCACCCAAAAACATGTCACTAAATACAGGACAACAAACACAAACACATGCAAATACACAAATAGTGAGCCAAGCCTGTAGTTTTCTCCCAAGCGTAACAGCTCCAAAATGAAGAATGGAAAGAGCAAAGTAAGAAACTGTTAACATTATGAGATTGCAAAATTTAAACATATAGCACTGTTTGTACTCTTGATTCCTTGACCTCCCACTTCAAATGCATTTGTGCAGCGTACAACAATAACAGGGGAAGAACACTAACCAGATCTGTGTGGGATAGGAATAAATTTGGGTCTGAAATGAGGGGCATCTGTTCTTTGTAATGGCAGACACCAGAGATCTGTATCTGTGAGCCAAAACGAAAGCAATAAATGCATAAACTCACGGAGAGCCACACTGTTACATGCATCCAGCTTCTCTTGACGTCAATGAAGTTGTCTATAAGTTAACTAAAACCAGAATTTGACCATGAATATATACAGAACTGAACACGAATTAAATGTAAATTGAACTCTTCTAAAGAGACTGTATTCTGCTAAAAAAGAAAACACAGGAAATACTGTGAAGGATGAAACTGATTACTCAGGAGAAGCTACCACAGGGACAAAATTTCCATCCTTCCTGAAGACACAGCGTAAGTTCCATATACAGAAATCTAACTCTTATGCAATGGCTAGAAAATAGAAACCTTTCACACGTATCCCTAAACTTCTTATTGTATAGTTCTACAGTTATAAGATACATAATGATATTATGAAGAAAGTATTATGCTATGCCATCATCCATCGCGTCCTAAAGAATGGGACAGCATGTTGCAACAGCTTGGGAAAAGAGAGGCGCTAACCTCAAACCGCTGCTGAGAGAGACCCAAAAAGAGCCCCAAAACAAAATA
This sequence comes from Leptosomus discolor, assembly GCF_034619465.1. Classification (NCBI taxonomy): domain Eukaryota; kingdom Metazoa; phylum Chordata; class Aves; order Leptosomiformes; family Leptosomidae; genus Leptosomus; species Leptosomus discolor. Next base: position 1,946,119 of record NC_141395.1, read on the forward strand.
CAGTGTGCCTGGATCCCCGGGGCAGTGTTAACTTACGCCCTGATGGTCACAAACAAAAGGTGGCAAAACTGACCAAAGCACGGCTCATCCCATTGTAAAACTAGTCCCAAATAAAGGGTCGCTAAGCCCAGGCTCACATTTACCAAACAGGAATGGCAAATGCTGTTCACTCTCTCTTGCTGAGCGGTAGCAAGACGAAAAATCCCCAACAGCCTAAACCGATATTACTAACATATTTTCAGAGATAACTCACTTGGGTAAGTGCTTTTCATTACCTACTGACACCAAACCCCACTACTACTCCTGAAAATTGGAAATAACTCATTCCTTTGCAGCTTGCTTACGGCTCTGGGATCACATCACCACCTCTGCCTCCGAGCCCCTCTCCTCCAACGCGCTGACGGAACCCCAGGGCACGGAACGAGCCCCTCCAGGACCGTGTCTGTATAGCGAGAGGGCTGGTAACTACAGAACTGGCTGCAAGGTAAGGGCAGGTGGCTGCTCCAGCTGGTGCCCACAACCAGGTCAGCAGGAAGGCAGCTCGACCGCTGACCCCGAGAGTCTTTCCGTGTAATGTGAATTTTGAAAGTCCCAGGGCTGGCACAGCACCCAGGCCCTTCCCAGGAGAGGAGAGCAGAGCCTGCACGGCTACAAGGGACTTTCAGGTCACGATCCGCAGATTTCCCCCAAGGATGCCACGAAGAGACAAGCTGTGCCAGACCAGTGTGCGGGCTAACGGCACAGGAGCGGCCTGGGCTCCCCGAAACGTTACGGTGCACCCTTCCATGGAAAAGAGAGGGGCCGCCGTGCTCCGCAGGCAAAGCGCTGCACAGGGCACAGTGTGAGCCTGAGGAGAGGGGACGGCGCCCTGTCCCGGGCACGGGCACGTCGCTCCTCGCTGTGCACGACAGTTGTCTCAACCGAACAAGTATCGTGTAAAACGGCACTAGATAGAAATGTGTCTTCTAATCCAATGTCAAGAAAGCTTCACTGAGGGTTTTGTGGTTTTGTTTCTTTGTCAGATCTGTTATTTGGTCTCTCTGCTCTATTTTATGAGAGAAGGTAACACCAGCTATTACCGTCACTATGTTCAACGACCTGCAAACCTTCTGGTACTCCACAGGTTTTTTTGTTCTTTCCTTTCCTTTTGTATCTGCACTGATTATGAAAGAAACTGAAAAGTTGCTAAAAAAAAAAAAAAAAAAAAAAAAGAAAAAGAACACGGCCAGTTTGGTATTAGCCTTCACATTGTGGGAACTCCCTGAAAGACAAGGGGAGCGCTCACAGCAGAATTCACCCCCGAAGCAGCAGAGCTGGACTCGGCACCATACGCAACCGCCCGGGCTGCCTTCGCGGGGAGGATTTGCTCCTTAGTGCGTATTAACACTAGCGCTGTAAAATAGTCAATGGCAAAGGGAACTACACAGATTTTTTTTAAAAAAAAATAACCACTAAATACTTCTTGAGCCCCCTGGGGCCAGAAGATTGCAGGCATATTCAGATCTAATATGCTAGCTAGACAGGAGGGTTTCTGAGAGCTGGTCAGGCAGGGAATTTGCAGGTGGTGTTCCTCTACCTCGGTACATAACCACAGGCCATCCACCCAAACAGAGCACGGCTTAGGGGACTGTCACATAAAACACAGATTAGGAAGGTGAAACCTTCCCAGATTTCTCATTTCTCTTTGTTAAGCAATAACAGCAAAGAGATTTCCCACCGCGCTTAGGGAAAGCTGATCAGCTGGACTAATCTCTAGTGCATGCACCGCCTGCAAAAAATACTGCAGCAGACATCCTAAAAGCACCAGTCTTACCAGCGTTCAATGAAGGTTTTGGAGAGAAAACGGGAGTTTAAAAGGGGAGCAGAGGGAGAGAAAAGAACCCTGGCATTTCACAAAAAGAAAAGGGAGCCAGAGACATGCAGTCTGAGGCTGGGAAAAAGGCCATTGTCTTCAATAGCTGTTTGTTAACTTGCTGTCATGTGTGTCTTTTGGGTCTTTTCTTGTCCAGATAGACTCATCTATTAAGTTCATCCAGAAACATTTCTGTAGTACAAGCTACTCACAGGTTCAGGGTACGAAGACCCAACACCAACTCGTTTCAGCTCAGCCTGTTTCGCTTCACAAAAGGGGCTGAGAGACAGCCAGGATCTCAACGCAGCCAGAGGAGGGTTTGCGGCAGAGGAAGATTTAGAGAGGGTTCAGTGAACAGATGGCCAGTTGAGAAATAAGGCCTAATTAGGGTGAAATTTTTGTTCCCAAGTGTTAATGGCTGAAGCAGAGCAAAATATGCACCAGAATACAGAAACTCTTTGAACTAGGGTGCTCTCAGGGTAACTATCACTAATACACTGCCTACCGAAGGGAGAAGTCTATGCAGGTCGTACTCCAGTTGAGTGAAATTACTTTGATTATTCCCTCTTCGCACAGAAAATCTGAACTGCAATTAAATTAATTTGCTTTATGAGATTCTTCCATTTTCCTGATTAACACCTTCCACGTTCAGCAATAAGCACTTTTCAGCAAAGTCTCTCTCGCAGTGCTCCCACTCCATCAGCTCCACTGGGCGATTTCTACGAACAGGCCAAACCAGATAAAGCTGGTGAAAGCCTGGGTAGCATTTAAAATAACATCATCTCTTTTCGCTGCATCTCATCCATCTCCAACCCTCATTTTCCCTTAAGTTGCCCTTAGCCACTTGTGTCCCACGACCGCGGTGCTGCTCCCCGCCGTACAGCTGAGCGCAGGCAATGCCTGCCAAAAACCACGAAGAAAGATTTATTACAGCGCAGAGCCGATACACCGCTCTCAGTAAAGATCATTTTGCACTGATAACCCTAGATTTGGGGCTGCTGTCGAGAAAGTTTACAAAATTAAAAAGTTAAAATTAATTTCACTTTAAAAGTTTTTAGCCTACGTTCAAAACACCTGCTAGAATGATTTGCATAAGAACATCCATTCAATTGTACTAACTATCCGCCTCTACCAGTATTCTCAACTAATGCCATACAAAAAGTATTAGCCAATCAACCCTGAATTACGTATGCTTGTATTTATGCATATATTCCTACAGCAGCCAAGGTCTGCCAAAGCACACTACCTCAAAGGCCAGGTGTTGTGAGATAGCTGGGTGAGAGCCAAAAGCATCAGGCAAACGGGAGGGCTGACAGAGCCTAGAGACATCCTAGCTTTTAGGATTCCTAAGCTTTTCCAATCCGTGCCCTAAATTAATGACCAGGAAGATTATTATTGCTGCTTTTGAGCTGTCATATGTCACTAACGCTACTGCCTTCAAAGAAATTTACGGAGATTTATCATTAAGAAACCTAAGAGGGAAGAGTATTGCTGGGAGTGTGTGCTGCTTAGCTAAAACATTACTCATTTCTGTAAGTTTTAATCTTTTTGAAAACCAGGGGGAAGAGAAGCCCCTGTTCAGAAAACACACAGAGAAAACACAAAGCTCCATTTATCTGTTTGCGACTCAATCACATCATCTCGCTGGACGGGTAAACTGCATATTGCCTCACAATTGTATTGCTCACAGACAGCTGTTTGGTGCTACAGTATTCATCACCAAGCATCCATGGCATCAGCTCAACAATGCAGCCTCCAAAGCAATAAAAAGACCATTTTTATTTTCCATAGTCCAGGAGTTAACCCCAGCTGAGAAATAAAGACAAGCAGCATGATTCATTTTAAACATCTGTGGGCCAGAGCCACGCTTCTTTACATTAGGCTGCGTTTAAGTTGGTTTCCAACCAGGTCTCTTGGCAAAAGGGGAACGACAGCCAGCCCCAGCGCTTCGTCCAGCGGGAACGGCGCAGCTGAGAACAGTTTGCCTCGCTGCGTCGCAGCCCACCAACGCCTCTCTGCGCCGCGCTCCGCGGCGAAAATACAGGCTATCAACGGAGAAAAGATATTGCGTTTTCTGCCCGTTCGCCCAGAGGCGCCTGCGAGAAGCCAAGCCCGTCACGGGGGGCCCTTCACGTGCGGCACGTTCCTGCCGGGTGCGGGCGGTCGCTCCTTCCCCAGCCAGGGTGTCCTGGAGCGGAGTGAGCTTGACCGCTCCAGGCTGCTCCGAGACTGGCTGCACGACTGATGGGGCTATAAATAACCCTTGCACTGAATTACTGGAACAACTAAATTTTAATTGGGTAACCCAGGAAATTACTAGAAAATGATCCTCATTTTTATATGTAAGCTACTTAGGAGACACGCAAGTAAACCTGCGGAGGATTCAGCAGGGGCAACCAGGGGATGATATTATCTGCAAGCGAAAAAAAAAAAAAAATCGATTCATTTAGACATATAAGGATTAAGGTACAGAAAAGTAGCTCATCTGCCTTCTTTTGTCTGGGCTGAGCTACAACATAAAAACCTGCAGAAGGAGTAACAAGCTGTGAGCCTCACAGCTGGGCACGAGGATGCGGCAAGCGCAGGAGAACCAGGCTGGGTGGAGAGGGAGAGGACCACTGGAAGGCAGGTGGCCAGGCAGCCAAGGGAAGAGAATTTACAAAGTAAAGGAGCATGTTCAGGAACCATGCTGGGCTCACCAACCACCTTAGATCAAACGAGACTTGAGATTTGATGAATTAAAGTCCCCACTCTTCACCTTAAGGTCCGAGCAAAGCATAAAGGCAGAACAAAAGTCTGTTAACTGTTGTGATACAGAAAATGAAGAGATGAGAAATGCCACATGCAGTAGTAAAACCAAGTTATTTCATCAACAGGAAGGATTTTATGAAGCTGGAGATGTCATCAAAATACGCATGGTTCAGGAGTCCCACTCATTTTAAAAGTTGAAGAAAAGCTGCGTTCTCCTGGCAGAGGAGAGGCGAGGCAGGGACGGACCGCAACACACCAGGCTCCAAATGGGAAAAAGGGAAGAGGGAGATACCCTTTCACAGTCACCAAAGAAACAGAAAGAAAACGGGGGCATCTAAGACCAATATACTTGAGAAATTCAACAAAAGGAACAGACAAAAGCAAACCTTTTCCTAGGCTTCTCAAACCTTAAACTGCTGAAGTTGCTGCTGCAAGTGATGAACACCACCAGTATTAAACACCACATAACAGGTCCACTTACTCACAGGTTATTTACTGTTTGGAAACAATTGGATTCCCTTTTTTTTTTTTTCTCTTGTTTTTAAGAGCTTTATAACATCCTGAGACGCAGTTACAGAGGAAAAAATACCCCACTGATGCACACCCATACTGGTAATGATAATCAGTCCTGGGTAATTTCACGGAGAAACAGGCTATGTAATTAAACAGCTTCTGTCTCATACACACACCAGTGTTCCTGAGTGCTCCCCCAGGCTGGGGAACAGACTCATTTCTCCAGTGCAAGAGCCGGGGATAAGCCCTCAGCTGGGGACCAGCACAAGGCTCCTCTATGGAGGTCATACTGGGAAAGGGCCACCACCAGGCTGTCCCTCCGCCCACCGGCAACCAGCTCAGGTAGCAAAGGACAAACGTTGCCCCGTGCTTGTTCCCATTTTCTCTGCGCTGATGCTTTACCAAGAGAGCCAGTGCCTCGGGTCAGAGACCAGAACCGAGCTGGGCTCTGCCCAGCAGCATCTTGAAATTTTCCGCGTCGTGCTGTCGGGGGGGCAGGCTGCTGGCGGCTCCTCTCCTCACACCCACCAAATCCCGCTCCAGAAGCACACCGGGCAGCTCCTGCACACCGGCGGGGTGAGCGTACTGTGCCCGTGGTTCAGCCGGTGGCACGCTTTGCCTTCTGTCTGCAAAGCCCAGGTTAAACCCCACGTGTAGGTTTTTGACCCGCTAAGGTGGGGTTACCTGCAGTGCAGCTCCTGGGCAGAGCACAGGCCAAGCGGCTGATTTGTTCTCTGGGATAAATGTTAGAACCTAATGAAAATTAATAACCTCATTAAATTAAAAAAGCACATGAAAAATGCAGAACTGTCTGGCTAGATCTGTATTTAGCAGCAACCTTTTCAGTCCTTCCCAGCTAATGCTTACACCCAACCTGCAGGTACTCTCGCCTGGATGCCGCAGCTCCTCAGTGCACACAACCTGGCAAAGAGCATCTGGTGACGAGACGTGCTCTTCCCTAGCTCCCGTTAGCGCCCCTGTGTCAAGACAGCCTGGTTTCACTCCCAGCTCCTTCCCCAGGATCAGATCCCTTTTCCTGGATTACCTCCTAGAAAACAGATTGCAGAACTCTCCCCCCCAGTACCAACGTTTAATATAAAGCCTTTTCATTTAATACCCTGCATTTTTTCCAGGCATCTGTCCCTCATGGCTGCACCTTTGGTGGATTTCTAGCTCTACTATTCATATGTTAGGATGAAAATAACACTCTACTTAGAGAGCTGGAAGTCACTTTTTAAATTATACATTCTCAGAGACAAAAATCTCATTTGGCCTGGTGAGAAACACAACTGACTTGGGGCAGTACCTTTTTCTGACCATCCCAAATGGCGTGCACGTTACTGTCAAATTACCAAAACCTACAAACTTCCTGCATTTTTAGCGCTACATTTGAACGGAACAGTGCTTTGGTTCTCTCTGGATTTCTATTCCAAATGACTATTAAACTTCATCTAGCACAATGTAAGACTGTCTGCTCCTGGTCTTTATTTGGAAAGTAGCTGATCCTTTAGCTGTCAATTAGCATGAATTCTTCTGTTTGAAGCACTGTCTCCATAGCATTCGATGCTCCTAACTCATTTTCAAGATACTAAGAAGAAAGGGAATACATGAACAAAGCTAATTTTTTCTATTACGCAATTCATCTTACGCATAAATACTGGTAATAGAGCTTATTAAGTCTCATTTGAGGTTTTCCTTGGCTTCCTGATTCATAAATTAACAAAAATTACTTGATGTTTAAAAGAACAGCTTTTGAGGATTCGATGTATGGAATTTGATAACAACGTCTCTCTGGCTGTAACGCAGTTCTAAGGAAAGGTGAAGATCACACAGGCAGTGATAAAGCACCTATCTGCAGCACGCGTGACCAACCCATCGACAACCAAAACCAGGTTACTGCCCCGACCGCACCAAACTCGGTGCGATGTATGTGCCAGTGCATGAACTTCTCTAACAAGATGGCCAGAAACTCTGATTCGAAGTCATTTAAACTAAAATTCCTATATTAAGTAAACGGCTTCCCTGTTATTTAGAATCCTGTTCTAGCAGCAACTGCTTCTGAGTATTAAATGCCCTTGGTCCATGTATCCAGACTGCTCTCCTGCAGAACTTTCCTGCGTTTTTCAACTATAAAATGACACCAGGAGTGTGACCACCATACCCTATTTCAATAACACCTACAAAGGAGCAGTAATGGACTTGCTCGTACCAAAGACCTTAGGTTTTGCTCTCCCTCTGAGAAGAAACTAAAACGTGAAGTTTGTCCTCTCCATCCCAAGCCACTGCTGGCCCCTGCTCACAGAACGCGAGCAATGACATTTATACCGTATGTTGTCAAAATGGAAGGAAGAGCAGGGAGGAGGCTGTCAGGGACGCACAGAGAGGACGGGCACTCCACCTCCTTACTTTTGACAGAAAACACCACCCTGGCATGGAAACTCCTCTACCAACGTCAGGAGGTCGGGTCAGCCATTCCCAGGCCCCTCAGTGCCTCCCCTATGCACTAGCCTGCCCAGTCTCACACCCCTCCCAGCGATACAATACTGATTTCACTAAAAATACAAACTAATAGAAGGGGTGGGAAAACCACACCGCAATTTACCAAAACTTCAAGCCCTTCCACGAATCGACGCAAGCTCTTGACGTGACACAGGCACCAAGTCACGGCGTAGCCTCGATGGCTCGGGATGCAGCAGGGACCACGGCACGCAGGAGGGCAGCAGCTCAGGCTGGCAGCGGTAAGAGCGCCTGCATGACCCCAGCACACAGCTCCTGCTTCGTCACTGCTTGCACAGGCAGGACACCCAGCCCGAAAATCCGCGTTCCCAGTTACCAGGCTGCTTCGGCACCGCACTGGTACCAAAACGGACCCTGAACACCCGCTGGTACCAAGGTCACGGTACCCCAGCAGCCTTTTAGCACCTTCTGTTCACGCCATCCAGCCACCCGCCCTCCTGCCTGCCAGGCCAGCCCAGGAAGGGCAGGGGCGAAGCCCCACACGTGCCGTTACCCGCGAGCAAGGCGAGCCAGCTGTGGAGGCAGACATGTCAGACTGAAACAGCGCTTCTGCACCCTCATGTAAAATCACTACCCCCTGGCACACGAGCTTTAAAATAAAAGGCTGGAGGGTTTTTTTTATTTCCATGCCCCTGAAATAAAATCAGCTTCTATCTGGTTCTCAGTTACAATATCTATTTAGAAAGAAAGAAAAAAAACCTGTCTGTGCTACAGGCTTATTCTTTGGATTATTATAACATTACAGTTTTTAGAAAGGAAGCTTAGAGCAACTACACTCAGGCAGAGCGGTCTGAAAGCTTACTGGGCAAAGAGAATTTCTCAGCATCTGGAACTTGTGCACCAGATTTTAAAAACTACTAAGCTGTTTCTGACGTACCCCGTGCTGACCGCCGACGCTCTGCTGAGGTGGGATATCCTTTCTGAGTACTCAGGACTGCACACTGAAGCAAACTTACACCAACTTTTAAACTGGTTTAACATCAGAAAAAACACACAATGTAAAAACTTAAAATATGTTTTCCAGATGACTTAACTATTAAGAAAAAAATTCCATAGATTCTAAATCGTGTGTGACTGAGATTACAAGTGAAATGGTTATTCATGTAACATAACCTCTGCACAATATGGTGCTACCACAAGCCAGGGACTCTAGGAAGTCTTTGGAAAAGATGTTGCATACTAAAATGAAAGATTTATATTTTCATGTAATCTGAGGGTTTGAGCACTTAACAGAAAGAAGGGAGCCGAGAATCGAGTGTAAAACACTATCCAAAGAAGTCTACTTGTAGAGGTTCGTAAGTACAGTTATTGCTTTATCTAAAGTAAAATAAAACCTTTTCATTTTACAGAAGCTCATATATAATATGCTACATTCAGAAATAAATATATGCTATTCTTACTATGTAAGGAGATAACGTTGTAAACAGCCAGGAGCTGGTTTCACTCCTAAATTTCCAACTAAATTTGTGCTTACAGTTACACAAAAGTCCATCTCACTAGCCTAACAACACGCTTTATTGTTCTGTCCTTCTTGCCAGCCCATCTCCAGGTGCTTTTAACTGGGACAAGCACTGACTAGTTCATTGAAGCCTCCATGTCGGGCCTGGGTCGGGCTGAATATTCAACCCAAGACTTTGCCATTTCTGACAAGAGCCAGGCGAGGAAAACAACAAAACTAGGTCTCATGAATGTTCCGAAAAGCATCTTCCAGAAACATCAGTGGCATTCAAATTAAAAGCGATACCCACCAGATGTTACACCAAGCCACACGTTTCAGAGGGCAAACACCATCCGGTCAGGGGACGGCCATCTGCTTTGGCTGACCTTCGTGTTTTCATGTCGAGTGCTCAGATGCACACAGCCTCCCAGCAATTACAGAAAAACCCAACTCGTTAAGTGTATTGAGGCACCTGCACAAGGCTGATTTTTTGAGGAACATCATCTCCGAGCAAGCTGACACGGTCCACGGCCATGCCAGCCCAGGAAGGCAAGGACGTCCTCACCGCCGGGGGGCCAAGGCTGTCCCCTCTCCTGATAACCAGCCACCCAGCCCTGCCTGACCTCCACTCAGACCCGCGCCTGGCGAGGTCGGAGGAAGCATTCAGGAGACACAAATCCTGCTTTTAAAACAAATGCACTTCAGTTTTAGCCCACATCTGTGTGTCTCGTCGCTTGCAGGAGACCTGAGGGACTCTTTTAACACCCAGATAAGCCTGCGGGATACAGACCTGCATGGGCAGAGCCCACAGTGTACAAATGCTTTTACTCCTTGGGGAGGGAGCAGCAACAGCAGGCAATTATCCTAAAAAGAAAGCGCTTATCTTTTGATTTCTTACTCAGCTGAAACACTTGGTGACATTTTCCAGAGATCATAATGTGACATAAAAGCAGAAAAAATGGCCTCACAGTTACATGAGATTTGCAAAAACCTGTGCTGCGCAAACGCACGCCACGAAGACAACACGCCAAAGCCACCAGGTTCTCATGACAAAAAAACCCACAGAAACAGTGCTCAAAAAACCCAGCTGTTTTGTAAGCTACAGGCTGCTCCATAAAGAGGATGGAGAGTGTAAAAGGAATCCTAACGTGATAAAAATATTGGCCTACTAGATCGTATCGTAATAGATCGTATTATCACAGGACGCACGTCCTCAGCTGACAGACAAGATAAGTGCATCAGCAAAGACACGGTTAAACACCACTTCCTTCAACGGCAGCATCCCCTGAAGCCCTGCTCCAGCCGACATGAGTGTGGGGCAGCAAACCCAAGCCTTTTCCTCCACACCCCAAACTTTATCACTACAATGAATTGTTATTAGACATTGTCAAATTGCTCCCTGCTGCTCAAATGCACAGGATGCCAAATCCCTCCCTCCATCCCCTACCAAGTACACAAACAAGACAGAAACAACACAGTTCAGCCTCCTACTAACGCAAAAAAATTTCTGAACTGTGCTCCCTAATGAAGTGTACTCGCTCATGGCATGTTGATATTTCTCCAGCCGCATTCCCTCCCACAACGTTAGAAATGCCTTCAAGATAACTGAGGGGAGACAGAGCAGGCTGCTCTCCGAGTTAGTGCCTTGGCCACGTTTGAAGCGTCCTGTTGATGTAAAATCTACGCCTGTGATGAAGCCAGGGTGCCCTTCGCTGTTCTAACAAACAGCCTGAACGTGCCGACTCACCGCCCAGCTCCTCCTCACTTTTCCATGCAAGACCACAACACCTCCCACACCACTGCATGGATTCCCAAACAAAGCACAGCGACCCAAAGCCAAGCCTGTATTTAGGCCAGCGCTCATGAAAGTACAAAAATGCCTTTAAGGTTCCCACACGGGTAACATACAACGCTTGCAACCCCTCCGAGAGCCCTGTTGCTTCTCTCCTGGCCCACAGCCCTGGCAGTTCAACAGGAGCGAAGGCCGCCCCACCACAAAGCACTGCTTGGTGGCCAGAAGAGGCCACCTGGTAAAACTCCTGGAGTGTGAGATGCAAACGCAAAGACTTGAAGATCTCCACCATTCAAAAAAAGTCTCTGTCCTGTGCGCACAGTTAACACGGCAGTAGCAGTGACGCAAACACCGCCTTTGCTGAGGACCAAACTCCACTCTTCTGGGAAGTCCCTGCGGGAGGGACCTACAGAGACATCTCCAAGGATGGAGTTTGGACAGAAAAATCCATAAACCTACTGATCTATTTTAACCACTGTCTAAAGCCTTTATTATAGTACGCTGACGTGCTGCAATAGCTGCCGATTCCCGCTCCTGGGAGGTAAGGGAAAGTTTCAACCCAAAAACTGCTGAACAAGGGAATAAGCAGAAAACTAAAAACCTCTACTAATTGAAAGAGGAGGCAGCAGCCCACAGCCAGCCCCCTGGCACCTTGAGTAAGTAGCAGCAACTTGGAAACCAAAATTAGGTCATGACTGAGAGTTGGAGAGTCGGCGTATACAGCTTCCACAGAAGAACGGCAGACGCGTTCATGGACGGGGTATCACACAGCACAAGGTCAGCCACGCTAAAAGCTCAGCAGGGTAAGAGCAGCCACATTCCAGGCCTTAATCAGTGTTTTGGCTACAGTGCTTTACCATCCAGCGAAAGACTCTCTGTTTTTCACTAGTATCTTTGTGAGAAAAGCTCTCGCTGCAGTAAACCGCAGGGCTCACGGTCCACCAAAGCGTTCACCATGGGCCAGGGCGGACTCGGGCAGACACAAGGCGTGCACCACCGAAGCAGAGCTGTCACACCAGGAATATCTTCTTAACGAGTAACTCCTAAACCCACCATTTCTGAAGACCAAATAAATCCAGATAGGGAATTTTTTCCATCTTAAGAAAAGAAGGTTTTCTCCTAACACATCTTTTCTGTGGAATACATTCTGGCAAAGCAGTAGCAATTGGGAGGATGTACCCAGATGAGCTTGTAGGTTAACCTTAAAAACATTACAACAGGTATTCTTTTTTCCATTTCAATGCATCTGTATGCTTATTTATGTATACTGCCTGGGTTGATTCAGTACAAAGAACTGTGCTTTGTACTAGAAACACAAGGAATACTCTGGTCTACACGGGCTATTGCACCTCAAGGATCACCCCTTCCTCAGAGCACCTAAAAGGGACCCGGTTTTCACAATTTACTGAATGCCTTACAAGTGCATCTGGGTGGTTTTCACTCCACTTGCTAAACAGAAAGGATAATTCACCTTTAACAAAGATTTGCCATGAGACATAAAATAAACATTAGCTAACCCAAACAAGCAACAGCTTTGAGCTTTCTAAGTAAAAGTATTTTTCCCTTTCAGTTGTGCAACCTTTTGTCTCTAAGCCAACCAAGAACTCACTGCCGGAGAAGGATTTCATGCTTAATCAATTTTTGCCTCGCTCACGTTTGTAGGTATCTGAGTTCCTCATCTTAACCGAAAACGCAGCGTGCTCACGATGCACTGGCTGCCCTCTAATTACTGCAGTATCTGAGGATGCAGGAGCAGTATCAGCACGTGAAAACTGCGAGCTGGTTTTCCTGCCCTGCTCTGCGAAACGACGGATTCATTTGCATCACGCTTACTGATGAAGGAGCCTGCTGCTGCTGAACACGGAAGGACTCAGCTCATGTAAACTCTTGCACAATTTCTTTTATATTCTAATTGAAGCATTTAATCTGCCAAAATCCTTCTCTCATACAGAGAAAGCCCACCTGCCTTCTGGTCTGAACCGTCTGGATTTACAGGCGTGTGAACAGCTTTATTTCTGGAAGACATCTCTGCTGCTCACGTACCAAGCGATGGCCTACAAACAGAGCGAGCTGGACAACTGTGGTAACGATACAGTACCAAGGATTTGCCGACAAAGCTTTTGCAGACTCTGTGTGCAGGAGAGATCCCTTGCTTAGACGGAAAGGTCACCAGTCACATACCTGATCATGTAAACCTTCCTCTGTGTGGATCTGAAAGGTCATTTCATTTTAAGCCGTACAAAGTCTGAGACTTAGCTTCCTAAATTCCTCTTCTCCCGTTCTTTTGCCATTTGATCCGAGTCAGCTGAATCTCTTTTCATGAATGCATTCAGCACGGTAAACATGCACAAGGAAAACACTGTTCACTATCTACTCCGGGTATTACAGGTCCTCATATAAAAGGATTTAAAAAAAAAAAAAATAGAAAGAAAAACATTTCCCCCACAGTCTTTTTTGTACATCAGTCACACATCTCTACGTTAAGAGAAGAAATTTGTCTTTTTTCTACTGATAGAAAACACAGAGTTAATTTCCAAGTTAAGGTCATTCTTCAGACCCTCATGACTTCCTTTCTCTCCCGAAACCAGCTCCACCACAGCTTTGACACTGCCTTCACTCCTCCAGAAGACAGGTCTCCTGGGCGGCACTGGTGCTGCAGCACGTTGCGGGGTGTGCTGAACAGGCTGCAGTGCCAACCAGCTTTTTCGGACTGAAGCACCTGTGGATAAGTATCATCTCCCCAACCTTCATTTGGACTCACGGGCCAGTCATCTTCGGCTATAAGCGCTGCGGTCATCAAATTAAAAAAAAAAAACAACCCACATTTGAATCCACACACATGTGCGCGCACAGAGGGACAAAAACCTCATCTCACCTCCAGAATGCAACAGAAAATTAAAAACTGGAAGAGAAGGTGAGGAACAAACAAAACCATTAACTCAGTCCCAGCCAAAACCAGTATAAAATGATTTTTTTTAAATACGCCAAAGAGAAAAGATGCCCCGAAACACCAGAAAATAAACAAAACCACTGCTCTTCAGCTTCTGCGTAACTGCACTAGACAAATGAAAGACTTTAAAGGAAAGCTGAAGTGGATCTGCAAAGGTGACTTCAAAGGGCCAAACGCCAGCTGCCAGGCTCCGGGTCCCCGCGCTAGCTGGAGACACACAGCGGGCTTCCCAATGTGTCAAACACATGTGCACAGGCGGAGGCAGCCAGCATTCCCTTTTTTTTTTTCCCCAGGGGTTACGCGCTGGGAAGCGGGAGACATCATTTGTAACCTCTGTGCTGTTGCTCAGTTTTGGGGGGTCACAATTCAGGCTTTCTTTTTCAAAAGGTAACAAGTGTAACTCTCACTCCTTGTCATCCTCTGCAGCACTGCGAGGCTCGTGAAAGATTCATGGGTAAGAAAATGCCATAAAGTACAACAGTTCTTGTTTTATTTACCAAAAAGAATATTGTACATTTGCCACGCTTAGATATTCATTTACATGATCAAGAGAAGAGGCATTTGTACTTGAAGCTCCGACACGGAGCAGAACTGCGTTCTCTCTCCCTGTGCGCCGGGAGAGATCGCTCAGACGACATGACAACTCCTTGACTAGTTTAAGAAGCTGCAGTTTTTAGAGAACGAGATTCACAACGATTCACCAGAGCTACCTGTAAGCTAGATGCTATCACAAAAGGATTAAAATTATTACCAAGCGCTTCCCAGCTCCATCCACGGTGCGCTTGAACAATTACCACCACGTCAAACTGACTTCTTCAGTTTACCCAGAGAGTGCTGTTGGCCATCAACCACCACCTCACACAGACGCAGACGCAATGAAAGACAACCTAGGAGGCAATGCCTTTTGCCGGGGTGGCGTGCCAAGCAACCCCACAACCCTCTCGAGTCCGACTGCACCGCGCAATGACCGGCTTACCATCAGCTCCCCGGTAAAACGCTGTCCGCCGTGTTTCCTTTTGATGCCAGGTAACACGCCTGCCTCCGAAGGTGGAACACAATTATTTAGATTCGCAGTATTAGGCTTATTATGTCTGAGAGAAGAGAGAAATACAATGTTGACCTAACATATCGGTGAGAGCGTACAGATACACAGAGGCTCTCATACCCACATGCAACATCAAAGCTCCTATTTGACCATGCTTTAAGCTAAATATTTGTGATAGTTAATTTATTTGATCTTCTGTATTTGCAAGGCTCAGAGCTGGGCAGAAAGTCCTTTGAAGCACTCCCAAACACGCTAAATTATCGGAAATGTTTGTCAGAAAACTGCTATATAAACTCCACCAAGCCATCTCCATCGCTTCACAGACCCTTTCGATAACGGTGCCACCTACCTCTGCCGGAACAGCTGGCTTCAAACCTGCCGGGGGCAGACGTGTGTTCATTCCTCTGCCTCTCCGACCAGGTGGAAAGCAGGAGTCAGTAGAGGGATACACCAGCGCATTAGATGGATGAACAACCAGAATTTCTGGATTGAACAATTTGCTGCTTCATTTTAATTACTGGCTTCTGAATGACTTCAGAAACTTGGCCAATTTGTGCAACCCTCTATTCTTCACTTTTGGCCTCAATCGTACAGTCATTTTACAGACAAACAAGTAACAGATGTACAATCTATATTCATCCCAAGACCTTTTATAGTAAAATGACTTCTGGCCAAATAATGTATATTTAAAAAAATAAAACAAACAAAAAAAGCCATGCACACACTAATTCTTGTATTTTAAGGTATCTCCCACACCACCTAAACACGCACTAAGAAACATAAGACTTCTCCATATGTTCCTGGAGGTCTCAACAATTTTCTGTCTGCGTGCAACTTCTGCCCTCAGCCACCAGCCGCAGAGGGGAGAGCAGCCCGAGGAGACCCCAAACATCAGAGAAGGCAAGGGCAGCTCTGCGGGCTCCTGCTGCCATCACCAAGCACTCCTGCCCGCTGGACCAGGGTACCACTTGGGAAAGGGCAGGAGGCCACAGTTAGCACTGCTCTCTCTGTGCTGTTCAGGCAACGGGACAAGAGAAGTCGTATCTTCCAGGGGTTTTCCCAAGGATCCTGCTGACATGGGAGTTTTCTCCGGGGCACAGACCAGGCTGCGCTGGCTGCCGTCACCTGAGCAGTCCCAGCACATCGCAGGACAGTTCCCAGGGCAAACGGCGGCAGGGCGCCCGTGAGGAGGTGTCCTCACTTGCCTCTCCAACACTTCACTTGGGAAGCAGTTGGGCACGTCTCCAGCTCATGATCAAGTACACACAATTGCTCTCAAGAGTCGCAATGCAGAGTCCTGGAGGTCCACGCATCGCGCAGCACTCATCTGAAGACCATTCATCTCCAATACAATACGACTATTATGTCGCTTTATGAATATCCTCCCCAAATATATGTTTAACGATGCACAGTTACAGAAGACAAACACTTGTTTTGTTAGAGATCCCATGGTAAATTGAAAACCAACATGTCGAATTTTTACAGTATGTGCCTTATAACAGAGTGCGGGCAAGCTATACATTATCCAAGTCTTTATGCAAGGAAACACTTGGGAAAGGCAGCAAGACATGTTAGGAAGAGACAAAGCCTGGGACAAATTAATGCTTATATTTTCCAATATATCCATATACAATATTGAGCATCTTGAGTTACTAAAACTATAAAGCAGATGACCAAAGTCAAGTGAAACAATATCCAGTTAAAACCAGGGTGCACATCGCACACCTTCCACCACCTATGGATCCGCGAGCCCTCTGCAGAAGCGGTGGGGAACACGGCACTTCTCAGTGACAGCACTACGGGGATGCAGCCCTTCAGGGTCAACTGGTGTGACTGTATCCCATTTAAGCACTAAAAACCTGCCCGTCTTCCTTCAGAACTGAAATTAGCAGGATGTGATAAATGGGAAAATTACTGCTTTTTAAGCAACAGCAGCTGAAAGCGCTTTTACCTGACTAGCAGGCTGAGGCCTTCGGCTCCAGAGATGCTGCAGCTCCTAACTGCCGGAGGCTTGGCCTCGATTTTTTTTTAAACACAATTATAAATCAAATTGAATGAGTTGGTGTCACTTAATTTCCCATACCAAATTCCCAAACGGACTCTTCCAAACAAACAAAGAAGAAAACAAACAATAACTCAGCTCAGTTCCTCTAAAGCACGGCCGCACGCTGCTCGCTGCAGAAGCCTTCCAGCGGCTCCAACGGCTGCCTCGCGTTTCAAACTGCTCCCCTCAAAACGTACAGGGCAACGTACTGTTTTGCTCCTCAGCTAATTTTAAGGTCCAATCTTCTGGTTACCAAAGAAAATCACGTTTACCTCTCCCAGCAGTGAGAAAACCCTCCAGAGCAGGGCACACTCCATCCACAAGCGCTCCTGGGGGACCAACCACCACCCTGCAAAGCCTGTCTGAAACAGCCGTGCCTTCTGCTGTCACGCAGACCTCCCGCGGACACAGCACCCAAAAGGCACCAAGAAAAACAACCGCTTCCCTGGCGGTTTTCTTTATGGCTTCCTGCACTGGGAAGTATTTTGATCCTGATCATAATGTGCTTAATTCAAACTCAAGAGGCAGCCCAGATGCTTAAAAATAAACTGGTGCCGATGAGCGTGGCTGCATTAGCATGTCTTGCATAATTCATTTCGTTGTGCTGTGGAGAGCTCTTCAGCTCCCACTCTGTGAAAGGTCACGACGGCAGCGCACACACGTGCTCCTCCACGGCCTTCTCCGGGCAGAGCCGGGCGCCAGCCTTCCCTGCCCCACCGAATCAAGCCCAGGAGGAGGTCTGCAAGGAAGGCACAGGGCAGCTCCGGGGACGCTGCTGTGACTTCCAGGCCTGTTTCACTACCCCTCCTAGAAGACCGCCCTTGAAAACCATAAGCAGGACAAAGAACTTAGTATTTTTTAAATAATTTCGAATTTGGAGTTTCTGTTACCTATTAGTAGGTTCTGACTAATAGTTCTGACTCTATTTAGGAGTACCCCATGAGCACCTTGATTTAAAAGAGGCTCAAAAAGAATCAAGTGGATGATGCCCTTTCACATTTGGTTGGGCACAAGTCAGCTCACCGACACCTCCCAGACACGTCCCCTCGCACACCAAACCGAGGGACGTCACTGAATCCCAACAACAATTTGTGCAGAACCTGCAGCAAAACCGAAGAGGTCGATTTAACGTCCTTACCCACCCTACAAGTCAGCACTGGGCATCAGTGCTGACGTGGGACCATTTCATCTGGACACAAGTAGCGATGGCGCTACTGGAGCACAAACCTGCCCCGTGAGACCTGTCAGCCTGAAGAAGCTGCTGCTCAAAAGCAAGTGTCACACCTTGCAGAAAGACCAGCACTTGGGTCAGCAAAGAAAAGCAAAAACAAAACTGAAATCAATCACAGGGATTTTCCACTCCTAAAAATGAACAGTAGGCAGTATTCATTCTCACTTCTCTGTTACCAAGTTGGAAGAAGAACAGCAACAACACAGAAAAACAAGCAGGAATGCTGAAAACTGAAGACTAAAAACGTATTTGGAGGCAAAGGCAAGAACTGGCACTAGGTTTGCCTTTTAGTAACCCCTGAATGACCAAACAAAAGATCAAAAAGCGCATGTCAAAGCTTGGTTTCACTTCAGGATGTACCCCAAGCTACAAATAATGAGGAAAAACCCCAGCTACTCCCAAAGCGTCTTTCCCTCCCTTAGCCTAAGAACTCACAGACGAAGATAACAGATTTAAACCACCTTTTCTAACAGACTGGGGGAAAAAAAAAATAAAAATCTCTTTATTCAGCAGGTGCAGGCCCCAAAACGAGAGCAAAAGACTGCCCAGACCCTGTTAAAAACAGAGGCGGTGCTGATCCGAGACAAAGGACCAGACAGGTCCCTTCTGCAATTGCAAGGAGCACCCAGCACCCAAACACCAGCAGGGGAAAATACTCCTCCTCTTCTTCTAAGTAGCCATACAAGCAGAGGACATGGGTTGATAATCAGCACGCACACCTTCAGACAGCTGCTTTATTTTAAAAAGGATTTGGATTTTTTTTCAAGTTGCTTGAGTAATTTACAATCTTTGTCAAACGATGCAAAAAATATAATAAAAATAACAAGTGCCGTCATGCAGTTTTGAACAAACACATGGGGGAAATCAAACACTTTGGTTTGGTTTGGTGTTTCTGCTGGGTTTGGCTGTTGGGGGTGGGGAGGAGGTTCCTGCAGACTTTGATACCTTTTGACGCAGCATGAAAAGCTACAGTGGTTTGCTGGGGTGTTTTTAAAATCAAAGACGAAAGGCAGACTCCAGTGGCTCTAAGTCATTCAATGTCAATCCAAAACCATTCAACAGCTACTCTTTTCTTTAAGATCACCTTGTAAACTCTGCATTCGATTTCTGCCTCTCTCAAGTTCTTTCCCTAGCATCACCCACTACACACAGCACCGCAGAAGAGACCATTTAACACCTCGGGGCCAAGTTTTGCACAACCTTGCTTGTGAAGACACAATAAAAAACCCCTTTTATCTCGCACACAAGGTTAAGGAAGTTGATAGAGATGCTTGATAAAGCTTCACTGCACTGGAGGAAAGATGACGGTGCGGGTTAAGGGTAAAGGCAGGGGGTCTGCCGGCTCTTGGCAGGAGGAATTCAGCACCCGCAGGAGCAATCTCCCCGCCAGCCCACGGGTCACCGCACACAAGCCACCCCAGACGCGGGCACGGACAGGGTAAGGCCCTCACCCCACCAGCGCTGCGCAGAGGCCTGTCCCCTCCCCAGAAGAAACACGGGACTCTGGCCACCACACGCTGTGGCTGGTTCTCGCTCCGTTTTTTTTTTTCCTGCCTTAAGAAGCTGATCGACCTGTTGTTGTTCACCTTGGACAACAGCGCAGCGTAATTTGGAAGGAGAGATGACGTGATGATGGGTTTATGCAGCACGCGGCGCCGATGAGGAAACCTCTTTGCCATCCTTACCATCACTGCGCTTGCAGATTCAGGCTTTCACACCCACCCGAGGCGCCCCTGCCAAGCACCCCCAGAAGCAGCCCACCCCCCGGGACGGCCCGAGCCCTTCAGGGAGAGGCACTGGCCCAGCCCCGCTGCGCCGGCATCCAACGGTGACCCCCTGCACCTGGGTTTCTTGACAAAAAGCCTCCTACCTTCTCTCGGGCTACTCAGAGCTTACGAACAAGTGACACACGCGGTTTGACAGAATGGGTTCATACCTCCATCATTATAGCCCAATAAATTAAGGAGATTCTTTTGTATGGAAAAATGGTACACAGAAAAATAGATGCACCTACGTCAGCTTAGCCATTTTTTAAGTCTTGCAGGTTTCCAGGATCTGAAGTTAATTTTAGGAAGGCGTCTAACTTGCTGGTAGCTAAATACCCACCACATTATCCTCATATTCCAGACGCTCAAAAAAAATCAGTTTTACAAAGATTCTGTGATGTCTAGGCGGAAAAACTTACAATGCCATTTACCGATTTACAAGGCAGTTTGACAGATGCGTCACCACCCAATACTACCTCCCTCCGTGAATTTAACCCATCAGAAATACATATATTTAACAACGTGATTTATTAGACTGTTTCTTCAAGCAAAAGGTGTCATTGGTTGAATCACTTAAACGAGACCTTGAGGAAAAAGCGCAGAGGCAGAAGCCTGTCAGAGACGAGGCCTGAACGAGAAAACACAACGGGTCTTTTCAGTACCTGCATTTTAGACATCACCGTTTCCGGAAGGTGGCTCCTGAATCTAACCTAGTGTCTCTCAGCTTCCATAATATTGCTTTCAAATTTCACAAAACCAACACAAATTACGCCTGATACGAGAGTACAGGATCTCAATCGAAATTTGTCCCACGAGAGTTGCGTCCAACTCAGGAATTACAACAAGGACCCCAGCGCCCCACCAACCCCACTGAAGCGAGGGAACTAACGCCACCTCGCAGATAATCTCCTGCAACCATGTCACGGTCTTTAATGATTTGCAGACTCTAAACCGTATATATTATAAAACAATGCATAATATATGTGATAGAGGATTAGGAAGAGGAATGGAAAACAGCTGGGAAACGTTAGAGTTTTCACACTGAGCTTTCAAATTCCTTAGCAATAGACACTAAAACTCCCTTGACTGGTATGGAAAACAGCGCTCGGACAAAATCCACAGCGAAGAAGGAAATTCTAGCAGAGCGAAGAAGTTCCTGTTGGCAAAGCCTCGTGCGCACTCAACAGAAGCAGAGCTGATGCCCGGCCTCCAGGTAGGTACCGTCACGTTCAACAGAGGATGCAGCACAGCAGGGCCGGGAGCCGAGCGGCAGAAACACCCCCTCCCTCCGCGCTCCCCTCGCCCTTCAGACTCTTCCCTCCGTCCTACAGGACTAGGGCACAGAAGAATCCTTTGTAAAACGAAGCACCACTTGGTGGGGGTAAGAGGATATTTCCTGCTAACCTCACCGCAGATTTGTAATCCAGCAGTCAAATTATGTCAATCACAGCTCATTAGGCAACCATTTACCCTGCCAGCTCTGTCCTGGCTGCCTCCTCCAAACCACGTGTCCTTTGCAAACGTGCAACCCCGTTACCGGTTCAGAGAAAGACCACCCGGCCGCAGGAGCTGGAAGCCTGGCTTCTACCCGCCCATCCCCGCCCTCGCGACCCGCAGCATCGCACCGCGGTGCCACCGCGCCTGCGGACACACCGGGTGCGCTTGCGTTTGCGACACGCTGAACAACGGTTTCCTACGCAATAAAGTAGGGCTGGTTACCAGAATTCATGATTTATGAGCATTTGCCCCTTACATCCCTATGGCAAAGCCAGGAACAAAAATCCCCCACAGCTGAGGAGGGAAAGGGAGCACGCTGGGGAAGGGACAACAGCGGGTGGTTCCTGCAGAGGCGTACCCGAGGGGCTGTGTCAGTGCTGGCAAGCTCAAAGTCAGTGCCTGAGCAGGGAGCCAGCTCTCAGTTTATCCAGCACCCCTCACGGGCAAATAGGGAACTTGGTGGCAATAAAACGTTGCCACTTCCCTGGACTTTACACTCTTACGTAAGCCTGAAACTCAGGGAATTATTTCACATGTCCCACCGAAAGGGGAGATTCCACATCAGTTCGAGAGGATAAAAAAACCAACACTCAGCTTATAGACAAAAACCCGCATCTCTCTTGGGTTATCCTCCCTATTTTTCTCCTCAAAGTACATCCCATCAAGGACAATCTCTTCCTGAAACACACAGACAGACCCTGGTCCTCGCTAGCAGAGATAAACACAAACCTCAACACAACAAACGAGCCAGCAAAGCACATTTACTACACTAGTTCCCAAAACAGTACCAGGAGACACAGACCCACAGAGAAAAGCCTCTCACGTCACTTGCCCAGCAGACCCAGCAGCGTGACGCAGCCAGACCCGGCATCGCTGCCCTTCACCTCGGTCGGGCACTGCCGCACGCGTGTTTCAGTGCCTCCTCGGTAATGCCGATGGAACCGTTACAGATCGGAGGAGCGTATTAGCACAGCTGGATTTGAGAGCTTCACCGAAAAAAGTGCGACCTGGAGCACTTCCCATCATCTCCTGCAACTCAGGCACCTCAAACCTCCAAGAGCGAGGCTAACCAAAGAGGCAGGAAGGTGACTATATATGTTTGGAGCAGACAAACTACTTCACCTCAGACCTCCCCCAAGACTAAGGCTGCTAACAGCCCAGCAAATGCAAGCTAGCGCACACGTGCATCACCTTCAGGCGCACTGCTGCTCATCCATCCCCTCGCTGAAGGGACCACTGAGATCCTGGAGAGGATCAGGAGAGTACGTTCAAAGTGGAAAAAAATAAAACAGCAGTCGATGTCACGGCAAAACCACGGCCGACCTGCGCTCTCCTCGTGGCCATGCACGTGTTTTAGAGGGCTATGGCTCGCTGTGCTGGTTCTGCCCAAGGAGAGAAGAATAAAACTTTTTTGGGAGGCTGCACAGGAGGAACCTTTCCTGCACGGCCTCACTCTTCACCTACAGAAACAACGAGCAGCTCGGCGTGGTGACCGTATACCTGCACGCGGCTGCAACTCGACCGAGCGGCACGTTCATAACGTCAAAGGCAGTCTTGGAACCTTCATTAGCGGTTCGCAAATTGCTATTGTCAGCAAAGCCCTTCGGGACCTCAGCAGGGCTCTCCAAGAGCGCGAGCAATGCTTGTGCCAGGCTAATTTCTTAAGACAGCGTGTAAAGAAGGTGAGATTTAGTCCTATAACCTTCAGCATCTCCTTCTTCATACTCTCATCTCCTGACTAATCCTCTCTCCCTACAGAAAATATTCCTCATCTTTTTTTCCCCCTCCAACCTCCATTCCTTTCTCATTAATCCCTGCTGTTCTACTGCCTACCCCATTCTGGGGTTTGACCAGTGGCACAGTCATCGTCCCCTCAGAGCCACAGAGACAACAAAGTAATAGCAGCCTAGGAGTTTCTTCTTTCATAAACTGGTCAGCTATTTCCTGGAAGCTGCAACAAACACCAGCCATCCCCGGCTGGCTTCGAGAACAGGCGGAAGGCGATTTTTGGCTGCTCCAGCACTAGTGTTTGGGCCCCATCTTACAGCTCCTCCCAATGGGAGCAGACCATCCAACACCCCATTTGTACAGACATGCAAGCACAGCCTGCTGCTCCCTCCAGCAAAGCCACAGCACTCATCCTCTGACCCTTCATTTAAGTCCATCTTCTAAAAACAGATGCCATCTACTCCTTTCAAGTACCTCAAGAAGTTAAAGGTGTGGTCCTGTTATCTCCGATATTTACGTTATAAGTACCTAATGCATTCTGCTTTCCCAAACCATGTCTCTTACTGATCTAATCAATCGGTCCTCACTCAAAACCACTAATTTTCTCCCGCAGACCACGCACACAAATTAAGCCAGGCACCCTTTCGGTAGGATAAGATAAATAAAGACTTGCTTCTGAGCCACGTGCTGCTTGTGGGGGCAACTCCCATCTGTAAAACGGGTTTCCCCGACAAGAGCAATGCGAGATCAGGCTTCTTCCACTGTGCCTAATAATCGTAACATCTCACTCGCCATTTGGCTCGTCAGTGGGGGTTCCTGCCTGAATAGGCTTATTCTTTTCTTAGACATGATAATCTAATTGGGTCTAACCAGAAATAATCCCCAACACACACCCGTTTGTGAATCCCCGCTCAGCACCAGGAGTATTTCAAGTACCAGGGGGCTTGCTCTAGTATCCGATATGGGAATCGCTCGCGCAACAGCTCGCCTTGCCGGGTTTCACATGGCACTACGGGGAACGCAGAGCACGGCACGCACATGGGTTTTGTTCATTCTCCTCCCCTGGCTCCTGTTTTTCACAGAAACGTTGCTCAAAAGTAAGATCACCGTGTAAGAATAGATGGGTCGCGATAACCCACTCGCACTACTCCGACACCTGAAAGAAAACAGGACGTTTGCCCAAAATGCTCCCACGCCGCGCCAAGGGAAGAAGCACTGCCCTTCCTTGGGAAGTTCTCCTGGGAAGGTGATCTCAAACACCGTCGTGCTACTCAGGTGAGGGGAAAAGAGTGGAAAAAAACCCGACAGAAACACCGAGAGCCCAGAACCAGCCCCGGGTGAATCGCACACTCGTGCCGGGGACGCGGGGACGGCAGGACCGACGTGTCCCGGGGCGGGGGGGGGGGGGGAGCGGAGAAGCGGGGGGTCCCACCGCCCCACAGCCGGCCGAAGGGCGCGGGCCCCTTTCCAGCCCGGGCTCCGGGAAGCCGCCAGGCCGAGGCGAGGCCGCACCAAGGCTCCCCGCTCCCGCCGGCCCCCGCTCCTCTCCGCCGACGGCCGGGGCCGGCACCGCCAACCAGCCGCCGCGGGCTCTTCTCTCCCGGTTCGCCCGCGAGGAGGAGCAGACCCCGGCGTCGGGGAACCGCCTCGGCTCGGGGGCAGGCGGCTCTTTGGGGGGGCTCCCGAGACAAAGAGCCGCAGCCGGCACACACGCCGTGGCCCCGCTCCGCTCCCCACACCCCCGCCGCGGCCCCGTCCCGCCGCCTCCGGCCGGGCCGCGAGGTGCGGCCGGCACCGCCCCGCCGAGCCCACCTGTGCCGCCGGACCCCGGCGGGGCTGGGCCGGCCGCCGCTGAGGGGAGAGAGAGCGCGGCGGGGCAGCTCCCGGCTCGATCTCCCAACTTTTCCCCCGATTCCCAGCCGCGCACCGGCCGCCCCCCACCCCCGCGCACGCCCCCACCCCACGCCCCCCCCCCACCCCCGGGCCAGGCGCAGGGGCCCCGCAACTCCACATCGGCCTCTCCGCGGAGGCCCGCGGGCGGAACGCGGCGCCCCCCTCCCCGGCGGCCAGACCCGCTCCCCACAGACAATGGGGCCGGTACTCACCAGGACGACGGCGAAGCGCTCCTCCAGCTCACCGGGCTCGGGCATGGGCAGCTTGAGGGGCACGCTGTGCGCCCTGAACTCCGTCTGCTGCGAGTCCACGCTCCCCGCGTTGCCCATGGCGGCGGCGGCAGCAGCGGCGGCCCCTCCGCGCTGCCTCCGCGCTCCGCGCCGCCGAGCCAGGCGGGCTCCGCGCCCCGCGGTCGCCCTCTAGCACCGACGGCGGAACGCCGCGCCGCCGCCCGTCATGGCTCGCCGCCCTCGCCCTCCCCCCGGGGCGGGCTCGCTCCGGCTCCAGCTCCAGCTCCAGCTCCGGCTGAGGCTCGGCGGCGATTCCCCCGCATGCCGCCCCACGGCCGGCACGGCCCGCACAAAGCCCCGCTCCGCCCCCGGCCCGGGGCGCGCTGGGACTGGTAGTCCCGCCGCCGTCCGGGGGGGAGGAAGGGAGGGAGGCCCGGCGGGGGAAGGGGCCGGCTGCCGACCCGCCAGGAGCCGCGGGGGTTGGCGCGACCCCTCGGCGTCCATTTTGCCTCACCGGGCTGGCCATTTGGCCTCACCCTGCGGCCTTCCCCATCCGGAGTGCCACCGGCGCCCCCCCGGGCAGGGGCAGGAGCAGGAGCCTGGGGCTGTGCTGTGCCGGGGCAGGAGGGCCCGAGGGGGGTATCTCCAGGTACCCCAAGTGGTGTCACCAGCTGGGCTGACAGACGCTGCCTCTGCGGCTGAGGGGCCTGTTGGCTTGGAGTGGCAGGGCTGAGGGGCTTCCAAGGTCCCGCTTGCCCCCCGCGTCGTGATTTACTGAAATCGGAACAACGGAATGATAAATCGCCATAGGTTCAGGGTGACACCACCCAAACAAATCCGTAATCGAGACAACGCTGCCTCGGTGTGATCGGGAGGCTCGTCCTTCTCCTGAGCGTGTCAAAGCTGCCTGCCCTTCAGATGTTATTTCCCATTTCTTCAGCACCCTCTGCAAGTTCTCTCCAACACAGTGTTTGGTGGTCAAACCCAGACCCCACTGATGTTTTAAACGGGGCCGTTGTGCAGGGGCTGTGTTAGAAACACCAACCCCAGCAGCACGGTACCTCAGCACGTCCCTCCAGTTCGAAAACAATTCTGAGATGGTATTGACCCATTTGGTGACTGTGCTGCATTGCGCTTCTGTCTGGTTTATTCTCCAGTCCAAGACTTAATTCTGTCCCTGTCACCCCCCCACCAATCCATATCCCACTGCCTTATATCAACGTTCGATTATCCTGCCAGGGAAGAACGATTTTCACTCAGCTTTTCCCCTCACGACAACAATCCTGTGGCTGTGTCTCCTCCTGGTCACCGCTGCCTTCAGCCCATCCGTGCTTTGGCGTCCCAGCGCAGGGGCGTGCGCCTGCACTGCCGTGGTGCTCCGCATTCTGCCGGCTCACAATTACAGATAAAATTACAAACATTGTTAAAGGCTTTCCGTGATTGTCTGTGAAGTTCTGCCTTTTGCTGCCAGCCAGTTGAGGAAATTCAGTAAATCTCATGAATGAAGCTACGCGATGATTTACTAACGCAGTTACCTGGCGGCCGGCAGTAACTGTACCAGCGCGCTCTGCAATCGGATTTGGCCGAAGCCGTAAATTTCTGCTGGGATGTGGGAGCATTTCTGGCTTGGCCTGGTGGGAGATGGTAACTATCCACATGGAGATTAATTTGGGGGGAAAAAAAGCAAGAAGATAAGCGTTATTGTTTAGAAAATGAACGTTTTGTAATCACGTTATCTAGGATGACAATTGTGCTAGAGGCACAGCTACGAAGCAGCCACAAAAGCAACGCGTTGGGAGTCATGTGCTGCAACACACGCCGTCCTGCAGTGGAAACCCAAGCT
This sequence comes from Leptosomus discolor, assembly GCF_034619465.1. Classification (NCBI taxonomy): domain Eukaryota; kingdom Metazoa; phylum Chordata; class Aves; order Leptosomiformes; family Leptosomidae; genus Leptosomus; species Leptosomus discolor. Next base: position 1,973,209 of record NC_141395.1, read on the forward strand.
TTTCTCTCTGCGTGCTCTAAACCCGCTACTAATTAAATGTGCTCATTCTAATTAAAAAGAGACTTAATACGTTCACGACTGGGACGGTGAGCGACACACCCTGTCCTGGCTTACACCCCACCAGGGCACTTTGCCTGCGGAGCATCAGCCAGCGCAGGACTTGGCCTGGGACCCCGAGCCATGCTGAAGGTGTGGATTCCCGCTCCGTGGAAGGGTGTTACCCCAAGGACAGGTCAGAATTTCTTACAACTGCTTTGTTAAAAGCCTAAAATTCTCGCAATATCCTTAGTAAACAAACTTTTTAAACCCTGGACAGTTCTTGGGCGTTAATAACAACGTTATTGTCACTAGTGAAGGAAATAGTAATAGATACTTTGCCTGGTGTCTTTTATCTAAGACTATCACAATTCCTTGAAAGATTAATTGGTTAATTAAGCTTCACAGCACTGCTGTGAGATAAGGGAGCATTCGACTATCACAGATAACAGATGGGGGTCAGGGTACAGGGCGCTGAAGACAGGCTTTCACCAAGGATCCTTCGCTCTCCTGGCAGCGGGCTGCCAGCGGTGCTGAGCGCTCCCTGGTGCGAAGCAGCACCTCACCGACACCCCAGAGGGGTCCCGGGTGCCCAAAGCTGGGCGCTGCAGTCAGAAATCACCCACTGCTCCTCTCAGCTCCCTTTCAAACCCAGGAGAAAACGGGGTGCCTTGAGTATCCCGGCCACAACGGTTGCGTCGTGTGGGGAAGCGTTACTTGCCTTGTATTGCGTACGGGAAAGCAAACGTGACACAGCTTTACAGACGAACCTCAGTGTCGCTGTTAATTGCCTACAGCGACCAACTTGCTCCAGTATGAGGAGTCCCAGCATTTTCCCACTCGATAACGCCAACCATGGAAGCACCCAGGAGCCTTAGTTTACCGAATCGAGGGGAAATCACCTCAGCGTTTTGAGGTCCCTCTGATGAAGGGAGACGTTCGGGGACTGGGAGCCGCTGCTAGCCACACATACCTGGGAAAGGTGAGGATAATTGCTGGGCAAACTGGATTCTTTGCCTGACATGTAGGCAAGAAGCCAAAGGCAGCTCTCAATTGCGCTATGAGGCGAATTCAGTTCAAAACCAGACTTGCAAAATTTTTAATGAAACTCACCACCCGTACGTACGGCGATGGTTGAACATCAACGCAGTAGCACAAAGGAAAGGAATTCTTTTAAGAGAACAAGATGATTTTTGAGCAATTTGTTGTAGTCTGTAACTGCAAGTGTCAAAATTAGCGTGGCAGCATTGCTAAATAAAAAAAGCTACTTAGCTGGCTCACACTTAAGCTATAGAAATTATTCTGGGATAAAAATTAACAAACAAGACCTTGGTTTTTACATTTATTTATTTAAACTGAATAACCAGCCACACAATGCGTAATTTACAGAGCTCATCCCAGGCACCGGGCGATTCACACTGGGTGATGCCACCAGGGAAGTCATTGTCTGCGCCGGGGCTGATGGCCGTACCAGCTCTGCAAGGGCTCCGTGCCACCAGCGCGGGTGGAATTTCCCTGGAGAATGAGACAAACGCTTCTCGGCCTTTACTGAAGCCGGCTGGAACCTCTGCTTGTCGCCAAAATCTCCACTTTAAAACAAATCTGGAAGTTTGGGGCCAGGTCTTTCTTAAACTCCCCTGAACCGGTGTCTACTTAGCTATCTACAGAAGGAACTCTGAAGGGAAAAGAGGATAGTTTTATGAACCCTTATTTCTCCGCAAGGCTCAGCGTTTCCAGGTAGATCCTGAGCTGACCTTTCAGTGAAGTCCCAGGTCATCTGATAGGATGTTCTCAAAGCTGGAGGGTCAGCGTCAGGCTTTAATAAACAGCTAGAGCCTAGCTCAGCGGTGGCGAAGGTGGTGTTCATCCGTAACAGAGGTGGAGGGCAATCGTGACCTCCGTTGCGGGAGCTGAGCGGCGTACACTTAAGAAGAGGTTACTGATTGCAGCACGTGAAGAGCTGACCTTGCCTTGAGGACTACAGAGGACTTTTTCTGAAATAAATGCAAAAAAGATGTAATAGACTGCTTTCTGGGAACAGTCTTCTCAGGGAAAACCAGCTTCTGCAGGGATTTCCTGACGATGGGAAATGAATACTTGATAGTCTTTATCCTCATGCACATCCACGGTTAAAGACGTGGCGGTTTCGCTTCGGTTCATCGTGTTTTACCTAGTACATCATATCCGCTATCTACTTCAGTGCCTATTAGTCTTTTATGTACAGCCATTTCCTACAAGTACCAGAACCCTGCCTTATCTAGCCTCAACAGATTGTAGAAATGAGTTGCAAAATAACAGCCAGGCCTGTTAGCCTGAGTGTTATTGTGGGTTATCTTAGAACAGCACGTATTTTGTTGGAGAATTAGTCAAATACGAATCTAAAAACCACCGGGAACCTGAAAACTTGGCGGTCATCGTGAATGACCTTACCCGTGGCCATACCGACGTCTCTTCTACAGCCACCTGATCGAAGTCTCGTCGGCTTCGACCGTACCTTCTGCCGCGTAGGTGGGCATGTCTGCCTGTCTCCTCCTCTCGCTTTTCATGCCTGTGTCCACGTCCTCGTTGCGCAATTGCTGCTTCTGCATCTTGTGCTGAGATCTGAGCTTGTGATAGCGGGTGGGAATGCTCGGTCCCGGTACACCGAGTTATTAGGTTCATATCTTATTAGCCCTCGGATTTTTCTCTGTCTGCTAGAAATTAAATTATTAACTTTGAATCTGATTTACTCGCAGCAGCTATGCTCTGGTTTAACCGTGCTGACGTCCTTAGCCTTACTTCCAACACTTGTTTGTGTAGATCAGAGGCAGCTTCATCAAAGCAAACTGTGATGCCAATAGCGGCGAGATCAGCCCCTGGGTTCTGCTCGGGACCACTCCTGTACCAGCAGCGAGCGCTAAATATCACATCCTGATCTCCTGCAGGAGAGTGCACAGAGTTACACCCGCTTAACCCAAGACCAACCGATCCTTTCCGTCTCGCTGCTTCTTTCCGAGGCGTGGGAACACCTCCCAGCCCGCGGTACTGGACTGACGAGCCCGAAGCCAGGCTGTGTGCAATCCAGCGCCGAGCCTGTGGTGACACAGCAACACGCAGGAGGGTTGAGTGCAACCCTGACGGTACCTACATGATATCACTCCTTCCCGGCATTGTGGAGTACCACATGGAAATACGTAGCACAAGGATTTTGCATCTTTCTTCTGACTTTTCGTTTGTTCCTTAAAAATACGTAGGCTTGATCGGTATGCGAGGGCAGCGTGGCACCGGGCGAGCGGGTCGGGGCTCAGCAGTGGGAGCTCTCGCTGGACCACGGAGTGTGATTTGCAGAGGAAGCCCGAGCAGACGCGTTTGGCAGAAGAGCTGCAGTCGTGGCAAACAGCCCCGCTTCTGCCACTGCCGGCTGACTGACCTGGATTGCCGAGAGGTGGAGTAAGGCCCCCAAATTCCCTCGCCATTCCCCCGCGGGGCCCACGCCTGGTTTTCTGCCCGCTGACCGGGCTGAAGGCAGAGCTGCCGACTCAGCCCGTCCCACCTTGGACCACAGGCGTTATCTGATCGCTTCGGGCAGGGACCCAGAGCCCGACGCTGCCCTTAAATGCTCGTGCCTCGTCCTCGTCCTGATCCACGCTGCTGCCATCTGTTAAAACCAGCGGGGAGGCCCGTGGGCAGCCTGTGGCAGAGTGGTCTTTTTATATTTTTCTCCTCCTTTTCCCTTTTTTTCCCCCTATGTGAGGGAAGAGGCGAACAGCCTGTGACCCTTTCCCGCTGCTATGGAGGGAAGCCTGGTGGGAAGAGCGGGCGCAGGATCCCAAGACCACGATGGAGGCCTTCTGATTTTTGCAGCTGCTTTTTTTTTCAGTCCTGCCTGGACTCTCTGTCTCACGGCACCTTCCACCTTCGCAAACACCCTGCGGCTGCAGAGGCCGAGAGCTGCAGTTGAGGGAACACGCTTCTCACCTGCACACCCAGGTGCCCTCGGTGGGCCTTGGGGAAGGATGCGCACGGGACCCCCACCTTCCCCTGTCTATAGTCCGGCACAGACCAGCACCGCTCCAGCCCCAGACTGGAATGGCTCCTGGGAAAACACCTCCGCCAAGCCCGGCTCCCTCTGCCTCCGAGCAAGCGGCAGAGGAGGGGCGCTGCCGGCCACCCCGCTCCACCCTGCTGCATCACGACCCCGGGATCTTGGCAGGCAGGGCCACTGCGGGGTCCTGTTTGTTTTTAAAGGTGAGGCTGTGCTGTTTCAGCAAAACTGGGGTTGTTCTCCTCGGTAGAGGAGGCAAACCTGCCTGGCACCATGGGCTGCTGAGGCCCCAGCCCAATTTATTTTTAGCAAAGCTCAGATTATTCTCTTTCTCCGGGCAGCGAGTCTGAATGATTTGCTACAGTTTGGAGAAAACAGTTACGGAAAACAGCACAAGCATTTGTTCTGTGGGAAGGAGTACAGAGAGTGTCTGCTTTTAAAACACGTCCCCGAGAGAGACACTTACAAATACAGGGTGCTCGCTCATCTGTCACACCTCTTTGAGAAATTAATGCAATTTAAGGCTAAAATTTTCCATGCACTTGAAAACAAGAGGATAGAGATTTGTGACCCTCACTCAGCCTGTATCAGAGAAGCTCCCAGGCCACGCGCTGCCAGGAGGATGCTTGGACAGTGCACGGGGTGTGCTGCTGGGCTGGGGCTGCCTGGTGGAGGAGGCGAGCTGTTGGGCAGGGTCCGGACGCTGGCGGGTGGCTCACAGCCTGCAGACTCACTCAGATTAAAGCAAACAGCAAGCCAACGAAGCTGGGCTAAGGGGACATGGGGGATGTCCCCAGCACAAGGACCCCAGCCAGCACACGACCTACGCACCGTGCCCCCTCCATCCCCCTCCCTCCCCATCTCCTCCCATCAATTCATAAATAATTTGGGCATTTAAAACAGGGTGCAAAGGCTGGGGCGGAGAATCCCCCAGAAGAGCAGCAGACTGTGGAGACGTGGATCTGGGGCTGGAGGGCACCGAGCACCCCGTGTGCCCGGAACACTCGCTCCAGCCCGCCGGCAGCACCCACCGGCGGAGCCCCCGGCACGTGCCCTTCCAGACCGGGGTGGTGAGAAGAGCCTGTGATGGTGACGCTCCGGCACAAGACGTGGGATCTCCATGTTCAGTCTCACACCACCTCACTCGCGAGCAAACGTAACACGAGTGTTCTTTTCTGGTATGATGCCCCCTGGCCGGGAGCTCGTTGGTGATTTCTTGGCAGGAAGGCAGGCAGACAAAACACAACTTCTGAATCCCCAGAAAGGCAGAGAATGGTAAACGCTAATGAAACTGAGATAATGGAGCAGAAAATAATGGTAGGGAATGAGTCAATATTTAATAAAGCTTACATCTGAGTGTGGAGCAGCACTTCCCGAACTCAGACGAAGGCAGAGGCTAGACTGGATGTGTGTATCTGTGCCTATCTGGCAGCTTTAAACTGCCTGCAAGACCCACCGCTAGGACAGAAGCATCAGAATCATTTTTTAAGCCGGGGACATTTTCAAACCTTTGTGGACTGTTGTTATGAATTGCAAACAGATTTTTCTCTTTTTTTTTGTTTTTTTCGCCCCGAAAGAGTTATCAGTGTGTGGAACGGAGGGGCCGTGGTTCAGTCGGCTCCTCAGCCCTCAGCTGACTCGCTGCTCCAAACGACAGCCGTGGGACAATGCCGTCCATTGTGCCTGCGGCAGGAGAAAAGCTCGGTGTGCTTCCACGCAGGCTTCGGACAGAAACCCTGCACAAGTTTCCATTGTTTTTCCACCAAAGCCCCTTGACAAAGAACTCCTGAGGATGGTTAGGCAAGAGGAATAAAATTAATCTAATTTTTTCAGCTGATAGAAGCTGTTTAGAGGCCTTAAACGGGTTTCAGAACTCATGAGAAAAATATGGATTTCAATTTACAGGACTGATTAATAACATTTGTCTCCCAGCAAGGCAGGGGGAGGGGGAGGGTTTGCGAGAGCGGGATTTGTGCAGTCACTGGAAACACCTTTTCCAGACCTTGCCTTTTCAAGCACGTTTTCTAATCTCACCAGCTCTCCCTTTATCGATGTCTCACTGCGGACGGAGCTCCCAGCAGCGCTGAGCTCCCCTCGGCCCTGCCTCAGCCCCCTCCATCCCACGGAGCCGGTGCCCAAGACGCAGGGCGGGCGGCACTGCGGCCCCCTTTTTACTTTGGTTTGAAATTTAGGGACTCTTCTTCATTTCCCAAGTGAAAGAGTCGCCTGGCTCCACGTCCGCACCCGGGGCAGCCAGGGCAGCGCGGGGTGTGAGCCCTGCTGGGAACGCTCCCCCTTTGCTCCCTCACGTGTGAGGATGGGGTAGGGGGTCTCTGCGTGTTGCTGTAGCCTGTGAGGTCCCACCCAGTCCCACGGCGCATGTGGGGTCATTAGGAGGATGAGTGGTGTCACAGGCTTCACAGGTCTGATTTTCACCAAACTGGCGTGACTGTCTTCCCCTCGAAGGGCCTATTTGTCGTGGATGCTGGTCTGAGATTCATCAGCCTCAGCTCTTTTTCAGGAGAGCAAAAAGCGCTGCCATGAGAGCTCAGGTCCACGGTGAGCGCGCTGGGAGCTGGACACTTGGGCAAGCCATTGCGTGGCTCCTGACCCACGGCTGCCAGGCAGGCAGGGGCACGGCGGGCCGGGGCGCGGACGGGTCCGTTTCCCTCCAGGCGCCACAGTGCAATGTTTTGTTCCGAGGCTCAATTAAATGACAAGTCAACGACGCAGGTTTTCCCTTAGACCAAAAATTTCCCCTTTCCAACCAACTCTAAACATCTTCGCTTCTGTTACAAGACGAGGATAGCAAAGTTCACACTGAATTATTTACTGCCTCAGCGGAACAGGGGGCTGAAGGCAGACTGGTTCGCGTCGGCTGAACCCAGACGAGAGTGAAATGATGTTAGACGCAGGGAGCGTGAAGAAGACTTGCTGCATCTTTAATAGCTTTTTCAAGAAAGCAGCTGTGAGGGTTTGGAGACACGGGCTTATATGACTTCTGAAGTTCCCGTCGCTTTCTGGCCGACTGCACGGCTATGTCTGATGGTTACGGTGGTGCGTGGGTGGTAACACCACCGTGGGCACCAGCATGGCAGTGGAAAGACACGTCCCAAACCCTCCTGCATCTGGAAAAATGCTCGTGATGTTGGTTGGCCAGGATTGACCAACACCCTCAAGGCATCCCCTACCTTGGGGCACTTCTCTGTGCGTGCAGCTGCCCCCAGCCAGCACCAGGACACCTTCTTCGGTGAGCTTCGACGAGGACCGTGTTGGAGTAGTCCCGTAGCAGCTCACGCCTGGTTTGTTTCGGAATAAAGCAAGGAACAAATGCTAAAGCACCGCTTCGGAGCCCATCGCACGCTCTCCTCCGCTTACCAGCAGCCGCTGCGCAGCCAGAAGGATTGCCCCTCGCCCCTGCACTTGGGGCTGACGAGGCAGAGGAGCTCGCAGCGCCGCCTCCCTGAGGGTAAAGCCGTATGACAGACAACGCAGGTTTCCGAGTTGTCGGTAACATAATTAAAGCACATTTCCCAGAAAACAGGACGGGGCGACAAACTGAGCCTCTTCTTTGCATGGCGGAAAACCGAGGCTGAACCAAGCCGTGCGGACGTGCGTGCCTGTTGTGTGTTTTCTAAGACACGTGCCTGCGTATGCATGCCTGTTAGAACGACAACCTTTTTAATGTTTCAAAGGAAATGAAGCTGTTGCTAGAGAAAATATTTACAGATGGAGAGCAGTCGCTACATCCTTTTGGCTGGTGGCTGAATGCGTGCGTTGCAAATCGTATCATTCAGCCACCAAACCAGGCCAAGCTGGTAATTATTGTTTGGGATGTGAAACGGGAATTGAGTGTGACCAGTGGCCATGCAAAGTGCTAAGACGTGTGTGTCAGAGAAAATGCTTAATCAGAAGGATTTTAGACAGTGTCCTGAAATGGACTGCGACAACGTTATCTAAAAGCCATTTAACAGAGCGCTTTTCCATACATGATTGCTATCCGATTCCTGCCGACTCAGCTCCTCTTTGTTTTGCTTCTCCTTGCTAGCTAGAACAGAGATGCTGCAGTGCACGATTGGGTGGGTGACCTCAGTCTCAATGCCAAATGGATGACTAAAATGAACACAGAAAATACAATCCATTGTCTTCTCCCTGAAATGCCAGCTTTGTTCCACGTGGAGCTGCTGGCTTATCGATATAACCCCTTCGATGCCACACCGAGATTTAAACACTGCACTCCCTGCCCTGTGATTAATTTAGACTTTAAAAAAAATAGCGGTGTCATAGAAAGGCTTAATTTGCACCTTGCAAAGGGCAGAGCAAGTGGGATCAAGGTCAGCCAGCACCAAGCTCTGTTGCCGCACGTGTCCTTCCTTGCCGTGGCTGCTGGGTGGGACCCAGTTCAGAGGGGCTGGACCCAAAAGTGCCCAGGCTAGGGAAAGATCTCAGAATCACCATTTAGCAGCAAACAAACTCTATTACTATTATTTGTAATTCAATGAAACTCAGAATGAAGAAGAATGTGTCTCTGTCAGCCAGCCACAGAACTGCTAAAGCACTTTAAAGCATTTTGGGAGGGTTGGGGAGAAAACGCTCCCTTCCTCCCCCGGCCAGCTGCCGTCATATCGCTCCCACGGGTCTCTGCAGCCCACATCAGCGGCAGACCCGGAGCCCTGCCCCACCGAAGCTGATGCAGGTTTGCTCTTGAGGGCAGAAAGACAGGATTTGATCAAAAAACGCATCCGTGGGCCAGTTTTAGAAGGGGCAGGATGTAGCAGAGGTCGCTGCCTGGTCTGTGCTGGGATGTGCAGCTCACGCAGGGATGTCTCTGGCCAGAGCCCAGGGCCGGTCGCTCTACAGTCGCATGGCGGGGAGGACCCTCATAGGCACACGTCCTTCTCAGCGTCCGCCTAATTGTCAGGCTACAAGAGGCATCTCTCAAAGCTTTGGGTTTACGCTAAACGTAGCAGGTGACGTTTATGCCCTACGTGGGTTGCTGTGATTTCCCAGCCGGCTGGAAGCTCCTCCGGCTCCATCGCTCGGAGGAGCACAAACGTGCCTCCTGCAGCCAGGCATCGCTTGTAGGAACGGAGCTGTGGTCCTCACTTGAATTCACGTGAAATCCCTTTCTTCTTATCTGCAAGCTTGGGAACGTCACTGTCAGTTTGCTGTTGGATTTTCCAAGTGCTTTAACACGCATCGAGCCGGACTGCTGTGGGGTCCCAGAGAGAGCCCACTTACAGCAGCCTTTTAAATGATGTGGGCGATGCGAGGGGCGGGCTGAGCACAGGGGTGACGATCCGCACGTCCCTCTCGCGAAGGCTCGCGCCGCGCTCCCTTACCAGATACACCAGATAAAAGGTCTGTACGTCAGAGAAGCCGTCGCTGCGTTGACAGGGAGAAGCGCTGGATTAAAACCAAGGAAGTTACAAACCCAACGGGAGCGGCAGGATGGGGTGGGGGAATCCCACTCCCGGGGTGCGTTTCCAGTGCGTCGCTGCCCGTCGGTTCGCTCCCGCCATGCTCAGGACAAACGTCTCTCTGCCCGTCCTGCCCGCTGTCCCCTTGTCCCTGACGCTCCATCCCTCTCTTCTAGGGATGACCCACAAAGAGGCTCAAAGCAGCAGAGCTTTTCGTGCACCCCGACCCCCGAGGGCCGGGCAGGGAGTTTGCCGCTGCTCACCCACCCGGCTGCTCCCGGCCAGAGACATCCCTGCCCCACAACGTGCCAACCCATCCAGGTCCTCGTTTGGGAAAAATAAGTAAGTAAACAACCCACCCACACCAGAATCCACCCTGGCCAAATCCTCACATCCTCCCTCTGTGAAAAGTGGGTTCAGAAGAGTCAATGGTTTTTCATGATGTGGGTGTGATTAATGAACTTAATCACAGGATACTTTGATCCATCTCTTGTTTTTAAAGGAGAGTCAAAAACAAGAAGAACTGCTACCCTTTGTGCTTTTGTAATTTTGTTAATCGTAGAAACCAGGGAGACTTTTGCATAGTCAGCACTTGCATGCATTATAAAACACATTTGCAAAACACAACAACACTTGCTTTTATATTCCGAAGCCAGCGAGCATATCCTAGTTGGCAGAAAGCTCAAAGGAAATTTATGAAGACCCAAAAATCTTGGAGGAATTTAATTAAACTTTAATCTTGGTAACACTCATACATATCTGCTCATAGAGCGGCATCTGCAAGCAAAGCTGCTTCACAGTTTAGGTCTCTGGGTCTTCTCGGTTCTCTTAGCTGGCCGCTCGTCATCCAGCCTGCTCACATCTTCCCGCACAGCTCAGCTGGAGAGCATCCTGCTTCGGCAGGTCCCTCCGTCCCCCCCGGTCCTCCGCTCCCTTCTCACTTGCAAACAGAACAGGGAGAACCTGCCCTTTTGTGCACAGGGGTTGCGAGGGGGCTGCGGAGGGGCCACGGCTGCCACCTCTGGCGTGCCGCACGCCTCGCTCAGCGGTGCCACCGTCCCCAGCGCCGCCAGGGATGGGTGGCACGCGCTCCGCCGCTCCCCATCGTGGCCGAAATGCGGCTCCATCGCGGGGCCATCGTCCTTGGCCTCCCCTCTACCTCTTGACTGCAACGTCTAGAGAGCTCCAGCATCTCTCGAGACCCTGACCCCCGCCGCCCTCCGGCTCTGCGCACGCCCAAGCCCAGAGTTTCGCTCCCAGCGGGGAGCCAGCCCCGCTGCGGGAGCCTGCTGCGTGCCGAGAACGGGCGAGACATTCGGGTGAACCCCCGCTGAGGTCAGCAGGGACCCCGCAATGCCCGCAGAAAGCAGACAGAACATTTATGTAAAGGGAGGACATTTAGACTGAATTTAAAAATTAAACTTTTTTAATTAGTAATTTCTTTATAGAGGAACAGTTTCCATTGGCGAGTACATGATTCCTCATTGCTTGAGGGATTTAAAAGCAGACTACTCGCTGCTCCAGAAAAGTGCTATGAGCAACAGTTCTTTGGTTATAATGAACTGGAAATACTGGCAAGTCTCCATCTCCTTCAAATATTTTCCCTTGTATCTTCAGAGGTTAAAATAAATTATTCTGAGATGTAACAGATGTAGAATGCAGTCAGCAACACTCCTCCAGCTTTTTTAACTGAGTTTTCTTTCCTCAAAACCACGTAAGACGCAGCAATGGTTAACGTCTGTTCCCTCTGACCGGGATGACCTTCGGCGCCGGCGTCGCCCGTGACGGAGCAGCTCTCTCCGAAGCACGGCAGCCGTGCCCAGCCGTGGACCACAGCACCGCCGCCCTCGGGGGCTTTGGCAGACGGCACTGGTGGGACCTGCCAGAGCCCCGTCCCGTGGTGAACCCACCGAGCCCCGCACTGAAACAGGGTAAACTTCATTGCCTGGAGTGTCAGTCAGCCGAGCCGCTCCTGCACCTGGGCACTAGAAAACCCCTCTGTAACACGGAGTCCTTCCAGCAACCTCCGGTGATACATTAACGTCAATAATTGCAGTAACAGGGATAAAAGCGCTAATACCAACGACCCTGAGAAACCCGCGGTCGCTCACGCTCCTGGGCCAAGGCGTTGCTGCAAGCTTTGCTTGCTGAAGCCCACGGTGGGACTCTGAAGTGATGGGCGTGCGGCCAAAGAGGACCTGCAGTGCTTTAACCGCGGAGCTATTTTACGCACAACCTTGCGAACAAGATGATGTTCATTTTTGGGGTCGTTACTAAAACCGCGCGGCCCAGCAGCCACCCCAGTGCCTGCTCTCTTCTCCAGCCAAACCGGCCAAACCCAGTCCGTGTCCCGCAGAAAACATCGTGCAAGCCTATTTCTGGAGCAGCAATGAAATAACGTCTTGTCAAGCATTAAGAAAGCTCATGTGACACAGTATTTCAACTCACGCACTCATTATACTCATTTTTCAAGATTCTGGCAAGGGAGAATGGTTTGGGTTTCAGAGAGACAGGGAGCTGCGAGGGAAGGTATTCAAATGGCCCATCCAGTATTTGATGGGGAAATGCAGCGGTTAAACAGGAATTATTTGACAATACCAACGTGTCTAGATCAGCCATTTCCACACCCACATGCTTCTCTTGTGGTGACAGTACGGGGAAACCTCCTTCCCCTCTCCCTGACCCAGCTTCATCACCGGACTGCAGCAGGCAAAGCCCTTACCTGGCCGGAGCTGGCAAAGTGGGGCTTATGCTGGCAGAAACGATGCTTTTCCTGTTAATTAATATAAATAACTCTTGGTAAATCACTATCTAACTAGGCTGGCTATGTCACTGGGCTGTTTCATACACATTTATCCCCTGTCTATAATCCAGCTTGGATTTATTTGGAAATAACGGTAAAACACAAGATGAACTGCGCGAATGCATTTTCTTGGAGTCGCTCACTGGCTGGAGATCGGAGCTGGGAGAACGGAGGGTAGCTCCGTAATCAGGAAATAGAGTCTATCGTAAGAAAAGATTTGTGATTTATAGAATTATAAAGAATCGCCTTAGGGTTGAATGTTACAAAACATAGTAAAACATTTTTAAAAATCAATGAATTAGTCCCGGTATCTGGAAGAGGTTTCGGGCCAGGAGGATGTGCTTCGCTCACAGCCGCGACGGGTGACACTCACCCCTGGTTTGTGCTTCATTGGACTTCCAGCAGCACTTCATAGACGTAGGAGTAGGCTGTAGCACCCCAAATATTCTCATTTTCTGTATCATAAATAAAACCCAATCAGCCAGCTCTGAGGCCAGCAGCCCTGGTTGAGAAACAGGGGAGCGAGCAGCCAGCCGGCTCGGATGCACTCACCCCCGGGGAGGCTCCACTCCGCAACGGCGAGCAAACCAGCGACATCGCCGCTCTGCCGCGTCTTGAAGGCAGCGCTGTGGTTGCCCACGAGTAAGTTCAAAGCTGTAACCTTTTTTGATGTCACAAACAAACCGGGCGAGCAGCAGCCTTTCTATGATTTAAACAAGTCCTCAAACCCCTTGGCTCTCTTCCTTTTCCTTTTTTAACAAATGCCAGAAGCCTTTTCTGTCGAAAAATGGAAATCGCCGGTGGCCAAACCACCAGATTTGTGCTTTTGGTCCGTGTCCTAATGGGGTGTTAGCGCTGGCTGCTGCTTCGGAAGTGGCAGATGGCCGTCCCCGCTGTTTATTTCGCATTTTCCCCCCACCCGGCCGCAGCCTCCGCGTGCGCGCGGTGTCCCTTGCCGTGGGTGGCCGGTTTTGGCTTGGCCACGCGGTGCTCCGTGCCGAGCACCCCATACCAACTGCAGCGCAAGTATTGAACAGGAGACATTACCATGGCTCTTATCATGATTAATTAATTAGATTAAGCTGTAATTATGTTGCCTTCTGTTAAAATATTAAACAGCACACGGAGAACAGCCTGTTCCTGGAAGGGAGCTCTGCTGCCAGGCATCCACCCGAGCGCCCGAGGAGCACCGGGGCTTGCGTGGAGGCTCCCCGACATCTGCCTCTGGCCCCGGTGAGAAGCGCCGCGGGCAGGTGCCTCCCCGCAGGCACGTTGGACTCCCATGGATTGCGAAAGGTTTGCTCTACGTGCTGGAAGGAGCCTCCGAGACGCTCGGCGGGGACACGCTCTACCTGGAGATTTGCTCCACGCAGGGCTGGGGGTAACTCCTGCCTTCGCAGGTAGGAAAACTCCGAAAGCCTCGGCCCAGGGTGGGGACACGCATCCTCGAAGGAATTGGCGCGGCTGAGGGCGAGCGCTCCCCGGGACAGGGAAGCCCAGGGTGGGCAGGTGAGAAGCTCGTGGCCACCAAGCCACGTACTGGTCCAGCCCATGTGCCCGCTGCTGCCTCCGGTTAATTATTGATCAGCCCGTTCTGTTTGCAAAACGGCCCATGAATAACTCATCGAGTTCCCCGACACGTTCATCGTTTGCCGAGCGCAGTGCGTGGCTGGCAGGGGCTGGCTCTGCCCCGGGGCGGCTCGCCGGCTGCCTGCCCACCGATTTCGGCTTCCCGAGGGCAAGACCGTAAGCAGGGGGAGGAGTGAAGACTTGGGATCCCGGCTCAGCTCGCACAATTGTTGGAATCAGCTGTTTCGGTGAACGGCCCCACAACAAGCACGTTTGCCGTAGTTTCTGTGTCATAAAAGAACAAAGTCAAACTGAGCTGAATTGATGCCCATGTTTCAGCTAATATTTACAGGAAGCTTTGCTCTAACACCAGGAGCACGGACAGAGAAACAAAAGAAGGAGGAGGCCAGGTAAAAACAAAAGAGTTTTCCATTTTGAAGACTTTGAAGATAAATTTAGAAAAGCTTTTCTCAATTTCTGATAAAACGCTAGCTGGGTTTACAGCCATGGAAGGAATTCTGCATTTCGAGCTCCCAGGACGGATGATGGAAGCTGTTCCCAGACCTCTTGTGCGATCTCGCCCTCCTCGGTGTCTCCTTGAATTTAAAATGATCTGTTTATGAGCTTAGAAACAGTTTGGCAACTTACTATTTTGCACTCATAAATCCTTTTTCATCTGAAGATCTCAGGGTAGTTTATAAACATGAACGAAGCCACAAAACACCCATGCAGACCTACCCGATCGTGCTTGTCCAACAAGGGGGTGTAATCACAAACACAGCGTGCCCAGGTTGGCACAGGAGAGGACATTTCCGTACAATTCGGGGAATTTTCCTCAGGTCGTACTGTGGCAGATATTTGGAGGTTAACCCCAAAGGAAGCAGAATTCTCCAGAAAACACCCCAAAAGGCAAGCTGCTCATGGCCAGAGGGGTCAGGGAGCAGGACCAGGGGCTCCTGTGGCATCCCCCTGTGAGGCCGGCTGCTAGCCAACACCCCTGGATGGGCAAAGGCATGCCCTTGCCTCTCCTGTCACGCTCTCGCCATCAGTCCCAGAAGCATCTCTTCGTTTTGGGGTCTTCCTCTCTAGAGGTGCCTCTTGATCCGCCCTCAAGCCCTGCGCCCCAGCGGCAGATTTTCAGGTGCCTCCGCTTTTAAACATGCCATAGGGGCTGGGATTGGGGCGAGGGCCGTCAAGTCTTTATTTAAGTGTCTCCCACTTCAATTGCCTGGTCATTTGAAAAGAAAACCTGGTATTTGACACCATTTAGGAGAGGAAAAAAGCTGATGGGGCAGCACTTCAAAACAGCACGGGAAGCGCCGCATTCCAGGTAAAACCCCGAATTGCCAACAACATCACGCACCACTCTGCCGGGGAGAAAAACCCTCACCCGGTGCAGAAGCCCCCGCCGTACGCCCCGGCTGCGGGGCCACAGCTGTTCCACCCTCCCCGCACCGCCCGGTCCTAGCAGACTGCGTGGAGGTCACGCTCAGGATCCTGCTGACGCGTCGGTCTGGACTGGTAAATCATCTCCGACGGGCACGATCCGGCGCTTCGTTTACTGATTTCTTTTGCTTCCCACTCCGTCCACTTTTCTGCCGCGTTTAATTTTAACCTGTGTGGCTCGTTACCCGCAGGGGTTAATTTTGTCACGCTTGCTGCTGTGTCTCATGACCTCCCAGGTCTCTTTTTGGTTCCGTTCTGATTTGTCCTGCTTTTCTGCTGAAGAACTGGAACGAGACTGGCAGCACAAACCGGACACATTGGGGTAGGCATCCGGCACGGCGACTGCCTGGGCTGTAGCCGCGGTGCTCTGTCCTCTCCCCTACTCGAACATCCGCAGGGGTGGTTGTGTGTGTGTGTTCAGAACTAATCAAAACCGAATATTTGCATATTCTAGACTGTCTTGTTAATGATATGCTTCAAGGCACAGTATGTCTGGATACTCAGTCTTGCGTTGGGATGAGTATCCCAAAATAACGTGCAGTCTCGTTACCCAGCGCTGAGTTCTGACTATTTGCAGCTCGGAAAAGCACGAGCCGCTCTCGTGAGGCGTTCTCCAAAATTATGTATTTTGGGATACGTCGATCGTGAAGGAGTATCAACCTAGAGTTGCCCCAGCACGCTGCATGCAATCCCACTGACGGAGACGCAGACAGATCCCAATCTGGTCCCCGGTCCCGCAGAAAGAATCGCTTACACGCTGTCTGGGCGCGTGCTGTTACCGGATAACGAGATGCGACGCGGCGTACCGGCATTTTTCATTCAGAGCGTAAATGCTCGCAGTGAAAGGACATTGAACTTTGGAGCTCATGAGAGGAAGCATCTGATCCGAAATTTGGCTTGCGCTGTGAAACAATTGGGATTGCCCGACAGCCACATTCCTCCCTGGCGTGTGTTTATTCAGACGAGGGGACGTGGCCAGATGGTGCCAAAGTGAGGGAATCGTGTTGACAAAACCTGGGACTCTGGTTTAGTATCTGCTGCCATATGGGGTGGGCACAGAAACTCCCCACATGACCCACCACTGAACAAACCCCCTTCTTCGAGGCAAATTTACTGGGTTACTGGAGCACTTACCCTACACGCAAAACGCTCGTTTCCTCTCGATGGCTGGCTGGAGGGGGCGGGTGGGTAGGAAAGATGGTCCCACAATGAGCCTAGTCCGCCTGTCTCCGATGTGCTGCCGTGAAAGAACAACAATCAGGCAGGAGCTGCCCCACCACGGCGAGCCCCAGCACGGAGGAGCTGCCCCACCACGGCGAGCCCCAGCACGGAGACGAAGGTGATGCCCCCGCTCCGCATGTTCTTGTCTGAGCTCGCCCCTCTCCCAGAGGCCGCAGGCGCCGGGCACTCACGTACCACTGTCAGCATCCCCAGAAGCCTACGCAGGTGGAAGAGCATCTCCCAAAGACTCACGGACCCAGGTCCGACAGCGCTAGACATGTCTTTGTGGAGTTCCCTGCTGGAAACAGGGAGCCAAGAGCTGGGGCTCAAGGAGCTGCAGCACGCCCACAGAAGAAGCTATGCCGGCAGCAGCCGGGGATATGCCTAAGGATCAGATCTGCTGGCTGCTCCAGAAGGAGCTGCCCATCCTGCTGGCACAGCCCTGCCCTGGCTGAGGTTGTTTTTTGGAAGGAGATGCTAAGACCCCAGGGCAAGGCCCGTTAACCAGGTCCTTGGCCACTGCAATGGCCTCCCTGCGTTGGGGTGACTACTGGATTTAGATGCTGGGCGAGTGCCACACGTGAAAGAAGTGGGGAAAAGAGGGAAGCATCAGTTTGGGCTGCCTAACCTCTCTCCTCCTTTCTCCTCCACAGCAGCTCGTGTAAGAAAAAGGAACCCCGCCGCGTAACAACAGGTACAGGAAAATAAAATCTATGATTAGAAAAATAAACTATTCCAGTTTCACATCCCCTTGTTTCCAAGTGTGCCGCCACAGCCACGCAGGAAGAAGTGTCCGAGACGCTTTTATGAGGAAACTTGAGTGCCTGAGCTGAATAACAAAAGCCAAAGAAAACTTAACAATAATGAATCAAAGCCTTTAAACAGCGAGTGTAGGTTCCATTTAAGTGGCATCAGAGCGCGTGTACGGTAAAACTTGCTATTAGAAATGCTCAAGCTTTTCCAGGCTTGTTTAATGCAGTTTCGTTTCTCATGCGAGGGCGTGCTGGGTACAAAGCCTGTTCCGCTGCTGAGCAGAGAGCCGTAAAAGTGCAGCATATTAACACTTTAAAGAGGGTGCTTCTCGCGACTTCCTTCGTCACCAGCATCACCCAGCAGTAAAGTCAGAGGAACTGAGGGGGAGAGAGTCCTCGCACACATCTTGAAATGCTTTATTCAGAATTATTTTCAGCATTTCTCTGTTTAATCAGTTCCTCTGTCTGCACGACTCCTACACAGAGCACCAGAGGAGAGAGGCCGTTGTAAAAAGAGGGAAAAGAAATATTTCAGTAAACCACAAAGTAAACTAGAGGGCAGCTGGAGAAATACAGAGAATCCAGTCAGATACAAAACAAAGCTAGAAGCCTCAGCAAGCTGCTTCTGTGCCCTGGCAAAAAGCTTCCTGAGAGTTACCCAAATTTCCTAAAACCAAATATAAATTGTCCTTTAAAACATCCGTTACAGAAGTTAAGGCTTGAGATTAAATATTACGACAACACGTTGTTACAAAAGTAAGGGGGAAAGCTCAGTGTTGGCCCCTCGGATGTGGGACAGGGCGGTGAGGAGGGGGACGCATCGGCTGATCCGTCCGGGCTACGGACCCCAGGGTCTGCGGGGGCCCCAGCGGTGGTAAACCCTCTGGGACACGGGGACACGGGCCGCTCCGTACTCGGGGATGAATGGATTGCCAGATCTGGAGTCTGGAAAAAAAGGTTTAGAAATCTTTTTTTTTTTTTTAATAGCTGTTTTTCTGTCCCCCTCTCCGGTGCGACCGAGGAATTCTCCTGCATGGTTTGCTCCTGCAGGACTCGTGAGGACTGGCAGCGCCCTAATGTTTTCTTTTCTCTCGCCAGGTCTTATTATTACTGTGGATTTTATAATTTTTTGTGGGATTTAAGCTCTTCCATTGGGAGATGCCCCGTGGATTTGGTTGTGGTGTCACCTAGAGCAGAAGTTCTGTAGATGCTCCGGGACTGTATGTTCCTACACGACTGCTTGATCCTGGGGGGCTCAGACCCAGCAGAAGTGGTCCTGCCCAGCCCTTCATCTCCAGGAGAGACGGCCCATCTCAGAGGCGTTGTGCCACCACGACCGGAAGACAACAACTGGAGCAAACGTCCGTGAAGAGGTGTGGCGTTCGATTCAGGTGTCAAAAACGACGTTAGAGGATCTGAAGAACCAGAGGAGCGATGCGTCCGCTTGCACGTGAGATCACAGCCGCTGAGACTGCTGCAGAGGGAATAAAAGAGAAAACTCATTGTCTTGGAATTATCCAGAGCTCATTACAACTTTTACTTCAGCCAGACAACACTAGTGCTTATTGCATTTCTGTACAAATCGATTCATCCTTCCTTTTTTAAAAGCAATTAGTGCCCTTTTTACTCGGTCTGACTCATTAAGTGAAATTGTAAGTTTCAGTGTAATTAGTAATCTAAGACCGAGGGAAAGGTGCTCCATTTTGCCTTAAAAATCGGCAAGAGTTCATTGCCAGCAGTCCAGCAACGACGGCCGGGAACGTGAGACAACGGTGCCACCTGCAGACTGCCGCAAACCCCGGGAAACGGGAACATCAGGGGAACTCCAGCCGGGAGGAGAGACTGGCCGTGCAGCCGGGCAAGGCTTCTGCTCCCCCGTTTCAGAGCGAAACTAAACCACGGCACGTTTGATAATGGCTTGGCCGTGCTGGGTTAACGGTTGGACCTGATGAACTTAAAGGCCTTTTCCAGCCTAAACGAGTCTGATTCTGTAATCGTGTGCCATCGTAGACCCCAGGTGATTTAAAATAAACGTTTCTGATCCCTTCTCCCAAGTAACAAGCAATAGGACAAGAGGAAACGGCCTCAAGTTGCACCAGGGGACGTTTAGATTGGACATCAGGAAAAATTTCTTTACTGAAAGAGTGGTCAAACACTGGAACAGTGTGGTGGGGTCACCATCCCTGGAGGTGTTCAAAAAGCGTGTAGATGTGGCATTTTGGGACATGGTGGTGTGTTGGGCTGATGGTTGGGCTTGATGATCTTTGAGGTCTTTTCCAACCTAATGATTCTGTGATGTACAAAACATTCAAGAAATATGAATTCTGCTACCATTTTTGAAGAAACATCAGTGTGTTCTTCAAATAAAATTTAATTTTTAACACATAATTAAAATTCCTTATGAAATATGCTACAAATATTTTTTCACCCCTGTGAAAAGTGAAACTTAGGTATCTTTAGGTTTTATACTCGCATATCACAGCTGAGGAAAGAAATGTGGCCCCACACATTTGAGATGAGTGGGCAGGAAAGCACCACTGAATCACACAGAAACCTTTCAGGAATCTTGTTCTCAGTACTCCCAAAGTCCTGCCCTTCTCACAGAAATCCAGCCCCTGTAACGCTGCTGTGCCTCACTTTTCCACAAGGTCTTTTGTTGAAGAAGTCAAAAATAGGCTCTGACTCACGCGCTGACACTACCGGGACGATGACTAAGGCTCACGACTACCCCGAGACGCTGCTCTAAAACGCATGACTGTGCATATTCCAAAAAGCACATGGTGCTGGGTACGAACCCCCCGACTCACCCCCCGACTGGCAGCTCATGCGAAGCTCCAGGACTCCTCAGAGAACGGAGGCACCCTCAGCAGCCCCTCCGAGCTCCCAGCTCTCTCCGCCGCTGCCCAGACAGGGGGGCCGAGGCCAGGAGGCCCTCAGGTGTGCCCACAAAGTGGCTTTTCGGGGAAGGCTCTCCTCCTGGCTGCAGGGCCCTGCCAGCGGCCGAAGGCTGCATGCCCTCCCCTCCCTCAGGATGGGCCATACCCCCCCCCCAAATATACCCCCCCCCCCCCCCCCCCAAGCCGTACAGGCCCAGCCACACCCCCCCAGCCGTACACCCCGCCGTGCCCCCCTCAGCCGTCACCCCCTCAGCCGTCACCCCGCCATACTCCCCCAGCAGAGCTGCTGGGCGCTGCTCCCCCGCCCCTCCTCACACCCACTGAGGCGACAGAGCTTTTAACGTCGGGTTTTGTCACCGGGGAGGGGGGGAATACACCGAGTGACGGCGACTGGGAGGACTGGGAGAACTTGGGCGATCACAGGCGGCCAGGCCACCCTCCCGCCTCAAGATGGCGCCCCGTGACGTCACGGCCTCCACCCCGGCCCCGCCCCGCCGCGGAGAGGCGGGAACAGGGCGGGGCCTCCGCGCACGGCCGCCTGCAGCCCCGCCCCCCCCCGCGAGGACCCCGTCCCGCCGGGGTGCCCTAGCGAGCGCCTGACGCCGCCGCGCCGCTGCTGCGGCCGCTCCCCGCCTCGCTTTTCCCCGTCCCGCCGGGCGGTACCGGCGCCTTCCCGCACCCCCTCGCCTACTCGGCGTGTCGTCACGGTGCTGCTGCGGCGTTTCCTCCGCCCCGCGGTCAGGCGCGGCGGGGCAGGCGCGGGGGGCCTGAGGCGGCGGTCGGGCGGCGGCGGCGGCGGCGGATCAGGCGGCCGGGGGCCGGGGCGTCTCGGCGGGGGAAGCGAGGGGCCGGCCGGGAGCTGCCGAGATGCCGCTGTTCGCCCCCAACCCCTTCGAGCAGGACGTGGGTGAGCGAGCGGGGCGGCGGGGCGCGGGGAGGCCGGGCGGCGGGGCGCGGGGAGGCCGGGCGGCGGGGCGCGGGGAGGCCGGGCGGCGGCGGTTGGGCCTGGCTGGCCGGCCCGGTGCCTCCGGGGCGGCGGCTTCCTCCTCCTCCTTGCGGCAGGCCCTGGGCTCCCGGTGGTCGGTGGTAGAAGCGGCCTGCTCGGTGAGTAGCCGGTCCGTGGGGCCCCGGGGCGCTGGAGCTGCTGGCGGTCCTGCCACGAAGTCTCGGGGGAAACCCGCCGTGGTGGTTCTGCCAGGGTCCCGGTACGCCCGGCTCCGTGCTGCCGGCCCGGCCGGCCCTCCTGGGGCTCCCTCAGTGGCGTGGCCTCTGCGGGGGAGTGGGGCCGCTCGGGTGCCCCAGCCCGGCGGGCCCGGGCGCTGGCTGGTCCCGTTTGGGCTCAGCGGTGTAAGGAAGCGTTTTGCGGCCCGTTGTGCTGTAACTTCTCGAGTTTTACGGGATGTTTTGGAGGGGTCTTGTGACCTCCCGCCTTTCACCTGGTGTTGCTCGGTTTTCAGGGGAGTGCGGAGGTATGTGAGGCTTGTTTTGGTGAAAACCAGCCCCGTTGATGTCAGGAGGGACCTGTTTTGATGCCTCTTTCAGTACCCGGTACTAAGACGTCGTCCAGAGGCTGATGCGGGGTCGCTTGCATTCAGCCTGGGCTGACATTTCTTCCCATTACAAAGCCATGAGGCAACTTTGGCTGGAGTTGGTGCCATCGACAGGATGAAGCTGATGACTCAGTTGTTTTCTGCTTCTCTGTCTTGTGCTCTCTTAAGCAGCACACGTAAACTTGGTCTGTGTGTTGCTTTTTTTTTTTCCGTTTTTTTTTTTTTAAACAATGCCTGTTCTGAATCGAAGCACTGGAAAATGCAATTAAGCTAGATACCAGAGTCAGATTGACATTTCTTGTTGTGCTGGAATTTTAGGTAAGAGAAGAATTCAACATTCTTGGGATTTTTGTCAAGGGTGGGAAGTATCCAGATGGAAGAGGTTGTTGTGAGTGCCCGTATTACCCCACCATCTCATTTTCATTGAGTACAAGTTGTTAACGTGTCTGCAAAGTTTGTGTAATAAAACCATTCCCTTTCTTTCTATCTTTTCACAAACCATCGTGAGAGTTTTAATGTTCACCTATGACTGAAGTGAAGGTAGGAACTTGCCAGACCAGTGACACATAATGCAGTTATTTCAAATACCTTGTGACGTTTATGTGTGATTTGCCACTTACCTTTCACGTGGCTCTAACAAATGGATTTGCGCAAGGGAAGACCTTTTGAACGGGAGACTCTCACAGCTGTGCAGAATTCTTTGGCAGACCTGAATGCTCCAAGAACTTAGACACTATTGTACTTGAAAAGTGGCAGTCTGTTCGCTTGCAGGTTCTTGAATTTTGCCTTGTGTACGCTGAGTGTAACTGACTGCCCGTACTGCGATTAAACGAGTACCACAGAACAGGAACTTTGTAATTATTGAGGCTGAATCTTACCAGGAACAAATCTGTTTGCCCTTAGGAGCTTTTTAAAAAATTATTATTCCATTGTAAATCAGACTATCCAGAATATCAGATTAGCAGATGGGGGTAGTCTGTAACTTGCAGTATTTACCTGAGTGGTTTTTCATGCTTTTAATAGGTATCTGTCAGGATTTAACTTCTTTTACATTTTGTTGTCTTCATTTAAAAAATAAAAAGGGTACGTACCAAGAAAATTGTTGAGCCCTGCTGGTGGCCTGATGCTACTGGAAAGGAGGGATCCTTTTCCATGGTCCCATCCACCCAGGTTTTGGGGTGGTTTGGGTTTTTTTTTTTATTCACCATTGAGCTGATTCAACTCTTCTTGGCAGAAAACTAGTTTTCCGGGAGAAAGTATTTGGCTTGTGAGCTGGATCATCTACGAAGGTGATGAGTTGGGAAGTTGGGTGACTTGAATCTGCTCAGCAAAGGCTGTGAAATGTGGTGAAAAAGAGGAGCAGGACGCGCCGGCGAAGGGTGATGGGAAGAGCAGGACCCCGCGTTTGTTGGCAGCCAGCAGGGAGGTGGTTGGGTTCAGACCACCCGTCTCGCACTGCTCTTGTCTCGGGGCACCGTGGGGGGATGGAGGTCAGCGTGCCTTTGCTGTGCCCCAGCTGGTTTTGCTTTCCTGGTTCGGAGCCCGTGTGTTTGGGGTTCGGCAGAGCTGCGCGGTCTTAGTGCCTTGGCGTCGGCTTTGGTGGCTTTGGTGGCGTCACGAGATTAACCTGTGGAGGAGCGGTTGAGAGGAGCGTGGTTTCTTTCATCTGTTACTGAGCGGATACCCCAAAACTTCACTGCTTTAGAGTGGTGGAAGCTTTTTAATTTCCTGTCCAAATCTAGTCACAGTTCGTTCATGTGCGCTTGTTTTCCCAGTGTTGTCCTTCCTCTTGAGTAACCTTCATCTCTGAAGTACTTCCTCCTTCACTAGAGATCAAGGCTATTCCCTTTCATCTTTTGTTTAGTTCGCCTTCTTTCCTAAGGCTGTTGACATGGTCAAGGGAGCAGGAAGTGTTTTTCGGTGTGGTTTGACTGGCGTCCAGGAGCGCACACCGCGTCGTGGCTCGCTGGTAACCTGCACAGTAGCACTTCACGTTTCCTTGGGCTTTGCTGAAGTGTTGACCTGGCCTGTTTCATTCTAGGATTGTGTTTGCCTTTTTGTGGCTGCTTTACCTTGGTGGCCTGTGTCCTCTTGTGCTGGAACGTGGCGTACTCGTTGTTCCCCTCTGGTTTTCAAGCACTTTGTTTCTGGGAGAAATCTTTTATTGACTCTGACCGTGTGAATTTGCATTTTGTCCTACTACCTGTTACCTTTTTCTACCGAATCCAGACCTCAAGGGTTTGTATTTCCCCTGATGTTGTGTTTTAGCGTTTCCTTTTATTGGCGATACCTTCCGCTAGCTTCCCTGTGAGACCCTCACCCTTGCTGTCAGGGTCAGCCGGGACATAGTAGTAGTGATTTCAAGGCGGATTTTGAGGCATTCAGGGAGTAAACTCTCCCCACCCTCGTTAATGCTTTACGTTAGCGCCATCCAAGAACCATAGCCCGTAACTTGCACGTGACATCCCATGGACTGTTTCTCTGAGATCTGAACAGACAATTGATGTTGGATTCGTCCTTGATAAGATGTCCTTGCCTGGGAGAGTAGCTGCTTTCTGCTACAATTCACTATGTTTCCCCTTCATTTCTCAGTCTCTAATAATTCTTGTCTTCAGCGTTTGGTCTAAAGTCTTGCAAGTATTTGGGGACAAGCTAATGGGGTTGGGGTTTTTTCAGGTGTGGCTTGGGTGTTTGTTTTTTTGTTGAAATGTAGGGACAATATTTTCCAGTCTTCAGTCCATGACTTTACCTTAATTTGACTGACCTGAATTCCAAAATTCCTGAATTCCAAGCCTGCAGTTTTATGGCATTTCTATCTCATTTTTGAGATTGTTACTGTCTGCTCCCCCACCCCTTCCTTGGTTATTTTTTAAATATATCATAGCCTCACTTTTTTTGTTTTTAATGATATTATGAGGGATTTTTTATTATATAGTGTGTGACCGATGGTAGCTTTCATTTTGGTGCTTCCAGGCTCTAGAGTCTCTGTTAATTCCTCCCTAGTCTTTTCAGTGTTTTTCTTGTAGTTTGCAGGTTGCCTGGCAAACAGAATTGTTTGCTTTTCAGGTTATTGGCCAATTGGCTCAGTGAAACAAAATGTCAGACTCACTTTTTAAGCAAAAAGCGTATCTCAAAAAGCCTACTCAGTGAACTGGATTTACACTGCAAAAAGTTATTTTCACTACCTGGGGTCATGACAAGAGGGGTTGACTTTTCAGCAAGGACCGAGTGGACTGTGCAGTGTTACTGGAAGCACGAGTCATATGACTACAGCGTGTCTATAATCACTATTAAATCAAAGCTAGAATTGTCTAATTTGGCTATACAAAGGTAAAAATAAACAAATGAAGCTGTGTGGGATTAAATTTCTGGTTTTCATCCCTATGGTTCTGCTTGATCTTCTGCAAAACAGCAGTTTGGAGTAGGTCTCAATTTTTTTTACCTTTCACTTCTCACGTTTGAACGCCGTTTTCACATACTTAGGATGGCTTTGTGTAAAAGTTGAGATATTTAGGTGATTTTATTTCATGTAGCTTCAGGGGGCAAATCAGTCTCTAGAAAATTTTTTATTTTAGTGACCACAGTCTTTACCAAATGCCATAACAAATTGAAAAGTTTGATAAATCAGTGCTTGAGTGCTTGTTTTCTGTTTCTAGCACAAAAGCTGACACAGGTGGAAGAAAGATATGACGTCCTAGTATTTTTATTATTTTTTTTACTGACATGTTGTTTGGCTTTGTTGGCAAGCTTGGCTCAAGGGAATTGAGGACCGAAATACCAAATATTTTGCAAGTTTGAAGGTCATACGTGCTCGGCAGCATAGAGGTAGAGCTGTCATCAGACCGGGATGGCTGATTTCGCTGTGTCAGTGTCAAATGCTAACGCTGTATCTTAGATGGGGTATAGATTTCCAGCAGAAGCAGTCAGCGAGAGATTTATGTTGTGTAATGGTGGGATAAACTTTTGGTAGGAATCAAAGTGTCACGTTGGTGACCTTGGCAGAGATTTCCGCAGAACTTTTGGGGTGCCCAGATCACGCTTGGGGAATTCTGGGGGCTGTGAGTTCCCGCAATTCTCTTCCTTTTCATGTTCATGGAGGTATTTTGAGATTCCCCTGGTTGCTCTCGCTGCTTTCCTTGCTTCCTGCCGTTGTGACTATGGATCCCACCACATCTGCAGAACTCTGCCTTGCGCTACAAGTGGGGCGCGTTGCTTTTGCACTGGCGAACCGGAGGGATCCCAGCGCTGGCTGCGCGTCGCTCAGAGGGACGCTGTAGGAAAGCTGCAGGGTGAGGAGGCTGCGAGCTCTGCCTGGCGGTGCCAGGCCTGTGAGAGGGACCGTGCACTCGCACGCTTCATGACGAACGCGCGTCTTCGACGTTACGCCAGCATCTTCGCAGACAGAGGGCTTGACGTTTGACAGGACATGAACAGGAATGCTGTTGAGGATTGCCACGTGTTGCCCGGTTGTAGTCCTCACAGTATTTTTTTTTTTTCCCTGTCTTTTGGTGTTATTTCTGTGTATTATCCAGCCTTTTCTTGTGAGAAAGGGGAAAGCACTAGCGCGGTTGGGCTGGGACTAGTGCAGCTTTCCTTTCGGATGCAGCGGTCCTTTTGGATGTCGTGTGGTAGAGGGAGTGTCCTGAAAAACTTGACCGTAGCACACCGTGGTGAAGCCTTCTTTTCTGGAAGAGCTGGTGGCAGTGTTTTAAGGCAGTAGCTTGACAAGCATTTCTTCTTTTGGCAGTAATATCAGTAAACAGTTCCCATCCCCTTCCCAGCTGCTCATTTTAGTGCTATCTCCTCTCTTGTGTTGGCATAGTTTTTCATGCAGCTGCATGGCAAATCGGATCAGGGAACCGATCCAGTTAAAAATGATTAGTTGTGGGTTTTTTCTTAATTCTTTGTGCGTTTTTAAAAATACACCAGCCAGCAGTAAGAAGCAGCGTATTTGGCTTTTGTTGTTACTTCTGTAAAAGTAAGCTCAAGTCTGGTGTTCCTTTATTAATTGGATGTATTTACAGAGTATCAGTCATGGCGCTTTTTTTGAAGTTTATATTCTCTCAGCACTGAAAAAAAATTGGAAAAGGCATCCTCCCACATCTGCTTCTTCTGATCAAAGCCCATGTCTCGGCATCTGTGAAGTAGCTGTCCTTCAAGATTATCCTTCAGCTGGAGCTCATGTTAAGCAAAAAACAGATGCTGTTAAATTTGTTGTGCTGGCAGGGAGGAAAACCTCAAAAGTGGTACGAGTTTGCCGTAGGGCAGCCGTCGTATTCTCACCGGCACCACGTCTGCTCCTCGAACAGGCTGCGTGGATCCAAGAGGAGGGAGTTTGTGCTTGGTAATGCCTCCATGTGCGAGCGTGCTGGCTCGGGGAGAGGAGGGGAAAGCATGGAGCTGCGAGTCAGTCGTGCTAAGCATTGCGGTAGCTCTGCTGCTCTTCAAGGTGTGGAGTTGAAAGCTTCTCGGTGAAGCCTGGTAAAACATTGAGACATGGTGTCGGCAGTGGGAGAGTTGGCCCGGGTAGCACGGGACGCTTTCTGTCGCGGGAGGCTAAGCTGATCGTGATTTCCTCTAAGGGTCCAGGAAAACTTCAATATATTCTCTGGCAAGTGGTTTTGAGTCTCTGGTAGAGGATGAAAGCAGTGCTTTTGTCAACATAACGAGCACCATAAGGGGAGGAGAGCTGTTGATGGGTCCTGGCAGGCCGAAAGAGCTGGAGCCCCGCAGAGCTGCACCACTGCACTTGGTTTACCCCGTTCTTTACCTGGCACTCTTTGGGGGGAATCTGTTTTTTTTTTTTTTTTTTTGGCTCAGCATGTGCAAAGCGAGGTGCTTGGTTTCGCAGTGTTTGCACCGCAGGGTCAGTTTACAAGCTTGCATTTGACTGGCTTGTAAACCATCAAGGTAATTTTAAATTTCCTACGTGTTTTTAGGTCTGAGGATCTATGTCAGCTTGTTTCTTTGCTGTGATAGTTTAAAGAGAGTGCTTTTCATAGCAAATCAGATAGGTCTGTCCTCTCAAAGCATCTTGCGTGTAGTTTGTGGGTGCAATTATGGTTTTGTTTTAAAGTGAAACACCCAATTTGATTTGCTTCCCATTTTGAAAGGAGAGTAGTGGAGGGAAAGAGGAGGGAGTGTAGGAAGAGGAAAGTTTGGAGGTCGGGGTTTGGGGTGTATGAAACAATAAGCAAAGCTCAGACGTGTGACAGTACCTGTCTTGAGGCTTGTTCGCTCGTGGTGCCCACCCGTATCGAAGCACTCCAGCTTGCGGCCTCCCGAGCCAGAGGGCGCTGCTGAGGGCGGGCAGAGCCCAAGTGTGGCGTTGGGCACCGCTGTTCGGGGCGTTTCGTGGGTCTGAGGACTCGGGTGTGAAACACAACCTCCGTTTTTCTTGGCTTCCGGGCCTTTTTGTTGACCTACTGCCGTTTCTTACTGTTTACTCTTAGCTGCTCCCTTTCTGCTCAGAGAAGAGGGGGACATGTGGAAAGAGGCATCTCTAGAATATTCCAGAAGTTTCAGAGGGGAGACAGGTTTCTGATCAGGGTGTCACCAGGCAGTGCTGTTAAATAACGTGCCCAGTCTGTTTGGTAGGCACTGGTGCTATTTGTCGTTAGAGAGCTGGCCCAACCGACAGCTGCTGTTGTTGGATGGGATGGATTCATCCGACTGACAGTTTGGGTGGGAGGGTTCACCCCGCTGGGGATGGAGACGTGCAAGGCGATGCCTTTAAACAGCGGTTCTAGCTGGCAGAGCTTCATAGGAAACAGCAGGCTGAAGTTGTGTGCACCAAACCTGGTGTTCTTTCGTGATTGTTCAGTACTTACGGTTCCCATAGCCAGGAAATGTGCCTATTGGGGTTGTTTTGGTTTGATTTTATTTTTTTTTTTTTAATAAATTGAATATGAAAGTATTTAAAATGGCAGGTGCACATTTATTTTCAAGGACAAGCGATGAATTTTGTTTAGTGTCCTAGAAATACTGATGCACTTAAAAAAAATTTAACAATTATGTCCTTTTTGTGTAAGTTTTTAAGAAGGTTTGTGCGGTAGGAACGTGCTTTCATGTGGTATTTGCTTCCCTTAAATAGCTAGTCTGTGCTTGTGAAGATAACCCGTGGCCAAAACTACAAATTTCCATTCCTCCTCCTTGGTCTGCTTTTACATGCGTGACAAAAGGGGGTTTAGGGGCACTGCTGGCCGCTATGCTTGCGGTTTCTTTGTGGAAGCCATTCTGCTGAGCCAGCCCGAGTATTGTTGCAACTTTCAACAGCAAAACTAAGTAATGAAGCTGATTATCAGAGAAGATGCTTAATTGCACACATGAAATTGGGTTTATCCTGCAGTAGTACTGCTGTCAGCAAACCTTGCCATTTCGGACCAGCTGCTGTGACGGAACGCCACCACGTTCGTAGCGAGTGACCGCTATGTTCCGCTTTAATCCACTAAACAGTCTTTAAAATGCTCGGTCCCAAAGGGATTTAGTGGCTTCTCTTGCCAAAGTAAAGTTCCGTGGAAGTACTGATTATGATATTGCCATGATTATGAAGTGCATGCTGATGGTTTTAATACATAACATAAAAATCTAAAAGCACTTGTCTTTGAGTTTACTTAAAATATTAGATTGGCAGGTTAAAATTAAATCCGAAGGCAGCAGATGCCATGTATAAAATATTTAATATGCTGTTTGTAAGCTATTTTAATAGAACTATAACATTTACATTTGATTAAAATAACAAGGCTGCAATAAAAACTGGAAAGGAAAGCACAATTAAACAACATTAAGCCTTATTAGTTAATATTTTGAGTGAGAAGTTGCAAGTATTAAGTATGCATTCTCTTGATAGAGCAGTCTGGGTTTTGTTGTCCCGTTCTGTGTTTTTAATTAATCCTTCCATGCCGGTTATTTTTCTCAACACTTGCTGTGGCGTTTAGATCTCCTGAAGAATCTAGGAGGAAAAAATATTTTAGTGAATGTGTTGAATGAGGAGGTGGCTTTGCCTTAGAGTCCTAAAGAGATATTTTTCTTTTGGATTTCCCCTTGGAACATCCATGTGAAATATTTCATGGCATGCAAATGTTAGAAGATCTTGAGCAAACTCCAGGGTAGGTCTAAGACTTACACCTGAAGTCACTACACAAACTGCACAAGAGCAGTTTCTTTTGCATCACTTGCAACATCACACTTCAAGAGCTGTTTCTGGTTTTGGAACTTTTAAATACTTATCACATCTGTTAGCCCAGTGCTGAAGACTGTACTTGGGTTCAAGATAGCAAGAATTGGTGCTAATCTGGAGAAGACTGCCTCTTGGTATTGTGTGTGTGTGGAGTTTCCTTTCTTGGTACGGCTGAGGAAGTGTCTGTTGACTAGAATCTGAACTTAACAGGGTATTGCATTTAATCAATCTTCTTTTTCTTTATAGAAAAAGCTACCAATGAATGTAACACCAGTGAGGACTGGGGTCTTATTCTGGATATCTGCGACAAAGTTGGAAGTACTCCCAATGGGTAAGCTGTGTCTCGGCGTTACAGCGTGTAATTTCATGTTCCTGTGAAGAAGAATACCGTGTCAGAGAGAACGCCGCTCAAAACGCTCGGCGTAGTCAGCTCTGCAAAGAGTGCCACCAATCTGACACTTCTGCAAGCTCTACAACTCTCTGTAGTTGGCTTTAAAATTGTTGGAAAGAAGTGTTCCAACAGGATTTCTAGGAGAGCAGTTTGTGTATGCTGAGCGCATTCCAGTTTTTGTGGAGTTTTGCACAGTAGACCAAGTTATTCATATTTAATGATCTTGCATAAATTCTGAGAAGCAAGTGTGCCAGCAGGAAAAAGTGAACTAGTTTCTCTGCAGAAAATGATCTGGCTAGGACAGTTAGGTATTTATGATGAGGAATTTGTGTGTATTCGTTAGGAAGAGTGGGACTGATGGAGGAGAAAGGGGAAAAAATTGGAATTAAAAGACAGATCCGTTTGCATCGATTTAGCCTGAGTGGTGATACTGCAACCTAGGTGGTAGTTCAGTGATCCTATAGTGGCCAAAAGTATTTGCTGAATTTTAAGGTAATCTTTTTGGGTGAGAACAGCTTTTAAATTTTGAAGTAAACCTGAATAAGTGCATAGGCTGAGTTCTTAAGTTCTAAGTTTTTAGAAATTTTATCACTTCTATATAACGTTTAAGATTACTGCACTGAGAAAGTTGTTGGGTTTTTTAATTAATTACTTCCCATGGGGAATAATAGCAAATCTATGCAATGTGGGAATCTTCAGTCCTGAAGAAAAACAGTGTAGAATGTCCTTTGAGTACTTCATTAAAATTATTCTGGGTTTGGGTTTTTTGGTTGGTTGGTTGGTTGGTTTTTTTGGGTTGTTTTTTTTTTTTTTTGGTACCAAGAGACTTTTGAGGAGGGAGCTGTTTTAAACCGACCTGTTTTGGAGGAGGTGAGATTGTAAGAATAAAAATAAAAATAAAAATTAGGGTTTATTTTCATTACACATGCAAAAGATGTAGCTATATATATAAAATATGTAATTAAGTCCTAATATATTCTGTGTATATACAAATAGAAATTTGTATATATAAATTTGGAATTTTAGATGCTGCTCCTGCTAGCATATTTCATTTCAATTTTCTGTAGTTTTCTTCCCTCCTGCCCTTCACTAAGAGCCTCTTCTCAAAATGGTAAATATTGTTGCCTACCCTGAAATGAATACCTGGCTGAACAAGGAGTCCGTGGGCTTTGTTGGACTGTGTGTATGTTAACGACGTCAGGGCTAACCCCAGACCTCCCTGGCGATGTCACTCGGAACAGCAGGGCCGGGGTACTGGACCAGAGCGGCTGGTACCGAAGCCACTGCAGCCATCCCAGTGGCAGCTCAGGCGGTTTGGGGCTTCCCCCCTTCCGAACAGGTTTAATCTCCTCTCCTACACTCAACACCCGCACCGGCGGCGGTGCAGCTTTGCCTGCAGGTGCTGGCGCTGGCGCTGAGCCCGCGGCTCCTTGAGAGGTCGGAGCAGTTTGGCGCTTCTGGCGTCGTTTCTTCCAAAAGGAAATAAACTTGCGTGCACAGAACTCCCTGGTGAGCTGAATGTGCAGCACGTGGGAAGGCTCGGAAGATTTTTCCAAACCAGACTACTGCTCTAAACCGAAATGTGGATGCAGGTGCAGGTTGCTGTGCACGTGTGCCTTGAGCCAGACACCCTTTGATATGAAACAAAACATTGAAACAAACACCTTCTTAATGTCAGGAGTGAAGCAGTTTTGGTTTTGTTTCTGCTCGAGCTTTTTTTTAAGCTCAGCCCGAGGTTGCAATTCCTTGATGACTTTAAATTGACAGGAGGGAGAATTGGTGTTGAGGAGGGTTGTCAGGTATTTCCTGTAGCCCCTTGTGTGACGGAATCCTGGTGAATCTGATCTTGGCAGAGAGCTGGCTGAACACTGTCATGCTCAGCCGGATCAGGCCGCTGATCCAGGCACTGCGTGACCGCTAAAGCCTCCGCCAGGGCGGGCGGGGGCCTGCACTGCCGTAGGAAGGGACGGTGGGTTGTTGGCCCACGGCTTTCATCAGCGGCTTTCGCTTGAGCCTGCCTGAAGCGAGGGGGGAGCCAGGGCCTCGGTGGTGAGGAGCAGAGGTGGTTTGTGCCGGGGTCGCACACGGAGGAGCGCAGCGCTGGGGAGGCAGGTCTGTGCTTTGGCGATACGGCAGCTGGAGGACGCTGCAGGTGGTGGTAGTTGTTGTAAAGAGCCTGCGCCAGCTCGTTACACAGGGGTTTCGTGGGTCTAGAGGGTTCATGAAACCTTACATGTGCCTCAGCCCGTGTAGCTGGTGCATGCCCTTAATGCTCACCTTAGGTGCGAGACTTCTTAGTAGAGTAACATTTAGGGGGCTGATCGTTACTCTATACTTACCTCAGATTTTGCTGAAACAAATTATAGACTCTTTGTGTCCTTAGTGTCTCGCAAATGGGATCCAAGAGCTGACAACCTGTGAGCATGATTTTTTAAATTAAATCCGTAGAGACCCTTTACAGTAGCCAGTAAAATAACCATTTATTTAATCATCGCTGCTCCTCATTCTTTTTTTTTTTATGTAGACATTTCTTTCATTGTCCATTTCAAAGCCATTTCCTTAACTTAATGGCAATTGCTCCCTTTCTGTCCTGTCAGCAGTTTTACGGAAATTAATGTAAAATGCCAGTGGAGTCTGTTCCAACCCAATGCACATATAAGAACAAACAAGTTGTTAAATATTTTTTCAGACTAGCTCTGGGGAAAGGTTAGGTTGGGTTACAGTTTTTTCAACAGACCCACTTTTGTTTGCTCGCCCGACTTGAGTATCTCTGGTATCATTCGTTCCACAGATCATGTCAGTCACATTTATCGCTAATAGTTTGTGTTCCTTTTTCAGAGCAAAGGATTGCCTTAAAGCCATCATGAAGAGAGTAAATCATAAAGTTCCCCATGTGGCTTTGCAAGCACTTACAGTGAGTAACTGTCGCTATTTTCAAAACCCTTCCTGTTCTGTTACGTACTGCAGCTGTTAGACGTGTGCTGGTCAAGTAATACCTTTGTAGCTCTTCAGCAGAAGTCAGTCAGCGTGTGCATGCTGAACAAGGGCTTAAATTTAACCCTTGATGTATGCTTTTACTTTGGATTCTTTTCCTTGTTGTCATACGTTTTCACAATTGTATTTCTGTTGTCAGCTTTTAGGAGCCTGTGTATCAAACTGTGGAAAAGTATTTCACTTGGAAGTATGTTCTCGTGACTTTGCTAGCGAAGCTCGAGGTATAATAAATAAGGTAATTAATTTTTCGTAACTTCATGTACTGGGGGAGAATTATTTTGATAACTTCTTTGCTTCGTCTCAGCACAGCAGAGGATTGGCAAAACTAACGTTCCAGTTAATATGCATTTTCTCGTTTTGGTGCAATTGCAGATGCTCCTGGCTGTCGTGTGCTTTAATCTTTGCTGTGAAAATAGAATGTATGAAAGAAGTGACAGGCTGATAATACCTGCTCCAAATTTTTACAGAATTACATGAGTAATTTTAATTAAAATCTGTGACTCTTCTGAAGCTCAATTAATTTGATAATGGTGAAGGCAGCTTTTCTTGAAGAGAGTTTTTCTTTGGCTTGAATGAAATTCATGGGCTGAAGTGAAAAGGGAAGGCTGTGAGAAAGTTAAACTACATTTTTACAAGGAAAAGGGTAAGGTCTTGAGACGACCTTATTAGTTTGCAGAGGTTCTCAGAATGCTGAATGAGGAGGTAACCAAGAAAGGAAGACCTAAATGGTTAGGGTCAAGCAGCTGATGGGATCTAAATCTGGATGTAACGAATTGAATAAGCAGAAACAGCTTTCCCCTAATTACTGCTCCAGTTGAAGACAAAAATGGCTAATGGGTTAAAAAGAAGTTAGTCTTCAAATATATGGGAGGCCTGGAATCATCAGAGGTGGAGCAAAGCAATTAAGGAAACTAATAAAATTGCTGGGAAGCAAAATGAGTTCACAGCTCTTCTGTTTCTCTCTCACTTTGTGTGGAAAAATAGGTCTTAAAGTCCTCCCCTTTGTTCTCATTAGCCATGGTCCATTCTGAAATAGGACATTGACCTTCATGGTCTGACAGCACTGGTGGACGTAAAACACAAACCTCCAGTCCCACTGAAGAATGGTCTACCGGAGCGTAATTTGGTTTGTTGTCGGGAAGTACTTAGGATTTACCCCCTGGCCCTGGCCCGCTTGGAGGAATAATCTTCAGAGGGCAGATGAAATTGTTCTCTCTCCCTTTTCTCCAAAAGAAAATCAGTTCAGACAAGTGTAACAAATGTCTTTGTGCTGATACTGAGCCTATCGAGCGACATCTCTTCTTTCAATTCAATGCCTGCTTGAGCCCAAGCTTGTCAGCATTCTTAGTGTTCAGCACCCGCTTACACGTGAGGCGCAGGCTTACAGCGTGACCTGAGCTGCCCTCCCGTGAGGAACCCTGGCCGCGCGCTGCGTTCGTGCAGTCCCAGGCTCTTACCCAGACAGGCCGAGTGAAGCAGATGTAGGTGAGCCCGGCAGCCCCAGAACCCTTACTCCCCAGCAGGCATCCCGAGGTCAGTTTGGATGCTTTGGGTTCAAACGACAGTCTCTTCATCAGCTGCCAAAAAAACCAGAAGGTGGATGCGGCCTGAAGTGCTTTGGCCCGTGTTTTACTTCACAGTGTTGGCATGACCTTAGCAGCTGTTAGCTGCTCTACTGGAGAGTTGCTCTGTTTGCTCTGATAAATTTGTTAAGGCTGTTGCGTGATTCCGGGATTAACAGGAGCTGATGTTTAATGTCACTGAGGTGTACTCTGGAGGGTGTTCTTTAGGGTACAGCAATCCATGACTGACCTGCTTTTCTGAAGGTGGATTATCACTTTGGGTGAGGTGGTTAGCACACCAAACTTGCAGTGTTGAATTAAATCAGTGGTCCTGTGTGGATTTAGAGTAGCTCTAAGTCCTGTGGAGGAAGGGGAGCTGTAGAGGCCCTTTTGCACTGAAGAAGAATGTGGGAGCCAGAAGAATTTTAGGCAAAGCTCAAACCTGATCTTGGGTTTACCCCCACTCCAAGCAAGTATCTTCCTTTACCAGACCTCGGTTCCTGATTCAGGAGCTAATAGTATAGCGTGTCACAGGAGCTGGGTGGCACCGTACTTAGCGCATAATGCGCAGTTCTTTTTTGTGAGAGAGGCTGAGTCAAGGAGACAGACAGACATCTATGTATATATTTATATATATATATACACACAGAGATGGTACAAAGATCAGGTTTTTTGTGAGATCCTGGCACTCAAGAAGTCAACAGGGAGAAAAATGTTCTAGCATCTGAGGAGAAGACAGCAGAAGCCATAAGAGGTAGGGAAGGTGTATTGTCTTGTAGGGAAAAACAGTAGCTTATGTTAGACCGACTTAGATGGTTGGGAGGGGAACAACAAGGCAAATTAGAAGTAATGAAGAGGAAATTGAGGTAAAATGGAGGGTAACTAAGAGAGGTGGAGAAAAGTTTGGGTAAGCGTGGTAGATACCCATGTTTCCACCTCAATAGTTTTGGAGGAATTCAGGCTAACATTTGAAAAGTCAAAAAGTTTGTCAGTTGTTTTCCTTAGTTGTTCATTAACCACCTATAATTGGCTCCACTCAGGTAACAGCAGTATAGGTAGATGAGCTGCCTGCAAGATCTAAGCTTTGGCTGTGCAAGAGAATTTCCCTCAGAGGATTGTCGTAAGGGCTGAGGGAGCCCTGATTTACAATAACCAGTGGTGTGGTAGAATCGGGGCAGTCTGAACTACCTGCAGTCTGTGGCCGCACTGGGCTAGCGGTGCTGGAAACTGCCATGCCAGCTTTCCGATGACGGGGTGATGCTCCAGGAGCTCAGCATGTTGTCTGTCATATCAGAATCCCTGTGTAAAAGACCATGTATTTTAGGCTTTGTTTTCCAAATTTTCTTAATCAAGGCAATTATTGAGGATATTTATAGTAAAATGGTTTGGGTAACAAAGTTTTACTGAGAAGGAACAACTCTTTCTGTTCTTTCTATGCCATTTTGTCTTCTAGGCTCATCCAAAAGTATCGGAAAAGCTAAAAACTCTAATGGTGGAGTGGTCGGAAGAATTTCAGAAAGACCCGCAGTGTAGCTTAATATCTGCGACTATTAAGTCTTTAAAAGAAGAAGGTGTAACTTTTCCTGCCGCTGGATCGCAGGTAAAAGCTAAGCTGGGATACTGGTGCTGTTGGGTTTGCTGTTGCTGGCAGGGAACAAATGCAAAGCTGTCCAAAGGAGATGTGTTGTGCTTTCAATCAAAGGAGAGTCGGATCCTTGTTCTAGTTCGGTTGCCTCCTTATGCTGGGCTTCCCTTATAGTCGTTCTGCTTTTTTCTGTCCTTGCCTTCCTAAGAAAATTAAGAACAGACTTCAGGATGCCCTTGTGAGTTGTTTCGGTTTAGATCCTTCTTTTCTTCCCCACATTTTTAGAGCTTCATTGAGCTGTCAGCATCTTAAATCGAAGCAGTTCTACGCCCACGCTTTGTACGTGGTGTTTCACGGTTCTAATTGCTGACTCGGAGCACATACCTTCGTTTTTCTTCACAGAGCCTCGCAAAACAAAGGGCAATATCTAGAATGGAAACAGTTTGGAAGAGGATCTGTGCTATGCTTTCCTCTTCCGAGTCCCCATTTCTTGTTCCTGCAGTTACCTGCCTGTGTCGGGAACCGTCCTGGCTCTGCAGTAGGTGGGGTGCTCCAATCCCTGACCTCACCCTTTGTGATTCACTGCTGGTGGGGTGCTCTGCCTGATCTTCTAGCTGGCAGATTTGATGGCAGGTGGCTTTTTTCTATGCCTTATTATTGATGTTTCTAAATATTTTCTTGTTAGTTATGAGTCAGGTGAAGATCAGTGCTGAAAATCAGAATTGCAGCTTTTATTACGTATTCCTTACATGAAGTGTACTTTTCTCCAGATCAAGCACAGAGGGTTGTTTTTTTTTTTTTTTTTTACTTTTACAATCTTTCCTTCCTCCACAAAGATGTTTTCACTTCTAAATCTAGGATATGTGTTAAAACATATGGCAGAAACATGGAAGATCTAGAATACTGGCAACCAGTTATGCTTCCTTTCCTACAAATACATGTAAAACGACATCTTGATGTTTTTACCTCATACACTTCACTTCAAACAAGCAAAGCTGAGGTTTATTGGTATTTGGTGCGCTTGTATGGAGTTGTTCTCTGGGGTGAGCCCTAGGCACGGCTAGCGTCTGGGACTTCCTTCCTGGTATGTGCGGGAAGGTTTGCTTGTTGGAATGATTCCACTCTGCTGTCATGGAGAGTCGTATTATTTAAGTCAGCAGCTCCCAGCTGATGTGCATTTGCTCTTCCTCCCCATTGTCCCACCAGCAGAGGTAGAGGGTGGCTTTTTGCTCTGATACGGAGAGAGATCTCCCTTTTCGGTAGGTCCGGCTGCTGCTTAGTAACTTGGGCCTTTGCAGATGTAGGCCTCCAAAGAGCTTTTCCTCCCATTTGAAGGGAGGGCTGGAGTGGTGGAGGGCGATGGTGGAAGGAGTAGTCGTTTAAATG
Organism: Leptosomus discolor; assembly: GCF_034619465.1. Taxonomy (NCBI): domain Eukaryota; kingdom Metazoa; phylum Chordata; class Aves; order Leptosomiformes; family Leptosomidae; genus Leptosomus; species Leptosomus discolor. The sequence goes on from NC_141395.1 coordinate 2,011,024, forward strand.
AGCAGTCTCACTTTAATAAATGAGACTAAAATAATGATTTAAATGAGACCTGTTATTTAAATTAGATCTGATTATTTATTTTACTTTGTTCCTTGCTGAAAACAAAGTAAAACCTGGCTGAGATTCGGAAGAGTGGTAATTTTTAGTTCTAGAAGGTCACCTTGATTCAGTAATGAAATGCTACAGTAAGGCAGCTAACAGGGACAACTTACTACTGGTTTTTTAAAGTATATCATTACAGAGCTTTCTTCTTCCTTTGTAACCTGAACTTGCTCTGGTGTGAATACATTTGCAGGCTACCACAAACGCTGCTAAGAATGGCTCATCGTTAAGTAAGAACAAAGAAGATGAAGACATAGCTAAAGGTAAGTTGCCAGTCACAGCCTTGGGTTAGACTTGTGCTCTGGGAGCGCTGTTAGAATGCCCAGAGAGAGGCACTTGTGTGCTCTCCTGCTGCACGGAATTGGAAACAAGAGCCACTAAAGCACCGTGTCATTCAAGATGGTATGAAGGTGCTTTCCTTGTGGATGAGGAGTTGGGGTAAGATGTGTCTCCCCCATTGTGTAAGATGTGTCTGCCCCGTTGTTCCGTGGCTGCTTTCTCCTCGCAGAGCTTGGTCTCTTCCCTTCCGCAACCACACGTTTTATTTTAGCCGCCGCCTTGATGCTTTAAAAAAATCGGAACATTTACATGTTTTATTCTTTCTCCTCTTTCTTGGATATGATTGCTGTTGTTCAGATGGCGGAGTGAAGGATTTATCAGTATTTCTGGTCGTGCTAATGCTGCTGCTGCCGTTAGCAGTGTGTGCGCCGCTTCAGGGAGCGCGCTGCGCCGCGGAAAGCAGAGGGGTTTCTAAATGGTTCATAACTTGTGCGTGGTTACGTCCCGGCTTTTAATCCTCTTGCAGGGCAGAGTAAAGCTGTTGCAATGTGAAATAGGGCTAGTAGTTTGGAGCAAAGATTTGAAGTTTAAAATATTAGAGGAGCAGACACAGACCGAGTTTATAATATAACAATAAAGGATTTTCTGTTTGTTTTTACTAGGAAAGCAAACTGCCTTTGTATGCAGATATACAAACTTCCTTTTTTTTTTTTTTTTTCCCTTCCCAAATTGTAGCTATCGAATTGTCTTTGCAAGAGCAGAAACAGCAACAAATGGAAACTAAATCCTTGTACCCATCTGCAGAAATTCAGCAAAACAATCAGAACTCGAGGAAGGTGCGAGCTCTGTATGACTTTGAAGCCGTCGAGGACAATGAGCTCACCTTCAAAAGCGGCGAAATTATTTTTGTTTTGGATGACAGGTATAATATACTCCAATGAAGGTGTCTTTATTCCAGAACTGTTTCTTAGGATAGGATGATTTTCCTCTGCTTTTTATTTTTCCCTCACAGAAATGTCGCTCTGGCCTCCCTTGAATCCCTTTATCTTCCACTATTCTTTCCATAGCCCAAGTTTTTGACCTCAAGTCATTTTTGGTGCAGGGACAACCTCCCTGAATGACATGGGCTATTTCATCCTGTGGTGTAGGTCCCGTTTGTTTGTGGTTTTCAACATAAAAATGGCATGTGTCACAGGAGCATACGCATGCGCTGCAGTGCTAAATTCCAGCTGCTTCCAGAAATCGTGAAATCTCTGGCTATCAAGTATCGCATTTGCTAAAACTGAAGAAAAAATACTTAAGACAGTTACTGTTGTTATCACCATTGCCCCAGTGATAGCTGAGAAGCAGAACTTCTTCCCCACCAACGCCAGTCTGATTTAAGGACTGTGCCAGGTTTAATTCTGTTTGTACTGTTAGTCCCGATTTGTGTGCTTCTTGTGAACTTCTAGCTGAAGCTACAAGGGGCTGTCATCTCCTCGACTGAGGGGTTGCGTTACATTTTGAGTGGTTGCTACTGATTTTAGTTGCCCCGATCCCTCCTCTTCTCCTCCCCACCCCTCTGCCCCAGCAGGCTTTGGCTTTACTGCTAGGCTGCTGATCTCTACAGATGTTCTCCTCTGCCTTTCTTGTTGGATGCACAAGGAAACGATGTGTTAGGTATCCCAGGTTTTCTGCCAAAAGCCCAAAATACGTTGCTGGCACTGGGTTACTGTTCAGTTTTGTAATACAGCTTTATCTCCCCAGTGACACCAATTGGTGGAAAGGTGAAAATCATAGAGGAGTAGGACTGTTTCCATCTAATTTTGTGACTTCTGACTTAAATGTGGAACCTGAGGCGGGTAAGTTAGCTACTGAAAGCCGACAGATTATTTTAGAAAGGTGGGCTTGTGGTGGGGTTACCGATTAGCCCATCAGCGAAATAATTTCCTGAAATCAGCCTGAAGAAAGAATTGAGAGAGAAATCCTACCCTTGTTTCAAGCAAGCAAGCGTCTACCACTGCTGTAGCTCACTTTAATGGTTGCTGTCTTCTGACTCCCTTCTAAGTTGTTACCTTTTTAATGTTACAGAGATTTGGTTCAATTTACTGTAATTTTGTGTCAGTAACATATTACATAGGAATCCAGTAGTTGCCACTTAGAAGTCTCTTTTCAGACGTCAGACCTGGTGTAGAAGAACACAGCCCTGTCAGCGGTTTGTAAGGATCACATTGTTAGCTTTGTTCATGCTCACGATACCGAAATAAATCTTAACGCTTACGGCTTGGCTGAAAGTAACTGTACGAGCGTTGGAGGTGGGTTTAGGTGCTGATGTGACTCAAGAGTCTTTCCCGTGCTGGGCCTGGGTTCGTAATCAGGCCCACGGCCCAAAGGAAGCGGCTTGTCAGAACGTTTTCTAGGCAAACCCGTTTCCCCTTCTCCAGCAGCCAGGTGCATAAAGTACTTACTCAAATTCCTCTCATTTAAAGATCTGATGGCAAGCGAGGAGAAAAGGTGTATTTTAAGTTAGTGTAGTTACACAGCTGCAGAAAAGAAACTAACGTTTGTTCTTTCAGCAACTGTGGACAGAACTTGTGTTCCTGAGGATACCACAGAAGAAATTCAGAAGGCAGAGCCTGAGCCAGTCTATATAGATGAGGTATGCAGTCACTTTCAATGTAAAAAATTGCTGAGATTTTACACTGTTTGAAACATTCTTGGTTGCTGAATGTTAGTGGGTAATTCTTTTTGTATACAGTAATTTTTTTTAATTTGAAAATTAAAACGGCCTGCCATGCTTCAGAAATAACTGTTCTTCATCTTCACCTTTCAGGATAAGATGGATAAAACATTGCAGGTGCTTCAGAGTATAGATCCTACGGATTTAAAGCTTGATTCTCCAGATCTTCTAGACTCAGAAGGTACTTTGAGCACTAAGTTAGCTAATTTTTCCGTTTCTTCTCACAAGTACCTTTTGTGGACTGAGCTGGAAATTCTTTTGAGTTTATTTTAAGCTTAGAGAAACCGTGGTCTGTACTAATAGTGTGCTGCAGAACAGCTTATTTCACAGTGGGAGCGTGGGGCTGTATGTGTAACTCTGGATTTTCTAATAGTTGCCAGGCCAACCCCATGTGCAGCGGCAGAGTAATTTGCATAACTTCCAGCTAGTGTGCGACGCCCCATCTTTGCAAGATCCGTCCACTTATCAAAGCTCTGCTTGAAATAAGCAATTAATTTTGTGTCAAAATGCCTCCGGAATGCCGCGGGCTAGGAAGGGAGAGGAAGTTCAGTTCACGTAGGAGCCAGTGGGTTCAAGGTGTGTCATAAGACTTCAGCGTACGTTGAGGGAGGAGTGTTCCTGGAGTGGGAGAGTGAAGGTGAAGGAAGCTCTGCAGTGCTGCTGCAGGTCTGGAGCTGCACAGGCAGCCCAGGCTGGATATTCCAGCAGGAGATGCAGGTCTCAGATCTCTGCAGAAATGCAAAATTTTCTGTGAGTTTCATCAGCAGTCTTCTGTTGGAGAGGGTGGAGGAGAAGAGGAGAGAGGGTGACAGAGCAGAATAACCAGAGTGGTTTTCCTCTCTTTGGGCTGGAGGAGTGGGACACATGACAAGTAGGGGCACTCTCCAATTTCGTGTGCTATTTCAGTGTACTTGGAGACAGTATTTTTTGGCTGCATTTAAACTTTTCATTGTGCAAGACACCAACTACCTTGACGCTTCTGTCTTCACAGATATTTGCCAACAGATGGGTCCGATGATAGACGAAAAACTAGAAGAGATAGATAGGTGAGCCACAACGTAGCTTCTGCCTTACTTACTATGATTTACTGTAAATTGTGCAGTTATAGTAATTTTTTTTTTTTTCAATTTTTCCATCTCCCAAGCTAAAAAATCTTGCAAGAGGGAAATTTTGCCAATTCTACCTTTACGTTTTAACGCTCAGGTACTGAGGTGCCGGTGTGCTACTGAGATCTGATTGCTGCTCTCCCAAACTTCCTGCAGAAGTTCCCGGGTGCATTTTACATTGGCACTTTTTGACTGTAGCCCTTTGCGATCTGCCAAGAGCTCGGTGTTTTCAGCTGCTGCTGACTGGCCTCCACGCCAGGAAAATCTGTTCGACGCTGGCTTCACCCCTGCCCCCTCAGACTCCGAGGGCTGTTTAAGGGTGAAAAGAAACGTTAACTAATGCCTGCGGAGCTGGTTGCCCTACTGCAGCTAGGGAAGGGCAGTTGTTCAGAGCTTGGACTTCCCTTCCAGTCCCATTGGTGTCACAAACAGAACGGCAGTTTTACGCTGTAGCTGTGTTAAGAAATGGACTATCAGCCTTTTAAGGTTGTTTTTCCTCGCATATTCAGAACCGTTTAATGAACCACTCTTTTTTTGCCATCTAGCACTAGGTGTTAGAGAAACTTAGCGTTTGCATCTGCTTGTTTTGAAACAGAAAACATTCAGAATTATCTGAATTGAATGTGAAAGTTCTAGAAGCTCTGGAGCTCTACAACAAGCTGATGAACGAAACGCCGATGTATTCGGCCTACTCAAAACTCCACCATCCTGCACAATACCCACCTACATCTTCTGGTGTTTCCGTGCAGGTCAGTGTCCCTTTCTGGAAACAGACTTTCCTAATATAGAGTTCTATTTAAAAAGATGACAGCAAAAAGGAAGTGTACGCTTTCTTGCTAGCCTACGAACAAGCTGACATTGCCTGATGACTTTTTATAGCCTTTAGAATAAAATACCGTTTGTGCACTAGAACAGAGTACTTCAGTTTGCAGTTACCTGCTTGTACAACAAGGTGCAGTTAATTGCGCCCTACTTCACAGAAAGGTACTGTATTGAAAACACAAAAAGATTCCTTCCATTATTAATTTTTTACAGTTAGAACTGTGTGTTTCAGCAGCTTGGTGGATATTCTCACTGTGAGTCATGTCCTCAGTCTTAAAGTAAAATGTTACCCTTCTTACCTAATAGTGGGGATGTGAGTGAACTTTAATATTAGTGCATTAATCATGAGTGCAGTGTACTTTTTCTAAAGATAGAAACACTAGTCTGGTTTTTAGCTCTTTTTTTTCCCCTGAAGAACTGAACATGTTGTATTAGGGGGTGTAGTTGCTCAGAACTGTTTTACAGTATCTCTACTGTGCCGTATCGATGTTCTAAGAAAACAAAAATGGAGGAGAAAGAGAGATTTTTAAAGATCTTTTTTGGAGAAAGCGTAGAATGAGTGGTTTTACTTTCATTGAATTTTACTTTCATGTTAATTGTTCAGTGGGAAAAGAATAGTTGCCATAGCAACTGCTAGATCTGAAAATATGTCAGTTAAAAGTAATTCCGTGTCCTTAACTCCTGGTAATGATGGAAAATTCATTATATCTGGAGGTTAGAAAGTAATTTAAGCCAAAAGGCAACTGGGGTTTACCGTTTCTTCCAAGATACGTGCTTCCAGCGGTGACAGATGCAAGCTGATGCTGACCATGCCGAGCTGAGCGTTGTTATTGGGGACAAAACTGTCTGTTCCTTCCGTGTCCCTACACTATCCAAGGTCCAAAATCAGTGAGCAGCGTAGGCTTCTGCAGACTAAGCGTGTTACACCGCCTGCTCTGTCTGCATTTAGAGTAAAGACTTGCATCGCCTTAAACCAGAAATGGAAGAGACTAAAGTTTCTGCTTTCCTTTTGTGTTACGGTCTTGGAATCTTCTTACATTTGAATTTCCAAAATGTGTTAAATAACAAACCTCATATGGTGCCCATCTTCCTACTCGACTGTGTGCATCAAAACGCGTGAGGATTGAACGTTTTAAAGATGAGGCGAATTAGAGAGAAGGAAAGAAGGTTTGGGGGAGGGAGGCAGGGGTCACGTACGTGATCCAGAAGGTTCTTTGTTCGGATGTGGAGCGCTGACCTTGTTAGCAGTGCATTTCTGAAAAAGGGACCTTCTGCTGGAATGAAGGGTGCCCATTTAAAACGGGCTGTGTGAAGTTCCGCGGTTTGGTTTTGGAACCTTGTGGAAAAAAAAAATGGGTGTTCCTTCAGCCCTAGAGCCCTAACGTGCTTGTTCGTGGCAGCGGTGTTCTGTGCCGCGTTTGCTGCTGCTTGATTGGAAATAAAAGGTATACATTGGTTTTGTTTGTTTGTTTTTAATATACAGTCGTATCCTGTACAGCCACCTAGTGGGAACTACATGATCCAGGGTGTTCACCAAGTCACCATCTCCCCAGGTTATAGCCTAGGACCCGATCAGATGGGGCAGTTGAGGTCTCTGCCTCAAAGTATAAATTCGTCTGGAGCCACTCAGCCAGCTCAAGCTGCGTACTTAAGGTATTGCTTCAGCAAACTGTTAAATCATCTTCTTCCTGACAGTAATTGTTACTATTTTGTCTAGAGGTTGTGTGTTCTTGGAATATTTACAATGACAAGTAATGCTGTTTGATCATTTTGAAAATACACGGATCGCTTTTGGACTAAGCCATACTCTTCTTTGCGAATCTGCTCGTCAGATGCATAGGCATGAACTTGTCAGCATTAGATTTGTTTCGTTCTGTTGCAGCCCAGGACCAGATTCTGTGTTAAACCAGACGTACGTGAACCAGAGCGCTGGCCTTCCGTCAGCTGCCAGCGCAGCTGCTTACACCCAGCAGCAGATGGGGATGTCGGTGGATATGTCGGCTTACCAGAGCAACGCGGCGAGTTTGCCTCAAGGACCAGGGTATCCCGTGGCGGTTCCTGCTCATTCCGTTCTACAGCAACAAACAAATTACCATCAACAGCCTCTCCTTTAAGAACAAACCAGCTCGTATTTCTGAATTAATGAACAAAGGTTGCCTGACGTAATGATTTTTATCAATACCTGTCACGGATATCAATATTTTCCTTCTAAATACCCCAACTTACTGCACAGTAAAAATATGCATCAGATCTGATTGTTAAGCATTTGCATAAAGATAGCTTGGACTAGATTAGCTGGTGGTTTAAAATAATTTCCTATTACTTCAAGCCCTTATTTCAGCGCTTTCAAGAAATGCCACTTGTGAATCTTAAGTTAAAAAGACTGTCCAAAAATAATTTTCCTTTAAACGTGTTTCTGAACACTCAAGGATGCTTAACCGTCGTTATGGGTTGCTCTCGTTACGCGTTGCCCCCTCTGGTACCTTACTCTGATCCTGCTATCCGAGGGGCTTTAGGGAACCTCTGCCCGTTCAGACACCGCCTTCCCTGCGCTGCTGTAGCGAGCGCTACGGGACGGTGTGCGCTGCGTGACTGGAGCAACTGCCCGAGTGCAGCAGACGAGAGCTGGAAGGGAAAATGGTTTGATGCTGTGACGGTGAGGACCGAGTACCTCCAGCGATAGGAGAAATGAGATTTTTACAGTGCTGCCTGTTAGGTTTTTTTATTTTTTTTTCCCCAGAAACTACAGCGAACTCCTGATGTGTTTCTCTTGATGGAAACAGGTAGGGTTTTGCTAGAGCTCGCTTGTGTCTCTTGGCAGAGGTGGTACTGCAAGCCCGAGGCTCGGTTGCGAGAGCAGGCAGGGGCTGCTCCCAGCTGACTGTGTGGGCTCTCTGTGGATGCGAGGTGCTGAGCCAGAAACTTGTACAGAATCTCTTCTCCTTTTTGGGTGTATTTAGCAGCGAAGGAGTATCGTAGTTCCCTGTGGTAAGGGAGGGGGCTCGAGAATGTTTAAAGCTTCTTAGGACTGCGGGAACCTGCCTCGTTCCCTTTCCAACGGGGAGCCGAGTGGAACAGGAATGGTCTTTGTGGGACCAGGGGGTTCTTGCCTCCCTTGGGTTTCCTTTCTCTGCCTCCATCTCTCGGTGAACGCTGGCTGCCGTCGGAGCAGCTCGGAGCCGTTTGGAGAAGGTGCGTTTGACGCACCGGCGGCAGCGGCTGAGCGCCCGCGCTCTGTGGGTGGGGTCGTGCTCCTCGTTCCACGCAAGGAGCGGTGCCGTAGGGAGAGGGACGGGCGTGCCTTCGGAAGAGGGTTGCCTTGGCGCTGCGGAAGCGAGCCGTTTGGGGGCTAAGAAGAGAAACCGAAGAATTTCTTCCCTGATGCACTTTTTTATGGGTGGGGTTTGTACAAGAGGAGCAGATGAGCTGAATTATCTTTCAGGAATGTGGGATTTCTTTCTTTTATTGTTTCAAGCTCTGGAAAAAAAAAAAAAAATCGCTGTTTACCTACTCACTTTAGCATAGTCGTATTTGTACCTGTTTTAACAATTTTATGATGAGTAATAATCTTTAAATTGGGAAAATAACAGAAGCAAATCACTCATAAAATCATCCTGGTTAAATGCACGAAACTCCCAGATGCCTGTGTCTGGCGTATACATTTTCTACCGAATGAGAGCTACCAGACTGTGGACTGTAGTTGAGTAATAAAAACCACCCTTTGCTCAGCACCACCTCCATTTCTTTTACACTTCATTTAATTATTTGGTATCGTGACCTTATTCATTCGCAGCCTCGTGCTTATGCAATAAGGAATTCAGTACCTGCTCTTTAAATCTTTTTTTTTTTTTTTAATTTCGATTGTGCAATTGGAAGGAAGATTTTGTCTTTCCTTTTGATGTGACTTTAAATTATCTTTATCCTTCCCCTTGAAGTAGTTTAGGATAAATAACACGTGTTGCAATACTGAAGTACTTCCGTAACTTGTTCCTTGCCTTCTTTAAGAAGAACAATTAATTTCAATGCTGCTGTTCAAAATTCTTACTGGTTGGAGGTTTCTTTGTAAGAGTTTGCTTTGTTCCGAGTTGGTACGGAGTCAAACTAAGCCTTGCTATCGTTTGTCTAGATTCTTCATGTTTCTTAGCAAATTGAGATTAAGGTAGTTGGGTTTTGTGAATTCAAAATTTTGGTGCAGCAGATGTATAGAGTACCTTAAATGGAGATGGCTACACAGACGTGATTTGATTATGCTCAGTTCATTATTAAATATAAATAATGTATATACTCATTCGTCTGAGATTTTCTACACAGCTACATGTATGCATACTGTTAAAGCCTGAAATTTTCTAAAAGCAGGATTTGTCGTTCTGTCATCTCTTCTATTCCTAATTCTGTGATATGCAACTTGTAGATAGTGTAAAATAATTTAATTATTATTAAAATAGTGTATTCAGAGGGTTTTGGTGTTAATAGGATCTGTTTTTTCTCTTCATACTTCTATACATTATCATATTTATTTTTAAGGCCTGATTGTAACTGAACATGCTGCCAAAGGATTTATCTAACTTCAGATTTCTACGTTAGGTTTCTACCTGCTGTTTTGTATCAGGAATCCACGGTAGAGAACTTCTGCTTTTTCATACGAACTCTGAATGGTTAACATAGAAATTTGTGCAACTTTATAATGAGAATTTTATTGTAATATATTTGTTTCACGGGCGTTGAAAATATCAATACTAGATAAATTTTCTTCTAGTAGGAGCTGGCAACCTGTTGTGTCTAAGTTCCAGCCAGCTGAAAGCAACAGCTGAGTTTGTCTGCGGTGTCGCCGTGCGGAGACGCGTTTTGAGAACTGGTGGTCTTCATGCAGCCTCGCCGTCACAAACGCGTTGTCTGTTCCGTTGGGTACAGAAGTCGCCATGTTACAAGGCCGGGTGGTTTCTGTCACAAGCCAACCTTAAAAATAATGTTCTGTGTTCATTTTGCTTTAGGTTTCGTTCGTAGGTGTTCGTAGGCTTGTGGAACCGTGTAGCTCCTCTGCAGGCTGTCCCTTAGAAAGCAGAGCTGAGCGGGACGTGGCTGCAGCTGCAATCTCTTGCAGGAATTATTTTCTGATAGGAAGATTATTTTTTTCCCTCGTTTTTATCTATGCATCTTTTCTAAGAAATAATAGGCACTACTCCTGCTTACATTGAACACTGTGATGTGTCTGTTGAACAAGTGCGTAACTCTTTAGAATTTATGGCTCTTACCCGTTAAATTTTACATGAACCTGACTCAAACTGGTTTGAATTAGCAAAAATGAAAAATGGAGGAAAGGAAATAGAGCTGGGGCAGGTTCTGAGCACGTCTGAGCTTTCACAGCTCTGCTCCCTTCGCCGGCACTGGCACATCTGGTCGGCCAGTGAGTGACCTGGCCACCAAGGGGTGGCTCGCCTGAACTCCAAGCTCAGGTCGAGGTCCCTTCTCCTTTATCTGGGATTTAAGGTGGGTGGGCACCGGGGGATAGATGTATCGCAGTTCTTACAGAAAATGATCTTAAAGAGTCTGCAGTATTAAGAAGAGGGGATCTGTTTCGTTGGGAAATCCATTTGGCCTCCTGTCCGCCATATGTGTGCATTGCCTGGTGCGAATAAAACAAAGTTTGTTAACGAACACGGGTGAGGTGTCTTCTGTTTATACGACGTTCAGTCCTGGCCAGAAGGACAAGGAACTCTCATTTCCTCACTGCTGTTGACGAGCTCTTCTAATTGGGAACCGGCGCTCTGGTGCCTGAAGTGTCAGTAGGGTAGCGAGGGAACGCTGCTGCGTATCGGGTGTTAACTCTTGGGGAATAATCTTGCATAAAATGGTAAATTGCTTCGCCACAAATGGTAAGGGAAGCAAATACACTGCTCTTTAAATTTGATTGTATTGCACATCTTCAGTAAGAGCCATGGTTGCTTATGGCTTATTCCAGCTTGTCACGGATACTCTCAACGAATTATCCAGAGGTTTCTAGCTCATCCAAAATAAGAATAAATCCTTGTGCTTTCAATATACCTTCTGCTGATGCTGTGAAGGGACATCAGAAAGATGTGTGCAAGCAGCCTGCCGTACCTGAGAACAACTCCATTAATTGTTATTCAGAAGTAAAGCGCTGCATTTTGTCATTTATTTACAGCCCTTTCGAGTTACTGACCCCAGCGGGGTCGCTTCAGGCTGCAGATATAAATCTTATGAAGCCCTTATAAAGCCAAGGCACATGCTGAATCACTGGCAAATGCTTGTTTGTTCCTCATTTGGAATCTCGACCTAAACATCACTACGTCTACACAACACTGTGTTAGCTTTCTGGCCAGCAGTGTAATCTGGGAAGTCAGCCACATACCAAGATTAGTGTTTAAAGAAGAAGGTACTTTTCATACCAATTTAATGATTAAACTGAATTTAAAAATAATCTAAATTAGACTACAGGAGTCATGACCCACATTCCTCTTTGACAAAGAAACCAGGCTGCCTAATTTCATCCCAGGAATTAAAAAAACAAATCTGCAGTATGTGTCTATGGCAAGAGAGAAAGAAATGTTTGCTTTGTTGTGCTTTGGACCTTCACTAGAGGCGTGTGTGTGTGTGTGTGTGTTCAGAGCTTTCTGGTGTAAAAGTGAGATCAGTTCAAAGATGCACACGTTCCTCCTCTTATTCATTTCAGTGGGAGGTGTAATGTGCTTGTAGTTAAAGCACAGGAGTGGGAAGCAGGAAATCCAGGTCCTGCTTCCAATTCTTCCCCAGATTTCCTCTTTAACTTCAAAAAAATCACTTAATGTCCTGATTTATCTTTTTTCCTCTCTCCCATGGAAATTGCAGTGTTCTTCCTGGTGGCTAGTTGATGCAAACTAATGCTGATCAATACTCAGAAGTGCTGGGCAGCACTGTGGTTTATGTGCTTGTGGCACTTGTGGCTTAATTTCAGCTCAAGGAGGTTAAACTGGGCTTAGAGGCTGGTGCTTGCCCATAGCATCCGTGTTGCATCTCCAGTCTGCCACGGTCCCATGTGGGCGGCAGAGAGCCGGGATGGGGCACAAGGGTCACTAGTGCAGCAAACTGATGGCTGCAGGGTGAGCGGTGCTGATGACCGGTAGTTTGTGCTTGTTTCTGAAAATTAGACACCTACATGCCTCCACTGGAGTTTGTCCTGCGCTGGGGAAAGCAGGGCCTGATATGTCTCAGAGAGTAGGGGCTTCAAAGATCACCTGGTCCCACCTTTCTTGGCAAAAGCACGGTCCAGACAAGATGGCCCAGCACCCTTTCCAGCTGGATCTTAGAAGCATCCAACGTTAGGGAACCCACCGCTTCCCTGAGGAGATTATTCTAGTGAAAACTTTTCTTCTTGTGTCCAGTCGGAATCTCCCCAGGAGTGACTCGTACCCACTGCCCCTCGTCTTTTCCATGTGAATCCTTGTAAAACAGGCGTCTCCATCTTCTTTGTGGCCACCCTTTAAACACTTGGAACGTGGTGACAAGGCCTCCCCTGAGCCTTCTTTCCTCAAGGCTGAACAGGGCAGCCTTCCCAGTCCTCGGGTCATCTTTGTGGCCCTTCTCTGGCCCCTCTCCAGCCTGTCCACAGCTTTTTTGTACAGCAGGAACCAAAACTGAACACAGCATTCCAGCTGTGGCCCAACAAGCGCCGAGCCGAGTGGGACGACGACTTCTTTGTCGCCGCTGGTGCTGCCCTTGTTGCATCCCAGCACCCCGTTGGCTTCCTTTGCTGCCGCAGCACGCTGTCCCCTCACACCGAGGGGGTTGTCCTCCGCGTCCCTTCCCACAGAGCTGCTCCCCAGCCTGCGCTGTCTTTTCCCAGCGGCAAGACCTTACGCTTGAGCTCCACGAGGGTTCCCCTTACCCCAGCCCTCCCTGCGGGCTGCCTCTCCCTTCCCGAGAAGGCACAAACCGGGCGGTTTCACCCCGATTCCCTTCCCGCCCTTCGCCTCCCTCCCGCCTCTTCCCGCCCCTCAGCGCTGAGGGGGGAACACGCGTGTCCCGGCCCTGCCCCGCCCCGCCCCGGGGGCCGCCCGCCGCCTCCCCGGCCCGCCCGCCCGCCCTCGCCCTTCCCACCGCGCACTCGCTCGGCGGCAGGCAGCCCGGCTGCTCCCGCCGACCAGGTGCCGCCGGGGGCTGAGGGAACCGCCGATCCGCCATGGCCGCGGTGGGTGCAGCCCGGGGCGGCGGAGGATGGTGGGGGGGGGTGAGCGGGCGGGGAGAGTGGCGGTGGCTCCGGTGGCGGGAGAGGTGGCGGCGACGCGACCTTGATGTCTTGGCCTCCCCCGGGGCAGGTGACGAGGGGCACGGCGACGCGGCGCAGCCGGCTGAAGCGCTCCGACGGCAGCACCACCTCCACCAGCTTCATCCTGCGGCAGGTGAGGGGCGAGGAGGGGGTGTGGGGGGGGGGGGCGGCGGGGCCGGCCTGCTTGCCGCTGATCGAAGGGGTGTCGTGTTATTTTTAGTAAACCACCGCGTTTGGGGGGGTGTGGGGGGCGACGCTGCTGCCGAGGGGTGCTCAGGGTGCAGCTCCGGGGACGGCAGAAGTTGGGGTTGCTGCCCGTCCCCTCTGCTGCCCGAACCCGGGGGAGTTTGGGCACAGGTCAGGGCTGGGCTTAAAACTGTCAACCCAGAGACCTCCAGAGCTAAGAGAGGGGCCTAAAAAACCCACCCCAAGTCATGATTTGTTCTGATCGACGCTTGTATTGTGTGTTAGAAAGCTGCAATTTATACCTGGGGCTGATTTTCTAGTTATTCCCTGTGACACTGAAGGCAAGAAATACACTTTTCTTCAAGAACGGAAGCTGAGGTTTTAGTGATCTTCTCACTTAAGGATTTCTGGAAAAAAATTGACAGTAAAGGTGTCAAGAGCATTGGCTTCTCGGTCTGGGGCTTCTGGCTCGTCGGTGCTAATTATACAGCAGCCCTGCTTCCCCTGGCACTGCGGGAGCAGCGGTAGCGATCTCGCTGAAACCTCCTGCCAATACTTACCCTTCCCTTTGCTGTTGCAGCCTTAGGCTCCTGCCTGCCAGCTGTCCCTGGGTAAAATAGAGACTGACATCCCGAGTCTCCCTGAAGCATTGCTTTCTCTCCTCAAAGATGCTTCTTAGAGTAAATATCGTTAATTTGCTTTAAAAGTAAAGGAGGTAGAACATTTCTTGGAGCACGAGCCTGTATCCCCCCCCCCCCCCCCCCGATTCCTCAGTGACTTTAGTAGAAGTGTAAGGAAGCGCAAGGAAAGTGGAACCGGGCCCTTGACAAATTTGGGGACACTTGTCATGCGTGGAAGCGTATTTTGCTCCGGATGTGGCAGTTGTGAGGTCGGTCTGTCAGAGAAAGGGATTTGAATGACCCAGGGAAGTTTTATTTTGCTCTGCGGTGTCTCCTGGTCACTGCTCCAGCCCAGAGCAGAACCGCAGCAGTGTCGGGCTGGCAGTCCCCGTTTCCAGCACCGGCAGAATGAGATGTGAGAGTCGCAGTGAGAGTTTGACGTTTAATGTGATCTCAGCCATGTAAATTAGAGTTGAAATAAGGATAAAGAAATACAGTTTTAGCCTGCGTTAGTCTGTCGTGACAGTTGCGGAGACGTTGCAGGCGGCCGTGGGCCCTTCTCGGAGATGTCCTGGAGAATCTTTCAGCTTGTCAGAAGTGTTGTTTCAAGAGGTGGATTTCGTGCTGTGCTCACACAGAAACTGAGGGCTTGTGATTTAGGCAAACGGCGGGTAATCGGTGTCCTCCGGAGCGCTCGGTGTCTGAGGGAGCGAGGATGCAACGTGGGATTTTGAAAACCTTGCACGTGGAAGCGCTCGCACCAGCGCCCGGGGAAAGCTGCTGCTCGTGTGGAAGAGCCTGGCTCCCCCGACAGACGCACTGGGTGTCACAGCTCAGTGACACGGACGGCATCACATGCCTCATTCCCGTGCCAAACGCCCCGACATGTTTCCTTTGCACTTTTTTCTGTCTCGTGTCTGGGGACATGGCACGCTCCGCAGGTGCTGCGTGCCTCAGAGTCGCTTTGTCTGTTGGTCTTTTGGGGGGAGGATGGGGAGACTCGCTTTTACTTCTGACCACCCCCCTGAGGGATGGCTTTACATTCGATGACGCATTTGAGGGGCGCTGCCAAATAATAGTAGGAAAATGGGGTGGTGGGATGTCTTTCCTGCCGTCGTGGTTGCAGACCCACGAGTCCCGGCGTGCGGCAGCGTATCCACACCGGCACTGGGGCTCCTTCTGCACCAGTGTCTGTCTGCGCTGCCCTGGCAGAGGTGGGAGACGTGCTGGGGTGAGGGTCTCTGCTCCTTCCCGTGGACTTCATGTGCTGTTCCTCGCCGTGGGGTGATTCAGCTCCTCAGGACGTTTTCTTTGCACAACGGTGTTTCTGCTGCTCCATTAGTACTGATGGTTTTCTCAGCCTTTGCGGTCAGTGGTTTTTCTTTGAAAACAGGGACTTTCGGCTCTGCAGAAGCAAAGCCCCAGCCACCCGGCATTGCTGTCCTCTCCTCCCGCTGTGAAGTTTTCCCCAATGGCAATCAGGCTTTAGAAGCATAAATGGAAAAAAAAAAGTCCTAATTGCAGGGACTAACTTCAGGTAACATCGTGGTGGTTGTAGGTGTAATCTTAAACCCACAGAAATTCTATCAGTAAGATTTGCAATAAATGTCCCAAAGGAGTTTAGATCTGGTATGTGTTAAGAATTGTGCGCCAGCTTCTTGCCCAAGTCCGAAATACCAATGGACGTTTTATCACTGGGTTCATTTCATGTCAGGAGAGGCGCAGGTCCCACAAGTCTGAACTTCTTTCTTGACTTTTCATTATATTGCAGTTAATTTTTGGTTTCAGTCCATTGATCACTCTAATTTAGTGAGGCAATCATGTTTGGACAAGCTTTTGGATTTACATTTTTGTCAACACCGCATGGTCAGCGAGGGCAGAGCTACTGGTCCCAGCACCACCGGCGTGGGAAGCTGGCAGTGCCCGAAATCGCCTCTTGCTGTGGGAAACGCTGCAGTGGAAGACACAGATGGAGAGATGTGCAAGTGGGAATGGGTAGGTATGTGCTGAAAATCAACGGGCTGGTATAAAAACCTAAAAGACCTGCCCAGTGAGTAAGATCACTTGTGTCCTAGAGTGACCCGGGGTGCAGGAGGTTCCGAGGTTGTCGGACGGGCACCTCAGTCTCCAGTGGCACGGCCAAAGCGGTGAGTAAACCTGGTGCCGAAGCTGTTAAGTGCAGTATTTGAGCAAGGAATGGGTGTACAAAATTGTTCCTCTTACGTGGCGGGTGCTGCTCAATTATATTTAAGAACCCTCTTAAGGGACAGAAGACAATTATAAGACAATAAGTAGGTCAGCTGAAAACATAAGCTTATAGTTTTGCAAAATGCTGTCATAGTAATTCATTGTTGATTTTTTTCTGGAAGATTTTGTGTTTCCACCACTTGTTTTGACATGGTGTGACTTGTGACGATAGGCGATTTATTTTTTTCCTTTGACTTCTGGTACCACCAGTTTTATTGCCTGTGAGTTTTAATGGAATTTATTTCACCGAGAAAAGTTAAATGACCTGTGAAGAATAGCAACAGTCACCCAGAGGTTGTGTTAGAGCATCACTGCTTGTCCACAGAAAGCGCCACGGTGGCCGCTCTTTCCTGCGGGAGGTCCCAGGTGAGTTAGCGGGACTGGGGCTGCAGCTATAGGTATGCAGGCCAGAAGTCATTAAAACCTCTTCTGCATATGCTAATACGATTTTGGGAGGGAAAACAACACACGGTAAATGGCTCCGTCTGCGTAACAGGAGTGGGGATCCCCAGGGGAAGGTCAGCGTCTGAGAGAGGGACTTTTACACCTGCAGGTGGGTTGACAAAGGACTGAGCAGGGGTCCTGCGTGGTGCTGGAGGTGGAAGTTCAGCCTCCCTTCCTCCTCCTCGCTCCTCAGCTCGTCCGGGTGTCTCCCCGCGGCAGTGCCCGTCTGCCTGCTCTGACTGGGGGTGCGCGAAGCGTTCACGCGTTTTGCTTTTCGTTGACCAAAGTGCAGCCCTTCGTGCAGGTGCGATTGAACGGCTCCTCCTTCTGGGTGTCCCGTCAGGATGCCCTTCCTCATTTAAAGACGGCTTCGTGAAGTGCAGTTAAGTTTCAGGGTCTTTCTTGAAAGGGCGTCAAGTAGCTCTGCTTCTGAAGACGTAACCAGAGTTGCAGTTGGGTCGTGACTGGTGGTTTTGTCCCTAATGGGGCCGTGACTTGTCGGCTCATGTGCCGGATTGCCTCGCTTTGTGATGGTACCTTAACTTAGATGCTCGCAGGGAAATACAGAGTTACCTGCTCTTCAATATCAGCAGGGTCTTGCAATGAAATCTTCTTGAAACACCCACAGTAACTGGTGGAAATCCTTTCCAGCTTGTGCCAGAGACTTCAAGGAAAGCCACTGAGTACCTGTTCAGTCCAAGCACGTTCAGCTTTATATAAAATTCTACTTAGACGTGCAGTTTGTTTCTAGAAGTTTTTTGCTGCTTATATTTAGAGGTAGTTGAAGTTAAAGTCTTCTTTTAAGACATAGTTGCATCTTTGGCAATGCTTGTGCTTCCCCCTTTTAAATATCGTTTTTCTGATGTAATATGGAGAGGGGAAGAAAACCAGCATTTGCTGTTGTTAGACCAGCTCTCAAGCTGTAACAACATTTAAAAAGTTAGTGACATCCTGACCCAAAAAAAAAAAAAAAAGTTACAATCTTTGAAAAGAGTTTTGTTGCCTTGTTTTCAGGTGAGGTTTTGTGTGTGTGTGGAGATGGGGCTGTGGTGTCCTTCCTGCCGGTGGACTCTAGCTGGATGTTGGCATCTGCATTCAGATACCGTCTTGTTTACTCAAGCAAAACTAGCTGTAGATCAGATGTGGGCAGCTTTCAGGGTGTCTGACTTTTGTCATTTATACAGTCTGAAGGCCTTTCCCTTGGCCCACGGGACATAGGGCTGCCCAGTTGCCACCTCAGGTGTGCCTTCGCAGATGCAAAGCACACGAGGCTGCTCGTCGGCTCTGGCAGACGTTAGCTTAGTTACGTACACCAACGTTTTCAAGAGCACGGCCTGAAGTACAGGTTTGAGTTTTGTAGCTGATGGGTTTTGCTGGCTGTCTTGTAAAGTAGTGATCTGCGTTAGGGGGAGTCAACATTTGCTCTGTGCTCGTCAGTGATGTGTGTAGGCAGCTTCAGTGACCATTTCTTAACAAACTTTTTAATACGTGTTTGGTTTCTGCCTTCAATTCTGCATTTTTTTGGTCTTAAAATCATTTTCCTCAGAATGAAATGAGACCTCAATTGATGACCTCGAGACTTTGCTCTTCGGTAGTGCAGGTTTTCTGGCACGCAGGAGGTGGATGGTGCTGAGCAGTGTGGTCCATCCCAGCCTGGGTATGCGAGGAACTTGGCATTTTTCAAAACCAAATGCTGATTAGATTGATAAAATACAGATCTGCAAAAGAGCAGATTAGAATTTCAGTAATTTACCAGGATGAGCTCAATTCTATGATGAGTCATTAATTTCTAAAATATAACTTACTGTCATAGAATATGATTATTCCTTAGACACAGGACTGGATTGTTATTTTTCTCTATACAGCGTTTAGAAACTGTTAAAGCATTTGACAGGTGAATAAAAGATTCAGCCCTCACTCTCAAGAACATAAGCCTTGTCTGCACAGCAGAGTGACACTGTTTTAACTCGCCTTTCTTCTTAAATCAATGTAGTTAGCTTGTACAGCAGTTGCATCTCTGGAGTGCGTAAGACCAGTTTACTTTGTAAATCTACGTATTTAGGTTAAATCAATAAGGTAAAGTAAGGCACGCTTGAACTGAAATAAACGCCCCCGGAGCGTCCTGCTGTAGTACCCCAACAGCCATTTGGCTTTCGGGCTGGTTTGCCGTTTTCTCTTGGTGGGTGCAGCACCGTGGAGCAAGTTTACAAAAGGTCCTGTGAGCTTTGGGAGAAATCGGTGTTTTCCACCGGTGTCATTGTGGCCTGAATTACATTTCTAAGTCACAGAGGTGATTTCTGAGGATGGCCTGCTTCTGGAGGACAGAGATGAGGCCATCCCTTGTGTCTGCGTAGGCTGCGTGCTCCCTAGGGGCTGTACTCGAGTTCCTGCGGGAGTCCTCAGCGGTGCAGCCTGGAGCTGGGGCCGTCTGGGCCGCCGCAGCGATGGGTTGGAGAGCTTTCATGGAGTGGTCTCCTGCCACCTGGAGGGAGACCATCCGACCAATGGGCCCAGCTGGGTTTGGAAGAGAAGGTCTGTTGTGACCCTTGGTAAGGCTCACGATGACACCAGCGATTAGGAGGAATACTGAAACGACGCAGGCCGTCAAGCAGAACTGCGCTTTGCTACTGCTGCGCCTGTTTCAGTGATGGAGGGCGCTCTGTCTGAGCAGCTTCAGCACTGGTGAGCCCCATGGTTGGGTCACTTCTAGATGACATCTCGCCATCACTTCCTACGGGATGCTGCCTGTGCGGATTAAGTCACTCTAGGACACGGGGTACGCAGCTGATAGCTCTTCCAGAGTTGTCTTCTGATAGAGCTTCAGGGGCTGATGGACTTGGACCATGTCTTCCGTTCTTGGCTTCCCTGTTGGTAGCAGTGGGCATGTGGCTGTCACGCGTACGTGGGCACGTCTGCCTTGTCCTAGCTAACGGTGTTGATTGGATCCCAGGCACCCCAAAATCCTGCCTTGGTCGGGTTTCTCCTTGTATGGTTGGGAGGAGGAGGAGGTGGGTGGGGGACAAGCCTCACAAAGTTGAGATAACAGTAGAAGGAAACGTAAATGGATTTTTTTTATTGTAAAACAAAGAGTAGGAAATTGGCCTCTCTCCTTAATTCTGCCATCACTTCATCTGGCCGTGAAGAAGCCAGCAGACTTCTGCGAGTTTTGTTTCTTCATCGGGAAAGCGAGTGTAGCTGCGCGTCTCTGTGTCACCGGGAAGCTTAATTGAATGTTTGTTAATGTACTAATTGAACCTCAAATTATGTTCCCACTTAATGTTCTGTTAGAAAAGGAAGAAGATTTTTTTGTTTGTTTCTGTTTGCAAGCGAATAATGATCAGGATTGCATTCTTTTTTAAAAAAATACCCCCCTGTTGTTTTTTTTTCTTTTTGTTTGGAGCCATCTATCAACCTTTGAGGCAGGTTCACGGGATCATGTTCGTAACGAGCTGTTGTCCTCACCGCTCCATGAGCGTGGCCAGGGCAGCACGTGGAAACGGGACATGATTCATCCCCTCGGCGTGCCAGTGCTCGTAGTGCTGCAGTCCCTGCTGGTGGGTCCTGGTGCACAATAACAGCTAATAACGTTGCCAGGAATCCGGTAGGTGACAGCTAACTAAATTAACAGGGTCCCTCGTGTGTGTTTGATGGCGCGGATTCATAAAAGTCTGAGCCTTTGAAATTCTCACTTTAAAAATTTTATGTCCTGTTCTTCAGCAGATGTGCTGACCGGCTTATTGTCTCCATGGTAACAAGGTTTCATTTTTAAAATAGCCTAAAGTCACAAAAGAGAAGTCAGATATTAATAGCATAAGCAGCGTAGGTACGAATAAAAAATAGGATTTGGCTATTTCCTCGTCCAAAATTTCTTGTATTTGGGAGTTGTCTGTCTCTTTGTACGTACTGTGGGTGTTTGTTTAAATGTATTTTTCTAGTGTGACCTATAAAATTAATTCACTTTATTTGTGCAATGTTATTACAATGAAATATTTACTTGATTACAAGGACACTTAGAATACTAGCATAATACCAAATCCATAATATTTAATAGGTCACCGTTAAAACAAGTATCTTTACAAACATGCGCGGCGTACAACGGTATGAATGCAAGGTGCTCTGACTGTCCCCCTTTCCGTAATGGGGAGACTGGAGGCAGAAGCGCTACGTGACTTACAGAATCTTGATGAACCCTGTGTTAAATCCGGGGCTTGAGCGCCCTGGGCAGCTCCGCTTCCCACCTCCCATCGCCCGCCACCTTCTGACCGTCTCACCGCTGGCTTTTGCCGTGCGGTAACAGAACGCGCAGAACTCCGGGTGGTGTGGTTATAGCGTAACGCCGCCCGCTAGAGCCATTTTAGCAGATTTGGGGAGCTCAAGCCATGCACAGGCTCTGCCTGCGTGTGCTGTCATGCAGTTTCTATGGACACCAATGGTTTGTGTCAAACGCAATCGCGATGCGATTGTCTGTGCTGAATATGGAGGAAGCAGAGATGATTACATGGGAGTCCAAACCTGTATTTGCTAAAATATGTTCTGTTGCTTTGAAAAGAATATAGTAGAGACAGAAATAGCATTTTCCTAAAATCCTTAGGTCTTGGGTGACCCACAGAGTTGGGAAAAATAGCTTAACTCCTTTCTATTGGTTTCAGGGTTATATGGGAAAGCCTGATGTGTATAATCTTCAAAATTGTGCTTTAAAAAAATAATAAAGCAAAGCTCTGGAAAATAAAATTTAGATGGGAGTTCTACAGCCACTTGCAACGTTGAAAAGATCTCCCGTTAAAGACAGTTTTGGGCTAACAGTCAAATGTAGTGAAAACAATCAGAAGGTGATTTTGATAATTGATGGCAGATAACTTGAGAATTGAGGAAAGATGTCAAAAACATGGTTAGAGAGTCTGAGTAACAACGTGTCTCTTGTCTGTTGTGTTCATTTTTGGCTGCTTGTAATGAGGTCTCAGCTGCCCCTGGTGCTTTGGGGCAAAGTGGGGTGGGTGATAGACAGGACTCGCATGCTTTCCCCTATCCCTCTAACCACAATTGTCAGCTTTCTTAAAACACGAGGAGGAAGGACAGAGATCCCGTCCTGCCCCAATTCTCTGCCCCTGCACGTCACCCGTGATGTGTACAAATCAAGTGTATTTTTGCCGCTGGCTGGCTTTGTGACCGTCACAAATCGCGTGGCTTGCCGGGAGTTTCGGTGTCGGCACTCCCACGGTGACTTCTGGTGTGTGAGGGGTCCCAGTGCCAAGCTCTGTGCTCTCCGCTTTTTGCAAAGCGACTTGTGAGTGGTTTGGTGAGATCTGGGCCGTAGCGTGTTAGGTCCTTGAAGGTACTACGGTAAAAATACTTCTTAGTAGTTACACTCCAGTCACATTCCCTCTTAGTAATAAACCTTCTTTGTGCTCTTTCCTTGACACTTTTTACGACGAGCTTCACAGTTTTGGGGAAAATCTTTTAATCTTTTTTTGTTCTAAATAAGAGATTTAATGTCCTTAAGTAAGAGTCACTTTTGAGTACTGGTTTCTGACAGCTTTGCGTTGCTTGGATCTGGGTTATGACATCTTTTCTTGCACAGGATAAGCAATATTCTAGCTGTAAGCTTCATTTGGTTTTACTCGTATTCTGTTTCTGTTATCATTTGTATTTTCACGGCGGTCATTCTCTGGACTGATGGTTTCAGAGCTTAGCTAGTGACTCTTTTTCCCAGCTTATATAATAGTTCGTTTTTCCATTTATCTGTACGGACAGCAGGGACTGTCCCTGTGTCTCAATATTTCTTTAGGTTAATACACTTAATGCATTTTGATGTCCCTTGCAAAATTTCATGTCCTGATTCAGATGATGTAGTGAAATACTACAGGTCAGAATTTTGAAAACACCTTTTGAAAACATTTGTTTCTTTGAAAGTCAAGATAATCCTTTTTATTGGGATAATCCGGTAGCTTCTACCCAGTGATATTCCATTAATTTTGCACATTTCACCTGTAGAAAGATTTCCAGTGTTTTATTCTCTGTGAGGAAGAAGAAACAGCGAGCTGCACGTGGGCAGCTCTGTAACCAAATTCCTGTTGGATCTGGAAGAAACATGTCCTGCTGAAGGGCTCCTCCTCCAGCCATTGTTTCGTGGGGGGATTGTCTTTCAGCTGAAGTTGTAGAGGTCTGTGTTTTATGGCAAAATAGTGGATTCTCTTTGTGTAATGCTTACAAAAATTAGTTCTTTATTATTATAAGCCTTTCATGAAGAAAATACATCTTTGGGGTTTTCTGTGTGGCCTTAAGCTTACATCCTAACGGGTGTTTTATGGACGTTCCCAGTATTGCCGACTGTGCTTCATGTGGCCCTTTGGTTTTGTTTCTTGTGCATTCCATGAAGGGCAAGAGTGTAGGAGAATCCCATCTGCAGAGGAAACCTAAGTTAAGCTACTCACTTGTGACTTCAGTAAACCTTGGTAACTGCAGGGTTACGTGTCTCTTTCCAAAGAGAAAGGTAGGTTGCTTTATGATTTTCCAACCAAATTACGTCTTTGATTTGGATTTTGCTTGCCCAAATTTTTGTGGTGAGATATATTCTTCGCTTCCTACCTTAGGGGTTCAGTGGTACCTTGTCCTGAACAGGACCTTCTTGCTGACAACACGCACGTCATTCATACGTAAAGCTCTACTTTGATTTTTGTGAAGTGGTTTTGGAGCTTTTTATAACAAAGGCGCTGCGTAGCTTGAAGTTCATGACTGGAAGTTTTGTATTAGGAATTAATTGCAATAAAATTCTGCTGAAGTTGGGCTGCAAGTTCTGCTAAAGCATCTAAGTGTGTTGTGGCCATTTTTGTGATCATGCTTAGAAATGAAGGAGATCTCTACCAATAATGCAGAAGCAAAGTGGTTGTGCTTAGAAATGGAGATCCCTTTCCCCTGCCTCCCCCAGTTAATACAACAGTTAATAAAACCTGAGCCCTTCCAGGGGCAGATTCTCTGTGGCCAGCCAACAGCACAGCACTGGTCGTAGACACCGAGCCACAAAACAAGTGGTTTCTTCTTAAATACTGAAGATGTGTAGAGCTGAACGGGAACCTGGTTCAAACTCAGTTCTTACTACAGGCTGGTTGGGCTGATCTACTGTGCCTGGAGGGGTGTTCATTCCTTGCATAATCTCTTCTTAGCAATTGAAACTAATTTTCCCATTAGGAGACATGTCATAAGCTGGTGGTTTTGGTTTTTTTCCCTCTCTTATTCATCTTAGAGTGATAAAAATGACCTTGGCACTAGGCATTTCTTAGGGCTTAATGACCAGTTGAGGTTAATGTCCCAAGATATATTAAACATCCAGCCAGTTGTTAATCTTCAAAGTGCCTGGTAGCTATTATGGCTTAAATATTCTTCTCCTGTTCTGGCTTTGTTCGTCTTGGGCCATCAGGAGCATCTTCGCCTCTCTCTCCCCTCTCCCCGCATGTTGGGATCATGGGGAGAAAGCATCCGTCCCGTTGGGGGATAACGCGAGCTGCTGCGACGCGCTGGCTGCGGGTAGGCGAGATGTGTGACCTGGGGGTGTTGGACCGGAGAGCTGGCGGTGGCGGTGCTGCGTGGCAGCAATAATGAAGCTAATCCTCACATTTCTGCGGGCTGTGATGGGAGGAGAGGGAATCCAGGGCTGCCGAATGTACCCTGCTTCCTTAGAGAAAAAGGTCAGGTTGGAGACGCAGAGGAATGAAGAATGAGATGGGGTTAAAAAGGCATCGGGAAGGTGAAAGAAGAGGAGGTGGGAGAGCCAGGACCGGAGTTAGAGCATGGGTTGAGTGGTGGGCAGGAAAGATATTTGTGAAAAGAAGGAAAGATTGAGCAGGTTTGGAAGTGAGATTCTGGAAGTACAGGTAAACGGGCATCGCCGTGTGGCAGCACAGGCTTGTGCACGCTGCACTCCCTCCTGCCACCTCACCCGTCTGTAACTAATACCCCTCTTCTGCCCTTGTTTCGCCTCCCGTCGCTGCGTTGCTGTCCTTCCATGGCTTTCACTCGCAGTGCTCCTGTGCTGCCTCCTGCAGCTCCTGGCCCTGTTTCTCTTCTCTGTCCTTCTCCAACTCCGCTGTTGGCATTCTCGTCCTCTTCCAAAAACTCCCTCTGGTCACTGGCCTTGGCTTGTCTGTCTCCTTTCTCACCCTGTGTGCCTTTCGTTCCTCCATGCTGAATTTCAGCAGCTGCCTTGTCTTGTGTTCAAGACAAAAAGAGTAGGAAGAGGTGAAATTACGATTTTTTACTTAAGTAACTATTTAAATTTGAGTAAGGACAGTATGTGGGATTTTTTTTTGTTTTCTTTTTTTCCCTGGGAACATTATTGTTCTCTTTGTCTCGTGTTCTGTATGTCACATCTTGTATTTCTCTCTTAAAACTGACAGTGGACTCAGCACATTATGACACTCGCTGCCTAGCTAATGAGAGCTGCCCAGTCTACAGGAGGGCAGCCATCAAATCAGCCAAGCGATGTGAAGAGGTAAAGAGTTAAACAAACAAAAAAAAAGACCGCCCAAAACCTCAACAAAACCAGGGGCAGAGAAAAAGGTGAGAGGAAGTAGAAAAGGGGGGGGAAAAGGAAACCCTAAGAAAGAAGAGGTGGAATACGTCTCTAGCTGGTTTGCGGAACAAAGAGTATATGAACTAAAAATGTTAGTAGCGGCTTGCCAGAACGGTTGACTCTTGTGTAGCTGTCGTCTTCTGTGACCTTATTCACTCCAGTTCAGAGATGTTCTGGAAGGAAGGTTTTCCCTTTTCCTTTAGGGGCAGGTAGACGTGTCCTAGCCACGCTAGCTGGCGCTATAGCAGGTCCTCTGGTTTTGTCCCTTTCTTTTTTCCTTTCTCCTTTCTCTTTTGGTCCCTTTTCTTTTTCTTTCTCCCTGTGGACTTAGGAAGAGGATTGGTAGAAATCCTGGCCACAAGGAGACAGCAGGAAGGCCAGAGTTGTCTCCGGCCTCTCTGCCACGCAGTGGCCGTTGTAAGGGCACTGTTAACGTCAAACCTCTGCCACTCTCAGTTTTCTGAGGTACTTTTCCAGGCCTGGGATGTACTTTGTCAGGCTTCTGCAAGGCACTGAGGTTTTTCCCGGCAGTCTTGACTTCAGCACGTGTGGTCCTGTTTTCTCAGTGGTAATGACAAGTTTACTCAGGCACCAAACCTTCAGAAAGCAAAGTTTACTTGGCCCAAAAGCCTGACCAAAACCAACCCTCTCCAAACCCTTTATTGCATGCCTGCCTTCTCAGGCACTTATCCAGATTCCCCGTGAGGCTCTCTTGGGATGACCAAAGTGCCTTATGCTCCTTTGGGGTCTGTCCCTCTCAGCCGTGGTTCCATGTTGGCGCCCTGTGCCTGGTGTTGGTTTGAGCAGAAGTCTCCTTTCTTCTCACACGAAGATGATCATTTGGTTTTGCGTCAGGCTCTTTGCCTTGTCACGTGTCTCTTTTCAAGGTAAAATTAGCATAAGTAATTTTCTCTGGGAGTGACACTCCAGAGGATTAGGTGCTGCTGCTGTTCCAGCATTGAGGATTTGCATGAATTATTCCGTATGGACTTCAGCTCTTGAAGGAAGGTCACCACTCAGCCAAGAATAAGATCTGTATTTACCACAGAAAGAGACTTTATGAGACAAAATGAAGATGGAATAACTCTTAGAAAATTATTGCAATAATCTGAGATCTCTGGCCTTTTCCAGCCGTATACTGTCCTGGCCCAGTCCTGGCATGAAGGATCCAAGGGCGAGCTGCATGACTTGCAGTAGGCTGCATGGCAGAGTGGTAAGATGCGGGAGATGAAAGAAATACAACTGTTGCTCTTTGTATTACCCTTTTTGCAATTCTTTCTTTTTTCTTTTTTTTTTTTTTTTTTAAGTGAAAGCATGAGTTACCAATCTTAACATTGAGCCCCCAAACACCAACCTCAAGGAGAGGAGACTGAATGGAAGAGGCTGCTTTATTCTTAGCCATATTCAGTAGTCAGGAAGTAGACAGCATTTGCTGTCAAACAGGCAATTTTCAGAGCCCAAAAGTACATAGAAGTAAATTTAAAAAAGTGGTGTAAGCATTGCCGAGCGGAGCACACCCATCTGTTTGACAGAATATCCAGGCCGTCCTTCATATGATTTTTATAATGGACTTGCTTCTCATGGAGAAGCTGAAATAACTATCACGTAGGCTGATTTTGTCTTCCGAAGAACGGTGTGAGGAGCACCTGCAGACGGTGTGTCCCTGCCGTGCAGCGTTCCTCCTTCATCCGCATCTGCTTCTCCTTCCGTTCCTTTCTCAAGCACTGCCCTCTTGTCAGCTGTGGCGGTGCCAGTGTGTGACTGATGTCCCCAGAGTCCGCCTTGGTGCAAGCTTTGGATTTCTTGTTAGTGCCTTTCTATTGACCAGCTTCTTGTGGAGCAACCGAACGCGCTTGATTTTCTCTTCTCCCCGTCTTTGCTTAGAGGAGAGACTGGTGGACTCCACAGAGGCCCTGCTGCTCGTATTGCGAGGCAACGGCTGTGCGTTTTGTGCTCCCTTCAGTCAACTGGGTAATGGCTCATAACGCAGCTTTTATTCTGTGTGTCAGATTCACGTGGGCTTTATTCTATTTTCAAATAGAAATAGCAAAGGTGTTTTATTTATTCGTTTAATGCCCTTAAGGATTTTTCTGCTTTAGACCATTAAGAAGTAATTGGGCAGCTTACATCCCTCCATGACAAATCTCCTGATAATTTAAACTTCTCCATAATCTGGTGCTTTGGGTCCTTTCTGAGAATAGTGCTGGTAATTTAGAAAGACTTCTGTTGTTAACCGTGGTCATTGAAAATGAAATAACCGAAAAGTCATCACCCACCCAACCTCCCACCAGAAAATGGTACTTTTCCAGTTCTCTGGACCACATGTAAGTGTCAAACTCGCAATTCTTTCACCTGTAACTACTTCACCTTCCTTTTTGCAGATGACTCCGTTTTCGGTGATCGTTAAATAAGAGGTTACCACTTACATGCAGGAAAAACAGAAGTGTGATGAATTACAAGCCGGTGTAATTTATGCAGAAGCAGTGTGGGGGAAATTGCAGCCCACTCTTGTTCCACATAAATTATGCATGTACCTCCTTGAAAATAGCTACAGAGGGTGTTCAGATTTTTTTGGCTAATGAATCATGCCCTAAATTTCTACAGTACATACATTGACTCAAATGTCTCCCTTTTGCCCCACCTTTATTTTTAGATTATCTGTAAACTTTTGCTGAACGTGCAGTTCTGGATGTTTCTTTATTTTCCTTACAACAGACCTATTCTTTGAAGACCCTGTTTTGAAAAGGGCCTCCTAAATTTACTACTTCTCCCAGAGCCCTCCCACGTGAGAGTTTACATCTTATGCTTTGGAGATCTCTGAAGAGATCCCTTGGCTGTTGCAGTGAGGACATATGTGAATAACTGTGTGCTTACCAAGATGCAGCCTGCTCTTATGTGCAGTCATCTCGCTGGAAACCACGGCTATAGACGTCGTTGGAGCTGTAGCCTTCAAGCCTAGGTCATGGGCCACACAAAACTCTGAACCTGAGCACGGAAATAGAGAAGTTGCAGACAATTAATGAAGAAAGCAGCGTGATGCTGTCTACCATATAATGTTTGCTTGGCAAAGCACATAACTGTAGTATTTATTTGGCTGTAAGCTAGTGAAGCTTGGGGATGGTTAGAGGAACGCTGCATATAGCCCTAGCCACTTAGCCACGAGTAGTGACTGGGGAGCAGCGGGGCTGTGGTCTGAACTTCACCTCAGGAGCAGTCGCAAAGCCGGAGCTCCCTCTACGAGACAGCAGTGGTAAGAGCACCAACCAGCAAGAAGCAATTTTGGAAGGGCTTCGAGAAGAAAAGTGCTTTGAGGAGGATTTGGAAGGTGAAGAATGGTTGTTTGGAACATGAGAAGATGGAACAGCTTTGGACCTAAAATCAGCTTGCTACAAGGATACAGAATGTTATGGAAAGAACAAGTCAAAGAGAAGTGTGATTTTCATTAGAATAAAGGTGTGGGTGGACCAGCGTAGGCAAGCCTGGGAGAGGGGGTGGCATGAGGCTTCAGCTGGAGTGGAGGAGCAGAAATGTAAGGGAGCAAAGGCTTTGGTGGTGAGGAAGGTGGGGGCAGTCATGGAAGACCATTTCGATTTTTGTCGTGGATGCAGAAAAAGGAATTTCAAGATGTTAAAGAGAAATACTCGGTAGATTGTATTGTCATATGTTAGGACCCTGCCTAGGCTATATATAGCTCATTTTGTGTGTGCTTTCTTGAGGATTTTTCTCTGTGTTTTTCCCCATTTTATGTTACTTTTTAAAGCACAATTATTTGTATTCCTTTGATGTGTCTAAGCAAACAGTGAGGGCCAAATCTCTCCTGCCTCTCTCTTGCTCTTGCTGAAATCAGTGAGGGTCTTTGACATGCAAAGCAAGCAGGATTGCATGAGCTAATAACAAAAGCAGATTTTTTTTTTTCCCTTGTCTGCCATTGTCAGAACATTGAAGTTTGCTGTCCCTGCGCGTCTACGATTTGATAAATGAAGAAAAACCATTCGTGGGAATGGCACCAAACCAATTTGGTTCCCGACAGAAAAATGAAATATGTTTGGCCTGGGGGAATGATGTATGACATCAGTTGGCTGTTCATATTTCAGAAGTGATGTGATGATAGAAAAAATAGTTTTCATATAGTCTGGTCTTCTAGGTAGCACTGGGCTGATAAACTCTTCAGGTGATGACCTGGGTGACAAAAACAGCGCTAGGTCTTGCAGCTTGACTTTTAAGGGCTCCATGTGGATGGATAACACACCGTTTTACTAGGTAGTGAGAGTAATTATCTTCTAGAGTTGTTTGGCACTATCTTTCAGGTGGGGATCTCCTTGCCACAGGGTGCTGCAGATGCAACCCCCCCCCCCCCCCCCCCCAAATAGATCAGATCAAAAAGAGAGTGGACAAACCAGCAGGGGAGAAATCTTTTCACAGGCTGTCAAGTACTGGGCTATAATTCCTGGCTCAGGGATGGAGCCAAATCCCAGGCGCCCGGCACACCCTTACAGCCTGCGGTTCTGTGCAGGTTCCCTCTACTGCTGGCCATTGGTTTCATGACTTCTCATCTGCTTTGCTTCCAGTTGCTGCTCCCACTCCCCGTCCTCCCCACACTGGGCTGGGTCTCCAGCCTAAGATGCGGTTTGGGCAGTGGCAGGCTTGAGCATTCCCCGCTGCTCGCTGTTCACGTGGTTTTGTTCGTGTCTTGTTCTCACTCGGTCCCGGGGTTGGAGGGAAGCTGCTGCGGTGCAGTGAGCATCTTCTCCTGGCTGGGGCTGCACTGGGTTTGCCCAGCAAGCAGGAGGAGGGCATGGCCACTCACAGGATGCCAGGCATCGCCATTTCACTTCCATATCCAGCGTAGTCTTCATCAAATGTAGAAGTACTTAAGTTCAGGCCCTGGAAGTATGCTAATCTAACCGCTAACGAGCAGTGAGAATGCATTGTATTAATTTACAGCATTAGTTCCCTGGGTTTTTTGAAGTTCAGCTGAGTACGGCTTATTAGAGGTGGATAGCATTGCTGTATGCAGCAGTTTCAAGCTGTGTTTTTTCCTCATTCAACTCTATTATTAGAATACTTACTTGGTACAGGGTATTTTAATACAATTGCAAAACAAAGTGCACTGCACAGATGATTCCTGACTCTCCAGTATCCGCTTTCAGGACTGTGCCCATTAATTAGTTCTGCTGTGTTCACCTACGTGTTACTGTTTTGTAGGAGGAAAAACCCTTTGTGCCTAAAAAGCAACTTGTTTTGTACCTAAAAAGCAACTTGAATGAACTTGTGCTATTCCTATGGAAACAAAATGCTGTGCAAAGAAAAAAAAAAACCCAAATTTCAAAACATTGTTGGAAATTTGTGACCATCTGGAGGAAGAAGCCGTGTAGTGAGAGGGCTGTGCGTTCACACGACAACGGCAGCGAGGCGCAGATGCTGCCGCTCCTTAAACGGTGGCTCCCGAGGGGTTTGGCTACTCCCTCCTGGGTCTGCCTCCCCGATGTGCCAGGGGACTTCTGCGCCATGGGTGACATCGGGGACTGCCGGTGTCCTGGAGAGCTGGCCCACCTCTCGAGTGAGGAGTGTGGCTGCCCACCCACTCATGGCAATGGCTGCTTCACCTGGCTCTGATTCTGCATCTTCCAGGACCAAACATCCCCGGCTTTGCCTTGGCACACTTGTCTTGGCGCTGGATTTGCCATTGGGGTTTCTGTAGAGCAGCAGCGTAACTGCCGTTGTTATTTGACCCCGAATCCAGTGGCATCCAGCTGAAGCAGCAGTGGGCTTGGAAGATTGCAAGTCCAGCTTCCCTTTATGAGTCTCTGACATTTTTAATAGACCTTGTCACTCCTTATACTCGATTATCGTCTTCCATCCGGTGCCTACTGGACAGCACTTAGTCAACCAACTTGCCCACGCGGTGAGTACGCGCGCAGGCTGCGCCGGCCAGTGCCGTGTGCTCTGTTACAAGGGGTCCAGCTTTCTGGGTGGCCGTGCCGGAGTCCTTGCTGCTCTGCCATCCTCCGTACGCGTTGGCCTTGCCGTGGCTGATCCGAGTCGAAGCTGTCTGTGCCCTGTTGTGATTACAGGAGGGCAGCTGCCTGCAGGAGTCACCTCCTGGGGTGTAAGCAGACCATTAGGTCTTCTGCTACACAAAGGGGAGCAGACACAGATGACCTTGCTTTTCTGACAGATAGCCAGCAGTAATAATAATCTTCCAAAATGTAAGGTTTTGACAGGACTGAATCCTGTGCCTGCCTGTAATGGAGGCTAGGACCGTGTGGGCTGTCGAGGCAGAATCGTAGGGTGAAGGCTAAGGGGATGCTGCTGGCTCCTATCATGCAACCGGCCATGGCCATGGTCATGTTCTCCTCCTCAGTCACTTGTTGTTCAGATCTAATGCAGGAGCTGAGCACAAACAGCTGGGCTGCTGCCTAAAACATCAAGTTCTGCTTTAGGCTTCAAAAATGCCTTTGTTTTTTTTTGGTGGTGGTTGTTGTTGTTGCTGATTTTGATCTTGCGCGGCGCCAGCAGTTGGAAGGCTGGCTGAGGCTGGGTGCTGCCAACAGCAGATCGACTCTGGTCCCTGCGCTGCACGTGGTCGCAGCAGGCAGTTCATGTTGATGCCATCTTGCAGTTTTTGGTAGTCCTTCCACCCTAATGCTGTCAGTGGAGGTATTTTGTAAGGACAGGCAACATGGAATTTTATGGGAATGAAGTATCTGGTCCTAGAAAAAATAAAACCAGTGTTTCAGGTAAGAGTTTTAGACCTCTGAGCCTTCTATTCGCTTACATCGAAAGTCATTAATTATTATGCTTATTCCGTTTCAAAAACCTCTTTCTACCAAATTCTTCCTTAGTATTTCAGGCAAGATTAACTGGGCAAATCCTGGCTCATCGGGTGAGCACAGTTTTTGATAGGCGCGTGTGACTATAGTTACTAAGGGTAGCTGTGTCAGCCACCACCGTGCAGGGCAGGCGGCCGGGGTCTTCGGTGCTCTTCTGTTCTTGTGGCGGCGTTAAGATGAAGACAAAGATCCTCTTGATTCACCAAAAGGTGTTTCATCGCTTAGCGAACACCCAATTCCCGTGTCTTTATAATGGCAAATAAAATCATATAAAAAATACTTTTTCTGACAGAATTACATGCAGGGAAACGTGCCGGGTGTCTTCCCACCGTTATGCGACAGCAGGAGCTGTGCTTCTGGGTGGGCTAAACCCCTGCAGTTCTGGTAAAAGCCACAGGGTGGGGCTCTTACTTTAAGGCTTGCTGGAGTATTTTAATCCTGGAGCACCAAGTTTGGAGTCGTGAAGTCTTTATGTCCTTTTAGTAGTTTAAATGCGGTCTTTATATTTTTCGAAGTCTTCAGCAAAGAGCTTGGCTCAGGCGCAAACATCACAAGCCCAATATAGTTAATTTTCAAACAACTGCTCCTCCTGATTTTTGGGGAATAAATTTGCAGATATTTTATATCTAGTAAGATGCCGAAGTTCTCTCATGCGAGAGGAGTTAGCTGGCACTCCAAGGAATGCTGCTTCCAGGGATTTCTGATTTTTGTAGCCCAGGTAAGAAAGATACAAGTTGTCACTCTTGCTGTGAATTCACTTGTGTAGGTGCTGAGCTTGCAGGATGCACGAGACAAAGCAAACATTCAACTATTACAGAGCGCTTGTTAACTTCTTCAGTGAACTTCTTCCTGTACCATTAAGCCGCAAAAGGGGGATGTCGATCATAACTTCTGGCAGGATTCACAGTGCTTTGTGGCTGCATGAACTGAGCTGCAAAAACCCCCAAATAAATAAAAAAACCTCCACCAGCCTCCAAAACGGCTCCTTTTGGAGGAAACACTTTGGCCTTTGCCAAGCCAGGCTCTGGCTCTCCACACACGGAGCTCCCCAGCTCTCCTGGTGTATGAATACTGACACCACAGCCGCCACCTTTCTCCTCTGACTCAGTTTCTACCCCTGCAACTCTAACGGGGATCCTAACGACAGGGATTTTGCTTTTTTGGCACCCCTCAATGAACGCGTGCAAACGACTGATGCGTGCAGTTAACTGGGCATGAGCTGGGAGGATTTTTACCTTCCATACACAAAATGACGTATGAGGGCTGGTCATGTGTAATGACCTCATACGTCAAGGATTAACGTTATATAAGGTACTTTTCGTGAGACATCTTGGGTTGACGGTGGAAGCTGTGAGGGACGGTAACGTTGTGCAGCCGTTTGGTGTTCGCCTGGGCTGGGCACTAGGCCAGACCTCTTCCCCGATGCTGCCTGCATCCCGAGCCCGTTTCCTCCTGTCTGCGGGCTAGGCTGCTGGATAGATTGTGTTGGTACACAAATGGAAAGGTTTCTGTTCTCTTGAGCCACTCAGGTGGACTCTTCTGCTCTTCTTTATTCTCCATGTTAAGTCTTTTTCCTGGAACGAACATTTTCTTCCTAGGTGCTCTCTGTTCACGGCAGACCATCACGTAAGCTAGGTGCCTAGGAGAGCTGATCCTAGTTAAACTCAAGCAGGTAAGGACCCTGCTCTGACGACTGTTGTGTATCTCCTAGACAGACACAGGTTTGATTCCTCCCTTCTCTCATCTGCACTCTGTTCTCTTCCCATAGTTACTGGGCAAACCCCCAAATTAAAACCAACCAACCAACCAAAAAAATCCCTCTGGTTGGATAAAGACATTTTAAAAGCTGCAAAGACAAATAAACATCGGCGCTGTGCGCCCTTTGGAATGTGTCCTCTGAAGGGGAGAGGCGTTAAAAAAATGTTTTCTGTGATGAATTAACATTCTTTGGGCATGGAATAAAAATTGCTTCTTCAGTTCCACGCCGAGGGCTCCTCTGACAGGGGTTCCTGTGTACATCTCTTTTCTCAGTCCCAAGCAAACATAACCCCCTTGTCTTCGCGCCGAGGGCTCCTCGCAGCCTGTCCCTGCTTTGTCTGTCGTTCCTGGCTGAGAGTCTCGCTCCTAGCGAGATGTCCAGCGCCCTGCCCGCTTGCCCAGCTAATGCTCATGCTGTGTTTTAAGACGGCTGAGACCTGTATCAGCAGCTTCTGAAGCTCTCAACCTCCTGAAGCTTCACTTGCAAAAACCTGCCATGTTTAAGCCACTAATGAATGGTAACTGAGGAATAATCTTTTGGTTTGTACTCCTCCGTATGCATGACAGAGTGTTTGGCTTTTGTTTTTCTATTTGCACCACAACCAACATTGTCTTCTTTCCATGGGTTTTACTCAAAAGTGTTTATCAACTTCTTTTCGACGCCTTACAGTGTCTGCACGGAGCGCGTTGGTGCTGGGCTGACACAGTTTCATAAAAATATTTGTCCTGAGAGTAAAGGATGGGAATTACAGCACACACTTTTAGAAGAAGAAAATTACATGCTATCAGATCGCAAATACGCACCTAATTTACTGTTAAACCTCTGCATTTGAAGCTCATGAAAGCAAGGGGCTGGAATGCAGCACTTGCTTTGCCTGGTTTGTTTGGCTCACGGCAATGTGATATGCTGATGTGCTTAGATATACAAATACCCACCGGGCAATGTGGCAGGGAGCTGTAATGTATGGTGGCACTGCTGAGATTTGGGGTTATGTAAATTGAAAACATTTCTTTTTTTTTTTTTTAAAAAAACGATGAGCTCTTGGCTTTTCTTCCAGATTAAATGGTGAAAAAAATAATTGGTAAAGGCAGCCAGACTTGCTAATGCAAATGACCCTGTTTCTGTTGTTTTGGCAATACAAAATTGTGAGAAATCTGATAAAAACAGTACTTGAGAGGCGTACTTTCCCCAGTAGACTGCAGGCCCATCCCTTGATGTGCTGTACGGAAAGCTCTTTAGCAGGGAAAAGGAGGTTATTCCCACCGTGGTGGGCTTGGCGTTTCTGTGGGGAGGGGTCACTGCCGTGTTTCACCCTGGAAGCCGAGGTAGGAGCAGGTCGCTGTGTCTGAATCACAGCTTCCCCTGCCACGAGATTTTTCACATCTAGCTGTCTACTCCTGACCAGGTGGTTTTGTTGTGGTTTTTTTTTTTTTTATTTTTAGTTTTTAAATCCAAGCTTGCTTGGCCATAGACAATGCACGTGGAAATGAGCAGAGGAAGAGGTCTCCTGAGGTCTTCTGCATAATGACTTTATAGATTTAGAACTAAACACAAAAATCTATGCCCTTACTGTCCTGGGTTATATCACGGCCTTGAAGCCTCAGAGTAACGTGGTGGCTCAAACTCACTAATTTATTGCTTTAGGCACCAACTAGTCCCTTCAATAACAGGTTATTCGCTTGGGAATTCATGAGCCCTGTTGATAAGTGCTTTCCAGCTGTGTGTTTCTGTACGTTTTTAGGGCAGCCCGTAGCATTTCCAGCATCTCCTGGGAGTGTGGCGTAGGGCTATCTTCTCTCCCTGTCCTGGACTGGTAGAACTGGGCAGGCTGGAGGGCGATCTCAGAGCTGGCTTGTCCTTTGCTTTTATCTTCTTGGAGCCCCCAACACAGTATGCTGGTGTGCAAATCTCTCTGCTTTCTTCCCTGACATTGTAGAGCACAGGGAAAATCTTGAAGATGCTCTAAAGATGGAATTGTTTTGAGTCATGGAAGCACTAATAAACACTCCTACACGCTTGCAGTACTCGGGCTCGGTTGTTCTAAATAATTATAATTGCTTTAATTCGTCATATTTTGTGGTGGCTTGTTCATTAAATCATGAGCTTAATGAAAGCTCCAGCTACTGAGTGGATCTGGTAGAAATAGTAAGATAGTATTTAGCTGTTTGCACAGAATTGTGCAGCAATTATGACGAAACAAATTCATTCCAGATTCTGCTGATTACCATGGTAACCCACATTCAAAATAGCAGTAGAAGGCCACTTAGCATAAGAAAAAACAGGGTTTTGTCCTTTATTAACTGATGCGTACTATAGATTTTGGTGAAGAAATCCTTAAAATGGAGGCGCTTCCCTTTTTAATTGCAGTCGTGTTGTAACACTGTGAATCCTCCTCGGAAAAGGCGAAGAGTGATCTTGCTGGGAGCATCTCTCTTGCAGAACAGTGAACCTTTTGCTTTGCAGAATACGTGCCAGCTATTTCTCACTTTTCTGACTAACGGCAATTAGTAAGGGAGGACAAGTGGCTGTTAGAGGCAGAATTCCCAGGTTAGCAAGGCAGCCTATTTTTAGGTGCCTCTTGAAGGCACAGCTATTAAGTTCTGTGCAGTGCTTCCTGTAGCTCCAGTTCATAGCTCTGGACTCAGAGAAACTTGAGCTGTGTGATCGATTGGGCTAAAAGGATCTCATGCAGATGTAATCTGTGAGGGTTTGACAACTCCCAGAATTTAGGAATTGAGTATTGACTCTCCGAAATAAAGCTGACTTCAGTTGTTTTCAAAATAGCTAGTTTGGATTCACTTTATGCCTCTGCATATGGTGTGTTTTTGTTTTGGAGTGGTTTGCAGCTGCGATTTTTTTTGAAAGCAGTTTTCCCTAATTGCGTTGGCCAGAAGCTCTTGAATTAAAGATGAGATTTTTTTAAAATATTTTTTAATTCTTCTTTCTCCAGAAAGTGAAGTGTTAAGGAAAGCATTCGATGTCATAGCGCTCATGGTAAAACTGAAAGACTTTCTCATCCTGTACATATTTTACTCATCATTGGTGTAAAAATGTGAGCTTTCTGCTATGAGTCATTCCCCAGCATAGCTGCAGAGGAAGGTATCAGGGCATCCTGATAACGCCTTGCTGGCTTTTTGGTTAGGAGCATGAGGCTAGCCTGGACAGACCCAACAGAGAATGGTGTTCTCTGCAGGAGAGCTGCTGGTGGAGGGGGCAGCTCTGATGGGAAAGGCTTTGGGGATGCCACCGCAGAAGGTGATGG
Source organism: Leptosomus discolor (assembly GCF_034619465.1). NCBI lineage: Eukaryota > Metazoa > Chordata > Aves > Leptosomiformes > Leptosomidae > Leptosomus > Leptosomus discolor. The sequence continues at coordinate 2,048,232 of NC_141395.1, forward strand.
AGAAAACTGTCCCCTCGCCCCTCGGTGGGTCCCAAGTCCTTGTGATGGAGAGGCAGGCAGGGAATGGGGAGAGGTTGGTAGCACTGAACCCGTAAAGAAACAAGGTTTTCATGCTGCAAAGCAGCTGTGGGCTCCCCTGGCAAAAAACCCCACTGTAACAACTTTGAAAGTGTGGAAGTGACAGAAGCGTTAGTGCTGGGGACGTGCCGTGAACTAGAGGAGGGTGCGTGGGGGAGGCCCAGCCTCAGGCAGGCTGCAGGGAGCCGGGCTCAGTCGGAGCAGTAAACCTGAGCCCTGGGAGGAAAAGAGCCTGCATGCAGCAGGATTACCCAGCGCTTTGAAATAGATGGTGAAAAACTGAATTGTTCTAGCAGGAGGAGAACGGGAAGGATATTGTTTCACTGATGACTACAGAAGATGAATTTAGTGGGTGCATACTTGTGTATTTTTATTTATATGTTTGTGATCAATGAAGCATAACAGGAACGCATTCTTTCTTTTGTGTCCTTCAGTTATTTTACTTGCCAGTACGTTCACGAGCTGTCCAGGGGGTGGGTTTATGCACAGTTCTGTTGGAGGCAGTGGGTGCCCAGAAAAATGCTCAGTGAGGTTGAAATGTAGTTGTGAGAATAGAATCTGTGAAGCTTTGAAAAATCGCTTTTGCATCACATCTGTAAGACTTGGTGCAAATCTGAAACTCCAGTTCAGGGTATGTTTTCACTCTGCCTGAAACACCGATGTGGAAGCTGGTTTGTCTGTACTTCCTAACTTAACTGAAACCACATGGTGCTCTTAGGAAGAGATTCTTGAAATACTTTCCTCCCTTGGATTTGCTTCATGAGGGATACAGGGCAGGCATAAAGCTGTTTTTCCCACGATACGCTTAGTGTGGTGCCATTTCCTCATTCTGAGAGGTTTTTTTTAAAAGAGATTTGTATTGCTTTGTAATAGCAGAAGCAAGTTAGCAATTTAGTGTTCTCCCAAAGACTACAGCTTTTCATTTTTTTTGGGTTACTGGACCAGATCCAGCCGAGGCTGGTAAGTATGTCTTGCTCACGCATATGTTCAGTGGTCTATCAGAAATGCTGAAAACCAGAGGCCAGGTCTCTTACTGCACCTACCGCTAATTGACACTTGTTCCAGGTCTTGGACTTCAAGTCTCAGCAGAGACCAAAGTCAGCTCGTTTGAAACACGAAGACAGCACCGTACACATAAGCATCCCTGTGCCACAAACGGCCATAATGTGCTTATTCCATTAGTTAAATGTATTTAAGAGGCTTATGAGTGGGTTGCCTGTACTGTAAAATACATGTCAAGATGATACTGGCATCTGACAATACTTCTGGGCTGTTTGCTATTTGTTTGTGGTTGGCACACTATGCCTGTGAGTCTTGCTACCACAAAAGCTTTTTGTGGAAATAGCTTCTCAATTCCTTAAAACTGACGATTTAGTCCGCATTATGGATGGCAGAAAGATGGAAAAAAATGTTGGGAGCTAATGTCTGTTACTGCTCAGAGGTGAGAGAGGAAAAAATTGTCTGCAGGTAGAAGGAATATTCTCATTACCCCTACATCAATGCTTATTTAAGTTAAAGGTGTTCAAACGTCTGTTTTACAATCTGTATAGAATTGAAGATATTCAGTATTTTAAGAAAATGTTCTCATGACTGTATCAGACCCGTCAAGCTTCGCCTATAGCTCAATAGCTAGATATTCACAGTTCAGAGCGTATTTCAGCTCGCTGCTATTCCTTTGTCACCTGTGCCCTTACCACGTACTTTCCCACCCCCAAGATTTAGGTGGGTTCTTCAAAAGATGAATAAAACCAAATTAGCTGCACGACGAAGAATTCAGGGCTTTCAGATTCAGTGGGGAGAGCGGGCACGCATGTGTGTGGGAAGGAATGAGTCCACTGACAAAAGAAGCTATTAAATCTTTAATGTTTGCTTCCTGCTGCTAGGAAAGGTATTGAAGACATTTAATAAAAAGTCTTTTATTTTTTTCTATTTGCCATGACTAGTTCTGTAAGGCCGTTATGCTGAACTTGGGTTAAATTCCTCGGCTATAGGATGCTGCATGTTAACACCTGCTCGAAGGACCGTTCCCTGTTCTGGAAAGGGGGGTGGTTGGCTTTATTGCTGTTGCAATCTATGCCTGCACAGAATTTTAGCTATATTTTTAATGTTGCTGCTTCCTGTACATCTGCAAAGCAATTACATCTTATTACCCTCAACAAGTCATAGCAGTGCCTCCCCATGCAGTGAGAAGATGCGTAAACGATACACCCTCAAACCCTTTCAAAAGAAGCAAGACCGGTGTGCGTCTTCCCGGGACAGGGATGTATCCAGGCAGGTAGCAAAAACGCAAGCAGCAGCAGGTTATTTTGAGGAGTAGCTGTGGAGGGATTTATGAAGATCCAACTGTGTTGGAATAGCAGTACAGAAATACAAGGAGCGTTGCCCACAAAGGCGGCTGGAGAAGCAGGGAAACGCTGATTCAACGTTCTCTCATACGTTTGTTGCTCTTGTGTTCAAAGCCATGCAGTGCTTCAGCCTTTGTTTCAATCAATTCACCTCTCTGATTGATCACTGGAGTAAGCAGTGGGCCCTTCTACATCTTTCCATTAGGCAGGATTAGTGCTATTTATGTATTTTCATGGTGGACTTGCCCCACTTCATTTTCTTGTAACGCATGGCATGCTGTGTCTTCGAATTTCAGTTCCTCTGCAAGTATTTAGTGATTTCTGCTTTGTGTTTTTTTAGTCGGGGATGATAGCTGCATCCTTCCCTATCACTTCCCCGGTACCTCCATGACTTCCACAGTGCCCTGCTTCCATCCCACCTGGATCTAGGCTGGCACTCCTTGGCTGAGTTACGATCCAGGCTGAGTTACGATCCAGGCTGAGTGGGAAGCAACAGGACTTCATCTTGCATTGGGGAGAGACGCTGCATCATTGAGAAGGGGTGAAGCAATGTGTGGAGTGGAGCGGAACCTTCACCTGGGGGTCCCTTCACCTGGACTGCCCACCTTCACACGTGATACACAAGATCAAGTCAAGAGCTGACAGGAGTTGATGGAAAGGAGTCATAACTAAAGGCTCTGAATCTTCCAGTGGAACCGAGTTTTCTGAGAAATACAGTCCGAAACGGGTGATTTGAAAGACCAGTAGGTTTTGCTGGGTGCAAGACAGGGTAGCTTTTGGGTGGGCTGCTCCTGAGACAGGTATCTGATACTTTCAGGCCATGTGTAGGCTTGTGGTGGTCGCTGTAGCCTGTATCACGCTGTGGTCCCCAGACGTTGGTCGGAGTGAGTGATGGCTGGTGTGCCCAGGAAGCGGTGCAGCTGGGGAGGAAGGGCCAGGGAGACTGGCGATGCCTGGGTGGGTTTCGTTTTGATGTGAAGTTGACCTGAGGGTAGGAAACACAACTGGGACTGGGAACTGGGAAGCGCTTCCTTGTCCTGTAGAAAAGCCACATTCCCCGAGCTTCCTCAGGAGGACTACTCTGTGGCTAGGGACTTGGCGCGGCCATGGTCCCTTGGTGGGGCTAGCTGTGCCCTTCCACCACGCTCCCGTTTTGCCCCAAGCCTGGGGACTCCGGAGGCTCAGGAGGTCAGGCACTAGCTGCTGAACCACACCGTGGCTACCCCGGGCAGACCTCAGGTCTGAGAGCACTGCCTGTGTGAACCAGGGACCTTGGGAGTCCAGACCTGCATCCAGGCAAACTGGTGGGCTTTTCAGTTTCTTGGTAGAAACTCCTCTTCATAATCTTGAAATCCTCCTGTTCACTGGCCAGCCACTGTCACGCTACCTGTCAGGACAGAGGACTAATGGAAAGGGATCTTGGCAGGTTGTGAATGTGGGCAGAAAATAAAATGCTAATCGGCTGCAAAAATACAGTCTGAAGGAGAGTAATCGTAAGTGTACACCGAACAGATGGATCGTGAGAAAAACAAGGTCAGAAATCATCTCACAAAGGTGAGCATAAAACATGCATTGTGTTTCTCAGAAACAGTCTTTTGTTAAAGCATGAAAGTGCCATTTTAATGGTCCAAATCTTGTCTCTTTGTTCAAGTAATTAGAGAAATAGAGGAAGTTTCAGTGGCATTTTTTACTAGTGAACTGCCTGTGTTATATTAAGGGAGTAACTATCCCCAGTAACCTTTGTTCAGGTACTTTAAAGTGAATGAAGGCAACTGTTTCCAAAAATCAGAGAGTAAGAATCTCTGACCTGAGCTCCCTAATGGTAGCTGTCAGCTGCATTTTAGTGGTGAGGGTGATCAGCCTCTGGAGCAAAGGGAAGCTGTGGGCTGTCCGTTTCTTGATGTCTTTAAATTGACACCAAGTGCCTTCCTGGGAAGTTCTGTTCACCTAGTGCAAGTTATTTTTCCCAACACAAATTTGTAGGTCTCAGTTAAGGGCTGTGGTGTGTAGGTGAAATTCTTTGGTCTACAAACTCAATCACCGTCTGCTCTGAACTTCTGAATTGGTCCTCTCTTGCTTCCCGGGTGGCACAGCCGTTGGGTACAGCAGTGTACCACTCTGGCTTGTAATGTGGCTGTGTTTCCAGATTCACACTCCAAATGGGAAGGAGCTGCCTTCATCGATGCAGTTCCAAGGAGGATTTGAATGATAAACTGGTAAAACCAAAAGGTGGCTTTTTTCCCCTCCAGCTTTGCTCCGTGTCCAGCCAATTCTACTTCACTCAAGGTCAATGGAAGTGACTTCAGACTATCCCAGTACCAGCTAGGTTTGGAAAGCCATCCTAAAACCACAGGTTTCCACGGGCCAAGTTTCTGACTGTACAAGTCACGTTGGAGATGAATGCAAGCTCCTCATACCTACACTCCATCTGCAGAACGCTACTCGGTGATCTTATTCTGCTATTTTTATTCTGCTGAACCAAGAGGTGGCAGCAATATTCACTGCTAAGGCATTTGATAGGTTTGACTGTAGTATAATGTCTAATAGCAGTAACGAGGGTTCAGGTCATAATTTTATTTCTAGTCTGAACTGGAATAAACCCAATTTTTCATCATTACACCAGTGTGTCTGAAAATAATGCTTCTAAGTTTCTGGTCTAGACCTAGAAGGTTGGGTCACCTTTGGCTGCGCAGGGGTCAGTGTTGCAGAAAGTAATAACTACCCTGTTTGCATAGAGTGAATAGGAGTCTGGTCTGGTGTTCTGCCCATCACAGCAGCTGATGGCAGATATTTCTGGAGAATAAAATGCAGTGGAAACCACATGTAGAATAAGCTGTCAACAATACTAGGTCTCTTCCTAAGCCTGTCCCTGCCAAGGGATCGAGGCTGAAAGCAAAGCTTGCCTATATCCCTTCGAATTTTGCTAAGCAGGACATGTAGAACTATAATAATGATAGTATTCAAATGAATGTCCAATCCTTTTTTTAAGGATAAGCTTACGAGGTTTTGGTTCCATCATTTATTTTAAAAGAGTCTGGAATTTTTTCTACAGTTTGGATAAATATGTCCTTTTATGAATTTTTATCACCTTTTAATTCTGTGCTCCCTCATCTGGATGTTGAATTAAATTCCGAGAACACAGGGTTCTGATCTGCTTCTCTATTGCTCATAATTACTATAGGCAGGGATGGCAGAGCTGCCATTATTTATTATTCTCAACACTTCCAATTATAAGATTCTGTTTTTTCACTTGTAACTCTGTCAAGCTTAGCTGTTCAAGCTAAATTTTTCCATGCTTGCTCTCAAATGACTTCTTTTCTTGTGAGAACATTGCTATTGTAATCGACACCTTTTTTTGGACGATAGCAAATATTAGACCCTAAATATTGATCCTTCTCCATCTCTTCCTACTTTTTGTTTCCTGACTCATAGGCAGTTTAAGATCTAGGACAGAACTTTCCTCTCAGCAGTCTATTTAGGGTTTGGGTTTTTTTTTTTAAGTAGGCTCTGTAAGGATGTTGTCAAAGGCTGGAATAAACTAATCATTCTGTTCTTTTTTTGTGCATGACTGCAGGGTTTGAGAGATTAGGGAAAATGCATGTCTAACAACTTCATGAAAGAGTCAGAGGAAAAAAATATTAGTATTTGTATAAGTGTTCAGAGCATCAGGAATTACCTGATCTCATCAAGCTTCTGAACTATACCTCAGCTTTCACAGAATTACATCCTAACATCATGTGCATTGGTGCATCGTTTCAAACGGGCAATTTTGAAGATTTACCAACGAGTTCAAACACCTTTGGCTAAAAGCTGAGAAACAGACTCTGTCCTCTGCTATTTGAGTAGCTCCTCATGCATCAAACCCCTTTTACACATAGGGCTTTTCATACCTGTAGCATGAAGATGGGCTCTGCTGCTGCAAGGATTTTTATAATTGTGATTGTTCTCTTTTGTAAGGAAAAGGCAGAAGGTATTTTTAGTCCTTTCTGACTGCCTCAGGTTTGTAAAAGGACTCCTACAGTGCTGCTGGCATGTGGAGTATTTTGAGATGCTGAATGAATTAAGTGAGAATTGCAGGTGTTTATCACCCTGAGCGGAGCGCAGATGACTCAATTCATCCCAGATTCCCACCTGACTTCGCTAGAGGATGGCGACGCCTCCGGATCCCCCAACTCTTGTCCCGTCCCGAGTCACTGCTGTACCTGGATCTGCTGGTGCAGACCCCACCTGGCGTGAGGAAGGAAGAGGGGTGATGGTGTGGCTGCTCAGTGTCTGTTTTCAGCCATCCTACCTAGCGCAAAGTGGCCGTTGGCAAGCTTGGCTACGGCCCTTCGTCCTCCTCCTGGAAATGTGCCGCTTGTTTCCTTCAAGAAGGAGGAAGAATTACTGTGGGAGGGGAGTGAACATCTCAAATGGGGACACGTTAGAAATACGTTTAAGATTCTTTTACTGGCTTACCCGTTCCAGGAGAGTCCCGTAATGACGATGAGCAGTCATCATTTTCAGGATTTTTTACACAAATTTTGTGTTCTGCTTCTGGATGGTGAGAATATCATAAACTCATCATTTCATTAGGTAGATAAGAAAGGGTCTCCCAGAGACTTTACAGGCAAGAACTCCACTTACTTAAATATGCAGAGCCAAATCCTGGAATCTTTGTTTTTCTCAACTCAGTTTCCAACTATCCTGACTAAATATTTAAAGAAATCAGGTTGGATAAGTGGTTCCTTATTCATCGATCTGTTGTTCCTGGATCAGTTTCTTCACTTGGACGGGTGTCATGGAAATCTACTGAAATGAACTGAAGAGTTTCCTATAGTCCCTTGCCATGAAATTTGAAGTGCTGTGTTGCAGTATATGGTAATTGGATTATAAAGCATAAGATATTGCAATAAAATCCACAGGCTAATCAAGCCATCCCTGTAAAATCCCAAGGAGAAGCAGCTGCTACAGATAAGTTTGTGTCACGTTTGCCTCCTTTTATTTATTTATTTCCTCTCTTACCCTCTTAACAAGACCAACAAATTCTTCTTAGCACTAGGACTTAAAAACTCTTTGTCTGACTCCTTTTAAGACACCCTTTGTCCCAGTCTAAATTACCCTAATATAAAATAGAAGTTGTAATTTTACTAGTTTAAAGGCCAAAAAAAAGTCTCCAGTGAGATCATATTTCTTACAGAAGCTGGCATTTCATTTTAGCTAGCAGGGTCATCTTTGTCCAGCTCCACCTGCTCAGTCAAGGCTTTGTTTACTCTAAAGAACTAGTACTTCATAGTTGTAATTTATCAAAAATACATTCCAAGTAACCTTTTTATGAATGTTTACTGATGAAACTACAAATATTTGAATGTATCTGGGAAATTAACACTGACCAGGAGCTTTCTGGGCTTTTATGAGATTGGAAAATCTTTCTGCTTATTGCTCTGTAGCCTCTGTGACATCCTCCATCTCACAAGTTGGGGATTATGATGACCTCGCTTAGGATAGCAGCGTATTACTGCCACCAGCTAATATACTCTTTTGTTATAACGAGTATATGTGTGTGTGTGTGTATATATATATGTATATATATATGTATATATATATATATATATATATATGTATAAAAAAAGATCTGGAAATGGTCTATATGCAGAGTGCATAACGTTAAACACCCAGCTGGGGGGGGGATGGGAGGTACCTGGCATTCCTGGTCCCCACGGCCACACTCACAGTGCTCCTTCCCCCGTTACAGGCTCCCAGCACCTTTGCTTTCATCAGCCCCAGGTGGAAGGTAGTTGCTGTCCTGTGTGTGTCTGTGTGTGTTTCAGTACTGATGAGGCTTTCCAGAAGGCAGCAGTGACTTTCACTACTTGGGTAACATAGCCCCGGCTTCCCATAAACTTTGTAATTGGCTGTTATTGATGGTTTCCCATCATTTCACCAGTTGCAGTCTAAAGTGGTGTACAGCAACACTCAGCACCGGCACTTACGGCAGTTAAGGAGATTGATTAACATCCGTCAGAAAAGAAGAGCAGCTTAAAATAAGAAATAAAACAAATGCTTAATCCTTTGGCCCAGATGGTTTCTGGCATGGAAGATAAAAATGTGTATCATCTCTAAAAACAGACCCCCCCAATCTTCCTTCCAACAAAGAAATATGACACAGTTCCAGCCATAAAACCACTCTGTCTTTTTCGGGTTGGTACCTGTAGCGTGACTCAGTATTTTGGACCTTCACCCAGTAGCAGCCTGGTGGCTGCTGAGCGCTGCGGATCGATGGGAGCTTTGCTGGAAGGAGATCGCTGTGTGTTGAGCGTCAGTGAATATCACCGTGCCTGCTCGGCTGCCCCTGTATCAGTGCAGGGGACTTCAGATCCAGTACAAGGGGGACAGCCCCGTGTTAGTACAGTGGTGTGGCTACGGGCTGTGGCTCGCGACATTGGGCAGGTGATTTGGGATTTGCTTTGCTCGTTACTGTGTACCAGTGGAAGCCACAATTAGAGTTGGCTTGAGTTACTAAAACCTCAGAGCACATTCCTATCTGCCTCAGGAGGTGGAGATAATCTACTGTTCTTTATCAAAACCACTCTGGAAGGCTGCAGCTATGGTTCTGTGTTGCCCACAGCTCAGCTTCTTGCAAATCTCCATAGCGCCTGCAGGAAAGAGAAATTTCTCAACTAGTTAAATATAGAGGATACCTACAAACGTAGCCCAGTTACCTCTCTCATTGTAGGTGCTTTAAGCCAAGAGAAAGTGGCAATGAAGTCTTCACACTCTTTAATTATAGCAGCCTTTATATAACAGTGTCAGATAAATGTGTTTTAGAATAGGTGGCACCTCACTTCCTCCAGAAGAACTGTCAAATTAGAGCTTACCAGACTAATTTATTACTTGAAATTCAAAGAATTATAGCATGCCATCCAGTAGTCTCTTCGAATAAAACCTTTAAACACGCAGAATCCTTTGTGCCACAGCGTAGCCCAAACAGCGCAATGCTTCTTCCTTTTGAAATATAAATACCTATTCAGCTGATAGCTTTGAGGACTGCCAAATACCACAAATGTCATCCGGTTCTCATTGCTCGTGAGATGTTGCAAAACAGGGTTAGTGGGGATCTCCAAGAGGTTATCTTATTTGTACCTCCACTCCAAGGCAGAAGCTGTTGTTACTGAACCAGATGCTTATCTCATCTGTGTTATAAAACAGGGGAGGAGAGAGAGCAGAAAAAGAAATTGCTTTAGAGGGAGAAGGGGTAAGCAATTGGGCTATGCCAAATAACTTAGAAGAGTGAGGAGCTGGGCTCCTTCCAACTGATGGAAGCAAGTTCTGCCTTAGGTGGATTGCTGGAGAATGCTGACGGTCCTTTTCCTTTATATTAATGAAATATAGACTTGGGCTGTTCTGCTGATTTCAACAAGAGCAGCATTATATGGGAGAAAGCAATTTTCTTCAACAGGTCCCAGAATTCAGGCAATGGAAGATCAAACCCAGCGTTTCATATGAAGTATGCTGATGAAGGCTGCGGCGTTTGGAGTCTTCTGTGTGCTTAAAACCGCTAGGAGGAGTGGGTTCATATCCAAATGGGCTGTTAGTGTAACCACTAATGCTTTTTGTTCATAGGCCCTCACAGGCTGCGGGGGATACTGTCTCATTACCCCTAAGTAATGAGTCCAGGATCATAACCTTACTGTCAGACCAGGAGGAGGCCAGAAAGAACTTCTGACCTTGTTCACCAACTTTGGGGTTTGTTACTTCGGGGTTAATATTCCTGGCGAATCTCCTCTCCTCCACAGGAGCAGGAAAAGAGGCATCCTGCAGTCCCGCTGTGCGGCCCCGCAGTGAGTTAGTAACAGCGAAATCCCAGGTGGAAGTGAAATTTGTTCAAGTACGGAGAAGAGAGAACTTGCTGACTTACATTCTGGCTTTGCGCACTGCGGTGCCGAGGCATTTGCTTGACTTGGCAATCTAGTTACTGCGCCTTTATTCAAATAGCACTTTAGTGTGTTTATGCAAATAGTTCTTTGCTACATCTCCTGAAAGAACCGTGCGAGTGCCGTCATTTGATTGTGTAATCATTAGATTGGGCTTTAAATAAAATTTCCTTTGGTTCTGTACAAAATTCATGCCCTGGGAAAAAACACTATTCCCACATTTGGATAGCTCAGAGATGACTAAATAATTGATATTCTGGAATGTATAGACGCATGTCTCAGGGAGGCTTCCTTTGTACTTCAGAAAGGGTTGGTTCTAATTAAAAAAAAAAAAAAAAAAGAGAATATGGATAGTCTGTAGTGGGATCAGAGTATTTGGAGGAAGCCAAGTATTTCAGAGGTCTGGGGGATGCTCAAAGTATTCTGACTGCCGATCCCTTCTCTTACCCCACCCCCAATAGGGTACAATGAATCTTGGCTTTAATGTTAATTCTGGCTTAAAATGCCAGGAACAGCTTAATTATCATTGAGCCCAGTCTCAATGGAATGAATTACGTCCTTGGAATAATTCCTGGCTTTCCTTGTGTGGCTCCCATTTCTTCTCAGGAAGAGGTTTTCTTACTCAGTATTTGAGGGCAGGTATAGTTAATCACTGTTATTTGCTCGTTTTATGCAGAATTTCTATATATTGCATTTATTAGAGGCCAGAAGCAAATGTGTTAGTCTGTGTTATATCCCCAGTGACTTACTGGTCGTTAGTGGTCTGAGAAGGCTCTTTCCAAATGCTAATACTATCGTAGGTAGCCACGTGGAAACACCAGCTGTAGGTAGTGCTATCTTAAGGTACACGTTGGCAGGATCATTCTCCAACCCCAAGATTAAGAGGAAGCCCAGAAACCCAGCTTCCTCCACGTACCACGTCTGAGACCGGAGACTTTCAGGTAGCTGTGGTTATGCTACAGCGTGTATTTGCCTGTGCGCACTGCTCAGTGCACAGGCGATCCGAAGCCCTTCGGGCATGTGCCCAGGGGCTCCTGGGTTCCCCAAACAGCCCTGCTTGCGAAGCAAGGGTTGCCATTAACTGAGAATGGAGTAATTGCATTTCTCTTTGTGAGATCACGTTCACTTTGGCTGCTGCTGAGTGTGGGAAGGGAACGAGACTGACCTGACTTTATCTGCTAGCTCTTGACTCCCATTCTGCTCCCAGTCCCGCACACTTTTTTGGCAAGCCTGTCCTTTTCACTTCAGACTTCTTATGAAGCCTCTAAAAGGTCCTGAGGAGGAGGAGGCTTCTGATTACCCAGCAATGACAATTCACAGCCCTTAAGGCGATTCCAAATGATACCTTCGTTGTTAAGCCACGTGAACTTGTGGTGCTTGGCGATACGGTTTAGGGGGGTACTTGGTAGAGTAGCATTGATGGATGGACTTGATGATCTCAAAGGTCTTTTCCAACGTGGCTGATTCTGTGAACTCATGTTACACATCTGCAGCGATGGGACAGCCAGAAACCAGATTGTTTTGTGGTCTTCATTTACCCTCAAAATCTCCTGTGCCCTTGGGAACGTGTGGAGTTGTGAGCTGAGATCAAAGGACAACACATGCTCCCTGCACACTATTGCAGTAAATCCACGTGAAACCTACTTCATAGTGGTCCTGCCGACATCATCAGAGGACGGGCATCCTCCATGAGGAATATCCCTCATGCTTACAGAGATTGCAACGCACCATCATTAAATCCTAGTAAAAATAGAGACCAAACTGCTTGAAAATGCCTATTTATCCATATTTGAAGATTAATATCATAAATGGATGATACAAACAAAATGTATAATGCAGCAACTGACACCATTTACAAGAAAAAAAAAAGTATTTTGAAGGGTTAGACCTTAAAAGGACGCAGTTCAGCTCACTGGCCCATTGCATGTGTTCGTCGGGTCTCCCACGGCTATGCACACACACACCCATGAGCACTGATGGGTTTTGGATGCTGGTTGCTTTAGTGTCAGCCAAGCGCAGACTGAAGATGACAGGTACCAGAGTCTTTCTCTTGGCCTAAGGCAGTGGAATTCCCTGCCTAATCGTATCGGATCATCTGTATTCTCTTTCGGAAACAGGCCAGGGATGATTTTGATCTCTCAAAACCTTCAGTTCATGTGTGACCCTCATCTTTTATTGTAGTGGACTCACCTAAAAAAGATGAAGCTTTCAATTGTCTCTCCTGTTGTGCTCTTTTCATTTTGCCTCCTATGCTAAGCTATCCTATAAGTTGAAACCAAAGAGATTTGACTTTCTGGAAGCCGACAGAAATGACCACCTATATATCCAGTGTGACACAGTGTCCCTCACTGTAAAAACATAACATGCTTTTACTGAATAATGCCCCATACTCCAGCAGTCATGTACAGAGACACCTGCATTGCAGGTAACAGTGGAATCGTGATGGCTTGTCACTGAAATAAATTTTAAGTTATTTTCCTTAGCCTGTATATCCTCCTCTCTGCAAACCTTCCTCGCTCCCTGTTCCCAAGCTCCGTCCAGCCTCCTGTTCCTTCAGTGTATTTGAGAGCCTGATTACTTTTCAGGCAACTTCCAAAGAGCCGAACCTCTTCAGTGTGCCACCTCTGTTGGGTAAGTGATCTCGTAATATTCAAAACAGTCTTTGATTTAGAGTTCCTCTGTATCACAGGTATTTGGATGTTTGCACTTTAGGCACACGGCTGGGAAAAATCCTTCTAAATACAGGGGTTCCTCTAGTTTTTTGTCTCTTCTAATACTTTTCTCCAACTTCGACCACGGGAACGGGCGTTAGAGGTGTGTGTTTGGCCTGATCGCGGTTTGCTCTGTCGCAGGGGGGCAGTTCAGGTCTCCCCCACGTCCCAGCCCCTGTGCTGGCAGCAGGCTGGTGTGCCTGGTGGGCAGGGGCAGGATGCTGTGCCCGTGGCCCTGCGGAGGTGTCGGGGGGCAGGACTGCCCTACCTGCCCGCAGCCCTTCGAGCAAACTGGGAAGAAGTAACTCTAGGCTCCTGGAGGGGGATTCAGAGCCCCTAACTAAACGGCCTGAGCACCGTGTTTTAGGCACCTAAGCTAAATGCTTGAAGTAGGTTGTGCGACTGTCCCTTACGTTTAGCTCTCTTTCAAGTACAATCCCTATTTAATGAGCTGTGTGTATTTTTATAGCATCTTTTAGGAGACTTTCAAGTTGAGTCATTAAATATATATTTTTAATAACCTCTGTGTCTTAAAAGGACAGTGTGAAATGTAAGCACTGGAAATCAAATAGTGATTGCCCTGACTTCTGAATTAAATTATTTCATTACAAATTTATGTGACGTTCAGACACTTTTTTTTTTCTTCTCGTGATTTCATGGCCTTTTTTTTATTTTGAGCTGACAGATGATTTGGATGTTGCACTTAGAAATTCCTTCTCGTTTTAAATTTTAATAGTCTCCCACCAACAATGTATTTATTTCTTTAAATTTGTAACATCACAGATCTCCAGGGTGGGGAAGGGAAGAGACCTGCTCATAGCACAGGCCCTAAAGATGAATCCATTAACTCCTTTATAGGGAGTTTAATGAGAATTTTGAAGACCATCTTAGAAGCTGAAATCCTCCTCCATCTGAACAGCCTTACTCAAACCACCATGAAGTGCCCCAAAACATGCTGGCTGTGTCGTCCAGCCCTGACATAACTGGAAGGATAATGCCCAAGAGCAGGAGGAGCTGCTGCTAAGTCTCCGGGGCTGTTCCCCACTTGGTCGAGATGGCCAGGAAGGAGCCAGTCAGCATCAATCGTAGAAGTAGCTTCTGTCATCTCAACAACCCTTCCACCAGGAGCGGTTTGACAGTAGTGCTGTCTTGTTTGAAACAGACCGCTGAAAAGCCATCAGAGATTGATTATTAATTAACTACTCGCTGTGTTTTGCTTGTTGGTTTAACATTGGCAATGAGCTCGTTGCACGGGGCTAGAGATGAAGTTGCTGTTCTTGGAAGATCTTGTAGACTCAGGACACAGTCCTGAGATAAACACTTTAAGAGACCTAAACTTTAACCACGAGATTCTCCTCTTGGTCATCAGTGGGACTATGCTTCCTCCGTACGTAGATACATAAGCTCTTGCAAACAAGGAGGTTATATGGAGAGAAGCAAAGAATGTGTGGAGGATACTGGAGAAGCAGTAAATTGGGAATAAGACCATAATTTTGGGGAATCTTTGATGAAATCTGCAAGGAATTGTGAATAGGGGAGAATAACACCTTTGGCTTTGCTTCCGATGTCTGTTGGATGCTTCCCAAGCGATTAGTGGTAACTTTGCAGAACTAAATTACGCTTTTGGAAGGCATAGTAGATGAAGCAAATGGGAAAGACAAATAGGAGGCGTTTGTGAACGCAGAGTCATTGGATCAGATTGCACTGAAGATGAGATTTAAAAGAATTGGTTTAATAATGATAGGAAGTAAATTGTAAATTATTTCCTTGTAATTATTCTTTAATTATTTACTTTTTATTACATAGGGCTGTTGTCTAGTGTTACACTTGCCCGCAGCAAGTTCTAACAGGCTGGGAAGGAGAGACATTCAGTGCTTAAGCGTATGAGGTGGGAAGTCGAAAGACCTACACGTGCAGGGCTGGCTTTGCAGTTTCCTCCCTGTGTGACAGGCTCTGTCGTCAGTCAGCTCCTCTGGACTTCACCCACGGACGGAGGTTTGCCCGTCTCGTCGGCGTACTGCGAGGAACAGCGTGCGTGTGGCCGATACTCCACAGCTACGAGCAGTTGTTTGACGTGAGAGGAGGAACCAGAAACTCCAGGAGGACCCATTTTAGAAATTTGCTTCTTAATTTAGTTGTAAATTAAGGCCCAAACGTACGTTCTTATAATTCTTAGTGTTTAGGGTTTGGTTTGCTTGTTTCCAGACCTCGTGGGCGGGGGGTGGTGGTGGTGGTGTTGTGTTTCTCCTCAGAAACGAACGGCTGTTCTCTGGGATCTTGAAGAGGTGAGGCTGTGGGAAAGAAAGAAAGAAATGCCCCCGTTATTCGCCTCCCGCCGCCGTCTCCTCGGGCCGCCTGGCAAGAGGCGGCAGGCAGCCGCTGCCTCTCGTTTGTCAGGGCCGCGGCCGGGCGCCGTGAGGCGGTTGCCCAGGCGGCGGCAGGGGGCAGCGGCGCTCGGCGGTAGCGGCGCGTCGCAGCCAATGGCGGCGCGCCGGCGGCGCGTCGCAGCCAATAGCGGCGCGGCGGCGGCGCGTCGCAGCCAATGAGGCGCGGCGGCGCGGGGAGCGGGCCGCGGCGGGCGGGAAGGAGCGGGGAAAGGGGGGGGGGGGGGGGGAGCTGCGGGGTGGCGCGGCGCCGGCAGGGGCACCTGCGGCGGCGGTGGGCGCGGGAGGCGGCGCCGCGCGGCTGGGGCGTCCGCAGCGCTGAGAGGGCAGCTCGGGCCCCGCCGCCGCACAGGCCTCCTCCGCCGCCGCCGCTCGGGGTTCCCCCCCCCCCCCCAATCCCCTTTCCCTTCCCCCGCGGCGCTTCGCAGCGCCGGTTCCGCACCCAAGAGAGGCGCCCGGCGTCAGCGGACCTCCATGTACGACAATTTGTACCTGCATGGATTTGAAGACTCGGAGGCGGTGAGTGCCGCCGCCGGGGCGGGGGTCCCGCGGAGAGGGGCGGTGGGGGGGCCCTCAAACTCACACCCCCACCCTCACCCCCGGCTTTGTTAGCGGAGGTGGCGTGTGCCGGCCGGAGCCCCCCGTTACATAATTTGGGGGGGGGGACACGCAGCAGCATTTGGGGGTCCCGGCGGAGCTTGCCGGTGGTCACGGCGCTGGTGCTCCCGCAGGCGTGGGCAGGCGCCTCCCGGGGCGGGCAGCGCCGGCTCCTGCTCGGCTTACGTTCACCGGCGTAGCGGGGAAAGCTGCTCGTCACCCAACGCTCGGTGCGTGTTGGGCACAACAGCAGCAGAAGTTGCTCGGCTGCCGTCTGGATGGCGCCTGTCCTGGCCAGCCGGCGTTGGGTGGGGGGTTAACCAAGCAGCCGTGCAGGCGGCCGAGGCATCAGCGGGGTGACAGTCCCTCTGTTGCCCCAGAGAAGCCGGGACACGCTGGCCATGTTTGTTGGGAAACGATCTCCACACGACCCACCCCCCCCCTTTCCCAGTTTGCAACAGCCTTGCTGGGAAGCTGGTGACATCCCTCCCAAAATGGTTCTCTTGCAGCGCCGAGGGCCCCCCCCCGCCCCCGGTGCCGTGGTCAGAGCTTGACGCCCAGAACAAGAGAGGTTGGCGGTGGGTGACCGAGTGGCGTTTCTGTCCAGAGGCAGCTGCGCAGGAGCCCTGCGGGGCAGAATTACTCGGGGCAAGGGGAAACTGCTGGGATTGCCGTGGCGATGAACACCCTGTTCCATATTAAACAGGGATCCGTTACATAAGGCGTTGTGGCCAGCTCGTAAAATACACAGATTATAACAGAAAATGTCGTGTACGTCAATGCAGACGTCCGTATCGTATGATGTGGTATCCCCAGGAGAATGGACAAGATCCTGTATCGCTTCGGATGAGGCTTTTTTCCTCGCCTGACAATGAGGTCGCATCAGCCTAGGTGTAATCTGTCTACGTGTTGCCTCACGTACTAGTAACTTGTTTTACCAGCTGTTTATTTTGCGGGGAGAGGAACCACAACTGTGCAGAATTGAAATTAAGTAATGCTTGAGAGCAAGCCCTATGTAGTTGAATCTTTCAAAACTGTGCTGGTTTGGGTCAATTTAGAAATTCCTGCCTTTTTAGTGTGCATATGTTAGTTTGTGTTTTGTGTTTTCTGTCGCTGCTGCTTACAAGCTGCCATGCCAAGTGCATATGAGTGTGTTGGTTCCTTTAGGGATGTGTTTTGGGATCCAACTGGATGTTTCTGTAAACCAGGCATTTGTAAGGCAAAGCGTGAATTGTTAGGAACTGTTCTCAAGCCTGAATCTGTCTTGTGCTGGTATACTGCCTTTCAGCGAAGTGTAAATACGCTCTTAAGACGACAACTTAAAAGCATAATAGCATGGCTGAGAAGGCTAACTTGCTGGATGGTGGTTGCTGTAGGAGAAATGTTTTATTTATAAAAGGCAGACTTTAAAGTTCACTAGAGAATGCAGGGATTCAAGAGTGCTTCTGAGATGCTTAACTCCACGTATTTCAGTAAAGCCCCACTGATTTCTTCCAAGGACATTGGGAAAAGCAGTTTTAATGACAGCAGAAGACCAGAGACCTACCTGTTACACAGACATCTGTGTTAGGATTTGTACTGTAAGAATAATGTTAGTAGCAGAAAAGAGGAACTAGGTCTTTAGCTGTCCACTTTGAAGGACTGGGATGAAGAAGTCATTTCCAGGTTCCTTAATACTCCCTTAACTATTTCATGATAATGCTGTTTACAGCTTTTGCAATTTAACAGTCTCCCAGTACTTGAGAATGTTTTTGATAGACTGAACTTCCAGAATTGTGGGAATATGTGAGAATCTCTGCTTTCATTAACAAAAAAAAACCCCAAACCCAAACCAAAAAAACCCACCCCAAAACCACACCACCAAACTGTAAAAGCGATCTAGAGTTCAGAGTCAGATGGAAAAGCTAGAAGCTGTAAACCCCGAAAGCTCAGACACAGAGTAGATAAAATTCCCCAAGTATTTGTTTGCTGTAGGCTCCTGAACCGCTTGCTTAAATCATTATACCTTATTGTTATTTTGGATTCTGACTCATGAATTGAGAATGCCTGCTGAGACAATATTCTGGCAAACAGGTAGCGTGATGGGTCATACGAGTATTACTTTCAAGCCAAAGAGTGCCAGCATAATAGAATTAATACAGTGAAAAACAAGTCAAGGGTACAATACTGGTTCCCTGCGGTTAAGAGAGAATAACTGTGAGCGTGCAAAGATTAAAGAGAAGGCCTCTGTATTGCTCTGGGGTTGAGGACCTGGAAGGCTTAGCCCAGATGTTGTGCAGCTAGTGAGCTGAAGGAGCTACGAGCTTGCATGCTCTGCGTGCTCTTTCATTCCCTGAAGCACAGGGGGATGTGATCGAGGACTTGTGCCGCTTGCAATGCTTCTAGCGTAAAATAAAACATATCAAGGTGAGTCACTCTAGTACAGTAGCATCTTCCCAACGTAGGCATTTGCCCTTATAAAACCCCTATAGCCTAACGTTCATGGGAAGACATGAGAGCTAACAGTTAAATCATTGTATTTTTTACCCCAGTTTTCATTACTTTGCACATGGACCATATGGGCGCTGCGTTTTCTCGGAAGGAAATCCTGGTGCTTGTCCGAAGTACTAGAAATCTGCTGAAACCTGGTGGACTAGCAGTGTTCGCTCAGAAGGTCTGGCTCAACCTCCAGCTTGGAAGGTAGCCGCTCTGGAGTGAGCCTGACTGCTGCGGCTGCTGAGCCTGCTTTAGGTGCTCTCCCAGGCAGGACTTCTGCGGAGATGCGGTAGGAGCTAAAGCTGTACCTAGCTCTGATGGTAGGGCCAAAATGAAAATCCGCTCGCCCTCCTTTCCTGGGGTTTGTCCCTGCAGTGTAGAGAGAGCAGCTGGTGGGCTGGGTTTATCAGCGTGGATCTGTTCCTCACCGATGAAAGCAGAAAGAAGAGCGGCGGTTGCGATCAAGGGTTAACCTTTGTCGATCATCACTGGGCTGAAGCAGATGTGTGTTGCTGAGTGCCTCTGAACTGCTTCGGTGGTATTACGGTTATAAATCAGCTGTATGACTTCAAATACCCGTGTGGAGGTTTTGTCAGTAGTGAACCTGTGCCCATGATAAGTCCTGTGTGTACATATCCCGTTTTAATTTGCGTTGGAGGAAAAGGTGAAGGGTCAGTGTATGGCACTTACACAAACATGCTCGCTTTTGGAAAGGTACTGTATAAACCCACTACATTTAAAGACAGGGAAGCTGAGGTATGTACTGAATTTACACCCCGTCTCTTCTGGTAGAGAACATACAGGTTAACCGGTCTGAGACCGCTCTAGGAGATGCGTGCATGTGAAATTTTCCTGTTAAAACCAGGAACAAAGATGACATTTTTTTAACCGTGAACAGATACGTAGGTGACTTTTGTAACTGAAACTACTATTACAGTGTGTTTGTATGCGTGCACATGTTAAAAAAATGTATGCAGAAATACATATTTTTATATCTTTTCTTCAAAGAAATGAGTGTGTGCATGGGTATTCAATCCATTACCAGCTGTGATGATTAATGTGAAGGAGATGATGCACTAGCTAGTGTGAGGCTTTTTGGAGGAGGAAAATTACACGGTTGAGGCTGAAAAAAAAAGCTGCCAGTGATTGTAGACAAAAAGTAGTTGCCACGTTGACAAAAAATGTTGCAGAGATGTGGAATCAAACAGCTTTTGCAGGCACAAGTGCCCTTGTAATGAACACAGAAAGTGCAGGCTTTCAGGTGATGGAAGGTGCGTGACCATAGAGAGAAACATCTTCCCAGTGAGGATTTTTGCCTCGTTTGTTGCCCTGCTCTGGGATTCTGGGGGGCTTTTTTAGTGCCTTGGGGGGTTCTAAACAGGGGCACTGTTTTGAGAGTGGAAGCTTCTTTGCCTGGTAGGGAAGTACGTCTTACGTCGTCTCAGCCACAAGAGAATAGGACATAAAAACCCATTAGCGCAGGGGGCTTGAGGCAGTGCGGCCCATTGGGTGAGCAAATAATACTGTTTTATCTCTGTGAACTAACAGGTGTGCGTCTGTTCATGGCGGGGAAAGATCGGAATGCTGCTTCACACGTCGTCTAGAATTTCCCAGCGCTTTGGTTTCTGTGAAGACTCCATCTTTTTCAGAAACAAGCTTCCGTGAAACCTTCCCATAAGAAACTGCATTTTCTGTAAATACCCAGTTTCCATGAACACGGTATTTCATTGAAAAATTCTCTCCAGAAGTTAGCAACAAGTACCCCCTAACGCAGAGTCCTTCGCAGCCCCAGCAAACGATGGGGAACGACCCCCGCTGCAAGTAAGCGTCGCTCTTTCTGCACCTGGGGAACTATCGGACGGGTCCCCTTTAGGTTGTTTGTTTATATTTCTACCTCCAAAGCGCTCGTTTCAGAGCGACACCGCAGCATGTGAAATGACTTTCCTCACTTTCCACAAGGTGCAAGTTTAACGCCTGTCCAGGCGTGAGAGGCTTTATCTTGCGTGCTTGAGTTGGTTATCGGGGCTGTTGGAAATAGCCGCCTTCGGCTGGGCGCTCGGTTTCACATCAGGCAGAGAGCAAGGGGTGGCCTGGCCTGGGATTAGCCAGGGCTGGGGAAGCAGCTCGGGCCAGAAGCCCCTGGTGCATGGCTGTGTGGAAGTGCCGGTGCTGCGCAGTGTCACCGCTCAGCGGGCGCCGGTGACAGCCTGCAGCGCTCGCTCCGCGTGCCTTTCTGCTTGATAATGGCAGTGTTTCCCGTTCAGGTCGTCTTCTTCCTCCTTGGGTTCAGGTCATTTAAGATGGCATTTAATTTATGCCTTTGTCTGCTGCCTGCCTTTTTGATAGGGAAGTTCATGTTTAAATGTTGGCGGGGTTTCTGTGCGGTACCCCTCTGACCTCTAAAGGAGGAGGAAAGGTGGTCTTTGCTTGCCCAATGCATCTCTGTTGTGGTAGGCCTTTTTGTTAACTGCTTTTACCTAGTCACCTTTTCTCCAGCATAGTCTCCTTCTCCTAAGATGTATATGCCTCTTTTCTTGACTTCTCTTTAGTTGTTTGGCCTGCATCTAGCCCTGCTCTGGTTTCCCTCAGGCTCTTCTCATCCCTGCGCCCACAGCCTGCCTCCTCCTGCAGATGCGAGAGCGGGCTCTCGGTACAGCAGACATGCAGGACTTTTTCTTTACTGGTTTACAAGCCAGGATGATGTGCTTCATTCAGAGGTGCTATGCAGGTTCAAACTGTGTCGCCAGGAATTAGATAAACACTTCTGGTGGGATTCATGCCCAGATCCACAAGAGCCTTTTAGATTCTCCAAGCCCTTTGGTGTTTATAGGGACTAAACACCGGCGAGCCCGACCCTGGTAGCTCGTGTTCAGAGTTTGCCATAAAAAGGGCAGTGAGAAGGACTGCGTATGCAGGCGCCTGGGCTCTGTAGCAGTTTCTACAGCCCTGGCACATCAGAGCTGTAGCAGGGAGTTGGGAATCGTGGTTGGCAGCACAATATATAGCGTATCGTTACAGCATATGGCACGATCGTGCCGGCAGTGTGTGTGGGGGTAGGTATGAATTTCATCCGCAACGTTAATGGCTTTAGGTCATCTATTAGGGTGGAAAGCTCTGCTTGGGGTCCGGTGTGTGGTTGACCAGTGGTACAAATTGTGGTATCGCCCCCACTTGATGATGTCATGTTATGCTACAGGGGCCAGAAAGGAGACCGCTGTGATGCAGGGCAAAGCGCTGGACATTCATTCCGCTGTACAAAAGTTGGTGTGACGTAGCTGTAAAACCAGGCTGATCTGTAGGTTTTGTCTCCAGCTACTGCCTATAATTCTTGAGAGAGCGTTGCTGAGCATTTTTAGGAAAGAGGTGATGGAAATAGTAGGAAAACACATTTCATTCACCACGCAAATGGTCTCAGTGGTTTGAGGACAGTGTACACCAGCCCCTTTCTCCAGTTCAGTGACTTTACTCCTCGCACCAGTCATTCCTTCTGTTGCTAGTGTATGCTTTTTCTGATGGCAGCTGAGACAAGAAGGTCTCTGGGTGCTGCCTAAGTACAAAAACGTGATGATAAAAAAAGAAACCTTGGTGCGGAAGTTCATGTTCAAATATTGGTTGGATTTCTGTGTGGTACCTCTCTCTGAAGGAAAAGGAAAGGTGGTCTTTGCTTGCTCTGCACATCTTCTCACTTGTAGGTTGAGAAAAAGAAATAAACAAAAAGTGTATTTAGAAGTGTTTTCCATCCTGTCTTGTTGGTGATTATGCTACAAAACTCTTCCAGTTCATGTAATTTTAAAGACTTGTGCTTTGCATTCTCTTTACTTGTAAACTGTTCTGCGATACTGCTTGCAGTAAGTGTAAATCCGTACAGGAGTTGCAGCCCAAAACATCAGTCCCGTGTTTACACAGCAAATATATTTAAAATGACAGGTGGTGTGTTCTGGTTTCTTACCCCTCTCAAAGGAGAGGCGCCAGATGGGCTGTCCTGGGAAGGGGTGATGCCTGCAGAGCACGTACGCTGGGGCTGCACTCGTAGGCATTCGCTTGCACTCTTCTGAAATTCATTCTCTGTGCCTGCAGAGTTTGTCAGCTCTTTCTGCTGTCCTGGAGCCAGTTACTGTGGTGAGTTTTGTAATGCCCAATTTATAGAAGATCTTTGTACAACAGGCAGCTGAGACCAAGCAGAAGGCTTCATATCGCTGTCAAATAAAACCTGGGAATTTCAATGAGGTTACGAGGGTTTCAGTGGTTAATTGGATGCATCATTTCTACCATACCATAAAGGTCCCTTCTGAAATTTTTCAAGCTGAAGATTGGAAGTTGGTAGGTTAGATCTGATTGTCATTTTGTATGGCTTGGTGGGGTTTGCGGGCAGGGATGGAGGCTGCTAGTGAGAGTCTCAATGCATTTTTCTTATTTTCCAGCATGTTTGCATCAGGGTTCTCTGGTGGTGGAAAGCCTGGTGATACGCACCCTTGTTACCGTGCACAGAGGAGTTTTCGTGCTTGCAAAATCTCTGCTTGCTTTATAGGTAGAACTCCTAATAGGGTAAGACTGCACAGGGGATGTGCTGAGGACCCAACCACAGACCATCTGTGAGATGTTGAGCTTTCCTCGTGGTGGTGACATGAAGGGAAGCAAGATGCAGACTGCTGAAGCTGCCCTTCTTCGGGAGGTCTGCTTCTGTAAAACAGAGGGTGGGTGGTCTTGTAAGACCCTCAGTTGTGGGGCTGATCATTGCTAGAAGGCAATTGGATTTTCTTTCTGTTGCTTCTCAGAGAGACCATGGATGCGTTTGTGAACGGAGAGAACGGTGTCTGCAGTGTCATTGGTTTGTTGATGACACTCGGCTTCTCTTCAAGCGTAGCTGCTCTTTGTTCTTCCGTTTGAATTAGTTAAGTTTCCTGATGTTTCATCCCAAAAGGATGAGAAATATCGGGACCTAGTCATTCCGGGATCGTTCGCCTAACTGCAACCAGTTATCTACTTGCCATTTGTTTCTGTAGGATTTTGTTTCAAGTGTGTGCTAAGCCTGCCTTGACTGGGAACATAGTCAAAAATTTCTGATAACAAGAGATTACCCTCTGCGCATTAGGGCTTCTGAATTCTCATTGAGATTTGGCTTTTACACAGTCAAAGCGTTTGTGTGGTTTTGACAGTTTCAAATTTGTTTTCATATCCATTAGTTCTTAATAGATTGCCTCCACTAATGAATCATCCTCTGCGTAACATTTTTCTTTTGTATCAAGGGCCGTCCGATGGGTTGGAAAGTTAGCTTGTTTTTTGTTTTGGGGTTTGCTTGGGTGTTTTTGCTTAGGTTTTTCCTACTAAAATTTCCAAACTCCTAATATTACTACAACATTAGCTATTCTTACCACATCTAATGTTTTGTGCCCACATGGAAATGGTTTTCTATCTGACTCAGATCTTCTCTTTGTTAAATGTAACGTTGTGATTTAATGGTATGGTTGTCAAATAAAATTTTCAGTAAGAATCATAAGTCACTGCCTGCTGTTTCCATAGAGTTACTTTTCTTTTTCAGCAAAAATATATTAAAATAAAAAAAAAATAAAGCTTCAAGTCATCTAAACAAACACAGTGAGGAATAGCTAACTGTGTGTGTTTTGAATTTCAGCTGCAAGTAAGAGCTCACCTGGTTGGGGTAGTGCGTGTTCAGTACATGGTTCATGTGAAGGACTAAGGTGTGTAATTCAGTGTGGCTTTACTCCTGCTTCTGGATTCCTTCTGGTGAACTCTGGCTGTGGAGTGCAGCTGAAATGACAAGGGCTTCTCACAAATGTGCTGATCCTGGGTTGCAAATTGCTTTAGAAATTTCCCAGTGCTTAAGAAAATGCTGCTGCCAGGAAGCATAAATGGCTCTCCCTGGGCTCAAGGGCATCTGAGGGAGGGATGTGGCTCTTGGTGCTGAAGGAACATATCACAGCAATAATAAATAACAAGGGGAGAAGCTTAACCTAGGATTTGTTGATGCCATGGCTTGCCTCACTATCTCCCTAAAACATGTTCTGCTTGTGAGATACTGAGCTGTTAGATGTTTTTCCATTGAGTATGCATTTACAGAGATAGTAGAGCCTGGTTTTAAAAATCAGCAACTTCCACAAATGCAGATTACAAACAGGACAAGCCTGACAACTGTTCATGGTCATTTGGAATCCAGTAATTAATTTCAAAATGTAGTTTAGCTGACTGCTGAGTTCTGTAGGGATTGCAGGTGATGTCAAGATTGCTTACAAACTTCTTAAGATCCTGGTTTGTATTTTTCCACAGTGCTTCTTGGCTGATTTTTATGCCAACCGTGAACTGTTTCAGGCTCATTCTGCTGCGTCCCTTCCTTCTTCCCATGCCTTCAGTGCGTACTTACATTCAAGTGCAATATGTTTGTGCTTCTGCATGGAGCAGAGTGAGGAGGTTAACGGCCTGTCGATAGGTCTTCATCTTTGGCCGGGTGGTTTCCCTCTTCCAGAAGGAGAGGTCCATCACTAGTGGGCATCTTGGTTCTCTTCGCTTTCAGGTCACGGCCCTGTGCCCACCAAATGAATTTAGCTGCCTGCCAGTCACTCCTGATGTAACATCATCCTTGTATGAAACTGTCCAGCACTGTGGCTTGGAGGGAACTTTTCATTGTTTCATAAATCAAAGAAAGATTGGGCTGGAGATCCCTTGCCCCATTAAAGCTTACTGGTTCGTGTGCTGGAGCGCTGGTTTGTGCTCATCTTTCTCTGTGTTACTGGGCATCGGAAGGGATTTATCCTTTGGAAAAAGACACGAGAGGGCAGCTCTTGTGAAATGAGAGCAGATGTGGACAGCGGAGTGGGTTAGAGGAGAGTGCCTCCAAGCACAGGTAGGCACCGTAGTTTAGCATGTGCTGAATAACTTCAGGGCCTCCTCTTCCTCGCTCCTGCATCTTTCAGTACTTTCCCTTCCTCTGAGGTTCTGCATCTTTCATTACCTTCCCTTCCTCTGAGGCTCTGCCTTTCCTTAACTTGGCTCAGTTCCTAACATACTCACTTTGAACAGATGATGGATTTGTGTCTATATATACACATACATATGTGTATATACATACATATGTATATGTGGGGGATTGGGCTCAGGAGGTCCCTTCCAACCTCAGCTATTCTGTTCCTCTATGAAAATTTAAACTTTCAGAGCAGAAGGGGAGGCAAGAAGATAGATAGAGAGGCACAAGACAGAGTCACAGAACTTGCAGTTGGACAGACCCCCCTGTGTCTCTCCAACTGCAAGTTCTGTGACTCTGTCTTGTGCCCATCTGTCTTTGTCTGCCCCACAGCGCTGATCAGGGAAACTTGATTTGGAGGATTACCTGTATGTCCAGAGTCAGCCAAGCCTTTCCACCCGGCATGGAGAGCTGGAGGAAGCCAGCAGTGCCTGATCTGGTACAAGCACGGCACAGGATGTAAATCTGCAGTTTCTGTTTCTCTCTAAAGCTAAGCCTTGTCAGAAGGGGTTTTGAGGAAAGGGCTCAGAAGGAGCAACGGTGGGCTACAGGGTCTACTCTGCTCCTCGGGGCTGTGGGGATTTTACTTTTCACAAGGGCACAGAAAAGCAGGGAAATCCTGGGGAAGGAGGACAAGGGGCTGCTCTTCTGTTTTGTAAGAAGTCAGGTAGTACAAAGGCTACGTGAGTTACTGAGATGGAGCTGTTTGGTTGTGCTGTTTCACCAGCATGGGGAACGCAGCCTGGCAGTGATTTGATGTATTACAGCAGCATGGAAGAAATCATGAGGAAAAAATACTCCCTATCATCTTGCCGAGTACTGGAGTGGTGAAGTGCGTGTTTGAACGAGCTGCTAACACTTTGTATGAAACTTCACAAGCCTTTCTATTTTGAGAGAATTCTACTTATACCAAATACGTTTTCTCTGAGTCCTCTCTCGTGTTTTTTCCTGTGCTGGGACATTTCCCTGCAAATCGACTCTCTCGCTGCTCAGCTCGCTTGTGCTTTCTGCTTCCATAGGTGGGCTGTTTGTCCTTGGTACAGTGGCATCACAGTGATTCTGTTATCATAAACGTTGTGTTTTCTTTGGAAATGTGTTGCAGTAAATGCTGTACTAGGTGCTGTTGGTGTGTATGAGGGTGGCCAGGCATCCTCCCTGTTCCCCCTTCCTGCTCATGGAGCTGGATACAATGTGAAAACCTCTGGCCTATTAGTTCAAACTAAACTTTTTCAGAACCTTTTATTCTTTAGTATTTTATTATATATATATCAAGAACCCTGTGAATAAAGTCATGTTTCTAATGGTTACCCCCCTGTTCTGCTTCTTTACAAACTTCTCCTTTCCATGCAGGCTTTCTAGACAATATTTTTAAGCTGTGTTCCTTAATTGGTGTATCCCTGAAGAATGTATCTCTCTTTTGCCTGGGAAAATGATGTATCCTGACAAATCATCAGTTAATCTCTGCTAAGATCAGTAGGTCATGAGACACCACGATAAAATTTTGGTTTTCTGAACAATTAGTGATGATCTCATCAGGTTCTGACAAAAGAAGGCCCAGTATAATTATTGGGCAGAGAAGTTTCAATTATGAGCAATGCAGTGAAAACCTGACCAAGCAAAGAAATCCAGTGGCAGCTAGCCCTGCCTTTCTCAGCAAAAGCTGCTTCTGTGTGAGCCCCAGCAGCGGCTTCTGGCACCAAGGACTCTGTCCTAAATGGCGTGATGAAAGCTCAAGAATAAACCTGCCACTCTCCAGGAAAGACAGGTGCCACAAGTATGTCTCCAAGTGACACTAAGCTAGGAGAAGTACCTGTGATTCAGCAGGCTGTGATGGTCCTCATCCTGCCTCCACCACGGTGGTCGTTGCTGTTGACTCAGGCTAGATTGATCAAAGTTTTGTCCAGTGTGGGAATGCAGCTCACCTACGAGTGTAAGCACGCTCTGCAGCATCAAGTGTGACTGAAACACTGGTGCTGCACCTAGAAGAAATGGTCCTGCTTCCAGCTACCTCCTGGCATGCACCCTTCCTGCTGATGAGCAGAGAACTGTGTCTGCTGCTGCGCATGGACCCCCCCCCGTTACCTGGCTGAGGTGTCAGCTGCTCTCCTGAGCCTGGCGCTGGGACCAGTATACAGAGGATCAGACCCTCTCCTGTGGTATTCCAGTTCAGCCTTTCAGAACTGGGACACCAGACTTCACATATGCACAAAAAAGTTTCAGCCCCCAGGAAAAAGGCCTCTCCATCACTGTTTTCATCTCCGAGTAGCAGGTTGAGGCAGACTTGGAGGACGCACCAGTTCCCTCACCGAGCGAGGAGCAATTCTTTGTCCTGCTGAACGGCACCCACGCCATCGCTGTGTGACTCGGCAGTATTTCAGGATTCCCAGGGAAAGACTGCCAAGACCCGGAGGTGGGGCATGACGTGTTCGTAACTTGTCTCTCAGGCCTCCTGGCCAGGCAGGTCTACCTTCTGGGCTAATGAAAGACTGTTCGACCTAGCCAGAAGCAAGCCAGTGGCAAGCGCTAGCTGCTGTAGGTCAATGATGAAAGGAGTAAGCGAGTGGGAGCCTGGTGTGTGGTAGTTTCTTCACCCTCTAGGTGCCTTGTCCAACTTTGTTCATCTTAGATATTTGGGGGTTTCTTGCCAAGTTCCTATCGCCACTTTATTTCCTTGTAGCGGAGTGCGAGGAGACAAGGGAATTGATCCGGCCCTGCAAGGAAGCTACTTAGCGGAGATACCTGATGTCATTCTACATGTGTACCTGCCGGTGGATCTGGGACCACAGCGGTCTCTCAGCTCACAGGAGCTCTTGTTCTTTAAACAAAATGACCTCACTGATGAGCAATTGTCATAAAGTGTACTTCCTGAAGTGTCTGTTTAAAGTAGAAAAGTGGGCAAAATTATTTCAAAGTGTATTTGCTTTTAGAGTTTCTGACAAGATATGAAAAGTAGCTTTATCCCCAGTGTAGCACTTATTCTAGTTAAAATACTCTCAAGATGGTTTTGCGCACCATAGAAGAGGAATATCAAAACTTTGCCCTTTTTATCGGTCTCAGAAAATGAACAGGATACTGAGAGATGAGAAAACAGATAAATGAGTCGCATTTTGCCTCCCTACAGTTCTACCGGCTAGTTTCGGTTGCCTGTTGTTTGTCACTTAGCGTCCTCAGGAGCAGAGTGGTAGGAAGTGTTTTAGTACGTTGTCGTCAGGAACACATTAAGTAATCTTTCTCTTTAATAGATGAGGTGTACTATATGTAAACATACAGTATGAGTGGGAGGGTAAGAGAGGAGAAAAAAGTCACAGGCTGGAATATTTCCTCTTATACATTTAAAATTCGTAGGGTGGTGGTGGATGCATAGGAGTTGTTTTGCTGAACTGAATCAAGAAGTTGACTTAGGCTTCGGAACTGGCCGCTGAAGGCCATTTCTTGTGCTGCCACTGCTTACACCTATGCTGAAGATGTTTTAACTGTTATAATATTGAAGAGGCTTCTTAAATTTTTAGCTCCACTACTCTGTTCTGAATCTATCATGTACAAATGTTTCCTTTTTGTTGGCTTACAATCAAATTTGCACCTTCCATTTCATCATAAAACCTTTCCATCTTATTTTTAAACAAGAGGTGTCCCGTACTGCCCTCCTAGCCCTTGCAGTTGCTGTGTAGGCTTATGTTGTGCAAGGTTTTGAATGAAGCCCCCCACCCCTTGAGAAACCCATTTCCCTGTTACTTTGGTCTCTTTCTGTCCAAAACTTCCTTGATGTGTTTGGTGGTTATTCTTGTTCTTTCCGAGCCTCTCATTTTCCCATGTTGTTTTTTCAGGAAGGGACGTTGTGGCTGGTGCTGTATGTTCTCTGCAGATAAAACTGCACCAGCACGGGAGAAGTGTTCAGCTGACAGCTTCGAAGTAACATACATTTCGGTGTATTTCATGTATAAAGCACTGTCCTTCATGCAAGAGGCGTTAATGCCCCCCAGTGACTGGACTACGTTTGGAAGACAGAAAAAAAAGAGCTTGCATATTCCTGAAAAAAACACTTGTGGGATGAGGGCTTTGCTGAATGTGTTGTTACTAGCTGAGAGGGGTCCAGAAAAAGGTTACTAGATCAAATATTTCCTTGTGTGTACAGTTCCAGGATCAAAATACTCAGGTTGACCCTCAGCCATTGGTTTCGTACATTTTAAGACCATAACGTCTTGGGTCTTTGGCTACATCAGGGCGAGTGTGTCCCCGGTGTTGACCGAGGTTGAAGTTACAGTCGTGGTACCTGTGGGACGATTGTGATAGTCATTTTAATATGTAATATGCTCTGTACTAAAATCTGAGATAGCTATCTCACACGAACCCATCATACTTCCGTAGATGACTTGTCTGCAGGAGGAAGCTTCTGTCTGTAAGATTTCTTACTCGGGTTCTCGGCATGCAAGTGATACCCTCTGAGCGGGAAAGTACAGTCAAAGGAACGCGGCTTTGCACAGATACTTTGTCTTCCTTCATAAGCAAGAATTTAATTTATGGAAGATAAGCGAGATCTATTTGGCATCAGAACTGAATATTTTACATTCCTCAACAATAAAAATATGTCAATAAAGTAGGCTACCTTTCTTCTGGATGGTCTGATCTCTTACAGATAGAGAAATCCTAGTCTGTATCCTCAGCATAACAATGACGACGATGTAAATAAATAAAAAACACTGCAGTGTTGTTTTGCTGAAGACTGGTCTGTGAAGAGGTATGTCCGAAGTCATTACAGCCTGCTTTTCAGGCTGATTCTGCTGAACGTTTTCAAACCTTCCTGGCCTAAACAGAAATTACATATGCCCATCAACTCTGAGATTTGGGGCCAGAACTGAACTGAGGGATAAAACCAAAAGGAGAGCCTGTTTCAATGGAGCTAGGCTAATGTATTTCAGGGAAGTGCAGCCCAAAAGTCCTGATTCCTGCTTATTTCTTCCAGCCATTAAATAATTCCTCCCTTTGGTTGTATTGCCTCTTAACCCAGCTGCAGTTGCTGCATTAGTTAACAAAAAAAGCTGCTTCCCAGCAGCTGGAAGATTAACCAGCTTTCCCCCATCAAACCTTTTCAGGAAGGAAATCAGCAAAGTGGTTTCCCAAGTGGCTTCCTGGCTGGGTACATGCTGCAGTCTCTGGAGAACCTAGAGGCATTTGGGTTTGGGTTTTTGGTTTGTTTTTTTTTTGCTTTCATTTTATTTTGCTCCTTTCTTCTAGAGCAAGTCCCTCTCTGCCTTGGCTCTGAATTGCAGTGGTGCTGCTGACACAGAGCCTGGCTGTGAGAGGCTCTGCCGGAGAGGAGCTACGGCTGCCAGAGAAACAAGCCAGATCCTGCTCTTCTCCGGTTTTCTCTCTTTCAGCAGCTGCTGTTATCGTTCCTCCTGTCAGGTCAGCGGGAGTTGGCCAAGCTGCGAGAGCAGCACCCCACCGGTCGCTGTTTGGGGGGGAAGAGGAGTCACTCCTCCCTAAAGCTCAGCACTTTTTTTACCCACTCACTTAAATTTGGTACCTTTTAGTAATTGATGATTTATTCATATTTGAATAGTGTGGCTTGCACAGCTCTTCCGACTCTGGGCCCGACGTAAGAGCTGCAGTATGAGGCGATACGGAAGGGGCTGTGTAGGACAGCAGGACCGCAACTCAAGAGCGATACAGATAGAAATGTCATCAAGAAACAGCTTGAATCCTGGCTCTGCCTGTGATGACAGTGTGCTCACTCTGCAGTTCCCTGCCCCCGCTATGCCCTGAAAAGATGTACAGTGGAGTAGGAACTTAACAGGAGCCCGAGACTTCCAGGCCCTGTTTCTGGAGAGGAGATACATGAAATGGCCTCCAAGGGGAAGGCAGAGAGGGGAGAGTCCAAGATTTTGTACTTCTCGTGCTGCTGTGTGCGTTGCTGGTAGAGCTGGGTGAAAATCCTGCTTTAGGAGGCTGCTTTGAGCAGAAGGGTCGTGTCAGTCCTCAACGGGACTGCAGGTGAGTGGGGGTACCCCGCGTGGAAGTGCTCAGCTCCTCCATACGTACACGAAAGCGCAGCCTGCGCGGGCTGGGGCTGGGGGTGCCCACGCTGGGGACGGAGCAGGCGCGCTGCCACCTCCCTGGCCGTGTCTCAGGCTTGGCTCAGCTGTACTGCTCCTGCTGCCGGAAGGCCGAGGGAGAACTGGGGCGTGTGTGGCCTCTGCCAGGCCCGGCTGTCGCTGGCAGCCTCTTTCTCCAAATTCGGTGTTGTGCTGGCTCGTCCCTTCAGCGGGGAGGACTGGCTGTGCTCCCCGGGGGGCTCATCAGTTCTGTGGCGGGACGGGTTGGAAGAGGTTGCTGGAGCACGGCGTGAGGCCTCCTTCTCCTCCGCGCCGCTTGCTGTCTCCGCAGCCTTCCCACCTGCTGCCAAGCTGGGGAGAGAGGTGCTGGGCGCAGGAAGAAGCGCTGGTTTAATAACAGAGTACAGCGACGCTGTGCCCTCTGCATGGAGCTAATGGCACACAAGAGGATTTACAAAATGGACTGGGGGAGAACTCGTTAGTAATTGAATGCTCCTGCAGGTTTTGTGCTGCGGAAAGCGGGCTGTACGCAGCAGCCGCTGCAGCTGAACACAGACCTGATCCCAGAGGAGTGTTCAGCCCTTTAGCTTCCAGGGAGCGAGCTCCTGGCATGGAAAACTCTCTGCAAATGCCCGTAAAGAATGAAATATGAAACATTTAGTTAATGCTAGAATGCGCTGAAGAAAATGTGAGTTTAATACAAGCCTTTCCTTCTGGCCAGCAGCACAGGGCACTGGGACTTGCAGTGAATTATTCTGGAGCGTAGAGATCTATGGGTGATCTGTCTCCTGCAAGGGGTGCCGTGAATGCATTAGTGCAGTTCTCCTGTTTGCTGCGTCTGTAGGTTCGTGTTACTGATGCAGGTGAGAATTTCGATAGAGAAGGAGCTTTTTGCACAGAGTGAGATCTTCAGTGTCTTTCTCAGTTACTGCTTTTGGCAAATCAAAGAGGTTGTGGGTATGATTGTGGCTCCTAAAGGATTTTTTCTTGATTGGAATGCTTATTGGATGCTAGTAAGAAGCAATATTAAATTATTGTTTCTCTTAAGCCATTTAATTAAGAATCCATTTTGAGATAATACTGGAGGCAGTTATTAAAAAAAAAAAAAAAGAAAAAGGATTTTGTCTTTCAGCTTCTAATTTTTAACTCTCCAAACAACTGTCAAATACTGTTGTACCATGTAAAATTAAAATAGTTTTTCATAACCTCGTGGTAGTCGTAAGAATTTGGGAAAATATTTTCAGACCGCGCTGTGTACCGAAAAAAGTATTTACGGTGTCTGGAGTTTAGATGTAACCTAAGGTTTTGGCTGTTCCCTCTTCCTGGATTTCTACCTAGCATGACATAGTACCTTCTCATTTATCCCAACAGAGAATAAGTATATGGAGAGAGTGTTTAGCCAGTAGCATCCCAAGAATTTTAAAAATCTTTGATATTTGTTTATTCCTGCTTCGAATCTCACAAAACTCAACTGTCGCTTGTTTGTCCTGTGTTTTGTTGGTCCTTCTGACAAACCACCTGAGAATATGTGATCACAACAAGTACTTCTTGAAACACTGGTGTGTTTTCAACATGTTGAACTAATATCCGAATCGGAGCAGGTAGGGTAATGCTCAACAAATAGTATTAATGTTTTCCCCCCCCTTTTATGTAATAGTGATTTAAAAAAAAAAAAAAAAAAGTAGTTTGTTTGGGATATCTATGCTCCATCGCTGCTCCACGGTGCTGTCAGAGCTGTGGGAACAGGTCTGAGTTGCTGAAACTGGGCACACTGAATTTCCAGCCCTGTCACTGGGAAGTCCCAGCCAGCCAGTGGGCAGCAAAGTACAGACTGTAACTACCCTCTTTCAGGTCCTAGAAAGTCTTGGAGTCCTGGATTGATTACAGCAATTAAGTTCCATAAAGTGTCACTCAAATATTACCTTAGTAGGTGATAGCAAGATGCCCTTTCACTTGCATTTTGTGCTCGGCATGTGCAGTTTTTGGATTGCGTGGTTTCAGGGAAAGAAGTTGCTATTTACAGAGTGCACAGTACTTAGAAAATTAGGGCTTTTTCTTACTAAGGTATTTGTAGCAGTATATAATAGCTTATTGTGAGTTCAGCAGTCGTGTGATTCCAGAATTTAGTCCTTGCTGCAAGAAAAAGAGTAAGAGACCACAGCAGCTGAAAGACTGTTCCCTGTGGGGGAAAAAGAAAAAAGAGAAAAAAAGAAGAGTGGAAAATGTAAAAAGAAAAAAAAAAAGTAAACCACTGTTTGTAAGCCACATTTATTAGTGTTTAAAGCTGTTTCTAAGCCTCTGAGTTTGGAAGCTTGTGGAAGGAAAAAGCTAATTAAAACAACAATACAATGCAACATACTAAACCTTAGCCCAAACCCTATCAGTTGCTTGGCTTAAATTAAGCAGCATGAAATTTGTCTCAACAGCACCGTAACAGCATGTCACAATTCCTTCCCATTCAATACACAGCGTGAGTATTTTAAACAAAGTCATTTTCCTATAATTACACTGAAGACGTAAGTCTGGTGTGGTTTTTTTGTGCCCTGGTGAGACCCTTAGCAAAGCCGGTGAGAGGTGGGCAGAAGCGAAGGGGATGGGATGGCTTCAGAGGAGGTCACTGCCACCTAAAGAGAACTTGTCACAGCAGGGCGCTGCAGCCCTCTGCGTAAGAAGTGCCGTTGGGCTGCCCTCCAGGTGTCTTTGGTGAAGGATTCCAAAGCACCTGCTATCTGGAGTTGGACTTCTGTGAGATGGGGGGCCCGGTACGGAGCTGGAATACCTGGTACCCTGCGGACCTGCAGGGCTGGTTCGTGTCTTGTGATGAATTGCAGAGCCGAGCGCCCGGCTGCTTGAGCGCCGTTGGTGAGCGTGTGGTGTTACCAAATTAGCGTTGGGTCAAGTTGTGAGACAGTTCGGCGTGTTCTAGACCGCTTCTGTCTGAAAAGTAAAAAAGAAATATTCAGGGTTATTTTGGTTGTACGAAACCTGATGGTGTGGGAAGTGGTGACACCACGCTAGAAGAAAATCGGGACGCTGTAATCATAAAAATCCTTAAAAAGAAGTATGTTCTTCAATTTAACTGTTTGAATTGGGAAAAGCATGTGGTGAAAGCAGAGAGGTGGCTAGGATCTTCTCAACAGTGAGGTCTCGAGGAAAATTCCACTTCTTTCCTCACATTTGTAATACTTGGAAGGTTATTGTATTGAACATTGCTGCTTCAGGGGCTGAAGTCTTCTGTGTGTGTTTGCAGCCCAAGGAGAGATGAACTGTTGTTTGGAAAGTTGAGAAAAATGGTATTAGCCAAGGAATGGGAGAAAAGAGTTCCTGAGATCCTTCACTTGACACTTCTCACCCTTCCCAGTAATGCCAAGTCAGCGTAAGTGTGTTGTGCAGAAGAGATGACAAGGACGGAGGCGATGGCGAGGGTCTTTGCTCGGCTTGTTGCCTCTCAGCCACCTGGCGGTGTAATTTGGTGAGTCTCCTCTGTGCAAGCCGTACTGAGAGGGCAGCGATTTGAAACCAGCAGCAATCTGGCTCCCCTGCCTACTTTGTTCCTGTGCCGTCGACACCTGCACTTGGGCCCCATTTACTAAAATAAGGTCCCTTATGCACATAAGCTGTGAAATAGGAACTGGAGGTCGCAGCACGTACTGAGGAAGATGAATGTCAGATGTCCACGTGCTGCTGAACAGTCCTCCAGGAAAGTAAGCTTACCTCTTATATCTGAGCTCTCTAATTTTTTTTCTTTTTCTAAAGGAATCAGCAGAAACACCAGCCATCCTCAGGCCCAGAAGAAAGGATAAGTAACAAACTGCTGCTTGGTCACTTCCAGGTTCCTCTGTGAATTAGCTTTTCAGAAGCAGGTCGCAGTCTGTTCACCATAGAGGCAGAGGTAGAAAATAAATTTCAAATACTTTAAATTTTCAGGGCTTTTTGTCTTCCAGGGAGAAGTTTGAGTGTGTTGGGTAGTTCTTGTTCAGTTATTAAGTGATCAAAACTCAAATTCTAATACATACTGCTTTCCTTGTCTAAAAACAAGGCTTCTAGATAAAAATCTGCCGTGTCCAGAACTCCTAGCTTGATTTGTGCCACTAACTGAATGAAACTCGTCCTTGGCAAAAGGTTGGTGAAGGTTTATCTGTGTATAAACCTCAGACAGAGTAAGTTTTGAGGCTTGAGGTTAAATTGTATTTTTAATCTGTCTGCTGGCACATGTAAGGTCGGTCATAACAACCGTGTAACTCGAAAAACACCCGCCTGTTCTGGCACAAGCGGGAGGTCTCGTCCCGTTGCGTGTGGGCATCCTTTGGTCCCCGTAGTGACCCCTGTGTCAGGTGGTTGCTGTTGCTGCCTTTGTGGCTCCACACAGAGCTCTTTACCAAAATTTTGTGCTACTTTATTCAGGCAAAACAGGCTAGGGTGGGGTATTTTTAACGCAGTGACTAGTATGTTTTGTTGTTACTCCCCTGTGAGCTTTTTATAAAGAGCCAAAGACTGAAGTCTCACAGAAGTCCTGTAGAGGCAAATAAAACAGTAGCGATGATCTCTAGAGATCATTACTGGCCTGCTGACAAACTTATATTGTCTTAAAAAAAAAAAAACCCAAACTAGGCAAATAATGTTGGCCTTATCGCTAGGTGCTTCATTGCCCCCGTGAAGTCCCAAGGTGTGATTTTTAGGCGTGATGCTTCCTGTGCCTGGCTTCAGAAAGGGTCCTGAACCTGTGACGATGATAACATACTCTTTATTTAGTTCACTGTAAGAGAATACACGCTGATGTATAGACGTGCCAAAAACCCCATGATGGCCTCTGTTCAGAGGTAAAAGAAGTGTATCTGAGAGCAGTCCCGGGACAGGGCGCGAGCAGGCACAGCTCGGCACGGGGCAGCCCGGCTTTCCCAAAGGTGTCGTGGTGAGGCGAGTGCACCAGGCAGAGAGAACGAAGCTAAGCTAGGGGAAGGCAAAAGAGAAACGGGGATAAACTTGAACAGAGTGAAAGAAGAGGAGAAATGGGAGCTGATCCACTTCCAGATCACAAAGTTAAATGGCCGTGGTGCTGTGAGAAGGAACTAGGTGTAGGTGTGATGTAAAAAAGAAACCCAAAAAATAAAGAAAAGAAAAAAGGTGGTCCACCCATTTCAGCCAGAGCGCTTCATCACAGCCAGCACAGGAAAGCACCCGTGATATTTTCAGACCTGCTGCTTCTCAGTCCTGCATGACTCTCCGCTCCAAGACACTGTACTTGGAGCAGAAGAGCTCTCCGAAAATAATGCAGGGGAAGAGACTGGAGGCTTAAGGAATGACTTGGAAATACACCACATTATTTCAGGACTTCCTGGCTGAAGGCTTGATGCTGTATGTCTGAGGAAACTTGTGGTAGACCACATATGGTAAACACAGATGCTTGTGTAGTTGGCAGTATGATTAAGTTTAGTTTGGGGGCAATATTTGTCTCTTCTTTCTTTTTTTTTTCTTTTTTTTTCTTTTTTTTTTTTCCCCTTTCTGAAGACTTGTGGAACATTCTTGACTTCCTAATATGTTACTGGGGACAGATGCAAAGCCTCATCTTTCCAGGAGAGCTCATTTAGGATAACAGGTGCAATTTTATTAGCTGGTATATTATTTTCAGGTGTCATAAAACCCAACCGTAGTAGCTTCCCCAGAGCCTTGGGAAGATCACTGAATGCTTCCAAGAGCCAAAGTAATTAGAAAAAATAAAGCAGTGTCTCTGTACTGTTGCAGCTTCAGCTTGGTGCCTTTTATCACTGAAAAATACACCTTTTTTTCTCTCCTGGGTCTTCTGAATAGCTTTCATGAAAAAGAGAGACCAGCTGCAGAGATTGAAGCAAAATTCAGACTAGAGGTGTTCAGCTGTTGATTCAATCCCACTTCTAACTCCAAGCAATTGGAATAATACACAGATCAGAGCATTCCCAGACAGATCTTTGCTCTTTTATAGCTGAACAGAAAAATGGAGTTTGAAAGGTTTGTGTATTGTTCACATTTTGTGGTTCGGACACATTTTTGGAGGAAAACAGCCCGAGCCTGTAGCCATCTATCTGGCTGTTCCTCACCTTTTAGTTTGCTTGGAGACTGCAGTGAGTGCTTTGGGTGTTACTTTGTGTGGGAAGACCTGAATTTAAACTCTTTTGGAGGGGGAGGAAAATCCCTGCCCCAAAATGAAAAATTACTAATTTGGAGGGAGAGGTAGAAAAAGGATAAGCAGATAATTCGTATCTGTCGTTGTCCAGTTCTACTGTGAGTGCCACCGGGAAACGCAGTGCAGGTTCTGGCAGCCTCCCGTTGCGAATATTTCAGGTTAGCGATGCCACAGAGAGAATTTTTGTTTCTTCCCTTGGGACAGAGAGCTCCAAGGCTCGGTGCCGAGGGAGACCCGGCCAGACCTCGCCCTGGAGCCGGCCGATTTAACCGCGGTTACCCAGCGGCTGCGGCAAGAAAGGCTCGTACCAGGACTTGCTGGTGTCCCAGGGAGGGTTGTAGCTCCCAGCGAGGTGGAGCTGGGACACGACTCAGCCGAGTCCTCGCACGGGTGCTTGCGGGGACTGGGGCAGCAGTCAGAGGAACGTGATGGGCTTTGCCGAGCCAGAGGAGGGCTGAAGGCGTGTGCTTCGTCGCTTTGCTGAGTAACCGGCAGAAAGGACACAGCAGCCAAGAGCTGCTCTTTGGAGGGGAGCGGGTAACTTTTGGTACCCTCCGCTGCTTTATGTAGTTGCTGCCAGCAGAGGTGAGAGATCTGGAGGGGTTTGACTAGGGCCACAATGCATTTCATGACTTAATACTAGTGTGTAAATGCTTTTTTATGGACGAGAGCGTGGAAACACTCATGGACAAACTAGCGAAACATTTTGTCCGTCGTTGTACTTCAGGTAGTTTATGCTGTCTTTTTTGCCACTGAAATGTCTGAGCTTTGTCTTGGCCAACTGGTGAGGTTTGAGGTTCTGGCGAAGACTAAACAACATTTGAGTTTACAGTTGTTTGTAACATAAGAAAATCTGTCAAAATGTGAAAAGGAAAAGTTTAGAACAACCAACATATTCAGTGACCACTATCTTGGGCTTCTTTTTTGGTCTATGTACATCTTTAAACTGTAGACCTTTTCCATGTGTAACACCTACTGAATGTATACCTGTAAGGCATGTCAGGCAAAATCTTGTACGTCTTAAATGTTCATTTGAACATTACAGGAAAAGATGTAGTATTTTGGCAGTAAATGTATATATTACTAGTACATTTTTTTTTAAACCAAGTTCCCTAGATGTAAAAACACAATCTGTGCTGAACTGAAGGCAGCTTGAGAAGGGAGATGTGACTGCAAGATTTTTAAATTCAGGGGAAAAAAAGAGATCATGAAAAGAAATGTTAGAACAATTGCCCTATGTTCTAATAATTAGTATTCATGAAGAAAAAACATGTTCTAACTACCTAGTAATTTCCAAATTGCTGAGACACCTAATGAGTTGTCTTAAATAAATCTACCGAACATATAGAAGGAAATAATTACTGAGCATTTAAATCTGAAATCACAACTCAATGCAAAATGGTTATGCAGCTGGCTTGTGTGTTTGTCACTTATTCAGCAAGAAAACGATTTGGTTGGGAACTGAACCTTGTCCTGTTTGGACTTTGAATGGCACATTCACATTGTCTCTTAGATGTGAATTTGTGAAAAAGTGCTACTGAAATGGCTTTCCTGCAGCTCTACTGGATCCAGTTATTTAACTTTACAGCAGCTGTTACAGATTTTGTCATTCTAGGGGGAAATTAATAATTCTAGAGGATATTAAAAGCAAAATAGGGGCTGTGCTTCCAGTGTAATCTCTGCACCTCATTCTGCAAAGCCTTTACATGTGGGAGTAACCCCTTTGATTTCGTTAGTGCAAAGGGTTGCTCCTCCTGCCTTGAGCTACAGCAGTCTTCCTCCAGCACTTAGCATAGGACTTCTCTGCGGTATTTTACTGGGGCTGTTCTTCAAGCCCACGCAGGTTTTTCTGGCCCTGACTTTGGTTGCAGCACCGTAATGTTTTCATGCCAAAGGAACAGATACCCACTGTTTTGTGTTTGCCTCTTAATTACATCACCTGCCCAGTAATTAAATTTAGCTGCCCACCCTGAGTGCTCAGATCAGGTGAGCGCCAACTGTGGGCAGCAGTAGGGGCCACTGTTACTTAAAATGTGGGGGTTTTTTAAAGTCCACAAGTTTTGGTTCCTGTTTTCGTGTAAAAATACGTTAGTACTCACCCTCTGTAGCACCTGTCTTTATGGCATACTTCTAGTAGTAACCTCTGTGAGTTAAACCTATGTTTTCAGGCAGTGGGAACAATATAGGTGCTATGACTGGCTTGTGTAGAGCCTAACCTTGTGCAGAGGGACTGCACGATGCACATGCACCAGTGAGACAGTTTATGTTGGGTCTGGGAGTGAGCTGCATCTGCAAGGAATAGCTCTTCTGTTTTTAAAAAGAAAAAGCATCATTCCTTGAGCGCACGTGGCACACGGCAGCATATGGCCCTGCAGCCATCGCTGCGCCTGTTTGTTCTCTTTTTGCTCTGGCAAGAGCTGTCGGGTTGCTGGGAACTCGCTAAGGAGGTACGTAATGTAGCCTCACGTGCAACGCGCCTCGACCTCGATTCTCGCTGAGAGTTGCAGAAAACTGAGGACACTTGGTCTTTTTTCAAGTTGAGGCTCTAGTTCTTGATGAATACATCTTGATGAATGCATCAGGTAGAGTGTGGGCTAATGTAACGTTCCTGCTAATGAAATCAACCTTCCTTCTCCACGTGGCTACTTAGGTTTTTGGCTACTTCCACTGTCAGGGGTGTGAGGAGACCTCAGCCCCAGCTAGGGACAGAGTTATGGTCTGGAGTTAAATCAGCTTTAGGATGTATCTTTTGTTTCTGAGCAGCGCTGACGTCCCGAATCACACCGAGGTTTGAGCAGGCTGTCGCTGCTCATTATTCAAGATGGGACCATGAATGATTACATGGGGCTTAATTATTCTTTTTAGAGTGAATGAGTAGAGCAATGAGTGCAATGGAAAAGAGGTGACAAAGCAATGAAGAAAAACAATCTAATCATAGCAGTGATAACTCTTGAGTAATAATAAAATCTTGAGTTGCTTAAAGCTTGCAGTACGTGGCACATAGACCCACCTCTCTGCTGGGGTTATATTGACCTTTTACCTGCATATGCTGTTCTGCTGGTAAAGAAGAGTCTTCTCTCATTATTTCCATGCAGATGCATGCCACGTAAGTGTTGTATATAAGTGGGTTTAAAGACCAGCTGTATCATAATGTAACTTGAATAAGGAATTCTCTCTAAATACATATCCTGAAAAATAGCCAGCAATTTTTGTCATACAGAAAACGTTACTCTTGCAGACAAGACGTGGTTGCCAAAGACGGGCTTTGCCTGATGGGTTGGGTAAGAGGGGACTGCGGACAGGCAGGGACGGCCGCTCCTGGCTTGCACAAGGTGTGTGTAGCTCTGAGCTGAGCTTTGGCCTCTCCTCCTGGCCAGGAGCGGTGGGTTCAGCACAGAGTGGGGTTCTCAGATCTCAGCTTTGTGTTCTGGTTTGGGAGGATGAAATCTTGGGGTTTCATCTATGTGGCAGGAAGAATGCTTCCTGCCTGCTTTTGTGCAAAATACCGTTGGCTACAGTACTTGTGCACGTAACTTGTTATCACGAGGCATGCTGGATGCAGCTAGAACAGAAATGGTACTGGTTTGGAATGAGCTCTTCCCTCTCTTGCTGCTCAGGTAAACTGGGTCATCGTGCCTGGGGTGGGTTGGAATATGGTTTGGCTCGAGAGCAAGGGTTCCTTTACTGTTGTAAAGTAACAACAGTACTTTACAACAGTGTGATAGCCATGTGGCATCCTAGCACCCCGCCTGCCCCTTCATGTGCAGGTCTCAGTCAGGGGTTTCGGCAGCTGGAGGAACCACAAGCGCTGAAGAGCCACAAATGGCTCTATTCAATGGGAAGAAGTGCTTTCTGATTCTTGCAGAGCAAAGACCATAAAAATTCAAGCCCCATGATAGTACCTATTTAATCCAGCCAAAGTGACTAGTAGTAGCCAGTCTCTCTCTCCATGATTCCATGTCTTAGCTGGGAAATAAAATTTCAGCTTCTCTGCGTTCAAACTTAGTGTTTCCTGGCACTGCTGTAGCAAGCTCCAGTCCTAAATGTGGTACTTCCCTGCTTTTGTGGGAATTGGAGGTAGGGGAAAGATTTGTGAGTTACGGTGTCCAGCTTTATATAAGGACGTTTGAACAAGCTGGCTATTAAAGGACATGCCAAGATTGCACCCAGAAGCCTCCCTTTAATGCTTTGATTCTTGGTAACATAGCTCATTTAAAAAAAAAAAAAAGAAAGAAAAAAAAAAGCCAGATCCACTGTATTGTCCCTCTCCTCCAGGGTACGTAGGAGGCTGCAGTTCCTCCCAACCTGTGCGGTTCTGATTCTGCCATACAGTGTCACCATAATGCGGTAGAATCAACGTGGAACAAACTGCAACATAAGACAAGTTTCCTTATCTCTATATCCATCTGTAAATGTAGATTTTTCTTTTCCTGATTATAACGTAAGCTGAAGGCTTCCTGTGCAGCAGATCTTCCCCCAGTCAGGATTTTGCCATCCCCAACCTCACAGGGACAGGAATGTGACAACGCAGGCCGAGTGTGAAAACCAGCATGTCGGAGAAAGTCACATTGTGCTTTACACGGTGTTTGTCTGTTTTCCAGTGGAAAACAGCTAACCAATGCTGAGCGGGTCTGCTGCGGGACCTCTGTGTTCAGCATCAGCACAGGATCTTTAGGATCTTTGCGGCCTCTGCCTGCTGTGTCTTGCAGGAGGCGAACCTGCCTTGAGCATCCAAAAACCTATAGGGAAGCTTGAAGGTACCAAGTGGGATTCCTGTGGCAGGGAAGAACAAAGAGGAGGCACAGGAGGAGAGACAGGCAGGGGTGAGGACAGGATGGGACAGGGGTGGGCTTTTCTCCCCAGAAGTATTTCATGCCGTCCCTAGCTCTGACATTATTTAAACTTCAGCAAACCGTTCAAATTGGCTGCCTCTAGGTGTGCTGCCAGTCCTGGTACTTTGTCATTTTAAAGCGCTGTGGATTTGCAAAGGGAACTTTGTTATTGCAAAGACATTTTTCATGTTCTCAGCAGAAAACAGCGTGTGTGTATGACTGCAGATACTGGTGCTTTCCTCTTCAGTGGCCTGGGTGCTTTATTCAGCATAGTGATTGCCACGTGTGCTCGATGTCTGCTTGTTCCTGGACGGAGCCGTGCGCTCGAAATGCCCCTAGCTAGTCCTGCTGTGGGAGCAGGATGCCTGCAGTTAGAAAATGCTGCCCTGTTGTCTTGGATAAGGCAGAAGCTTTTTCGCTGAGCAGGGTACGTCTCCAGAAATGCTTCCTGGGTTGGGATGAACTCTGCAGCACCCTAAATCTTTTCAAAAGAGACTGCATGTCATCTGGCTTATTGGAGCTCCTAATGGATTGATGCTTTAATTGCACAAGCTGTATGACAGGGCGTTCCGAGTTATGGCTGGACAGAGAGCGATTCCGATCTCTGTATTTATGGCAGTTGGAAAGAAAATTATTTGCAACCTCACTGAAGTCTTTATTTCCCCCCCTCGCTTCTGAAACCATAACAGCTGAAGATGGATATTTTCTTCTGCTCTTTCCTTCAGCACGCAGGAAGGCTGGACCTGTAGTGTCTGGGAAGAGGATGCCTGTGCCCTTTTCCTCCCCTAGCAGGCTGGGGCATAGGAACACCGTGTTCGCTAGGAATATTGTGTCACCCCTTCCAGTCATCCAGCCACCTCAGCACGTATCTTTCAGTAGTCTCAAGTGTGAGATCAGTCAGCGAGCAAGAGGGACTGATGACTTACCATTATTTTGTAGTTGCTGAATAAACAGACCCGCTGTTCTTTCTGCTTTACCCTTTTTCCCTAGCATTTTTGGGATTGCTTCAAGCCTCGATGTTTTTATCAAAGCTGAATTATACTAATTGATGAGAGAGGAAAATGAATGAGGGAGAAAATAAATAATAAATTGCAAGAAAAAGGAACTCACAGAAGCCCAAAGTAGAAAGGCTGTGAAATAAGAAGCAAGTCTTTCACTGCCTTGAATAATATGATTATCTAGCAAAGCCGGTTTCCTTCAAATTTTCAAATCTGGTGTGCTCTTGAACTCGTTGCATATGCTCCTGCTTCCCAGAGTTCCTCTCTCTCCCAGGGCGTCGTGAGGTAACGGGGTGATAGCTGGTTCTTGAATATTGTGTGCAAAGGTGAAACTGTGGATGTATGTAATATGCCCCGAATTATCAGCTTGCTGCTCCAAGCCATATGAAAACAAATTCAAGGGGCTTTTGGGTAAAGTTTTGGTGTACAGAAAAAGACGGGGAATGCATTCTTTCCTTTTTCTTCTCCTCTCACTTCCCTAAGACCACTAACGTAATGTGGTTTTCACTGTCTGCTCAGGCAGTCCGTTACACTTCCCCAGCTGTGGCACGAGCACGGATGCCTCATGGTATTTAGTATCATCACATCTGTCGCCGTTTCAACAAGGACAAGCTGTCAGTCCAGAACTTCATTGCACTTGGTGCTGTACGGGCACGAGTATTCGTGTGGGCTTGTTGCGCGATGTTCTGCCGGTACTGCACGATATTGCTGTCGATACTCCGATCTTCAGACAGAAATTTTAAACAGAGCTGAAAATTAAATACAAGAGGCGATGTGCACAGTTTTAAAAAACAGCCAGAAGCTGAACCTGTGAAGATAACAAGGGTTAGTGTTAATTTATGGACTGCTTGTGGTGCAGTAGTTCCCAGAAGCTTTAATCAGATTGTGTGTCCCATATCATGAAGTTGCTGCTGGCAGGAGTCTGGTGTAACTACAAATGCATCCTGGCTGGTCGATGCAGAGTGCAGAAATCAAGGGTGGTGTTAACAGAAGTGTGGGAGATGACCGGGAGGTCGAGGAGGTGACAGGATGAGAGGAGATGGCCTCAAGCTGCACCAGGGGAGGTTTACATTGGACCTTAGGAAGAAGTTCTTTACTGAAAGTGTGCTCAAACATTGGAACGGGCTGCTCAGGGAGGTGGTGGAGTCCCCATCCCTGGAGGTGTTCAAAAGATGTATAGAT
Organism: Leptosomus discolor; assembly: GCF_034619465.1. Classification (NCBI taxonomy): domain Eukaryota; kingdom Metazoa; phylum Chordata; class Aves; order Leptosomiformes; family Leptosomidae; genus Leptosomus; species Leptosomus discolor. The sequence goes on from NC_141395.1 coordinate 2,092,936, forward strand.
GTGGTGCTGAGGGACATGGTTTAGTGCTGGGCTTGGCAGTGTTAGGGTAATGGTTGGACCTGATGATCTTCAAGGTCTTTTCCGACCAAAATGATTCTGTGACCTGCAAGGGGAAATGTGCATAACCTGTAGGACTGTGGAGTCTTCCTCGGTGTGGGGCAGTGATGGAGCTGAGAAAAGTAAACCTTAATCTTGCTTGGGCTCCTGCTCTGACCGAACGTGGACACTCGGGTTTCTTGGCCCGTGCTTACGGTACGTTGCAGAATGCCAGTTTTTGTTACTTACCCTGGACTGCTTTTTCTGTTCATCTTGCCAATATTTGCAGAATCGTGCCTTGTTTTCAGCGTGATGCTGCAGTTCAGCATCATGTGAGTCACAGTCCTGGGGCTGCATCTTTCAGATAAGCCACTTGCTATTTGGCATAACTTGCAAGAGAGACAGGCTCACGCGGATGTGATTGTACCAACCCGTATCATTTGGCGTACAGGCAGTGATTAGCATGGAGGAGCAGCCTGGGGTAGCCTTGCAGCATCAGCTGCTTTGGTTAAGACTACTTTGTTCTGACAGCATTAAGTAGGTCAGTGCTCAAACATATACCACTAAAAGCCAGTATGGGAAACTGTGCATCCAGCATAGGTATCTGTTTCTATTAAATTGCCTTGCAGAGCTACGCTGAATCCTATCCAGAGGGCTTGAATAAATACACAGATGTGAGCCTGTGCGCTTTTTGTTCACCCTTTCCCCATACAGACGACTTCTGCAGTCCGCTTACCTGCGTGATGCTGGTAGCTGAGCTGTTGGGGACGTGCTCTGTGCCTCGTTCTCACACTTCTGGTACACGGAAAATTAAGGGGGAAGTGACACGGTCAGAGAGCACGTGGGTGAGGGACAGTGTCTGCTGCTCTCGGTGACAGCGCTAGTGGCTTTGCCTCAGGCTTCAGGCACGCCAGGATGTGGTGCGTTCCTGTTGCAGTGTTATTGTGCCAGGTAGGACTAAAATCTTGGAAAGTAGCCGATTTCTACTGCAGTAAATTATTTGAATTTATTATTGGGCCCTTTGATTTACTATTTGGAGAGTGATTACTTTTCCTTCTTTTCTGCTGCTATTGAAGCTTTGTTGTCTGAAAGTAAAAAACTTGATGATCAGCAGGTATAAAGCATTTTGTGTCTTCAGAGTGTTGAGTGGACAATAAATGATAAGCTGTTCTTCTCTACCACAAAGTTGTTCTGTCTTTGCAACTCCTGGTCTGGGGGTGGGTTGGTTGGTTGGTTTTTGTTGGGTTTTTTTTTCCTCTTTTTTTTCATTGCTTTGAGCAGTGCAGGCTCTGGCGTGGAGGACAGGCTATAATTTTAGGACTACGGTATTTGACTGTATAAATTCAGTCTCCCACTGACTGACTTCCCCTTCAGCTGCTGAACAGAGAGGCAGGTTGGAACCGTAGGCTGGGCAGGGGGCTTCCTGCTGCCCGTTCCGCCTGGGTGTGATGAGTTGGCGTGCTTTGCGCTTTTTATCAGGGAGGAAACGTTCTTGTGCCTCTGTTGGTGATGGATTCAGTAGCTGAAGTTTTACTCTTGCCCCCGCCATGGGGAGAGAGGAATAACTGGCAGCCGCTGAGCAGCCCGGAGGTGTCTTCCTTGCACACCTCGCCAAGTGCTGTGGCTGGTGAGTTCCCTGGTCTCTGCTACATCCCGAAGGAAGCAGAAGGAAGAGCAGCACGCCTGGCTTCCGAGTGAGGAAAAGCCTGTGCTGCTGCCAGCAGCTAGCGCTAGTTCTCAGCCTGTTGCTGTTAGGCTTGTTCCAGCTCAGGACCCCCAGCGCCTGCGTCTCCGCAGACACCCGGCCGTTCCAGCTGACCTTGGGGTGGCCGCCTGGCCTGGGAAGGGATTTTTCTGCTCTATTAAAATCAGAGCTGGGTGTTAGGTCATGGTTGGCGAATCCTGTTGTTGACATAGAGGAAATCTGCCCTCCCCAGTGACAGTACCGTGCTTGTGGCCAAGTTATGACAAGAAGGGAGCGTATGCTCATCAGTGGTTCGTTGCCAGAAGTCTTCTAATGGGTATGTGTTCACACCAATATTTAAGAATGCGTTAGTTTACATGGAGAGTAAGGATGTTGACTTCTGTGGTAGGTTGCACAGAATATGTGTCCTCGTGCTGCAGGGTGTAAATCAATTTAAGGAAAAAACCTGAAAGACACAATGCTGTAGAATGGCTCTTTTGGAGCACGTAGAGGGTTACAGATTTTGGAGCTCTACAGAGATGTAAATATATAGATATATCTGACATATGTCTTCAGTTTGTTGCTAGAAACGTGATGACTTATATAACCAGTGTAACAAATAATTTCTAATACACCACAGCATAGGTAGCCCGGCACATTACTCCTCTCCCTTCTTTAAAAACAGCAGTAGTGTCTCTTAGTGATCAGACGTTGCCGTCTGTTCCTCCTGCTGAGTACAGCACTGGGGGCTGGATCCTGCTGCAGCTCTGCCTGAGCCTGCTCCTTTTGTAGTTCGCTTTTTTTACGACGGTGTTTTTGTGTCGTTATTTTTCCTAAGACATGCAAAATGGATTAAAAAGTTAGACTACAATGCAGACTGCATGCAGCTCTTTACACTAAACTTCATCTCGTGACTTCTACAGCAGCCGTTCCCAGCCCAGCTGAGCGCTGCGATCCAGACTGGGGAGTGTGTGACCGCAGCCAGCACAGGGCGTCGGGCTGGGGCGGGTGAAACGCAGACCTCTGCCGTCCTGGGACCAGACTAATGACCCAAACACTAATTACTCAAATGCTGTATTGAACAGAACAGGGTTCTGCAAGGCTGGAGTCTGGCTTAAGCAAAGGCATATGAATTTATTGGTAAAAATTCGATTTGCTTGGGAAATGGCTCGATAAGCGACATCTATTTCCTGTTCACCATTTACCTTGAGTGGAAAGTTAGACCTCGACTTTAGGATTTTGAGATCTTTATGGGAGTTTTTTCCTGTTGTGAAAATTTACTTCACCTTTTGTGTGAACACCCAGTCATACGCAGCTCCATCAGTGGCGCTCCTTGAAGTCTAGGCTCCAGTCCTCCTCTTGCTAGGCTTCTGGGACAAGGGTGTGTTTGAGGATTTGGAGAGAGGGGGACTGGTAGCTCAGATTCCTCGTGAGGGAGCGTTCCCTTTACCTTACCTGTTTTGCAGGGTTAAACCCTGTGTTTCAGTTGGCTCCGGGCAAACGTAAAGATCAGTGTGTGTCAGATGCTGGAGCCGGGTTGCTTTATAAAAAGAAGAGAGGAGCCGCCGCAGAGCCGAGATCTTGCCAGGCGTCCTGAATAGTGTCCCAGACAAAAAAATAAAATACGTAACTGTGGCAGCACCTTATTTCCTCTCTTGCAGGCTGCTGCTTGTATGTGGTTTTCATATCGTATCGTTGTACAGCTTTTGTGTTGCCCTGTTGAGTAGCTTTTAATAATGTGACTTTTGCTGCTTTTTTTCCTCTTGAAGCACAGACGGAAGCTTTATGTGAGTGGCAGCCACAGCAGGGAGGGAAGTACTTACACAGTGGTACTGTATTCACAGGGAGGGGTGATTCTAACCAAGCTTTATAACACCTTAATTACATTTGATGTGACCTAGCCCTTGACTGTCTTGAATCTAAGGTTGTCAAACAGGATTTAAATGTTACAGAGATTTCTGGACAGTGCCCACAGCTGAGCTGTGTTTCCCTGTGTCAGTAGGAAAGGGAAGAGATTCTTTGAAAGCGGAGAGAGGTTTTTCTTGGGATTTTTGTCTTTGGCTTGGTGCACCCGATAGGTAAAGCCAGGTTATTTCTCTGCTAAATTCTGCAGATTTTTCGTGCTAGCAGCAATATGTAAAACCCACTGAAAGAAACTGAGCAACATTTTAAAAGTATTTTATCAATCTGACTGGGGAGGGGGTGGTTTCTATTTCTTGCGTATGTTTTCTGAGTGACATGGATTTGATTTCAGGGCTCAGCAGATTCGTACACTAGCAGACCCTCAGACTCGGATGTCTCTTTGGAAGAAGACAGGGAAGCAATCCGCCAGGAAAGAGAACAGCAAGCAGCAATACAACTTGAAAGGGCGAAGGTGTGTACTTTTCAACTTTCCTAATAAAGTTATGGGGCATTTATCTTTTGCCTAGTGTTGGATTTGGCACTGTGGTTTATAATGATGATGCTGCCTTTTGGAAGGGTTTGAGTCAAGTTATCTGCAGACAAGATGTTCAGGGGAATATAGTGTAAATATTCTCGTATAAATGGGGATTTTCTCTAGTGAGCTGAACTCTGCTGGTTTCTGTGAAATTATTAGGTCTGAATTTTGATGTATTTGGCAAATGTCCTCTGCTAGGTTTTTGGTAATTTGATACAACAAATCAGTTCTTGCTTCAGAAAAATTTCCACTGTTTGTGATGTGTGTTTCTGTTTGTAGTCCAAACCAGTAGCATTTGCTGTTAAGACTAATGTGAGTTACTGTGGAGCTCTGGATGAAGATGTTCCTGTCCCAAGCACTGCCATCTCTTTTGATGCCAAGGACTTCCTACACATTAAAGAGGTAAAACCAAGAAGCAGTAAAAGGGAATGTGAAAAGGAATCTTTCTGCATGCCAAGGACTAGGATTTGAACAGTCGGGGCTGAACTATACCAGGTTAAAAAGAGAGCCAAGAGCCCGAGTGGCGGCAGGGGAGCACAGCCTATCCATCTGATTAGTGATGGTGTGGTGGCACTTCAGCCTTTTTAGAGTTCCAGCACCCCGGGGTGGTTATCCTGCACTTTTTTTAACGCTTGATCTTACCGACTTGTTGGATTTTCACGTCACAGGAAGGAAATAACGTCTTGCTGTATCTTAAATACTCTTCAACATAGTAGATTCAGATTCTTTTCATCAAATGAAGTTTGTGTTGATCAGAGATTATGTAATAGAAAGGGATTCTATGGATTAGAAAGTGGAGGAGCACCAGGTTACACCAGGTCTTCATAAAGCACCAGATAGGCTTGCAAGGGAGGAAAATAGGACTTAGAATAATACAGTAAGAAAAGAAAATAGTGAAGACAACACATACAAAAGTAAGAAAAAAGAAATGGGCCCTTAGTATGGCTTTGGTAGACAAAAATACATTTTATTGCATATTGAGCATATTTTCTGCAATTCTTTACCTGAAGTGAGCCCTCCAAATTTGCATAAACCCCTGTTGTTTTGTAGATTTGTACGTGGGCTTGCAGCTTGCAAAAACGTTTTTTCATCTCTGCGTTCTGGGTTTGTTTTAGGGTGTTGAGTACTCAGTTGTCTCTTTCTTTGAACGTGTGTCCGTCATCACTTCAGAGCACTGATCTGCCTTAGACTGAGCACATTGAGGAGGAAAACATCTGCTTCTGCACCTCTAGAGACAGAGATTGGTGGTAGAACAGTGGGGTTTGCTTTAAATTCTTTCCCCCTGAGAGGGACACAGGAGAGGTGGTTGTTCCCATTTTCTGTTTGCTGCAAACAGACGGAAGTTTGATTTGGATTTTTTTGTTTGTTTCTTTTGTGTGCCTCTTTTTCTTCAAATATTTGTGTGGAACAGCGCTTAAACCCCTGCTGAGGAAGTGAAGCACTGAATCTGCCTATCTCTGCATGCGGGATGGATTGCCCCTCCTCTTTGTTCCCCAGGAATGTATTCTGGTCTGTCTAGCACCACGCCTGAACTCCCTCGATGTACACTGCTTTCTGACCCTGCTTCCCACCAGGAGAGGGTCCTGCGCTAGCACTCCAAGTTGAATGCAGGCGGCTGCAGCCGTTACAGCGCTCGGATCGCTTTCTCAGCTCCCTTCCCCGGTGATTTCCCACCCACAGCAGACGTGTACCCCACCTGACATACTGTCTTTCTAGTGTACGTTGCCCCTGTAGCTGTTCAGGCAACTGCATCGCCATTAAAGCAAGTATTTGATCTTGGCTTTCTTAGGCTGTCAGGCCAGTGATTGAGTTTGATGTACTAAGCTCCTGTCGAGCTACCCTGTACGTTTTTTCTTGTGGAGAAGTGTCCCCACTCCATGTCTTGGCATTCTGTGAGGTTTTTTCCCAAGATCTAAATGGCCAGGGTGGCATTGCCACTAAAGGGGAAGCCACCTGGCTTACTGGTATTTGTCAGCTCCTCTGAGGGTTTAGCATAGTTTCTTTGTTAAGGCTGAAGCCCTCAGCTTGCCCGAAGCTGTGGCTGTAGCTCAGCAGGATTTCAGGAATGGTTCCCCATGCTGGAGTCTAGCTGCGTGGAAGAAGGCTTTGCAGAATTTGTTTTCCAATGATTTGGCAGGCTTGCTTGGACTAAAACAAGCATAGTTCCAGATTTGAGGATAATGCTAAACTAGGTAAGAAGTAGGGTCACCCTGCTGACAGGGTGAAACATCAGCAGTAACTGACGAGTTGCTATATTGAGACTGTGCCCTGTATGTCTCATCTGTCTCCTACAAGACTATACATTATGTGCTTGCTTCAAAGATGAAGTGCTAACAATGAGTGACAATGCAGAAGAAATCATGGGCGTGGCAACCGATAGGAATGAACTGCAGTCCTCCCACATGCTGAGTGTGAAGAATAACCAACAATAGTGTAGGGGAGGTAATGACCTCATGGAAATAGCCCTGCCTTCCTTGCTGCATCCTCAGAGTTTGTGTTGTTCAGATACTCTCAGCATAACACTGATTCTGATCTCGTGCCTAGGGGCATCACTCAGAGGTCCACGACCTGCTAATGGCAGGAAGATTCCCATGTTCAAGCCACACCCTTAGAACTAAAGTAGAGTGGGTAATGCTCTTGGGACCCGGGTTTTACAGGGGTTTGAATCCGTTGATTGCTTTCACTGATTCACAACAGCAGAATGCTAGATCCTGAAGTATTTGTCTGTTTTAAAGGATGCAGATAGTTCTGTCGACTTAAGCAGGAGCAACGCATTTAAAATTAAGCTTTGCTTACTGACATTATCTGAATCAGGGTCATCACAGCATGAAGAACAGATAGTGAAAAAGTTGAAATGATAAAATAATGGAACCTCTTGCATAAGTAACAGCTATATGGAGGACAGGCTTTCAAGATGAGGGTGTAAGGATTGCATTTCCCTTGGCTGTGTGCATTAACATTTGTGCCTATGTATGGGTTAACGAAAAGGCTAAGTTAATTTTCAAAGGTGTTGAGGCTGCGTATGTTCCAGAGACTTCAGTTAGGCACTGCTGTACCTTTGACAAGTAGGACATGGTATTTGTGTGTTTTTGCAAGAACTTAAGTGCTTGAGAATATGGAGGCAAGAGAACTGATTATTTTTAAGATGAGATTTCTGTGATAACTTTTTCCTCCAGGCATGCAAACAGAACTGGTACAGCCGTGCTGGTCTTAATGACGTGAAAGTCGGTTGTGAAAAGTAATGTTTCTTTTGAACACCGAGGTGCCTAATAAAGCATAGCAGAGTATAAGGTGTTCAGATATTTTTCTTCAAAAGCACTGCTGGCAGCCAGCTACAGCAAAGGCTTTTCCACTACGATATCCACTATGATGTTGCTCTTCATCTCTCCATCATTAAAGTTAGGCCAGACTTTCAATAATGCAGCAAAATGTATGTTACTAAAGGTTAACGATAAAATTAAATTTTATACTTTCAGGTATATATTAAAGCTTCTTCCTAAAGGTGGTTTTTTTTTTTTTTCTTCAGCTCTCATAAATTTAGAAGCATGTGTCTCAAAGAGCCTAGCTGCTTCTGGGCAGCAGCACTGTGACAGCCTCATTTGCAGAGAGGTGTCACAGCTTTGGTTAGAGCTCTGCCATAGCGTTAGCCAGATAGGGGTTTGGTTCGTTGCTGGAGCTGCTCAGTTTTCTGTGTTGCCTGGGTAGGCTGGTCTGTCTTTGTGTCCGTTTCTAGGGTGGCATTTGTAGAGCTTTTCCACCACACAAGGGTTTCACAAAGGGCCAAGGTTTATAACATCCGTATGAGCGTCTGGAAAGGAGGAAGGAAAAATGGCAGCGATGGTGCTGATCTGTGGTGTAGATCATTAAATTTTACAAGGAACCAATAATAATGGTTTTGACGGTGACCTGAAGGCGTTGTTTTTACGTTTGACTGCTTTCTATGGCTGCTGGAGGCAGTTTGGTGGCCTTGGTTCACCAGGAGTTGGTTCGTTTCATTAAATCACCGTCACACTCGGCACCTTAGTTGGTGACATCAGAGGAAAAGTCACAGCAGGATGTGTTGGGGCAGTTAAGAGATAAGCCAGTACTGCCACAGATAACGCTGCTTTCCACTGTCTGGCTGCAAAGAAGACATCAACCTTCCAAATAACTGCCTCGCACCTTTTAACCTCACTTAAATTCACACAGTTTGTCCAGCATTCATTCGGATGTCGGTGTGAGCCTGGGTTTGTTGACCAGTGTGGAGTTAAGGATTGTGGATAACAAAACAAGGGAGTTTGGGACACGGAGCATTTTGAACTGAAGCCAGTAACCTTTCTGTGTTCCAGAAATATAATAATGACTGGTGGATAGGAAGGCTGGTTAAGGAGGGCTGCGAGATCGGCTTTATTCCAAGCCCGCTTAGACTGGAGAACATCCGCATTCAACAGGAGCAGAAGAGAGGACGTTTCCATGGAGGGTAAGAATGCTGTAACCTTTTAAAATAATGCAAAGTCGTTTCTGACACCGGACAATATTTTCAAAGGTCACTTGATTCTCTTTTATTGAAGTGCGTTTGGAGGAGTGTTTGGTTTGAGATTCCCGATGAAAATACCTATTTGCAGAGAATAGACGTGTTGGCTGTTGACAATGGGAAACAAGAAAAAACTCTGTGTTGACTTTAGGAAAGATCAGTGATACGGTCTGAGTGGTAATGACAGAAATTTCTGAAGGGCTAGAGAGTTTTACATCCCCGTGGGTTTAAGTCAACTTGGTGCTCAAAGGCTGACAGATTTTTTTTTCCCCAATTGTTAACGTTCTTAAGGTTGTGGGGTTTTTCTTTCTTTTTATCTTTTTCTCCAATTTGGCCAAACCCAGGCTTTTAAAATTTTGCAGAGATGAGCATTGTTCATTTGACTGCCTTTATTCTTCAGCTTCCAGCCTGGCTGCTCTGTGTCTCCACACTGCTAGAGCTGGAGGTTGCAAGTCCCTGGAGAAATATAAACTTGGTCACAGGCCTAGGAAGTAAAACTGATTTCTCATTATCTCAGTTCAGTCACTGAAGCCACTCTTCTATTGGCTGAACAGCAAAATACCCCCCCCCCCCTTTTTTAAAAATTACTACTAGTGTATTAGTCCCACTAATTGAAAACGAAATTCAACTGTTCACACGGATAACAAGGAGAACGAAACCTTTACTACTGCAGAGTAAAGAAGCGTGAGCCAATTGGATCTGAACCGAATAGACAGCAGTAAGAGGAGCATAATTTAGCCTGTATAGTACTGTCAGGGAATTGGCATACTAATGTACTTAATCAAGGTCAGGAATCATTTCAAGTATAAACCATCTGGGGAAATGTTTTTAGAATGATTGAACAGCATTAACTGTGCTTTTCCCAAATTGCTTTTATAATTTTTGAAATAGCTTCAGAAGAAGCCAGTGCATCTCAGTGTACAGAAAGAAGATTATCGAAATCAGAGCAATGGACACTAACAGAGTATTGAGGATACTGCTTCAGAGAAAGCGTATTAAAAAAATTCTCTGGTGGTGTGAATGGGCATCACTCCACAGAACCACCAAGTCTTGCAAATGATTCTGTCTAGTCTCACCTATGGAGAATATTAGGAATAAAACCAAGTATGGAAGAGAAGGGGAAAAATTGCAAGGGGTATCTATTAAGATTTTAAGTAGTCTGCACTAACACTCCTGGGTTTGTATGATAAAATTGAAGGTAATGTATAATGATAAAAGGGTTTCTTTTTGAGCACCTTTGTTAGATACAGTCATATAGTATCTGTGCCTTAAGATTTCTTTAGAAGTTGTGACTAGCTGTGTTACTAAGGCTCCATGTGATGAAGAAGAGTTCTGGTTTTGTCTGAGTAAGGCACTGAAAAGTCATCTGCTCAAGAGGGTTTCTAGAGTCTGGTATACATTCATGAAGCATTTGCCAATCCGGGAGTAAGCAATCCCTTCTCTGGAGGGCGTATGGCAAGAAAGCAAAGACAAAAATACTGATTGGGACCAGTACCCTCTTGCTGGTCAGTCTGTGTGTGATGGAAAGTACTAAATCCTGTGTGAAGATGTGGCCTGTGCCATGGGGCTGTGTCACCTGCAGCAATGGGGCTGTTTAAACAGTCCCCTTCCTTCTGCCCTGGGCTCACCTTCCCTCCTCCCATCTCCTCCTCAGCTGCTTGTGCAAGGAGCTGAATTGGAGAGCTGATTCACCCGAACGTCTTCCCCCTCCCCAAACCAGTTTGCTGTTCCAGTCTGCTGTGGGTTTGCAGGAGCAATTGCGCTGGGTGCAGGGAGGGCAGGGCCCAGGGGCAGAACCGCCTGGCCTGAAGCCGGCAGGTGCAGTCAGTGGAAGAAGGAGCTGCTTAAACCAGTGTTGCTGCACCACAAAAGCTATTTTAAACCACCAGTTAAGACCCCAAACCTCCCAAGAGATGGGTCTGGCTAGTCGTGGGTGCTAGTGGAGAGGCCCGGGAAGCCAGAGGAGAGCTGGGTGGGGGATCCCGTGCAGATTTAGCAGATGGCTGTGACTAGAGCTGCTGCGTGTCCCATCCTGCAGGCAGGTCCCAGAAAAGCTTTGCTCAGTCTGTGGTGGAACCCGCTCTCCCCTCGTAGCCTGGACGCAGCGCTTCCAGATGTGGAAGTCTGCTTTATCACAGCCACTTTGGCATCCCCGTGTCCCTGCCTGGTGCTTGTCACCTCTCACTTCAGAGGAATCTTTCTTGCAGCAGAAACGTGGGTGAAGACTCTCCTTTACCGTCTGATTTCTCATGGGACAGTTTTGCGTAGCTGCTGCCTAGAACCTCATACGTTTGTGTCTCAAGGTGCTTGGTGTTAATGGGGCTCTTTCTGATACCATAGGAAATCGAGTGGAAATTCTTCTTCAAGTCTTGGAGAAATGGTTTCTGGCACATTTCGAGCCACACCTACTTCCACGGGTAAGACAGCATTTTATTTAAGGAAACTCTTGCTATTTCTAATACTTCTATTTTAAAAACCGCATATGAAAAATGCGGGTTTCCTCCCTTTGCTGACTTATTAAGACATTTTACAGAAAAGTGCTTGCGTGCGGAGGTGGAGAAAGACATCTATTTCTAGACAGGCGGTAGTTGCTAAGGGACTGGGAAAACATCTCGGGAACAGCGGCGGCTGCCCCAGGATGGAGTGAATGACCAGTTTAAACGGGGCTGACCAAAAGGGAGGTGCGCTGAGGGAAGCAGCAAGTGCGTTGGCAAAGGGGTTTTTGTTGGCAAGTGTGGTGGTGGTTGTACCCAGCGTGTGTTTTTTAACCAAGTTCTCATTTGATCTTTTAGCAAAACAGAAACAAAAAGTGGTAAGTAGTACTTTTGTGTCTCTTTTATTTCGTTTAATTCTAATACATAATTCCCAGGATTTTCATATTGATTAATGATCTGAAGGGTCGTTTTCCTCTTCTAGACAGAACATGTTCCCCCATATGATGTAGTACCATCAATGAGACCTGTTGTCTTGGTGGGCCCGTCACTGAAAGGCTATGAGGTATGTATTCCAGGGCTTTGCCATTACTTGGTATTTTCTCACCTACACTCTTCCAGAGTACATTCAGTGTGTGTGGTCCAGTGCGACTGGTTTGTGATAATTTAAAGTGATCTTAGCTTCAGTAATTGTCAAAAACGTTACATAAGAACTAAAAGCATAGTTAGGTACCAGCTAAATTTTCTTCCCACCTTGCAACAGTCTCTGTTACTGCTGATGTCTCAGCTGAAGAGTTACCCCATGAGGACACTGTGCTCTCTTTGCAGTTTTACTGCTTTCAACACAGTGCACATCCATTATTTTCAGTACAGTTATTCTTGATTAAATCGAGTAAGAAAAAGAGAATTGTGTCCACTACAAGAAAAAGTCGGAGCAGTCAAATTCGCTAGCCAGACTTCTGTATACGTGTAAGATTTTGGGCAAACTACCACACGCTTTGAACGTAACTAGAAAAAATGTTGAAAAAGCTTCCCCGTTGTTCTCCTTTTTTCACTTACGAAAACTTTACATCTTCCTCTGAAACTCAGTGTTGGCAAATGAAGTAGCTGGACTGTTGCAGTGTGTTCAGGTTTGTTCTCCGGCACCTGAAACCAAATATGGGAACCGAGGGTTATTCTTTCAGCACGTTTTCTTGATGTTTATATTTAAGATGATTAGTATATTGAAATATGTATGTAAAGAAGCCTTTAACCCTTCTAAAGTGTTTCCCTCTGTTCAGTGTGGAAGCAGATATGGTAACACGCACAGATAAGCAGGACACCCATTTTTCAAGACTGCTGCAGATTCAAATGAGCATTTAACACGTGCTAAATGAGCATAGACTGTTAGCAGGGCATTTTGGTGAACTTAACCATCTGTTGAGTGTTTTGCTGAATTAGGAACTAAATGAACACGAGCATAAAATCAAAGATACACTTCATTTAGCTTAATTAATGTTGTTAGTACTTTATAGGATATTATTAAACATATTGGAATGGTTCTTTTTGGAAGATTACAACATGGTACCATTATTAGCAGTGTTCTTGCATTGTTTTTTTTGGTGAGAATGATTGAAAGTGTAGTTTTGCAAAGCAGAAATTAGGTACTTCATGTTCTGCTCTCTGCCTTTTAATTTGATGGTGATGTTTCTCGACAGGAGTAAATTTCATCCATTGACTTTGATGGTGCTGCACCACAGATTAATTTGCCGAGGGACTGTCCAGTTCAGAGGGGATAGAGGCTTTTTGTTAATACAGGCCTCCTCAAATATGCACCCCACCTTTGTTTAACAAAATAATACTAAATGTGGCATCTTGAACATGTAAAGGTATATAAATGGTACCACAGTTACTATATTAATTTCAGTTACAAATCGGGGTCTGCGTGAGAGAAACGCATTGATCTTGCGTAGCAACCTACATGGGGAAATTCTTTTGACTATTTTTTTGTTAGTTTTGTTGGTTTTTTTTTTTCCCTGAAGAAGTTCTGTAAGAGCCATTTTGAAAGACAGCCTAGGAGAAATAAACTGCCAGAGGCCTGGGGGCTTTGATTAAGTTCCTGTCTAGACTGGCAGATAATAGGCATCAGCCCGAGTTGTCCTGAAGAGGACAAGGAGCTCCCTCAATAAAGCAGATGACAGCTGTTGAGGCTGAGCTTCTCTCGGATGTTTTTCCTTGTACAGGGATGGAAATGTTAAATTTTTTTTTTCTGCTTGTAGGCCTCTCTGAGCATAGTTGTTCTCTTCTGCTCGAACAGTCATCCAACCCAATAAGTCTTGTAGCTGAAGTTTGAAGCCAGTTCTAATAATGTTGCTGTAGGAACAACCCAAGTGGTCTATTGAACCCGAATAGTCCCATAGGCTTCTGACTTGTTGTGAAGCCTGTTGGGAGCGGTGTTGCTTGGAAGGTGGTGAGGTGTGCTCTGCTGCCTCGGCGCAGGGCGAGAGCAGAGCGACAGCTCTCCCATCCTCCGTTCCGCATTTTGGTGAATGAGTCAGAAAACTTGCAAGTGTTTGTTACAGAGCGTGCTGCCAGGAGGGTGAAAATGAGGTGACTGCTACCTGTAACAGGTGTTGATTGTTGGCAGTATCCTTACCTTCTACTTACCTCTTTTCTTACGTTTGACTTCTTTTTCTCCCTGTCTATCCTCCCTGTTCAATCTTCCTCACCTCTGCAAAGGTGACAGACATGATGCAGAAAGCTCTCTTTGACTTCCTGAAGCACAGGTTTGATGGGAGGTGAGAAACACTATCCTTTTCATGCTTTTTTTTTCCCCCTCATGTGTTACTAACATTTCAGCCATTATTTATTTATTTATGTTTGTGCAAGAAGATTGATGCATGTTCAAAACTGCTTTACTGGCTTTGTATCGACACTGAAATGCAGCCAGCTGTGGGGTGGAACACGGCTAATGTACTACCAGCTCCTTTTGTGGGTGGAAGAGTTGAGAAAGCATGACTGATTGCACGTGAAAGTACAGTTTCATTCACAGTCCTTTGGGCACAGGAAAATTTCTTAACCTTTGGATACAACAAGGATGTACCGCTGGCCCAGCTCAGCCAGCCGCTGAAGTGTGCAGACACCAAGTGTAAGTGCCTCTTGGCTTTATTTTGGGATAGGTTCATTCCAGCACCTTCTGTACAGCAGGATGGATGGTCTCTAAATAAAACTAATGACGCCCTAGCCCTGAAATAAGTATCAGAAACAGCAGATTTCAACAGGGTGCAGTAACAGCACTTGACAGCAACACCGAAGAAGAACCAACTCTTAAATATTCTCAGTAGTCAAAACCACTTAAAAAGGCAGTTTGAAGAAGGAAATGGTGAGAACTGAAGTATAGAAAAAAGTGTGTCAGAGCTTCAAAAATTATGAAGAGGGTTCGTCTTGTTCAGCTGGAACACGGAGAATATTTCCTGATGATCTGTGAGAGGGATAGTTTGGATTTCTTTGCTAGGAACATAGGCTTAGTCTGTGGCATCTCTTCCTTTCCACTGGAGCTCATCAGTAGTCGTAGGCGTCTGCTGCATCTTTGGGATGTTCCGCTCTTCCTTCACCCTAGTTTATTCAGTATATTCTAACCATCAAGAGGAGCTTACACTGTGCTAGCTGGTGTATGGCAGTAAGGTTTGAAAATAGCTAAAACATTGGCCCTAGGACGGTGAAAATAATAGTGCCTGTTTAGAAGAGATAGAGTAGGGTTTCTGGTCAGGGTACCTTTTGGGGTGCCGCGAGCAGATGGTGCTGCTGAACTAACCCAGCTTAGACAAAACATTTAATGACCAACTGTGCAAAACATCTCCTCCCCCCTCCTGTTTTTAATTGCCCAGCTCGGGTGGTTTTAGCAGGTCCTACAACGGCAGCCATGGATTTAAAACGGGCCGGATGAAGCGCCGTGCGGGGCAGCCTGCGGCGACATTTGTCGCTCTTCTGCGCCGCCGTTGGCGCGTCCTGTCGGTGCCCCTCTCCCCGCTCCGGAGCAGCGGGACTGCTCTGGTGCCAGCGCAGCTCCCAGCGCCGGTGCCCCTTTCCGTGAGGTGGAGGCACAGAACCGCAGCCTGTGCTCTCTGCCGGCTGTTGGCATCTGCCTGTCAGCTTCGCCTGTGCCGGTGGTAACTGAGAGTCGTTGTTTTCGGTAGGAAACCATGGCAACTGGGAGTGATAAGTCATCCCCAGTTGCCACGACGTGATTGCTATGAATATATCCTTTATGAGGTGTATTTTTATACCCTGGATGAGAATGTACTCGGCAGAGGCCTGATCCACGAAGATCAGCGGTGCCTAAAAACAGAGAAGAAGATGTAAAGCGCGCTTAGACGCGCCCATTTGGGCTGCTGAACCCGATGGGAGGCAGGACTGCTCCTTGCCTTGCTCGTCTGCCTTCCCCCCACGCCCTGCCGTGCCCTCGGTCTGCACAGAGGGGCAGAAGGGAGAGACTCTGCCTGGAGTGAGGCATATTTTTGGAAATCCTCTTGCCATTAGCAATATTGACAACTAGATCAGGTAGAAGCGTGAAATTTCAGCATTGAAAAAGTTAAATGCCATGAGCAAGCTGATGCGATTGACTTTAGCTCCAAGTAGCTTTAGAAAAAGGGAATTAAATTCCTTTTCAGGCGCCTCAGCTGCTGCTTCATCCTCCTGCCAACTTTCAGGGCTTTGCAGTCTTTCTCCCCCACTCTACTTTTCTTTCTCCCTTTGGTTTGTTTGGTTTTTTTTTTTCCCCCATCTCTTCTGCAATTTTGTGACAGATCCACGTGACCAAGAAAGGGAAATGACTGTCCAAGGAGGAGCTTTTCAAAAGACTTCAGTAAGACCTGAGCTAGCAGGGCTCCTTCCCTCTCTCTTACTACACTCGGCTTCTGTCAGCTCCTTCTTTTCTAACTGCAGCATCCTCCTCTGGCCGGTGAAGCGAAGGAAGGGCCCGAGGGCCGTGTCGTGCCGGCCTGCTGAAAGGAGCCTGCGAAAGCTTGGCTGGCCCCGGGCATCCAGGGAACGGCTCTGCAGAGGCTCCAGCCGCCTTGTTTCCTAAATGCATTGTGTTTCATCGCTGTTGTGTAGACCCAGCCTGACTGTGCACCCTGTAAACAACCCAGAGCAAAGGCACTTTTTTTTTCCTAACATCTTTCAGCAGCAGCGATACTTAGGAGCACTTCTTACTCGGGAAGAATGAAATGCTGCTTGTGTCTGGCACAGCCAGTGAGCATTTGTGGTTCTTCCTCTGTTACTTGTGTCTGATTCCGGCAGACGGAGATCTGGGAGCTCCCTGAGCCAGAGGTGCGATCTGGACCACGGTGTTTTATCGTCCTATCTAGACCCGTGATCCATTAATTTCTCCCATTTGTTTTTAAAACTCATTTATACTTTGGGTCTGCACTGGATTTTCTGGCAATAAATTTGTTTGTGTTACATAGAAAAATTCCTGCACTTCTTTCTAACCCCCCCGTCTGATAATTTCACTGAGAGCTGCATAATTCTTAGGTTCTGTGGAATAGCTGCTGGTCGTTTCTTGCTTTTCATTATTCATGGCTTTTTGGCTCATGAGTGCCTCCTGAGTGGATTTCGTGTGAAGCGATCGTGTGGTCTTTGGTTTATAACCTTTCGTCTGTTGTCAGCTCGGTGACAGATCAAGTAAAAAAAACACCTTCCTTAAGTTAAAGAGGAGGCTCCAGCAGTACAGATAGCTCTGGCTCCGCTTACTTTTCTCCTGTTGAACCACGAGCCGAGCCACGTCGCCCATCGGCACAGCTCCCTGTCTGGAAAAGGAGAGCGCGTGCTGGAGGACCAGTCTCGCAGAGCAAGCAGCTCTGTTCAGTGACTCCCGGGCACTCGGGTGTGGGTGACGTGGTCTGCTCAGGTGTCCGCACGTGGCCCTTTCTTACCTCTCAGCAATGTCAGGTTTAATCAGTGGTTTGTCTGTCTGGGAAGAGAAGTGCTGGTGCTGTTACGACTCTCGTGTTCTGTACGCCCCGAGGCTCGCCCAGCTCCTCGCATTTACGGTTCCGTGTAAATCCATGTAGGAGACGAGTGAGTTGGGGAGGAGAAAAGCTAACGCATGCATTAAGTGGAACAGCAGAAACGATATGCCAGAACCTACAATAGTGTAGGGAACAGAAAATACTTTACAGTTATGCAGCATTTCTCTTCAGTTGCTCTTTAATGATGCCATAACTCAGCTATAAAACATGTCTGAGTGGTATTTTATTGCATTTGCACTTTGGAATGAAATGTAGCTGTAAATCATGCACAGCGCGCTGAAAATTTGACTACTGTGTTTTTGTTCTGTCCTGTGTTCTTGCTTATAGGATATCAATAACTAGAGTGACAGCTGACATTTCTCTTGCTAAGAGGTCTGTTCTAAATAATCCAAGCAAGAGGGCAATAATTGAGCGGTCAAATACGAGATCCAGTTTAGGTAAGACATTGGCAGAGATGTAATTCTGAACACGGCTGCACGCTGGAGGAAAGCGGCAGGATTTCAGCCTTCAGGATGTCATCAGTTCTGCAATTTTCAGTGTGTCTACAGCGTTTTAATGTATAATTCTGAATTTCACATGCTCGGAAGGGGAGACAATTTTTTCCTGACTGAGGAGGGGCCCCAGAGCACGGTGTACTGCGTTGGCCTCGCGTTAAGCAATTACCTGGGCTGGAGCAAGCCCTGTTATAGCTGCTGTGGGCAAACGGTGAGTTAGGGGCCCGCAGAATTCAGTGGTGGTTCCTCCCCAGGTGAGTTGGCCTCGCAGCTCCCTCTTCCCAGCCCTGTGCTTTTAATTCCCCGTCACCAGGTGCCAAAGAGCTTTCACCCCGTCCAGCCAAGAAGGAAACATGTGGCGCCTGACCCTGGGACTCGTTTTGTATTTAACGTTCAACAGCTACAGCTTAATTGTGCTGTCGAGCCGTGAGGCTGTGGGTCTTCGCGCCCTCTCCTCGGTGTCAGGGCTGCTGGGTTGCACTGGCCTGATGAGTTCTTATTTTTTTCACAAGGCTGGAAATTTGTGTGTAGTACGTGCATGCCACCAACCTGGTCCCGGGGGAGCCATCCTAGGAGGTAGGAGGAGTTGGGCTTCAGTCTTCTCGGGGCGAAAAGGCTCTTAAAGCCGATGCTCTGACATCCCGAGAGACTGTTTGAACTGGAGTTACAGACCGTAGGACCCTTCGCTTCTAGCTGGCCTCCTAGTACAGGAGTAGGCACCCCAAAATTAAGTGTTGCCAAGGTGAATGCTAAATCTTCTCGTGCCTGTGCACATGCCGTGTTCTGTGGAACAGCTCTTAGGCAAATTAAATGCGTGTGAGTTGCTGGCATACAGCTCTCTTGTGCTTTGGTAACTTCCAGGCTTCAATTTGTGCTGAGGTTATCTATTTAAAATTCATCACATGCATGTGGATGATTACGAAGAGTCAGAACAATGAATATCAGAAATATAATTTACATGGAAATAAATATCTCCTTTTTCTTCTGACAAAAGTGCTTTGGTGTGAACATTGCCATTAGTGACTTTTTAAATAATACCCTGTCAGTTAGTTAACATAAACAATTTTTTGTGGTTATAGAATTAGGAGGTCCCAGTTCTGCTTCTCATACAGACTCTTGTTCAAGTTAAATCAGAATTAAACTCTGAGAACAAAAAGAGTTCTGAGAAATATCCATACATCACTTACTGTCTAAAATAAAAAAATCCTTGTGACTCCTAAGCTGTTTAGCAGATTTGGAAAATACGCTTAAGTCTATTTTGTGTTAATAGAAACATGCATTTAATTGTACCCGATGTTTTAATACTAAAGATACTAAAAAGGAACATTGTACATAGGTATTTTCAGGCAACAGAATTGTCTCAAAGGTAATATTTATTTTAAGAATTGCCTTGAGTAATAGGTTATTGCATGAAAATGCCATTAATTCATATATGGAGTTCATACACTGGAAGTATACAGCCTGAAAATAAATCATATTTTTGTCGAAGTCCTGCGGGGCTGGAATGGCTTTCACCTGTTTTGTTTCCCTTCACAGCTGAAGTGCAGAGTGAAATTGAACGAATCTTTGAGCTGGCAAGGTCCTTGCAACTGGTTGTCCTAGATGCGGACACTATCAATCACCCTGCACAACTTATCAAGACATCTTTAGCACCAATTATTGTCCACGTTAAAGTGTCTTCTCCGAAGGTAATGTAGCTCACCCTTAAAATACACGCGTTTGAGAGGGACCTGGAGGGCAGTGTGGGAGTGAGCAGTGTGCTGTCTGCACCTGAAGAAATTAGGAGTGAGATGAAGAGAAGAAAAGTGAAAGGGCTTGACAAGGGAACGTCTGATACAGTTCCCTCTTCGTGCCCTAAACCTTAACCTAGCCATAGGCTGAGCCTTAGATGAGGCACCCACCAATTCAGCAGACAAAAAAAATTCCTGAGGAGCAAACTGTTTCTGTAGCTCTGGGTTCTGTAGTTCTGCCTTGTCTCTCTACGAGCCCTAACCTTAGGCTGAGCTTCAGAGGAGACACCCGGCCCTTTGCCCACGTCCCAGGCAGCGAGTGACGGCTGTCTGTGGATCCCAGACAAAGCCTGGCTGCTGTCATCTGGGGCATGTTCATGCACCTTCCACAGCTGGGGCTGGACCAGTGTGGCCAGGCTGGTGGCCCGCTCCTGCCGTGGAGCGTGAGCATGGCTCAGGAGTGCAGCCTGGACCCCAGCGCGGCTGCTAGCGCAGAAAGGGGGCCTGGTGTCCCCACACAGCCTCTGGGTCCCATGGGATCAGTAGGGCCATGGTGGGATGCTGCCAGACACCCGCTGGAGTGACCGCTGTGGCACATCAGAGATGTCTGGGGCGGAGAGCCGTGCGCCAGTGCTTGGTGCAGAGGACCAGCAAGGGGTGGGGGAGGTTCTGCTGGACCTGCTGCTGGGGGGGGAAAGGGAAGAACTGGACAGAGTTGTGAAGGTGCAGGGCAGCCTTGGCTGCAGCAACCGTGAGATGGTGGAATTTAAGATCCTGAGAGAAGTGAGCAGCACAAATGACAGAATTGCAGTCCCCTAGAACTGGCTTGTTCAGGGACCTGTTCAGCAGGATCCCGTAAAAGACTGTCTTGGATAACAGAGAAGCTCAGGAGAGCTGTGTGATCTCCGTGGACAGCTTCCTCCAAGCACAAGAATGAGCAGTTGCTACGTGGAGCTGGGCAGGAGAGCAGTGTGGAAGCACAGGGAACAGCCTGAGCTCCAAACACTAAAAGGAGGCACGCAGAAGATGGGTGCAGGGACAGGCATCCCAGGAGGAATACATTTTGGAGGGAAGCTAAGAAAGCCACAGTTCAGCTGGAGCTAGGACTAGCAAGAGATCTTAAGGGTAACAAAAAGGGCTTCTGTAAGAACGTGGCAAGCAGACAGAAAGCTAAGAAAAGTGGGGGCTCACTGCAGTGTGTGGCAGCTTCATCTGGAGACCACCTAACTGGACAAGTACAAGACCAAGGGATGAGGTGGGATTTAGCCGAAGGAGCAGTCTCCTGCCGTTGGAAAGCTGCTCTCCATCACCTTTTAAAGCTTGTGGTGGTCTGGGAAGGTTCCTGATAGCTGGGAGAAGGCACGTGTCACATCTGTTCTCTAGAAGGGCAAGAAGGAGGATCTGGGGAACTACTACAGGCCAGTCAGTCTTACCTCAGTCCCTGGGAAAGTTATGGAGCAAATCCTCTGGGAAGCTGTTCCCCAGCCCCATGGAGGACAAGAAGGGGTTTGGGAGCAGCCAGCAGGGATGTACCCAAGGGCAAATCGTGCCTGACCATCCTGGCTGTCTTTTGTCATGAGATTATGACCCCCGTGGAC
The DNA here is from genome assembly GCF_034619465.1 of Leptosomus discolor. NCBI lineage: Eukaryota > Metazoa > Chordata > Aves > Leptosomiformes > Leptosomidae > Leptosomus > Leptosomus discolor. The sequence continues at coordinate 2,113,871 of NC_141395.1, forward strand.
AAAGGAAGAGCAGTGGCTGTTGTTAGTGTGGGTAAGTGTGGACTGTAAGAGAGGTGGAAGGTTGGATGGGGACTGTCGGGTTCAGGGTGCTGGCCAGAGGTACAAAATCCAGCAGGCAGCTGGTTACCAGTGGTGTCAGTCAGTGTGACTGGAGCCAGTACAGTTCAACATTTTTGTTAATGACCTTTGTTAATTACAAGGTTGTGGACAATACCGACCTCTGGAGCAGGTTAACGTGCCAGAGGGAAGGGCTGTCATTTAAAGGGACCTTGGCAGGCTGGAGAAACAAGCTGTCAGGAACCTCTGGAAGTTCAGCCAAGGCCAAGTCCTGTCCCTGGGCTGGAGAAGCCCCCAGGCCAGGCTGGGGCAAACTGGCTGGGGAGCAGCTCTGCAGCCAGGGGCCTGGGGGTCTTGGTGGGTAACAGTTTGGACAGGAGTGAGCAGCGCGCCCTTGCTGCACGTTGGGCTGTACGAGCAAAGGTGGGTCAGTCCTGGCTTAGAGAGGTGGTGGGATCTCCTTGGTAATGTCCAAAACTGAGCTGGACGAGGAGCTGAGCAATCTGATCCAGCTGGCCTTAGTTTGAGTGAGGGCTTGGCACAGAGACCTCAAGAGAGCCTTCTGACTTAAAGAATACTCCCTTGTTCTGTGATCCTGTGATTTTCTTTGAAACTTCACAGAGAAATGATTTAGGATTCCTAACTTTCCTGCCCCTTTAATTGTAGTAATGAACACAGTGGAAGGAAAAAAAAAAAGTAGTAATATGAACTGCGTGTGTAAAATACCTTCTGTACCCAAAATGCATCTCAGAACAGGTTTAAGTTACAGCATTATTACTACACAACGTGACGTGCTGTTACTGTTGTGCCACGATCAATCCGGTGTAATTCTGTATATCTGTAATTTTCCTGGTCCTCTAGAAGATTATGTTCTTCAAAAATAACTATTGCTTCAAGTAGAATAAAGCCAAGTCACCATTCACACTGCCTCTGAAATATTTGCAAGGGGTCAAACGGGATGCAGAGGGAAATGCGCACAGCTTTCGGGGGGGGGGGGTATCAGAAACGTTTGTGCTTATATTCAAGGACAATGTTTTATCCGTTTTGTTAAACATAACGGAGCCTCTGAACTTGGTGATCCTCTGAGGGGATGTCGGTCTGAGCTTTGTGGAGCTACGCGATTCTTAAACTCACATTTTCCTCTTTTCCTCTGTCAGGTTTTGCAGCGACTGATTAAATCTAGAGGAAAGTCACAAAGTAAACACTTGAATGTTCAGTTGGTGGCAGCTGATAAACTTGCACAATGCCCACCAGTAAGTACAGAAGAAAGGCTAAAGAACTTGTGATACGTGGAGTTTTAAAGATTTCTGCCGGGTTGGTCTTTGATTACCGCTGAGCTCGTACGTTATCAGTTCACTTTATGGCGATTCAGGCAGCCCTGCAGTTGCAACCCTCGGTCAGCTTTTATTGCTGAGAAACAAGTTGTTTGATATTTTCATCCTCCTTATCTCCTGTGCTGGGCTCGTTATGATCTTTGGCAAGGCGACAGGTCAAAAATGACGTGTATGGTAAAATCTACTAGCCCGTTACGTCGTTGGTGGAGCAGTGCTGTCTTAAGGTCCCCAAGGGCCAAAGGCTCAGAGTCCTGGTTTGAGAGGAGGCTGCAGAGGCCTTTCCTTCAGCGAGTCCAGACCCGCCGTGGTCGGTACGGCGCGAGTCGGGTGCCTGCGGGCACGTGATCCCCGAGCCTCCTGACACTGCAGCGCCTGCACACCCTTCCAGGGAGCTCCTGGGAGCAGGGTCACTGCTCACCCACCAGCTTATCACGGGTGCTGATGACTCGCCTTGAGTGACCTGCTGCTGAGGGAGCAGAGGTCCTGGATGGCTGATGGGGCAGGCAGGAGCTGCGCGGAAAAGCCGTACGGGTGTTTGGACGGGGCAGCTTGAACTCGCTTTTGTTTTTGAAAACCCAGCCTGGTTTCTGCAGCAGAGAAAGCCACTCGGTGGAAACAAACTGGGACGTGGACTTGCTTTTACAGTGTAGTCGCTGGTCTGGGGGTGCAGAGGCTGCTGTCTGTACAGGGCAGTGGTCAGACAGCCCAGCCTATGGCTTGCTGGTTGCCCACCCTTCTCATGCCAAAGAACCGTGAGTTGGAATCAGATTTAATTCAGGGAAATTCAGAACCTGGGAAGGTTTCCATGATCGTGGTCTCTGACTTAAAGTAGGCAAAGTGCTGACAAACGAAATGTCTTGGAACAATCTAGGAACAAATCTGGGAGTTGAGATGAGCAGAATGAATGCCCGGCCCTAACGCTTTTAGAAGACTTTGCCTTTTGTTACGTAGACCTTCAAGAGATTGCCTCCATTTCGGATGGCTTTCGTTTTCAATTCCAGTGAAGGTAACAAAGTTCAGGCAGCTTTTGTTCTGGAGTAATAATCCACAAGGATTTATTTCCAGGAAACGTAACTTGGTTTTTGTATGCTTCTTAAGATCCCGCACTTCACAGCTTCCTCCTCTCTTACGCCCGCTGGCCATAAAAAGATAATTCAGGTATTTCCAGACACTCCCCCTAAATTACAGTGATAGATGTTGCTTTCTAACTGTTCCCGTTGGTAGGCATTGAGGCTGAACCTCATCTCCCTTAGGCCCGTGCTCTCACGCCCCTCAGATGACCCAGAGCTGCTCTTGGTGGGAATGGTGGCACTCCATCCAGCAGAAAGGGAGACCCAGAGAGAGCTTTCTCCTTCTCTCTCCTCTTGCCCACTGGCTGACGTCTAGGTTAGCTCCTGCCATCAGAGAGACCATGCCTAATTGCGAGCTAGTGCGTGGAGACCACCAGCCCCTGCTGCACCGGGGTGCCTGCCTGGGAGGGACCTCTGTGGCCTTAGGTCTGCCCAAGCATTCCGCCCTGGCTTAGCAAGAGAGAGGGATTCAAATTCCTCCTGTGCCTGATCCAGAGCAAGAATTCAAGAGATCCAGAAAAGCGCTGGTGGTGGCCTGTGTGTTATGTGGGGAGCTGTGTCCCAGTTTCTCCAGTTCAGTACGCTTTTTGCAGCGCCCGCTGCGCCCCAGCCAGCTTGCTGTCGCCCTGGCGGGTGGGGGTTTCGCAGCCACCCTCCTGCTGTCCCTCTTGCCCCATCGGCACCGCTTGTGCTCTCGAAGGCGTGTGCATCCAGCTGGCTGTGCCACTGCAGAGACCCCTAAGCTGCTGCTTACAGTAACTGGGGATCACCTCGCTCGCTGTCTCGTCCTTGTTTTCCACTTTGAGCAGCGCTCAAAGATGTTCAGGCCGTCTCGAGTCCTTCAGGAGAGCTCAGATGTGTTGTGTTTCCCACCTGTAATTTTCTACCGAGTTGTTACCTCTTAAAGCGATGATGGAGAATTCCTGTGAGCCGTTCAGGTCCCATTAACCAAAACAAAATTGCACACTTCTCTGTGGTACCCAGTGATTTCTGCAAAGGCACAGACCTTCCCAGTTCTTGATGGGTGTGAGCCAAGTTAAATCGAGTCGCACCTGCGCCTGTTTGACTATGGCTTGTGGTATTTACACCGAGCTATCGCCGAGCTTACACACCGAACAATCCGCTGCGCATTCTCCCCAGCTGAAAGGTCTATTTGTTTTTCCACCTGCACAGAGAAGCCTGTGCATGTTTCACAGCCTCGTTGGCTCTTTATACAGTGATTTCCTCTTATTCCGCTCAGGTTTGCTCACATCAGTTGAGGGAAGGGGGTGCGTTGATCAAAATAACAAACATGTTGTAGCTCGTTTGTGGCACTTGGGTTGTCCGTCCCCGGGATCTCGTAACTCTGCCTTCACACACAGTCCTGCAATTGTGTTTTGCCACCTAAGGCAACGAAGTGAGACCCCCACCTGGATACGAAAAATATTTCCAAATTTCAGATTTCAGACCTGTAACCGTACTTGCTCAGAGGCTGCCTTCCACTCTGACTCGCACAACAGCCTCCTGCAGAAACCCTCTGATCCGCTTTGCAGCGCTTGATTTCAGGAAAGTTACTGCCGACTTAAAGCGCTCGAAGGGAGATGACAGCCTTGGTTCAGTTGAAACTAAAGGACCCAGTTGATCCATGATTTAATTAAGTACGAGTGTACTGCTAAGACCAAAGACTGCCGTCTGTCTGCTGCGCTGTGACCTGCTTCATCTGTTTTGCAGCTCCAGTTCCTGCAAGAGGAATATTTGTTTAAAGTGAAGATACTTGAAAACCATCAAAACCTCCCTTTTTTTTTTTTCACTTGCTGAGAGCCAGCCTTAAGTAATCAGAGGGTGCTCCATGTCTAGACATTTTAAAAATAGCTGTCTCTTCTGGCGTATTGAAGTTCAGGAACTGCTTTCATTATTAATTCCTTGCTAATCTTCCGCTGGTTGCTGCTCACGCCGGTGCTAGGCGTGCCGATCGCGGCATGACTCCCTTAAGCAGCAGCATTACACGGCTCAAAGAAGCTGTACTAACCACCCAGCTTCAACGACGCTGCTCAGATACAGTCTGTTAGGATTATTTCTTTTAACTTTTGGATTCATGCCCATCCCTCCGCTCTATTTGACGTAACTTAAAAAATACCAGAAATTACCAGAACTAAACTGCATTGATGTAATTAAAAGTAGCCAGTACTCCAGATCGATGGACACGTTCAGATTCCTCCTCCTCCTCCTCAGGTTCACCTCTGTCCTTGCAGTTCTGCCTGGGGCATCTTTCCCTCAGAGCCTGAGCTCACCTTCCCTGCCCTCAGAGCAGGCTGCAGTTTGGGCTTGCCCTCAGCTGTAGGAATTCTGGGCTGTGCCTGAGGCTCAGTCCCTCTCCCAGCATTCCCGTGGGTGAGGAGGGTGCCTCCGTAGTCCTGGCCACTTTATTTTGTGTTGCTAACGTGGGGTAACGCACCTAGAATGCTTCACGGTGGTTATACAGCATAGAGAAACAGATATAGCAGAGGATGGTGGCAACTAATTTCATCTTCTCTTCAGGAAAGGCCACTGCTTTCACGTAAATCGCTTCAGAAGTACTAGTATTACGCATGTTGGAAGAAAATACTGCAGTGAATAAAACGCATTGTAAGGATAACTGGGAAGAAATTGCTTTACTCCATGACCCCGACAAACAAGGATCTCCTTCCAACGATTCTTTCCTCCCAAATACACAGAAATAGAACAAACACAGTTTAGCAATGAGCAGAACTGTTAAATGCAAGAAGAAACCTAAATGCCTTCTCCATGATTCATTTTCCCTGTAGAACACTGTAGAGCCCTGGAATCGGGATCCTGCCAGGTTGCAGCTTTTCCAGGTGCCGGCCCGAGAGGGTCACCTTTACCAGTCCTAGTGCTGCTTTACAGTTACCTGTTAAAAAGGTGACGGTTCTACTGCAGCTGCCAGAAGTTCTTCTTCCCTAAATTCAGTTTAGCAGAGATCACCCTCAAAGCACCACACGAAGCTCCGTGCCGCCGCAGAACTGGGAGGTTTAGGTACGTTAGCGGGAGTTAAGCTGCGCGTTTCTCAGAAGCGCGGGACGCTGTTGCTCCGTGAAGAAAGGGAGCCAGAGGCAGCAGTACTGGTGTTCCCAGTTCCAGTCTCTGCCCTGCCTCCACCTGTGCCAACACAGCATTTCGTGAGCTCCCTGAATCAACTGATCCAGGTTAAAAAGAAACTCGAGAAGCGGTTCCCTAGGTTGGCAGGAGGAGGTTGGAGGGTGTCGGAAGAGTATCCGCTGACTTTGCTGCTAAAACCTCGTGCGGCTGAAGTGCCCCCTGAGAGAGAATTACCTGCCAGCTGCAACGCTGAGTTTTGTGGGGGCAGAGCTGCCCTCGGATCAGCTGCAGCGAAGAACGAGCGGCGCAGGAAAACAGCTTATGGGTCTCAGACCAAAAAATGACAATATTCAGTCTTTATTTAAGAAAACGTGTGCGATAGTCGAGGGGTAATATTTTAATTTCAGTATTTTCCAAAGCAAAGTATATCTAAGCAAGCCACATTTTCTATTTCGTAACTTAGCTACGTCTGAATTACTAACGTCTTCCACAAATGATGATGCAAGTGATATAATGGAATGCGTAGTGTGTTTATCAACAGTAACATCAACATGTGTTTAAATAGCAAAGGAGGGTGTAAAGGGTGTAGATGAAAGAGAGGAACAAACCACTGAATTCGACAAAGGAGGCAGCGTTAGGAGTACGCTCACTAGAAGAAAACTCCGTACTTGCTGGCAGAGGAGGAAACGTGTCTCTACCGCGCTGATAGGAGAGAAATGAAAAAATAAATACAGTGGCTTTAGCATTAACCGAAGTTCTGGACCAGCCTTCTGGGCAGAAGGTAGATGCAAGAGTTCTGACAAATTCACCCTGCGGTTTTCTGTCTTGCTCTGGAGGTGTCAGCTCCGTGTGTCGGACAGCTCTATAAATCCGCAGGAGGAAAGGCAGCCTGTGGTTTGTGTCGGTTACTCTTCTCACCTGCAACACCTGCGCTTTTCACTTCCTGCGCTGTTTTCACAGTGTGTTTTTTTCCACCGAGGCTGTGGGTTAAGGTTAAAGATGAGGTACGACGTTCCGCTGCTGAAAACGCCTTTCTGTTTCTCTTGAGGGACTCAGCTGACGATGGTTTATTACCAGCTGTTTGTCACCAGCCCTTGTGCTGATCATCTCAAAACGTGGTCTGCAGAGTGGCCCGTGGACTTCTTGGGTAGCCCAGAAGCCACGTGGCTCTGAATTCCCTCTGCCTTCCCTGGTCAGCAGCCTCTGCGGACTGCGCGGTGAGCAGCGTGAGGCGAGTACCAGGCCTGGCGCTGACGCTGTCCCCTGTAAGCAGAGCGGTAGGGAACGAGGCCGTACCTGCGCGGCCTGGCAGGCTGGAGGGCAGATGGGTAAGAGTGTCCAGACAGGCGTAGATGAAGGTGGTGAAGAGCCAGCGCGTGGAGGAGCCCCCGAAGAATCCCCAGCTGTGAGGGTCTGAACGGCTGGATGTCCTGCAGTGGCCTTGCTGGAGCAGAAACGCTGCCGCTAACAGAAGCGCGTGCTGCGTTCGGGGACGTGGAAGTGGTGGTGGGGGCATCGTCCCGCTGGAAGCCTGTTCGCGGTTAGGGTGAGAGGAGGGCGCGCGCGTCCTTGGGTGCAGAACCGATGCAGAGCGCCCCCATTACTCTGACCTCTGCCTTCCGTTCCCGCCTCGGAGCAAAATCAGTTCATTGAAGGAGTCTTGGTCCCTTGAGCGTGGTAGGGCTCACGCAGTGTCTAGACCCTCGCTGAAAGGATGCAGTGACCTCCGAGAGCTTTGGCTTTCGATCACCTTAGGAACCCGCTTGTGTAATTTTCTTTTGCAGTCCCATGCTCTGATTCTCATTTGTTGAATTTTAAAGGATTAGCGCGATGAGAATTGTTTAACAGCTCTGTCTTTTCATCTGTAACGTTGTAATGAACCGAACTTTGTTGTTGTGATCAGGAAATGTTTGATGTAATTTTGGATGAAAATCAGCTCGAAGATGCTTGCGAACACTTGGCAGAATATCTTGAGGCATACTGGCGTGCTACTCACACCACCAGTAGCACACCCATGACTCCTCTCCTCGGGCGAAATTTAGGATCCACTGCACTTTCACCGTATCCCGCTGCGATCTCTGGATTACAGGTATGAAAATACATTTCAGCCCCAACCGCCGGTGCAGATCAGGTGGGTTTTTTTAATCCGTGGGGAAGTAGCGTAGTACGTTTCGTATAGCATAACTCCTGTTTGCTTCGTTAGTTCCTGTGCACTGTTTGGCCACTGCCAGCAGTAGGATGGCACGCTGAGGCCCGTAACCGGTGAAGAAGTAGTCACCTGAGTGCTGAAGCACTGTGACTGCTCTGGCTGCAGTGGGAAGTAAAACGGTCGTAAAACGCTCTGGCAAGGAGCGAGTTCTTGAGGAAGAGTTAAATGACGCTGTCCAGTGGTGTTATAGCCACGTTAGAGAGCGGCCTCTTCTTAATCTGGAAAAAATGTCCGTGCAAACGCCACCCTGTCGGACTGAGACCAAGCGTGGGCAGCACGAGTGTGTCACGGCAGCGGAGCTGGCAGCTGCTGCGTTTAAGAAAGCAGAGCAGCGACTGCAACGATCCCTTTCGTTTCTACCCTCCGAACTTCACAAAACGTTCACTTTTGGGTGAAAAACTTCCACGCTTGTCTCTTGTATCAGCAAAATGCCTTTACCTTTTTGAGTTTTTTGAGTGTGAATAAAATCTATTTCGTTTGACCCATTGAAAAAAATTCTGACCATTTTTTTCCACAGGGATAGCTCAAAAACGGCTGAACTTTGAAACTTCAAACGTGGCATGTAAATAGTCCTTAATGAGAAGTACGTGCTTTACTAAGTTTAAAAACAGAAAATGTTTTTGATTAATAGTGATGAATGCTTGAGAAGATCAGGATTGCAGCGAGCTTTTCAGACGGGAAGTTTCAGGAGGAGTTCTGTGTGCGTGTGACTTTCTAGGAGCGTGCGCTCTCTGATGTATGTCCCGTGTCGAGCTGAGCAGATTGCATGTCGTGAACAATTCACCTGACAAATTTAACCTCTGTTCTGCTTGTAGAGTGTCTGGAAGCAGGTAACAATTTTGAAGGAAATGATGCGTTGTTCAGTGTTTTCAAATAACGTAAAGCTGTTTTTCCTGTGAGTGAGTTGCACTTCACCGAAGGTGCATGAGACTTGGTACTCACGTTTCTAACGCTGTGCTTGATTTTACTAGGATCAGTAAGTCACTGTTCCCTGACTGGCTGAACGCACAAGCACTGTTCTATTGCTAATAACATGCACATGTAAACTGTTGTTTCCATTTTCACTTGCCTTAAAATTTCAGTTTTCCATCCCTTCATGACAATAAAATGCCATCTGCAGAACTTTCACCTCTTCGGTTTCATTTTGAAAACTGGGTGTATCCACAGAATTTTTTTCAGGCATTTATTTCTCTCTGATCAATGGACACCAGCAGTAACTGTGAAATGTTGCTCCATTTACTTAGGGAAAACTCACACTGAAGATGAAAATCACCCCTGTGCAGTGGGCTGGCTGAAGGTACGCATCACGTAATCCCCACCTCACCCTAATTGTGAAGGCTTAGGTGGGGCTTGGATGGTGCTAGTTCTCTGCAGAGGGGTAAATTTCTCCCGGAGCGAACGATGCCCAACTAGAGACGGCAGGCTTTGGCTTTCGGTGCCGCCCAAGTGGTCAGGCCCGTTTAAAGAGCTCTGATGTCTTACACAGTTACCTCCCAGTAAAGACTTCCATCATCCGATGTGCTCATCCACCTGGAGGTTTCACGCTAATTCAAGCCTTCGGAAGGATTTGCATTAGTTTTATCTGTAATGATGTGGTGTGGTAATGACAAAGCACTCGCGCGAATCCTAGGAATTAAAACTAGCTCAGGTGCTTATGATATAGTAAGAATTTATATTTTGTATGACCTTGTGACTCCTCCTCCCCCAATACCTTGGGGAACTGAATACCAAAAGCCCAGAGCCTTGTGTAGCAGTCACACCCAAGAATGAAACAGATTTTCTGGGACAATCTGTACATACTCCACCTGATCAGGGCTTAGGCGTATCCTTTTTTTTTTTTACTTGATTGTGGCTTAGCCTGTAGTTTACTCAGAATTGAAACTTTGGATTTAACTTGAGTCTTTGGGCTTCATGAAGGTCAGCGGGGTGAAGTCAGGTGGCATAGATACGGGAGGGGCAAAGAGAGGGTATCACGACAGCGTGCTCCAGCCGTGTCCGTCACGCTGCCAGAGCCAGCGGTTGTTTTGGTCCTTGGTCGCGGCCTCGCCTAAAAGGGGGAGGTGTCGGTGTTTGAGCTGTGTGTGTCTGCAGCCCTCAGTACAATAAATTTTGTTGTTGCTGACTTCTAGGGGCCAGTCGTTTGCCTTCGTGGCTAATCTCTGGTGAGCTCTGAACCTACATGGTTTAGTCTAATTTCAGCAAATGGACTTAAACCCTGTAGCTCAAGTTGAGGGGATGTGTGTTCCTTAGGCTCCCGGGGATTTGCATTTGAAGCCGGTTACTGCGGGAAGTGCGGTGCAGCTTATCACCCGGCTGCGCTGCAGGTCAAAAGTTATTTGGGGCATAAGACCGGCATGTAACCGCAGCGGTTTTGTGCCACGCTTGTGCCGCTCGGGGGGTAAATAGCGGGATTGGAATGGCCACACAGTCGAGGTGGGGAACCGGGAAGGTTTCTGGCAAGGAGGCCAGGTTGTAGCCAGAGAGGTAAAGTACCACAGGGAGGACAGAGGGTGTGAGCACAGGACGTTAGAGTTGCGGTTGATAAGGTGGTTATATCTCAAAAAGCGCATGCCTAGGGCAAATAAACGTGAGAAGGGTAATTTGTGAAGAAAATATGTGGGCTTGGACACAGAATCACCACTAAAACGCGGTGCTGTCAGGAGAACTTGGGGATCACGTGGTAGAATTTGCTGCCCAGTAGCCGCGCGTGTGAATTTGCAGCGGGGCACCTTTTCCGTGCCAGCTCGTTACGTGGCGTCTCCGTCAGTAACCGTGGCGGCACCGGTCCACAGAAGGCGATGCGACATCGCATCTGCCGTGCCGTCGGCGTGAACCCACCCGCACCGTTACTTCCCCGGGCAGACCAGCCGTTCGTTACCAACCGTGCCGCTCGGCGGTCGCCGGAGGGAGAGGGCGCGGCAGTCAGAGGAAGGTTTTCTAGCGCCGAGCGCGTCGGAGAGAGCAGACGGTGCTGGCTGGGCACGGGAAGCCGGGGCCGCCGGAGCGCAGCCGTGGCGGCAGCGTCCTCTCAGCGGTTAGGGCGTCGGGAGAACGATGCTGGGTGCGTTGTCCGGAGAAAGAGAAGCATTGACCGAGCTTGTTCTGGGCGTGCGGGTGGCTGTGCTCCCGAGAGGTTTAGTGGTGGTGACGAAATAGGTAATTTAGGCCGTTTCTTCGTTGTGCCAGTTCACTGGCAAAAAACACGAACTGATTTTGTGTAATGTGACGGACGTAGCACGTGATCGCTGTGGGAACGTGAGGATAGCAAAGGCTAAACCTTTTAATTAATGAATTATCTTAGAAAAGGATTTTCTGTCAGCATACTTAAAATATTGAAGATGTTTTCAGTTGAAAGACTTTGTTAATATCTCATCGTTTTAGCCACCCCTTAGCTGCCCGGTTAGCAGTCCATCATTTGTTTGGTCATACGAAGGTTTTTAAGTAGTGCTTCGAGCTGCAGCTTTTTTAAAAAACCAAATAACAAACATCTTCAGATGTTTTCTAAAACCACAGAAATCAATGCTCAAAACTTTCTAAGCAGAATAGAAGCACGAATGTTACGTTCCTGATCAGAGAAAAGTGATAAATGCTGAATACATCAGCTCACTTTTCATGCTGAGTGGCCTGTAGTATTGAACAAGGTGTTTACCGTAAGGTACACGTTGTGGTGCTGCGTGGGGTCTGCTTTCAGCTCTAGGAACCAGGCTATTCTTGTAACCCATTCCTGTAGCGTACAGGCTTTGGTGTAAAGTGAGTAACACAAAAGTGGATGGATTCTGAGAGACCTAAGTCTCAAAACAAGCTGAAAAGCGTCAAGTACGTAATTGTCTGTACTAATGCTTGGATTCTTTGGCACTTGTAGAGCCAGCGTATGAGGCACAGCAGCCATTCCACAGAGAACTCTCCAATCGAGCGACGAAGCCTAATGACCTCAGATGAAAATTATCACAATGAAAGGGCTCGGAAGAGCAGGAACCGCTTGTCTTCCAGTTCCCAACACAGCCGAGATCACTATCCTCTAGTGGAAGAAGAATACTCTGACTCCTACCAGGACACTTACAAACCCCACAGGAACCGAGGATCCCCTGGAGGATACAGCCATGATTCACGTCACAGGCTTTGAGTTCAAGCCCCTGGGGAAAAACAGCGCTCATCAGTTGATAACTCGCCATAACGTAGCTAGGAAAATGGGAAAAATCATCCTGATTTGGCAGATGTAACGCGGTTATACTGAAGTTGCACTCTGCTGCCATTTGATGTTGAGTAGGGGGCAAAAAGAAGGTACCACGCCCTTACGTTTCTGCCCGATCATACAGGTTGTTTTTTTGGATTTTTTTTTTTTTAGTACAGCATTTGCATTTATAGCCATATTTTTTCTTGTCGTTAGATATTAGACACATCCATTTGTAATTTAGGGTACTTATCAAGGCACTTATAAAATAATTTCCTGTGCTGGAAATTCCAAATGACCAGTTCCAGTTGGAACCAATTTATAAACCAATTCCTGTTGGAATTTGGGTGAATTGACTGGAAAGTCGACTTGAGCATGTTGCAATCAATGGGGGAAAAAAAAAATAAAAACCAAACAAAAAAAATACAAATGAAAAATCTGAAAATTACAAACCACTAGAAGCCAGAAAGTCAGCTACAGTATTTGTTTGCTGGAAGCTCAATTTACGTTTGAAGTTAGAATAAAAGGATTTATTCTAACTACTTATTTCCAGAATGGCTTTTTCAGACAAACCAAATGTAAACTATTGAGAGTGCCAAATATCACGAATTATTGCAGCAGTTACAAAATCCTTTCCAGTTTGAAATTATTTTTAGACCCGGCATGAATGTTGGAGCAAAATGATTTCTTTACTTTAGCCAGTGCTGACGTGTGTGTTGCGGTCAGCAGCGATGCACTGCGACAGGACAGGGGGAAAGAGAAACAGGGAAACGAGCAAACTTCGGAGCAGTTTGTGCGGTTAGAGGTTGGGAATGGTCTTTTTGGTTTTCTCTTGTTTACCTGAATACAGCTAGCAGTCCCAAAACGGAGCATTAGTGCATAGGTACAGAACAGTTCTTCTCCCGGTTTTAGCGTTCTGCCTTTCTCAGTGGAACACAACGCGCTCCTCTTACCCGGTACCTCCATGGCGGTGCATCCGAGTACCTTCCTGTACATTACATCTTCCAAAATCCATCTCTGAATGTCTGAAAATCCCAGCATCGCACAAGAACTCTCCAGAAGATCAGTTTAAGTTTCAGTAATGAAAGCTTGAGGGAAGGGAGTGGGGATAAATACTCGTAGACGATGAACGCTTCAGATAACGTACTGGTCAGAATGAGCTTGCAATAAAAACGGAGCACCTGGAAAAAGGCTGCTCACGGTAAAGTCGTAGAGGTGACGTTTTTGATTGAGTGATCGATGGTAAATCTTTGGAGATATTGCTGCCTTACTTCTAACAACCACTTCTTCTCACCTACTGAGTCTTCAGTTTCTTTAAATAGAGGAATTTAGGTGATTGGACCTTGTGTCTTACCTGATCAGTGAAGCCTTAGATCCAATGTGATTGAAAAATTGACCGTAGTTGAGCGGTTTGTACCACCCACTAATGTCTTTAAGCAGAGACTCCTGGCGTTCCCCGCGGCATGCGTCCTCCAGCACCGACGGAACTCTGCTGAGCAGGCGTTGCTTTATGCACGGTCGTGTCAAAACCACTTTTTCAAAAACGAGGATCGTTAACTTTTATATTCGCTTGTTTTCTTCCCAAAGCCTGGTGAGAGTAGGCTGTGAAAGCATGTAGCACTAAACGAATTTCCTGAATATTATGGTTTCATCTGCTTTCTGGACCAGTTAGCAAAGATCACTGGTATGTTCCACCACTGTTGAGTCTGGTTCTCGATGTTAACAGCGAGAGAAGGAATTCATCTCATACCTGGTACAACCAAAAACGTCTCTAGTGGCAGTAAAAGTTTGTGGATGCACGATTCACGTTTTAAACGACTTCACTGCCTAGAAGGCAGCCTTCAGCACCACTACACCATTCGAAGGGGCCGGTTACCAAGAAAAAAATGGAAATATCTGCATCCGTTGGAGTAGCAGAGTTAGGAATGGATGTGACAGACCCGATCCTGTTTGATTTTCTCCGGCTGAATGCCTCCGGAAGAGCATTTAGGCTGAGAAAGCACGGCAAGATCTGGTCTGGGAGCGGTAGCTTCAGCTGCCTCCTCTAATATTTCCTGCTATAGCACAGTGGAGCATTCTCCAGTAATTTTTACAGACCTTTGTTACCTGTACAGCACACATACCTGCATGAGAAAGAAGGCGTTAGGCAAAACATTTTTTCTATAAGCTTTAATAAGTTTCTTGTTTGTGTGCATTAAAGTATTAATTGCAAGGGATGCACTGAGATGTATAAACCTAGATTAGACAGCTGCTTATCTTTATTCCGTAGTAGCATTAGGGATCAGATCATTTAACTGCTTGAAGATATTCGCATTTTACTGGCAGGTAGCGGCGAAGCACCTACATATATTTTCTAGCAAACAAGGTTAGTGCTTTACCATTTCCTAGACAAAAATGTCATTTATTTCTAGGGCCCTTTGGAGCCTTGTTTTTAAGTCTTCCATGTCACGCTAGCGAAGGGAAGGGTCCCCACGACACGTAGGCACAAATTCCATCACCGGCAGCATCTGACGTGCCAAAACTGCTTTGTTTGTTCTCATAAAAACAAGCTTTTGAGGGAAGTCGCGTATTGTCCTGAAAGAACACACTGAGTTCCGTTACGATATGGGTTTACGTTTACTTTACTTGTGCACGTAATTAGTTCACCCTCTCCTCTCACCCTGCCCCTTCCAGTTTATATCAGGAACCAGTTGTAAGCGAGCCAGCAGGTCTCCTTGCCTGCTGGTTTTTCACTCTTTGCAGATAGCTCTATCTTTCAGTACAAATATACTGAACATGCTAATAGATTATTAATTTATTCTAGCTACGAGCTACGGGAAGGCTTTCTTTTAGAAAGTAAATTATGTTTAGGAGACACAGCGATGGGGAAAAGCCACGATGTTGCTCAGGACACGTCAGCTCACGGTATCTGTGTTGGAACTTGGCTGCATTGTGAGTCACGGCGCGGTGGCGCTGTGTAAAACCGTGACGTTCCTGTATTCCTGAACACATAGAAAAACTAATTTTCTAGTCCTCATACCTTTTCTTCTTGTTATGAAAATATTTAATTAAAGATCTGAGTTCTGTTCCTAAGCTCTGGCTTATACAGAGGATTTCAGAAATGTTTATAAAAACGTTGATTTTTTTTTTTTTAATTTTTGTTGCCGTTGTTATCAGAGTTTTTCATCAGACACTCCTGGATTAATGACAATTTAGCCAATAAAGGTGGTAACAACAGTCTCAGTATCCAAGGACGATGTATGGCAGTGCATTCGTATGGTTGGGGATGAATTAACAAAGTGTTTTTAAAATCTCGAAGCCACTCCACAGACAAATAATTGTTAAACTTTCAGTTTAAAACACTTTGGCAAGTTGTATGTAACAGACGTACAGGTTCTTTTACGAGTTCCGTAGAGGAACACTTATCCCGTGGGACGTGCAGCTCACGACCGGTGATGTTTTCTGAGCGTGTTATGAAATGATGTTCGAAGGGATCTGCCTAGGGCCGCTCTGTATCCAACACTGGCTTATAAGCCCTGGCCCAAGTTACACGATCATTTTCGGAACAGGTCAGCCTGGCAAAAATCCTCCGCTAGAGAATCGATAGCGCAGTACGGCCCGACACCTCCGTTTTATCCTGAGAAAGCACCGCGCCGCGGCAGCCCCGACTCTGCACCCGGAGGCAAGAGCAGGTACCTTTGCAGTGGCGCAGTGGCTACCGAGCGCTGGGCCCGCGGCCGGGCGCGCGGCCCTTCGTCCGCCCGCTGCCGGAGGCAGGCAGCCGAAGGGCTGGAGGTGGCTCCGTGCCGCGGCAGACGCCGTGGCCGGTGATCCTGCTCGCAGCGGTGGGTTCGCTGCAAATGGGAGAACGTCTTGTTGGTATTTGGGGGTTTAACCTTGTGTGCTCCGTGCTTTTAACGTAGCGTTTAGTACCTGCTCCGGGAAGGTTACAGACAGGAGGAGAGTGGCGGTAGGAGTAACGAGATGACGGTGGTTCCTCTGGGTGTGCGTACACCCGTAACTTCAGGTCCCGTTTGGCTGCAAATCTGAATTCAGTTCGGTCTCAACACCGTAGACTTCTCTGAAATGCCCCAGAACCTCGTGTCTTTGCTGACATTGCCGCTCTCAAAATAATCCTGCTCATACTTCCACGTTGTGGCATACTGATGCGGGTAGGGTAGGGCTTTCACGAGTCATTTTTTTCTTTAAGAGCGTACTGAACGTGTCCTCTGCTGCAGTTTGGGTTCCAAGTTCAGTGCTTATGAAGCCTGTCCTTGATGCCATGATTTTTTTTCAAAGCAAAAACAATTGGAGACCACAAAAGAAAAAAAAAAAAAAAACTAAACACGTTTTGTAAAATACCATTTATACAAATCCGTTTTCGCTCCTAAAAGCGTGTGTTTCAAAGTTGGGTTGTGTTCCCCCAGTGGGTATTGATCCAGGTTTGGATACACGGGGTTGTGCTGCCGTGTGTCGTGTTGCAGTCACCCCCGCAGTCCTTCAGACGGGGCTTCTACGGGGAGTGACCAGACTGCAAGGTACGGTAGCGTAGCCAGTTTTAACTGGGGGGGGGCATTAAGTTCCCACTATCTTTAAAATGATGCCAAAAGAGAGTGTATTCTTTGATGAGTCATCGTCTGAATAACCTTTGTTAGATTATTATTCAAGTCCAGTTTATTTTATATAGAAAAATAAAGGTAGGTCTTTAAAGATAAAGGGACGCTTTTTTAATAGCATAAAATGTATGTAAAGAATTAACTTGGAGAAAGAGCTGAAAGTGCTCCGTGGTGTGGAGATTTGTGTTAAGATCTCGCCATTATTTGTGGCGAGATCTTACCCATTTGAGAAGTCAAGAGAAATACTGTGATTGAATCCATCCAGAGAATTCTGGGAGAAGGTGGAAATCATTTAAAACGTTAGGAAGAGTGTGTCACCGCTTTATTCCTTTGAAAGCCGTGAAGCTGGGAGTGGCATTGCCTTGGTCTCCGTGACGTTTAGTAGATTTGCCTTTGCCCCTTAAGTTTCTTGGCAGCGAGTTACTGCCTGGACGAGATCCTGCAGACCCGGTGTTTATCGCGGTCTTCTCCGAAAGGCCGTGTGGGCAAGGTCCGGCCATAAATGTCCCACACGGATCATCGTACGCCTTGCCAAGATTTCCTGAAAACCCAAATGGATCTAAACTGAACGCCACAGCCCCCTTGATACTCACTGCACTCCGTGGAAGCAGTAGAGAATCCATGTAGTGAGAAAACAGATTGTACAGTACAGAGTAATGTATTTTGCCGATGATGTAAAAACAGAGCAAGGAAAAAGAAGCACATTTGTGATAGCACAACTTTACGATAATTCCACTATCGTGTTTGGCACGGCATTTTGGGGAAAAAAAAAAAGAGGAGGGTAGATTTTTTGATCCAGCGTCAGTGGATTTATTGCATTTTTGATCAGTTTAACTCGCTGTCTCACACTTCAGCAGTTTCTTTCTAAGCTTTGCATTTTGCACATGTGATTGATTTTTCAATAACTTTTATTCCTTCCATATTACTTCATGAAGAAGAACCTTTTAAAATCAGAAAGCCCACTGCATTCATTTCTGCTGATTTCCTCCTCAAAGCTGAAATGACGTTAATAACGTCCAATTTTGGCCAATGTATGGATTTGGGCAGGTGACTGATGACTGTACCACGAACACACTAGTAGCCCAAGGTCTGGAATGAAATTTGCTCCCAGTAAAGTAGTTCCTGGGGATACAGAGCTACTTGCTGTCGTGCAGGGGGCCAGGGAGGTGGGGGAGAGGAGGGTGTCGCACCCCAAGAGCTGTGGATGAGCCCACCCGACCCTGCCGCTGGTGCTGCTGAGCATTGCAGACCTACGGGGCGGTCAGCAGAGGTGACCTCGTACGAGAGCAGCACGGGAAATCGAGCGATACGCAAATCCTCTGGGCGGGGGGGTGGAGAGAACCGTCGGGGAGACGGAGGCGGTCGTTCAAACCGCAAACAATGGACCTTGGGCTTCTCGGATCCCAGAAAATCTCTGGTTTGCCCCCAAACTGGTTCCCAGTGATTGCTTGGCAGCGTTCCCTCCAGCCTCACTGGGGGCCAGTTGAGTCAGGCTGGTAAAGACGTGACTGCCTTTACTTAAAACCAACCCAAACCCCACAAATTTGTGTTTTCTGCCGATTTGCCCCTTTCTGTTTTACTTCTATAGATACTGTATGTGTAGCATTCGACAAGGCATGCTGGGTAACATATACTATGCAAATGTGTACAGTGTTGCATGCTTTGCTCTCCCTCTGCTTTTAGTGGCTTCCAAAGAAAGAAGAAAGTGGTGTTATTTTTGTGATCAGAATCGTTTAAAAAAGAAAACGCGGCCTGCATGCTGACAGTATCCTCATTTCTATGGGTTTGTTTTATGGAATTTAGATGTACAAAACCGAACTGCATTACAATAACTTTTCTACAATAAATGAAAAAAAAAAACCTACAAACCGTTTAAAAGTCGTTTTAAGTCTCTTTGTGTTCTGCGCTTGTGGTTGGGGAAAAAAGCTCGGAAGAGTCACTTGAGAAAAACGGGAGCATTGTGGTATTTTCACTGTTTGCCGATAGCTTTTGGCAGCCGCTTCACGTGTGAGCGTTTTTAGTAAAAATTAATGAGATTCTGAGGAAGGAGGCGCATCTGGCCCGTGAAACGAATGTTTATTTTAAAATCTATCTGCTCTTAAATAGCTGCAACTCCAAAATAAGTAAATGCATGTAATATCTCACGGTTCCATCGAGAAGTAAAATAACTTTGAGCCAATTGCTCGGCTGAAGGATTCTCATGACCGTTAACGGGCTTTGGACCTGGTCCTCGGCGTGATTCATAGGGGTGTAAAATCGGTTCCTAGGCAGAAACATGTATCGGGCTGCTGTGAGGTGTTAAGGATTGAATGACTAATTAAAAGAAAACGAAATGCTGTTTATAGTGTCTTGAGAACAACAAAGCACTGAAAGATGCTACCTCTAGCGGAGAGTCCCGTGCTGCCTCTTCCACAGAGCGCGGAACGGGAACCAGCGACCCCGCAGAGGTGCGGGGATCCCCACAAAACCCTGGAAGCAGAGCGTTGCCACGCGCGGTGCGGCGGCACAGGGTTGTGCCGAGCCCCCGCCCCGAGCCGGGAGGGCGTTGTGCTGCTGGGCTCCCCGCGCCGCTGCCCTTCTCCTTGGGTCGGACGGGAGAGCGGCGGTGGCCATCCCGTCAGCGGGGCTCGGGCACCTTCCACCCGTTGGGACGTTCCTCCCGCATCCCTCCGGGCCTGGCGGCGCCTGCGGGAAGCAGCTGCAGAGCGTGCTCGCTTCTTCGGCGCTTCTGTCGGGAGCCAGGTGGGCCCCCCCGGGAATTCACCTCGGCTTTGACGCAGCTAACGCACACGCAGGGCTCTTCAAGTTCTGCTTGACTGAGCTACCTTGTCTAGGGGGTCAAAACCAGATACAAGCGTGCCAGTTTCAAGCTGTTAATCAAGAGCTTAAGGTCTTGAAAATAAATGTAACGGAGCAAAAATACATTCTTTTGTGTGTTTTCATATGATCCTAGAAGTTTAAAGTTCATAGGCAACATATCTTTGTCTCCTGGACGTGCTCGGGTTTCTTCTGGGCAGAAGTATTTTCCCCTCCACGGGTGGAATCCTCCCGTAGGCAGCCGCCGCGGTGCTGCCACGCGGCTCAGGCGACCCGCCGTCTGCCTGACGGCGGCTCGGAACAGAGCGCACGCAGCCTGAAACGGGCTTTTTTGAATTTCCAGGAGGAACCTGTGCCACTCCCGGTAAGCCCTGCCGGTTTGAGTGCCTTCTCAGAAAACGTCCACCAGCAACAGGAAGGCCAACATTGGCGCTAGCAGGTAAAAAAGCAGCAGCGCAGGTGGAAGCAGGCTGCCCTGCAAGCGTCTGACAGGACCCTTCAGGTACCAGAGGGAAGCCAGAGCTTCTCGACAGCAGCTTCCTAATCCTAAATTAACACAGCAGATACTCATCCATCTTGTAAAGACGCCGCTCTTGCATTGCACCCGCACATGATAAAGCATCGCTACTTTCCCAAAGCCGTGCTGATTGCCACGGTTGAGGCTAAAACCCAGCAATATAATTCTAAACCAGCAGACCAAACCCCTAAAGGGTAAACAGCCTAAAGAGACCCTTTTATTTTCCCCACAGCCTGCCGGTGACTGTTCGGCACAGGAAGGTTTCACAGGCCAGGCCAGAAGGTGTCTGGGCTGCGTTCTTCCTGCCATATTAGGCAGCTGATACCGCAGCGCGACTGCTGATGCTGAAAAAAAGCATAAAGCACGAGCACCATGGATATAACAGACTCTTTATCCAGTGGCTTTAAACCTGGATGACTACAGATCCCGTCACTAGTGCAGCGCATGGTTTATTTTTATCCTGTTGAAGTTGTAACATGCCAGTTTATTATCAGGATATTTATTTTCTTCAGCTCTGGAGGACCGTACGTTCCCCTTCACTGCAACAGAAAGCATGGAAGCCTGCAGACGCAGAACTCGGCGATCGCTAGCAGCCTCACTGCTTCGACTGCGGGCCATTATTGCAGCAGGGAAAATAAAAGCGAGAAGCCACTGTCAGAATTAAAGCTGCTAAAAGCAAAAAAACCTCTGAAATACGAATGTATCATATGGGAAGGGGGACAGATCCCACGTGGAAAGATGACAGCAGCATACCAGGCGAGAAGTAAGGAAGGCGGAGGTGGAACCGTGCGAGTAGGTGTGCCAGCCTGCAACGGCGCGGGGGGAAAAACCAGAGCCAGCGGTCAGGAAAATGGGAGGCTGTGATGGAGGTGAGAGGCCAACACGGAACAAGGAGCAAAAACCCCGAACATGCAGAAAGTTCTGTTGTGTAATGCAGACAGTCCTGAGGGACACGAGCACGTCCAGAGGACTTAAAAGACTTTAAGGGCAGGGAGGCTCCTTCAGGCACCCCAGCCCGAGAGGAGCTTCTGCATCGCAAGATGGAGGCTTCTCCATCCCAAACCAGCGGGGACAGCGCACGACTCCGAGGCTGGCTCAGCTGCCACCCGGCCAAGCTTCTGAATGAAAAGCATCTCGATCGGATTGCTGAGGTGATCGAGACCTCAAAACTCTGAGCTTCAGAGGTGCCTTTTGAGCTTAAAAACCGGACTTTCCGCCAGTTCCACGCTTTCACGCTCTCCCAACGTTAAATTTGCTTTTCCGGAGAAGCACAGGCATGGGGTTTTCTTTAACCAGCGCTGCTTTAAAACAAAGCCGTGTCCAACAGCTCTAGGGCTCCCCAAAAAGGCCTTTTCAGCCACCAAACCCAGTGCTGAAAAGACCCTGTGGCTCCAATTCACATCCACCGTGGCCAGAAAGACAAACTTTGACCCGAATCGTGTAAAATTTAAGCATTTAAAATGTTAAGCATTTAAAATTTAAGCATTTGCACAGCAGTTTACTAAAGACCTTTAGAAATGTTGGTGCTGCTGATGCGAACACCGCGGCGTTTCTGCTCAATAAAGCAGAATTTCGGTCAAATGAAGGGGGGCAAACACCCCTGTGTCTTGTCTGCAGCCGATCGCAGAGGTGAATTTATTATCTGCTGTTTGTTCTTTTTTTTTTTTTTAATTCCTGAGGTGTTAAAAAGTTTCGGCACAGGACTTGGCTGGGGGGGGGGGGATATGCTTTAAATAATTAAATAGTGAGGCGAATGTCGCGTTTCCGCAGCCGCCGAGTGACCGACTTCACGGAAACCCCTTGGGCGGGAAAAAAAACCTTAAACGCGAGCGGCTTCCCGCGGGGAAGGCCGCGATCGTCCCGCCGCCTCGCTGAGGCGGCGGGACGATCGCGGCCTTCCCCGCGGGAAGCCGCTCGCTGAGGCGGAGTCGCGTAATGGCGGCCGCGGCCGCGCCTCCTTACGTCAAAGTAACGCGTCCGCCACCACCCCCCACACAACCCCCCCCCCCCCTTTCACCTCCCCCGTCCCTACGGTGGCCGCGGGGTCGCAGCGCGTTGCTCTCTCCTCCGCCGCCGCCGGCCCGGTGAAACGAGAAGAGCCGGGAGGGTAGCGGTGGCGGCGATGTCCGAGCGTGAGCAGGCCCGGCGAGGCCCTAGCCCGCCTTTCCGTCGGCAAAGCGGGCGCTGGGCCGGGCCCTGAGCCGCCCGCGGTCCCCGGGAACGGGAGAAACCCTGAGGGAACCGGCGAGGCCCGGAGCTGCCCCGGCTGAGGATGGGGATCCTCTTTACTAGGATATGGAGGCTGTTCAACCATCAAGGTGAGGGCAAAAAAAGACGGTGTCGGGGCGGGCAGGTGCCGGGCCGGGCCTGAGGGCGATGGGGTTGAGGCGGCGGCGGTTCCTCGGCGCTTGTGGGGCGGCCGGGTTGGGGAGGGGGGTGCCCGCCCTTGTAAACCCCCGGAGTTTCGGGGCTAAAGGGCGAGGTGGAGGCCAGGGGGGGAACATACACAAGCGGCGGCGGGCGGAAAAGTTGGGGAGGGTGGGGGGGTGGTGTTAAACCTTTTTTTTTTTTTTTTTTTTCCCTTTCCCTTCTTAAGTCATTGGAAAGCTCGTTTCCTGCAAGGTGGAATGTGAAAATGTTAACGTCTGCCGAAAGAATACAGGCTGGGTTGCGTGGTAGCGTGTGGTTTCCTCTCGTTGTCTGCAGAGCGGGCTTTATTAGCGGGTTTAAGGGATAAACCTCGATATCTGGCAAAATCGCTCGTTCGTGGAGTACACGTTAGAAGTAATTTCAGATTTGTGACGCCTTTGCTGGAAGGTTTTAATGAGGGTTGTAACTTTTAACTATCAATCACACACTGAGGCTCTTACCCGCGTTTGTAAGGTGTTTTAAATTTGATCTGGAGTGGCCTTAAATACACTCACACCTGCATGTTGAATGTCCCGGTTATATGCCCATTAACACCTAGTGCAAATGCAACAAAATATTTTTGTCTTGTAGCGTCCAGCCCCACCTCAGATCTTCTGTTCCAGCTGATTTCCTAACATCCACTATGCTGGCAACATCACACCAGAAACAAAAGTTCCTAGTTATGGGGGGTCAGGTAAGCAGCTATTTTTACAATATTGTGCAGTTATGCAAAGTTATTAAACCTGGAATTTATCTTTGACGGTATGTACGACAACTCTGCAAAACCACACAATATTGATAAAACCAAAACCGAGAAACCCCACTTACCTGACCCCTATCCCCTCCCGCTCTCCCCCGTGATAACTCAGTGCGAGCGTTCTTTGCTGACAGAAGGAATTGATCCCTGGTCGTCTGAAGCTTGGGCAGGCTTTGAATGGCTTTTTGTTGCCCCTGCAGAGCACTGGGGGGGGGGGGGGGGGGGGGGGCGGGGGGAAGAAAGCCCCTTCTCACAAAGCTTTTGTTGCACAAATAGTCTGGTTGAAGCGAAGGTTATTTGCGCAGGTAAAAGTTGTGTGACACAGGTGAGAGCAGGCAGCGCTCGCTCGCCCTGGAAATCGTCAGTTTGAATGTGCCTGACACCACCAGCTGTAGAATTCAAGTTCAGTTCTGTGGTGTAGAGGAAAGAACGTGCTAAATAGAAACAATTGGTTCTGGCATTGAGCTCCAAAACGCGTTTGCCTGTGTGTCAGAGTAGTTTTGTGTGCCGCTCGTTGGTTCCTCTCAAACGAAATGGGGTTGAGGGCGTGCTGTAAAATACTCGGAGGCAAATCTGTTCTCCAGGTGCCAAACCTGCTGAAAGGAAAGGAGGACACTGAGGGGGGCAGGTGGGTCGCCCTGCTTGCGGCGCGAGCGCGGCGCTGGTGTGGTTTTGAACAGCTCTCAGCGAAGGGGTGAAGGTGTCGCGGGCCGTAACAAAAGTATGGCCTCGGAAAGGGGCGTTTCGCCTGCGTGAGCCTGTGCTCTGGAGAGCTGCTGCAGCGGGGGAATAGGGAGCAGAGTCTGCTGCGGCCTGTGAAAGTGTGGAGAAGCTTGGGGAAGGATTGGAGGGTGAGAATGCTCTGGCAGTTTAGAGAAGGAAAAAATCCGCTTGTAATCTCTCCAGAATTGTTCCTGTCGATGTGCAGAGGGGGCAGCGTGGACAGTCACTTAACCTGCTCAGAACAGTGCGCGGGTTTTCACGCCTCCACAGACAAACGAACCTTTAGGTATGGCCCGTGCAAAGCGGCACTTGAAGTTCGGCAGTGTTTGCTGAGGAAAGCAGTAAAAAAAAAATCAGGGCTAACCTTGTTTCCTAACAGCGTTGTTATCGCGACAGCAAAGTTAACGTTGTGACTTACTATTGCTGTTTTCATTTCAGAGCACAAAGTAATCATTGTTGGGCTGGACAATGCAGGGAAAACCACCATTCTCTACCAATTGTAAGTACGAGCTGCGGAGGACGTTTCCCGCGTTTCAAGGTGCGCGTTGTACGTGTCGCTCTGACTCGTGGTCGCTGCTTCCCCGGTTAGTTAGTTTTTACTCTGAAAGCGTCGCGCTGAAGATGGCTGAACCGCAGTAGAGGTGGCAGTGGGTCAAAGCGCGTGTTTGGAGTTTGGAAGAGGTCTGTATTTCGCCTGGTGTATGAATAAGGTTTTGTTCAGAGCTTTTATTTATCAGATTACGTCGCTATTACCACTTAATCACAACTGCCTTCGGTGTCACCGTGTGGGCCGTTTGCCAGCTCCATAAAATATTATTATGGTGAGGTTTAGCCACAGGACAGCGCTGCTGAACCGACCCGTGTAAATGCTAAACAAATTGTTTGGGGAGAAGCAAAGCAGCGAAGCCCGACCCCTCCCTGCCGCGGCCTGCGTCCTGCCTACCGAGACGTCCTTTCGTGTCGTTTGCGGGCAGGATGGAGGAGGAAGGCTGGGCGCTGGCTGAACCCAGGGCAGCGTCGCTCTGCGGCTGGTGGCAGCCCGTGCTGCCCAGGCTGGGCTCTGTTTGAGCCGCCAGCGTTGGTAGCTGTCGTGCAGCCTCTGCCTTCAGCGGTGGCGTTGGCTCGTGTTTGTCTTGCGCTAACCTGGCTGCTGGGTCACGTGAAACGTGTGCAAGCTTCGTATCTCTGGGCCTCGGCTGCGTTTTGATAAAAGGGTACAAATCTGTCCCGAGGCTCGCAAGTTTCTAGGTAGGACAGGCGACTCAAGGCCTGTTTGTCAGAGAAACAGGTTTGCGGTTTCTCACGTGAAGCAGTCAAGGTGTTCCTGAGTCAGTATCGGGGATAATTCCTGTTGAGTGATAATGGCCATGCTGGACCAGTCCTACGCTTCAAATACGCTTCCTTAAAACGTTCGGGTTTTGTCAAATTGTGATCTGCTTTTGCCTTTCTGAAACGTGCCACTCGTGCAGCGCTTCCAGCCGCTTACGCCCTAGCACGCGCTGCAGAGACAGTGAAAAGATGAGGGTGGTTATCGCTGTTTTAAGTTGGGAGCGAGAGAGTTTAAAAGGCATAAATAGAATGAAGAATATTTTTTCAGACTAGGGACTGCTGCAGCTGAGGGCTGTCCTCGGTGCATTTTAATGCTGCCTCTGTCTTTCCACTTCCTCCACCGATGCCTCATGTTTCTTCTCATCATCTTATTTCTGCGGTCTCAGTGTTTTCTTTTCCCTTTTGCACAGCAGGTCTCTCTGTGCCTCCTTTTCCTTTACACCCGTTTTAGCTCCACAGGACTTCCCCTTCTCTCTTCTTCTGTTGCCGCTTTGACAGAGCTCTGTGTGAGTGCTGTCCTCTGTTCCTCCTGCTTGACTCCTCCTTCAGCCCTACCTCCATCTGTGCATATCCTATTTTTTCTCTTACCAAGTGTGCTGAGCACGAATAAATAACGTTTAACTCCTCCCGTAAGAGACGGGCAGAGGTAACTAGCAGGACAGCGGGTGTTGGTTGGTGCACTGGCCATTACTTTGGTGTCGGGGGGGGGGTCACAGCAGACATTGCGGGGGGGGTCATTCTTCTCACAGATCTCAGCAGCTCCACAGATGCTTCATTTCTCCTACTCAGATCTCCTCCCCCCGCTCAGGTGGCAGCAGGAGTTGGTGATCGGGTGTCTGGGAAGGCCATTAAGCTTCGTGCTCACCTTGTTTCGGCGGGGAGGAGGGAAAGATCCACCGATCGTGTTGCAAACGGCGAGGTGCCAGCAGCTCGAACGTGAAAGGCTGCAGTCCAGCCCAGGGAAGGGGATTCACGATGAGTCTCCTCCCAGCGTTACAGAACTCTGCTGAAACCTGTTTTTTAAATAGGAAATTGGCCACAGGCATCTTCTTCCATCGTTGTTATTTTTAATTTGATTTTATGGTTCGTTCTTCTAATCCTCCTCTTTCCCTTACGTAGTTGCCTTCGAACGTGTGTGGTGAGGAGGCTTCTTGTTACGGGCTGCTAAGGCGCTGGGTGACTGGGGGTTCTTCTCAGAACACCGGAGCATCCCTTTGTCTCCTCAGGTCTCTGTATCCTCTCCAAGAAGTATGCCAGCACTGCTACAGTCCCAAATGGCTGTCACTGTCCTGAAAAGCTCTGCTAAAGCTTCAGAAAAATATTTCTATAAAATGAAAAAAAAAAAAAAAAAAAATCAAGATTATCAGAAGAAAAAACAGTCAAGTTCTTTGAAAATGGTTGACGTTTTCCTTGAAGCTCCTTTTAATTTTTTTTGCATGTCCCATACGGTAGAGTTTAAATAATTTGAACTCCAGAAGTATCCAGAGTACACATTTGGTCATCACTGTTGATGGGAAAACTGGTGGTCTGAATGACAAAGCTGTGCTCAGTATCTCTAAAGCGATATATTTGAAATACCTAATATCTGCATTTTCTCCAGAAAGTAGCATTGTTGGACTGTGCTGGAGGGAGAAGGGAAGGAAGGTTGGACATAAAGCCACTGAACTGTGAAGAAGATACGTTCTTAGTGGCCTAGACAGGGAGGAGAGTGAGATGTAGTGCGTTCCATGGAGCTGGATGATGAGTTGTTGTTTTTCTGCAGCCTTGGAAATCTTGTGGCTTAACCACATTCTTGAAGCAAAACAACGGCTCTCTCGCATGCGTGCCAAAATCAGCCTGGAAAAAGGAAAGCTGACCGCTTAAAACAGCTTCTGAAGGAAATATTCTCGCAGCTTTATGATTTAATTACTTATAGTCTCGTTCATGACTGCTCTCTCAGCTCTGTAATTTGATTATTAATAGTTCACCGAGTCCTTTTTTATGGCCGTTTTTATTTGTTGTTATCGCTACTCGCCCTCCACCATCAAACCTTGTCTCTATTTGCCACATAAGGAGCATTTGCTAAAATCCCCCCCCTCAGATTTCTACCTCGGAATCACCATCCAGTTTGGTTTTTATGGGAGGAGGTCAGGTCGGAGTCCTGAGCCGCTCGATAACGCGGGTAACTTGCCGGTTTGTGCTGTTTCTCACCGCGTCGCTCTTCCCTCCGCAGCTCCATGAACGAAGTGGTGCATACCTCCCCCACCATCGGGAGCAACGTGGAGGAGATCGTGGTGAACAACACGCGCTTTCTGATGTGGGACATTGGGGGGCAGGAGTCTCTTCGGTCTTCGTGGAACACCTACTACACCAACACCGAGGTGAGCACGAGCGCCTTGGTGGGAGCGTCGCTGGTGGGGGGCGTGCGGCATACCGGGGTGCGTACCGGGCGCCGCAGAGGGCTCTGACCTGCGCTCTGGATGGCACCGGGGCTGTTCAGGGCACTCCAGTTCCCATTTTTGAAGCCTCCTCCTTAGCGAGCTGTGGGCCGACTCGCTTTTGGGTTTCCTACGTACGGAGCTGCGATTCAACCCAGCGTGTTTGGAAGGATTCTGCGCCTGGGGATCTGCAGCCTTAGGGCAGGGGCTCGTTTTGGCGTGGTGTCGCAGATCCCCGTGCTTGCAGGGCCCCTCTTGCGGGCTGTGGCTGCCCTGCCTCGGTAGCAGTGCTCTGAAACCTCTCTGACCCCTCGGGAGAAAGGCTGAAAGCCCAAACGTTGTCCCCCGAGGCTGGGGGAGCTCTGCCTTGCAAGCTCCCGTGGTTAATTTACTTGAGCACTACCAAGAATTTTACGAACTCTTTAGAGATGAAGTTGCAGCACATACACTGAACTTGATTAAAAGAGTGATTGAAGTCAAGCTTCCCTATGTGGTATTAAATGTGGTGTTAAAAAAAAGTTATTTTTTATAATAATTAGCTTTGCTCCCCTGTGCTCCCCGCTTAGATGCTATGATGTGTATCTGCATGAGTGCTCTTGAAGTATAGAGCCTATGGGGGTCTTGGAGTCCCTTGCAAGTATCTGTTTGCCTGTTAGTATTTGAAGTAGAGAGAGAAAGCTGATAGTTTTACCTTTTTAAGGCTGCAACAGATTATTTGAGGGATCTGTGTGCAGTGATGCAAAGCAAAGAACAAAACCAGATCTGGGATTAGAGAAACACTTGCTTTCTGTGGCAACTTTTCACTTCAAAATGGAAAACAGAAAGTCAAAAGTGTCAGAGTTTGTAGATAAACCACGGCGCAGGTTGTGAACCGTAGCAGTGCTGCGGGCAGCCGCGCTCTGGCTGGGAGCAGCGTCCCTGGCGTCGGGTGATACCAGGAGATCCAGCTGACCTGTCTGGGTTACGTGATGGGAGCAGTAATCTGTTCTGCTGGCGAGTGTGCAGCCGGCAAGATAGAGTTTGGTCTCTGACTGATAACTTTTCGTTTTTTAAAGTTTGTCATCGTCGTTGTGGACAGCACAGACAGAGAGAGAATTTCTGTGACTAAAGAAGAGCTGTATAAAATGTTAGCCCATGAGGTGAGTAGACCCTGCGTTTTGTTCGAGTGCTTGTTGTGGGTAAGAGCTGGATGAGTGACGTTAAGCAGAGCAGCTTTGCACACCGTTTGTGGAAGTTCTCGCTCAGGCCTGCTAGCTGGAGGCAGACCGGGACGGGGAGAGGCCTCGCCGGTGAAGCCCAGGGCAAACATCAGCAGTCCCCTCCTCCCGGCTGCGGGTCGTCCTGCGTCGGAGCTGGCTTGTTCCTGCTGGAGGCTCTGTCTTCTGTGAAGCTCACCATAAAGCTGTAAATTAATACCAAATGACTGAAAAGAACCCCCACAAAAGTAGCTTTTCAACTTCTGAGTGCTTCAGTGAAACAGAAGTTAGGGCTTACAAATGGCTTCGGTGGCTGTTCTAGTTCAATCCGCCTTAACGGCTGAACACGATAGTTTTTAGAAGAAATAGTTTCCTCCAAC
This sequence comes from Leptosomus discolor, assembly GCF_034619465.1. Taxonomy (NCBI): domain Eukaryota; kingdom Metazoa; phylum Chordata; class Aves; order Leptosomiformes; family Leptosomidae; genus Leptosomus; species Leptosomus discolor. The sequence continues at coordinate 2,142,927 of NC_141395.1, forward strand.
AACTTAATTACTATTTTCGATAGCTTTGTGGTTGCTTGATGTTTTCTGTTTCCACAGTGAAACACATACAGCCTTAGTCTTACAGCAAGGGGCTCTACAGCTGCAGAAACGGGCTGCCTGTGGCTCCAGTAGCCGCCGTTCTGTATGTCCATGGAACCGCAGCGTGAGGGCGTAGTCTGCTGACTTCACTTGTGGGGGCCCTCTGTAAAATCGAGCCCCATGTCAGGTCTAACACTGAGCTCTCTGGGTCTGGTTGGGAAATACTGCCCGGCCGTGTAAGCCAGGGAGCCCGTCCTGCACGGCCCGAACGTCCCGGAGACTCTCACCTGTCCCGGCGGTGCGGCCGGAGCGGGGCCCTGCTTTGTGCTAAAGGTGCCTGAGCTTGACTCCTGCTGGCACCCGTAGGACAAGTGTTAATGCAGAGTGGATCAGTTTGTTTGAGGTGACACTGAGCTTCCAAATTGAAGTGTCTGAGTACAAAGATGTGCGTAAAACTGATGGCACTGGGTCCCAAAATACTACCTCTGTATTTAAACTGCAGCCACTGTTCAGTAGCCTGCAGGGAGGGCAAAGACTGCCTCTGCGTTTCCTTTGAGTGAGCGTGGCCATCCAAAGCATTTGAGAAAAAAAGCGCGCTCTGCCTAGTGTCTTAATGGCTGATTTTCGGTATTTAAATTAAAATTGTGTTTAATAAAATAAGTTCTAATACAGTAGGTCTGGCTTTGTGGCGGAGTAGTCGATGTGGCACGCGGGGACCGTTGCCATTGGGCCTGCTGCCGTCCCAGTTAGAATTTCCGAGCTGTGCTCTCCAGTCCGTTGCAGTTGCTAAACCAAATCTGCAGCTTCTGTTTCGTAATCTGTAAAGGAAGACGCAGAAGTTGTTAACGAACTGATTTTGAAATGAGGGAAGTCTGGAGCTCCGAGCAGCACGAATGCCCTTGCTTCGTGTTGGGGCAGCGTTCCTGTGCTCCAGAAGCACCCGTCTAACAGTAAATGTGCCCATTGTTTTACAACAGGATGTTTTCGGTATATTCTGCTCGCTCTCCAGATGCTGTGACCTTTGAAGAGAGCAACAATACGCCGAAGCTGAAATGAAAGTCACATATTTGTTCAGAATAGCTTTTTCTCACGGTCGTTGAAAATCTTTTGTTTCTGCTAATCAGTTCAATTGCATTTTTGTTAAGGCAAACTTGAGTTGCCCAGGTCAGTTCCAGCTATTTTCTGGACCAGTAGTTCATTTGGGAATTAATTTTACTGCTCGTAAGAATCGGTGTGCCTGATTCGCCTTGAAGTGCCTGAGTTGTCTCGGCTTCCTGCCTTTTTGCTTTCGGAGGGATGGGCTTTTCCACAACACGTGCCAGTGCCAGTGTAGCTCCAAGCAGCTTGAGATAAGAGAAGCTTGCCCCTAGGGTTGCTGTTCTCGAAACTGTTAGTACTGATGGTTTAAATATTCCACGGGCCTTTATAAAGAAGTTTGTTGTAAGATGCTTCTCCACGCAGCCATCCATCCTTTGATTCTAACCCAGCCCAAGTGGTGATTTTCTACAAAGGCCCTGTATCCTCTAAATAAAATACCGCTGCAGCTCGCTTCACGCTGTCAGGGGCAGCCTCAGTGCTTCTTCACGGGTGGGGTTTCCCTCGCAGAGGGCACAGCGTGCTTCTGGCTGTGGTGAGCCTCGGGGCCAGGCCGGCTGCCGCCACGCACGCTGCTGGCGCTTCCCGCGGTCAGGCGTGGCGAGGTTTTAGCGGTGCTTAAAAAGTTCTGGTGGGGTGACCCGCTCTCGCCTCGCGCAAGAGCCGCTCCGCAGTCTGCTGGTTTGGTACTGGCGTCGAGCTTAACGGCGTGGTAACGCGTGAAAGGGCGGGGTGCGGGTAAAAGGCAGGCTGGGGAGAGTGCGGCGGTTGGTTTGGATACCGGGCAGGAACGGCCTGCGAGGTTGGGGTCAAACGGGGTACAGGGCGCCTCTGATCCTCACGGAGCACAGCAGGATACGGGGTGTAGTTCTGCAGCTCATCCTAGGCAAAAATTGGACGTTGGTCTGCTGGATCAAAGGATTTTCTGGAGTTACTTGTCAATCAGCCTGCAGTGTTTTATAGTTTAGAGGGTTTTTTGCTAGGGCTTGAGCTTCTCCACTTCAGTATCGCGTCTTTTGCCTCCAAGGGCTGATTTGTAATCATCGTGTTTTTTCTTCTTTCTCCCTAGGACTTAAAAAAAGCAGGTTTGCTGATCTTTGCGAACAAGCAAGATGTTAAAGAGTGCATGACAGTAGCTGAAATATCTCAGTTTCTGAAACTGACTTCCATTAAGGATCACCAGTGGCACATTCAGGCGTGCTGTGCTCTAACTGGAGAGGGGTAAGAGTTATTCTTGTCTGTAGGAGGGGAGCCTGGAGTTATTTTGGTATTTTTATTGTGGTGCTTGCTTTTAACACGCAGTCCTCCCCTGTCAATAATAATCTTACACTTAAAGATTTTTGGGCTCAGAACATACTGACTTGGGATCGGTGTGATCTGAAAACCAACCGTCGCGTCAAGTCCGCAGTCTCACCTCACGGTGGTAAAGCTGTAGATGATTTGGGCCTAGTGAGGGTGTGGGTGGGAAGGACCTAAAATCTGTTCTGGTTTATTATTAAGAATAATCGCAAGTAGAGATGGCTTCGGCGTGTGCCTGGAAGAGCTGGGACCTGAAGCCTCTCACCTGTAGGTTGTGTAACAAGACCTAGGAACTGCTGCTCTTGGAGTGCATTGTTTCTGGGAATGATTCCTTCAGTCAGGATTACAGAGCTCTTAGGAAGAATTGAAATTGGTGCCATGGAATTGTCTTTGAGGTTATCCTGAGCAGTGCATGTATTCCTGAAAAATTATCTCTTCTGTTTTCAGACTGTGCCAAGGACTCGAATGGATGATGTCAAGACTTAAGATCAGATGATTTTTAATGACCTCTTTGCACAGACATTGCTTAAAAAGAGCTGTACCGGTGATTACCTTCACAGTGGCAGAATTCTTGGGTTAAATGTATTTATACTGAACTGATTTCAACTTTATTTTCTACATAGATGCACACACACGTACGTGTATATAAATTAAGACCATTCAGCAAAAAGAAAGGTGCAGATGATGGCTCCCGTTTGGTTTCCTGTTGGTTCTCCTCTGAGGACGCGCTTAAAAGCTGTGATCAACCTTCTTTTCAAGATACAGCCGCTCAGAACAGTCCAGTGTTGAGCATGGTGAAGATGAAGCGAGAGGAAGGAGCTTTTAATTTTGAGTTTTATTATTCCATTGTAGTCCTCTCTAGTCAAAGAGGCTGACTTCATTATTCCAGTGAATTAGCAAGCAAATCAATGGCATAGGTATCAACTTCCCAGTATTTTTAAGGTTACCGATGTTACAAATGCAAAAATATTTTCCTGTATGTGTACTGTACATACTTGTGTATATTTATACCTCAGTTTTAGGTTAACTGCAGTCTGTTCAGACCAGTGTGTAGAGCTGAGTCGGTGCGTTGACAGTAGTGCTAATATTTGACATGGCCAACGTGTCGCAACATCTTTTCCTTTGTTACCTGCGGGGCCGTAACTGGTCGGACAGTTGGCTCATCACGACTTTATAAAGCAAACTCTCTCTTAAGCCCATTGCTTGTTTCTCACCTGATTTTTCAGTTAGGGAGGATGCCGTGATGGCTCGGGGCGCTTGCATTGAGCTTCAGATTACGGTGGCGGCAAACGGTAAGAATTTGCCCAAGAGTGTGAAGCGAAGCGGATTTTCTTTTTTTTTTTTTTTTTTTTTTTTACTGGAGTCATCATGGGATGAGGTGATTTCGAACAGTGCGTGTCGTGCTGTCCTGTGGTACTGCTTTTCCTTTCCCGCAGGACTGTTCGTTTATGATTCACGTCTAGGAGAAGTACCTTTCGCTGTCGTAAAGGGAAAATTGTCCTTTATTATTTTTGTTCTTAACCAAAGAAGAGGCACAACAGTGCGTTCAGAAGTCCCGCTGAACGTTACACCACGAGTCATACTCCCTATTCAGTGTTTTTCGGCGGAAGGCGCACCTCTCGTTGAGAGCATGAAATGTGTATGTATCTGTATGCGATGGGCGGAACTGGGATGGGGAGCGAAACCGATGACACTACGTGAAAAGCCGCGCGTCCCCCCTTGATCATGTTCCCCCGGGCGTCCCAGGGCAAACGTGACTCCCCCGCGGGGTCCCCGGGGGAATTCTAAAGCAGCGACAGAACACTACGTGGTGACCTTTCCTGGCCGTAGCACCCACGGGGCGGATGTCCCACGGAGGAGCCGCTCAGCGTGACCCTTGTGAAGGACACGGGCAGTCGGGTGGGCTGGGATGCCGTCGGTGTCGGGAAAGTGTGCGTGGCCTTGGGCGCAGGGGATGGGTATTTGGGGAGTACAGCAAAGCGAAATAAAACTTGGTTTAAAACGTCCTTGCCTTTCTTAGCTCGTACATCTGGTAAGGATGGAGAAGACATTTTAAAGAAAAAGCTGAATTTGAACTTTTTAAGGTGCTGGTGGCTGGTTGTGGGATAATGCAGTCGGCGAACCTGCCTCCCCGTTTGCCTGCTGCGCTGGGGATCGCGGCGTGGACCTGCGGGGAGGAGAAGGGAGGCAGTTTCAAAAGTCTGTATTTAACAGAGGCAGGAAAAGAATTTAACTTTATAATATATTTTTGGTATCTCTTTATGATGCTCGCTGGCTAGGGAATCGGCTGTCTTGGTTAAACATTTTAACGTGTACATGCATATCTTTCTAGTGCATGCACATAGGTCTCGGTATTTAACTGGTGTACTGCAAAATGTATAAATGTTTGAAGAAATAACAATTTAATGCAAAGACTTTCTCAGTTTATCTGACAGTATCTGCAAGAAACGAGCTCTGTGCACACTCGCGTATGAAATGGAATTGTACCTTTTCTAGTCTTAAAAAAGAAAAAGCAGACTTGCTTACGAACCGGAGTGGTTGGGTGTTGAGTCTTATGTCTTCCCTCTCATCCCTCTCAGATGCTTTCCGTTAGTGTTGTGAAATGCTGAATCGGCACGGGTCGCATGTGTTGGGTTTTCGGTTCGTTTTTTAAGAAAACGAATAGTTCTTGAAGTGAAAGATAAATCATGGGGTGGGATTCTGATGTCTGCTTCGTGCCAAAATTCCCTGCTTGCTCCCTCACTGAAATTTGTAGGACTTGGTACATCCGTGTAATGAAAGTGTGGTGGTTTTTCCCAGGAATGGCTTATGTTGCAACCAGACACCCTGTGTTCACGCAGAAGTGACCTTACGTTTACTCTTTTGTTTGTTTGTTTGTTTTTACCCTCCCTCTCAGTGTCCTGACCGCTTCCACTTTCAGGGGTCTCTAAGATACCGCGCGGTTCGCTTCGTCTTTGTCTCACAAGTGGCCACAGACCCTAGTGGGGAGTTGGGAATAACCGCACACGTGAAGGCCGCCTGTGAAAACAATGTCTGTTGTGTCCTCGAGAGGTTATAACCCGAAGGTTAAATCTCCATCTGTGCATAGAACAATCGAGCCTTAACCCGACTGCAGAAAGCGTGTGTGGCCTGTTGCGTGTCGCTATGGGTTTTTAATGGGTTTGGGGGTCCCACGGGGTTTTGGAGGGCGGGTGGGCTCTTCAGGAGTGAGAACTCGGTGGTGGCCAGCGCTTGGTGGGCATCTTCAGCGCTGGGTTTGCGGTCTCTGCAAGGGCGACGGAGTTGGTCCGTGGCAGCTGGGCAGCTCGCTGCCACCCCGCTGCCGACAGAGGTGACCGCGCCAAATTCTCACCTGGCAGGGCCGGTGCAGTCCCGTTTTGAAGCGTAGCGAAGGCGGAATAGTGTCACCCAGATGCTGCAGTGGGAGCTTTTGTAGGGAAGATTGTCTGCCTGGAGGCTCTTCAGGAGAACAGGGGTGTTTGCTCAGACACCGCTGAGGTGGGCAGTAGAAGAACAGACAAGTACGCGCCCTCCTGGTGGCGGTGTGGCTGTACCTCTCCTGTAGCCTTGCCTCGGTGTAAAGCTGGAAATGTTTTCAAATTTCGTCACCTGGTAGAGCAGGAGGAGAGCAGCAACCTTTTGAACACACAAGCCCTTTCTGTATGTGCGCCTCGTTCGTGGCTCTTTTCCCTGTAGGAAAATTCACGTTTTTCTCCCAACTCTGTCCGTAGAAAAGGAAAATCAACTTTGCCTCAATGTTGCTTTCAGCCTCGCTCGGTTGTTGCGTGGAAGTGCTTAACAGGGGCCGTGCCCTCGGTTTGTGTTGCTTTTGTCTTTTCTGTGCGTTGTGTTGCCTTGGCTTCCAGCTCAAGCTTAAGATTCCTTTGCCTTTGTTCTGTGTGAAATTCATTCTTGGGATATTATACAGAAAGAGGGAGGGGTCTGTAAAAATGTTATTTGAGGTTACGCTGCAGAACGCCATTTTACTGGCAAAAAAAAAAATAAATACAGCAGGAAGTCATATTTCAGTAATTAATACTTAAAATGGTTCTTTTGGTTTAGCAGATAATAAACTTGGTAAACCATCTCTCTGGTACGCTGCCTCTGTGATCTGAAAATTATGCAGGTGTTTTAATCGTGAGGAAATGTGGAACGTAGAACTTGGAAAAGGTGAACAGCGATCTACTTGGCTTCATTTTTATTTTTATTTTATTTTTAGTTTAATTCCCCCCCCCAGGGAGGCTTGGCCGCCGTTTTCCTGTGCATTCTGTGGCGTGCTCCTGGATGTGGGCGTGCATGGGTGACTGTTGAACATGGGGTTCTGATGGGCACCTTCCACAGTCTGTGCAGCTCAAGTGCCTGAAACTAGTGCAGTGATCTCTTTTTTTTTTTTTTTTTTTTTTTTTTTCTTCCTGTGCTACAATTCACATTTCCCTTAAAACAGATAAATCTCCGTAAAAGCATCTGAATGTGCGTAAATGAGTGGGGGTTTTCCCCTCCCTGCGCACCGGTTTTAACAGGATTGATAATAAACCGGTTCGTTACAGTTCTTTCTCGCCTCGACATCGCAAGCGCTTTTCCGTTTGCCAGACGCCACGTCGCTTGCTTTGTGCAAGGAGACACCGAGTTGGTCCTTGGGTCAGTTGTGTAGCTGCAATTCTCCAAGGAACTCTGTTTAAATAACTTAATCCGAGAATACCTGCCCTTGTAGGCATCCCCGTGTAAGTAGTTCCTTTTTAATTGGTTCGTTAAAACACTAACTTCTAATTTCAGGCTAATTAAGTCTGAAAAATAGCGTTCAGCTAACCGGAATGTAACGCGAAGCCTTTAACTAGCGCGTCCTTGAGCGGCACGGGGCAGGGGTGACTGGCTGTCACGCAGGATGGCACTGAGAAAGCAAAGCGTCTTCGCCGGTAGCGCGATGCAGGTTACAGACACGCGTGTGGCTCGATCGTTGTTGCAGTGGGTGTACGTTAAATCATGGAAATGAGCAATTGTAAGCGGTGGCCACTGTAACTTTTTGACAGTGTGCTTTAGAACCATAAGCAGAAATTATCTTCTTGCCTTACTAGGATTGTACCGGTTAGTTTTGATATTGTACAGCAGCTTTTTGGGAAAATGTTCTTCGCATCAGAGCGTAGCCTTTAGCCGAGCGGGGTCATCCTCAGGTACCGCCCTCAGGCTTTTAAGCCAGATTTCTCGTGAGTAAGGACGCAGGTCGGGTGGGGGTTTTTAAGCTTTTCCTAAACGTAGAAAACTTAGCCGATACTGAATTAAGTTAGAAAACGCTGCTTTACGTAGACGGCTGTAAATCATTCTTTGTGCGTCATCGGCTCGGTGTTACTCTGGTCTAAATGCTGCCTGCGGCTGTGCTGCGGAGGGTAGAAGAGGTGCCCAAGAAAAGACATATTCTGCGGAGAGATTCAAAGATTAAAAACCAACAAACCAAAAACCAAGCCAAAGCTCTCGGATTGGAAAGCCTGAGCGCTTTCAGGGCTAACAAACTGAAGGATGGGTAGAGGGATGGTAACCGATCCAGTTTAAACCGTGTCTGTGTGATGTTTTCGGGAAGGTTCTCAACCTGTCCCCAGCTTTCTCGCTGCGTTCTTCCCCAAAAACCTTTCCTCCCCTCGCCACAGTCCTGCCCAGCCTGTACGTGCTGCCCTAGACCGGGGCTGCCCTTGCGGAGGGCGAGAGGTGCCGCGGGGCAGCGAGCGCTTTGTCCTCAGGCTCTGCCAAGTACTGCGTCACAGGACTAACCTCCAGCGCCAGCCCTGCGCTGCCTTGAGGACGGGGTAAGCCCCCCGGGTCAGCGTGCTAGCCCTGCAGTTGCGCTGTGGTTGCGTTGCCTGTCCGCGCCACCGGCAAGTGTGCGTGTTCATCAGGGTCGTGTTTCTTTTGGTCACTCGTGTTTTGTACTTCTCGTTCTAAAAAGTTTGTCTTCTTTCTGAAGTGCGTAAAGGCTGTGGCTGAGGCTGACTCTGCAATAAAATTTCATTCCGCAACGTCCAAACTCGTTGCTTGCGAGGGCTGGCGTTTTCCTGGCTTGAGCGCTTCTGTGTCTGAAACTTCAGCATGTTTATTAAAGGAATTTAGCTAGAACTTTTTATAAAGCTATTTATTATAACAAAGATCAATTACAATTTTATTAAGTAACTTTTCCTGTAATTTTATCAGTACATTCCTCAAATTGTTTCCCTCTTTCTGTCTGTCTTGGCTTTTAGAATCTGATTTTCATTTAGTTGAAGGAGGCTCTTCGGTAAAACACTAACTGGTTTAGTTCTTTAAATTCTTGGTGAAGAAATGAAGCGAACACAGACTTGCTGTGGAATTGTTGGGGGCAGCTGTGTACAAGCGTATTGCCACGTGTAGAGGCGACGTCAGGATTGCTAATTCTTGGAATCCTGCCGGTATTTATCCTTTGAAGACAAAAGCACTCGTCAAAATGTTACTGTTTGCATTAAACCTTGCGTGTGTGTGCGGGTTGCGGCGAAGCTTTTCGAGCAAAGCTGCGATTCCTGCCCTGGGGTCGTCTCGGCGTCGCCGGGGTGAAAGGCGCCGTTCTGCCAAACCTGCGGTGGCGGAGTTTGTCTTGGGCGGCTGGTTGCCAGCGGGGACCAGTTTGGTGATAAGTACGTGGGGGCTGGTTTCAAGTAGAATGGAAGTGAAAATGAACGGCGAAATGGCCTTTTCCTGTGGAAAACGCTGCGCTCCCGTGGTGCGTCGCTGCTGCGGAGCCGTGTGGGCCGGGGGGAGGGGGTGTGGGTCACTTCTTGGAAAGCAAAAGGCGAAGCCAAAGCTGGGTTAAAACCTGAAATGGTGCTGTCCCTGTGCTGGAGGGGCGCTGCCCCTCAGCGCCGCAGCCCCAAGCCTGGCTCCACGTGTGTTACTTTTGGACTTGTCGCTGCTTTATTTCGTCCTGCGCGGTGTTTGTATCCCTTTGGTAACCCTGTTGTAGAATAACTTTGCCACGGGCCTGCTGCCTGCCTCGCGGCCCCTCGGGGCCGTCGAATCTTGGTCTATAGACCACCACCGTGTCCGTAAAAATACATACAAAACAAGTCTTTCCGAAGGTTTTTGTTCTGGTGTGGTTTTAGCATTAAATACCTTTATTCCTTTGAACCGCACACACACACACACACAAGTTTGCTGCTGCTGAACTGCGACAACCGTTGTGCTTCTGCACCCGCCGACTGCCCATCTTGTGTGGAGCAGCCCTGCTGAGACGGCTTGGGCATTTGCACCTGGTGTATGAAACTGTAAATAGACTTTTTAACAGAAAATGCTGTTAGATTTTGGCTTTTTTTCTTGACTGTATGGACGTTAAAGGCTGCTGTGTTCTCTGTAATTGTTTTTTTTTCAATTAAAACGTAACAGTACTGTTTTCAACCTATTATCACTTTTAAAATTACAGGTCGTGTCATTACTCTTTTGTTACACAGTCTCCGTTGATTTATTCTCTCTGAACATGGCTCTTTAATACGAGGTTGAATTAGATGCAAAACTGCAGAACAGTGAAATGTCCTCAGACTTAATTCTTTTATAAACTTTTTTTTGTTCTGTCTTGCTTTTTGCCCCTGATTCTTCAGAATTGGAAGGCCTTTTTGTTTTTTTCCCCCCATGTGTGTATGTGTGTGTGTGTGCGTATGTAGGCAAACTATTTGGGTCATGCAAAGAGCTGCGGATCATGGGATAATAACAATGAATTGCCTAAATTTTCTGTACATAAATAAAGATTTAGTAGAAATGCCAGTACCGTGGAAGATTTGCTTCTGAGGTCCTTGTACTGTTGCATCCTACCAGACACCCCGTTGTTACCCGTACATATAGCTTTGAGTCATGGATTGATGGATGCCTATAGAGCTGTGTAAACAACTAATAAACCTCACTGTTTGTATTCCCTTGGCCAGATAACGTCTTCATTTCAAACTCACCGTTTCGGAGTAAGCTTGACAACTCGCTTTTTCCGAGGCGAGGTGCTAATCTGGGATTCGGTCAGCCTCGTGGGCGCTGCCGGTGTAGCTGCCGCTGTTCGCAGCGGTACGTCAGCGTTGGTTTTAAGCCCGTGGGTAACGATGCCTCGGGCGCACGTTTGGGCTCATCCTGGGGGGACGGCGGCCTCGGGAGCGTTGCGTGAGGTTATGCAAGGCCGTAAGTCTTCCCTTGCCGTGGCGATACAGGTTTTCTTGAGCTTTTAGAAAATACTCAGTTGTCTACTCTGTGCTAAGCAACAAATAACCCAATTGCATTGGTGGTTGAGAAGGGCCTAATTTTTTTGGAAAGGCTTTAAACGTGTTGGACAAGGCCCGTGAGTACAGGCTGCCGTTGTTGGAAGCTTGTTTGTGTCGAATCTCTTTGGCTCCAAGATGCCAGAGGCGCTTTACGCTGCAGCGAACGGGCGAGCTGATAAATGAAGGCGAGTCTTGAGCTTTCCTTGATACACTAATCCTCACAAGAACTTCCAATATCTGATTTCTCATCCAGACTTTTGTAAAATACGTCTCAGGAAACAAAGTGAGGAGAATTACTGGTTTCTCAGGAAGGTGTTAACCTAACAAGGGACAGCTGCTTTCCAAAGCACGTTTTTAAGCTGTAAATTTTCTCTCTCCGCAGAGCAGCTCTTGTACGTGTCAGCCAGGTGCGTCTGAGAGAAATCCCAACTGCTGCGAGTTAATAAATCATCCCCGCTCCTTGTATCGTGCCTGTGCTTCTCGACGACTAGCGGTGCGCAAGGTGGCACGGAGGAGCCCGGCGCGCGGTTCCTCCACGCGGTGATCGGTCGTGGAGGGTCTTTCTGCTGCGCTGGTGAGGGTTCTCGTCGGAAACCGTTCGCCTGCTGCGTGGTGTGAGGTGGGAAGAGCGCCGAGGCCCACTTGTACAGCTCCTGTATGGATACCCACCTTTAGATACCCAGGTACCGCACGCCCCCACTCTGCTGCTCGCCTCTGGACCTTGGCACAGCGTACGAGCCTGTGCTTATTTATGCAAGAGCCAAAGTGGTTAAAACAACTGCTCTTACACAAAACACATCAGCCGCTGGCTCCGAAGCTTTTCATCTGCTGCAGGCCGACTCAGAAGTGCGCAGGTATTGAGCAGCTGGTTTTTGAAGTCACCCCTTCTGAACTCCTTTGTCAATGTATGTAAGGTCAAGTGGCGTTCAGGTGGTCCGATAGGGACTTTTTTGGTACAAGATCTGTTTGTTTTTTGTTTTTTTTTCTGGTTTCCTGAAGTGTAAACTCCTGCAGAGAGCAACAAGCCCCTCTTCACCACCCAGGCAGAACAGTGTTTCCACTGTGTGTTTAGACCATTAATTCTTACCTTTCCTGGTGCATTTAAGGAGGATCCTGGGATAATGCAAAAAATGCGTGTATTGATTAAAGTTAGATAGCTCTTAACTGAGAGGAGGTGGGAAAATCCCGTTCCTACCTGGGATTTGTGCTGCCAGCCAGCGGCAACCACCGCTGTTTCATGCTGCGCCCAGCAGAGGAGCGAGCTCCAGGACAGAGGGTGGCTGAGGCAGGGAGAGGGGGAAGGTGTTTGGAGGGTATTGGCTTCAGCTAATTTGAGGTTTAAAATTAAACCTTCTTTCTGATTCTCTGAAAGCCAGGGGGCCTTCTGCGTTCTGACCAACGGGTTTCTCCTCCCCTTTCCTCCTCGCAGGCCTCGGGGAGAGGCGGCTCAGCTTTGCAGGCTGAGCGATCTTCTCAAAAGCCGTTTCTGACGGGAAGTGTAATACAGAATATGTGACATGGTAGAGCTTTATAGAGGCAAAGCGAATTAAACTATTGTTTTTTCTGGTTTTTGGCGGTGGGCACAGATTTACTGAGGGACTATGGTTCCCTTCGCGCAGCGGCAGCAGATGGCGAGGCCTATATATTCCCATTCACACGGCACAGTTGGACCCATCTGCACCCCACAAACAAACGATGGCAGGACTGGAGCTGCTCCAGAAAGATTATAATTATCTCCGCTGCTCTGCCAGTCAAACCTTGATCCAAACCCTGAATTATTACCCGTTTCTGAGCGCGGAGAGCGGCTCAGGAGCCAGCACGCGTGTCCTGCCCAGCGCTCCCTTTTGCCGCGAAGGATTTCTTGCTCCTGCTCTGCCTTGGGCTGCTTCCTTCCAGGGAGGCCAGATGGGGGCAGGATCCTCCTTTTTATTAGCAAATACTTCGAGCTAAAAGCTGCTTTTATTTTTTATTTTTTATTTTTTTTAAATTTTGCTATATCCAAGGTGATCGAACATTTGAAGCCTGCGCTGCCATCAAAAGAAATCCTCTTCCCCTCTCCCTCCCTTGCAGCACCATGAATGCTTGGCGACCCAATTGTCATAAAACTGCTTTTATTTGTCACCTTCTGAGTAACTTCAGCTAAATCAGCGTGGTTCAGACTGCTCAAACAGCTATTTTTTTTTTTGGCACTGGCAAGGGGTAGAAATAGGTGGTGAGGAGCAGAAGGAGGGTAGGATGAAAAGAGCTGGAGATGGTGGGAGGGTCAGCGTTCCTTCGTGACACTAGTGCAGGTTTAGCACCCGAGCCTGCTTTCATGTACAGTATAATTTTGTTTTAATTTAGATGATGCCTGTGCCCGTATAGCGGCTTGCTGCTAAGCTGAGACGCAGGCTGAGTGGCCCTGCGCTGGTGTAGCGCTGCACTCAGCATCTCGCTTTGGGCAAAGGAGAAAAAGCTTCGTTATGGGGAGGTAGGAACGCGTTAGCCTGCTGGTGTCATGGCCGGTCACAACAGAGCGGTTGTTAGTCCAGTACGGTGACGAGACCAGACGAGCCCTGAGACTGAGACCCTGCGCTGTCAGGTGGGTAGAACGACTGTGGCCTTGTTTTTTATGGCAAAGTCCCATTTATCAGCCTGCAACAGGTAACGTTAACGGCTGAAACCAGCGGTGGCGAACTGGGGACCTGACAGAGGCTGTCCTTGATGTAAGCAGGTTACTGGGCAAAGGGCAGGGGCTGAAATCATTGGCACGATACGGATCATCGTGGACTTCAACAGGAACAAGATCTGAATACTTGCATTAATTCACCCACCAGCAGCAAGGAACCGAAGGCACGAAGCCACACGGCATAGCGGGAGGGGAAGGGAATCCTGTGTGGGTGTGAAACTGCACAACCCTGCTTTTATATTAAAAATCTGAGGTAGCCTTCCCTGCACTCAGCAAAACACCTGTGTGAGCGTGTCCAGAGAAGGGCAGCGAAGCTGGAGAGGGAAAAGCAGAAAGCGCCTGGGACAACAGGGGTGTGAAGCGAGTGGTACAACAAAGCGCGCCCGGTCCGGTCCCACCGTCGGTAAGTCCGGAGCAGCCGGTCCCCAAGGCGGAGGCTGGGTGATGCTGGGAGGACCCATCTGTGTCCCTAGGAAAGCCCTGGTCCCCCCAGTTTGGGCTGGGGGTGGTGTTTAAGGAGGTGACGGAGCTGCAGGTGATGGACATCTGTGTCTTAAAGGGTTCAGTCAGGTCTCACCGTGCAAACACACGCTAATAAAATGTCACTGAACTGGGATTCAGTTCTTGTGACCAGGGGCAGAGTCAGAATTGTCTCAAAAATGGGGATCCAAACACAGTGTTTTGCCTGAATCCACCATAAAGCCTTGGTGTTTGATTCTGTATTTAAACCCAATCCACGCTGGACCCAGAGCCTCCCCCCATCGCTTCCAGACAAACCACCCCTTGCCCCGTGCATGAGGCTTCTCCCAGCCACAGCCCCCGCCTGGCTGTGCCTCAGCACGTCCTCCTCGGCGCTGCCCTCGAGCAGGAGCCAGCGGGGCTTCGTCCTGTCCCAGCCCTGTGGATCAGGACTAGCTCCGACGGGGATATAATGCACTTCATTTTTTTTTTTTTAATGGCTGTGGCCCTGTGTCATGAAGCACGAGGTGGCCGCTATCGTGAGGGTTAATACCCCAATACCTGTCCAGCAGAAAGTTTCTTGTACCACTTGTCCAGAGGATTTAGGTTTTTGCAAACTCTCAGCCTGTTGCAAATCGCCATCGAGTAGAAACCGAAAATCTGACGGAGCAAGGCGTCGCCGCCGGGTTGATCGTGAGGTGCTGCTGCGCGTGAAGCGCGGGTACAAGCTGGCGGCTCTGGAACGGGAGTCAAAGGCCACGTTTGCTGCTAGTTGTGAGATGAGGTCGCGAGACGAAAGCTGTAACGCCGTGTCACGGCTGACGCGGCGGGCGCCTGCCCCCGCACCAGCGGGAGAGCCCACTGCCACGGCCGGCTGCTGCCTCGCCCCGCCGGCTGCAGGACACTGGCCTCAGATTTTCTCTGCAGGCGACGCAGCACGAAAACAAACAAGGAGCAATGGGTCAGGAGTCTTAAAGCTCTGCCTTTAAAAAAAAAAATTTTTAATCAAATTTGTCTCAACGTGCCTGTCACCTGCGTTAGGAAAGTGTGGGTAAGTTTAAGCCGTGCCACAAATCCATAAATCCCGAGCTTTGCTGTGGCCACTGGTATTAGGCTGGAGCTTATTCTTTGAGTCCAATTGATGGATAAGCTGAATCATCAGCCCGTTGTTAAAAGGAAAGGTGATGCCTAAACTCGGCGTGTCAAAGACCTCACAGAGTGACCAGAAGATTGCAAGGACCTGGGTGGGGGTAAGTGGTTGCAGCTGCACTTGAGGAACAACAACTGGAAGCGTCAACTATTAAACATGGACTGGAAAACTTGAAATTCCAGCCGCTGGATGGAGGTGCAGGTCCCTGGCTCCTGCTCACCCCGGGGCACTGCCCCTGTGCTGCGCTGGGCAGGACATCGTGTTTGCCTCCGTTGAACTGGGTGAGGTTCCTGCCAGCCCTGGATTTGGGCTGTGTGGTGGTCAGCTTCACCTGCACCTAAAAGAAGGGTTGCTTTGAACCTCTGTGAGGGTTTGAGCCTGTAGTTTCTCAAAAATTGGGTGTTTAAGTGACTGGAATACTTTTAAGACCATGAAGCTGCTGTTACTAGTCTTCCCTTAGAAGAAGATGTTTTCAGAGCTGTTGTCTTAAGGAAGCATCTGTAGCAGCCTGTATTTTTATCATCTGGAGTAAAGATTATAATGTGTACTGAGTTTCAGCTTTACTCAGCTTGACATGAAACAAAACTAGTTTTTTAGTTGTTTAGATATTCATGTGTAAAACCAGTTTATTCTGATTTTACTTGAGTGAAAGTTAAAGCACAATTAACTTCCCCAAACTCCTATTTTAATCTGTTTGAGCTTAAGCTGTGGGTTGCATGGGCTTGCTCTGCAGCTCAATGCATTTTCAGCTTTTCGCTTTTCTGTTGAGCATTTGAGGTGGAAATCCTGCTCATGCTGGAGTTTTTGCAATTGATTTTAAAAGCTCCTGGGTTTTGCTCTAGAGCTGGAGCCTAACGGATTTCGGCTGGCTCTGTGTGACAAAAAAAGAGGTATCCCTGTCTGGTCTCTCCTGTGCCAATCGTGGTTTTGTAGACTATCATCTTTCCTCTAAACCATCAGCTGCTGAAAACTCGGTCACCTCTTAGCCCAAATAAACGCTGACAATGTCACGGAGTGATTTGTTTCGAAGACCAGTAACCCCTTACTCAAGTTAGTTTTTATATCTTAGGACGAGCTTTTCTCAAAGACAGTCACGCAGCAATTTCACGGGGATTTCACTGGCCTCCGGCCGTGCCCGTGAGGCTTCCCTGGCACCCGGCTGCTCCCGGCTTGCGCCCCTGCCCTCTCTTACCACCTGAGAACCTCTTCTGCTTCGCTCAGCTCGCTGCAGCATCCGTCACCCGAATCATTTCAGCCATCGGGTCAAGCACCGAACCCACAAGCAGCCGCGCTGGCACACGGTGGGGACGGGGCATCGCCTTCGGTGTCCGTAATAAGCAGCCCAGGAGAGAAACGCCTTGAACCATCGGCACCGCCGGAAGGTAAAGATGACGGTGCTAAAACCGCTTGCCAACGTGGGAGTTGGGCATCTGGGGCCCAGGTCCCTCATGGTAAGTAGCTGCTTAACTCCAATGGGTTTCACTGGCAATTAGGTAAACGCCTCGTAAAACCAGGGCTAATAACAGAGGCCTCGCTGGATGGTGTACGTCACTGCTGATGGTCTGATGGAGACCCTGCAGGCACTTCGCCTCTGGAAGTCTATCTTTAGTCTCGCTTTAGTCTCTCTTGTTTCTGCTTTTTTAAAAGAGTCTTTCCTTAGTAAATCTGAAATCAACGTGTTCTCTGGTATTTTTAACCGGTGAAGGGGCTGGGTTGTTTTCAAACAGACAGGTTTTGCTGGCTTTCAACAGACAGCTTCGTTGGAGGAACGACTCCATTCCAACCTGAAAATGAATTTCTCGCTTTTCAGTGTCAAAGCCAAAAAAACTTCAACAAACAAAAATATTTGTTCCACGTTTGTTGCTTAGAAATCCATGGATTAAAAACACTTCTGCGAGAGAGAGAGAGAGAGAGATCGCTTTTGAATCTTTACTGCTCATTTCAGCAAGATCTTCTCAACAGTGTCTTTCTGACATTCTTGACCTGCCATGGTCTGCATCCAGCCCGAGTCTCGGGACAGGCAGGAGGGGGCTGCAGAGCCGCCTGCACCCCGCTGACTGAAGGGCAGTTATTGTCCTGGAGTTGTTTGATTTCCAGCGACTTGGTACTGAGGCTCTTATTCATCTCCTTTGCAATCTGATGAGAGAGGAGCATACGCCAGCTCGATCCACACGTGATGCGCCGTAATGAAAGCATTTGGCTTTGATGTAACCCCCTGCCTGCACTAGATCATGCCGCTTAATGTTCGGATTGTGAAGTGAATGACTGCGTTAAACCATCCCATCCTTCAGTAACCCTAACGGGCGTACGCTGAGAATGCGCTCGAGCATGGCAGGGTCTGTGTCAAGACACTCCCAAATTCGCGGCAAGTTGTCTCCTTCCCCAAAACCCAGCGTGTCCCACGCGGCGCCGGTGCTAACGTGCCCTGCGGTGACAAGCACGCGCTTTGCACCTCATCGCCGCGGGGTACAAGGCGGCAGCCGTGGGGACGGTTGACTTGCTGAAGGCCACTGCGCTCAGGGCATCTTTGCCACGGCCAGGGTAATTCTCCAGCTGTGTCTGTCCATCCACCGCCATCGTGGTGCTTTATAAAAAGACCCATGAAGTCATCAGTAGTTCGGCCTCCCCTGGAATCATTTTCAAGGAAATGAGCTGAACGTCTGCCAGACTCATTGAAATGAAAACTATTCAACAAATATAAAGTTTTCCTCCCCCTTGCTCCCTTAGTGTAGAGAAAAAAAACTGCATTAAGAAGCCTGAGTCATTTTTGACAGACGAATGAGACAACGTGAAAAGATCAGAACGTGAGACCGTGGGAGTGGGGAGGGAGCAGGGGGGCTCAGAGGGCGGCTGCAGCCCTTTTGGCGTGGGAGTGAGCAGAAGGACAGTGGCTTCCCCCAACCGCAGACTGGAGGGCTTGTAGGCTTTGTCCTAACGGTGTGAAACCCCGCGCTGCAACTGCTGTGTGACGCGAGGGTGGAGAAAACAGTCATTTCCCAGGGGCTGAATGTTGGCTTTATAATTTGTACTTTCCTGGTTGTTTCTTTTTGTTCTGTCCTTGCTGTGAGTTATTCAGGTGAGATCCCCACTTAGGTCACCGAGGGAGCATCGATGGGAGGACTTTGGTTTGCGGAGGTTTACGTTAGCTCGTGAGCCCCCTGCAGATGGCACCGCTGAGGGTACGGCTTTTAGGACAGAACGGCACAACGCCGAATGAGGCAGAGGATACGGTTTGTGGTGGTATCATTCCTTATTGCAACTAAATGTCACTTTACTGACTTCAGTAACGAAGTCGTTACCTTATTGTGTCGTGCCACTGCAGAGCTGAGCAACAGGAGCAACGGCAGATTCCTTATGGCTGGTTAGCACTGGTAATAATAGCCCGGAGAACAATTTCTCATGGTGGCTGTTGTGTTCGTGACCTTTGTGTTGTGTTAATGACCTTCCACAGAGCATTCTGCCACCGGGAACTGCTTCTGCAAAGTATTACTGGCCACAGCCAGTGAGTAGTCTTAATATTTGATGGACTGCTGCGGATTGTATTTCAGGATATGAGATAACATTTTGGCGATGTTAAGTTAGAAATGCGAAGCATGTTGCAATCTTTCCCCCTCGTTTTACAGTTGGAGGTGTTGGTATCCTTTCATATAACTGTGTTCCATTTAAGTGAGCAAAGGAGAGAAATTCCCAGAAAAATGGTTTTTAGACATAGGTTACACAGTTTGCTGAAGTCTGTAACACTGAAATTTAGACATGGGCGCTTTAGCCCATTACTTAGCATCCTTCTGGTCAAGAAGGCTACAGACACGTGAATTGTACGTTGATGGAGAGATTTAGCTGTTATGGCATTTCTTGAGGATACTTGCTGAGCTTTGATCTAAATCTTGACCTTTTATAGCGGCTTTTGTGATCTTGCCCTTGGAACGGTCCTTTTAGAAGCCCACATCTCTTCTGAATTGCGCAGTTTACAACACAGGGGAGTCAGAGGGGTTCAGAGGGAGAGCGTGGTGGCAGCGTACGGCGCTGCTTTCCTAGAAGCTTTACAAATGAACCCTGCCTGAATTTGAAAATCCCTTGGAATGGTGAGATGCTGCAAGGAAGACTGATAGCAGCACTTTCCTTCTTTTGCCCAAGAAAATGAAAAAGTTAGAAGGGCTGTTATCTCTATCGCACCTTTCTATTCACGGTTTGTTCCCTTTTCGGAAGAAAGCACATCCCTGGTGAAAAAAAAAAAGGTGTGGGGGCCTGCGTAGTAAATATTTAATTTATTCCCTCTGTTCTCATATAGGGCGTGAACATCCTTCAGTAATATCCGTGCAATTATTGTTGAATTGAAAAGGCAGAGACGTGATTTCAGAATTAAGGGACTGATCACGGTTTTTGCAGAAGGCAAGGAATGCGTTCAGCTCTGTCCCTTCATTCCAAGCGATTTACGACAGGGAATGCCTTGATGTTATCGCTGTGTTTATCCACCTATTTATCTCTTGCTGTTGGGGTGATGTGGAAAGTTGGCAATGCTGTTTAAAGCCACGTGGAACCTTCCTGCTGCCAAGCTTTGATAGAAATAATAGGCTTACTGTGAAGACTCAATAAATGATCTGAATGTGGACTGGGATATAAGTGAACCTGGACTGGCTTATGATTCCTCAAGAAATTGTTTCAGCTCAGTCCCCCAAGAAACCACAACAACCGTGCATCTAAATGCACTGTCAGGTTCTGCTGCAGTCACTGAGAGGCTCAGGGAAGAACACGTGTACCTTGGAACTAATAAATAGGTTTGAAAAGTCACGGCAAAATTCAGTTGGCAGGTTGTGAGGAAACCGGACCACGTTATAACAGCCAGCAGCATTTCAGCTTTTGAGGTGGGACAATTCTTGTGCGTGCACCTGAGGTGGCCCACCAAGAAGAAATTGTATTTAACCCACCTTGGGGAGCGAAAGGAAAAAGGACCATCACCGCCAAGAAGCAGCAGGCACCAGAAAGGTGTGAGGCAGTGTAGTCCTTATCCCACCATTTTCATACCAAGTGCTTTCAAGGGGATAGGCATTACTCGCTGATCGTGTACGTGCATGACTCCAGAGGATCTCTGTCCCTGCAGAGCAGACCTGTCTGCCACTGCACCACTTTCCCTCTGCAACTGTTTACTGGGCCTCTCTGGCTCTAAATTATAGATCAATCTGCTTATAAGGTTGCCCAGAGAGGCTGTGGCTGCCCCCTCCCTGGCAGGGCTCAAGGCCAGGCTGGATGGGGCTGGGAGCAACCTGCTCTGGTGGGAGGTGTCCCTGCCCAGGGCAGGCGCTGGAACTGAGTGGTCTTTAAGGTCCCTTCCAGCCCAAACCATGCTTTGGTTCTATGATTCTAAGGTAACATCTGCAACTCTCACCATAGTTGCTGCGAGCTAATGATTTGCAACGATGGTAACAATAATGGAAAAGTTCGTCAAAAGATAAAAGATTTGTGTTACCTTCACTGCACAGTAGTAAGGCAGAGGCTTGCCCAAAGGGACAACTGTTGGAGATGGGATAAGAACTGAAATTCTGGCTGCCAGTCATGGCTTTTCATTGGCATTTACAGCTGATATTTGTACCTCAGTTCTAAAAATATAGAAGTTTATTTATCTTATAAATAGAAGGAAGAAGAAAAGGTTTGAAAAGAACCTCCCATTCCTTTCCTAGCTTGTACTACCTTAAACTAATATTCTGAAAACTGGAAATTTTGAGTTACAGATGAAAGAGTCATGTGCTGTATCTAAGCTTACCCCATAAGCTCATGTTAGGAAACCTGATCGATACAATCACAGCTGGTTTGGAATTCTTGAAGAAATCTTCCTTCGGTGTATCTTCTTTCTGCTCAGTGCCTATGTGAAAAACCATGTTGCTGTCTTGGGAACATTAGTAGGAGAGATAAATTAGGCCGTTTGACATCATCTTGTTGATAAGTGTCGTCTTTTAAGACTCTCAAAGGACCTAAGTAAAGAACAGTGGAGGCTGTGACAGATGCTGTCATGTGAGGAGACCTACCCTTCATGCCAACGACCAGATTCAGTTGGGAAAAAAAAAAAACAAACCACCAAAGCAAGGCTGCTCCTGGCTGTAAATTATGAGTAAGTATCTTGTGGCAATATACGGTACCTTTGACACTGTGATTTTGTATCTTCAGTGTATGTTTTTTTCTAATCTTACGCTAATTTTTAAGTTTTTACAACCAGTTAGAGAGTTAGGTTCAGATGCATTTGTTCATCTGATTTCTCTTTGCTTCCTGATATCGTAGAACCATTAGGTTGGAAAAGACCTCTAAGATCATCAATTCCAACCGCCAACCCAACACCATCATGGTATCTCATAATGAAAACTACTAACAAATATTTGATGTCTTTTTCATATTATTTTCAGTTTGGGTTGGTTTGGTGTTTTTTTTCCCCCCCCTTTGAATCCTCTCTTGATTCCGTGTTTGAAAAATCCCACTTGGACACCAACAGAAGTGACCATGTGAGATCTGCATGAATGGACAAAAAAAGCAAATATTCTGTGTGAGAATAGTAATCAGTATATGGTTTTGAGGAGGTACAGCTGCAGCAAGCAAACAACGTGTTAGTGTGTATGTGATTCCCTGTGAGTTCAAATAATATTCTACCTGAAGACGTGCAGGGCGGTGATTTTGAATGCTGCTCGCACGTGTGTTACCCAGATGCAAGACGAGGAGGGAAGCGAAACACCTTGGTGACTTTTTTCCCTTAATGCTGTTCTATACTAAAAGCTTCAGTCCTGTATGCGAAGACCGTCAAGCACTGGGTTAATGTTTATTTGGATTTTATTTTGCAGCTTGGAGCTGTCAGAAAAAAGCAGCGATTGCAATGTCACGGAGAGGGCGAGGGGGGATAGTAAACAGAAGCTTGTCATGTAGACAGGTTTCCTAACCAAACAATTTGAGAGCTGACAGTTCCTTCTCTGTTCAGAAACATCAGGAAGCATGAAATGAGTTTTGGTTTCACACCAATATTCCTTTCTTTCCTTCTCTTCCAGCAAAGTCTTGTTGACTCATGGCAGTATACTAAGTGGCTGGCCTACATACCATACAGCTACTAGCTTGTGCTGCTGCTCACCCTGTAGTAACCTGTCAGTATCAAAAAATAAACATGAAAATAAGACACTGTTGATGATTTACTCATGACATTTTTATTGCGTTGCCTCTAAGCACATTATTCGTTATGATCTAATATTTTCTATTAATACTTTAAGAAAGAGGATGAGCAGCACCAAAGCAAAAAGTCAAGTTCGTCTTGTCAGAACATAGGTCCTTCTTTAAAAAAAACACGTTTGAATGGTGCTTCCATTTCAACAAACAGTGTTTGCAAATGTTTGCCTCAGTTGGCTGGATAGCCTAACAAGAATAAGAGAATGTATCTGGGGTACAAAAAGAATGACCTTATCACTTTTACAAATACATAGGCATTGATTCTAGCATTTCTGATTCCAGAGAACAGGATCAAGGGAAGCTGCTTTTTTCAGTTTGTATTTTTTTATATTTCCAGTGGGTTGATTAGTCAGCTGTTAATGAACTGGGAAACCATCCATCATCAGACACTGACTTGCCTCCTGTGTTCAGGAATCATCACAAAAAGGTGAGTCTACGATATTGTCATATTCGGGTTCTCAAATGCCTCACAGCTTTGGGACATCGGGACGTGGACGTGGTGGCCCGGCCGATCACCGCAGCTGGAGGTGGCTTTATAGCCTGGGCGCAGGGATTCGGTGCTGATGGCTCCCTGCCTTGGGGCTAGAGGTCTACCCTGCACAGATGGTGAGTGTTACTCCTCAGTGCTGTGCAACTTGTCAGTTCCAAGGATCAGCTGTAGTTTAAACAGGTAAGTTCTCTGTTGGATGGAAATTTTCATTCCTAAGCCAAGAGACAATCTCTGTCAGTTTTCATCAGAAGAGGAAAGACTGGCTTAATGCACTGCCAGCCCTCCTAAAGGCAGGTCGTGGAGAAATACACGTGTGTATGTGTGTATGTATATGTATATATATATATATATATATTGTGGGGACAGTGGTTCAGGCTGGCTCACTTAGCAAAACTTTAGGCTTCAGGCTTAGCCTGAACCACTGTCCCCGCATATATATATATATATATAAAATTCTAAGGGAATCAATTGCATTTGTCTAACCAAGCCCTTCATATTTTTTGGTAAAATATTTTCCCCGTCTTGCCACAGTATTTTATACATTGGACCAAAATTTGCCTGCCCCCACCGCAGAGGTCCTGGGCAGTGGATCCTCACAGTTAACCCATCCCGTAGGTAAGCTGTTCCAACGGGTCAGCCTGGACTGCCGCTGTGGAGGCTGACTCTGCACCCGATAAGGAACAACCTCTCTTCTCATAGCCGCCTCTGTCAGCAACACATCAAAATCCTGTTCACTTTGGATTTTGAAGAGTCAGGCTTCCACTCGTGCCTCACAGTTTCATATGCTAATAACTCTTCTTAGTAGTTTCAAAACCATCACAAGAGATGTCTGCGCATCTGTCTGCAGGACAGACTGCACCTGAATTTTTCAAAACCAGAAACACATTGTTATGTTTCATATCCTCAACCGTCACTTTTGCACCTGCAGCTTATGAAGCAAAAGTTTAGTTGGACCATTAAAAATGCACAAGTTCAACTTACTTGTGGAAGCTTTTCTTTTCCTTGAATATAGTTGAAGTTCTCGTCATGTGGCTTTTGCGTACTTCTAAAATTGATATGCCACTTGTACTGCATGATGGTTAGTAGGGAAAAAATAAGGGAAATGCTGAGAGTGAAGATGTTTAGTCCTAGGAAAGCATGTCTTCTCCTGTGCTTGTACACTTAAAAAGCATGTCTCTGTTAGCAGACTGCAGGACAGGTCCAGGAACTGCAGAGATGTATGGCCTGTATTCAAAGCGCAGGTATTTCTTTGCTCAGCCAACACTACAGTGCCAGCTGCAGTGACATACAGATTCGGTACCGAGTTCCCGAAAACGCTTTCCTCAGATGCTTCTAACCCTGCAGCGAGTCAAATCCACTGAGGTTCCATAAATTCAGAGAATGCCCCCTTAGTTGTTTCAGTGCTGGTATGGATGAGTACCTTCAGACCCAAGTCCTTGGGATCTAGAACCCAAGTAGAGTCAAGCCTGTATGGGGTCCCAATCTGGTGAATCTTTGGGTAAAAATACAAGATAATGGTCTACTACTATGTTCATGTGGGTGTGAGTGTCTTTAAACTGTGCTGGCACCACCCTGACGTGATTACTGTAACGTGTACTATGTCATAGTTTCCCCACTGACTTTGAGGACTCTCTGCCACCTTTTAGGAACATACAACAAATACTGGGTAACAGTAAACCCTTCTAAGAACAGTGTGGTGACAGAAACCCCTCACCTAATTCCCTTTTTCTCTCCCTTTTTCGTCATTAGTAGAGTTTCTATGACTCGCATTTTCTACACCTGTTTCCCCTGTTGTTTGGATCCCTGGAGTGCAAATGCAAATATAGCTTGTGGGTCTCCCGACAGAGCCTGATAACAGCTTATCTAACAAGAATTACTTTATTTTTAGGGCTCTGAAGCTTATGGCGTGCTCTTCAGTTAATCCTTTCCTCCCGGACTAAATGGCTTTCACATTTAGGGCTTCTCGATCGTTACAGCATTTTTCTGGCTTGCAGATTGTGTATCACAAGCAACATACATGTCACGTCTCACAGTCTCCAGCACATTTTTAGATTTTTGATGGAGACTGCACTCTAAAGGAGAATTCTGGACACACAATTAGCTTATACGTGCTTCGGCTTTATAAATGTTAAAGTACAAGATTTATTTTTCCGGCTTTCTGGTGCAAAATCTGGTAGACAGAAAGGAAAGGTGCAAAGGAGAAGTAACTTCATAATGGTAGCTAAAAACCAGACACGATGACACAACTATGTGTTAAAATATGTCCTTTTTCAATGATACAATGCTTGTTAAATCCGGGTGGTCTGCTGATTACCTCAGGAGGTTAAATATAGTACCCACAGCGTCAGCGAGTTTATCCACACAAAGGGCAAGACACAGAGAAGCCAATGTAATCGCTGGCACAACAGATTTCCTGTGCAATTTTCAAACAGATGCAAGCATGGCCAGAAAGTCTCTTGAGTCCTGAAGTTCCCTCCTTCAAGAAGTAACTGCAGGCTTGCAGTTCAATGCTGCGTGCTGCCCGGGTTCCGTGATGTCAGATCTGTCCTGGGCTTATTAAAAATTCTTCCAAACTCTACCTTGGGATCTAGAGTGATGCGCTGTAAAAAACCCACAAGGGAATGAATGACCAAGACAATAGGCAAATGTCGCTCACCAGCAGGGAGGTGGTGGAAAACTAGAATTTCTGTAACAGTTCTGTCTTTTGGGGGTGAGGGGGTTACAGCGTGGCTGCCCTGTGGCCCTTACGTACTGATCCTCTCTGTCGTGTCCTCTATATTGATCAGGCTCCAGGATTAGCTTATGTATTTCTCATAGGTGGAAGACTGCCTCCTAAAACAAACTAAATGCAGTCCTAGAAAAAAAAAAAGCAGTGAGTTTTTGTACGTGAATGCTGTGTGGGTTTGGAGCGTGAGTGCGCGTAGGCTGCTATTTCGTAGTTCTTATACACCTTCTGCAGAAATCTAGAGAAGGTCACACGTTATTCCTTCCCTTCCCCCTGCCCCGAGTGGTTACTGTTTGGTAAGTGGGACTGATTGAATTGAGTATTTTTAAAAGTTAAGCACAAAAAAAATATATTTTGTGCTTTAAAATTCTGGGCAATTTAAATGCGAAACAACATCTTCCTCTGCCTTAGTCAACTCGCACCATTCTGCCGGTTTAGTTCAAAAGTGCTGAGCATTTGCACATGTGTGTACTGCGGGTGAAAGAGTCCGGCCTGGTGTGTTCACCTGCATCAGGACTGCCAGGCTGTCACCTGCAGCACAATGTTCCTGATGTCTTAGAAACATTTGGTATTCTCAGAATATTCCAGCAAACAGTGACTTGGAATCTGAGTCACAGGCACAAATTTTCACAGTAAAGCAATTAAAAAAAAAAAAAAAAAAAAAAATATTAAAGGAATATTAACCATTAGTATTCCATTTACCTCATGCATGTTCTGCTCCAGCATGCAACACTTACAGGTATTTCGGTATGAGTATGACTCATTGACATTTTAATGGTCCTGAGAAGTGAGTGGTATGAAATGTGACAATGAGCATAGTAGTTTATTTGCGCAGTGAAGACCAATGTATAGACATATGTGAAGATGTGTGTGCGTGTGTTTAGGTATTATACATCAATATACAAAAAACAACTCATTTATACGTAGGCAGAAGTGTAAAGATCCATTTTTTGGTATGTGTTGTAAGTAGATAAAACCACTTAAGCAAGTGAACACTAAATTTTCACCAATAAAAGCCAACTGCGGACTCGAGTAGAAATCACAGAAAATATAGTGGGCTGTTTTTTTTCTGTTTTAAACAAAAGTGAATCTAGTAGCGATAGTTTTGTCAGAGTTGTTCCCTGAGATTTGGAGCTGAAGTAGCAACGCAGCAAATGTAAGAACTGAAAGATTTGGTGGCAGCCGTAGGTGACCTAGGAGGACCCTTCTCTCCTCTTCATGTTCTGATGTCAGAACAAGAGTCTTACATTCTGTCCAACTTTTCAGTTCAGCAATAATACTTTTGGTTCTTAGACCCTTTCTGTAACTTTGATGGGTTATTCCACGGTTCGTTTCCAGCCCTGAGCTGTCTGCTGCTACAAGATCTGCCGTGTTTCACACCAAAGGCGGCTGCATTTCAGTAGCAGAAAAATTTGTACTTGCAACCTGCATGTAATTTTGGCCTTGTTTAGCTTCTTTCTCAATAAGAGATACTGAACAGCGCTGTGAAAGAATCTGCAGGTGATGTTGTAGTAACCTAGGAGTTGCGGAGTATGCCGCTAAGGGAGAGATTGTGTGCAGGAACTTGCAAGAGAACTGCACAGGTAATTGCATCCTGTTTGAAAACGCTTGCTAATTTTGTCAGAAGAACCACCAGGGCAGAGGAACACAAGCTTCTGTCAACTAGTAAACCTGATTTAAATTAGGTGATTGGAACCAGGCATAATAATATCTAATATTGTAGCAGTGACTATGAGGGAATGCCATTTACAGGAAGAACAATGTAAAGTACAACTGCTAAGACTGAAAAAGGGGCCATGAACCCAGACTTGCTGAAAAGGATGAAGAAGGGGGTTGGTGAGCTCCTGATGATGACGCTAACTTTGGCATCAATGGAGATTTGAGCTGGAAATGGCAATAATGAATTACACATTTAATAAAGAAAAAAAAAAGGCCCTTCACTATATAAAGGTTTGTAATCACTTACGTAGATGTGACATTATGCATCCAATTAAGTCCTTTGGAGAAAAATGACTCTGTGAGTTATTTCTGGAATGTGCACACACAGGTTCTGGTTGGAGAGCAGAAGGTTAAGCTGACATTGCTCTCGTGAGGCTCCATCAACATGCTATATTCATTTCTGTACATCTTCAAAAGATGTTAAGAAACTGAAGGACTTTTAAATAAACAGAAATCAGATTAAAAGGGGAAGGATTGCCTAGTAAAGCAAAATGCTAAGGAATTGAATGCATATTGCCTGCCTAAAGGAGAAAGGGAAGGACCTACAGCCCTGCGCAGAGTATAAAATACTTGGCAGTAGTGAATGAGATATGATATTTCATCTGGATATAAATATTAACTTCTGGAAAGAGTTAAGAACAAGAAGATATCTCTCAAGGGCTCCTGACAATCATTTCTCGAACTACGCGATACAGTATATGAAAAGCGCTCGTTGTTGGTATTGGCTTTTAAATGCACCTCCTTGAAGAACTACAGCAGTCCTATTATGTGAGTCAACTAGATGACCTGCAAGGTCCATTCCGATATCATCACCATGATTCTACTCCATACATCATACAGTGCTTGACCTTCCAAAATACTTTGTGCATTCGAATTGCTCCCCTGTCACGTAATCTGTTTATTACGTATTCTTAGACTTTCTTCACCAGACATACTGGCTGTTAATCGGGTTCCTTGCATGTTTTGCCTTGCAGGTAGTCAGTTCCCAGGTCCATGTGTTCAGCTATGTGACGTTTCATAAGAAGTGATAAAACTATGACATGTGATTTATATCAAGTCAAGTTGATAAAGCACTTCAGGTATTCTTAAGGGATGAAATTAAAGACAGACTCATACTAAAAATTTAGTTCAAAGCCCAGGCTCCTCTCTCTTTTCTCTGATGTTCAGAGATTCATGAATTCAGATAGTTTTGGTTCAAGCACAATATAGGAATGAAATTTTCCCTGTCAATTCAAATTCATTATTATTATCAACTCGGAAAGAAGAAAATGTGCACATTTTTTCCCGTTTGAGTGCTCCCTTGGGTTTGCCTAGGGATCCATTTCAGCAGAGACCTGGTGAAATTCAGCTGAGCCCTGGTGTGTTTTGGGTTTCCTCGGGAGCACAGAAGTGCCCAGCTCCCTTTTCCTTCATGTTGCTGAGAACAGGTGGCCTCCTCCGGGGTCACCAAGTATATTTAGGGCTGAAACTCGAGCGGGCTGGAGCCAGATTGGCTGTGCTGGCCACGTGCGTAATTAGGAGCCGATACACCAGGCTCGCTCTCGCCCAGTGCTGCTCAGGAGGGAAGAGTGGAGAGGCTTTGCTCCTAAGGATATTTGCTAGATGTTGCTGGTAAGAACATTTTAATCAGATTTGACTTCTTTTCCTTTGAATGGGATCTTGAGGTGTTTCCTGATTCTGTAGCTTTTTGGGAGTAGCTGTTGTGCCTTGCCCATGGAAGTCAGATTTTCTGTCTGGATGGCTAGTTGCAAATTGCAGTAAGAGGAAAGGACCTGGAAGTGGTTATTTTGGAAGTGTAAGTGATGGTTATAGTAGTGATAGTTTGTACAGATTGTATCCTTATACGCAATCCCTACTTCTTGGGTTTATTCACAACCTTTGGCCTACTTTTTCACACGACATGCCACTTATTAATTGGGTTGTTCTGAATTTATTTTAATAGCTAACATTCTGGTTTAACAAATATTTTTTTTTGGTAATTTTTCTCAACGCATTGGAACTAAAAAGGGACAGTATTCTATGTTCCTATATTTAACCTGCATTACTAGACTTCACTTGCCTCAGAAGGAATTGCAGTTTAG
Source organism: Leptosomus discolor (assembly GCF_034619465.1). Classification (NCBI taxonomy): domain Eukaryota; kingdom Metazoa; phylum Chordata; class Aves; order Leptosomiformes; family Leptosomidae; genus Leptosomus; species Leptosomus discolor. The sequence goes on from NC_141395.1 coordinate 2,172,077, forward strand.
CCAGCTAAACAAAACCACCCCGCCATTTGGTAGTATTAGCTTACACGGCAAATATCTTTGGCCTCAGGAGCAGCTGTTCCAAAGCCTCATCCCCTACCAACATTAGAAACAGGGCTGTAGTCTCTGGTGGAAAATTCTACCTTCGCCTCAGAGCAAAAATCATTGTGTTAATTAATTCGTTCAAAGCTTTTGACAGTAATATCTACTTCGTCATTCAGCCAACTGTATGGATTTTCATATTTTCCAGGTCTGAAGGAACAGAGAGAAAAAAGGCACAAGAGCTAAAAAAACCCGCCCAGAGCACCTACATAGGCTAATGCTGGGAAGACAGAAATTGCCTCATTAACCTAAGGTCACTTAAAAAAAAAATATTTACCATCTTTTTCTACATTATCCTTTTACTTGTGAATGAATAGAGTAGAATATACAGATAAAGCTCCCATTCAAACAGGACCTTGGATAATGTAATGAAATCGTATAGAGTAGTCACAGGGAAAAGAAAAATTCTACAAATAATTTTGTTGTAATGGAAAAAAAAAATCAAAACATACTTCAAGAAATCTTTTCCTCTGATTTTTTTTTCTTTTTAATTTTCATTAACTCCAGTATTGGTGTTGCCACTATTAAAACAAAGAATTTGTCCAAAATTTTGATTTTTATCAGTACGTTCGAAACTTAATCCAATGCTTTCCCATAATAGTCAAAGTAATGCCAGATCCCAACTATAGTTCTCTCTGGTGTTCAAGTTCTTTCACTGATTAGCCAACAGCATTGTAATGATCTGGCTAGTTACCAACCGTGAGCCCAGGCGCTTTATGAACTTGACTAGTAGATTTTCATGGTACTTTCATTCTTGGGCTAATACTGTGTGTTCACACCTTCATTTGCTGTGTGACCAGTGAGTGGGGGAGAGACAGAAGAATACCCTCAAAATGGAGGAAGAAGAATACGAGGAAGTTGTGGAGGTAAGAAGAAAATGTGACAGTAGAATTATTTGTTTCCTGCCTCGTGAATGAATACATTAATCACTTTAATGAGATGTTGCTCCTGAGCATAGATGGTTGCTTGCTGTCTGCTCTCTGAAGATTAGGCTATGGGTAGATATCTTAAATGGTTTGATCAGAAAAGAACAACAACAACAAAGTTACTCTCGGTGGAGCAAAGTCTCCCTGGTTCCTGTCATAGTTTCTCTGTTTAAATAAGGATTGTAAGCATCCCACACTCGCCTCGCGAGGTTTTGTGGTTACTCTTCTGCGTAATTATAGCTGCAGTGGGCCATCTCTTTTCCCTCCTGGCTTGCCCTCTGTCATCCAATCCATGCTAGAGAGGATGACTTTGGAAGCCACTTTCTAGCCTCGCCTCTGTGCCCACTGCAATGCAGAAATGCAGCAGTTTTAGTGCCACCAAGGTACCATTAACCGAGAAGACAGAAGTTGCAGAGATGGAGCTAGATTTAAACCTGCGGATACCCGTGGAGTTGTGTCGGGGATTAATTTGCCAACAGGTCACTTAAAGTCATGGTTATAGGCTGAATTATTTAGTCTCAGCAATTTGATTAAAAGTATCCTCAGGAACTGGGGAACCTACAGCTTATGAGTGAGTGCTATTGGAATAATGACTTTGCTATTGAGACAGTCTACAAGGTCAGCAAACAGTGCGCTCTTCCCTGTTGCATTGTTACTATTCTGAAATGAAATTACGTGTTATGAAATACATAAGTGATTATAACAAGTTGGTCAGTGTTTGAGGAAAAAAAAAAAGAAGATAATACAAATGTAGACATCGCACCACTCTTTATCTCCACACTATATTCAGTGGACTGTTGATTTCAGGCAGTGCTACAGCACTGAGCCCTGACCGCTGACTTTGTACATTTCAAATAGTGAATGAAGTGAAGTCAAACGGTTTGCCCATTGAATTAGTTAAAAGTGTTTTGGAAAATAAGCGTTAGCTTTCATAAAGTCCATTTTAAAGACATTGTACCACCTAGTTACAAACACACCAGTCCTTCATTATGTTCCCTATTGTCATGTCACTTGTAACTGCCTTTATGCTGCCTGAGCATTATGTGCTCTCTGTAACGAAATGTGTATGTATGTCAACGTCATGTCAACGTTCATTTGTTGCTGCTGGAATTATGGCATGTTGGATTTTTTGTCAACACAGCTCTGTTTCATTCTTTTCTTTTGATTGTCAATGACCCCCTTTGTGTAACCACATTGCTCGGAGGGACCAAGATGGTGCTGCTTTAGCAGCTTCCCTTAGATATTCATAGTGAGGAGTTAAATAAAACAGGACCAATAGCACCTGGTACAATTTTAAGGCAAGTTAAGCATTTCCAGAGTTTTCTTAACTAGAATTCCACTTCTAGATGAACTGCCTATTTTAAATCTGTAAGAGTTCTATCAAAATTCATCTTCCGATAGAAAAATGTTGCTGAATAATGAGTGGCTGAGAAAATGTTGAGGATTTTAAGGTATTATTTTTTCTTTCTCTGGCGTTATTAGCCTGCACTCGACACCGTAGCCATTGTGACGGGCAAAAAACCGCTGAATGACACAAACTTTCGCTGCCGAGTTACTCGAGGCTTTGCGGCAGCTGGATCAAACACAGCCCAGGTCTGGGGAGCAGAAATTGCCTCAAAACAGCCCGATATGAGGCAGCTTGAAATGTACGCGCTGGTTACGTGAACGTAACCTTGAGGAACAAGTTTGGGAAAAGCGCTTAAATTTTAATCAGATTTTTAAAAAAATTCTTAAATTCATTAAGCAGGGAGGGGAGATGGGAGGCGAAGCCTCGGCGCTGTGGCCGGCTCCCCTCGGCGCTTTGGCGGGCCGCCGCTATGGCGGGCTGGCGGGACGGCGCCATCGTGCGGCCGCCATTTGCCGTGTGGCCGAGAGAGGCGAGCGGGGCGGCGGCGGGCTCTGCCCTTTGCTCGGCGGCTCTGGTGGGAGCGGGCTGGGGCGGCTCCGGCCGCTGTGGGGAAAGGCAAGGCGCCAGCGGGAGAGCGGAGCCCACAGGGCGCTGCAGGCAGGGATGTAGCCCTTGTGGCCTCCCCCTGGTAGGGGATGGCGTCAGGCCCCTCAGCTGCCCCGCAGGTTGCTGAAGGAAGGGGCGAGCAGGCTTTGCGCCGTCAGGGAAGGTGGAGACGAGGCTGAGAGCGTCTTCATGAAAAGCAAGAGGCAGAACCATGCATGGCGAGGAAGGAGTGCCAGCTGGAGACCCTGGTTAAGTGGGTGATGGAGGGTGGCCATCAGGACGGAGAAGGCGGGAAGCTCATGGTTTCCAGCGACAGGAGGAAGGTTCATGCTCCGCCTGTGGATCTGCCACTTCAAAGTAGATGTAGTGCCCTGGGAACTTCTTTAGGCGGCTGGAGAAAGCCTCACAGGCACAGCCCTTGTGCTTATGGATGGCTTTAACCACTCCACTATCTGCTGGAAGGGCCGGTGGCTGGGCACAAGCAACCTAGGAGATTTCTGGAAAGTATTGAAGGTAAATTTCTTGATGCAGTTGATTGTTGAACTAACTAGGAGGGATGCTCTGTTGGACATGCTACTCACAAACAAGAAGGAGCTGGTGGAAGATGCAAAGGTCAAGGGCAACCATGGCCGCAGTGACCAAGAGACTGTGGAGTTGAAGGTTCAGAGAGGAGTGAGCAAGATTAACAGAGTTACAATCCTGGACTTCAGCAGAGCAAATTTGGGCCTGCTCAGGGACCTGCTTGGGAAGGTCCCATGGGAAACAGCCCTGGAGGGCAGAGGGGCCCAGGGGACCTGAGAGATCCTCAAGAACAATTTCCTCAGAGCTCAAGAATGGCTCAGTCCGATGTGCTGAAGTCAAACACAGCAGAAGGCTGGGATGGATGAACAGGGAGCTCCGACTGAACTCAAACACAAAAAAAAAGTAGTACACAGAAGGTGGGAGCAGGAGCAGGCCACTTGGGAGGAACATAAAGACGCATTATGTTACAAGAGCATTGTAAACTCCCTTCCTACATGCACGGCAAAGCTCAGCTGGAGTTGAAACCAGCAGGGGAAGTGAAGACCAGCAAGAAAGGTTTCTGCAATCAGCAGGAAAAGGAAAACTAAGAGAGTGTGGGACCACAGTTCTGTGGGCAGGGAAGTTAATGACAAGAAACAGGCAAAATGCTGAGGTACTCGGAGCCTTTTTTGCCTCAGTTTTTTTAAGGCTTGTCCTATGGTCTTCCACATCTCTGAGCTTCCTAGCAGAGACATGAGAGTGAAGTAGTAGCCGCAGCAGAGGAAGACAGAGTTAGGAATGACTTTATCCACTGGGTTGTGCATGGTTCTGTGGGACTGGAGGGGATGGACGCAGGGGTGCTGAGGGAGCAGGCTGATGACACTGCAAGCCTGCTATGGTCTTTGAAAGCTTGTAGTGGTTTTTTCACGACTGGAAAAAGACAGATGTTATATCCATCTTCAAGAAACGCAAAAAAGAAGATCCAGGGAACCACAGGCTGGTCAACCACACTTCAGTCCTTGGGAAGGCTATGGAGCAAATCCTTTTAGAAGGTATTTCTAAACACATGAAAGACATGAAGGTCATGGGGAGCCGTGAACATTGCTTAATCAAGGGCAAATCATGGCAGACCAAACTCATTACTTTTTGTAATGAGTTTGCTGCTATAGATAAGGGGAGACCACTTGCATATCTTGACTACTTTAGGAAGACCTTTGAAACAGTCTCCCACAGTCTTCTTAACACCAAATTTATGAGATGTGGAGTGGGTAAGTGGACAGTAAAGTGGGTGGAAAACTGACTGGGCTGCTGAGCTCAGAATTGTCACCAGTAGTACAAAGTCTAGCTGGCAGCAGTTATTATTGGTGTCCTTCAAGGCAGGAACAACTCTGAGGACAGCCTTAGAGGAAGAAACCTGCTACAGTCCTCTCAGCGTATTACCAAACACTTGGAAAACCCTGGTTTTTTTCAGTGCTGATTCTTTCTTTTAGTGTGCTCATCATTGTCTTCCCTCTTGTGGGTAAAATTAGATAATGATCCTTCATTAATTACTTGGGAGGATGATTAACTGAGGAATGTACGGAAAAAATCCAGTCATTAATGCAAAAAATTAACAGATGTTCAGAATTACTAAGGATGCAAATGTGACTACATAGCTACCTATGAACTGCAGTTGTATTTCTCCAGAAGTCTGGTTTTGAAACAGCTTAACAGAAGCTAAAATTTGCTACTCTGTATGATCTGGCCTAACAATGATTTTTTTTTTTTTTCTGTTTTTTTTTTTTTTTAATAGTACTACATTGAAGAGACAATTATTGAGGAGGGTGAACCACATGAGGTAAAGGTCCCTGTGATGTTGCATGTGATGTATATATGCATGTAATTAATGCATAATGCTAAATTAGTGGCCTTTTGTATTCTGAGGACTAATTTTTCATATTAAACACACAAATATCAGTGAACAGCTGCTTCTTAATGCTTTATTTCCTCTGAAAGAGCCTGTTGTGGGATGATCTAGAGGACTCCTAGCTTGTTCTGAGTGTCTTATCTGCCACTCTTTGGTTTCCATTAGAAGGAGTTGTGGATGTGTCCATCAGAAAAGGACTGTGCTGATTTCTGTCCTGCCCCATGTCTTGCTGATAGCCTTCCCTTTGCTCCTGCCCAGCAGCTGTTTGCACAGGAGCTGACAAAATGAAGCAGCAGCTTACGTTACTAACCAGAAACACAGGCAGGAAGGTTACTTAGGTAACGTATTGACAGAAATCCAGTTATTACTGTCAAGTCCAGTCATTAGTGTGTCCTGGTTCGGCTGGGACAGAATCACAGCCCAGCCGCGCTGGACAGGCCGTTAACAGCTGCCCTGAGTGAGCTCCAGGTGCAGCCCATACCTTCATGCCAGGCTCGTTACAAAGGGGGAAGGTTTGCTGAGGAGAGAGACCTTCTGTGGGGTCCCTGCTGAGGTTCCTCCTGCTCCTCTGGCTCCTCCTGAGGACTGCTCTCCAGTTGATTGTGATGGCTGGACATTCATTTGGCTGAGTATAACTTGTTATATCTCTGTCGGTATTGGTGGTGGTTCATTAAATCAGTTCTCCCTTCTACCCACGGGTCTGCTCTCCTTTTTCCTGATTCTCCTCCCTGGTTGGTGAGGGGTCATCGGGTGAGAGAGCGACTGCTAGAGTTTAGCCCCCCGCTACAGGCTGAACGTAGCCATAGTGTTAAAGATGAGCAGAATTATCGAGGAGGTGAATGTGACTAGACATGTACATGTGAACAACAGGCACGTACATGCATTACACTTCACCTTGCTGTGAAGGGAAACAGAAAGATTCTGCTTGAAACCAGTTTACATAGTTCAGTTCCCTTCACCTTGTGTGATCTCACTGCAAAGTGGTGGCTTGTAGATTTTTTTTTTTTATGTCACTAGTAACAAATACTTGAGTCACCAAGGAGTTATTACTGTAATTTGAAATTCAACTTAGAATATAAATATAATTCTTAATGGCATAGGCTTGTGGGGAAACAAAGGCTTAATGTTTCACTTTGTGAGTGTGTTTCCTTCCAAACAAAGGATCTGTTCCGAAAGGCTTCCTGTGTTTTTAATTTAATAAAATACAATTTGATTAATACTTTTTGAGCAAGTAATCGAGGACTACAGTTTTGAAGGAAGCCTTACATCTTATTGTTTTCAAGATTAATTCATCTGGTGTGCTAAAAATGTGTAGCCAGACTGGATTTAAAGGTAGCAATGGCATGGCTGATTATTTCTGTGTCTGATTTGCATCAGTTTATGAAAACAATATGGTGGAATGAAGAATTACATAGAAGTATGAATGTCTTTCTAGCTAATGTGACTAGACTTTTTCCCATCAGCTATAAACATAGTCTAATGCATTGGCATCATGTGGTCCTGTGAGTTATCACATCAAAATAAAAGCATTTTTCTGCACAAAATGCTGATTTTTTTGAATCAAGCCTTTCCGTGTTTTAGAAATACAACTTTTTACAGAACTACATAGCTTCACTGTTTTTCTTTCAGTCCCAAAACTGAGATGACCACTTGTGTATTTGAAAGGAGTTGTAAGAGAGAAACTTGTGGCAGTGCATCCTGCGACAGTGTCAGTGAAATGCAATTACTGTTCACATAGTAACCAAACCTTTTGTAATTTAAATTTGGTATATTGCTTAATTTAATGTTTAATTAGGGTTTTCTGGTGCGTTTTCTGGTTTGTCTCATGCTAATGCAAATAGCTATCAGACATCTGAGCCTCATGCATTACCTTTTAAAGGTGTGGTTTTTTTTTTTTTAAAAAAAGCTAATTGATATGAAATAAAACTTGACATTTATTCAGATGATTTTGAGGCACATTTTTAAACGCTTTTAATTAGAAATCTTAATGTTAAAATAATTGTTTACAGCCTGAATATGTTGATAAGCAAGGACATAAAACATTTAAATTAAGGGCTTTATTTCCAGTAGATGCTTGATCAGTTGATTATATACGTATCTCAGCTATGTCTCTGCCATGATTGTGACCTGGCTGTGAGAAAATGTAGTTTAGTAGAAAAGGTGGATTCTAGGTATTTGTTCAGTCAGCTGGTGCATCGTGTACTTACTGCAAGATCCCAAAGACTTGGTCTTGTCTGTCTACTGTGTCCATTCCTTTCCTTTTTCAAGAAGATGATAATCTTTTTGAATGACTGTACACACCTTTGACCTGCCTTCACGGCTTTCAGTGACATCATGAGGAGCCCTGGCTGCACAACATCCATCTTCAACACAGCTTCAGTACTGAGACCATTTCTACACTTTGGTTTTAGTAGCTGGTGGTCCCACTTGAGAACCCCCCTGATGCCAGTGGGTTATGCGTATAGAACAGGAGCCCTCACTCTTCCAGCTCCTCTGGAGAATAATTACACAAGTTTGATGCAGAAATCAGCCAGTCAGGAAATTCCTTGTGGTTCTTTTTCCAGGTTTGGTGATACATAGTAGGCATACTGGGCAATCCCATTAGGAAAAACGTCACTGACTTTTCATCTTGCAGATGGTTCCTGAATAAGAACTCGGCATCCTTTTTACTGGGTAGGGGAGGTGAAAAATGTTTATCATAACATGATGATTTATGGTTATAAAGCAAGTAATTATTTTTTCTTTATTCCCAGGTGATCACTGAGATCACTGAGACCGTTAGCACAGACTTCACAGGTCCTACAACTACCACCTATACTGTTGAGCATGGAAGACCTACTGTTGAGCATGGAAAACCTACTGTTGAGCATGGAAAACCTTCTGTTGAGGATGCAGCACCTCCAGTCAGAAAGAAGATAATCCGGACAAAAGTGGACACATCAAAGTTTTTGACGCCTTATCTGCAACACAGTAATAAAATGAAGGACCTATTCAGCGAGGTAAACTGTCCCACGTTTTTTATTTATTGAGGAATGCCAGCTTTAAAAATATTTAATAGGTATTATTGCAAGCCTTCATGCTACTGTTTTGTCTCCTGTGCTTCACTTCATGATGTGTATTAATGTTATTTGCCTGAAGCAGGAGGTTTCCCGCTTTGAATTGGCTCCTCTTGCCCTTTTCCTGCTTCAGTGTGTTAGGTCATCATGAGGCACAAAAACCAGCTTGAGGCAGATGGCTGAGAGTTGTCAGAGGTGTCAGTTAATAGGGGCCCTGCGCTGTCTGACTCGGATATCCGAGTGAAGGAGGATAACCAGGACTGATGTCTATTGAATAGCAAACCTCAGCATTTTTTTTAAGAACAGTGTATTTCTCTATCCTTCTATATATATGTGCAAGAAAAATCCTCGTGCACAGTATATAGGCTGTGCTGAACACGAGCCAACAGTGTGTCCAGGCGGCCCAGAAGGCCAACGGCATCCTGGCCTGTGTCAGCCATGGTGTGGCCAGCAGGAGCAGGGAGGGGATCGTGGCCCTGTGCTCGGCACTGGTGAGGCCACACCTCGAATGCAGTTTTGGGCCCCTCACTGCAAGAAGGACATGGAGGTGCTGGAGTGTGTCCAGAGACGGGCAGCGAAGGTGGTGAAGGGTCTGGAGAGCAGGTCTGGTGAGGAGCGGCTGAGGGACCTGGGGGTGTTCAGCCTGGAGAAGAGGAGGCTGAGGGGAGACCTCATCGCTCTGCAACTGCCTGAGAGGAGGTTGTGGTGAGGTGGGGGTCGGTCTCTTCTGCCAAGTAACGAGTGATAAAACGAGAGGAAATGGCCTCAGGTTGCACCAAGGAGGTTTAGGTTGGACATTAGGAAGAATTTCTCCACCGAAAGGGTTATCAAGCTCTGGCACAGGCTGCCCAGGGAAGTGGTGGAGTCCCCATCCCTGGAGGTATTTAACAGACGTGTAGATGTGGTGCCCAGGGACGTGGTTTAGTGGTGGGCTTGGCAGTGCTGGGTTAACGGTTGGACTCGATGGTCTTAAAGGTCTTTTCCAACCTAAACGATTCTGTGACTCTATAAGCACCAACGTAAGTTCCTGGTACAGGACACCAAAGTCCAGTAGACCAATACTGTACAACGTTGTGAAAAGTGGAACACGACTGCTCTGCACACGTGTAGATGGTATCAGATCCCTTTCCCTAAATTTTAATGTACATTACCCGCCAGCATTCACTGTTAAGGGATTGTGTGAGATCATAGGTCTAGGACTGCTACCCTCACCCACATACTTTCCTCCTCTTTGGTCACTGAAACAAGTAACTGTAAATCTATGGATACTAAGCTCCTAAGGAGAATATCATCAATTAGAGGTGTTCTAAACCAGGCTAAAATTAAAAATGGACTTTTTTTCTATTGTGTTGGATGGAAGAAAGTCAGTTGGCTAAAATAAGCATAATTCTGCAAGTGTAACCGAGTAATGCTAGCTCATATTACTGAGTAATCTGCCCCAGATTCCTGTACTAATCAGAGGAATAAGTCAATAATTGCTCCATGTATTTCTGCCAGAGCTTTAGGGTATATCTTTAATTATATTTGTCATTATTTTCTTTCAGAACAAGTACAAAGAAAAGTATAGAAAAGAAAAAGGAAAGCCATATGCTTCCACAATTGATACCCCAGAAATTCGGAGAATCAAGAAAGTGCAGGACCAGCTCAGTGAGGTAGGTATCAATGTCATAAGAAAAAACATTTACTGAGTGGTAAAGAAGAAAACTGAGTCACAATTTTAAATGTTAGAAAAGAAGTGATTTTTTTAATATGATATTGTGATAAGGCAATCTGAACACTTAGTAGAAACTTTATCAGATTTCAGGACTGAGGAGAAGGGCGTGCCTTGAATTCTGCTCCACTCCTGACTTGGGATATGTTGAGGAATGCGATGCCGCAGTCTGTGCGCTAGCGCTGACTGAGCCGGCTGTCAGGCTGGGGGTGGCATTACTGCATTAGGATGGTTTGGGGCCCAAGCTGCTGGTTTGCCATGGTAATGTAATGGTTTGGGCACTACAGCTGGTGTTCGAGTGGTAATGGGCTGTGTAACTGAGATGTACTGCATAGCATGGGGATCTCTCCATCTCATCATACGGGGTGGAAGTGCTCTTAGGAAGAACTCTGTGATTACAGAAGGGCACTGCCTCTAACTGGGATTCACATCTCTTGAAACTATCTCAAAGCTGCATTTCCTTCTCAGTAAATTCAGAAAATCTGTTTTCATAGGCTTCATTTCTAAGGAACAACAGTTCTAAATGCTTTATTGAATTCAGGTTTGGGGTGTTTACAGTATCAAGTGTCAAAATGTCAATATTCAGTTTTTTTAAAAAACTCTCAGTTTTGGCTGTAAGAATAAATGTGTCTTGTTGTGCATCAATCTAGGTTAAATACCGCATGGCTGGTGAAGTTGCTAGAACTATTTGCCACGTTGATGAAAAGGCCAGGGATATAGAACATGCAAAGAAGGTGTCACAGCAAGTGAGCAAGGTGAGCGAGTTCTGACTCTCTGGAAGGGTTGTGAACATCAGCGGATCTCGAGGTTACTGATATGAATAAAGCTTTGAGCTCAGGGCACTAAAGCAGTGTTTGTGGAACAGTTTAGAAGCACAGGGAGAGATAGTAGAGATGTTGGTAACGCAACTATAAATATAATCTTAAATGTTTCCAATTGATGTCTTCAAATCTCACTGGTTTGAGACTTTCACTTTGAAAAAAGTCTTTAGAGCAGGTAGTTTATTCACAAAAGTAACTGTTTTTCTAATGATAGAGTAACCAACATGCTGCTCTTTCTTTCCAGGTATTATATAAACAGAACTGGGAGGAGAATAAGGACAAGTACCTGCTTCCCCCTGATGCTCCAGAGCTTGTGAATGCAATAAAAAACACAGCAATGTTCAGTAAGGTAAGAAAAAAACCTCACAGGTCTAAGCAGCTGAAGCACAAGAAGCATTCCAAGTCACCTCTTAACTCATAATGGGTGTTCTGGCTTTTTCCTCTTCTTCAGAAACTCTATACTGAAGACTGGGAAGGAGACAAAAGCTTATTCTATCCATACAATGACAGCCCAGAGCTCAGAAGGGTGGCACAGGCACAAAAGGCTCTGAGTGATGTAAGTATCAAAGCCTGATTGACAGCTGGGTCACTGTTACAGTGTAACTCGGAGGACTTCGTGGTGGATATAAAAATTTCATAAGGGAACACAAAATACAGATGTGTAGGTGTGCACCGATAGCTCTGATAGCGGTGCTATTTCAGTAGAAAAAACATACTCTATATCGGAGTATAAACCTGTTGGCAATTTGATGCCAGATTATGAATGAATGATTAATTAATTTATTAAAGATATTCTGAGGTAATCAGTAAGAAGGTATCTCTCAAAACGTGTGGAGAAACTCTCAGGGTTGTCTGTAAGCCCAGTTCACTGTTGTGGGTCTACAAATCTGTCTCTCTAAAACAGTGATAGGAAAAGTCAGGAATTTTGTGAGGCTGTGTGATTTGCTGATACTTAGATACGTAGAACTCTTCAGCTGAGGATTTCAGGTCCACCTTTAAGATTTCAGTGAATTTTGCAGATGTCCAGAAGCTCACTAGTCTGTGTTTATTAGGAGCAGCAGAGTAATATACCTGAAAACTTTCCCAGGAAACTGATTCTTTTTCACTCTCCCTTGTGAAGAGCGTAGTCCTCCAGGATTCATTGATTGAAAGACTTTATGCTGCAGTAGCAGTGGACAGAACTGCTTTCATTAAAGGTGGTGTTAGGAGACTTAAGAGCAAATGTTCTGATGCTTAAGTTGGTAGTTACTGTAAATGTTTACTTCTTCTGTATTTTCAGATTGTCTACAAAAAAGGGCATGATGAACAAAAAACTAAATATACTCCTCTGCCAGATCCACCTGATGTGGAACAAGCCAAGAAAGTGACAAGGCAGCTGAGTGATGTGAGTAGAAACTTCCTGTAGAAACCTCACTTTTAGAGCTAGAGAGACAAAGAGGTATCTAAAGAAAGGGAAAGCAAAAGACAAGACCAGGGCACATATGAAAGACCCCTTTTGATTTTCAATGGCAGCAGTCACTTTCTTGCTTCAAGTGTCTCAGAAAATCCTGCCCAGTCTCAGGTGAAAGGCAAAACTTTATTCTTGTTTAGAATATTTAGTTTTCACAAAACATTTCTGCTTCTACCATATGCACATTGCTTCCTATTCTCCCTCTTTTGTTTTGTCTCCTGCTTTACACTTTCTGTAAATAACATCCATTTTGCTGTTCTCTTAAATATAAACAATGACACACACACACATATATATATATATCTGGTTTTGGAGTGAGTTACTTGCTTACAAGGAATAGTCCCATTTTGCTGACAAGTTGCCTAGGTCGGCTGCACAGAATGCATCCTAAATGTTCATTTCGGTGTCAAACCATTGTACCCGTACGTATCCCAAGCATTCTTAAATTCATGGATACCAATCAGTGGAAATGTGTGGCAACTTGCATAACCGTTTCCTGATTTACACACCGAATTAACAAGTAACAATCCACATTAAATCCTGTAACTGTGTGGCATGATGAACAAAGACTCTAGCACCAGTCCTTGTCTATGCATTTTAGGTATACTTAGAATAAAATACAGCTGAAGGGTGCAGGAAGTAAAGTGAAATACAGGACGACCAACTTTTGCTGGAGAAACTGGAACTAAGTTGCAGAATCTTGTAAGAGAGAAGTAGGATTTTAACTCTGTTCAGAATTCAGCTATTATGTTGAGGACATGCATGATTTTATTGCTGTGTATTGAAAATGATCTGCTGTTTAAGAGTAGGGAGTCATAGGATTCACTTAGGGTTGCAAAGCCACTAAAAAAATATGGTAGTGAACCCATTTGGAAGGTGAAATAAGGTAGTATTTAATGTAGAGAAAATTTCTTGAATCTTATTCTTCCCTGGCTTAAAAGCTAAATTGTCATCAAGAAAATTTTTAGACATGTAAAAAGCAACTCAGTATCATAATTCTTTGAAATGAGTGCACAGTAAGCTATATCTGTGTCTCCCAACCAGGAAAATGTAGAATTCATTGCAGGTTGTTTTTTGGCATATGTGTTCTGTATCAACGTGGTAGCAGTTAGAGGGCACTGGAGAAGTTGTGTTTTTTGTGATAAGCAACTGGAACACTGAGTCAAAACTTGGGAAGATGTTCTATTATTAGACAGAGAGGAACTGTCTGTTTAAGCAGTTGATCCTGGATTTCCACGTCCATGAACAGAGTCTAATGGAAGTCGGATACGCCAGGCAATGCAGGGATTAAAAGGGGTTGCTTACAGCAAGTTTCAGCAGCAATAACAATAAATTCTGTCTTAACCAATGGGCAACACTATGTCCCAATATTATGTGACCAGTGAGAAAACAGAACTAAAGAACGTGTTGGTGATCTTCATAGAGAGGTTTTCTTATTAATAACTGTCTTCTAGAAGAGGTTGCTTATTTCACCTATTTATCCTTTTTTTTTTTTTTTTTGATCAGGGAAGGTACTAAGAGAAATAACTGAATACTGGTGTGGTTTGGCCAAATCATTTTTAAGGTGTTTTTGACAATAAATAATAAAGTGGTTATAAGGCAGAAGTAAAATGTGAAGCAACTTTAAAAAGATGACTTTTAAAAACAAATCCATCCAGTGACAATTGCGCTGTATCTTGGGGGCTAACTTTTATTTTTTAATTTTGTTATAGATCATTTACCACAAGGACTATAAAGATAATATCAAAGGCAAGTGGAGTCAAACTCCATGCTATGATGTTGCAGTTGCAAAAATGAATGCAGAAAATATAAGTATGGTAAGTGAATTCTTTGAATGAATTCTTGGAATGAACAGCTTTATCCTCTGTTTACATTAATGTGGAAAATACTGATTAATTTTGCCTGCTCCACTTGTGGTGTTTCTCTTTTCCTAAACAAGCTACTTGGTGGATGTCTGATTTATAGTGTAAGTGCATTTGATATGTTTTTATCTGTTTGTCTCTGTTCCTAACAGAGAAAATACCAGGAAGACTTTGAAAACATTAAAGACCAAATCTACTTTATGCAGACTGAAACTCCAGAATATGAAGCTAATAAACGACTTTCAAATAATGTCAGTAAGGTAGGTAACGTGTGCTGCCCTTCGTTTAGCTTGCGTGTAGTTCTGAAGTCAGGCCAAACCTGATATTTGTTCAAAATACAGAATTTGTTCGGCTTCTGCATTTTCTGCAATAGTATATGCATCAGCAAAGACAATCTTACCTAATTAATTGTCAGAATGTGACTATTCTGAGATGTCAACTGATATTTGAAAAAATTGTAATATTCAGAAAGGGCCTTAGAGGTGGGGACATCTACTAAATAGCTCTCGCTTACCTTGTGACCCTGCCTCCCATCTCATCACCCGTGCACTCCTGTGACCAGAGTGCCTTTCGTGGGCCTTGGCCATGGTGAGCCCTAAGCTAAAAACCAGGGGAAATTTTCCTGAAAAGTTGCGGATGATACAGGTTAGTGAGCATTTGGCTTTTAATACTGATTTTTGAAACCTCACTCTTCTTTGTTTTTATTATTTTAAAGATAAAATACAAAGCAGACTATGAAAAGAACAAAGCTATTGCAGATTATAATGTGCTTCCTGCTACGGAGAACCCACTGCTGAGGCAATTAAAAGCTGCAGGAAATGCGCTGAGCGATGTAAGTATTATCGAAGTCCAGCTGGATGATTTTCAGTCATGTACAATCAACCAAACTCCTCACTTCTTCACAAGGCTTCTCCTTTGGATCTCTTGGTATTTTTAGTTTTATAGACCGATGTTTGCCATGAGATACCGCCAACCAGAACGGTGCGGATAAGGAGTCATTCCTCCACAGCAGCGTGTAACAACAGCTGTGGCATGTTAGGGGGCAGCTAATTGTTGTGTAGGTCATCTAGATCCCTGTGAAAACGGGTCACAAGATGACAGTTCTTCCCTTACTGCTTTAAGGAACCTCAGCTGATGCCAATAATGATAAAATATGTCGTACTTTTACATATTATTCATTTATATTGTATTCTGATTACCATCTGTGATGACTTTCTCAGTTGCTCTCGCTGTTTTCACCTGTGTGGAAAGAGATTGCCTATTTCTCCTGTCAGAAGTTCAAAACCCATTAGTCAGACCTTTCTGTCTTCCCTTACAAACCTGATAGTCACTAAAAAAAGTTTTTTTTTTTTAAAAAAATCACTGGGAAAAAAGTACGATTGGTTTTTCAATCTTCTAGAAAGCTTTTCTTCATAATCATTCCACAGTTTTACTCTTGTCCTTTTTAGTGTGTTGTGAGTTGCAGTGAAATCTACTGTATTATCTGACATTGTTTTCTTTTGCAGAAATTATACAAAGAAGCCTATGAACAGTCAAAAGGAACCAGCATGAATTACTGTGACACACCAAAGTTCCAGATTGATACCGCTCTGAAGAATTTTAGTGATGTATGTATTTGATTTATGTTATGTTGTGCAGTACTGATACTCTTGATTACTTTTGCTTATCAACCTGTCAATATTTTCCCAGGTAAAATATAAAGATGCATATCAAAAGAATATTTTAGGACACTATTTGGGCAGCTTTGAGGACCCACATCATACACACTGCATGAAAGTTGAAGCTATGAAGAGTGATGTAAGTGTGGCAGTCATTGTTTTCGCCATCATACTTTCATTTCAGAGAAAGCTCCATTATGGTTTCTTACTGAATGTTGACTTCATTCCTAGAAAAATTACAAAGCAGATTATGAGGAGGAAAAGACAAAATGCTACTTCCCTCAGACCATAACTCAGGAGTATGAAGCTATTAAGAAGTTGGAGCAGTGTAAAGATGTAAGTACAGGACAGTAGCGGTTGTCCAGTTGCCAGCTACATGCAGAGTATCTTCTTTGGAGGCATGTAGAAATTTATAGTGATTCCTGTTAACTTCAATGATCTTGAGTTTGGCTTTATCAGCGTATGAGACTTTGAAAACTCATATTCATCTGTATTTTAGAGCCTTTTGTGACATCTAGTGATCAAGACAGTTATAGCACAATCTTTTTTTAACAAGTTAAAACCATAAAATTAGAGGAATGGTACCAAAATGAAGAATGAACCTCAAGCATTTACCTGCTTAAGTCAACATATTTTACATTAACAATTTAAAAGTACTTTGGTTGCTTTATTAATACTAATATTATTTACTTTATCAATACTTGGAAAATACTTTAAAATATATGTGTATATAATATACTAAAATGTATGTACTATACTGTGTATAATATATTATAAAGTATACTATACATTTTAATATTCATATACCTTGTAAAATATTTTGCATACTTCAAAAATACTTTTATTTTCTCTCTGATTATGTTAAAAAGTAACATGAGAACCATTGTGCATGACAGTGCTGGTCTGCATGCATGCTGTAACTGCTAACTATCCCAAGTAGTGCTGCATTGCTGTGTCTTATGAAGTGGTTTTGCTTATACACATTTTCTGCAAATGTATCTATTACCTTCCTCCAGCACACCTACAAAAAGCATCCTGACCAAACGAAATTTACTCAAGTGACCGACTCTCCAGTTCAGAAGCAAGCAGAGATCAATAGCAAACAGCTGAGTGATGTAAGTAAACTTGGAAAACGTGTTGCTACGCTCTGACATTATCAATGTCTGCACTGTGGCCACCTTCACTTGATCACCCAGTTGTAGGAAAACTGAAAGCAATGTGTAGGTGAATGCGTGTGCACGTACACACAGACAAGCACAGACACCTTTGGGTGTATTCGCAGTTCTGTTCCGGTGGGAGATCACCTGGAAATCAGATTTAGTTTTTTCAATTTGGCCGTTCATGTTCACACACACAATTTTTAGTGTCTGTGTTTGCAGTTTGGTTTGTGTCCATCATTCTTAACGTATTCCTTGCACCAGTTAAGTCAATGGTGTTTATACCATTCACTTGGCAAGGACTAGGATTTCAGTCAGTCTGTGTGAGTGAGGTAACATGAGGTCTTTAAATTGTGTCGCTCAGCATTATTAAGCTTTTGCAATCTATAAACCTTGGGCTGCTGAATTTCTTTCTTTTTTTTTTTTTTGTTTGCAGATAAAGTATAAATCCAAAGGTGAAGAGATTATTCACAAGTACCACCTCCCTCCAGATGTGCCCCAGTTCATACAGGCTAAAGTTAATGCCTACAATATTAGTGACGTATGTGCATTTTGAATCCAGAGCTCTTATAATATGAAGTTTCTGTTAGCTAGCAACTCTTCATTGAAAATTCACCTTTTCTTCTAGAACTATTACAAAACGGGATTGGAAGAATTAAAATCAAGGGGATATGATCTAAAAAGTGATGCTATTCCTATCCGAGCTGCCAAGGCTGCCAGGCAGGCTGCCAGTGATGTAAGTACATCCTTCCTACAGGAACTGTGGAATTCAAAAGGGGTTGCTTAACCAGGGTTTGCAATTGTGTTTATTAAGGATACCTGAAGGATAACTTTTTCTTGCCTTTTTTGAGCATGTTATTGGACGTATCTAACACGTTATATTTTTACTGGTGCTTCATTGCTTCACTAACGTATTTGCATAATGTAGGAAAGGCTGTTTCATGATGTAATTCTCTGTGAATAAGTAAGCTACCTTGCACTCCAGTATGGTTAAGGAGTGAGTCAGTAGTGACAGCTCCATGAGCAATGGACCTCTGAATTCTCTCTGTCCTTAATTATAGGCCTGATCATAAAGACTCTAGGACCTCACTGGGGTTTGGGCAGATATTTTGGCCTCGGGGAAGTCCCTTAGCATTTTAAGACTCCTCTCCCTCTTGTGATCAGTACAAGTGAGATGATGCTACTTTGAAAGCTGACCGACTGACTTGTGTAGCAGTGAATTGTACAGTTACATGTCTGGGTTTACTCGGATGTACGGTCACTGACGTAAATGGGATGGATGCTCTTTGCAGAAAACAAAGGGTAGCCTTTGCTTTTCATTCATTTATTGTGAAGTTACTACGCTTAAGGTGATATTCTCCGCGTTCTGTTCTATGCTAACAGGTTAACTATAAAAAAGCCTATGAACTTGGCAAGGGTAAACTCGTTGGCTTCAGGAGCCTCCAAGATGATCCCAAGCTCGTTCACTACATGAAGGTAGCCAAGCTGCAGTCTGAGCGAGAGTACAAGAAAGATTATGAGAAAACCAAAACTAGGAACAACATTCCACTGGATATGGTCAATGTTGTTGGTGCCAAGAAGGCTCAAGAGATTGCCAGCAATGCTAATTACAAGAACCTCCTACACCATTATACTTACTTACCAGATGCAATGAGTGTGGAGCTGACCAAAAATATGATGGAGATTCAGAGTGATGTAAGTAAAACCTCGTGTGAACAGAATTTGGTTTTGAGATGCCTCAAGCAAAAACTCTGAAGACTCAGGAGAGGTCCCCAAATTGCTTTTTTTCTAATTCCTAACTTCTATAACACTGTTTTCACTCCTTTATTAGAATGCATACAAAGCAGATTATAACAACTGGATGAAAGGGATTGGTTGGATCCCCATTGGCTCACTAGAAGTAGAAAAAGCTAAAAAAGCTGGAGATGCCTTGAATGAAAAGAAATATCGTCAGCATCCAGACACCATTAAATTTACAAGTGTGGTAGACTCTCCAGTAATGGTCCAAGCCAAACAGAATTCAATTCAACTCAATGATGTAAGTAGACAAAGAAATGGGTGTTGTAGTAAAGTAGACATGGTCTTTAAAACCTTTTAATGTACTATGAGCTGGAAAGTGTTTCTCTGTGTTGTCATTGTTTTGTGCTCTGATTTTGTCCGATTTCCTGCTACGATTCTGCAAATCTCTGGAAATCATGTGGCTCTTTCAGTTCACGTCAGCTGATTCTGTCCATTTATCGTTTAAGTACGTTTGAAATACACTTGATTTAAGAAATGTGAAGTTTTCAGGTTGTTTATTGATGTTTTACCACCTACAATAATGAATGAATTACAGGATGTTTGATGAATCACAATATGTGCATCACTACAAACCAGCAAGCTTTGTTTTGTGTTACACTCTCCTACCATCCCTTATTATCCGGCTCTTTCAGAAATGGGTTTTTATGTCCATTAAAGGGGCTTAATTTTACTGAGTAAAGGCTGCATAGAGCTTTTAGGATGTGTTCCTTCTATCAATAAGATCAACAATTCTATATGAAAAGCGCAGCCTCAATCTTTGAGATAGGTGGCAATGGACGTTTATTTGCAAAATCAAACATAACCCCTCAGTTAATTACAGTGAGCTGGGGGTAGCTATACAAGGAAAGAAGGATTTATTTCTGTGTGATATATTTTGCAGAAACTATACAGATCTTCTGGAGAGGAAGTTAAACATAAATATACTCTTACCCCAGATGTCCCACAGTTTATCCAAGCTAGATACAATGCAGCTAACATCAGTGATGTAAGTGACAACTTTACAACGTATTTTACACATTGTTAATGATTTTTGAGTAATATGTTACAGATACTCATATAACTTTCTATAATAGTAGACTATATAATCACCTTGTACCACTGTAATTTTTTGTTCTTGGTGTCATTTGAACTTCCAGCCAGACACCATTTGATCATATAATCATTCAATTAATGATCTGGTCTCATAAATGAAGACTGATAGTCATATACAATCCCCACTGCATCTGCTTCTAAAGAATTGCCTGGAGTAGCTTAGGAGTAGCTTTGACTTGCATATAGCTGATGTGATTACTAGGTTCTCTGGAATAATATGGATTTTCCTTTTTAGGCATATTATAAGCAAGACTACCATGACCTAATAGCTAAAGGGAACAATGTGTCGCTTGATGCTATTCCAATTACTCTAGCCAAGGCTTCAAGAAACATTGCTAGTGATGTAAGTACCTCTTCCAGGTATACTTGGGCATTTAGTAAAAAAGCTGTCCGTTACAGGCCGTATGGTAGACCTCCTATGTTGCACAAGTCTCACTAGAGTCAGTATTAGGAGATTCTTTCCCAAAGGCTTAGTTTGTGTAGGACTTATTTTTGCTCGTCTTTTTTGCTTTACATAGGTAAATGCTATTGCCCAGTGTTTCTTCATCCGCTTTTCACAGGAGAAATGGAATCGGTAGCTCTTGCAACCATTCTGTGACAAACTTCCAGGCAATACACTACGTTAGCACCTGTTTACAGACAGTATGTGCTAAGGGTGCTCTTGGTTATACGGTGGAGCACGGCTTGTACGTGAGTCAGAAGGCCTTATAGTGCAAATGGTATTAAAGTGGGATATGTTTCAGTGGCTTCATCTAACTGGAGGAAGCTGGCCAGCCATATGCCATTTGTTTGCTCTTGCTTTCAAATGTCTGAGAAGTATTGTCTCAGTTATCCTAGTATTTTTCATACACGATTCCATACAGGAATGCTTAGGAAATATTTTCCCTTCCATGCAAGAAAAGCTAATGTTGATAAACCTTATTGTGGTGTGTGTACAGGCTTGGATGGTGGAGCAAGAAAAGCTAATGGAGGTATAGTCGCTGGGTGTGCCATTTAAGAGGGTTTCTGAGCTGTTTGCAGCTTCGTTTTCCAGTGAAAGTCATGAGAGCTTTGCTTTTCTTTTCTTTTGCATTAGTGTGGACACCAATAGCCATGACACAGTACATGTGATCTCTTTCCTTTGTTTCTAGTATAAATATAAAGAAGCGTATGAAAAGGCCAAAGGCAAGCAGGTTGGTTTCAGAAACCTGCAAGATGACCCTAAGCTTGTCCACTACATGAAGGTAGCAAAGATTCAGTCCGAGCGTGAGTACAAGAAAGACTATGAGAAGACCAAGACGAACTATCACACGCCTCCTGACATGTACAGTATCCAGGCTGCTAAACAGTCTCAGGATGTAGCTTCTAACGCCCACTACAAAAATCTCATCCATCACTACACTTACCTGCCGGACGCCATGGATGTTGAACTTGCAAAGAACATGATGCAAATTCAGAGCGATGTAAGTATTTCCGTGACTGCAATTTCATGGATGTTTTCCTGCACGCTGTGAAAAGGAAAATATGGGTTTATACGCAGTGAAAAATGCCATTACTGCATGGGAATGGTCTGTTTTTCTTGCGTCTGGGGGAGGATCGTTAGAAGTTTTATCCGCTGGTGGTGGCGTTTAGAAATACCAAATTCCGAGTGAGTTCTACTCAACAGGATTTTGATGTTGGCTTATCAGTGGAGATCAGACTTCTGGAATATTGAATTCGAAGGAACTTTTTTTTTTTTTCATGTTTCCTCAGAAAACTTTTGCAACTAACATAACTTTGTTTTATTCTTTATTTTTAAGTTGTCTTGCTCTGTCTCCACTGTTCTGTGTATAAGGCCAAGTCTCATAGTCTGCTGAAACACAGAACAAATTAAATCCTGTTAATTGGTCACCAGATGGTAGTTTAGAATTTAAGAATTGAAGGTTCGTGATTTTTTTTTTTTTTTTTACATGGGTAAAAGAAAAGGAAGGTTAGCAAATACTGCAGGGATGTTACAGTTCATAAGAAGTGAATCATGAGTCAAAAATGCAGTAGCTTGTTTTCTTCCTTATGAAATCAGAGAAGCATAAAAAAAAATCTCTTGTTCCCTTCACGACTTTGTGAATATTTCCTGCTAATGTAGACCACAGAAGCTAGACTGTGTGATTATGGTTTTCAACAGAATTATTACAGTTCTGTGGGAAAACCTTGGTCCATGTTGGCTTTCTCTCCTGCAGAATGCGTATAAACAAGACTATAATAGCTGGTTCAAGGGTATTGGATGGAGTCCTCTTGGTTCACTGGATGTTGAAAAAGCTAAAAAGGCTGGAGAGGCGTTAAATGAAAAGAAATACCGTCAGCACCCCGACACCATCAAATTTACAAGTATACCAGATTCAATACCCATGGTTTTAGCTCAGCACAACACCAAGCAACTGAGTGATGTAAGAAATTTTTTGTTCTTAATGTCATATAGTGATTTTATTTTCTTACCATGTTTATGAATTATATGGCAAATTCCATCTAAAACCTTTAAAATTTAAAAACTATAAAAATTACAGTTTGTTGGTAAGAATTAAAATTGTGGCGTTGTTTCTGTTAACGCTGTTACCTACTTTGTACTTGTCAACAAGTGTTTGTTTATTTTTCCTTGCAGGTAACATATAAAAAAGAGGGTGAAAAAGTAAAACACAAATACACCCTGGATCCTGATGTTCCTCAGTTTATTCAAGCCAGGGTCAACGCCTTCAATCTGAGTGATGTGAGCATATGACCAGTAGTTTGTTCAATGATATATTTATTTGTAATTTAATTGATAGGAAAAAACCCACTTTCATTTATTAATGCTATGATATTGAGTATAGAAATGCACAAGCTCTGAATTCAGCTGAACTTTTACTTCCAGAAGTCAATGAGTTTTGTGCTTGTTAAGAAATTTTTAAGCTGTCTGAGCACTCACGAACACAAACACATTTCGGTGCTTTATTGCCAAACTACCGGGACAGACTGAATGAGAAAACCAGCATGACTTATTGTTCAGATTCCTACAGGTTTGGAGACTTGTCATCTACTTTTATATAAAAAACACATTGCGTAGGCAAGCAGTACGAGTTCTCTGTGTGTTGCTTCCTGCTGCTGGGTTTTCAAAGGGAGTTAACTCCTGCGGTGGAAAGACAGTAAGGCCTTTTTTCTGCCATTCAGCCTCTAGTCTGCCTGCTTTCCATTGCTTCTCACGTCTGTCCAACACCAGAAAGACCTCCACTGAGAGTAGCAATTCTATTGCCTTTGTTGATACTCAATTTTTTGGTGACATTACTAGGTAAAAGCTGGCATCTCTTTTAATAGCCTTGAAATACTGTCAGTCTGTCCAGATGCTAACTGCTAACAAAAAATCAGCCAGACTGCTTTCTTCAGTCGCTGAAGACCACAAGGCCTGATTTTGAAGCTAACAGGAAAAAATTTCTGAAGGTTCAGTCAAATGAAAAAGGGATTTGCTTAAGCAAGGGCACAAATGCCACTGATAGAGTTGTTCTGCATAAAATAGCAAAAATTTCTTGTAGAGCTAATGATTTAGCTACGTGAATTAAACTGATTGCCTTGAAGGACTCTCCTATCTCCTGTAGTAGACTGATTTACCATAACATAATTGTAGTTTGTGTACAGGTTAACATTTTTCCTTGCAATTGCACAGACTAAACTGACTATTTTGATTCCTATAACTATAATAAAAAGATGAGCTTAAATTACTTCATTAAAATTGCCACTCATAACACCTCAAACTCATACTTTTTTTTCCCTACAAGGCGAACTACAAAGCAGACTGGAAAAAAACCATCGCCAAAGGATATGATCTGAAACCAGATGCCATTCCCATTATTGCTGCTAAAGCTTCTCGAAATATTGCGAGTGATGTAAGTATAATTTACATAAAACGGAACACATACACCTACTGTGTTGCAGCTTTCTGTAGCACATTATGTGACAGAGCATATGCTATATATGTACAATGGTCTAGAGACACTCAGCTCTGAGAGTTGAAGCACTTATGGTGCTGTGAAATAACAAGTGAATTCAGATGTTTACATGAACCTCTGAAAAAACCCTGTTTCTTTGGAAATGTATCATAATGTGTGTGAGTGCTGGTGAGCTGGGGCTGTTTGTAGGTGCTTCAAGTATTCACTGGCTTTTTGAAAGTTCCTTTGTTATAACTTACCTGTGCTGTATTCTTAATTGCTGGAGACCTGTACTTGTCTAGCGTTCACGAGCTGTACAGAACTGTGGGTGTTCTCAGGCAGCTCTGTCAGTGGCAACAGGAAAGCTTGGTGTGCCGTCTGACACGAGCTGTGGAAGGAGATTTGGACCACAGAGATAAACTCGCTCACTTTAGCGAAAGGCTGCAAATGTCTTCTATTCCTCACTTAAACATGCCTCCCTCCGAGAGCTGAGTATTGGGATATCTAATGGTTTGGTAGTCTTGGGCTTGTCAATAATACATTGTTATGCTAATCTTTTTATTAAAAGCTGGACGTTACTGGGAGTTGGAAGTCTATGGCAGTAAAATATATGGTGAGAGAGGGCATGTAGCTGCATATGGAGGTTTAGATCTATACCAGGGGTCATGACATGCTGAGAAATCCAGCAATCCTCCTCTTCTTTTGACCTAAGTGATCCTGTGCTGTCTGAAAAACAATTTATGAGTTTATAGACTGAACTGCAGTTGTGAAAGTTGAGTTTCAAAACATTATCAAAAGTATGACTTCTCTTTCCAAAGTGGGTAAGGCTTTCTTTTCCTTTGTCTCTAGTACAAGTACAAGGAATCATATGAGAAAGAAAAAGGCAAACAGGTTGGATACCGTAGCCTGCAGGACGATCCTAAACTTGTTCACTACATGAACGTGGCCAAAATACAATCAGATCGTGAATACAAGAAGGATTACGAAGTGACCAAGACCAAATATCACACTCCTTTGGATATGTTCAGTGTGATGGCTGCCAAGAAAGCCCAGGAAGCAGTTACGAACGCTGGCTATAAACAGCTCATTCACGATTACACGCTCTTGCCTGATTCTGTGAATCTGGAGCTATCGAGAAATGTGATGCAGCTTCAGAGCGATGTATGTAATGATTAATCAGCTCCTTTATTAATTCTCGTAATGACAGTGTTACGCTACTGACCTTTTAAAGTTAAAAAATGAGCTATATTGGATTAACAGTAAATGTCAGGTTTGGAACCCTCTGTTTTCCAAAGATTATCAGAATTGAGCGTAGCTGGTAAGTTCTAGGGAGCTTTCCTAGCAAGTAACAGCGTTCTCTGTCTCTCTGCATGTTTGGCTAATGCTCAGCAAATGAACGTGGCTTTCTAGTTCCTGTATTTTTGTAGGTAGATTTGTAATTACAGTGTGTTATTACTGTGATTATTATTTGTATTGTCAGAGATCATAGGTAATGTACAGAGTCTAAATTCTGACTATATTTTATCTAAGTTTACCAAAAACGTACATTAGGTATGTTTGCATCGTATCTAGGGATTTGAGATTTATTTTGTTCACTTTTCCTTCCTGCCTTTATCATCCTCCAAGAGATGCATATGCCATGCATAAGGATTCATAAAACAGCTTTGTAATTGCCATTAAGTTTTGTGACTCATTTCCATTTTTTTCCACTAATGTAGCTTTAGGGTCTGCTTTATTTAACAGTCTTCTGATAAACTGAAATTCCCTGCAATGTTAACAGTCTCATTGAAAGTGTTCTTCAGATTCGAAGCATTGTTTGGAGAGGATAATGCGTGTTCCCAGCAGACAGAGGATCTGACCTTTAGTTACTGTTCAAATAGAAAAATTTTCATCTCAAGTTTTTTGCTTCCTTGTTGTATTTTTACCTAGCCTTGCTGAGCTGGCTGAGCTTGCTTGGCGCTCTAACTCAGGATGTTTGCAAGGAGGGAAGTGTGATGCTTGAGGACAAGTTTTGCCCTGTATAGACATGCTATGGAAGCATGGGGTCTCTTCTCAGACTCGGATAGTCTCCCTGTTACTTCTAACATTGCAGTTCAGGAACAGGCTTTGTTTTTGCAGCATTTTTGTACCTTTATCTCTTCTAAAAGCCATGTTATAAAGTATGGTTAAATAGGAATGGTACCTATTCAAGGTTGTGCAGAACCAGGCCATTAAACAGAAGTTGTTGAAACAACTTCTCTGAATTAATTCTACTGAAAACAGAGTCTACTAACAAACAAGAGTGTCATTTAAAAGAATTCTCATATTTTTGTCAAGTTTTTGTGTTTACTGCTCAAAATTTGTTCAAAGGTGTGCGCACTTGGTTTGTAGTGTGCTGTACAGGTTGATTTACTGAAAAGAATGTCTTTATCCCTGATGCATCAGTAGTTGTTAATGTTATGCTAAGAATTTGGAAAACAATTGTTTGGAGAACAATAGCATTTGTAACAGGCTTGTCTAAATGTTTCTTCAAAAATGGACGACTAGGAGAAGTTTTAAGGCCTTACCTGTTTTTATGTGTATATGTCTTCTAATTTTCCCTGTCTCACTGTGGTTTTCCTGGTTATTTTTTTAAAAGAACGTGTACAAAGCAGACTTTAATAACTGGTTGAGAGGAGTTGGCTGGATACCAATTCAGTCACTGGATGTAGAAAAGGCCAAAAAAGCTACCGAGATTCTCAGTGAGAAGAAGTATCGGCAGCACCCAGACAAGCTGAAGTACTCCATTACGATGGATGCAATGGAACAAGTGCTAGCTAAGCAAAATGCCAAGACCATGAATAAGGTGAGAACTGGTTCAGGTGATGCTGAGTGAGCCAGAGCTTGGGTCTTTGTCTTGCCAAATTGTGGGGCAGTGCCTTCCCACTGGGGTCATTAGCATTTCAAATGGCTATAGTGGTTTGCTCCGTGACTAACAGAGGACGAGGCCTCGGACTGTATTCATAACTAAGGGAGCTTCATTTTTTCTTTGTGAAGATTAAAGACTTCTCTTTTGTGTATGTGATTAAAGATGTCTTCTCCAGATCTATACTGCTTTGGTAAGCTTTGCTCTTTTTCTGCAAGAAGTAGTGTTCGTAATCAGTGAGCTAAAAAACCTCCTGAAATTCTGTCACAAAAATATTGTACAGAATTCCTTGAAAAGTGGAGTTCTTTAAATTTGTCCCTAGCTGTCTGGGACACCACTGATCCTTATTACATGTTTGTCATGGAAAGAGGGTGTGTGGGGGAAAAAAAAAAATAAAAAAAGGTTTGCATTAAAGCAGGGAAGAATGCAGACTGAAAATTTTCAGTTTCAATATTTATTAGTTATCAAAACGTACTTTGCAAATTTCTCAAAGTACTAAAGCAAGAGGAGGGATATAATATTGCCACTTGGCATTTGTATTTGTGAAGACTGTAGTTGTGGAACCTTTTACTGTACTGTAAAATATTATTTATTGTAAATGAGCAGAACAAAGGCAAGCTCTTACTTTATGAGTGCAATGCCCTTTCAATGCTAAATATTAATTTGTAATTGCAGAGGCTCTACACTGATAAATGGAACAAAGAGAAGACCAGCATTCATGTTATGCCAGATACTCCAGAAATTCTGCAGTCTAGAGTGAACCAGATCACAATGAGTAATGTGAGTTGCCATGCTCACAGTGGGTGTTTGGTGTCTGATCAAAAATTGGTGTAATTTTTATGTCTGTTTTGAAAATATTTAAATTCAGATGCAGGGTACTTGAGTAGTTCTGCCTTCATAATAGAGTACCTGTTCTCTTTTTACATTTTCCATTAGAAACTTTACAAAGCTGGATGGGAGGAAGAGAAGAAGAAAGGTTATGACATGCAGCCAGATGCTATTCCAATAAAAGCAGCCAAAGCCTCCAGAGACATTGCGAGTGATGTAAGTTTGATGGCGTGAGAGTACTCAGAGTAGCTACGAGACAGCCAGAACACTTTCAAAGTGCTCCATTATGCACAAGTGTGTTTTTTCAAGCATCTTGAGTTGTCCAGGTTTCGGTCGTACACTTGAACCTTTGCAGTACTTGTTCTGCAGTGGAGTAAGGCTGAATTGTGCTTATTCACTCTTTGTTCAGTGAGGTGCTGAGCTCCGTGTGCCTGTATTCAATGGGCTATTTTATAAGACTGAGTATGTTTGGCTAAACCTGAGATTTTATGATGAAAAAGAACAAAGAATTCCTATATTTTCAGAGATTAAAATTGAGCTCAATAGTGCATTTTTTAATTTAAGTTTTTGCTGTTCTTTCTCTTTCTTGCTGTCAGTATAAATACAAACTCGCCTACGAAAAAGAGAAAGGAAAACACATTGGGTTCCGCAGCCTTGAAGACGACCCCAAGCTGGTGCACTTCATGCAGGTGGCTAAGATGCAATCTGACCGTGAATACAAAAAGGATTATGAGAAGGCAAAGACTAATTTCCATACCCCAGTTGACATGTTCAGTGTCGTGGCAGCCAAGAAAGCGCAGGAAGTGGCTACCAATGCAAACTACAAAAACTTGATCCATACCTACAACGTTTTGCCTGATGCTATGAGTCTTGAATTAGCCAAAAACATGATGCAACTACAAAGCGATGTAAGTGAGAGATTCTTCAACCTTTGCATTGACAATACGCTGATGCTCTGTTTATGAAAGCGTACTGTAAGATAAGCAGTACTGTTTTCTTAGTGAAATCAGCTCAGTTACATGCCAAAGTGTCAATGAAATGAGACCTTCAGCACTGATAGAGCCATTGTGTTTTTCAAAGACTCTGAAATACTAAATAGCACCTATTGCTACAGAATTTGGGCCCAGAAATAAGTCATTTTATGTGTAAAGTAAAATGGATATTTACTCTTTACATGTCCCACTGGGCTCTTCAGGAGCGATAGGTGTGTGCAGGCCAAGACAAGAAAAGCTTCATTTTTCATTAACAGTTTTATTTTGTACTTCCAAAAAGTTATCTTTTTGGAAGAAGGAGAAACTAGCTAAGTAGCTATGTTCTCAGGTTTTCTGGGATATTTAACCTCTAGAGAAGACCATCTTTTTTCCTCAGTATAGTAGTTCAAGATAAACCCCTCCTTCAAGAGGGCCTTAGCTTGTAAAGTCATGTGAGCAATCTATATACATCGTATGGAGGATCTGAATATTGTATAATAGGTGGAGTTATAAAATACAGACACTACTGTAACGAATGCGTTTCTAAATAAACCCTGAATGCATCATGATACTGTTGGCCGCTTTTTAGAATAAGTGCGTTAAAAATCTAACACAGATTTGTTAAACACAGAAAGAAGTGTCATGGTTTAGGCTTTTTCACACATCTGATTATTTTCTTTTCTTTCTGCCTCCAGAATCAATACAGAGCAGAATATGATGAAACTATGAAGGGCGTTGGATGGATGCCACTGGGCTCCCTGGAAGCTGAGAAGAACAAAAAAGCAATGGAAATTGTTAGTGAAAAGAAGTATCGCCAGCATCCAGACAAGCTGAAGTATTCTGTTCCTATGGATTCCATGAACATGGTCTTAGCTTTAAATAACGCTAAAATCATGGATGAGGTAAGCAAGCATTCATGAAAATTCATTTAAGTTTGCAGAAGTAAGAAACAAACTATACATGTTGTAATAGTCAATATTGTTTTATGCACAGCTTTGGAAAGCATCAATTTTGGCAGCTAATGAGTATGCTTGACTGTAATTGTATTTCATCTTAATAGACCTTTGATATACCTGAAAGCAAAGCATGACACTAATATTTCTAAGAAATACGTATAAAGACAGACCTGGGGGTCACATATTATTAATAAAGTTTACCCAAGATAACTGATTATAGACGTCTGGCAGTTTAAATCTAGGGGCTGAAAATACTGGAGTGATCCCTTTCAGAAACAGAATTCAAACTTTTAAATGCGTAGTCTGTTTCATCTGATGCCAGTTGCGTTAATATGAAATTGCTACATGATATCAATGCTTTTATAATGCGATATTTATTTTCTGATTCTCCTGCTGAACTGCTGTAACCCACTGGTGTTCTTTAAAAAGGTTCATGTGCGTTGTAGTTACAGGGACCATCAGAACCTTGTGTGCACTTTCCTTAGCCCTGTTTCGTCTAAGAAAAGCTCTATTGCCTCTCTCAATTGATACTTATTTTCCAGGAGATAAACTAATAATCTACAACCTCTAAAAAAATATATATATATATATTTTAACCATCTGGCTTGGCTTTTAGTTCTGGGGTTAACCCCAGTAGGCAGCTAAGCACCCCATAGCCACTCGCTTGCTTCCTCCCCTTCCCCTCCAGTGGCATGGGGGAAGAGGAAAGGCAGAGTAAAAGCCAAAAAAACCCTTGTGGGTCAAGATAAAAAATGTTTAATAAGCACAGGGGGAGGGGAAGAGGAGAGAAAGAAAACAAAACTAAACCAGTGATGCAAAAGCCATCTACCACAGGTACACTGATGCCCAGGCAGTTCCCAAGCAAAAGACTCCTCACCTCCCCAAACCCCTCCTCTCCCTTTTCGTTTGCTGAGCATGATGTATGGCGTGGAACGTCTCTGGGTAGCTGGTGCATCTGCCTGGTTGTGTCCCCTCCCAGCCTCTCGCACACCCCCCGGTGCGTTGGCTGCGGGGGCGGAGAGACTCAGCGAAGCCCTTGGTGCTGTGCAAACACAGCAATGGCTCTGTCAGCGCTGTTGGCGTCACAAATCTAAACCGCAGCGCTGTTCGAGCTGCTCTGAAGAGGGGTAACTCCATCCCAGCCAGACCAGTACCTTTTGAAAGCCATGGCTTTCTGCCGTTCCATGTGCTTGAATGCACTGCTGGGCAAATGGCAAGCGAAAAAATACTCTGGCAAGATTGGTATTTCTTCCACTTTTATTTCAGCCTCACACAATTAGCTTTCTAAGAGCTATTCCTAATTCACACTGCTTTGAAGTGCTGAAATAAACAGGCAACTGCTTCTACCACATTAGTACTTGCATCATTGTAATGTTTTTATGTCAAATGGGAAACAGTGGGGCATGGTGGTGTTAGGTCAATGGTTGGACTTGATGATCTCAGAGGTCTGTTCCAACCTGATGATTCTATATTCTTTCAAAAGGTTTTATTTAATTTTTTGGTGATATTGACGTTGCTTTCTTTTTTTTATCCCTCCAGCACAAGTACAAACAAGCATGGGAAGAAGACAAAAAGAAAGTTCACATCACACCAGATATTCCACAGATTGCTTTAGCGAAAGTTAATGCATTTAATTTGAGCGATGTGAGTACTGGTTGTAAGACTATTATGTTGCTTTTTTTTTTTTTTTTAATTAGGAATAAGGGTGATGACAGCATATGAAAGTGTCCCTAACTCTCACTTTGCTAACCTGTAGTCATTTCACAAAAAGCTACTAATTTTCCTTTTTTTCCGCTTCCTTCTCCAAAGTTAAATACCAAAAGTTGCCAAGAAAAAAACATATTTGTGTTCAGATTATGAAGCGTTCATGTAGGTCATTAAAATATAATAGTTGCTAAGAAAACAGTAGAATCTGAGTACTATCCATGGTTGTTACTGTATTTATTATTTTATTTCTCTATGCACAAATTTTTGTACTGGATTCACATTTCTTGCAGATTGAACCTGTTCTTTCAGTAACAGGTAATGTTATAGATGGTTTTTCAGTAGCCAGTTGTGAAAGCTGCATATGTTAAAAAAAAGTATTGCTTGTGATTGTGCACATCCTTAACGTGCACAGAAATAGACGTATTTATCTCCTTTTTAAAAGCTGACACCCCTGTAGATGTAACTTTTCACCAATCTTTGTGCATGTGGGAAACAAATGCAATTTTTTACTCTTTTGTTAGAGGTTATTGTTACTGCTTACAGTGCAGTCCAGCTGCACTGACATCTGAATACTAAGGTTGGAGTTAATTTTGAAGGAGTATTCCTCTCTGTGTCCCCGAGTGCCTTAAACAACTGTTCAAGGAGTGTTACACATGTGAATAGTCTGTGTTTCAAGTTATCATATAAAATGAATAGCTTTATTTAAGTGAGTGTAGTGTGGTTTGCTTTTTTAAAGGATGTTTCTTTTCTTTTCCCAGAAAATGTACAGACTTTCATTTGAAGAATCTAGGAAGAAAGGGTATGACCTCAGAGCTGATGCTATCCCTATTAAGGCTGCCAAAGCTTCTAGGGATATTGCTAGTGATGTAAGTTTTTGAAAGAAAAAATTATCCATTTCTGATATTGTAAAACATCCCTTTCTTGACACAGGTCAATTTTATATGCCAAATATATGAAGTGTCTTTATTCTCTTGCTTGTAAATAATTCTGGCATATTTGATATATATTCTAATACATTTTCTAGCAGGGTTAAAGAACAATTTCTTCGTTAGAAAGGTAAGGAGATACATGAGGGACTCTTGGCAGTGGGGGGAAAGGCAGTTCATTCCTTAATGTGATGGTGCTTGAATACTTTATGAATGTATGTTGTAGATCTGTAGTATAGACAGAGTGTTCAGAGATCATTCTTACAAGTATTTAAAAAGAACAGACGTATTTAAATGACTCTTACTGCTGTGGTACCGCTATCTTTACTCCTTTGGTGAAGGTCCCTTTAAATTTTTTGGTGCAGAGAATACAGGCATCTGGAATCTGGACCATTCTGAAATCCTTTGTGTATCAGCGATGAGGGATTTGCTGTGGCAGGGGCAAATCCAGCCTGAGAGAGGGGTGAAGTTAGGGCCTAAGGACGTGTTGTTTAGCCCCCCTTTTTTTTTTGTTTTTCGAGACCATAGGGGATGTTGCAGCCACCACAAAGTCAATTTGCTCTGTCCCTGCTCTAAATCTGAGGGGAAGATACTTCCATTCTGAGTTCTCTCCAAGCAGTAAGCAGTGAAGGAAAAAGGAATTGATACTTTGTCTGTGTAGTTCCTTGCCCAGGGTTGATTAGAGATTGAGGAAGGGGTTAAGAATTGGAACTATTGGTTTTATTAAACAAAAAAATACAAAAGGTCTTGGGGGAAGTATCTTGGATTTTTTAGACACTTGAACGAGTGAACCTAATGGAAGTGGTGATTAGAACTTCGACTTTGTGGTTAGTCTTTAGATATGAACTCAAGTATTCTGAGCATGGTGCAGACTACCGTGAAAATAGTTACCTAAGCCAAATATTGGAAGCCCGATGGCAATAGTAATAGAGAACTGTGAGGGTTAATGCACCTTGGTTCTAGTGTTTGTGATAGCCCAGCTGAGAGCTAATAGGAGTATCTCTAAACTGTGGTGTGAAAAGACTAAAAAGTGCATTTTTTCCAAATACTGACTTCAGCAAACCAGATCTTATGTGTTTCTTTACCTTTTGCTTTCTGTCAGTACGTTCCATATTTTCATTGTGTCATTTATGAGAATGGAAAGCAATGGAACCCCAGGTTACACTGAACCTTGTGCAGGAGCAGAATTAAGCTACTGTAAGGAAATTTCATTTATTAAGAAAGTGGTTTAAATATACTGCTTTTGAAAGGGATGCTAGACATCTGTTTTGCTTTAGAGTGCACCCTAAGAGTAAGTGGACAAAGCTACCACCTCTATATGCTTTGTGATGTTTTCTTAACAATGTAAAAATCTTAGGTTTGGGGTTCTATTCCTTACGAGATAGATACTGCTTATTAACCAAATACAGTGGAATTAAAGTCTCTGTCTCTGTTCCCTTTACAGTACAAATACAAAATAGGTTATGAGCAAGACAAGGGAAAACTTATAGGCTTCCGCAGCCTTCAGGATGATCCCAAACTTGTCCATTACATGCAAGTGGCTAAGATGCAGTCTGACCGGGAATACAAGAAAGCTTATGAGACGAGCAAGACGCATTACCAAACGCCTGCTGATACGCTCAGCATCGTGGCAGCGAAGGAGGCACAAGATCGTGTAACCAACACGAACTACAAACGACTGATTCACCAATACATGCTTCTACCAGATGCAATGAGTTTA
The DNA here is from genome assembly GCF_034619465.1 of Leptosomus discolor. NCBI lineage: Eukaryota > Metazoa > Chordata > Aves > Leptosomiformes > Leptosomidae > Leptosomus > Leptosomus discolor. The sequence continues at coordinate 2,205,973 of NC_141395.1, forward strand.
GAACTCTACAGAAACATGAATCAGATACAAAGTGATGTAAGTTTCTGTTTCTTTTTGTCATTCACAGCTGTGACTTTTTTATTTCCTGGTTTTTGGGTTTTGTTGGGTTTTTTTGTTTTTTTGTTTGGGTTTTTTTTCATTATGGCTGTGTTTTGGAAACAGCAGAATTATTTGGGATGAGCCATTTGTAAACTGTAAAGTTTCGGTTGGTGTTCTGTTGGCAGAATGAGTACAAGCAGGATTACAATGAGTGGTTCAAGGGTATCGGCTGGAGTCCTGCTGGTTCTCTGGATGTGGAGAAATCTAAGAAAGCCACAGAAATCGCAAGCGATCGGAAATACCGCCAGCATCCCAGCATGTTCCCCTTCACAAAACAGAATGATGCCATGGACATGGTCCTTGCAAAGCAGAATGCAAATATAATGAACAAAGTGAGTATTTATGGGGAAAACTGGGCAGAAGTTTACGTGTAATCCATTTCAATAAACAGGCTGTAAGTCTATGTCACCACCTTTATGCAGCAGTGTTTCCCTGGGAAAAACAACTGTCCCTTTCAGGTTCCTCTTTCTTTTTTTTTTTTTTTTTTCTTAATGAAGCTCTCTGTTACTGATAAATAGGATTAGTTAGATAAATCTTTTCTCATTTTTCTCGTTGCTACCTCTCCAACCTCTAGTCTTCTTATTTTTGTATAGAAATTACTGGCCCTGAAAATCTTGATAACTGGACTTCGTTAGAAGCAAGACTGTATCCTAATTAATCTGATTCTGGATTAGGTCATTACATAGTAAAATAAATGAGTCAGCACCTTTGTCTTTTTACTCATCTGTATCCTAAGGGCTCAAATGGAAAGGTGAAAACCCGGAAAGAGCCATCCTTTGTCATTTATATTAACACAGCTGATGTTACTTTTTTCAATAGCATGCTTATACTCAAGCTTGGGAGAAGGATAAAACCCAGGTTCACGTGATGCCAGATACACCAGATATTCTACAGGCAAAACAGAACAAGACAAACTACAGTCAGGTAGAGTTTTTTAATACTTCCTATCACATTTTAAATTAATATCTACTTTCTTCAAATTTAAAGGTGCCTCCCATTTAAAAACAAGTGATTAATTTGTATAAGTTGGAAGAAGTGGAATGGGGGGTTTAGAACAGAGGCAAGAATTTGTATGAGTAGTGTGTTCAGAGTAGCGATAGGTACCATCTTCAGGCTAGCGAAGTACCAGCCTAAATTACGTTATAATGTATGGAAAATATAAGTCCTGCTTTTAAAATCTGGATGTGCATAGTCCATGCTCTATGCTCACCATAGAAATCAATCATGTTACAAATTCCTTACTATAAAATTACAAGTTTGTTACGTATATTTTTAACTTAACATATGGGAAAAGAAATGCAGGCAGTGATTCTAACTTTTCTGTCGGCTCTCAAATGTAAGAAAGCAGTAATTGTGCCACTATAAAATACTTAGGTTTTGCTTTGCATGATTGCTCAGAGGCAAATTTTTCACTTGCAAGTGCCGGAACTTAAAATCAACTGTGCACAAATGGAATTGACTATTAAGTGGGTACATTACAGCTTTATTAATTTCAATTGGCTTAACAAAATTATAAAGTTTTTGGTTATTCCCGATGTATATGTTTCAAATCCCCAAGATAAGCTGTAGTAGGAAGCTGCTGCAATAAAGAAAAACTATTGTTTTCAATTTTAGAAACTGTACAAGCTTGGCTGGGAGGAAATGATAAAGAAAGGCTATGACCTCACACCTGAAGCCATTTCAGTGAAAGCTGCCAAAGCTTCAAGAGACATTGCAAGTGATGTAAGCAACATTTCTAATTCACGGTGATATACGCTTTATCTAGGTGCTATAACCTTCAGAGCCACACTAGATTGAGATGCACCTCTCTCCAAGGTGTGGCTTGGAGTAAAAAGCAGAACTGCTGACAAAGCTCTTTCCTGATCTGTTCTTGTCCATGAAGAAAGCAACTTAAGAAGGGTTGCTCTGGCGTCTTGGCAATTCCAAAGATAGTGGTCCATCCATGAAGTGGCTCATTGTACAAAGTTAGGAGCTGTCTGCTCTTTGGGACGTTACCTGTTCAGAGCAGCAGCAAATTTGGTCCAATGAGCTGATCTCGGTGCCTACACTGAGAAATCCTCTTTACATCTCTGAAGTAGATGTGGGGACACATGTATTGCTGTTATCATCACTTGATATGAATGCAAACCCTGCCTTTATGGAAGAGAGATTTTATTATTTGTTAGGGAATGTTTCCACTGGTTAAGCAGCAGCATTTTTCATTGCTGATTACTTTATTCATCAAAATATTTCACTGTGCCAGCCTTTGGGAGTTCTGCACACTGTGACTGTATGAATCGGATAGCAGAGGAGATCATTCTTATAGCCATGTACTCTTCCTCTCCGGGAACTCTGGTCGTTCCCAGGAAGAGCCTTCACTGACGCCCCATGATGCCCATGAATCAAGGGGCTACTAAAACTTGATATTTTGCTTATCTATTTTGCCGTTGTCTGTTTGTTGTTGTAACCTCAACAATTCAATCTTTCTGATTTCAGTACAAGTACAAAGAAGGTTACCGCAAGCAGCAGGGACATCACATTGGATTCCGCAGCTTACAGGACGATCCGAAGATGTTGTGGTCAATGCAAGTGGCTAAGATGCAGAGCGAGAGGGAGTACAAGAAAGATTTTGAAAAGTGGAAGACAAAGTTTAATATGCCCGTGGATATGTTGGGCTTCCTTCTGGCTAAGAAATGCCAGGAATTGGTTAGTGATGTAGACTACAAACGGGTGCTACACCGCTGGACTTGTCTGCCAGACCAGGTTGATGTCACCCAGGCAAAGAGAGTCTACGAACTACAGAGTGATGTAAGCTTCCTCTGGATTTAATTAATTTACTTTTTGTAAGATATTTACTGCTTATAGAAAAGTATCTTTAACAACTGTCTTTTGATGTGAGTACAGATCAGACTGAAGCTGAAATACCAGTCTGTCTTTTAATATGGTTTAATAAATGAACAGAGCAGTAATCTGCTACGGGTTTTGATTTTTTTCCTTAACAGAATCTGTATAAGTCAGATCTGCAGTGGCTCAGAGGCCTTGGATGGAGTCCTTTGGGATCTCTTGAATCTGAGAAGAACAAGAAAGCTTCTGAAATACTGAGTGAAAAGAAGTACCGGCAGCACCCAGATACTATTAAGTTCACAAGTATCCCAGATGCCATGGATATTGTTTTAGCAAAGTCTAACGCCAAAAACAGGAGTGATGTGAGTTGCCTCTAGAGACAGAACATATGATTCAATAAGTGAATGCACTAGTACATACATTTGTTAAAAGGATCTGCATAGCAGAACCTGTGCTTAAAGTATACAAAGATCAGATGTTTACTCTCAGTGCCTTATTGCTTAGTTGTCAAGAAGTATCATGCCTTGTCCAGAAAATTAGGGTCTTCAGTGATGTATAACTTCTTAGTAATAACTTAGTAATAACTGCAAATATGACCCTTACTATATAGTATGAGAATGTCTTGTCATAATGCTGTTTCCTTGACATCTCATGGATGTAAAGGAGAAAAAAAATGTTATATTTCAGTAAAAAGTCATTGTATTACTTGATTTTAATATCTTGTGTAGTTTGCATCGCTCATGCTTACATAGTACATCTTTGCTGTGATAGAGAAGAGGCAAACTGAATTCACTGCTGTGTGTCTGAGCCTTTTATCACACAAGGTATTTCTGTTTGTGTCTCTCTTCAGATACTCTATAGAGAGGCTTGGGACAAGGACAAGACTCAGGTTCACATCATGCCTGATACTCCTGAGATTTTGCTGGCTAAATCAAACTTAATTAACACAAGTGATGTAAGTGTGTCTCTGCAATGTTTCTTTTATGGAATTTGGATTACCTGTTGTGCCTTTAGTTAAAACAGCAGTAGAGTAATTCCACAATTCTAACAGCTGTAAGGACACCTGTGATCTTTTCCTGTGACAACCGCGACCTGCTGGGAAGCCCGATTGGAGTTGCTAAAGTATAAAGTGGAAGCATAGTTGTGAGAATATAAAAAAAATACCACAATAATATTCAACCCAAGTTAGCAGTTTTCTCTTTCATCCCTATTGATCATATTAACATTGTAGATGTGTTCAGTACTTTCTAGTAAGCCTGTCGTACTTGTTCAAATGTATAATTATATTGAATTGCTTCTTCAGAATTACACAGAATTGCGTAATTTACATCAAATGCCTGTTTATAATGGAACAGATAGAGAATACATGCAAAGATAAAGGAATGTTAGCAGCTCTATCCTAAGAATCAAGAAGACAAAAATAATTACAATTGAAATTGGGTGTGGAGAACCATGGGGTTGAATTACTCATGTCTGTAGAAGACTCTGAATGATTCAGATGAATATATTAAGGAAAAGAAAATTTTGATCTTAAATAAGTTAATCAGAAAACATACAGACAGTAATTTTAAATATTTTCTATCATCAGTTACAAAATACACATTATTAAAAGCAAGTAATGGAATCTAATTTGATGAATGAAACCGTGTTTCGAAACTCGTGCTTTATTTTCTGTAGTCATGGGAGGAATGTTGTAGTGTTGAAAAACTTTCTAGTGAGCTTTATTTGCAATAATTAGTTTGAATCCTTCTCCAACAGAAACACTACAAGTTAGGATATGAAGAGCTGAAGAGGAAAGGCTATGATCTTCCTCCTGATGCTATACCCCTCAAGTCAGCAAAGGCATCCAGAGACATAGCTAGTGAAGTAAGTCGTACAGAGTGCAAATGATAGTGGGGCAGAGCTGCTACATGCTTTTGGATAAAGATGGTTTCTATTTAAAAGGAGGAGATGTCTAAAATTGTAACTCTTATATTTGTGCCCTCCCCAGAGGTTGTGTGATTCTTACGGATGAAGTTAATTAATTTAAATACAATAATTTACATGATATAACGTATAACTCCTAAAAAAAATCGTTTGATATCTTCTGGACATTCAGTAAAAACACTAAAAATGTTGGGAAAATATACAAAAAACCTAAAATATATTACATATGGAAATATTAAACCATGTATTTGCAACAGTGACATTTAAATTGCACCTTGAAAATAGGTGATAATTATTGTTTCTGCATTCAATTAGTACCAATACAAAACCGCGTACAGAAAGCAGCTGGGCCACCACATAGGGGCCCGTAACATAGAGGATGACCCGAAGATGATGTGGTCGATGCACGTCGCCAAGATCCAGAGTGACAGGGAGTACAAGAAAGCCTTTGAGAAGACCAAGACACACTTCAGCAGCCCAGTGGACATGCTGGGAGTTGTGTTGGCCAAGAAGTGTCAGGAGCTGGTCAGTGACATTGATTACAAGCACCCTCTGCACCGGTGGACCTGTCTGCCGGACCAGAACGATGTGGTACAAGCCAGGAAAGTGTACGACCTTCAGAGTGATGTGAGTAGTTCTTCCCTGTCTGTGTGAAACCCAGAAGTGTCTCTTGTGTTCTGTACCTTTGTTGGAGAAGGTGCAGGTGGTGAGGAGAAGTCAAGGCTGGTTTTGTGAGACTGAGACTCTGTTGTGGCCATGGTGTCTGGCTGAGAGCTGATGGTGTGAACAGTCAGGGGTGGTTTGTGTGGGGTCATAGTTTATGGTCACAGCAGTGTCTTGCCTTGAACATTTTTGGGAAAGGGTTGTGGCAGGTGTCAGCAGTTCTGTAGGGCAGGGGAAGGGTGACGGAGTCAAATGTTTTCTCTTGGAGGACCAACTGTGGGTGAAGGCAAGCCCTGTGTGCAGTGGTGAATGGCATGAAGAGCGTTGGGTGATGAGGTGTAAGGCTCTTGCCGTGCCACTGCGAGCTGGAGGTTGCCAAATGGGGCAGGTCTTCCCTGGAGAGACTCAGGAGATGGAGGGGGAGGATTTGTGGGTGTCTGGGCACCTGTTGGTGGTGGTGTAGGCATGGGGAGGCAGGTTGTGGGGAGCTGAGCTGAATGGGAGTGCCCTCTGTGGGGGCTGGTGGGTGCACCCAGGGGCATGGGTTTTGGCAGGCAGAGGTTGCCTTGGGAGGAGGAGCGGGTGCGTGGCACAAGGAGGTTGCTGAGGTGCTTGGTGTCCTTTCAGAACGTGTACAGGTCCGACCTGCAGTGGCTGCGGGGCATTGGCTGGTCCCCAAGCGGTTCGCTGGACGACGAGAAGAACAAGAGGGCGAGCCTGATCCTGAGTGACAAGAAGTACCGGCAGCACCCGGACACCATTGGATTCACGAGCCTTCCCGACTCGATGCCTATGGTTCTGGCAAAGCACAACTCTGAAATTATGAACCAGGTGAGATTTCCCTGTGCTGGCAACGTGAAGGGAACGAGTGCATTTCCCGGGACGCTGGGCTCCCTCCTGCCAGGGCCTGGGTTGTGCAAGGGAGGGGGTATTGCATCCTCTTGCCTCAGGGTTTGTGTTCCTTGTGTTAGATCAAGTTCTGTTTTGTGTGGTTGGAGCAGTGATGTTGGGTGTGTTGTGGAAAAGAAAAGGGTGACTGGTTGGAAAGTGGTTTTGAGAGAAGCAAAGGCGTTGCTGAGTCGGTGCAAAGCAGAGGCCCCTGGCTTCAGTTGGTTGATCAGGTTTTTCTCTTTGGTTTTGTTTCCCCGTTCTTGTGTGATCTTCTTTCCCGTTGTCCTCCCGTTTTCAGCGCGCGTACACGTCGGCCTGGGACAAAGATAAAACCAGCATTCACATTATGCCGGATACGCCCGGGATTTTGCTAGCCCAGCAGAACCAAGTGAACCTGAGTGAGGTGGGTGTTGGAGGGGGGGCTGAGCGTCCGTCCCCGGCCCCTGCTGTGTCGCAGGAAGGTGTTGTTTGAGGGGAACGCTTGTGTGTGTTTCAGAAACTGTACAAGCTGGCGCTGGAGGAGGAGAAGAAAAAGGGCTACGACATGCGGGCAGATGCCATTCCTATCAAGTCTGCGAAAGCTTCCAGGGACATTGCCAGTGATGTAAGTGCCAGGAGCCCTTGGGGGCTCACCCGAACGGACAGTGTCTGGATACTTGCTGTTGAGGCCCAGGGTCTGCCCACTTAGGCGCCGGGGGGCCAGGCGGGTCTTCATTGTCGTGACCATTCAGCTAGTCAGTAAGCATGTTGGTTCTGGAGGGCCTGCCTGTAGCTGTCCCTGCATGGTGTGTGTGTGCAGTGTCACGAGGAAACCTGCAGACTGTGTCTAGAGAGGGAGCTGGGAGCTGGGTGATGGACAGAATCCCAAGCAGCGTCCCTCGTGGGCTTGTGGCAGCATCTTCTTGTGCAACAGCCTTGACTTTTGAGGTGGCGTGCTGCCCTCAGCACTGCCAGTCTGCACTGCCCTGGTGTTGCAGATACGCAGCTGAACTGGACATTAGGAAAGAAATACCATGGCAAGTATTTGTGTAAAAAAATAAAGCAGTGTAAAAGTATATAATTTTTTATTATTACTGCATATACTATAGAAATATATTCCGTATATGTGGTTTGGGGTCTCCACTTAAACTTCCAGGTCTGTCTCTCTGTTCTTCCAGTTTTTATCTCGTGAATGGATTGAACAGGAGTTGATTTGGCTGTCGTGCTCGAAGGTCACTGACGGGTTCTTCATGTAGGGGATATTTATTGACCTTCAGGCCTTTCGTATTGGTGCCATCATTTGGAGACTTTTTACATGCTCATTTGCTGATTAGTAGCTCTCAAGATGTAGGCCAGGGAGCGTCTTTGAGAATGTGAAATCGTGTCAGGCAGATAATGTTATATGAATCCCTCTGTAGCTGTACACTGCAGTTCATCAGCTGAATACTTTCTCACTCTAGCATCTGAAATCACAGAGACTTTAAGTTGTCTGGAGTTGTGCCACAGGGGCTGCTAGGGAAGTAAAGAAAACAGAACTAAACCTCACTGAATATTTTTCTTTGCCTTATAGTACAAGTACAAGGAAGGCTATCGCAAGCAGCTGGGCCACCACATAGGGGCCCGTAACGTAGAGGATGATCCGAAGATGATGTGGTCGATGCACGTCGCCAAGATCCAGAGTGACAGGGAGTACAAGAAAGCCTTTGAGAAGACCAAGACACACTTCAGCAGCCCAGTGGACATGCTGGGAGTCGTGTTGGCCAAGAAGTGTCAGGAGCTGGTCAGTGACATTGATTACAAGCACCCTCTGCACCGGTGGACCTGTCTGCCCGACCAGAACGATGTGGTACAAGCCAGGAAAGTGTACGACCTTCAGAGTGATGTGAGTAGTTCTTTCCTGTCTGTGTGAAACCCAGAAGTGTCTCTAGTGTTCTGTACCTTTGTTGGAGAGGTGCAGGTGGAAAACATAAGTTTAGACTCTGTTGTGGCCACGATATCTTCAATCATAGAATGATTTGGGTGGGAAGGGGCCTTTAAAGATCACCTAGTTCTGTCCCCATGCAATGGACAGCAACATCTTCCGCTGATGAAGTTGCTCAAAGCCCCATCGAACTTGGCCTTGCCCACTTCCAGGGAGGGGGCATCCATAGCCTCTCCGGGCAAGGTCTTCCAGTGCCTCTCCACCCTCACATTGAAGAATTTCTTCCTAATATCTGAAATAATCTACCCTCTTTCAGTTTAAAACAATTAACCCTGTGCCTGTAGAAAAGAAACTTTCAATTTCAACCTTTCCCATCCAGGTCTCTCTACTTTCTCATTTTATGGTTCATAAGATAGCTTAGAAGTCTGGCTTTTGTTTTACTGAGATTTTGTCAAGAATGGGCAGGGGATGAAGTTTGAGTGGGGTCATAATTCATCGTTAAAGCAGAGTTGTGTCTTGCCATGAGCACATTGGGGGAAGGGTTGTGACAGATGTGAGCAGTTCTGTAGGGCAGGGGAAGGGCGATGGAGTCAAACGTTTTCTTTTGGAGGGCCAACTGTGGGTGAAGGCAAGCCCTGTGTGCAGTGGTGAATGGCATGAAGAGCGTTGGGTGATGAGGTGTAAGGCTCTTGCCGTGCCACTGCGAGCTGGAGGTTGCCAAATGGGGCAGGTCTTTCCTGGGGAGACTCAGGAGATGGAGGGGGAGGATTTGTGGGTGTCTGGGCACCTGTTGGTGGTGGTGTAGGCATGGGGAGGCAGGTTGTGGGGAGCTGAGCTGAATGGGAGTGCCCTCTGTGGGGGCTGGTGGGTGCGCCCAGGGGCACGTGTTTTGGCAGGCAGAGGTTGCCTTGGGAGGAGGAGCGGGTGCGTGGCACAAGGAGGTTGCTGAGGTGCTTGGTGTCCTTTCAGAACGTGTACAGGTCCGACCTGCAGTGGCTGCGGGGCATTGGCTGGTCCCCAAGCGGTTCGCTGGACGACGAGAAGAACAAGAGGGCGAGCCTGATCCTGAGTGACAAGAAGTACCGGCAGCACCCGGACACCATTGGATTCACGAGCCTTCCCGACTCGATGCCTATGGTTCTGGCAAAGCACAACTCTGAAATTATGAACCAGGTGAGATTTCCCTGTGCTGGCAACGTGAAGGGAACGAGTGCATTTCCCGGGACGCTGGGCTCCCTCCTGCCAGGGCCTGGGTTGTGCAAGGGAGGGGGTATTGCATCCTCTTGCCTCAGGGTTTGTGTTCCTTGTGCTAGATCAAGTTCTGTTTTGTGTGGTTGGAGCAGTGATGTTGGGTGTGTTGTGGAAAAGAAAAGGGTGACTGGTTGGAAAGTGGTTTTGAGGGAAGCAAAGGCGTTGCTGAGTCGGTGCAAAGCAGAGGCCCCTGGCTTCAGTTGGTTGATCAGGTTTTTCTCTTTGGTTTTTTTTTCCTCGTTCTTGTGTGATCATCTTTCCCGTTGTCCTCCCGTTTTCAGCGCGCGTACACATCGGCCTGGGAGAAAGATAAAACCAGCATTCACATTATGCCGGATACGCCCGGGATTTTGCTAGCCCAGCAGAACCAAGTGAACCTGAGCGAGGTGGGTGTTGGAGGGGGGGCTGAGCGTCCGTCCCCGGCCCCTGCTGTGTCGCAGGAAGGTGTTGTTTGAGGGGAACGCTTGTGTGTGTTTCAGAAACTGTACAAGCTGGCGCTGGAGGAGGAGAAGAAAAAGGGCTACGACATGCGGGCAGATGCCATTCCTATCAAGTCTGCGAAAGCTTCCAGGGACATTGCCAGTGATGTAAGTGCCAGGAGCCCTTGGGGGCTCACCCGAATGGACAGTGTCTGGATACTTGCTGTTGAGGCCCAGGGTCTGCCCCCTTAGGCGCTGGGAGGCCAGGCACTTCTTCGCTGTTGTGACCATTCAGCTAGTCAGTAAGCGTGTTGGTTCTGGAGGCCCTGCCTGTAGTGGGTGCGCAGTGTCATGAGGAGATCTGCAGGCCATGTCTAGAGAGGGAGCTGGGAGCTGGGTGATGGACAGAATCCCAAGCAGCGTCCCTCGTGGGCTTGTGGCAGTGTCTCCTCGTGCAACAGCCTTGACTTTTGAGGTGGTGTGCTGCCCTCAGCACTGCCAGTCTGCACTGCCCTGGTGTTGCAGATACGCAGCGGAGGTGGAAATTAAAACAAAAAAAATCCCAAACCAAGTTTTGTGTTGTGACTGGAACACTTACCAGTTCTTTCTGAACTGAGCATGGGTCCCATCACTGTAGGGCAGTATTTACTCTGCCCCAGAGTATCTTTTCAGGGCTCAGCTCTGCAGCAGATGATTTTGCCCTATCATATGATCTTCTGTAGTTAGGCTTGTTCAATTACTGTTAGGAAATCATTTCAATCTCACCTCAGTCTTACTTGACATTTCAGTAAGATGTGTGGAAAAAGTGTCATGTTGCCCCTTGTCACTCTCCCAAGCTCAGTGGCTGTAGCCTGAGGACACACACTGGATTGGGAGACTAAGACTCCTGAGCACTGGGCAGGAGAGCGTGGTGCAGTGCAGCGTGTCAGCTGCTGAGGACTGTGTGGGTGAGTGCAGTCAGGGCTGCACCCGATGAGGCCCAGGTTGCCTGCTGGAGCAGGCTGGTGGTTGTCCCTGAGTTCTGCACCTGGGCCTTTGAGCTGGGCTCTCAGTGGGGATGCTTAGGTTGTGTGGAGGTGCTGTCTGGTGGCATGCATCACTCCTTGTTCCCAAGCTAGCTTGGTTGGAGTTGCTTCCTGGGCCTCCGTGTGTCTCCTGTGTCTCAGCGTAGGCGTGGGGTGGCATGCAAGGGTAGGACACAGTAGGCCTGGGCTGCGCTTTGGCACCTCTTCATGTGGTGATCTTGCCAGGCTGCATTAGCAAAGCACATGCTCCCAGGAGCTGCTGCAGACTAGTGTCAGAAAGGAGAACAGCTGGTGTGACACTTACTGAGCTGCTTTAACCCCGCAGTACAAGTACAAGGAAGGCTATCGCAAGCAGCTGGGCCACCACATAGGGGCCCGTAACATAAAGGATGATCCGAAGATGATGTGGTCGATGCACGTCGCCAAGATCCAGAGTGACAGGGAGTACAAGAAAGCCTTTGAGAAGACCAAGACACACTTCAGCAGCCCAGTGGACATGCTGGGAGTCGTGTTGGCCAAGAAGTGTCAGGAGCTGGTCAGTGACATTGATTACAAGCACCCTCTGCACCGGTGGACCTGTCTGCCCGACCAGAACGATGTGGTACAAGCCAGGAAAGTGTACGACCTTCAGAGTGATGTGAGTAGTTCTTTCCTGTCTGTGTGAAACCCAGAAGTGTCTCTTGCGTTCTGTACCTTTGTTGGAGAAGGTGCAGGTGGTGAGGAGAAGTCAAGGCTGGTTCTGTGAGACTGAGACTCTGTTGTGGCCATGGTGTCTGGCTGAGAGCTGATGGTGTGAACAGTCAGGGGTGGTTTGTGTGGGGTCATAGTTTATGGTCACAGCAGTGTCTTGCCTTGAACATTTTTGGGAAAGGGTTGTGGCAGATGTGAGCAGTTCTGTAGGGCAGGAGAAGGGCGACGGAGTCAAATGTTTTCTCTTGGAGGACCAACTGTGGGTGAAGGCAAGCCCTGTGTGCAGTGGTGAATGGCATGAAGAGCGTTGGGTGATGAGGTGTAAGGCTCTTGCCGTGCCACTGCGAGCTGGAGGTTGCCAAATGGGGCAGGTCTTTCCTGGGGAGACTCAGGAGATGGAGGGGGAGGATTTGTGGGTGTCTGGGCACCTGTTGGTGGTGGTGTAGGCATGGGGAGGCAGGTTGTGGGGAGCTGAGCTGAATGGGAGTGCCCTCTGTGGGGGCTGGTGGGTGCGCCCAGGGGCACGTGTTTTGGCAGGCAGAGGTTGCCTTGGGAGGAGGAGCGGGTGCGTGGCACAAGGAGGTTGCTGAGGTGCTTGGTGTCCTTTCAGAACGTGTACAGGTCCGACCTGCAGTGGCTGCGGGGCATTGGCTGGTCCCCAAGCGGTTCGCTGGACGACGAGAAGAACAAGAGGGCGAGCCTGATCCTGAGTGACAAGAAGTACCGGCAGCACCCGGACACCATTGGATTCACGAGCCTTCCCGACTCGATGCCTATGGTTCTGGCGAAGCACAACTCTGAAATTATGAACCAGGTGAGATTTCCCTGTGCTGGCAACGTGAAGGGAACGAGTGCATTTCCCGGGACGCTGGGCTCCCTCCTGCCAGGGCCTGGGTTGTGCAAGGGAGGGGGTATTGCATCCTCTTGCCTCAGGGGTTTGTGTTCCTTGTGCTAGATCAAGTTCTGTTTTGTGTGGTTGGAGCAGTGATGTTGGGTGTGTTGTGGAAAAGAAAAGGGTGACTGGTTGGAAAGTGGTTTTGAGGGAAGCAAAGGCGTTGCTGAGTCGGTGCAAAGCAGAGGCCCCTGGCTTCAGTTGGTTGATCAGGTTTTTCTCTTTGGTTTTTTTTTCCTCGTTCTTGTGTGATCATCTTTCCCGTTGTCCTCCCGTTTTCAGCGCGCGTACACATCGGCCTGGGAGAAAGATAAAACCAGCATTCACATTATGCCGGATACGCCCGGGATTTTGCTAGCCCAGCAGAACCAAGTGAACCTGAGCGAGGTGGGTGTTGGAGGGGGGGCTGAGCGTCCGTCCCCGGCCCCTGCTGTGTCGCAGGAAGGTGTTGTTTGAGGGGAACGCTTGTGTGTGTTTCAGAAACTGTACAAGCTGGCGCTGGAGGAGGAGAAGAAAAAGGGCTACGACATGCGGGCAGATGCCATTCCTATCAAGTCTGCGAAAGCTTCCAGGGACATTGCCAGTGATGTAAGTGCCAGGAGCCCTTGGTGTCATCCTCTACTCAGTTTTATTTGTCTTTTCTGAAAGAGGCTGGGGAAAAAGTTATAGCATCATAGAATGATTTGGGTTGGAAGGAACCTTAAAGATCTTTATTTCCCACCTGCGTGCCCTGGGCAGGGACACCTCCCACCAGAGCAGGTTGTTCCCAGCCCCATCCAGCCTGGCCTCGTGTACTGCCGGGGAGGAGGCAGCCACAGCTTCTCTGGGCAACCTGTTCCGCTGTCTCACCACCCTCACAGTGAATAATTTCTTCCTAATATCTAATCTAAATCTCACCTTTTTCAGTTTAAAGCCGTTACCCCTTGTCCTATCATGCCACTCACTGATCAAGAGTCCCTCCTCTCCTTTCCTGTAGCCCCCTTTAAGCCCTGGAAGGCCACTGTAAGGTTGCCTTGCAGCATGCTCATCTCCAGGCTGAACAACCCTGTCTCAGCCTGGCCTCACAGGGAACATACTACAGCCCCTTATTGTTTTCATGGCCCTCCTCTGGACTCCCTTGGGTAGCTTCGTATCTTTCTTATGCTGGTGGCCCCAGAACTGGGCACAGTACTCGAGGTTGGGGTTTCATGAGAGCGGAGCACGTGGCAGAATCTCATCCCCTGACCTGCTGGCCACACTTATCTTGCTGCAGCTCAGGAAGCGGTTGGCTTTCTGGGCTGCAAGTGCGCTTTGCTGGCTCGTATTCAGTTTTTCATCCACCAGTATCCCCAAGTCCTTCTCTGCAGGCCTGCTCTCAATCCACTCATCACCCAACCTGTATCCATGTTTGGGATTGTCCTGACCCAGGTGCAGGACCTTGCACCTGGCCTTGTTGAACTTTCATGAGGTTGGCATGGACCCACCTTGCTAGCCTGTCAAGGTCCCTCTGGATGGCCTCCCTTCCCTTTACAGTATCAACCACACCACTCTGGCTGGTGTCATCCGTGAACTTGCTGAGGGTGAACTTAATCACGCTGTCCATGTCCCTGACAAAGATGTTGAATGATACTGGTCCCAGTACAGACCGCTGAGGGACACCGCTCATCACTGGTCTCTACCCAGGAATTGAGCCATTGCCTGCAACTCTTCGAGTGCAACCAGCCAGCCAATTCCTTATCCAACTGACTGGTCAGCCTGTTAAAACTGTGTCTATCCATTTTGGAGACAAGGATGTTGTGTGGTATAGTGTCAATGCTTTGCACAAGGCCAGGTAGATGATGTCAGTTGCTCTTCTCTCATCCACTGATGCTGTAACCCTGTCGTAGAAGGCCACCAAATGTCTCAGGTACGATTTGCCCTTAGTGAAGCCATGTTGGCTGTCACTGATCACCTCCCTGTTTTCCATGTGCCTTAGCGTATTTTCCAGGAGGATCTAATTCATGATCTTGTTGGGCACAGAGGGGAGATTGACTGGCCTGTAGTTCCCTGGGTCTTCCTTTTTTCCCTTTTTAAAAATGGGAGTTATGTTTCCCCTTTTTCCAGTCTCTGAGAACTTCACCAGTCTGCCACAGCTTTTCAAATATGATGGACAGCAGCTTAACAACTTCATCTGTCAGTTCCCTCAGGAGCATTGGATGCATCTCATCAAGTCCAATGGACTTGTGCACATTCGGGTTCTTTAGATGATCTTGAACCAGATCTTCTCCTCCAGTGGGCAATCCCTACCTTTGGCTTCAGTGAATTGGGCAGTGTGGCTTTATCACTTGCTGGTGAAGACTGAGGCAAAAACCTTGAGTACCTCAGCCACCTTTGTGTCAGTTGTACCCAGGTCTCCTGTATTTCTTGTGTGTGGGGGGGTACAGTTTCTTTCACTTTCCTTTGTTGTCCTGTGTACCTGAAGAAACCCTTCTTGTTGTTTGTTTTTCACATCCCTAGCCAAGTTCAGCTCCAACTGTACCTTGGCTTTCCTGATCCCCTCTGTGCGCTCCCAGGCCATATCCCTATACTTTCCCCAGGATGTGTGTCCCTGCCTCCACTGCCTATGTGTTTTGGTTTTGTGTTTTAGTTTGGCTAAGAGGTCTTGACTCAAGCTGGCATCCTGCCTCCCCTGCCTGACTGACTTCATGTTGGGATTGAGAACTATTGTCCTCTAACAAAAAAGTCGTTAAATACTTCCCAGCTCTTGTTTACTCCTTATACCTGAAGGCAATTTTCCAAGGGATCCCGCTCACTAGCACTGTAACTGAAAGTTTGCCTTTATGAGGTTTGGGGTAGTGACTCTACTTTTTACCTCTCGTGTACCCATCAAGAAGAAGAAATCTACCAGGGCATGACTGCTGCAGCCTAGGCTATCTCCAATCTTGACTGCTTCAATAAATTCTTCCTTGTGAGTGAGCAAAAGCTCCAGCAGATTCTCTCCTCCGGTCAGGAGTTCATCACCTATACTAGGAAGCTGACCTCAATGCACTCCCACCAGTTTTCTGGACTGCTTGCAGTTGCTGTGCTGCTTTTGCAGCAGATGTCTGGGTGGTTGAAGTCCCAAATCAGGATCAGGGCTTGCAAGTGTGATGCTTCCAGCAGTTAAAGACAAAACTCTTCCTCAACTTCCTCTCCTTGAGCTGGTTGCCTGTAGTAGAGAGCAATCATAAAGTTTCCTTTGTTCACTTTGTCTCTAACTTTCACCCACAAGCTCTCAACATGCACATTGCTGGAAAATTGTCATGTTGCCCCTTGTCACTCTCCCAAGCTCAGTGGCTGTAGCCTGAGGACACACACTGGATTGGGAGACTAAGACTCCTGAGCACTGGGCAGGAGAGCGTGGTGCAGTGCAGCGTGTCAGCTGCTGAGGACTGTGTGGGTGAGTGCAGTCAGGGCTGCACCCGATGAGGCCCAGGTTGCCTGCTGGAGCAGGCTGGTGGTTGTCCCTGAGTTCTGTACCTGGGCCTTTGAGCTGGGCTCTCAGTGGGGACGCTTAGGTTGTGTGGAGATGCTGTCTGGTGGCATGCATCGCTCCTGGTTCCCAAGCTAGCTTGGTTGGAGTTGCTTCCTGGGCCTCCGTGTGTCTCCTGTGTCTCAGCGTAGGCGTGGGGTGGCATGCAAGGGTAGGACACAGTGGGGATGTGCTGCGCTTTGGCACCTCTTCATGTGTGATCTTGCCAGGCTGCATTAGCAAAGCACATGCTCCCAGGAGCTACTGCAGACTAGTGTCAGAAAGGAGAACAGCTGGTGTGACACTTACTGAGCTGCTTTAACCCCGCAGTACAAGTACAAGGAAGGCTATCGCAAGCAGCTGGGCCACCACATAGGGGCCCGTAACATAGAGGATGACCCGAAGATGATGTGGTCGATGCACGTTGCCAAGATCCAGAGTGACAGGGAGTACAAGAAAGCCTTTGAGAAGACCAAGACACACTTCAGCAGCCCAGTGGACATGCTGGGAGTCGTGTTGGCCAAGAAGTGTCAGGAGCTGGTCAGTGACATTGATTACAAGCACCCTCTGCACCGGTGGACCTGTCTGCCCGACCAGAACGATGTGGTACAAGCCAGGAAAGTGTACGACCTTCAGAGTGATGTGAGTAGTTCTTTCCTGTCTGTGTGAAACCCAGAAGTGTCTCTTGCGTTCTGTACCTTTGTTGGAGAAGGTGCAGGTGGTGAGGAGAAGTCAAGGCTGGTTCTGTGAGACTGAGACTCTGTTGTGGCCATGGTGTCTGGCCAAGAGTACATATTGTGAATGGTCAGGTGGCAGAGTTTGTGTGGGGTCATAGTTTATGGCCACAGCAGAGTCGTGTCTTGCCTTGAGCACTTTGGGGGAAGGGTTGTGGCAGATGTGAGCAGTTCTGTAGGGCAGGGGAAGGGTGACGGAGTCAAATGTTTTCTCTTGGAGGACCAACTGTGGGTGAAGGCAAGCCCTGTGTGCAGTGGTGAATGGCATGAAGAGCATTGGGTGATGAGGTATAAGGCTCTTGCCGTGCCACTGCGAGCTGGAGATTGCCAAATGGGGCAGGTCTTCCCTGGAGAGACTCAGGAGATGGAGGGGGAGGGTTTGTGGGTGTCTGGGCACCTGGTGGTGGTGGTGTAGGCATGGGGAGGCAGGTTGTGGGGAGCTGAGCTGAATGGGAGTGCCCTCTGTGGGGGCTGGTGGGTGTGCCCAGGGGCATGGGTTTTGGCAGGCAGAGGTTGCCTTGGGAGGAGGAGCGGGTGCGTGGCACAAGGAGGTTGCTGAGGTGCTTGGTGTCCTTTCAGAACGTGTACAGGTCCGACCTGCAGTGGCTGCGGGGCATTGGCTGGTCCCCAAGCGGTTCGCTGGACGACGAGAAGAACAAGAGGGCGAGCCTGATCCTGAGTGACAAGAAGTACCGGCAGCACCCGGACACCATTGGATTCACGAGCCTTCCCGACTCGATGCCTATGGTTCTGGCGAAGCACAACTCCGAAATTATGAACCAGGTGAGATTTCCCTGTGCTGGCAATGTGAAGGGAACGAGTGCATTTCCCGGGACGCTGGGCTCCCTCCTGCCAGGGCCTGGGTTGTGCAAGGGAGGGGGTATTGCATCCTCTTGCCTCAGGGGTTTGTGTTCCTTGTGCTAGATCAAGTTCTGTTTTGTGTGGTTGGAGCAGTGATGTTGGGTGTGTTGTGGAAAAGAAAAGGGTGACTGGTTGGAAAGTGGTTTTGAGAGAAGCAAAGGCGTTGCTGAGTCGGTGCAAAGCAGAGGCCCCTGGCTTCAGTTGGTTGATCAGGTTTTTCTCTTTGGTTTTGTTTCCCCGTTCTTGTGTGATCTTCTTTCCCGTTGTCCTCCCGTTTTCAGCGCGCGTACACGTCGGCCTGGGAGAAAGATAAAACCAGCATTCACATTATGCCGGATACGCCCGGGATTTTGCTAGCCCAGCAGAACCAAGTGAACCTGAGCGAGGTGGGTGTTGGAGGGGGGGCTGAGCGTCCGTCCCCGGCCCCTGCTGTGTCGCAGGAAGGTGTTGTTTGAGGGGAACGCTTGTGTGTGTTTCAGAAACTGTACAAGCTGGCGCTGGAGGAGGAGAAGAAAAAGGGCTACGACATGCGGGCAGATGCCATTCCTATCAAGTCTGCGAAAGCTTCCAGGGACATTGCCAGTGATGTAAGTGCCAGGAGCCCTTGGGGGCTCACCCGAACGGACAGTGTCTGGGTACTTGCTGTTGAGGCCCAGGGTCTGCCCCCTTAGGCGCTGGGAGGCCAGGCAGCTCTTCGCTGTCGTGACCATTCAGCTAGTCAGTAAGCGTGTTGGTTCTGGAGGGCCTGCCTGTAGCTGTCGCTGCATGACAGAGAAAAGTGAAAGAGAACCCAAACCAAATTTTTGGTTTAAAAAATAAAGCAGTACATATTTAAATATTTCTTTGTTATTACTGGGTATAATATAAAAATATATTCCATATATGTGTTTGGTGTCTTCACTTTAAACTTCCGGGTCTGTCTCTCTGTTCTTCCAGTTTTTATCTCATGAATGGATTGAACAGGAGTTGATTTGACTGTCGTGCTTGAAGGTCACTGACTGGTTCTTCCTGTAGGGGATATTTATTGACCTTCAGGCCTTTCATATTGGTGCCGTCATTTGGAGACTTTTTACATGCTCATTTGCTGATTAGTAGCTCTCAAGATGTAGGCCAGGGAGCGTCTTTGAGAATGTGAAATCGTGTCAGGCAGATAATGTTATATGAATCCCTCTGTAGCTGTACACTGCAGTTCATCAGCTGAATACTTTCTTACTCTAGCATCTGAAATCACAGAGACTTTAAGCTGTCTGGAGTTGTGCCACAGGGGCTGCGAGGGAAGTAAAGAAAACAGAACTAAACCTCACTGAATATTTTTCTTTGCCTTATAGTACAAGTACAAGGAAGGCTATCGCAAGCAGCTGGGCCACCACATAGGGGCCCGTAACGTAGAGGATGATCCGAAGATGATGTGGTCGATGCACGTCGCCAAGATCCAGAGTGACAGGGAGTACAAGAAAGCCTTTGAGAAGACCAAGACACACTTCAGTAGCCCAGTGGACATGCTGGGAATCGTGTTGGCCAAGAAGTGTCAGGAGCTGGTCAGTGACATTGATTACCGCCACATTCTGCATCAGTGGATCTGCCTGCCAGACCAGAACGATGTCATCCATGCCAAGAAGGCCTATGATCTGCAGAGTGATGTGAGTACTTGGTGATAAGCGTTGGAGTTCTGAAGCTTGTGTATTTTCCTTGGAATATAAACTATAGAAGCTGCTTGGACTGTCTCTCTCATACAGCGTGTTTTCACATTGTGTTTTTCTTTCTGTTCCAAGCAAGGCCTTCAGGTTTTTAGGCGTGAATGAATCTCTGTGTAAGGAAGGTTGGGTATTATCAAGGTTTATATGCAGCCACTCAGTTAGCCAAAAATACAAAATTAGTTGCATATAATCCTTCATAGTAGACAATCTTTGAGTGGCAATATTAATGAGACAGCTGTCTTTGTATTTTGCAATAGAACTGCTACAAGTCTGACCTTGAGTGGTTACAAGGCATTGGTTGGGTCCCAATTGGTTCCTTGGAAGTTGAAAAAGCCAAGAAGGCGGGAGAGATCTTGAGCGATAAATTATACCGTCAACCTCCGGACACGATCCAGTTCACTAGTGTCACTGATTCTGTAGAGATGGTCTTGGCCAAGCAGAATGCGGAGACAATGAATAAGGTGAGTCTTGGTTTGGTTAGGTGCCACGTCAGCGGTCTGTGTGTAAACCCTGGAGACAGGACTAGAAATGGAGATGTGTGGTTGCTGTGTGAGATTTCAGCACAGCGAGGCTTTGAGACTGTAAGTTACGTTCTTGGTAATCAACAGGTAACTTGTTTTCAATTTAGTTGTATCTTCCAAGTTACTCAGTTAAATTGGCATTATCAATTGTGAAGCTTTCCACATACGCTGCTCTGTATGTAGTAATGCATTACCTAACTTTCATCTAATTTCTAATAATGTGATTTGTCTGATAAATCTAATGATTACTAGCTAAATTTGATAAAGTAACAAATTACATGATTTAGGTCAGTCTTTGAAATACCTGTTTTAAACAATTCAGAGTAGTACTTAAAATGTAAGGGGTTTTCTGAATGTATGGCCCTGATGTCAGTCCTATTTACGTCAATAAAACCATTTGCTCTCTCAAAGAGGCCTTGTTCTTAGAATTAAGATCTCTCTGTGTCTGGTTAGCATTCTGTGCCTTTTTTATAAATTTTTTTTTACAGAATTCTTTCTAGGTTACTCATTCTTAACCTGGTTGTTAAGTATCTAGAGGAATGAATATAAAATTTCATTGCTATGTAAGGAATAAGGATTTTTTAGACTTGGAGTACAGTTCTCTAATTCTTCTTATGTTTTAGGAGATGTCCAATTAGTCATGGTTGTTTTCCCCTCCTTTAACATGTGTTATTTCTCCTGCAGCGGTTATATACTGAGGCCTGGGATAAAGACAAGACACAAATCCACATAATGCCTGACACACCTGAAATCACGCTGGCAAAACAGAACATGCAAAACTACAGTGCGGTGAGTGTGTTAGCTCTCCAAAGGTGACTGACTGCTCTGTTTCACGGCTGGGTCATCAGTGTTCTGATAAACCTTGTATAGACAATACTGTCTGTTTCTTTAAGTAACTCCCAAAATATATTCTCAAAATTGTGACTTTAAAAACACCACTTGCATATTTGTACAGTGGTGCATACATCTAACAGTGAGCACTATTGAGAGTAAGTCCCATGAGAAGTTATGTATCTCCAGTGAGATTTTGGGAGTCGTTTCCGCCAGTGTGTATAATGTTGGGAAGGCACAAATTAATTCCAACCTGGAAATACCAATAAAAGGTAGTTTCCAGCACAATTCTGAAGAGCTGTGATCCCAGTGTTCAATGTTAGTTTAGGCAAATAAATTCACATCAGTAAGAGGTGGCTTTAAAAAGTAAGTTTTACTCCACTTGTATAGAAGATAGTTTATCTCTAACATTGCCTACAATTTTATGTTATTTAAAGTGTTGAAAGAAAAAAATCGTTAGCTAATGTATTTAGCAAAGATCTTCCTTTGATATGAATTTGTATCAGCTACTGATCTGGGGCTTTAAGTTAAGAAAGTTAGATAAAGCTGGCTTAGAGAAAATCTTACTACAATTTTTTAGATCTACCTAAAAGCAGTTTGTTTTGCATGAAATATGTTATATGGAACCTACTTACGTGTATCCCATCGTTTACTTCTTCACACAGAAACTCTACAAACAGGCCATGGAGGAAGCAAAAAAGAAAGGTTATGACTTGAGAAGTGATGCCATCCCCATTCAAGCTGCCAAAGCATCCAGACAAATCGCCAGTGATGTAAGAAAATATTTTTTGTTTCTTTGTGTGGTGACATCTGATCTCTGCAACCTGAAAATTATCAGCTGGATTCTGTAAAAGGCATTTCAATTACACTGTGATCTCAAATAATAGATTTTTGGAAGCAAATTATTATGTATATTTAAAGACTAATTGTAAAAATTGAACATTGAGAAGCTACAAGGACAATCTAATGCTGCCATCATGTTAATTTTATAGCTCAAACCTGTATTTTTAATTAAATCTTAACTGCATGTATGTTATGTTTAATAAGGATTAAATATATTTGGTAAGATAATTGTCTCTTGCTAATATTGGTGAAGATTTTTTTTTTTTCGAAAAAACTTACTTTAAAAATCTCTATTTGGGGTTCTAACTCAAATCTCGAAAGTGTGTTGTAAGAATCCATGTTATTAGCCCCAGAATTGCTTTGATAGTTTGGTTTTTTTGACTAGATTATAGAGAAATTTGGAAAGTTGTTATTAGAAATATGTAATATGAATGACTGATACTTAGAGGTGATATAGAAATATAATATCTTGATTTATATTTCAGTACAAGTACAAGGAAGGCTATCGCAAGCAGCTGGGCCACCACATAGGGGCCCGTAACATAGAGGATGATCCGAAGATGATGTGGTCGATGCACGTCGCCAAGATCCAGAGTGACAGGGAGTACAAGAAAGCCTTTGAGAAGACCAAGACACACTTCAGCAGCCCAGTGGACATGCTGGGAATCGTGTTGGCCAAGAAATGTCAGGAGCTGGTCAGTGACATTGATTACCGCCACATTCTGCATCAGTGGATCTGCCTGCCAGACCAGAACGATGTCATCCATGCCAAGAAGGCCTATGATCTGCAGAGTGATGTGAGCTCTTTTTGCTTTAATTTTTGGTGGGGAATATATTTGATATTTTACACAGGTGGACCAGGCCATCACATATTGACGTGGTGGAACAAAATTTTCAAGACTTATTTTTAATTTTCATGGCTAATTGAAACGCTGATCTCCAACAAGATATGTTAACTAATCGATATTTAAATTAAATTCTGTGGTTCCAGAATGGAACTTTCATTTGCCATTCTGTGAAACTTGGATAATGGTTTCACTCTTAACATAGATGAAGTGCAGTTATTTTTTTTTCTAGGAGATTTTCTGTAGGGTTCTGAATTTATTTGAATTAAAAGTTGATAGTGAGGTTGCTTAGCTGTGAAAAAATGCACAGTGTAAATTGCATTATTCTTACTAGAATAACCTGTGGTTGGTTGGTTGTTTCTTTTTTGCGATAGAACTGCTACAAGTCTGACCTTGAGTGGTTACGAGGCATTGGTTGGGTCCCAATTGGTTCCTTGGAGGTTGAAAAAGCCAAGAAGGCGGGAGAGATCTTGAGCGATAAATTATACCGTCAACCTCCGGACACGATCCAGTTCACTAGTGTCACTGATTCTGTAGAGATGGTCTTGGCCAAGCAGAATGCAGAGACAATGAATAAGGTGAGTCTTGGTTTGGTTAGGTGCCACGTCAGCAGTCTGTGTGTAAACCCTGGAGACAGGACTAGAAGTGCGATGGTCACCAGTAATGCTGAGGTTCAGAGATGATGTATTTTCAAATGGTGTGCTCCGTTTCTTTCAAAGAAAACTATTAGGCCAGGTGATGGAAGGCTCCACTTTATCATGGTATTCTGCATGTTACATTTCGCTCTTTGACATGTCTGTGCAGTGAGCAGTAATAATGCTTCGGTTTCTTCATTGTTCTGAAGCAATGTGGCAGTTTTCTAAGTGTCGTTAAATTTCCTCTGATAAATTACCTTTTTAATAATGGTAGCTCTATGTTTAGCCATGCTATATTTCCCATAATTTTACCTAGTATGCTCTATGGTTTACCTGATTAATGAGATACCAACTTGTTTTGCAATGCAATATTTACCTCTTGTATTCATTCTTAGCGTTTATACACTGAAGCGTGGAATAAAGATAAGACCATGGTTCATGTCATGCCTGACACGCCAGAAATCCTGCTAGCTAAACAAAACCAATTAAACTATAGTCAGGTGAGTAAAACTGAGGAGTTGAGAGAATTAACATATTTCTGACAGGTACAATTTTGTCATCTCTGACTTTTAATTAACGTTGTAATATTGTCTAGTTATTTAGTTTCACAAATCGCCAGCTCCACTGCTAAAATGAGAGTTGTTCTTTTGCTAGAATTTATCTCCTGGGTATCTAATTGGCCTTTTAAAATATATTATCTGCCATAAACAAGAAATTATTTCTGGAGCAAGGTATAGAAATAAATAATTTAACTTTTAGAGTACTACTTTCTTTGCCTTCCCTAAATGACTTTGAGTTTCCAAGTGTCTACAATACAATTACAAGACCTTTGAAACCTGTGGGTTTTTTGTTTTCTAGAGGAGATATAGCTGTGTTCAGCTACTTAAGTTGTCTTGAACGTTAACAATATTGTTTAGGGACTTCATTTGTTTGAAATCTCAATGTCCTTAACTGAAGTGTAATTTTGGTTTTGAAACAAAAATGTGAATGTTCTTACAGAAAATGTACAAACTAGCTTTGGAGGAGTCAAAGAAGAAGGGTCATGATTTGCGTTTTGATGCCATCCCTATTCAAGCTGCCAAAGCTTCCAGAGAGATTGCCAGTGATGTAAGAAGGTTTTTTGTCATATCTCTTTGGATTTGGTAATGGAAAAGAATCAGAATGTTTGTTCCATTGTTAATGTAATACCTTAAGTTTATAGAATAGATAATATTGAAATCTAGTGATTCTGCTGCATGCCTTTAGTACGTGAAAGGAATGGGTAGCTGATATTTTAATGCATGAGGTATATATCACAGTAATAAATACTTAAACTAATTATGAGGATTATTTCTAGGCCCCCTGTAATAGTTCTGTGGATGCTCAAGTAGGATGATCAATAAGGCATATGATTCTATGCTAGATAGTCAAATTAATCTCTGATTCAAAATAGGAAATGCTTTAAAATCTCTCCCTGAGATAGATAGATTAGTAAATCAATTCTAAAAGTTCTTTCCTCAGGAAAACAACAATTTAGAATAGTTCTGTTGAAGTCTCATAGTGAAATTCAAGATGTCTGAATACAAAAACAGGAAAAAAATATGGAATGACTATGACAGGTTTTGCTTCTGGTGTGAGGAAAGATTATTAAAGGACAGAGGATAGTGGTTGTTTATGCTCTGTGTTGTTCTGTCAAGATTGATGCTGAAACTGTCAGTATTAAGACCAACTCAGGCTATCTTCATCAAGGTGTTTTGTAATAAGCTTTTAAAATAAGTTAATCTTCACATTTTAATCTTAGTAGAAAAAGAATGTGGAATAAGTTTGTATGGATGTTAGTAAGTGACGTTAAATGTTTAGTTAATTGAAAGTATAATATATAAATCGGTGGTAATGGTATCTGTAATAAAAATCCTTTGTATGTGAGAATTCAAAAAATAGTAGAAAGACCTACATAATGATTTTCTTTAAAGAAAATATTAATTATATGTTGAACTGTGTGAATTATTTATTGATTTATAAATATACCATGTGAATATGACTATATTTTATTTCAGTACAAGTACAAGGAAGGCTATCGCAAGCAGCTGGGCCACCACATAGGGGCCCGGAACATAGAGGATGATCCGAAGATGATGTGGTCGATGCACGTCGCCAAGATCCAGAGTGACAGGGAGTACAAGAAAGCCTTTGAGAAGACCAAGACTCACTTCAGCAGCCCAGTGGACATGCTGGGCATCGTGTTGGCCAAGAAGTGTCAGGAGCTGGTCAGTGACATTGATTACCGCCACATTCTGCATCAGTGGATCTGCCTGCCAGACCAGAACGATGTCATCCATGCCAAGAAGGCCTATGATCTGCAGAGTGATGTGAGCAAATCGTTACATTTGTAATACATAATTAAATATGCTGGGTCTTGTACAATATAAATTTTTAAAGATATATAATATGCTATTGTTGCTTGCATCAGACATGTTAATAGAGGTGAAATCTTTAATATTGTATCATCAAATTTATGTTTAATCCTATTTTCTCAGTCCTTAGTCTGAGATGTAACTTGTGTGTAACTCTGGTATTTGTGGAGTTCTTCAATGACTCTATTATTTTTGTTATTTTGCAAATAACTTGTAATTTACTAATTATTTTACTAAATCTTCAAAAATAACGATTGTTTTCAAAACCATGTCCTGCTGTCGTGCAGAAATACATACAGTTGTTCATATACACTAGGATATGCTTATTTATAATTATTTTAATATTTGATCACACTTGCACATATGTAATGAACTTTTATGGTTTTTCAGGCTGTTTACAAATCAGACCTGGAGTGGCTGAGAGGCATTGGATGGGTTCCCATTGGTTCCATGGAGGTTGAGAAAGCCAAGAAAGCTGGAGAAATCCTGAGTGAAAGGAAGTATCGTCAACCAGCAGACCAAATTAAATTTACTAGTGTGACAGATTCTTTGGCCATGGTTTTAGCCAAGCAAAATGCTGAGATAATGAACAAGGTGAGGTGTTTTTTTCGGTCAAAATCACTAGTATTACTAATAGAACTTGTTCATGAGGTGAAAAATGCAAAATACCAAGTAAGACTAAACACTTTTGTGGTGGAATTAGAGAGAATGAATCCCCAAATTCAGCCTTTGCACAGGAAAGCTCCTATTTCAGGGCGGTGCCTGAACTGAACACTTAGTAAACATGTCCAGAAAAAATTCATCTAAATCACATGTTTTTCAAGAGTATTACTAAAGATTTTGGTGAATTCCCCTCTTCCTCCCATGTCAGCTGAAATCCTATTTTTGAATTTTTGTTTTGAATGTTTTTTCTATTATGTTAATGCTACTTCACCATACAAAGCTCATCTCTGACAGAACAGGCTAATTCTTTTGCAGTTCTTAGACCAGACAGTGAAACCTGCAGAAAAGATGTTCCAGCAAGGTGCTAGGGTATGTGCAGAGGTAGTGGTGCCATGACCATGCTATACGATAGGATGCAGCAGAATACTGAGGCTTTTTCTTTTTTTTTTTTCTTTTATCATGCATATATTTTTGATAAGTACTGCTTTAAAATTTGCACTCTTTCTGTCATGAAACACATAAAGAAAATTCTTAAAGGAATGTGTCTTCCTCTCTTCTAGCGTTTGTACACAGAAGCCTGGGATGCAGACAAAACCTCAATTCACGTCATGCCTGACACACCAACTATTTTGTTAGCGAAGGCCAATGCAGCTAATGTTAGCCATGTAAGAACATTTAAACATATACTAAAGTAATGGAAATTCAGAAATTAAGTAAGCATTTCTTTGATCATGAAGGTCTTCCAAAATATGTATTCCTTAAAATTTTAAGAAAAATTTATGAAATATAGAAAATCCATCTCTCAGAACATTGAGAAGCCATTTTCTCCTGTCTTTTGCATAGAAACTTTATATACAAGCCTGGGAAGAGGCCAAACAGAAGGGTTATGACATGAGAGCTGATGCAATTCCAATCCGAAGTGCAAAGGCATCAAGAGATATTGCCAGTGACGTATGTTCTTCCTTTACATTTGTTTTCAGTTAGCTTACTAATTCATTCTTGGTTCTCAAGCTACGTACAACATAAAAACCATGGTGTATCAGCTTCATCTTGAAAGGCTACTAACAAAGAGTTCACCAAATAATAAATCCTGACATTAAGCAGATACCAGAAACTAATAAACTACAATGAAAATAAACAGAAGCCGTGGACCAAGAATGCATCAGGCATTTCTAAAGTCTAAATGAGTATATTTCATAACATAAAAAAATATATTTGGGATCAGTAGCAATATGAAATTATGGGAAATTCATCACAGATTCACTATTTTAAAAAATATTTCTTTTTACATTTCTAGTACAAGTACAAAGAGACGCACGAGAAGCAGAAGGGCCACTACATCGGGTGCCGAACTGCCAAGGAGGATCCCAAGCTGTCGTGGGCTGCGCGTGCCATGCTGCTGCAGAACGACCGGCTCTACAGGAAGGCGTACCACGACTCCAAGGCCCAGGTCCACATCCATGCGGATGCGATGTCGGTGCAGGCAGCCAAGGAGTGCCAGACGCTGGTCAGTGACGTTGACTACCGCCACTACCTTCACCAGTGGACCTGCCTGCCCGACCAGAACGACGTGATCCACGCGAGGAAGGCCTACGACCTACAGAGCGATGTGAGTGAGAGGGTACCCGTAGCAAGGCTTTCTGGCAGCTGTGTGAGGCTCTGTTTGTCAGTGACTGCAAATACCCTTTCCAATGCATGTTCCTGAGCCTGCAATCCGTCCTGGTATGTTTATTTTGATCCGTCTGGATGCTCCGTTCCCAATCAGTCATGTTTTCAGCCTGGGGGCCGGAAGTACTCCAGGTGGTTCCTCAGGAAGCCATGGGTTTTAGTCTTCTGCAGGATGTTTGCTTGAGGTTTGCGTGCAGATGACAGCACTGGTCTGCATGTGGCAAGTACCTTTAACAGTGTCTTTGCTGCTGTGCAGATCGGAGCTTTAGCTGTGTGTGGGAAGGAGCTGGTACCCCACAGGCTCGTTGACTGCTTGCTGTGTCACTGTGCAAGAAGGAGCTTGGGGCAAGCCTTGAACAAACCCTCTCTGCGTGCAGAGTTTGTCTCTGCCATGTCAGTAAGCCTTGGCTTCTTTGTAGAACGTGTACAAGTCGGACCTGGAATGGTTGCGAGGCATCGGCTGGTTGACGGAAGGTTCTGTGGATGTGGTCAAAGCCAAGAAAGCCCAGGAACTCCTGAACGAGAGGTTGTACCGCACGCGGCCGGAGGAGATGAAGTTCACCAGCATTACTGACGCGCCAGATGTCGTCCAGGCTAAGATCAATGCTTTGCAGATCAGCGACGTAAGCTTCCCTCTCACTGACCTTTCATTTATTGCTGTTCTTTGTGGTGGAGAGTAGAATTTCTACCGTGGGCGTGACTGGTTGGAAAGTGTTGCAAGTCGGAATTACCAAAGAATTCCTGTTGGTGGTTTGGTGGTGTTTTTTCTTTTTTTTTTTCAGTGTTCAGGCCATAGTGAAATGTCGTTGTGCTTCCTTTCTCCCTAGCGTCTGTATCGTGAAGCCTGGGACAGAGATAAGACGCAGGTTTCCGTACCTTCCGATACTCCTGTAATGCTGCAGTCCAAAGTCAACGCTCTCAACATCAGCAATGTAAGGCAATAAAATGATATGCACATGAACTGTTACTAAATTCAGCGACAATTGTTTTACCATTTTTTTGGCCTGTAGATTTTGCTGTAGATGGTGGTTTTTCTAATGCTATCTCCTAGTGTGCTTGCATTGCAAACTGTAGAGTACATCTAGGGGGTCCTTCTGCAGAGTGTGCTGTTGACGAACCTATGAGCGTTGTTTATGAACCAGGCATGCATTAAGCAAGGAGGCCCAAGGTGTTGATCTGGAATCCGTGCCATTGTATTCTCCCTCAGTCCGTGTGAATGTGAGATTGATGGAACTGCTTCCGTGGAGCTTGCCAGTGCTCTGATGCCTTTCATCCTAAACTGTGCAGATTCCCGAGGGAGTGACTCATGGAGTTGCCTGCCTTGCTTGGATAGGTTGTGTGTTCATGAGCAAACTCCAAACTTCAGTGTGTAATTCCACACAGTTCTTCCTCCCTTTGACAAAAACTGGCAAATACTTTCCATGGAGGAGTTGTTGGCATCTGTAGACTTATCAATCCTGACTTTTTCTGCAGATTTGTGTTGTTTCATTCACCAGTTTTACGGAACTAACACGCTGGGGCTTCTGTAAAGCTGGAAACATTTCCCATTTTGCATTTTCAGCAGGACTTGACTGGAGTTTTGCTTGTAAACAGTATTTACTCCCAGCCTTTCTTGATGTTGATAGTTTGAAAAATATTTAACACAAGTACCTGATGTGATTTAATTAGTTGTGAAATATTTCAAGTGCTATTCCAACAGACATTTCACTTCCTGTGTTTTTGTCTTGCTCGTGCTTTATTTACTGTTTTGGGGTTGGTTTTTTTTTTTTGCATTCCTTGTAGTCTGACCTGCAATAGCATTCAGTTCCTGAATTTTAACAGTCATCAAAAACAAACCAAAAAGGGCATCATTTGTCCACTTGTACTAATGACCAAGTTGCCATCTGGGCTGACCAAGCCTCTGTGGACCAAGATGCCGTTAAAGAAGGAGTCCTCATCTTCTTGGGCTTGATGTCTTGGACAGGTTGGGTGTCTCTAGACACATGAAAGCACTTTGGTTTCTCTTCAGTCTCGTAAATGGACTGAGCCTCTGCCTACACTCTCTTTCTTGATAGGATGGAAAAAGCCTGATACAGAAAGAAGTCTCTAGCCACTGTCAGGAGGCTTTATAACTTAAGTAGGGTCTGGATACGTTTTGTCAGTAGCACAGAGGTTTTCTTCCCACTAGCTATGACCCTGCGATCAGGTGTGTGTGAGCAGAACCTCTGACTGTTGTAGGGTCATGCACAATTCAATGTTGGTCATGGAGGTCTGCTCTCCGTCAGTTGGAACGCCTGTTTGGGGCCTGTGCAATGAGCTCATGCATGTGGTCAGCAGCAGTCTGTTAGAGGGGATGTAGGGATGTGTTTTCAGGAGTATTCCAGCCACCTCTCTGTGTTTGGGTATTGCACCTGCTTTAACTTCTAAGTCATGAGTTTTCTGTTAAGATACTTGCCGGGATCGTTACCGTAACCCTGCCAGTTAGAGGGGGCAAACAGA
The DNA here is from genome assembly GCF_034619465.1 of Leptosomus discolor. Classification (NCBI taxonomy): domain Eukaryota; kingdom Metazoa; phylum Chordata; class Aves; order Leptosomiformes; family Leptosomidae; genus Leptosomus; species Leptosomus discolor. The sequence goes on from NC_141395.1 coordinate 2,236,190, forward strand.
GCACCCAGGCTGTTAATTCCAAGGGAGCTGTTTTTAAGAAAACGCATCGGTATTGGAGAGTCTTGGCTCCGTGTAACAAGGGTGATTATTTGTCATTGCAGAAACATTATCAGAAGGCCTGGGATGAGGTCAAGGCAAAAAGCTACGACTTAAGAGCTGATGCCATTCCCATCAAACACGCCAAGGCTTCCAGAGACATTGCTAGTGAGGTACAGTCCTCTCTTAATGTGCTTGCTGCGCCTGCCACCTCCTGTGTCCAGCTGAGCAGAACTGAGTGAAGTTCAGTTCAAAGGCTGCACAGTTTGGGAAGCTGAAAGCCCTTTATTCGTTCGCCACGCTCAGGTGGGCGGTGGGCGGGTGCTTACGTTGTTCCTGCATTTCCAGTACAAGTACAAAGAGACGCACGAGAAGCAGAAGGGCCACTACATCGGGTGCCGAACTGCCAAGGAGGATCCCAAGCTGTCGTGGGCTGCGCGTGCCATGCTGCTGCAGAACGACCGGCTCTACAGGAAGGCGTACCACGACTCCAAGGCCCAGGTCCACATCCATGCGGATGCGATGTCGGTGCAGGCAGCCAAGGAGTGCCAGACGCTGGTCAGTGACGTTGACTACCGCCACTACCTTCACCAGTGGACCTGCCTGCCTGACCAGAACGACGTGATCCACGCGAGGAAGGCCTATGACCTACAGAGCGATGTGAGTGAGAAAGTACCTGTAGCAAGGCTTTCTGGCAGCTGTGTGAGGCTCTGTTTGTCAGTGACTGCAAATATCCTGAGCCTGCAGTCAGTCCTGATGTGTTTATTTTGATCCATCTGGATGCTCCATTCCCAATCAGTAGTGTTTTAAGCCTGGAGGCCAGAAGTACTCCAGGCGGTTTATGGGGAAGGGAAGCATATGCTTCTGATGTTTTTTATCTCTGCTGCACAATGTTTGCGTGCAGATGACAGCACTGGTCTGCATGTGGCAAGTACCTTTAACAGTGTCTTTGCTGCTGTGCAGATCGGAGCTTTAGCTGTGTGTGGGAAGGAGCTGGTACCCCACAGGCTCGTTGACTGCTTGCTGCGTCACTGTGCAAGAAGGAGCTTGGGGCAAGCCTTGAACAAACCCTCTCTGCGTGCAGAGTTTGTCTCTGCCATGTCAGTAAGCCTTGGCTTCTTTGTAGAACGTGTACAAGTCGGACCTGGAATGGTTGCGAGGCATCGGCTGGTTGACGGAAGGTTCTGTGGATGTGGTCAAAGCCAAGAAAGCCCAGGAACTCCTGAACGAGAGGTTGTACCGCACGCGGCCGGAGGAGATGAAGTTCACCAGCATTACTGACACGCCAGACGTCGTCCAGGCTAAGATCAATGCCTTGCAGATCAGCGACGTAAGCTTCCCTCCCACTGACCTTTCATTTATGTGAAGTCATTCCTTTTCTTTGTGGTGGAGAGTAGAATTTCTACCGTGGGCGTGACTAGTTGGAAAGTATTGCAAGTCCGAATTGCCAAAGAATTCCTGTTGGTGGTTTGTTTGGGGTTTTTTTCAGTGTTCAGGCCATAGTGAAATGTAGTTGTGCTTCCTTTCTCCTTAGCATCTGTATCGTGAAGCCTGGGACAGAGATAAGACGCAGGTTTCCGTACCTTCCGATACTCCTGTAATGCTGCAGTCCAAAGTCAACGCTCTCAACATCAGCAATGTAAGGCAATAAAATCATTATGAAGCTTTATTAAATTAAGACTATGACAAATGCTCTTCCAGAGTAGGTTTTAAGGAAGTGCATTGCTATTGGAGAGTCTTGACTGCGCGTAACAAGGGTGATTATTTGTCATTGCAGAAACATTATCAGAAGGCCTGGGATGAGGTCAAGGCAAAAAGCTACGACTTAAGAGCTGATGCCATTCCCATCAAACACGCCAAGGCTTCCAGAGACATTGCTAGTGAGGTACAGTCCTCTCTTAATGTGCTTGCTGCGCCTGCCTCCTCCTGTGTCCAGCTGAGCAGAACTGAGTGAAGTTCAGTTCAAAGGCTGCACAGTTTGGGAAGCTGAAAGCCCTTTATTCGTTCGCCACGCTCAGGTGGGCGGTGGGCGGGTGCTTACGTTGTTCCTGCATTTCCAGTACAAGTACAAAGAGACGCACGAGAAGCAGAAGGGCCACTACATCGGGTGCCGAACTGCCAAGGAGGATCCCAAGCTGTCGTGGGCTGCGCGTGCCATGCTGCTGCAGAACGACCGGCTCTACAGGAAGGCGTACCACGACTCCAAGGCCCAGGTCCACATCCATGCGGATGCGATGTCGGTGCAGGCAGCCAAGGAGTGCCAGACGCTGGTCAGTGACGTTGACTACCGCCACTACCTTCACCAGTGGACCTGCCTGCCCGACCAGAACGACGTGATCCACGCGAGGAAGGCCTATGACCTACAGAGTGATGTGCGTATGTGTAGACACGTGACAGTGACTACTGTTGCTATTTAATATATTATAGCCTTATTCTGATGGTTTGGTACGATACAGTCACAAAGGATGTACCTTTGCACTGTTTTCTTCAGTTTTTCATGTTACTGCTCTTATCTGCTCTTTTTCATCCTTCAAAAAGTTTTATCATCACCCCTAAATCTTATGAAAGCTTTAGTTGGTATCTGCTGTGTTACGTATGCTTTTGGAGTATTGAGATTTGGAGGGGATGAAGGATTTGTCTGCCTTACTTTGATGTGACTTATAACATCTGTTTGCTACTTCGGGATTGGGTAGCTTTTGCTGCTCCTGCTGGAAATTTATTTAATTGCAAGAATTATGTAAGATAGCGGGTAAGGTGTTTTAGTGGCTGACTTCAAAGCAGGAGGAGTCAGTGCAGCTGATTTCCTGACTTGCCTTTTCTACCTATCAGTCAACGTTGGTCACTTTTCCTCTGTTTCAATGGTGAGCTTCAGAAGTGAGGTTCGTGTTCTTTGCCGAAGGATTTGCTTGATTAAAACTTAAATAATTTCGCCTGATACCGCTTAGGAGTTATGGAGTTAGCTCTAGTCCCCGTTACCCTGTAACCTTTTTTTTTTCCGCCCCTCCTTTTTGTCAGATTTCCTGGTGGGCAGCTTGTTTTTTTTGTTTGGACTTGTAAATTGTTGAAGTGGCTAGAGGAGGGGACAGGAAGACTGTTTTAAGACCTTAATAGTCATCTTCATTAACAGCAATTCTGTTGTTTCCCCTCTATTTAACTTCACAAGGTTTAGAATGTACTGTTTAAGAAATGAACTACTTAAAACCTGGTTCCCAGATTGTATTTTACTTATGACACTGAACATCTCTTGTATATAAAAAGGATTAATCTAGCTCTAGCTGGTTTGACATTTTCTAAAACATATACTGTTTTGTATAGTTTAAAATAATTAAGACAGTCATTTTAAATACAAGGTTTTCCTTTTCTGACCATGTCTCTTATAGGCTGTCTATAAGGCAGACCTAGAGTGGCTCCGTGGAATCGGCTGGCTGCCTAATGACTCTCCGGATGTTCGGAGGGTGAAGCATGCCCAGGATCTCCTGAGCGACAACGTCTATCGTACACCTATCGAGAGCCTGAAGTACACCAGTGTTGTGGATTCTCCAGACGTTGTGCTAGCTAAAGTGAATGCCGAACAAGTCAGCATTGTAAGTTGCAACGTTCTTGAAGTTGTTTGGGGGCTATAAATGCTTAAAGAGAAGTCTCACTGCTAAAATATAAAATCCAGCAGTGGTATTTTAAGTCGAGTTTAATGCTTTTCCAGACGTTTTATTTTTTAGAGATAATAATTCAGGAGGGACTTATGGGATATTATGTTATTGACAAGTGAAATTCCATCATTACAATATCATAAAATGAATTATTTTAACAGCCTAAGTACAAAGAAGCCTGGGAAAAGGACAAGACTATGATCCATATTATGCCAGACACACCTGAAATCAACCTAGCCAAGACTAATGCTGCTAATTATAGCCAGGTATGCTTATCATTCTATGTTCTACATTTCTATAAACCAGTATGTGTATCCTGTGAATTTTGACGTTCTAAGATGTTACTTACAAAGTTGAAGATTGTCAGATGAATCTCACTGAAGTCTGTCCTCTTACAGGGCTTGCAACGTTCCCTTCCCTCTACTGAGTATTCTTAAAGCATTTAGACATTTTAAAACAAATGCTTGCATGCAGCTGTTCAACAATTAATATCGTGCACCGTTGAGGTCATATTTTATTGAAATGTACTAGAGCCCAAGGCATATGATTTTTTTCTAAACTTTACAAACACTTCTCTATGCCGTATAGGTTGCAAAACTGGTGTTGCGGGTACTGTAGATATTTGAAAGGCAGTGAGATTTGCCGCAGTATTTATGGCTAGGAGCAGAAGTAGTGCACAAAAAAAAATATCTCATGGTATTTCAGCAAACAAATGGCAGTAAACTCTGTGTTCCTTTTTAATGGGAAATGCCAGACTACTTAGTGTATGAGTGACGTTTTGCTGTCTTTTCAGAAACTGTATAAAGAAGCTTGGGATGAGTTGAAGATAAGTTATGATTTGAGAGCAGATGCCATCCCAATCAAGGCAGCCAAAGCTTCCAGAGAGATTGCTAGTGATGTAAGTGCCAAAAGAAGCATCTAGCTCTTCACACGCTTTACGAGCTATTTCATGATAACTGTTAGTAATGGTGGTCTTTGCTCTTTACCCAGTATAAATACAAACTGGATCACGAGAAGCAGAAAGGACATTACGTTGGAGTTCCAAATGCAAAAGCAGATACGAAAATGCAGTTTGCCCTCGGCATAGGCAAAGTTCAGAGTGAACTAGAGTACAAGAAGCACTTTGCCAAATGGAAGACGCAGTGCCACCTACCAGCAGACATGCTATCTATCATATCAGCTAAACACGGGCAGTCTTTGGTCAGTGATGTTGATTACCGTCATTACTTGCACCAGTGGATCTGTCTTCCAGATCAGAATGATGTCATACAGGCTAGGAAAGCCTACGATCTTCAGAGTGATGTAAGTTAACGTGAAAACTTATTACTGTATTGTCTCTAATTAGTCTGCTTCAGCTCTTAAGTAGTGGGAATCTTCTGCTGAATTCAGTGACTTGGCTTTGCTGGTTATTGGGAACACAAGGTATGCGCTACTGTTATGTATTGCCAAGTTTGAAGTGTGATAAATTCAGATGCAGTGCTTGTGTTGGAGTCACTGCTCTCCTTTTAACCGGTGGGAGTACATGCCATTGTTTATGAACCTTCCTGGGTTGTACAGGGAACTGTGGCTAACAGCATGGACCCTATTTTGTTTTCCCAGGCCATTTACAAATCTGATTTAGAATGGCTACGGGGTATTGGATGGTTGCCAAATGATTCGGTTGGAATCAACCATGTCAAACACGCTGGAGACCTCTTGAATGAGGTAACAAAATGTTTGTCAAAACTTAAGGGTGTTTGTAATTTAAAGTGTTTTTAATGGTTAAATACATCAGTGCTATTTTAAATAAAAAATACATCTCAAGTATTTCCACAGCATTATTCATTGTGCATTGGGAGTTTTTCTTTCCATGTAAACTTTATTGTCTTGTCTATGTATTCAGAATTGCTGTGTTAGCTGTAAAATATTCCGTTATAATCTGACTCTTCATCTTTTCTCTTGTACAGAGAAAGTACCGTACAAAAGCTGAAACTCTTCCATTTACTCCAGTGGCAGACAGAGTTGACTATATCACAGCAAAGAACAGTGGCGAAATTCTTAGTGATGTAAGTTTGCTAGCGGGTTTCTGGGATGTTAAATTGGCCTGTGTATTTACATGGTAGGATTTTATCTTTAAAAAGATATTTATTTTCTCTTTTAAAAGAAATGCAAAAGAATTCTCAACCAGCCTCTGGGAATTCTGTGCATGTGTGACTTAAAGACGAACAGGACTTTACTAGCTCATCTCCATCACTTATGAGGGAAGAAGCTCCTCGAGCAGAATAACATCTTTCCTAGACATGGGAAAAGCCAGTGCTAGGTCTGCAGCCAGCCCCTTCTTTCCATTTTGGCTGATATCATTGGTGGCCATGGACCATAAATAGCCACTCGCACTCTGGCAACCATAATGTTTAATCCTTCTCACTTATGCCAACATGGGTTTACACTTTTATAGTGAACTCTCGTGTAACAAATGTGAGCAAGACTGGCGTGCTGTCAGCTTGCCTTTCTTTGTATGTTTTTGAAGGCTGCTCATGTTCTGCGAACATGAAATGGCTCAACCTCCTCTCAGTTCATGGGTTTGCGTTTCTTTTTTGCTACATGCTTCTGTTACAGAACAGGCCAAGCTAAACACGTTCGTTAACTCAAACACTGGTAAAGAGTTGGCAAATGACAACATTGAATCGAATGGCATACTGCCACGCAACCCCCCCCTGCATTGGGGCATCTCCTGTGCTTGGGAACATGCTCAGTGTGGATGTCTGTGGCTGGGAGATGCTAGAATGCTGCATTCACATACACATCATGCTGGGTAAAGAGATTTGCTCTTAAAAAGCTTAAAATCTGTTGCCCCAATTCAAATATTTCTTGCTTGGCTATTGGCTGTACACCCCTGTAGACTGAACGGGTAGCATGACTTTGACCTCTGAAGGTTCTTCCCTGTCCATCCAGCTGCCTGGATGTTTTCAAAACTTTCTCTGAGAAACTTTGTAATTTCTTGTCTTGTATAATTTCCTTATTAAAAAAAGATCCATTTGGGATGTATATTTAATGTGTCACATCTTATAGCCTTGCAAATTCAGGGGTTTATACATTATTTCATGCATCAAATATGGGTCTTGCTATTATGTTTTCCCAGTTTTGTGATGGGTGCTGCAAGGCAGTAATTTCTTTCTCTGTTCTAGGTTAAATATCACAAAGCATGGAATGAGGTCAAGTCAAATTATACTCTAACAGATACACCACAGCTCGATATGGCCCGTGAGGCAGCCAGAATTCTTAATCAGGTACGTGATCTCTCCTTAACAGTTTCTACTCGCATTAATAACAATTTTGAGGCATTTAGAAAACTTGCCTTATTAAGAACATCCTAAAGGAAGGATGTATTATACTTACACTTTAATATAGGTGACATATATATGGTAATAATTATCATTATATTAGTGTTGAATTCCTCCTTCCTTTTCTTTTCCACAGAATTTATACAAGGAAAGCTGGGAGAAAGAAAAAGCCACTGGTTACCTCTTACCTCCTGACACTGTGCAGATCAGTCATGCCAAGCGCTCTAATGATGTCCAAAGTGAGGTAATAATTTTTCTCATTAGGAAAGCAAGTGCTTGGAAGCTCGGAAATGTCAAAGGCCTTGCAAATTCAACAGCAGACATAGAAAGCTTTCCATTAGGGCTAACATCCAGGAGACTGTTCATGAAGTCCACTGTCCTCCAAACAATTCAGACATCTTTGTTGTTATGTGTTTTACAGCTATCAGTGCTGAAAGGTCAGGTTCTCTTTCCACCTTCACTTTCTCCAGAAACAGTCCTTTCAAAATCGACTGAAGTGGACTTTCCATATTTTATAGATGCTGGATAATTCTTTGTGTTGACAAAACCATAGCTATTCACAGGTTAAAAACAGAGCAGGTATAGTCAGTGTTGATTTTACATGTGTTTCTCACCTCTTCCATCAGCTTAAATACAAAGCTGACTACGTCAAACAAAGAGGTCACTACGTTGGAGTTCCCAGCATGAGAGATGATCCGAAACTGGTGTGGTTTGAGCACGCAGGCGAGATCCAGAACGAGAGATTGTACAAATCGGACTATCACAAAACAAAGTCCAAAATTCACATCCCTCCGGATATGGTGTCAGTTGTGGCAGCAAAGGAATGTCAGACCTTGGTCAGCGATGTTGACTACCGCCACCACCTGCACGAATGGACGTGCCATCCTGACCAGAATGACTGTATTCAGGCCAGGAAGGCCTATGACCTGCAAAGTGATGTAAGTGATATTACATACCTACTAGGTAATTTCCACTTAGTTTTGTCTAAGTACTAACTGAAAAATGTCACCCTGAATTAAACCATTTCTCCCGTTTTTTATTATCTTTTCTGATTTAGAATATTTATAAATCTGATTTGGAATGGCTTCGTGGCTGTGGCTGGATTCCTCTGGACTCGGTGGAACACAAGAGAGTCAAGAATGCACAGGAACTGATAAATAAGGTAAGAGAAAATATTTTAGCAGTTATGCTATTAGCTCTTCTTTGTTGTGAGCAGCTTTTAAGAAAATATTTTATCTCTTTGCAGAAAACATATACGAAAGAAGCCCTTGATAACTTTGCCAACTATTCCAGTGTGGTTGACACTCCCGACATTGTTTTGGCAAAGATTAACTCTGTCAATCAGAGTGATGTATGTACTTTCCCTTAAATAGACACTGTTATATTGCTAGAATTAGTAGATGACTTAATTGCTTTTGCTAAGCTATACTGTGTTTAGGATTGTGTGTGTGTGTGTGTGCATATGCATGCTTCATCAATAATAGACTGGGGTAAATAATTTAGTGAGAAGTGGTATAAATCGACAACACAATCTTGCTGTCCAAAATAATTTTGCGTTTTCCTGTAGAAGAAAATAGTGTGTTCTTTATTTAGAGTTTACATAGGTGTTGCTTGTAGTAGTTCCAAATCGGGTCCTGTTCTTGGTTGAAGAGCAGTTAGTTGTATAGTGCTAGTGGAGTTCCTGGTGTTGCTGCTAACCTGATGGCTGAACAGTGTGTTTAATTTCACTGGAATATTGTGTGGGTTTTGTGGGGTGACATACTGATGACGTTTGCCTGTGGTGGTTGGAATGTACTATGCAACCTTCCTGAAGATATGATAACAGGACAGAAAATCAGTGTCTGCTTCTAAAAACAGACTAGTTGGCATAACTTGTTTCTCCTGTGGAATGAACATTGTGTTTGTTTTCTTTTGTAGCTAAAATACAAAGAAACATTTAACCTTGAGAAAGGCCAGTATATTGGGTCTGATGATACTCCTGCGCTGAACCATGCCAGAGACATGTCCTTACTATACAGCGATGTAAGATTCAATAAATATCTAACTAAGCTTTAATTTGTCTGTTTTGAAAGCAACAGGATGTGGAGTGGACATCAGAACACTGTTCTATTTCTGTTTCTGTCATTAGTCTGCTGGGCAGCACTGGGAAAGTTATTTAATATCTTTTTTTTTCCTTCAGTTTTTCCCAGTTTGGATCAGTAGAATAAGGATAACTTCTTTCTGTATCGAACTGATGTTAAAGCACTGCTGCGTGGTGTTTGGAAGCAGTAATAGCAGCAGCAGCAGTAGTAGAGTTTGTGTGGCGAACCAGTTTATAATTCCATCCAATAATATCTTCCCACACTACTGATGAAATTTCCATTTATTTTTTATGAGAGAGGAGAACTGTAGACTATTAAGTATTTTAAAGCATTTGCTCTTGAGTAGTCTCACTAATTTTAATGGAAAATATATATTTTTTTTTGAAAATGTAAATGGCTACATTCGTACAAGTAGGTGCTTCATAATTCAGCCTGAAGGTAAATATATTTAATGTTTAACAAAATACAATGTGTTAGAACATTGCCACTGACACAGTTAATGCTTTTATAATAAACAATAGTATTAATTGAAGATTTTTCACAGTTTTGAATGTGTTTCTATAAAATTATCAGTGTCACCTCTATGCTGCACTTTTAAACAAGTGTTCATGTCTACGTTTTGGGTGTTTTTATTACTTTTCTGGATGAGAAATGCTGAATTCCAAATATAGTAAAGAAAGCAGAGATCAGCTCAAATCTGTGCTCAGGTACCTGCCTGAATTGGAATACTTATTCTGTTTGCCTTGCTCACACTGAGTAAGCGTTCCAAATGAACGTTCTTTATTTGCTTTATTGCTACAGTTCACGGATTAAGGAACTGCTCCATAAAAGTAGTCACACTCCCTGTGTGTACAAATGGCAAAGTCAGGTTTGTTGGAAAGCATAATGGATTTTTGTATCAAAACCTTTGTGTTTTGTTTGTCTAGAAACTTTATAAAAATGCTTGGGAAATCAGCAAGCCCATTGGGTATACTTTGGATGAGAAGTATATTCCAGTTGTTGGAGCGAAGCATGCGAACTACATCAACAGTGAGGTTAGTATGAGTTTTCCATTCTGTCTTCCCCCACCTGCCATGTTTTGTTAGAATGAACTTTAAAATTTCCACATGAATCTTTTGCAGCTTAAATATAAGGAAATTTATGAGAAGCTGAAAGGCCACTACCTGGCTGGGAAGGAGATTGGTGATTTCCCCAGTGTCATTCATTCCCTGGCCTTCCAGAAAATGAGGAGTGCGGTAAGCAGAGAATTAGTCTTGCTGTAGTATTTTCCATTTTTTTCTTAATTTTAGTATGACATATTTAAACATTAATAATGCTTTGCTTAATAACATAAGTAAAAGTTTTTCAACAATGTTTCCTGAATGATTTTTTTGTACATAGGCTGAATAATTGAAATTGAAATGGTTTAGGAGATTAAGAAGGCATTTGTTTAGCTATTAGACGTATTGGAATAGGGAAAAAAAAGCTTTCCTCTTTCAGTTTAAGAATTTGAGCAGTAAGAAGTACTACGTGTCTCGGGATTCTTTTGCTTTGAAAGAAAAAAGGGCTGATTTTTAAACTGAAATAGGCATTTAAGAACTGGAAAAGTAAGTGCACATTTGGTGTTTTGTTGTTATCACCACTGCACATATAGCGTGTCACGCGGAGCATAAAGTTCCTGTAATCCCAAATGCTCTGTCTTCGTTCAGACAGGGAGATTTAACTAAATTAAAACATGTTTGTTGCATGTGGCTTTTTTATTTTGAAGTCTTGTTAATTTTCTCACCAGCTGCTAAATCTGCAAGAGAAGAAGGTCATTCTTGTACTTCTAGAACCTGATCAGAATAAATGGTGATTAATATCAAAGTTAAGATTTCACCCTATTAAATCCCCTGGGAGTTCAGCTGCTAAATCCAGAAAGCATGCCTCGGATTGTGCTGTAACCTGTAGCCTGTTACAGTCAGAATTACACAGAAAACCACTATTTTCTCTTCTTGCCTTTTCCCCAATCTTTCCTTTTCAGTTGGCATACAGAAAGAATTATGAAGACACCAAAGCAAATGTCCATATTCCAAGTGACATGATGAATCATGTGTTAGCCAAGAAGTGCCAGTATATTCTCAGCGATCTTGAATACCGAACCTACTTCCATCAGTGGAATTGTTCACCTGAAGAAAATGATGTTATTCAAGCCAGAAAAGCCCAGGAAATTTTGAGTGATGTATGTGTTTCATTTATTTGATTGACATTTTAGTAACCTTTCATGTAATTTTTTCCAAGGTATTTCAATATAAAATACTTTCAAATATCTTCCATAGTATTTAAATACCAAATTAATAACCATGGTCTTGGATTGCTTAGTAGCATAGTACTGAAAATTACATTTTTACAGTTTTCTCTGGGACATTTTAATGGTCTTGTTATTTATTGATTCATTATTAATTTGTAAATTGGAAAAAGTTCAAGTTAATGTATATGAAACCTTCCCAAAGGTCTCTGCTATCAACACTTAATGTCTCTTTGACTGGAGGAGACAGTATAGAAAGCTTGCCCCCCGGCACATACAGAGAAGAGACGTGGATGTACCATGGTTCAGTTAGAATGTTGCTGCACCGCAGCGATCCTGGCGTATGGCAATTGGGAGTGTTGTAGTTTGCACAGGGGCCAGGAGAGCGCCTGGAGAAGACTTCTCTTCGTTCGTTTGGGGTCGTATCAGCCTGCAGAGTCTGAGCTGAGTGAATGGCGCACTGAACCACGACCCTTTTTCATATTACATGGTCAACAGTATCTCAGCTTGGGCCAAGCAACCTTCCTAATAAAATCTGATGATGTGTTAATTGCCTGGCACGTTACTACACTGCATTATTTGGTTTAGTTTCCCTTGCAGATCTGTTGGGTAAAAATCATTCAGTGAAACCATGAGTCTTCTCTGTGCTCCCCTTTAAACTTCCAAATAGATTGGAATAACTGAATGAGCCTGGTTCAGATCCAGTTGTAACCTTCGGCGTTGAGTTTGCACAAGTGGAAGATACTGAATGTAGAGAAGAAACAAATACTGCTTTCTTCAGGCAGAAGGAAAATTTCTTCCTAAGTTAGTCTGTTTTCTTCCATATAGGTGGTGTATAAAGATGACTTAAATTGGCTGAAGGGACTTGGATGTTATGTCTGGGATACCCCACAAATCCTGCATGCTAAAAAATCGTATGACCTCCAGAGCCAAGTAAGCATGGTTTCCTCAAATAAGTAAATACTTGTAGGATTTTTTTTCTTCCATTTATGATTCATGGGGACTGACACCTGTGCTAGTCCAGAACAGAATGAAGTAATTCCTATCACATCAGCAATATTTTGTTCAAACTATTATAATACAGGCTTTCATCTGTATCAACGTGGTCACTTTTGGTTTTGAAGGAGCAGAAAACTTAGGAGAATGGAAGAACAGCAGGGATGCGGTTTTTAACAGTGAGAAGATAACACTGTCATTCTGTATGGCACCTTGTGCATAGGATAGCAAGACATTTACGTTGGGAAAATAGCACCTCTTGCCTTGCTGATTGTACTCTTAGCCTACTAGATGCTATGCAGTGATGTGCAGTTTTCATTATTCCTTAGTTCATCCTGGCTATATATTAAATATGTCTTTTCTATGACCTGTCGCTTTTAAAGTTGGGCTTAGCAGGGCTTCAGTTTTCCAGAACTATTTTAAAGGAAGCCGCAGGGAAGTTCCTTGTCATTCGCAGCATTAATGTTTTGTTTGGCTTGGTTTTGTTTTCCTTAGATAAAATATACAGCTGCAGGAAAAGAGAATCTTCAGAACTTTGGTGTTGTTACTGACACACCTCTCTATGTGACTGCAGTGCAGAGCGGTGTAAATGCCAGTGATGTGAGTCTCCCCACTTTTTCTACTCAGGCTTTTCCCCTGCTCCTTCTCAGAACTAAAACAAGTCAGCTACATCTGTCTTTCATCTTACAGGTGAAATACAAGCAAGATTACCACAAAACTAAGGACAAGTATACAACTGTGACTGAAACAGTGGATTCTGAAAGAGTTCAAAATTTGAAACACCTCTTTAGCAATGTAAGATTTTCTACGCTTTTTTTTTTTCCTCTTAAGGTGCTACTATGTGGGTTTTTTGTTTTATTGTCTTTGTTCACTCTGAAGATAAATGTCCAAGCATGGAGCGTCTCAAAGCCAGTGATAGCCCTCTGCATTGCTTGAGTATGGGGAAGATGCTGTATTTTAGGCAGAGGGCATATTTTCTTGTCAAAATACTTGCATTAAAAAATGGCTTCTCTGAAGAAAATTGCACCAGAACAAAAGACCTTGTACGAGAATGGACATCGGTAGTTAGAAAGCGGTTTTGTCACCCTTTATGTGCACTGTCAACATTAAACAAGCGTACAGCCTCTTGGTATGAAGTAATAGTTGTGGCGTATAAATAAAAACAGAGGGGCTTTTGATTTCTATTGGTCATTGATTATTGCCCAGAAGAAGAATTTTTCCACTCAGAGACTTTCTATTTCCCATAGAATCTCTACAAGGAAGCCTGGGAAAAAGTGAAAGCAACTGGCTATATAATGCCCTCGGATGCGGTGTCCCTAGCACGTGCAAAAGAACTGAAGCATAATGCTAGTGTTGTAAGTGAATGAAATGCTTTGATACTTTAATCACATCATCAATTCTAGCAATGAAATCCTTCATGCCTTGCATATACTATAGGTATAAAAAAGTGGTTTTAAAATTGTCTTCTATTTTTTATTTAGATACACGTATCTGTAAATAATCAGCTTTCTGTGATAATCGTTTGGATAACAGATAGTCTTTTGCTGCTTCTTTTAATAATAAAAAAAAACCTTTACATTTTACAGTAATAGAAACTGTTTCTTTAAAATGTCTGGTTAGGGGTTTTTTTCAGTCTAAATTGCATAAGCATCCAGGTCAGAAAACCACTGAATGTATTTAAATATTGCTTTACAAGGTATGGAGGGACACAATCTTATGCTTTACTGAGGCTTATGAGAGACCGCTCTCTTCATGGATATCTCTAAATGAAAGAGCTGGAGCAATAAATAAATAGCTTATTCTACATCTATTTGTGTTTAAAGTCTTCCAGCTGTTGTTATTTTTACAGCATGGTAGTTATGATGTGCTTTCTTTGCCATTTCAAATGAAATAGAAAACCAAGATCCTGCTTTAAAGGCTTTCTTGGCTTGCTGGATTCAACTAACTACTTTGCTTACTGATGAACTTTGCTCCAAAAATACAGTCGACTCCGTGGAGTCAGTTATTTGTTGCCTTTCTTTGCATCTGCTTAGGTAAAATACCGAGAAGAATATGACAAGTTTAAAGCACTGTACACGCTACCCAGAGGTGTTGAGGATGACCCCAATACAGCAAGGTGCCTTAGAGTTGGAAAGCTTAATATTGATGTAAGTGGTGTTTTCTGATGTGTGTTTTCCTGATAAAACCATGCTTCTCTCAGAAAAGGCTACTCAAAGAATCCACGTGCCTTTGTTCAGATAGCACGTTTCCACGCGCATTTGGCAGTGCTCAGCGTTTGCTAAATTCCAAGATACACCTATGAATGTCTTTCCAAGACATTGTGACGCGACTGTAAGTTGCCCTCATGGCTAAACCTAGTCATGTGTTGATGTATAAAATGGAGCGCTATATAGTCTACCTCCTTTTAACATGTGAGTACAATGAAAATTTGACAAATCCTATTTTATCACCCTGGTTGAGGTTCTGCAAATTGTTTTTAGAGAAGGCAAGATGTAAATTTTAGTCATAGCCAAAGCGATTGCTCTCCCACTAACGTTCCATGAAAATAGCAATGATTTTACTTCAAATTTATCAACAGTTAATGCTTCAGAGTACTACTTGTAAGCGTTATTAAAGTACTGCTTTAACTCTGCAGCGTCTGTACAAGGAAGTCTATGAAAAGAATAAAGCCAAAGTCCACATTATTCCAGACATGGTGGACATAATTTCTGCTAAGGATGCGCAGAAGAAAATCAGTGAAATTGATTACCGCACCCACCTCCATGAATGGATCTGCCTGCCAGATCTTCAAATCAATGCCCACGTTCGAAAAGTAACTGATCAACTCAGCGACGTAAGTTCACAAATCGTGCGTTCGTGACTCACTTTTTAAAAAGATTCTTGCATTTATGCTCTGTTAGAGGATATGATTTAGCAAAAACTGAGTTGCAGCGCTCTGAGGTGTGGCCTCTTGAATCTGTTGTGTTATGCACATAATACATTGAGTAAAAATCGTTGCCTGTTTTTTATTGGCCAAACTGAAGCAATGAAGAAAAATTACTGAAATACCAAAAGGAATTGTTTTGATTTTCTCAAACCAAAAAAAAAAAAAAGTCAAAATACTGGAGACCTTACTTGCCATCGATTGACAGTTGTGTTTCAGACTCATTTATCCGTGAGGAGTTAGAACCTTGTGGAAGTCTTACAGGTTGCTTCTTTGTTCTGACACCTTAGGTGGTATACAAGGATGATCTTAACTGGCTGAAAGGCATTGGCTGCTTTGTTTGGGACACTCCTGAAATTCTCCACGCCAAACATGCCTACGATCTTCGCAGTGATGTGAGTGGATACACTGGTTTTACTACTTAGGGTTTTTTTTACTCCTTTGTATTGAAAGGATGAAGAAACTTTATGCTACTCCAGATATAATCTGGAAAATGTTATGTACCGTTCTCTGCTGAAGTATTCATTCCGTAACCATATGGGGTTGTTCAAACTTTGCTCTCTAGAGGTAGATATCATCAGGTTACATCCCATTCAGGAAAGAATTAAGCATATGTTTAAATACTTGCCTTCTCAGAAAAGCACTGAAAACAGTAATTCTTCATTCAGAACCCTTGAAGTAAAGCTTAAATGATGCAGAATTCATATGAGAAAAAAAATATTTTGATGGTGATTGTTATGGCATCTTTTTCTCCTCTCAAGATCTTTTGACACATCTTTAGTTTAGGATTAAGCCATTAAAATGGCAGAATAAGCCTTCTGGTTTTCAAGAATGTATGTCCCTTCATAAATTCTGTATCAGAAGGACATTGGACATTTATCATAGGGTCTATGAATTCCTTAATATTCCTTGATAAAACTTATCAGCTGTACTTATCTGGTAAGGTGCCATGTTCATTTATTCAGCCATAACTTCAATACATTTTCTCTTTAAATGCTGGTTCACAAATAGAATAGTTCAGTAATAAAATAATTGAATTTATTCTATCATTATATTTACTATTTAACAATAATTAGCCTTGCTAATTAGAGCTCTTGAATTTCTCTCTGCAGATTAAGTACAAATCTAAGGCAGAAAAAATGAAGAACGACTACACTGTGGTCATGGACACTCCTGTCTATGTCCAGAATGTCCTCAGTGGCTTGAATTCAAGTGAAGTAAGTGTTTGTATCACCTTTCACCCCCAAGATTGCATATGCCATTGCCTCGTAAGTTCTAGAAATGGGACTTTTAATATTTTTTAATAATTTCATTTAATATTTTAATCATGGCTGGTTATCTATAACTCATTGCTTATGCCTTTATTAAGATATTAATAGAACGCAGTCACTAAAACCATTAATTGCCTGAATCCAAAAAACTTTCATCCAGATTTTTAGGAGAAATTCCCATATGTATGCAAACGATACATACCGTGAGAGAACATCACAGTTATGACTCTCCTCTAATTACTTTTTCTTTTTCGCAGGCTGTCTATCGCAGTGAATATATGCACAATGTCAAAGGCAAAATGATTCCTACTGATAAAACGGTAGATTTGGAGCGGGCGTATCATGCCAACAAAATACAGAGTGAAGTAAGTATAAAACTTTTGGGTCCACAGTGTCTGATATTCAAAAAGCAAGTTAAGTTAATGTCTGTCTGTAGCCTTTCAGATGAAGAAGCTAGATTTCACAACTCTAAAATGAAAGTGGGAGAATGTCCTCATTTAAGCTACCAGTATGCATTATAATGCAGACACGGGGGAAATCTTTTGCCAGTTGTGATTAAGAGATTTCCTAGGCAGCTAACGAATCCTCTCAAATATCAGGCACAGTTGTCACAAACTCTCTCTTCTCTTGCAGAATTTGTATCGCTGGGCTGGTGTGAGTGCTCTGCCTACTGGATACAGCCTTCCCACCGACACCCCCAGCTTTCAGCATGCTAAACACGTCCAGTACATCGGCAGCGACGTAAGTGGTGTACGACGTCCTTCTACAGCCTGAGTGGCAAGGGAGTGTTTGATGCCCGTCCCATATGGGCGCACAGCTGTGCGAGGCAGTTGTTTCTCAGATAAGAGAGTGCCAGTCAGAGAGCAACGAGAGTGGGGTAGTTCCTGGTGCCAGAGCCAGGAACTGGGGGTGACCGTTCCATAGGCAGTGACCTCCTCATCTAGGGTGAAGTCCCACTGGGTGTGGACGGGGTGGGCGGAGCAGGGTGCTGACAGTCCCAGACAAGGTGAGGAACCAGGGCCAAGGTCTATCCAGGGGGATCTAGTTAGGAGCTGCCGGAACAGAGCGGAGATTGGAGACAAGCTACCTACAACATAGGTCTGAGGTGACTCCAGGAGACAGGGCTAGAGAGAAGTTACTGATAACAAGATAAATTTAAACTATTATTAGTCTTGGGCCACGTGATAAAGGTAAAAATAACGATGATGTAGTGTATTTAACTCTGATATAGCTGCATCTCACTTGTTTACAAATCTGGATCTTTCTACTGCATAAATTACTGTCAGAACTGCAGTGTAAGTAAAATCACAACCAAATTTACTGTCTGTATGCTTTTGTTCCTTTTTCCACTTTATAGCTGAAATATAAAGAAGCCTATGAACACATGAAAGCTAAAGGCTATACTCTGGGACCTAAAGATGTTGGGTTTGAAAACGTGAAGAAAGTGAATCAAGTGATTAATGAGGTACAGTAAATATACGGACTTGCTTTCAATTGTATTTGTAGTGCCCAAAATAGGAATGATGAGAGTACCCTGACTGGGAAGGCTGTGGGATCCCTGTTCTTTGTGCAGTTTAGACAAATATCCATCAAGAATGGCAAGGGATCGTGATCCAGGTGTGGAGTTGGGCTGTATGGCTTTTTAAGGTTCTTGGTAACTCTAACTTTCTGTAATCCTGTAAAACCGTTACCAGAATATAAAATCAACCGCAGCCTAATTTTTATCAACTGATCTGCTGCTACTTGATTAAAGCTGTATAGAAATTATTGTGTCTGTATGACATGGGTCTCAATAGTTTCAGGTTTTATATATATATGTACTCATTATTTGGTCATTGGCTTTAATAGGACGAAAATTAAATACATATATTTAAATGTTTGTGGGATTAGTCTTGGATCCTCCATGTAGTAGAGATGATGCTATCAAAAATAATAGTGGAAAATCTCTGCCTGGGTAGAAAATAGTCTGTTTGCTCCATTTTCTCTGCTAGTTATGCAATACCTAGGGAAAAAAACTGCCCTTAAAAGAGAGGTGCTTACACTCTACCCAACTGCTTGCCATTTTAAGCTTTTAACATGTAGAATGCTCTCTCCTTTGATACAGAGGTTGTATCGGGCAACATACCACAAGTACAAGGACAAGATTCATACCACTCCAGACACACCAGAAATCCGTCAAGTCAGAGCAACACAGGAAGCCGTCAGTGATGTACGTGTCTCTCTAACATAAAAAAAGGCCAGAAGAGCTTTAGAATATTCAGCATCACCGAACCTGTGAAATGCTTTTTTTTTTTTTCTTTCAGTTAATCTACAAGTCAGATCTCTTTAAGATGCAGGGGCACTTGATTTCCCTGCCATACACTCCTCAGGTGTTGCACTGCCGCTACGTTGGGGACATCACCAGTGATGTAAGCACCTTTCTTAAGATACCTGGTATTTGAATACAACAGGCCTGGTACTTTCCTACTGAAAGTGGAATTTGGCTTCTATCATTTGCATTCTGTTCTATAATAGATAAATGCTTTGTAACTGTGCTTGGGGACTGGTTAATGAGATTATCCCAAAGGTTCACTTTTGATTTTTCTTTTTCTGCTTGCCTCATAGAATAAATACAAAGAGGATCTGAAGTGGTTGAAGGGCTTGGGTTGCTTCCTGTATGATACTCCTGACATGGTCCGTGCTCGTCACCTGCGTAAGCTTTGGGTAAGACTTTCCTTGAGACCCGTGTGTAACAGTGATTGATTTACCTACGTGCATGCTAGGTGCTTCCAGGCAGTTAAGTACATGAAAATGAGTGAAGACTTGTGCCAGAATTTCTTGCCATGCAGCTAGTTAGTTGTTTCAAAGTACTGTTAGGTTACACTGTAAAATTTTCATTACTACCAAGAGTAATAAAAGCTTCTGAAGTAATACTGCTTTTCCGTTTCCAGTCTAATTATATATACACGGATACCGCAAAGAAGATGTGGCCTAAATACAATTTGGTGTTGGATACTCCTGGATACAGAGCGGTTCAGGAACTAAAAACTCATTTGAGTGAAGTAAGTTCTATAATATTTTTGCACATCTTTGCTGGCTGTAGTTAAGCTCAGACCCTCTCACTTTTTTCTGAAATATATGAGAAGTTATAGTTGTAAAGCTGTGATTGTTCAGCTGCTAAATGAACATACGTAACAGAAGAAATAATTCATGGACCTGTCTTTTTTTCCAGCTGGTTTACAGAGCTGCAGGCAAGGAGCTGAAGACAAAATACACTTCCGTCCTTGATACACCTGACTTCTTAAGAGCCAAGCAAGGACAAAAAATACAGAGCCAGGTGAAAACTTTGTACTGATAAAAAAAACAGTCAGGGGATCCCTCTTGATATACTCTTAAAGTATGGCAAAATCTTTCCAGGCCATTTGAAACTAATGCAGAATTCCTGGAGAGGGTGTTTAAAGTGCTGCTGCTCATTTTTAAGTGGCTCTGAATTTTCATGTTTTGACTGTGTCACTGTAACAGATGTATTCGGCTTTGTCCATCTGAAATAGAGCATTGAACCCTTGTTCAGATTCTTTGAAACTCTGACTTCATCAGAGAAATATTTTTCCTCCTACCTTCATTAACCATCATTTATTTATTCATATAGTAGATCAATATCTGAGTTATTAGCTACAAATTTTGCAGAATTTTTAAATTTGCAGAACAAAAATGAAGATAGAGAAAAACAGACCTTATGGATGCTTTTATCTAAAGCTAGGTCTGGCTGTAGGGCAGAGAGGTCATGAATGTCACATGCATTCACCTCTTCGTTTGTGAGCACGTTACTGGCAGTTACAGAATATCAAGAGTATGAACTGAGATAGTATGGAAGAGGAAAGGGTGCCTTATTTTTCCCTGGGGTAAATTGTGTGGTCATGTATATGTGTGAATTTACAGTCATTTTTCAGAGAGACAAAGTAAAACTTACTTGAAATGTATGGTTTTTTGATTCTTTTCTTCTTGCTGCAGTACTTGTATGTGGAACTTGCCACCAGAGAGAGACCCCATCATCATGCTGGCGGTCAGACTCCAGCCTTTACACATGCTAGGCACGTGAAGGACATGGTCAGTGAGGTAAGGTACTTGAGTATCACACGCTGACTGTTTACAAGTTTTATTTCTAGTTTTAGTGATAGCTTGAAGGCTCAGATCTGTTTAACCATCATTTAGTTTTCTCTCTCTCATGCTTAAGTTCCACAATTCCTTTATATATTAAGGTTAAAAAGTACAATTTTAAAACATGTTTTAGTATTTTAAGATACTTGTTTCTGAGTGCTTGTTTGCAGAATGAGGTACACTGGCTGCAAGACCAGGAAGACCTAGAAAGAGCTGAACAGCTGAGCTTAGTTTGACAGAAGCGCTTTGCAATGCTGACTTTATGCACTCAGCGTGGCGCCCCTGGGCATTAACGTAATACCAGATTAGCAAATGCTTCTGAGATTAAAGATATAACTTTTCCCTTTTGTTGTCTGTCTTAGAAAAAGTATAAAATCCAGTATGAGAAGATGAAGGACAAGTACACGCCTGTCCCCGACACGCCGGTCTTGATCAGAGCCAAGAGAGCATACCTGAATGCCAGTGATGTATGTACTGCACAAACACTTTCACTGCTGCTTTTTCTTGGTTTCTTTATAAAAAGAACAAAAAAAGGATCAATGGGGAACAAGCATGCAAAGCCTAGACTATCCCAGTGTGGCTCATGAACTAGGTCACCCTATTTGCATGTACATTTCCATTTGATAGTACCGGGATTATTAAACTCGATGTCACTGTAATGCTTTTTTCATTTATTACAGTTCATTTTCATTTTCCATTGCACTGAAGTGTGGTCTTACAGCAAAGGAAAAATAGATTTAGAGTAATTTGCTTACACATGAAATCTCCGAATAGTGCAGACTGGAGTGAAATGATTGATGCTGGAGCCAGGACAGAATACCTTTTAGCAGACATTTTCATCTCACTTTTGTGTTAGAAGGAAACTTGCATATCACTGAGAATGTGCTCATTTTTTAATTTAGAAGTAGATTAGACAGAAAAATTATCTGAGCTGCTGCACGTAAGGTTATTAAGGTGAAATTGATTTTTTCCTTCAAGTGTGGAATAGTGATTTGTGATTTAAGGCAATGGCTAAGAGTACTCTACTCATTCCTGAGCCTTTGCTAGATATTTCAGATTGCACGTTGTATCCTGGAAGGCAATGTGCTGGGCTGGTGTTTTGTTCTGGTGATGAGTCTTACTGCTCTCTTAATGATTTTTAAATCCTGCAAGGGAGCATCCCAGTTCTTCTGAGAAATTTCTTCTGAGACATTCTTTCTCCAAAGACTGAAATGATCTTCCAGCTTTCTTCTAGATCAAGACATGGAAGAAGGGATAAGGAGGGTTTGGGGTTTTTTTTATGCCAAAAGTGGCACTTTCACTGTTCTAGAGAGTAGTCCTGTGATACATGGATGTGTTCTCCTCAGTCTTCAGTCTGAAAGTGAATAGGATGAAATGTCGCTTTGGATGTACCAGCTCCTCTTCTCTCTGATTTTCACCATAAGTTGCAGTCAAATTGCAGTTCATCATAGGCAATGGCAGCTTCTTAAAACTCCTCAGGACTTACATTGCTGTCCAATATCCTAATGTATCCCTGGATGTCCTTCCTAAGAGGTAGGAAATTTAACTAGAACAATTCCTGACAGATAAAAATATGGTTTTATGTGTTATTTTTCTTACCAGTTGCGCTACAAAGAAACCTTTGAGAATACTAAGGGCAAGTACCACACAGTGAAAGATGCGTTGGATATTGTCTATCATCGGAAGGTCACCGATGATATTAGCAGTGTACGTATACAATACTTTAATTCCTACTTAGCGTTTGTCGTTTAATAACCTGGAATATGCCGTTTGTGCTCTTGTTCTACTGAAGAGTGTCAAATAATTAGAAAAAATATGATCGGCACTGTTGATAGGAACTTTCTGCTTCTCTGAAGTGTTACATACTTGATTGCCTTTGGTGTTACAAAGGCGAATGCTAGTTAATCTCCTTTTCACTGTTTTAGTTTTGATGTTTCAGAAAAAGGGAAGTTTTGAAACTGCCTGGTTTAGAGTGTGCTGTTCTCAAATTGGTTTACTTCATTCCTCAATTTTCTTTGTAGGTGAAATATAAGGAAAATTATATGAGCCAGTTAGGAATCTGGAGATCAATCCCAGACCGTCCGGAGCATTTCCATCATCGTGCAGTCACGGATGCTATCAGTGATGTGAGTTCAAGTAGTTCCTGGATGTGAGGGGCTGAAAGTTATAAGTAGGTTTCCAGAATGAAAACCAAGTCCTATTTCTTGAAAAAGGGAAGGCAGCTGAATTTTTCCAAGTGATTTACACTTTCCCCTGGCAGATCTGTGAAATGACAGAGCAAACCAGATGGCTAAAATTGCACCCCATCTCCTTTTGAAATTAACAGAACAGTCTTAATTAATTTCGGTTGCATTTGCTTAGATTTGTTTCTTAACTCTATACAACATTTATATATATAATAACCCTTTGATTGGACAAGAATAAATGGGTTTTAATTCACACAGGAACTCCAGTAGCTAATGATAGATTAGGTATGTGAATAATCCGAGTCCATCAGAAAAGTATGAGGAGCTCTAACTTATTTTATAATGGAATAGTAACGGATGTAGCTCTGTTTGCTGCATCTTGTGTTGAGGTGCCATTTCAGCATTGATCAGCTACCATTTGGTGCCACTTAAAACTGAATCTTTTTACTCTTTTTCTAAAGGTTAAATACAAGGAAGACTTAGCGTGGCTCAGAGGCACTGGCTGTTACGCGTGGGATACTCCAAGTTTTGCTCTGGCGGAAAAGAATAAGGTGCTCTACAGTGGGGTAAGTAAAACAGAGTTGTTGCTAAAGATTTTTTTGATGTTTGCTTATAATTTTTTGGCAGGAGAATCCAATTCTGATCTAGACATTGTTATGAATAACTCATGGTAGAACTTAATATGCAGCATTTAAAATTTCCGTTCTTACTATAAAAGAAAATACAGGCAAAATGATCTTTTACTTATCCCCTCTGTTCTGTGCAAAGCTATCAGCTCCATAGTAACATTTCTAGTGAATCTAAGTTTAGCTTTAAAATTATGAAGATACAAAATTTGAGTTGCTTTCTTGGTGGGATAGTTCCATCCTGCAAACTACTACATATACAACTGGTTTTTGTTTGTAGATACGTTAAACACACCTATGCAATGTAGTCTACCACAGTTTTGCTGCAGATTGTTTCTAAAATTGTATGTTTTCATTACCTTATCCTTCTTTGGATTAACTTTGGAAATTCTGTTTGTTTGTTTTTTCCTCAGTGTAAGTACAAGGAGACATTTGAGAAGACTAAGTCTCTTTTTAACTATGTAGCTGACTCTCCAATTAACAAGCATTTTAAACATGCAACTCAGTTGATGGATGGGGTAAGTGTTTCTGTAGAGCCTCATACTGAAGTAATAAGTGTGTGTATGCTAATACTGAGTTGAAGGCTGATCTTCCTTATGAAATTGTAGATAAATCAAAATATATTCAGGCTTAAGGATGTCTTAAGGTCAGACTAAAATCATGAAGGACAAGGTTGTTCTTATTGTCCGTCTGTCTATTAGGACAGAGAAGCAATCCAGACCCCTGTTGCATTACTTTGTCATTGCAAAGAAACTTCTCCTTTGCTGACTGGTAAATAAATCCCAATTTAAATAATGAATGCCCCTGGGTTTAAGATTAAAACCACCAATGGAGTTTCTAGCTATACCCACAGGACAAAGCCCATTGAAAAGCACTGTGTTCTAGATGAATTCTCACCGGGTTAGAGTTGGCATACCACGCCAGACTCGGATGCTTTTCCTATATTTAGACTTTCACATCTTGATATTTTATTCTTTTTCACCAGACAGTATGTTAACTTGTTTACCTGTCAGTAAATGTGTTCTCATTTTAGCAGCCAAACTCCTGAAACGCAGAAATGGAACTACGTTTAGGAAGGAGACATTGCTTTATTCGATAGCGCCTGGAATCGGTCACTCAGGGAAAGTTCCCAAATCCACTGCAAAGCTAAACAGAAAACTTAGTGTATTTGTGTACTAGAATTTGCATATCTCGGTTATGTGCCAAGCCCATTGTTACTTGTCACACTCGGCTCCACCTTTCTACCCTGTTTCCATACTGCTCGCGTTGCAGAACTGTGCTCCGCGTGCGTGGGGCCCTTGGGTGGTCATTGGTGGTCGTTTGAGTAAGTGCCCCCTACTCGTTCTGAGAGAACGTTCACTTCAGGGCCCAGCTGGAGCTGTTACTCTGGGGGAAACTCTTCGCCAGCCTTCAGACAGCCGTGGCTGCTCTGTTAGCTCCAGTCCTTGAAGCCGTTATCTCAAGATAAAGAAGCGTTCTGTACATTGTCCACTGCAGGTCCTGCTGGTGGTGGTTTTGTTTTTACTCAGTTTCCCATGTACGGTATACAAAGCTAAAAAGCACAAAAGGATTACTAGAAAATATTTACATAAGGCAATGTCCAAACACTGTCAGTGTCAAATGGATTGCGGTATTATCTGTTCTAGGTAAGAGAAACTGTTTCACCACAGATGCCATTGCTGTCACTCTGCAGTGAACCAGAATTTGTTATGGAAGATTGTTAGTATTCAGTCTTCTTATTGTTTGGTAGAGCAAACAAAGAAAAATTTAATATGAGAAATACAAATGAGTAAAATTTTAGTGACAGGGGCTCCATACATTGAAAGGAACTTGCTTAAATGTCTTCTGTTATCTAAGTGATGGGTTTTGTGATGAGGGATTATAGTTTTTGCTTACAAAATGTCAGATGATCGCATAACATTGTATTTTACCCTTGCATCTCACTGTGTTCTCTTTGTACTCAAATCAAGAATCTGGTTCCATACAAAGTTGCTTCTGCAGTTATTTTTCATGAAGAAAGTAAGTCATAAAATGCCTTATTGAAGAGCAGCAGGGGTAGAATGTAGGCATCCTTCAGTTGTAGGGTAGGCCTTCCAGTGGAAATTTAGAAATGCATGTACTACTTGGAAATGTGTTCTCTCTGTGTTTTTGTTAAATATATTTTTCTCTTTTGGACATGAAGTTCAATCCCAGCCTTTAAATAGTCCATGTAAAGAGGTTTCAATGGTTAGAACTATGATCTCTGTGTGTCTTCACCCTCTTTTAATTCATTGCACTGTATTATGCTATTCTGAGCAGAAATTATATAAAGCTGCCTATGAGAAGCTCAAAGATAGGTACAGCGTTATTGTGGATGATCCCAGGAATCTCCTGGCCAAGTGGGGGACTACACTGAGCAGTCAGGTACTGTAGGAGCACCAGCCGGTGCTGCCTGAAAGTGCCTGGTTCACTCACAGCTACTCTGTCCGTGTGAAATGTCTACAGCTAGCAGTATCACAGGCTTCACCTGTGATGTTGTGATGTTTTAGTTCAGTTGATGAGACAGTCTTTTGTTTTGCCACCCAAAAAGAAATATTACTTTTTGCGTATATTACTTTTTGAGTGAGCTAATCTCTACTGTATGTACTTTCATGTATTGTGCATCAATTGACATCAGAAACCTAACGCCTCTTGAAGTCATTGGAGAGGTTTTAAAAAATGTACGTTGTGCCATGCATGTATTTTTTATTACCTCTCTTAATGACCTTTACAAACGTTATCTTCTTACTGATCACACAGGCAACAGTGACATATTTGGCTTTTGAGTGCCCTCACCTTAATCTATAATTTATTTTTATCTCCCCAAAAATATTTTTGCAATTTCCTTAATGGGATACTGTGCAAACCTTTTAATATACGATCTTGACATTCTTAAATATATAGATGTAAGTTGTATGCGCATCTGAATGAATACATACAGTACCTTGCCTAAATCTCTCCACTCTCAAAGTGTCTGGGATCTAGAGCTGTGTTGCTGTTTATGGTGTTCACAAGTCTCTCTTGTGCTTCGTTGCCATTTGCATGAACAGAAAAAATATAAGTCCTTTGCCAAGATGCTCCTGCAACATGGATGCAATGAAATTCTGAGGCCAGATATGCTGACAGCACTCTACAACACATACTTATGGAGCCAGGTAATATGAAGAACTGCTGCTATAGGAGACATAACATATACAAATTAGCTGCTGGGACTTCTAATATGTAGTGCTTGGGAGTTCTCTAAATTTCTGTGGCTATCAGAGTCCAGAGTTTTGTTGATGTGCTTAATGCTGGCTATGATAACATATTTTTGAAAACAGAATATCTGAAACAATATTTACTTAACTTGGACTTCACTCAGCTCAGGCTGATCTTGCCTCCATTTTCTCCTTTCATTATAGATAATTATTATAGACACTTCTATATAATATTTCACACGCTTACATAAAGAGAAATTTTATGTACATTTAAGATATTGTATGTTAGCTGTTCCTGATGTTTTCCTAACCAAATTCTCACTCTGCCACCATTTCTTGGAGTGACCACCCCTCGTAACACAAGTCCCGTAATTCAGCGTGACCGTGATGAAGTAATTTGGCTGGCAGATCACTACGCTTATCTGCCACTGCCTGAGGATGGTGTCACATTGTGCCTAGGTACAGAACAGAGTCACTTCTAAGAGCTCTTAGAAATGGTGTAGGTGCACAGGCCTGTGGTAAATCGTGTTTTCATCAATTTCTTTCTCTACCTGCTGCTTTTAGGCAAGGCTGGCAAAGCAGTCCTCGTGCAGTCACGTAATACAGTTTATTAAAAAAAGTACTCTCTCCTTTTGCCAGTTTAATTAGAATTGGAAAGTAGAAAGTGAGTGTGATTCATCCATTTGTTCATACAGAACAAAGAGCCTAACATTTGTATTTCTGGCCGTGTAAAAGAAAGCCTGTAATTACTCTGATGGTATTGTGAAGAATTACTTTTCCATATTCTATCTTCATTTTATCTGGATTCCAGCATATATATTTTGGTTATACCAGCTGGATGAAAATGTAGCATATTAAATAACTGATACATATTTATTTCTGCTCTGAAATCACAGCTGCTAGCAGTAACCTTACCCTTTTCATTGGTAAAAATGATTCCTGACTGGGCCAGGTGAAACCAGCATATAACATTTGAATTATAACCTGGAAACGCAACAGTAGAAAACAATTCTGTGAGAGGGGCGTTCTTCTTTGTTACTATCAGCACACAGTTAAGAAAATTCTTCAGTAATAAGGTACTGAAGGTCTTTTACTAGGCATTTTTTGTTCAGTTTGTCCATGGATTTCTATTATCTCATTAAAAACTCATTACAGGTAAGATTGAGTATGTTTGAAGCAAAAAAAGAAAAGCACTCTGCCTGAGCTGCATGATCACCTGAGTTGACTTCATGTTGTTATTTGTTGCTTGTATATAATTTTTTATATTTTGTCTGTCATAGTCCTGTTTCAAAAGCATGGGTTTATTTTCTGATGCAAAATAGAGCATGGAAGTTCTTTTTTAAAGATGTGCACTAGCCTCTTCCACCTGCCCTCGGGCTGCCTACAATGAATTGGCGTTCTTGGTGTACAGTCTGTCCTCACTGAATTCTGTGAAAACAGGTTTAGACTCCAGAGTAGGGCAAGATGATGTTTAAGAAAAATTATCAAGGTACAAATTCTGCTATCAAAGCCTTTAAAATCGCCTGGCATCGTGATACATTCATGATATATCCAGTGGATGTTTTTATCTTCTGCTGTGTAAGATGTTTCATGTTTCTCTTAATCTGAATATTTAAAAATAAGGTATTGTCCAGATTTAATTTATTGTCCAATTTTAAAAGACATTGATCTGCCAAGATTGATTTTTTTTTTTTTTTTTTTTTTTTACTCAGCCTTGGAGCTTTAGAATAGAAGTGAAGATTCTACACTTGGTGAAATAAATTAATCACACAGATCGGCAGCCTCTTACACAAATAAGGGGTTTGCAAAGTTTAGCTCGTTGTGCATGTTCAGCTTTCAGTGGCTTTGGTGGAAGGATTTTGCAATTTCACGTGTGAATATATACATATCTCCTGAAGATGTTTTGTCTTGGTTTGTGTGGTTAACATACACTCTTTCCCAATCACCAGGTTGAATACAAAAAAGACTATGAAAAGAAGAAGGACAAGTATACTATGGTTGTGGATACTCCAGAACACTTAAGGACCACAAAAGTCAACAAACAGATTAGTGATGTAAGTGTGGTTGGTCCCTTTCAAGTATATCTCCTTCTCTGACCTTTGAAGTGTGATAATTAAGGATACAGCCTTTTCAGTAGTCAGTTATACAGTGTTTCTCATCTTGATTTCTTTCATTTGACACCAATAATGTCAAGAAATAATATGATCTATAATTTTTGTCTTCAGATTATTTACAAGTTGGAATATAACAGAGACAAGCCCAAAGGCTATACTACGATCCATGATACCCCTATGCTATTGCACGTGCGCAAGGTCAAGGACAGAATAAGCGATGTAAGTAAATCACCTTGCCTGTGGTATCAGACACACACAATTATTTTTTTTTACTTTGATATGCAATACTTTAAACTCATATGTTACACTGTCATTAAAAAAATAGCTTCTTGTCAGCGTGTATTGGTTTTAGTTGCATGTAAAACTCCATATGTACTTAATGCTTTTTCAAACCCCCCCCAGAGTGTGACAGTGTTCAGGATGTTGTTCTGTGTAATGTTGCTCTGCAGCTCTTGGAACACTTTGCTGGGGTAGAGCAGCCCTCACTAGTAATAAAAGCTGTGGGCTGGCACTGGTGTCTAATTAAGGCATGGATCTGGGGAGGTTGGTTCTGGGTCTTCTTCCTCTGTTGGCTAGTGGCTTTTGTGAAGCCTTGAACAAGGTACTCAACACATTACTGTGTTTATTCATTACTTCTGTCGATATTGTGAATATGTAAGGTAAATATTCTGATCTAAAATTAATGTGTTTTGATTCTGGGGCAATGAAAGGCTAAAAAGAGAGAGAAAGGAAGACAGTGGATAGAATAATGTGATAGGATTTGGGAGTCCTGGTCCTGATTCCTTTTCCTACCCTAGGCTTTCTCTCTGACCTTCATATTGTTGTTTCTTAGATAAATGAAATGAGGATACTAGCACTCCTGTAACTCAGTAATGTACTGTGAGACTAAGTAGCGTGAAAATCGTTCAGATGCTACATGGATTATCTATATAATGAGTAAAGCTAGGAGTAAAAAATAGCCATGTTATCCAGATACTACCATGGATCATGAAGGCACAAAGATGTTCAAAAGCGATCCGTGAGTCAAAGTACATTTTTTCGGTTCCAAACTGAGTGTTGAATTTGAGATTCTATAAAGGAATTTTCAGAAAGCATTGAACGTGCCTCTCGGAAGATAACTTTCTTTAAAGCATTTCTACTATGTGCAATAAAACTAGAAACAGGCAGAAGTTCTGTTCATGTGGAGGTTTTGTTAAATCTTAGCCTGTGCTTCATGGTGAGTTATACCTGCTACATTTTCTAATTCAAGAGAACTGCTGCTGAAGAGGACCCTTCTTTCAGGCAGATGGTTGATGCCAAGTGGTATTAATGTAATTTCTTTTTCTTCTGTTAAGATTTTATCTTGACAGGAGCCATCTTTAACGTTATGTTTTTTGTATTTTGTTGCTCTTCTTGTTGATAATGATGTTATCTTTGTTTCCATTTCTTGTGTTTGCCTTCCTTTAGCTGAAATACAAAGAAGTGTATGAGCGGAATAAATCTCACTGCAACGTCATAGCAGATTCAGTTCATATTAAGACTCCAAGGCACGCTTACAAGCTAAACAGCAACGTGAGTTCAGTTTTATTAATACTTTGATTTTATTATGGATACTGTTTGGGCCTGGCAACAGAGACTGGGAGAAATTATTTTCTGTTCCACTGAAACTTCTTGAGCTTGGACGTTGCTTCTAATTCTTATGCTGCTTGAATAAAATATATTTTAATTTATTTCATACTAAAGTGCTCGCTCTTGCAAGTTGTCCTTGAGTTCACTTGGCATCTTTGTATGTCACCCATCCACTGTTCTTCTAGTCCCCCTCTGTTTTCCTGACAGACAAATCGCGGTCCCAGAAATTCTCTGTGAATTATATGTTCTTGTAGACAAAGTAATCGCTTCACGGGAAGCTCTCCTGTGTTTTCTACTATCGGTGGCCCATCATCCACTTCAATAGGCAAGGAACCAAAAGCACGCACCTTCTTCCAAGTCATGACATCTTTTCAGTCATTCATGTTCCTTTCTGCACCTAGCAGTGGAAAAACTAGAGTAAATGAACTCCTGCTGGATTGTACATGATTCAGAGGAAAGCCCTAGTCTGATGTAGATGCACTTGTTTACCTCTTCTCTCTTTAGTTGGTACAGACTGAAAGAGAAGTTGCATCGGTATGAATGTCACATTACGGCACGCAACTTCCAAGTAACTTCTTTTTTTCTGCTTGTTTCACTATAAACAGTTGGATTATAAGAAGAAATATGAAGCAGCCAAGGCTCATTGGCACTGGATCGCTGATAGGCCTGACTTCGTTCAAGCAGCCAAGTCATCTCTGCAACAGAGTGATGTAAGAAAATCAGAACAAACTGATCGCTCCCTTTCCCCACATCTCTCAGGTTCAGAATAAAATAAAAAAAAATAATAAAAAAAAAAAAAGTAGGAGATTTGAGACTCTCTTTTCTTTTTTCTTCCTGCAGTATGAATACAAACTGGACCGGGAATTCCTAAAGGGATGCAAACTCTCTGTCACAGATGATAAAAACACAGTATTGGCCTTAAATAATGCCATCTTGGCGAGTGATGTAAGCACTGGAGCACTCACTTTTTTCATTCTACTAGAACTTCACGTAATACATAAACTGTTTTATTGGAAATATGATCGGATTAAGAATGAAGCTTTGAAAAGTTTTCCTCAGTCTCACTTCATTATTTGATTTGACTTGTTTGTTTCATTAACAAATTGGCAAAATCTGAATAAATTTGGTCTTGTAAATGTCACTGGCCTAGTTCATGGATTCAATAAATATTCAAAGCTAACAGTGCCTGAACAGCCTAGACATGTGGTGTATCTCTGCATTCCTGTTATTGAAATGAAAATATTATCTGGAGGAAACAACAAAAAAAGCTGCAGGTATAATTTGTGCATAACACAACGTATCTTTAAGAATTACTAACAATATAATAACATTCAATATATTAATAAAATTCAAAGTGAGAGCTATAAGAATATATAGACTGGAATAAATTTACCTTGGAAAACATCAAAAGATGGGATTTTTCTGCAAACTTTTGCACTACCAGGCGTGCACAGCTATAGTAATTTATTTTTAAATTGCCACACGACAAGATACACGCTGCTTAAAATGATACCTTTGCTTCCTGCCAGATAAAATACAAAGAGAAGCACAACAAAGCTCGAGGAACGTACCTTGTTGTTCCAGATACACCTCAGATCCTCCTGGCTAAGAATGTCAGCTCTCTTGTATCTGAGGTAAGACATTGGGGAGTTACCTGTTCATTTTAAGTACATCCTTTTAATATGGAGGGGTGGGGGGCAGGGGCAGGGCTTGCATTGCTGATTTTACCTGTTTTTATTCTGTGCTTGCAGAACAAATACAAAGAATATAGCAAGAAGCAGCTTCCACATGGGTCTTACACAACCCTGCCAGAGACACGAGACACTGCTCATGTGAAAGAGGTGACCAAGAATGTCAGTGAGGTAAGGAAATAGTGTGACAGCAATTTATGGTCAGATTCTTACCTGCTGCCTAACATTGATTAGGCTGCTGCATCTTTTAGTGTACGTGCAACACATTCGGAGCCTCATTGTAAAATGCCCAAGGAGTCAGAAAAGATTAATTCCTACCAGAATGAGGCTTTAACAAAGAGTGAAACACATTTTATTAGGAATCTGTCGAAATACTCTGGAGAAAAGTGATGGGCTGGAGTTCTAACGGGTGCTCTTAATTCAGATATTATTTTTCATAGAACACAGTTTAAACCCAAACTGTTATCTCCAAATAGCAAGCTTTTGTAATCTAAAGTGCAAATTCTGACAAACAAGCTGGGGACCATACGTTTTGGGACTGAGGAGACAGTTTTATCTGTCTTAACAGTTTCACTGAGCTTGTTTCCAAGTTTCAGTAGCGTTTATCTCCATGTGAAACAAAAAAGAATATCACACATGACCCTTTTTGCTCTTAACAGACAAACTATAAAAAGAAGTTTGTGAAGGAGAAAGGCAAGTCCAATTATTCTGTCATGCTGGAGCCTCCTGAAGTGAAACATGCCATGGAAGTTGCTAAAAAACAGAGTACAGTAAGTTTGTCTTGTCTTTTCGTGAAGTAAGTAGCTTGTGTAAGCAGATTCAGTCAAAGCCAGCTGGCAAAACCAAAAGTTCACGTACTTTTGGATTTCATCCCAGCCTCCGTGTTCAGGTGTAATTCTGAAAGATAAAGGTGCAAATATTTACAAAGGTAAAATTGCACTGAAATAAAACACTTCTTTGAAAATCCTATTTCTACTTAATCACGTGGTGGGATTTAAAGTAACCTGCTGTAAATCACCTCTAATATTTTTCTTCATTCCTTCAAATACAGACAGAATTGCAAGTGCTTATTTCTTCATTTGTAGGCAACTTGCAGGAACAGATTCCCAAATCCATTCCTTATGAAATTATTTTAAAAACACGCCCCCAAACTATGCGCTTTTCCAGCAACATTGCTATGTCCTTATAAGGTATATTCCTCATGAACAAACCTCGGTAATTTTCTTTCCTCTGTCTGTCACCATCGATTAGATTGAATACAAGAAAGATGCCAAGTCAAAGCTCCACTACACACCTATCGCAGATCGACCAGATATTAAGAAAGCAACTCAGGCTGCCAAGTTAATTAGTGATGTAAGTTGGTTTTTAAGTTTTCTGTATAATGCTTTAGCAGTAATTTTACTATTAAAAACAGTGTCACTAAATAATTAAAAGAGAAAGTCATCACTACTAAACCATACTTTTTTTCCCCCTTTGTTAGATTGAATACAAGAAGCGTGGAGAAGCTGGCATTGGCGTAACCATGCTGGGCCGTCCAGATATTGAACTGGCAAAGGAGGTGTCCAAGCTGACTAGCCAGGTAATAATAAAAAGTTGGTGCCACTTTGAATCAGTGAGAGAAACGAGACAGGATAGTAACTTACAGAGCGGTGCTAGCATTATAACTGCGATTATTCTTATATTGGGGGAAAGGGAATATTTTAAAGGGAACGTATTAAAGTAAAAATTAAATCCTAATGCGAGGTATTTCTTTGTTAAATAAACTTTTCTACTGACTTACTAAATGTCAGTAATGGAGGTATGGAACCATCCATAAATACAAAGGCTGAAGTGTTAGCAGTATTCTTTCTCTTTTTTTTTTTTTTTTTAGCTTTTCTGGGTATTGGCTTTACAAGAAGCAGCCTTTAAGCTAGCTGTTGTTACCCATCCTTTGAGACAGCCATTTAGTTTGTTTCAGCCACTTCCTTTCTACTTTGTGCCTTTAAAAGAACCTTCTGGTTTTGTGTTACATTAGTAGACGCTTGCTTACATTTACACCACGGTCGTGTTCTCCGATCAGTCTGAAGCACATGCTTGCTGTTTTCTGTGACAGCACTTTTCCACCAGGACCTCAGTTCAACTTGGTTCTTTCTCACCAGTTCATGCTTGAATACTGTAATTGTTTGCATTTCTGATCGTGCTTTCTTGCTACGCATTATAGGCAGAATACCTCAAACGACATATGAGAGGGCATGGAGCTGCATCTTATGATACCCCATGGATGAGAACCTTTAAGAAAGCTAATATGCTAAGTAGTCATGTAAGAGAACTTTAAGTCACACATCTGGGAATGCCATTTTTATGCATCTGTCTCTTTGCTTGCATATTATCTTACAATTCCAAGCTGTTAAAGGGTTTATGATGCACCAGTTGCACTGGATCTTTTTGTGTCAAAGCTGTTGAATGTAGCAAAAGTTAGACGTGACCTTGGTTTTTTTCCTCTCGAAAGACCGTGCATGGGAATTCTGTGGGTGAGGAATTTGCCTGTTTCAGAAACACCGCATGAAGCTTGAAACGTTATGATGCCCTTCGTAATGGTTTTGGAACTACCAGTGTTTTTAATGGAAGTTTCCAATGCACCTTTTTCACCCAAAAAACCTAACCCAAAACATATAAGCTGGAGCTGGTTTTCCTGGAACTGTGCAAAAAATGGAAATACACGTGTATGACAAACGTGAACGATGGCGCTGGTAATTTTCAGCGAACAGTCATACCATGTACGTAACATTCACGCCAGAACTTCATTTAACTGTTCAAACTTCTGTTCAAACTTCATTTAAACGATTCTATTCTCCATTATGCTGTTCCAGCACGTTGTAACATATGACTGAATCGGCCCCAGAGCCTCTGAGAAGCGTATCCTGGCATGATTTGAGGGCACATAATTTCTTATGCTTCTTGCCATCTCAAAACCTTTGGAAAAGAGAAAAAAAGATGGCTGCATAGCAGTTTTTAAAGTGGCAGCGGACAGATCTGTGCTGTTTCAGTTTTACACACGTATTTCCAAATGAAAAAAGGAGGATTATGGTTTCTCCATGTCTAGCCATGACTGCTGCACGTACGTGTCGCATGTTTGAATGTCGGCCACTGTGTTTGTCAGGAAAACCAAGAATCTTGTCAGTAGAACCAAGGATTCTTAAACTGAACAATTGAACTCCAAGAAAAAGAAGTTACATTCATACCCATTCGGTGATAAGGAGACCTTCCTTTTCCATGCTCTTGCTCCAGTGCCCGCCAGTTCTCCTCTTCATCTTATAAACACACGTTGATGAGATTATTTTGGTTATGAGAGAAAATTAACTGTTCTGGAGTCAATAAGGGAGCAAAGAATAACTGGCATAATCTTGAACTTTTTTTTTCTCTTAAGCATTTCTTCTTATAGACTTCTCCTCTATAAAGCATTATGTCCAGTTTGTTTGTCCACTTGCCTTTTTTAAGTTGGATTTCCTCTGCCTGTCTGGCGTGCTTGCTTTTAATTTTGCACAGACCTTTCAGTAACACTTCTTCTGCGCTTAAAAAAGTGAACTCTTTGGCATGATGGTCTGATCTTGCTCATACGTGGCATAGCTTGCAAAACTGAACAGATTCTCGTTTACTTCTGCTTGGTTTTCGTTTTTGCGAGGTCAGAACCAATACCTTTATGTCAAAAATGCTAATGTTCTTTGTTCTCTTACAGCAGCTGTATAATTTGTGAATTTTCTGTTCCACTGTGATTTATCTGAATGTTGGCACGTTTTGCAAAGCAAAAGAGCAACAGTGTTTATCCAGCATGAGCCATGTGGTGCTGTGTGGACAAGAATATGACGATGAACTCAAAGTGTGATTGTGGAATGTGATTAATTCTACATTTCATCATCTTTCTTTTTTTACTAATATAAAATTATCTGTTTACATTTCTGCATTTGTCATAAAAACCCCTCCAGCATGAGTCAGCTGTTCCTCAACTTAGTTATCAGTTCTTCAGTATCTTTCATTTCAACTTTCACCTAAATATTGCACGGGCGATCAAGTTTTTTCTGAAGAACCATTAATCCTTTTTCCTCCTCAGCCACATCCTGTATTTTCTGCATGCTTTTTACAAGTATTACCTTGGTCCTGAACCAATTCTTTCAGAAAGACTGATGACGGTCGTTCAGTTCTTGTTCTTTAGACCAGGGATGGGGGTTGCTAGTTTAGTTAGTATAAAATATCTCCAAGGAAATGTGGATTGGTAAACAGAAAGAAACGTTGCCTCCCTTGTTTCCAGACCAGGCACAGTACAACTACAGGGAAGACATGACAAATCCTCGGAATTTTTCTACTGATGTTTACTGTAATGCTGATGAGGAGCATACCATTTAGATAAGCTAGAACTTAATCTTTAATACTTCGAGTTATTCTTGCACTCTTCAGTAACTCTTCTGAAACAAATTTATCCACCTCTGATAGCAAAAAAAAAGCAATAAATGCAAAATATTCCTAATGGAAATGTCCCTTTTGTAAGTTTACAAGAAACAGTGAGGAATTAGCCTTTAGCTGGACCTGCAGCAGTGTTGTGGGACAAGTCGTGACGGATGAAGACCTGCCCTTGTTGAAGTCATTAGCAAAACTCTCATTCTTGGAGACATTCCTGTGCCTCAAGCCTGGGTCTGCTGGGTTACTGTGCCTCACGTCGCTATGGTTTACCTTGCTGAGGCTAATGTGGTTTGGAAGTGTTACTAAGCTGCTTGAGTAATCTAATCCCTAGTAATTAGCTGTATCGCTGCTCTCCCTGTGACCATTGGCATCCTTCTTCATTTATACAGAACACAGTACGCGTATAACAGTGTATGTGGAAATATTGGATATATTGCCATCTTGAGGTAGTTCTTATAGGTCATATTTCTCCAAGAAGTACGTAAAATATTCTTTTACTCTTTTTATGTGTGTCAGTTTTTGTCTCTTTGTGAAACAGGGCATCTTTTGTCCATGTGTAGTTCCCATCAAGTGCAAAATTCTTCATCTCCGAGGGTCAAAATTTAGCTGTGTTTTGTCAACGTAATTCTCTTGACTGGGTCTATTATTTTTGCAATGAGGAGGTGTAACCTGTGGGCTGAACGAAAAATTGCAAGCGGTGCTTTGTAAATACAGATGTAGATTTTCTTCCCATGTCAGATCATCTTTAAAATAGCCTTTATTCCAGGGGATGCCTTCAAGTTACTACGTTTTCGTTGTTCTGCTTACCATCAGCATTGAAGCCTCTTTGCCTTGTGCAGCCAAACAAGTGAATGCTCAAGAACAGTTGTTAAACCTGCTTGTTTTTTAATGTAGGTGAAATACAAGGAGAATTTCGCCAAAGACATGGGTAAAAAGCCAAAGTATGATTTAAAGGAGGCGAAAATCTACAAGACCATGAAAGATGCTCACAACATGGCTAGCGAGGTACCTTTGCTTGTGCTTTTCCCTTAGGGAAATTGTTTCCTATTTGTTTAACAAACCCCTCCTTTCTGTTATTAATCCATTCAACACCACAGGTTTTATTAGCAGTCTCCTTTTCTGATGTGGTTTCTCCTTACCTGCAGGTGAAATACAAGGCGGATTTAAAGAAACTTCATAAGCCTGTCACAGACATGTCTGAATCGCTGATCATGAACCATGTCCTGAGCACCAGCCAGCTCGCCAGTGCTGTAAGCTCGTTAACTAATCCCAGTTCCACTTGCGTTTTCCATTTCTATTGGTTCTATTCTGAACTGATCTCTGCTAACTATTTCTGTAACAATTACTCCCTCTGTTATTGTTCATGGGACATCACCTGGTAGTGATCTCTTCCTCTCCTTTCTAATGATTATTTCCGACTTAACTAGCAACTTTGCCACATCTGTCTCCTGGGAAGCAGATTCTTTATTAGCTCTAGAACTGCTAATATTTTAAATCCTCTAATAATTTTTAGTGGATCGATTCTTTATTACATTTTAACTGATTGCATTACACTAACAAATACCATTTTCTTCTTCTCTTTTTTTTTCTCCTTACTTTTTTCTTTCCTGCTTAATATATTTAAATTTTTTATTTTTGTCTGCTTTTTTCATTTCATGTTTGTTTAACATCCCCCTGTAGTAGAGGTACAGATTATGTCTAACAAAATACTCGATAATTTTACTGAGAAAAGACAAAATGTGTTATTGCCTTGTGCAGCCTTTTCATGTATCCACAGTTTTCTTTTTTTCTATTTCTTTTTTTTTTAATCCTGGTTTTGGAAAAAATCTTTGTTGCAATCAAAATGGTCAAAAAAAAAGATAAATGTTCACCCACGTCTTTAGAAGTTCTATCTGATACGGGGAGTTAAACTTCTTGGTTTTGTTTTCCTTTTTGTATTTCTAATTTCTCTTTGATGTTCCATTGAAGTGTTGCTTTGATTGGACCTAAGAAGTAAATTTGCTGAGGGATTTTTTTTTTATTGAGATGATTTTTGACACCTTCCCTTCAGTACCAGTACAAGAAGCAATATGAGAAGAGTAAGGGTCACTACCATGTGGTGCCAGATAATCTTGAACAGGTTCATCTAAGGGAGGCATCAGAACTACAGAGCCACGTAAGTTGGTCACGTGTTTCTCATTAACCCCCTCACTGAGTACCAACCTCCGTCACTGAACGTCATCCTAGCAAATTCTCCAGTATATCGCCATCTCCGTGCCTGTCTGCTTTGTGAACACTGCACATCTCACCAAAGTCAGTATTTGCAAGTTTGGAACACACATAAAATACTTGTATGACTTCTCGATTCTAGAGTAGATCTCAAAGTTACCGACGCCTGTTATATATGGATCTTTGTACACAGTGCAATACATCCGTCAGGCTGACTTTGTCGGTAGATAAAAGGAGCTCATAATCAGAGAACCTGGAAATTGAAAGAAGTAGGGTTGTGGCTGACAGTGTATTTTCAACTGCTTTATCCATTCTAACTTCAAGGGATACAAAGAGAGCTCCGCCATTCTTTTTCTGCTTCCAAAATTGCTTTAACCAAAACAATACTGACTGCTGCTATTAAATGTGCCTGACACTTTTACCCTCTGGAATACAGCAAATGGAGAATCATTCCAGAGAAATTCATACTCTGCTTTGGTCTCTAATCCTCTCTATTCCACGTATTTATTGGCTGTAAAGCAAGAGAGAAATTACTGGTAGAACACAGAGGGCCATAGTTACTGTTCTGCTGCATGGCATGGAAGAGCAAAAAGGTTACACAGCAAAGGACTATAAGAAAATGTTTGTTAATCAGTTTGTAATTAAAGTTTAAGTCACTGCTTGTTACTGCAGTTTGAGATCAGAGATTTGTCTCGGCCAAAGACATAGCATGCAGCAGTCTGAGAACTGGTGCCCTAAGGGCTGGATACTGGAACTTGAAGCAAAAATATCCTCATCCTTGTGGATGTTTTACTTCCTGGACACTCATGCCCAGAATCAGTTACCAAATCACTTTGAAGTGATTTGAAAAGAAAAGCATCTTTTCAAGCCCTGCTGCTGACACTCCAGCAATCCACTAACATGCAACTGGCTGCACTCAGCCAGGGCCATGAGCAGCCTGAGTGCCTTCAAGTTAGAGTTTTACAGCTACCTGTCTTCCTCTTGTGATCTGCAAATTCCTGAAATCCAAGTGACACTGCTTAATCTCTGCAACAGGAAATAAATCAGTAGAATTTTAGGCAACACACGTTTTGCTGTAAGCCTGACCTTTGATATTACGTTTTATGGTCAAGAAATATGGGTTTCAGGAAGGTAAACGGCATTAGACATTAATTTTTTAGCAGAGATCTGTTGAGCAGATTAGGCATATACTAGATGATTTGGTTCTTTGATTAAAGAGGGTAACTATTTTTATTTTCTTCTCAGGTGAAATACAGAGAAAAGTATGAGAAGGAAAAAGGAAAACCTATGTTGGACTTTGAAACTCCAACATACCTCACTGCAAAGGAATCTCAGCTCATGCAGAGTGAGGTATGGTTAAAATCAATACTGACAGACTAAAAAATCTTAAAATTTCTTTTTTATAGTTAAACTGTCACAATTATTTAGACAGGCGACTATACTTGCATCCTGTGCATGCTGACAGACTGCAAAATTATAGCTATATCACATTTCTTTATATTGGTTATGGAATACTACATGTAAAATTCACGAAGCTGTCCCATGTCGTGATGAAGTGTGTATTATCTGTAATCTTTCGTCAAGAAGCTACCAGTAAATGAAGCTTAAGCAAGTCTTTGAGTCTTTAGAAGAAATGCAATATGAAATACATTTCCCTTAAACTTTTGCAACGTGAGTATAGTATGTGTGTCTGGCCATCACAGCCCACAGAAAGTGCCCTGGTTGTTATTTTCACTCCAGAGCTCTGGTTTTGAGAAACCCGTTTAGTTCCTGTTTGTCTCTACTGCCGTAGTGTTCTTCGCTGACCTGCCATTCTGTTTCCTCAAGCAGTTCTCTTCTGTCTGTATGGAGTATAATCTCATTCTGTCAGAGATGAAGGCTTATACATGCTGAAAAGCAGTTGTACAAGGCCATTAGTCGTTAGGTTTGAGTGATTCCATTGAGTGTTTTCTCTGCATGTACAAATGAGTAGAAAGGGATTTAAAAAAAAAAAAGGCAGGGTCAGGTCATATGTCCGCTGGAAGTAAGGAGCTGCTCTGTGGGCGCTAGTGCTTGAGGTGCCCACGGCATTGACTGTAGCAGCTTGTCATTGTGACATTAACACCAAACCCCTGCTCCATCCTCCCAGTAGTTTTTCATGGAACTAAAGATAATGTAATAAATATTTGCTATTTTGCTTTTTTCTTTTTGTTCTCATTAGAAAGAATATAAGAAGGACTTTGAAGAGTCCATTAAGGGCAGAAACCTTACTGGCCTGGAGATTACACCATCCTTATTACATGTCAAATATGCAACCAAAATAGCGAGCGAGGTAGCAGTTGTTCCGTGCTTATTTCCTCTGTCAAGTTAAATAGCTCCACTAAGTATCCTCAGCCACATTTCTTCTTCAACACTTTCTTTTTCCTAACCACTCACATTAAGTGTGTTTACATGTATTTTGTGTTGTGATCTAACTTGTCATGGACATTTATTTCATTGTTCACTAACTTTAGTTGTATTTACTGGGTCCCTTTCTGATATTCATCAGCCTAACTGCTCCATAGCGAGGTGTGTATGTGTGTGCCTTTGCAATTTATCGTGAACAATAATTACTGTCTTCTGTTGCAGTAGTTATTATATAACCCTATACAATATCCTTTGTTGTTTTAAAAAAGTATTTTTTCTTTTGGAGCTTCTGGAATTTAAAACATTTTTTTTAAAAAAAAAATTTTTGCTGCCAAGTTGTAGAGTGTAGAACTCTCTTTAGTCCGGCTTTGCAGTTTTCATTTTCTTCTGCAGAAAGAGTACAGGAAGGATCTGGAGGAAGGTGTCAAAGGAAAAGGATTAACAGCCTTAGAGGAGACTCCAGACATGTTAAGAGCGAAGAATGCAACTCAAATCCTGAACGAGGTATGTCAAAAGCTGTTGGGAAAATACCTGAATGGATGTTACAGCCTCCATCTGATCAATGCTTATGGCTGTATAACACTAGTGTGAACTCTGTCATCGCCTAGAAACTCTTGAATAGAAAGAAAAAAGAGAATGGGCATGGGTGACTAAGGATAAAACGGGGAGCCTGGACTTTTAAATGACCTCCTTCCTGGCTTTGCAGTTCCTGTCAGGAATACAGATGGGAAACAGGCGCTGTGGTCCATAGTCCGATCAGTCAAGAGGCCGCCTAAACCAGCGCTGCGCTGCAGCAAGGCTGAGCGTAGGAACCGAAGGTGTCGCTTCTGCAACCTGGGCATCTTGGCTCAGGAGCAGTTCCCGAGGATTAGGAAGTTGGGGCCAAAGCTGAGGAAACAAGAAGCAAAGCGAGAGATCAGGAAGGGACTACAATGAGGGAACCAGACCAGCAGAGGTCTGCTTTGGGAGGCGTGCTGAGCAGCAGAGAGCTCTCTTTGAATACTTTGTGCTTGCCGGGTGAGTCAGAAACGCCAGCCATGCTCGTGAGCGGTTGCCCCTGCCCAGGGCTGATGGCTGAGGCAGTCTTCCCCGCTTTGACGGAGAGAGGGGGCCAGCAGAGAGTCAGGATGCAAACCTGAAGGCTACTTTATTTACCTGGTGGACTGGGATAGTAACTGTTTCATCGTGATTGTTTACTAGGATTGGATTAGCTCATATTTGAAAAGCCTTAACATCACCAGGCTGAAAGCTGAAAAAAAGTAACTTTTTAGTGTAATTTTAATTTTTCTTCTTAACAGAATACTCTGAAGATGAGCATCCTTAGTGACAACAGCATTTTGT
Source organism: Leptosomus discolor (assembly GCF_034619465.1). NCBI lineage: Eukaryota > Metazoa > Chordata > Aves > Leptosomiformes > Leptosomidae > Leptosomus > Leptosomus discolor. Next base: position 2,278,675 of record NC_141395.1, read on the forward strand.
ACTCAGTAGTGCAGAGTTTTTTTGAGTTATTCAAAGAGCCTGTATTTTATTACCAGAGCATTACAGACTTATTCAACTAAGTTCAGCAGAGTTGGCATCGAGAGAGAGGAATTATGCCAATCTATACAAAATAAATCTTTTAGACCTTAGCGGAAGATCTCTTTGGGAAAAGTGGCTGCTGCAGCACTGAGGTTTTAGGGAGGGTATTTGTTCCAAAGGGCCCAAAATGTCACAGGGAACCCTGACCCCTTGCGCAGTTTGGACAGTGTGAAACATCTGTGACCTCTCTTCACCACCACATGCATTTCATACACTGCTCTCTGTTGCTTCTCTTCTGTACAAGTTATTGCTTTGCACCAGTCTCTGATCACCCAAAGGAACTTGGACTTTGAGATGACTGGTGTGAGAAGGAAGAGCTGGCCTGTGATGTGCTCCATTTACTGCTGGAGTAGGGCACTTTGTTCTCAAGATTTAAGTCATAAAGTACACACTTTGATGATATCATTTGTGTGTTTAATTGTGAGTTGATATTAGTAGTGTTCCTGTTTTGCGGTGTGGTCATAAAACTGTCTGAAGCTGCTAAAGGTATTGTGTTCACATTGACAAAGTATCTCTTTGCTGTCTTCGTCTGCAGAAAGAGTACAAAAAAGCCTTGGACTTGGAAATCAGAGGAAAAGGTCTGACAGAACTGGCTTTGGAGACACCAGATTTCGTGAGAGCAAAGAATGCCACTGACATTGCCAGCCAGGTCTGTGTGAATAGCTCGCATACCACATCTGGTGTCGTCTTTAAAGGAAAATATATTAAATGTATTAAATGTAAAGAAGCTAATATACATTAAAATGTGTAAAAACAAAGCTCTATCATTTTGCCTCTAGCACGGTCCACGTAGTAACTAAGTGGAAGATATTAGTGTAAAACACAATAAAATTAATTGGAACAAAAGGAAAAAAATAGAGCAAATACTAGTCTTCAATCCTAAAATTAGCCTACAAATGTTTTGAAATCCTACTTCAAATGCACTACTACAAATACACATTTAAATGTATAAAGTTTTTTTTCTGATGAAACCAAGTGAAAATTGTTGTCGAGATACCATAAAGGCACCTAAATGTGAACGTTCCCCGACAGATCAAATACAAACAATTGGCAGAAATGGAGAAAGCCAACTACACCAGCGTTGTCGATACTCCAGAGATTATTCATGCCCAGCAGGTCAAGAACCTTTCGAGCCAGGTATCTTGAGTGAAGCAATTTAGTCATTGTTCATGTGGGAACCTTGAGTGGATGATAATTTGGAGCACCTAAACGTTCAAACGTGTCAAAATGTTCAGGAGATTCACCTGAAAAACAAATTTCTCTAGAGCTGTGATGTGGCAACTCTTACTCTGAAATCCGATTTCAATGTTGAAATTAATTTATTTTTAATACTGTATATAATGAAAAAATAATTTCTATTACTTTTACAGTACCAAAGCTAATTATGTTCTAAGTATATTTATCTTAATTTTCCTGCTCCTTGATAATCTAATTTTAAAATAAATCTTACACAGAGGCATAATCTGAATTTGGATCAGACACAGACGTACTCACGTTTCCATAAAGATGGGTGTTATGCAACAATAAGTAATGTCAGATTGTTTATTACTGCTTTTGTATTGATGGAATATATTTTGTATTTTCTATCAGAAAAAGTACAAGGAAGATGCAGAGAAGACCATGCCGTACTATGTGCCTGTAGCAGACACACCAGAAATGCAGAGAGTCCGTGAGAATCAAAAGAACTTTAGCACAGTACGTATGTGAACTATAAACACCATTACTGTCAGACAATAAAAAATGTATGGCTTTTTTTTCGTTTGATGAGGTGCTGATGTCACACCCTAATCCCAGCTCGGCTGCCCTTATCCTCACGGGAATGTCCTGTTAGAGGGTCCTCTACGTACGCAGCAGCCCACTGCTGCACTACACAGGGAACCAAAATGATTTCTGTAATTTCCCTGGAAAAAGCTTTCTGCTGCAGGGCTTTGACCATTTCTTCGCAAGTAATAGAGATCTACACCTGCAGAAGTTGTCTGTTGTTGTCACTGGGACTATGTGCAAGACTGTGGGGCCAGTGGCACCACAACCTGACCTGAATTCTTTAACTGTCATTGTTGAGACTTGGTTGTTTTAGATACAGTCTGGAAACTTCCAAGGTGTTTCAGTGAATCTAGTTCAGGGTCTCCTTTGCTGGTTTAAATGAGACTACTTGTAACTGTGCTGCATCTTTGTGTCACCAGTGGTGGTGTTAAAATGACCTCCTTGAGGTGTACCTGAAAATACTTTTTTTTTTTTTTTTCCCTCATCTTCAAAGAAAACTCTGTAAGTAAATTTTTATGGCATAGAGTCAAGATTTGACATTTTACTCTAACTTTTTCGACAGCTTCAGTATCAGTGGGACCTACAGAACAGTAAAGGAAAAGTTACAGTTGTACAAGACACACCAGAAATGCTGCGTGTGAAAGAAAACCAGAAGAATTTCAGCTCGGTATCGTTATTTCCTGTTTTCAGTTCTCATTCCAAAATATACAGTTTAAGATGTTTAATAAAATAACGATTTTTGGCTTTTATCTTACAGGTAATTATGTTCTTGATCTACTTAAATGTGTATAAGAACCTTTTCAAACAAAACAAATTATTTAGCTGCCTTTTGCTACCCCTTTTTATCTGCTGATTTTTTGTGGAGTGCCCTGACTGCACTCTTTCACAAATACATAGTCGTGACGTAGTTAAACAATCAACACTTAAATGAGTATTACCAGTACCTACCTTTCTTTTGTCCTGTTTCCATGTAAGTAGTGTGTTCTTGTAGTGTTGCAACTGTCTTCCCTCAGTGAAAAATGAACCATCTGCCTGATTTGTTTCATGTTCTGTGTGTTACCATGAAGTGCCCGAAGTCCCCTCTGTGGCTTTGCCACCAGCACCGTGTGCATCGTAACTAAGTGGAAGACATTTGTGTAAACCAGAATAAAACAAATTAGAACAAAAGGAAAAAATTAGAACAAATACTAGTCTTCAATCCTAAAACTAGCCTACAAATGTTTCGATATCCTACTTCAAATGCAGTACTACAACTATGAATGTTCAGCCTCTTTTTTTTGTGTGCAAATGGCACTTTTGAGGTAGGACAGACCAGATCGCCCCAAGGCTGTGACTGCAGGTGATCCTCCCAGTTGGCTTGCAGCCTGCGCTGTTGTGTACAAGCCACTGTTATGAGCCTGTACTCCCAGTCTAGAAGAAATACTGTTGTGTTTTGTATGCTTAACCTTGTTGTCTTCATTCTAAATATTAAGATTTTATACAAAGAAGATATTGGAACTGGAACTACTATTGAAAAGACACCAGAGATGCAGAGAGTTAAACGAACCCAGGATGCAATCAGCTCGGTACAAAGGAATTGATTTTTTTTTTTAATACTCTACCAGTGCTAACTCAAGTTGAAATAATATTTTTCCCCCTCTTATTTCTTTAAATGTTGCTAACAATGGTTTGGCAATAATCCCACCAGCTAAGGGTTACTTTCTACAAGTGTTGGCCTCTCCTTGTTACTTGATCTTTCTAATGATTAACATTCAATTTGTTACTTACAATCCATTTCTAAACCATGAAAGCTCTCGCCATCATTTTAATCTCATCTCAAACACCATTTATTTAGCACAGAATCAAACAATCATGCAGGTTGGAGGGGACCTCTTGAGATCACCTACTGCAACTCTGTTGCTCAAGCAGAATCAGCTAGAGCAGGTTGCCTAGGGTCACGTCCAGTCGAGTTTTGAGTATCTCAAAGGATGAAGACTCCACAACCTCTTTGGGCAACCTATTCCAGTCTCTGACCACCCTCACAGTAAAAAAAAAAGTGTTTTCCAGATTGAATTTTCTGGTTTTTAATTTGTGCTCTGTTGCCTCTTGTCCTGTCAGAGAGCACTATGGAGAAGAGTGGCTCCCTCTTCTTCATTCCTTCTCACTGCGTATTTATCCACATTGATAAGTTCCCCCTGAGCCAACTCTTCTCCAGGCTGAAGAGTCTCATCTCTCTAAGTCTCTTCTCCTATCAAAGATGCTCCTTACCCATCTTTGTGGCCCAGCACTGGATTTACTCCAGTAAGTCCATACATTTCTTGTACTGGCGAGCCCAGAACTGGACACAGGACTCCAGACGTGGCCTCACCATTGCTGAGTTGAGGGAGCAGCACCTCCCCTGGATGCAGCCAAGGGTGCTGTTGGCCTTTGCCATGAGGGTGCGTTGCTGGCTTATGATCAGCTTGGTGGCCACCAAGTCCCCAAGGTCCTTCTCTGCAGTTAGCCCCCAGCAGGTACCCCAGCCTGGGGTTTTTTCCTCCCCTGTTGCAGGGCTTTGGAATAATTGTATGTATTACTTTTCTTTTGAAATGTGGAAATATTTTTCGTGCTTTTTTTGAACGCTGACAGCATTTTGGTACAGAAGTTACTAACGTTTCACCTGTTTGTTTCATGCACAACGTGTTAAATACTTTCTTGTGAAAGGCTGTTCTCTCGGTTTCGTTACGCCCAAGTAGAAGTGCAAATAGCACCGTAATCATTAAAGTGGTGTATGAGGACTCCCACCGTTTTTTACAATTCCAAAATCCTCCTTTCCTTGGTAGAAAGACCAAAGGGAATCAGGTTCAAAGGTGTTTGCATCTGGTTTTAGAAAACCCTTTTGGTAAAGTGCCATTCACAGCTCAACAGCTGAAGTTGCCTCCCAACAGTGGGGGGGGGGGGGGGGGCACTTCAAGAGCAGCTCTCTGCTCCTGTTGAAGCCAGGAAGATCTTTTGAATTTTCAGCCTCTGTGAGATCAGGTTAATGCCCTTCATGTAGCCACGTATGAATCCAGGTGTCTGTTTCAACGCCGTTAGGCTAACGTTTTCAGAAATTATTTTAAATCTTTAGTATCACAAAATTTTGGAACTCAGTGTAAGAAACCTTGAAATGGTTCCGTTTTTACAAATCAGGGGGTTTGTTCTTGCTGAAGGGAAGCTCCTGGGAGATGTTAAATACCCAAATTTTGAGCTTCAATTGCAAAATTCTGGCTCAAACAAGGCTCTGCTTTTTGACCCTAAGCTGAGTGATCGTTCAAGTGCTTTGTGGAAGTCTGGCAGAGTTATCTATGAGGTAACTCTAACAGAAGGATCCTCTGTGATTTCTATCGGGATATGTTCAGCACCTGAGATTTGAATGAGTTTGTAAAGTGTAAAGGACCCGTGTTTGTTTGTTCGTGTAACACCCATGAGTCAGCTGTGCTTGAGTGTCAATCCTCTGACCTTTTTCTCACGCCTGTGCCTTTGTAGATTAAGTACAAGGAGAGTATTGGGAAAGGAACTCCGATTCCTGATCTTCCAGAGGTGAAGCGTGTCAAGGAGACGCAGAAGCACATCAGTTCGGTAATGGCCGATATTTTCTCTTTACCTATACACTCATGCAGAGCCCAAACTCCAACCTTTGGTAGTGTTTGTGGGTGCTTTTTGTTGAAAAAAGAGCAGATCTCTCGAATCCCTATAGTCAGCAGCAGGAAGTGAAACACCTGGATTTTGCAGTAATCGTTACAATTAGTCACTTCCCTGTTATTACTTCCGTGACTCTTTCTAAACACAGAACTGGAAACAAAAAATACCCAGACGACGTCTTACAATTAGTCTGAAAAGATCAGCTAGGCAGAACTGTGCGGATGAGAAATTATTGGAGCCTTTTCTGTAGTCACAAAACCTGGTAACAACTGGAAGTGGAAATAGTACTGCCCCTTCCCCCACCTAGGGGAGATCTTACCCACAGCATGCTCTCCTGATGGTGAGCCCCTGCTGCTTCGCTTTGATCTCTGCGTACGGAACGGAGGCAGGGTATGGTCTTGTGGCTGTTGGTACCCCAGAGGTTTGCTGTACGATGCTGAGCAGCAGCGACGCCCCGATCATGACTATCTTACGGTTTTCCAGGCCTGATTTTATAAGCGCTGTTTCCCTTTCGAGCTGTTCATGATGCTGATGTGTTTTACAGCTCGCTTTTGCACAATTGAGTTGTTTTTTCAAATGATTCTTCATTTTTCTCTAACCTTTTACATGATTTGTTTTCCCTTACTTTGCTATGTTGCCTTTTTTTTCATAGTTTCAATGACATCAAGCAGTGTGGGGTTTTTTATTTTAACTTGCTTTGTTGCAAGTATTTTTTTAGTTGCAAGAAGAACTATGAATGTATTTGTAATGTATGTTCACATGGTTAGCTTTTAAACCAACCCCGGCATCTCCTGCTCAACTCCTTTCAAGAAAAACACAATTTTTTAAAAATCGGACAATTACAGGTTGAGTTAAACCTAATAATATGAGAGTTAAACCTCAATTTTTTTCTTAGAAGATAATTAAAAAGTAAAATAGTGATGTTCCAGTCACAAAGAACAAAACAAAGTAGAGCCCACATCTAAGTATTTTTGTATTAAATACGTCTGGAAAAGATTCAGGTGTTTAACACCATAAAAAACCCAAAAACCCTCCAGAAATGTTGACTGCCTGAAAAGTAATACTATTGGATTTTCTAAACAAAGATGAAAAGCAGAACATCCCTACCTTTCGTGCCAGCAGAAAGCTCAAACCTGTGTCCTACTGTAATGAAGTCTTCCACCGACTTCCATGTGCTCAGGCACCTCCACACAGACCTGAAGTGCCTTGCTGAGCTCCTGACTGTACTTATAAAGATGGACACGGAGTAAAATAAGTTGTGCGCATATTTACGTGTAATCACAGAATGTTAGGGGTTGGAAGGGACCTCGAAAGGTCCCAGATTATATTTAACTATAAAGCAGGTAAATTATCTACCCAAATGTACTGTGCCTCTTGTGGAAGGAATATGATCTTCTCACCTTGCTGGGTGCTTGTGTTCTGCAGGTGTTGTACAAAGAGGACCTAGGGACAGGTATCCCAACTCCTGTCACTCCAGAAATAGAGAGAGTCAAACGCAATCAAGAACACATTAGCTCGGTATTTAAAAAAAATATAAAGAACTATAACAACTTCTTTTTGCATAACATCCTAACACGAAGTCTGGTTTTCTTCAGTGGTTTAGAATCTCACCCTGCTCCTGTCTTTTCCCGGCAATATTTTTAACTCATTTATAGCCCACCTGTTGGGCTGCTTTAACTGGGGTTTTTTGGTGATTTACAACTTTACATGCATTTCTTTTAAGAACCAGAAGTAAACTGTAGAATTAACATGGTGTTTCTCTCCATGTTTGTTTTATCTTAACCCTTTATCTTTGTAGTGATATATTTACCGAATAATCAACCGTCGGCCTCTTCTTTAATATTTGCCTCTAGAACAAGTGTGAAATTAATTACAAGGTGATCCTAATGCTAAACATAACTCACAAAACAGATTTAATGGTTTTGCTTGTGCTGAGTGCTTTTTTTTTTTTTTTTTTTTGTGGAAACTTTCTTGTACCTCACAGGTGTTATACAAAGAGGGCCTAGGGACTGGCATCCCCACACCGGTTACTCCAGAGATGGAGAGAGCCAAACGTAACCAAGAGAACATTAGCTCGGTATTGCTAAATAAACCAAAACCTACCGTTTCAAATGCCAATCGAATCCCTTTAACTCCTCCATATTAAATTTTTCTTTTAATTCTTTGCTGAATTTTGAACAACCCTTTCTTAATCAGATCACTAAAACCCTGTCAGTATCCTTATCACTCACCTTATCACTTTTCACTCAGTCTAACTTAACTGCCATTGAATTGGTCCAGCGGTGAGATTTTAACCTCCTTTACTTAAAGCAGTGAAGCAGTACCTGATTTTTCTTCCCCACGGAACAGCAGTAGGCTGAGTGATGTCACCCTCCTCCTCGGTAACCAAGCCCACCCTTCTAACAGCCTCCAGACTCACCGCACTGGTTGCACCGCGGGTGGAAGAGGAGCTCTAACGCCTCCCGGGGCGCAGCGCTCCAGTGCGGCTACCGTGTGCTGCCTCTTCCCCTGGTTTTGCTGTGTCGGGTGCTTTCTGATATCCTACAGGTCTTTGCCAGAAAACCTGGTGGCATCCCCGTGTTGCTGCGATACGAAAAAATGATGAAAATGGCGTATATAGGGAAAAATGACAGCACTAATGAATTTGTCTCTAGGTTGTTTCTACTCTTAACGTATTCCAGTCAAACGATATTACGTCATCGTTTTGTTCTGTATTTCTGGTTTAATTAGAGAAGCTTCTGGCTAATTTTGACTCACTCCGACCCCGTTGAGCCATGACAGATAGGAAATTCGGTCCTGACTTGAGGCTAACAGGGCAGTTCAGAGGGGCCGCTGTCGTTAAACGCTCTGCCGCGCTCGGCTGCCTCCGAGGCCGGCGCAGCTCGCTCGTGCTGGTGAGCCTCTCCAGAAACCCCAGGGACAGAGCTGCTCGTGCGGGATCTTTTGTTTGAGCAAGGAAAGCCCTTTGCACAAGAGCTCTGGGGTAACTGGGCTCAAGCTGTGCTCGGCCCCAAACACCCCTGCGGCTCTTGCTGGTGTGATTTGGGCACACCCAGGCGAGACGCCGCCGACCATCGCAGCAATATCAGCTGATTATTTGCACGGACTTTTTCCCTGGCCTTTGAACAAGGCTGACAAAATTCTATTTTTTTTTTCATACTCTGAAGTTTCACTATATTAAATTACTTCTCTTCTCTCTCTCTCCTCCCTGTCCTCCTTTTCCCTTCCCTTTCCTTTTTTCTTTCTTTTTTTTTGTTTTTTTTTTTTTCCCCAATGCTTCCCTGTTGCCACACAGGTGGTGTACAAAGAGGGGCTGGGGGTTGGAACCCCAGTACCTGTCACTCCTGAGATGGAGAGGGTCAAACGCAATCAAGAAAACTTTAGCTCGGTATTTTTTTTGTCATTTAAGAAAGTTCCCTGTAACTATTTAACACCTGGAAATTTTCCACTCTCTCTAATTAACCTATAAACATAGAAACATCCCTTTTCTGCTATGAAATTTAGTCAGTTCTATTTAATGTACTTATTTTTTTAAAGATTTTTTTATAATCATAACACTTGCTGCTTCGTGTCCTTTAATTTTTAAAGCTCTTTTTTGCAAAGCTTAAGGTAGTTTGCATTTTTAAAACACCTTGGGTTTTTTATTTCCTTAATTCCATTCCTCTAATGCTTTATGGTCCTGGTGAAGCCCACCTCAGAATTAGGTGCAGTATTTCTAGCTATCAGAAGGCTTCCTCTGCATTTATCGTTAAGTGTTTTATACTTCCTAGTTTTTCCTGCTTTCTGGTATAATTGTGGGCATAAAATTTGCATGTGTTACCTCCATCAAATGCATTATTTTATTTATTTTTTTTTTTTGTTCTTAACTTTTTTTAAACTCCCATGTTACCATATAGGTGTTGTACAAAGAGGACCTGGGGACAGGAACCCCAACTCCTGTCACTCCTGAGATTGAGAGAGTCAAACGCAATCAAGAGAACTTTAGCTCGGTATTTTTTGATTTGAAAAGCAGCAATTTCCCTCTTAATCTACTTGAAAAATAACACCACCAAAAAAAAAATACTCTTGTATTTCCCTGTAATCGATTTACACAAAAAAGACTATCCTGTTCCCTATGTTTTGACCTTTTTCCTCCGTTATTGTTACTTACTTTGTTTTGATTAGATCATCTCACTAATGATAACTTTTAGACTGTGTTTCCATCTTGCTTTTGACCCTGAACATCCTTTTTTCTCCTTTAATACTCACTTTTCCTTTTGTTAATCACGTCAATCCTTGGTTGTTGGGTTTTTTCCCCCTGGTTTTACCACCCATAAAAACTAAACTGTTTACTGCCTGATACGAACCTGTGGCTACGACGGTGCTCTGGCACGGGCCAGCGCAACCTGCTGTGCGACGTTCGCGGAAGGGGGGAATGGGACGGAACTGATTCCTCTGTTCCTTCTGCCCTGGGTTTGCCTTCAGGAAGCCTTTAATACCGTTGCACGGAGACGGTGGCCCCAGTCTCCAGACGGCTCTAGACGTGCTGGTAGCGCAGGCTCGCAGGGTAAAAAGGAATCGTAGCGTTAGGGTGTTTCTCGGGGCGAGGGAAGTGCCGGTGAGACAGGAGAGCTCCAGCGGTTGTCACGGCCTGGGCACCGCGCTCCCACCCGCGCCCGCGTCACCGCCGTGCGTCCCCGTCCCTCCCTGGGACGATCTCTGGCTGTAAGCGGTGGTTGGGTTCTCGGGGCGGGGGGGACTCTTCCTCGAGGGGGGGTGTGCGGCCAGAAGAACATTCAGGAAGGCGCGTGAGGACCTGGTCACGCGGCGACTCCAGCGCTGCTGGCGAGGAGACAGTAACACACGTCGTTATCGTTTCTGTAGGGCTTCAGTCTCCTGAGCACGCACCAGTTTTCAACGTCCACCTCGCGAAGCGCGTCCGTCGGGGAGGTGTTGGGGCGTTCGGCAGGAGCCACACCGCTGCGTTAGTGTTTAACTCTAGCCCCAGAGTTTTAATCTAGTGTTTCATTTCTATGGATATTTTTTTTAATCCCATTATTTATTCAGGGCATCTCAGCAAACCACCTGCGTGTTCTCCCAGCAGACAGAGCGGTGCGGTTGTTCGCTTGTTCCTTTTTCTTCCTTTAATGTAGCCCTGTCACCCCACAGGTGTTGTACAAAGAGGACCTGGGGACAGGAACCCCCACTCCTGTCACTCCTGAGATTGAGAGAGTCAAACGCAATCAAGAGAACTTTAGCTCGGTATTTTTTGATTTGAAAAGCAGAAAATTCCCTTTTAATGTATTTTAAAATACTTTTAACGTGCAAAAAGATATTCTTGCTCCCTTATAATCAACTTACACAAAGAATAATATCCTGGTCCCTTTGAGGCTTTTTTTTTCCTCCTTAATCGTTACTTACATCGGTCTTGTTCCTCTTTTTTTATTACATCATCCTAATAATACCTTTTAATTCCACCTTTCTTTTGAGTCTGATTATCTTTTAATTATTTTTTTCTTTGCTTGTAAAAACCACCCTGTTTTCCTTTTCTTAGTCACAACAATCCTTCCTTTTGGTTTGTGTGGTGTTTTTTTTTTCCCCGATTTTACTTACTTAATGGATGAGACCTAAACTTTTCAGCGCCTGATACAAACCTGTGCCTACGGCCTCGGTCTAACAGTGCTCTGGCACGTGCCAGTGCAACCTGCTGCGGTGTTCGTGGACGGGGTAAAGGAAGCAGAGCCGATTTCTTTGTTCCTTTTGTGTTGTCTCCCATGAGTTCTGCCTTCAGGAAGCCTTTAAGGCCTGCTGTTGCACGGAGGGTGTTTCCGCACAGCTCCCGGGAAGCAAAGAGCGGCGGCAGTGGTGGTGCTCAGCCGTACGGGTCTGAGGAGCGTTTGAATCGGTCTCTTTTATTCCCAACTTTGGAGCGACTCTGAAAAACGTGCAGTCTGTTTTCCCAGCAAGCTGCGTGTTCCTGCTGTGGGCTCCTTCCGTGTGTCTGTCTTTAACGCCGCCCTGTCACCCCACAGGTGTTGTACAGAGAGGATCTGGGGACAGGAACCCCGATACCTGTCACTCCCGAGGTTGAGAGAGTCAAACGCAATCAAGAACACATTAGCTCGGTATTTTGTGGAGGAAAAACTACACTCCCTTTAACTCCACTTAAACGGAACTCTTTAACCTTTATTAAAATTGAACGAATCCCCTCCTTACTCCCATGTAATCAACTTATAAAAACATCCGTTCTTCCTCACTGTACTGTATTTCCCAGCGTTACTGACCTAACACTTCTTATTATAAGTAATTATTTACATTACCCTAAATATTTTAACCATTTTGCTCCCTGTTCCAACTTCCTTTTTCTTTCATACGTGTTGTTTTTTTAAAAAAAAAACCCTATCTGTTTCCTGGTTTAATGCTGTTCTCGTAGAAGAGGGAGGGTCTGACTTTCTAGCGGGCTCCCGTGGCCCTCTAAAAGCTCTCCTCCACCACGAAAATATGACGCAGGGGGCTGCTGGGCTGGATTTGTGGCCCCTGCTAAGAGAACACCACAGACCCCCTCGGCCTTCCGACCCTCAGGGGCGCCCCCCAGCCTTCCTGGCTTCCCGGGGTAGCTTTTAGGGCCCGTTAGAGCCGACTGAGCTCCCGCAGACTCAAATGCTCGACTTCACGGTGGGTGTAACTATTGCTGAGCTGTGATTCTGTCTTTGGATGCTTCTCGTTACCACACAGGTGTTGTACAAGGAGAGCGTGGGGACTGGGACCCCCACTCCTGTCACTCCAGAGATGGAGAGGGTCAAACGCAATCAAGAAATCTGTAGCTCGGTACTTTGCTAAGAAAAAAAATCCGTTCCCTTAACTCTGTTTAAAGGAACATGTTAACAGTTTTAATCAATGGGTGCTGTAACACTCGTTCCAAACCAGTGCTGACCCTAGCAGCTGACCTGGGTGATCCCTCCTTACTCACGTCTTACCGCGGCGTACGGTGGTGACCTTAACCTGTTACAGGTTTTCAGAGTGATTTTAATGCCCTGTCCTAATCCTAAAAACACTTAAACCCCACTCGTTTTCTCTGCAACGCTGACGTTCTTTCATTTAAAAATTATAATTTACATCTTCATAACCTCCTCAGCCCCTCAACAGGGTATTTTTGGGGTGTCCTGTATGTGGTACTCACTTAACGCTGTTTATGACGAGTGAGCTGTAGTTAAAAAGCCAGTGTGCCAAACCCTGCTTCTCTGGTAAAATACTGCTGCGTGCCTTCTTTGAAAATATAGATAATGCCTAGGCCTCGAGAAAATAACTACAAGAAAAACAAGTGCCTTAGGCTTGAAGTTTGTGGAAGGACAGCTTTTTATTTATTGTTGCTTTCTTTGGCTCCTTTCTTGTGTCTCATAGGTGTTGTATAAAGAAAACATAGGGAAGGCAACCCCAACTCCGGTCACTCCTGAGATGGAAAGAGTCAAACGCAATCAAGAAATCATTAGCTCGGTACTTGTGACAGGAAACCAGTTCCTAAGGAGCTGGGCGAAGCGTTTACCAGCACGGTAGCGGTTTAAGCTGTGCTTCCTAACCCTAGAGAAGGAACCTGCCACGGAGCCTAACCCCCACCGTCCGCGCCTCCAAACCACCACGGTCGCTTCTGCTTAACGCTGTCGGGAGCAGGGTTTTACTAGAAGGAGGTTTGACCTTTTTTTTGGGGGGATGGATAATGGTGCTCTGGAACTTTTTTAACCCTTTCTTACCACAAGCGTGCTTTCGTGCAGAGCTGATTCCAGACAGGGTCCGTTGCTGCCTCCCAGCAAAGCTCCCGCCGCCGCATTTGGGAGCAGCACCGCGCCCCCAGCCTAACCCTTCCTGAGCGTTAACGATTCGAGAGCGGTCCTGTCTGGCGGTGTGGTTTGGGGCTTCCTTTGGTGGCGGTGCCTTTTTGGTGACGTCTGGGTACGCCCTTGTATCCCGTAGGTCTTGTACAAAGAAAATGTGGGGAAAGTGACCCCAACACCCGTCACTCCAGAGATGGAGAGAGTCAAACGCAATCAAGAAATCATTAGCTCGGTACCTCCAAACAGATACATTTCTTTTTTCCTTCGTGCTTACGTCTTAATGAAGTAACATTCTAACTACCTACGGAAAGCTGATTTTTAACTTTAGAAACATACATTTGTTTCTGCAAATTAATCGCTCCTAAAATACTTTAGCGTTAACAGCCTGACCCAGAACTTTAGGCCTTTCCTACGGCTCGGTTTGTGTACCTGTGGGCTCTATCCAGACGCTGTTCGGAGCTTTGGTGAAGATGTTCAGGTTTCTCTCTCTGCGCTGAAGTGTTTAAGCTTCCATTGGCTTCTCAGGGGTATTTGACTTGAGTGAAAAACAAACAAGAAACCCAACCCCCCCACCCCCCAACCCCCCCCACCCCACGGGAGGCTGTGACAGGTGACGTAGGGTGCCCTGAACAGGGACACAGGCGGACAGAGACTGTTCCCGTTCTGGGTGGGTATCAGCGATGGCTTCTAGGTGGCCTCGGGGCCTGGGGAGACGTGTCGGCGTCACGGCGCAGCGACACCAGGCTCGACTCCCTCCTGCATTTGGCGGCCCGGAGGGGCAACAAAACTCCCTCCTCCTTCCCCAAAAGGTCCCAAATTGCTTCAAACACAGAGGAAACATTTCTCAAACCGTTCTCCAGGGCCGCAGGCAGCTTCCCCAAGCCTACGGAGCCAGCGTGGTAGCTGGAGCTGGATAGAGCCCCTCTCTGTTAACCAGAAAAATAACAAGCTTTTCTTCCACAGTGTATTTTCTTACCCTTCCTTACGGATGTTTGGCTTTTGTGCAGTGCCGCGTATCGTAATCAGTAGCGACTTCTTTTTATTTGAAATTCAATAACAAAGTAATAATTTGTGTTCGAATCCTTGTGATTTTTGGGGAAGGTTTTAAGATACCGGATACTTCTGTATCCCACAGGTGTTGTACAAAGAAAACTTGGGGCGAGCGACCCCCACACCAATCACTCCAGAGATGGAGAGAGTCAAACGCAATCAAGAACACATTAGCTCGGTATTGTCTGGAACAAGTGAAGGGGATGCAGTAGAGCACCTTTTTAAAAATAACTTACGTCTGCCTGGTTTTATTTAACCCTCTAATTTTTTCTCTCAAAGTTAGCAAGTCATCTGTTAAAACCGTAGTACTTAAAAGATATTTTTTTTTTTTTTTGTCAATTAACTTTTTAATACTATTTTTGCTCTCACCTTCTTTTTCTTTCATAATGGATGGTGTTTACTCTAAAACCAGTAACATTTGAGTTTTTAATCTGTACATCTGTGACTTTGAGTTGCTCTGTGACCTGTAGGTTGTGTACAAAGAAGGCTTAGGGAAGGCAACCCCCACTCCGGTCACTCCAGAGATGGAGAGAGTCAAACGCAATCAAGAACACATTAGCTCGGTACTGAAAGCAGAGACACAGCCACCTTCTATTAAAAATAACCCTTCTGAGCAAAAACTCCGCTTCTAATTTAGCCTTATTTTCCCAGTTTTCCTTATTTTTGCCTATTTTTCCCCTTTGGTTTTTCACCTTCTCCTCTAGCAAATAACCTGTTAGATGCTTTATTTCCCAAGATCTTTTCCACCCCTGCAGTGATGAGTGTGCTTGAACAGTACCCCCACGCACAGAACCAGCGATGAGTTGACCCGGTCTTAACCCTTTCGTACGCCGTAGGTTTTGTACAAGGAGCATCTGGCCAAAGGAACTCCCACGCCGATGACTCCCGAGATGGAGAGGGCTAAGCGCAATCAGGAGAACATCAGCTCGGTACGTTCTAGCCAGCCAAATAATGGAAATACATTAAAAAGTAACGTTTCAGTCCCTGCAATCCTCACTCAAACCGACAGTGCGGATGTTCGCTGCCCGCTTTGGAAGAATGAAGCAACTGTGTTAAAATCAAATCCTTTAACACTCGCTTTTTACTTTCTGCTGCAATTGAGTATTTCTGTGTGATTACCTTAGTTTGTTTTTTTTTTTTTTTTTTAAACAACAGTCGAATTTCACATAACTTCTGATGCCTTCAAGTCTCTTGCAAATCTCTTGGTTTTACCGCTCTGGTACTGCGTGACACGTACTGTTCCTGAGGAACGATCGCTGTATATTTTATGCTGTTTTTCTGCCATTCTATATAAAGGCAGGGCAAATCTGGAAATGCCCATCTTTTCGTTAGGCCCTTTGCTAACCTGTTGGCTCCGGCGGTAAATCCTGACATGCCCCATCCTGTAAATGTTTGTGTACAGCACAGATCAGGGAATCACAGGAGAGTTTGGGTCGGAAGGGACGTTCAGAGGCCACCTAGTGCGGTGAGCAGGGCCAGCTTTAGCTACAGCAGGCGGCTCAGAGCCCCGTCCAACCTGACCTGGAGCAATAAATCCGGCAGCTGCAACCGAGTGTGTACAGAATCACGATGCAACTGTTGTCTCTCAAAAAAGAAACCCTACAACCCCAGCAAAAATGGTTGTATTTAAATGCTAAATACAGGTCTAATTGCGTTGTCCGTTCCACACTAACAACTTCACTGAAGTCAGTGAAGGTGCATGTCAAATGGATGAAAGTACCACCTAGAACACGACTACTGCCTTACCTCTGCCTGTTGTTACAAGGTTAAAAAAGATAAAGATGTTTTAGTTAAGGAAAGGGAGGTTTGGGGTCGAGTCCAGAGCTGTCCGTGCCCCGCAGAACTATGAAAAAGAACTTTGCTTCGCCTTCTGATGTTATTCACCAACACGGCTCCTGCTGTTTATCCCTCCCCTCCCCTTCTTTGCCGGGCTGCTTCAGCACCGCTCACTCCTGATGCAGAAGCAGTTCTGTCTCCCGTGCTCACGTCCTCCTTCTCCTCTGGCAGGTTCTTTATTCGGATAGTTTTCGAAAACAAGTGCAAGGCAAAGCTGCGTACGTGCTGGACACGCCCGAAATGCGGCGCGTGCGAGAGACCCAGAAGCACATCTCCACAGTAAGAGCCCTCACCGATGTCTCTCTTGACTTGGCAAAAGTGGTTTAAATAAAAACGTACCCTGTTCCCGAGATGTTCTGGGGTGGGCAGCTCAAGGACAGTGTCCGACCACCAGGTTGGGTCACCCCAGTTCTTAAAGGCTAAAGGCAGGAGCGGCTGCAGGAAGGGCACGGCTGGGCTTAGGCCCTCGCTGTCCCTCGGACGGGAGAAGGCCGAGGTTCGGAACAGCAGGGCGCCTCGCTGCTAGCCACTCACCCGAGGTAAGCAGGAATGAAACCATCCACCTAAGCCAGAGACCAGACGTTTCACTTTAAATTGCAGGTGAAATACCATGAAGACTTTGAGAAAAACAAAGGCAGTTTCACCCCCGTGGTTACCGACCCCATTACAGAGCGGGTGAAGAAGAACATGCAGGACTTCAGCGACATCAGCTACAGGGGCATTCAGAGGCGAGTGGTAGAAATGGAGCGAAAGCGGGTGGACCAGGATCAGGAGAATCTCACAGGTGAGCGGCACCGGGGCTTGGAACGACTCGGGTACCGCGTTTACACGCGCCGACCTGGACGAGGTGTTTGGTTTCGGCTCAGCCATATCAGTCCAGCCTTACCATCGCTCGGGGGTGATGATTTTATCCAAGTCTGTTTTGGAAATATTCTCTTGCAGCAGCTGCAAACCACTTGTGACCTGCCTGTCCCCTTCTGCCCAATTTTATAATGTCATGCTAATTGGTGTCTTCATCTCTGTGCCTACTAGGGAAACACCTTAGCTCCCTTGATGGGGATTAGATTTAGAACAACAACAAAGCAGCCTGATCTGTGCTATAGATTTGAGAAACACGGGTTAATGACGTACTGCTGGCCCTTTTCTGATACACTTTTACTCCTGTTCAGGACCGCCACGTGCTGCTCAAGCTCTCAAAAAGCTGCTTGAGCTCCAGCTTCTCCTCAGAAGATCTGTTTCTCTTCCAGGTCTCCGTGTGTGGCGCACCAATCCCGGGTCAGTCTTTGACTACGACCCAGCAGAAGACAACATCCAGTCCAGAAGCCTACACATGATCTCTGGTTTGTTCCACGGGCTGCACCCGGTTGATACTTGGGCAAACCCTGTCGGCAAAATGTCAGCCTGGGGGTACTAAAGCTCGGCTTAGTGCTCGGCCCGTGCGGGAACGCGGGTCTCGTCCTGCCTGCTGGCCCTGCTCCTGTGTTACACAGCCGAGAGCAGAGGGACAGAGGGCGGGTGAGAATTAATGGTAACTGGAGCAGAAACTGGCTGTAGCTCCTCCTCACCAGCATGACTGTGTTTAGGGTAGCTACGTAAGTGTTCCCCATGTTTAATACCGCTATTTCTCAAAAAATAGGTTAAACTTACTGTTATATAAAAGTGATCTAACATGGGCACAGCTAGGATTGTTTATGTGATCCCCAGGTAGCATGACATGTTGCCTACATCTAACACATTTCCTTTTTAAATAATGCTAAAAATACTGTTCCTCAGTTGTTATTAAAAAAAGGAAAAATATATTCTGAATATTAAAGATAACAGGGACGTAGTAACTGCACCTTTTTTGAGGAGGACTTGAGCACGGTGTCCATAGAGTGGTTAAAAAGCATTGACAAATATCATGGAGTAACCACAAAAATAGACAGTGATTTATCCACACGCTTTTTTCCATAAACTTTATAAACTACGGTGAGCCCTTCTGCCTGGCGTAGCGTTGTGCTCGCTATAAGCCCAACTTCAGTGGGCTGGGTGACAATGGCACTTTGGGTGTTTTAACCGAGTACGTACGCACACAGATCGATGGAGGTGTTTATGTGCACAACCCCTGGGTGTTACACGTACACGTGTGTGTTCACGTGTGCGTCTCCTTACACAACAGCCATGAACTGGTTCCCCCTTTCTCCTCGCAGTCCAGGCGCAGCGCCGCAGCCGGGAGCACTCCCGCTCTGCCAGTGCCTTGAGCCTCAGCGGGGGAGAGGAGAAGTCCGAGCCCTCGGACGGTGTGGATCAACATCTGTCCTACTACAGCAGCGGGGGCTTCTTCACCACGACCGCCACAGGTACGAGGAGAACGGACGTGCTCTTTGTTCACGGGTGAGGAGAAAGGGCAGCCAGAGCACCCAGTGGGGCAGCACGGGTCATGGGCTCGTGGTCAGGAATTCCTTTCACCAAGAAAAAGCCCAAAGTCCACCTGCAAAATGCTGTGGACAGAATAGACAGGCATGGAGGTGTATTTTCTGGAATCACTTAGGTGGGAAAGGACCCTTAGGATTGAGTCAAACCATTAACCCAGCACCGCCAAGGGTCCAGCCCCATCTCTTACCTGTTTCAGTGGGTAAAAGGCAGATTTGACCCCCCCTAAAGACCTTTATTCAGAGCAGCTCTAACCCCACTGCCAAGCTCTGTCATGAACAGCAGAAAATGTATTTTCCTCTTGTAGTGGGCTACAAACACGCTAAAACCGTGGAGTTACCCCAGCAGCGGTCATCGTCGGTCGCCACCCAGCAAACCACCGTCTCGTCCGTTCCTTCGCAGCCCTCGACGGCTGGCGTAAGTAACGGGGAGCGGTTGTACTGACACGCTGTCCCCCTTCGCTGAGGGAGGGCACTTCAAAACATTGAATTAACGCTTGTCCCTACTCCTGCACTTAAAAGTAGATGTAGGACAATGGGTATGGCGTCACCTCCCCCCCAGGCTCTGCTGGGGGCAACACCTTACAGCTGTGGCTGTGCCAATACTGCTCTGATCAGCTCCAGTGTCACCAACGCCCCCAGGCTCCAGCCCAAGGTGGTCCTTGTGCGACCGAGGTGCCCAGTTATCGAGAAGAAACATGTTGTGAGCTGAAACCAGAGATTTAAAAGACCAGCCCGACACGGCCACCACTACTTCATAGTACTGAACCGAGTCAAAGCCCACCTTGCCCTGGGCCTGCTCTCACATTTTGCTTTTCAGGGCTCTAAATGTCTCTCTTGTTTCTTAAACCTAACAGAAGACCTACCGGGCCATGTACGACTACATGGCAGCTGACGCTGATGAGGTGTCCTTCAAGGACGGCGACACCATCGTAAACGTACAAGCCATTGACGAAGGTTGGATGTACGGGACCGTCCAGAGAACCGGCAAGACCGGCATGCTGCCGGCCAACTACGTGGAAGCCGTCTGACCCCCCACAGGGCCTTCCAGAGAGGGTACCTGCAGGCACAGGCACTGCTCAAAATACGGGAAGGGTTAACAACATTAAGTGCCTTAGGGGCCTCCGTGGTGTCGGGGCCTTTGGAACCCTGATGTGAAAAAAAAAAAGTAAAAAAAAACCCCAAGTAACTGCAGATATACCCTTGAAACACCCTTTCCAACCATTTTTGAGAACTACCTGTAAACCCCAGCTCTAGGCATTGCTCAGAACTGTGTTTGTTTCTTCCACTGTCACAAAACAAATACTTTTTTCCAGGGCTGCCTGGCCCTTCCCCCCCGCTGTCCCAGCTCAGGTCACCGCAGTTGAACACTGAGGGCCAAGGCTGCCCCGTAGGACTTTTTGCTCATTCTCCTGCAAAAAAAAGAGCATTTTTCTGAGCTCCTCTGAAGTGTGTGAACATACTCATTCTTTCCCAGATAAGCAACTGAAGGTTAGTGTCTCCAACCCCCACGGAGCTGGGGGGGCAGGGGGGTGGGGGAGGGACAAACCCCCCGGGCTCTCCTTGTGCTTGCTGAGCTCTTGCGCACGCGTTTTTCATGCGGCTGTTCTGGGGTCAAAAGCTGTTGTTACCTGTACATTAGTGACGCAATAAAGCTGATGGTTCTGCAGTGCGGTCGCTGTGCTCACTCGTGCCGAAGGGCAGGAATCAACCTCACGCCACCGGGGCTTTGGTCCGAGCACGTACTGAGACAGGGATGTTCCCTCGGCCTCAGCCGCACTGAGGGGCTGTGAGTGAACCCGACAAGCTGTTTCGTACCTGAACCCTCCTGATCTGCTCCCCCTCCTGCAGCATCTGGTCCCAGGCAGGCTCCAAGAAGGAAGAACTCACCCTCTACTACGTCCAAGATGATTAAAAACAAGTTAAGAGTAGGAGCTGCACCAATAACTTAGGGTTCGTGGCCTGTCACAGTGCACACAACCAGCCTGAAAGGGACCCGTCCTTCCTCAAAGCAGGCTTTGGGAGTGCGGCGCTGGAGGGTGTCAGTCAGACAGATGTTACCGCCCTTTCCAGGTGTGCTGGGAACACCCAGAGCTGCACAGGTCACTGCATCCAGGAGCTGAACAAGCCCAAGGAGGCAGGGCTGGAACCAAAGTAACATTTTGAAGAAATCACCAAAAAACCCCTACGGGTGCTGTTCAGGTTATAGCTCCAAGGCTCTGCTTTGGCCCCTTCCTTTCCTTTAGGCGATGTGTGAACGGGGCAAAGAATAAGAGTCCTGCTGCCGTGACCCTACCATGGCCCTGAGGGCCTGCTCCTACCTTAAGGCAGCAGCGTTGCCCTTCCAGGGTCTCTCCTCACCGTGTGAATCCAAAGTGACGCTGAGGGAGGGCTGAACAGGTCTGAAAGGGGAAAAACCCAAAAAAACCCCAAAAAACCCCAACAAAAACCCACAACAAAACCACCCCAAACTTTGTTATTAACAAGTTTGGGAACTATGTGCTGTTTTATTTGCCCACGTGTAAGTTCTAAAACCACCTGCAGCAATTCCTTTCCATCAACATCCACGTTGACAGGTACAGGACAATATATACACATCAGATTTCCAGAGAAAGACCCGAGAACTCCCACCGAAGGTCTCCGAGCAGCAGCGATGCATTCCATGCAATCGGAACTCCATAAATTATTTCCCAACATCCGCCAGGATAAGTCTGTACATAATTTACAAAGCGCTCCCGTCACATCCATTCGAGCCCCCAAGGAAAAAAGTCTTCTCCGCAGAACTGCTGCCACCAAGGAACAGGGGGAAAAGCCTGAGAAGTTTCACAAAGTCTTTTGCCCGTGAGGGTACGTTTCGTTGTCAGCTGCTTAGTGCGATTCTTGCAAAACCGGGTGTCATCCTTGGCGAGCACCAGGGTCCTGGACTGCAGGGGATGAAGCACCGCTCATCTCTGCGTCGAACAGCGCCGAAGGGTCCCCGTCTGCCAGCGTCGGCGGCTTCGAGGGGACACGCGGGGGCAGCAGGTGAGCCGGGCTGTGAGACTGAGCTCTGACCGAATCACGAGCGTTTGCAGCAGTTAAGAACACTTCGGGTTTGAAAAAAATAATTTAAAACTACTCTGTCGGTTTGGTTTCACAGTCTTTGCTATTGCACGACTTTTTATCAATTTTTCTTTTCGCTACCTAAAAGGAATATGCATAGCAACAGACACCTCTGACAGGGCATGAGCAATCCCGCCACTTAAAACAACAAAAACCACCCAAACACCAATACATTTTGCTCATATAGTTGTTAAAAAAAAAAAACAAAAACAAAAAACCAACCTTGTTATGGTACAAAATGCAAAGTTTAAGGGATAATTCACCGGTAAGAAAGGCAGGTTTTTGGGAACGTCATCGCAACAACCTCCTCCTTAGTCAGAAAGGCCGAGCACCTAATCAGAACTGTCATGGGGCGGCGATTTCCAGCGGGACTGCAGGGTTTTCATGATACAGTTTGTCATGCCAACGAGTTTTTCTTGCATCTCAAAAAGTTGGCTTCCCGAATAGGCGAGGAGCTCGTCGGCAGTCAGCTGGGCAGCAAGGGCATCGATCTGGCTCGGGAGGTCGGCTGCGGGCTGGCCGCCGGCCTTCGGGACGGCTGGCTCGCTCCAGTCTGCAAGGGAAGGCAGCAGGGCAGCGCGGCGGGGTTGAGAGCGCCGCCGCGCTGCGTCGGAGCGGAAGGTGAAGCTTTTGGACAGAACAACGGAGCCAAGCGCCCCCCAGAGCGGCGCTTCCGCACCGCGCCGCAGCTTCTGGCAGAGGCAGCCCCCAGGACTCCCTGCCACCCCTCCTTACGGGGCTTCCCGCTCGGTTTGCTCGTGGTTGTGCAATACAACTCAGGACAGCGACGAAAGCGGGTGATCGTACCCGGCTCCTGCCCCGGCCCTTCGGGCCGTCTTAGCCCAAACTCCACCTCTCAGGCTGGGCGCTGGGGAGACGTTACCCCCGTTCTTTGCTCTCCAGTTAACCAAATGCTTCAGGTCTCTTACAGGAAGAACAAACACGGGTTCCGCCGTTGGAGCTATCATCGGGCCCAACTCCCCGAACACACAGGACAACTCAAATAAAGATCCAGGCACCCAAAGCCACAGTGTCCTGGGAACCATCACGCCCCTCTGTCCCAGCCCCCTCAGGGCAAGGCACCACTTAACCACCACCTCCTCCTCCTCCTCCTCCTCCTCCCCCTCTTAACCACCTCCTCCTCCTCCTCCTCCCCCTCTTAACCACCACCTCCTCCTCCTCCTCCCCCTCTTAACCACCACCTCCTCCTCCTCCTCCCCCTCTTAACCACCACCTCCTCCTCCTCCTCCCCCTCTTAACCACCACCTCCTCCTCCTCCTCCCCCTCTTAACCACCACCTCCTCCTCCTCCTCCCCCTCTTAACCACCACCTCCTCCTCCCCCTCCCCCTCTTAACCACCACCTCCTCCTCCCCCTCCCCCTCTTAACCACCACCTCCTCCTCCCCCTCCCCCTCTTAACCACCACCTCCTCCTCCCCCTCCCCCTCTTAACCACCACCTCCTCCTCCCCCTCCCCCTCTTAACCACCACCTCCTCCTCCCCCTCCCCCTCTTAACCACCACCTCCTCCTCCCCCTCCCCCTCTTAACCACCACCTCCTCCTCCCCCTCCCCCTCTTAACCACCACCTCCTCCTCCCCCTCCCCCTCTTAACCACCACCTCCTCCTCCCCCTCCCCCTCTTAACCACCACCTCCTCCTCCCCCTCCCCCTCTTAACCACCACCTCCTCCTCCCCCTCCCCCTCTTAACCATCTTACTCCTTTCTGTGCACACCCAGACGGTATTTACTGAAACAGCTCAGGGGACACACCCGGTTGAGATTCAGCAAATTAACTACTTCAAGCCCTGCCCGATCTGTTCCCTGCCCAATTCGCCAAGCTCATTTAGGAAAAACCAGCCTCTTGCCCTCAAAATACGTAACCAGTTTCAAAAAGCCACTGCTAGAGGGCTTCATAAAGGGGGTAAAACACAAAACCCCTCTCGTGTGCCAATATTAGCTACTGACCACTCTCTCTCCAGAAGGAACACAAAGCTCAAGGGAGGGGAACACAAGCGGCCACGCAGCAGAACCGCCCCGAGCACAAAGCAGCCCGTAGGTACCTGTTGCGAGTTTTTCTTCATCTGCAGCAAGAGGTTTATCCTCTACGGTACTTAGGGGCTTTTCTGCATCTTCAAGCACTGCTATTTCCTCAAATCCTCGAGATTTTACCTGAAGATTTTTTGGGAGAGAACGAGAGATGCATTTTCAGAGAGAAATGGCAGAAGAGATGACATGGGGGTACGTGTTTTAACCTCGTAGTAAATACAACCATTAATCCTGTGAATAATACTGTAACCAAGTCACATCCATCCATCCATCCTGAATTCCCATGTTACTTTGACAGGTAGAGATTATGTTTTAAAGTGCTATTTTTAACGAGGGAAGAAGAATATGTTATTCCTCATGATGGACGTTAGAAGTTCACTAGGTGAATATTGGCTTTTTGGGTACTAAAATTTGACTTTACCTGTTGCTCATGATATGCTCTAAGAGCTTTTTTAACATTGGAAATTTTCGGAGAGCGGATGGGCAGAGTTTTGATTTCCGACGCCGTCAAAGCACTCAGGTCACCCACCGTCTTTATGTTCTTCGCTCGGATGAGCTGCCCCAAGCCTCTGGCGCTGCAGCGGGGGAGAAAAAACAACAGTTTCTTACGCTAGAATTCACGGCCCTTCTGCGTGGCAGAAAGCTATCTCACACGGACGCCACTTCGCGGGCAGGGAAGCGAAGGAAAAACCGAAATGCAGCGACATTCCACTGCAGTTTGTCCTGCAGCCACCAGGGACCAGCGCTCTGAAGGCCGCTCACAAGCGCAGGGACAGGAGCGAGCACCCGAGGAGAGGCCCATCGGAGCAGTTCCCGCTGCAGGTCTGCAGTTTGTCGTGACAAGCGATCACAGTTCAGATCAGAACCCGAACTAGCTGAGCCCCCGGCCTTTCTACCTTCAAAACATGAGTTTTGGGTTTCCCCCCCACCCCAAAATCCCCCTTTGCCTTCAATACTCGGCAAGCTCCCATGGTTTCGTCGCAGACTGTTAAGATCAGTCTGCTCTGGCATGTGAAAGGGAGAAGCTCCCCGTGCTCCCGGCTGCTTTTCATGGTCTGACGTAAAAGACGACATGAATAATGCCAAAATAGTTGAGTCTCTGCCCCACTAAACCCTCCTTTAAAAAAAAACTTTGGCAAAGGTGTCTCTAAGCGGTCACATCTTGCATCAGAAAATTCGGGTTTGTAGGTCTGGCGAGAATTCAGTCTCTATTAAAACGTCCTCTTCAAAAGCAACAATCTACCCACCATATGTTTGATGTAATCTGAGGTAAAATGACATCCACCGGCGCTTTGCAGCCAGCTAAGGCAGGATACACGCACTCCGCAGGGCAAGGCAGCGATTCCTTCACCATTTCCTTAATCTTGAATAATACAGAAAAATCATTAAATTAACTATCACACATTTGAATACAGGAAAAAAAATAGAAAAGATACATGAACCAAAGCACTTCTTACTAAACACTTCTTTGAGCTCTTAAATTTAGGGTTACGAGGTCCTGGGGACAGAAATCCTTTGGTTGGAGTGGTAATATGCTGGATAGAAAAAGAGGAAAAAAAAAAAGTCTCTCAGGACCGTGGGAATGCAGTTCGTCACAAGATTCCAGCTACCTCGATCCCAGCGTGCATCTGTCTTCAGCGAGTAACAGCACGAGTCGGGCTAAACCAGTGACAGCTACTTCACACTGACTGATCCTCTGCTCTACGGCCGTTGGCACGCGACTACGACCCCACACCGCCGCCAGCTACGAGGGACGGGACACGCGAGGACTGACAGCACAGAGCACATGCAGCGGAACCCACCTTAGCCTGAGGGTTAGACAGAATTTTAAGGCTTCGGGAAGACGGTGAAGAAAAGTGGGATCTAACGACAGGACTCCTCCTGTCTATGTCATCTGCCAGTCCTTCTTGATAAATTGGATTTGCAAAAGAGACTCGACGGATCTGTTTTTAGAAAGAAGGTGGTTTTAGAGTACGAGCTCAAACCTGGCGAAGGAAGTCCGAGGAGACAAAACAGCTTAGTTTGAAATAAAAGTCATTGAAGTTCTTCAATGACATGGATGATGTTTCGCCCCAGGACAGGAAAAAACAGCGGCTGGCTCATTGCTAAAGGAAACGCTGAACATGCTTTGGAAAAAGCTGCTCAAAATCCCGAGGCAAGACCCCGGCCAGGTACGCAGCGGTTCTGCCCTCAGGTTTACTGCGTTGCGCCCCGGCAGCGGACGAGACCGCGGCGTTCTGGTTCGAAACCCAAACTCCCCCGCCCGAGCCCCGGTAACGCACGCCTGTCAGAGCTTGTGCAGCCCAACAGGAGATCTGTAAGTCTCCAGCTCCAGCCCGAGATCATTTACAGTGAAAAATACAGTCAAAATCTCAACGCAGCTGGAACTCCTCACACTATGGACGCGGTGACATATCCCGGTTACGAACTAACGAACCGCGAGCATCCCACATCACAATACCTTATTAGCAGGTGACAGGGAATCATCATCTTGATACCTTTTTACACCTCTCTTTAAAATACTCGTGGATGGAGAAGCCGAAGGAGACCACATGCAGCGAGCCTGCATGCCGTTAGGGCTGTCCGTAACCGACGCCGAAGAATCGCCACCTGCCGGCTTTTCAGGCGAATCCACGCTGGTAACTTCCACTGCCTCTTCCTTGTCCAAGGCCACGTTTTCAGGCACTGCAATTTCCGTTTCCACCAATTCCTCCTTTATCTCTTTATCTTGAATCATGCAACTTTCTCCTACATTACTCTCAGCTTCTATATCATCCCAGCTGCTTTCTGCCTCATCCATCCGGCTCTCCTCAGGTTTGCTCACCACCGCCAGGGCCGCAGGCAGCTCCTCCAGCGTTTCTTCCTTTCCCGCACCTTCGCTGGGATTCCCTGCGGCCACGCAGCCATCACCGGGCTCACCTGAAACACCCTCAGAAACACCCTCAGACAGACGCTGTTCAGTTTGGTGCTTCTCATCAGCACATTCTTTCATCTCCCCTCTGGAGTCAGTGGTGTCACCTGCTGTACCCTCCGGGTTCTCCGCCATTATGACATCTCCAGATGTCCCCTCTCGCTCCAAGTCTAACGCGCTGCGTTCCCCAGGAGGGTGCACTGGAGTGCTCATGGCGCAAGGTGCCATGGACAAGCTCTCGTCAAAATTTGAATTACCAGACACCTCCGCTGTACCCACGAACGCCTGAACTGGGGTGGTTCCGGGCTCGTTCAGTTCAGGTTTTGACTCGCTGAATGACATGACTTGCTGCTTCGACTTTTTACAGCAGCAATCACAGTTCTTCAGTCTTTTAATCCTTCTGCTTCTTTTGTGCTGACACTCGGGTATTTGCAAAGAGGAGGGATCACCCGAGGCATCTGCTCCTGGTACGTGCTCGGGCAGAACAGCTGAACAACAGTCTTCTACGGCTGTTTGCTTCTCGACGTGTTTCTTCTCCTCTGCAGCTTTCAAACCTCCATCAGATACGCTGACTGATGGGTCGGTGAGCGAGTCCACCAACGCACCGCTCTTGTTTGGCTCCACGCTGGTGCTCTGGGCATCAGGTGGATTCTCCGAGCCGGCAGATCCCAGGGCTTGGCTAGCGTCCGCAGGAACGACTTGGTTTTTCAGGTCACACGGTTCAGATGTCAACGCAGCATCTGTGCTGACCTCACGGCTCAGTTCACCTTGATTTGCTTCCAACGGATTCTTCGTTTCCTTTCCTTGGGAAGACACCTCGTGGCTACAGCTTCCTGGATGTAGATCTTTCAATTTACCTTCAAGAGAATCACTTCTTTTTTTCACTTTTGCAGATTTTTTCTTCCTCGTGCTTTCCTCCTTGGTCTCAGAGCCATCGGCCTCTGAATTTTCTATGCTGGCAAGCAATCCTTGAGAAGCTCTCCTGGTGTAGTACCGCAGGCGTTCCATCATCTTCTGGCCCACTGTACTCGAGCCACAGTCCTGACCTTCCATGTCGGCCTTCAGGTTGTTTTCTGACCTCCTAGCGCTTTTGTTCGCTTCCTCCTCCTCAAGGCCCCTCGCGGCCGGAGGCTCCTTTGAGCTCGAGTCCTCTGCCGCCGCTCTCTCAGGCGGGCCGCTTTCTTTTTTATTTGTATGCTCTGTACTTTTCCCAGAAACTGCCTTCTGCTTTTGGGATACGTCGTCTTTAGTCTGCGGTGCCTTCTTTTGCCCTAGTTTTTCGTCTTCTTTACGCCTGTCCCTCTTTTGGTGGCCATCTTCCTTATCTGCCGTACCTTCTATAGTTTCCAACCGTCGTCTTGAAGAACGTCTTGGGATTTTCGGGTTAGGAGACGCATGTGGAGACGCGTGTGGAACCTGACTATCATCCCCTGCTGCCTGATCAGGCGCTCCCGTCGCCTCTGGGGGTGTATTTTCTTTAGAATCCGTATCTGACACCTGTTTTTTTTCCATTTCTGCTATTGAATCTTCAGCTTTTTTAATATCCACTTCCGTAGAATAGAGGGCTTGGGACTGAGCAAGGAGAACATGCTCCATGGCTTCCACTGTGGGGCATAGTTCAGGATCATACCCCATGCTGTTGGAAGCAAAAGACTCCTGTCCACTTCTGTCCTGGTCTGACCTCAGCAAGAGCCTGGAATGTTTGTTGCCTTGGTGCTCCATTTTGCTCTGCCTGCGAGTCAGCCTTCGCAGCGCGGTACAGAGCTGCTCGGACTCAGATTTTGAGAGCTTTTGATCTTCTCCCGATTTTTCTGGTTTAGCACTAGTCTGGCACCTGTTTGTATTCTCCTGTTTACCTCCCGCAGAAGCGCCTCCGGACACGTCTGACGAACCGTTCAGCGCCGAAAGGCCACAGGGTCTGTGCTCCGAACTGCCGAATTTCTCCAAAGTGATAAAGGACTGCCGTCGGCTCGCGGGCTGCGGCGTTCCGGAAATGACGTCACTCGAAGCCGAGCTGCTGCTCACATTTGAGGTGTTTTCGTTCCCCACCGAGGGCTCCTTTGGAGCCGTTTCCACAGCACTTTTTTCTAAGCCCTCTCCAACCGACGGCTCCCCCAGACTATCTCTTTTTGACTCTCCCTCTGTGTTCAAACTTGAGCTCTCCTCTATGCAAGTAACAGGCGGCTTCTTCCCACAGGCAGCGTCCTCAACATTATTATCTGATCTGCAGTCCTCTGGGGTTTCACCCAATTCCTTGGTGCATCCTTCACTCTTTGCATTTTCTTCCTGTCCCCAAAACACAAACAGCAAAGCAGTTTTGAGATAAATACGATATAAAAACCGGCTATGGTGGAACAGAAAACACACATCCACAAGGTTTTTTGAAGCACCCTTCCTTCAAATTATTTTGTTATCTGTCCTTCAGTAGTTTATAAAAGACCTTTTTTTTTTAAAATAGATGTTTAATCCCAAACCACAAAGAAGTGAGATATTAACAAACCTAAGACTAAAACCGTTTTTATGAAAAATCTGCTGGATGTTACCTACTGTGTGGCACTACAGCTGATCGAGCTAGCTGTCGAGCCAACAAAGGGGAAGAGATCTAGATTTCGAATTTAAAGTATTATTGTTTTTCTTCCCCAAATCTACTATTTAATCCCCCTCAAGCCCTTAGAGCTCCATCCCAAAGCAGCTCAGAAGGTGGAAGCACAGCTGAGCTGTTTAAAAGCACGGCCCACTACAGCAGTGCAGCGATCAGCACAAAGACCTTGAAAACAGTAAGGAAAATAGCTCCAGAGAATCCCGCTGCATCCAAAGCGCAGCTGCCAGGGGAAAAACCAGCATTAGGGAAGAAAATCCAATGGTGTCGTGATTGCTAATGCAAAGCCAGGCAACTAACAGGTCTCAGCCCAGCACCACAGCAAGTCCCAGCGAGCGTGGGCTACAGCTTTCGGGTTTTGCCCCACTAAAGCATCAGCCAGGGGTCACACGGACCAAAACTGACCCCTAAGTCCCAGGGATGCCTATAGCTGCATAACAAAACTTAAACACACCAACACTGACTGGAAACCCTCCCATTTTGAAACTAAAGTCCGAACGTTTAACGACTGGCCTGTTCTAGTGTAAATTATGTAAAGCCCAGCACAGCACCAAGAACACCGCGGTGGCGTCAAATCCCAGTCTGGTGACGAGAAGGAAGTACAAACCACGAAGCTGCCAGAGCGCTCTACAGCCCCGGAGCCTGTGTTGGTGTTACTCAGGCGTGGGAAAAATAGAGGAAGCCCAAGAAAGAACAGATATTCTCAAGAGCTTTACAGGTTAATCAGAGAAAGGAAAATGTTCCTGTGAGCCAATACATTTGGGGGTACGTTTTTTTGCTTGAAGAGTTTCCAAATCAATCCCAAACCTGTATCATAACCAGTTATCAGAGTTTTGTCATTAATGACCAAAGCTACTAATATGAAGAAGACATCGCTGGTTTAGTTCTAATTCTGGTATCTTCATCACCATGAGACAACGAGAAATTACCTGAGGCTTGTTTTTAGTATCTTCTTCTGCATTTTCTACTAAAGATGGTTTTTCCCTAGAACAGAAGTACTTAAGTTAGAAGTGTTGCAGAAAAGGGGGGTCATCTTTAACGTCTATACTCGCCACCTTTACTTACAAAGAATCTTCCTGGCTCTGAGTATACTGAGAAAATAAGACAGTATCTTGTGACGTGTCCAAGTTGTTGTACATCACAGGGATGCCAACTCTGAAACAAACCCAGAAATGGCAAGTTCAGTCAATAAAAGGAGGACAGGGCAGGGTAGTGCATTCATCACGACGCTTGTACGGAGCGGACTGAGCTTCCAGGCTCCCAAGAGTGCTGGGACTGCAACAGCCACCCACGCAGGGACTGCTGCAAGAGCGGGGCAGCACGTATCACCTGTCGGGAGACGGCGTGACCGCGCGCCCCGCTCCCTCTTCCGGGCAGAACCACCCAATAGTGCAACCGGCCGCTGCAACCTCCCGCTCCAGCTGGCCCAGCAAACTGCCAAGTGGACGCAGGTCACGATTTAGCTCCCGATTTCAAGACCGCTATTTTCAGTTGCATTAAAATTTTTAATTTCAAACATGCTTTTGGGGGAAAAAAATAAAAAAGCTGTGATTGGGATTCCACTCCGCAAAGAATCCATCACCACACGCTAGCTACGTAATCCAACCGAGTTCCTCTCAAGCACCACCGTACACAAATTTTGCTTACGCTGCGTTTTTGCTGCCCGAGTACAGGAAATACTCTGGTATTATTTTCTCACATTGAAAACGGGATAATTCTAAAGATTCCCTCGCAATTAAGATGAGACTTTGGAATATCCCGATTTCTCATATGCTGCTGACCTAAGACTTCTCTCCAAATTTACGAGTCTCTCCTTCAGATCCGCTAAGAAAACCCTTTCGTGGCAATGGCTTCAGAAAAACGCCGGCTTCCATTTCACATCGCAAGGGAGAGTCACAACAGAAAAATGTAAACTCCAAATTACCAAACTCCAGACAGATGACAGAGTATATTTAATCAAAATAAAAAATGCAGATGGGAGAGTAATTTGGTTGCTTTAAAACAGTAAAGCAAGGAACTTGGTTAGCTTTAAACTTTACTGTAACTGGTATGGAAGAGCAAGACTTAATTACCTACAACAGTCTGAGATACAGGGACTGAAGTTACGTCAATGTGACACACCCAACGCAATCACACTTCACGTTAAAACGGAATAAATCACAGACCTCTTTGACCTAAGCACTTCTTTTTGATGCTCCGTCAATATTCTTTCTTTTGCTTCTGGAGGAATGAACACAAAATCAACAGATTTCTCCTCTTCCAGAAGCACCTCGCTTTTAGTCTTTGAAGATGCAAAGTCTAGCTTCAACTACAGAAAGGGAAAAACCAAACACCTGGATTAGACACAAAACAGAGGAATTGAAAATGTTTTCACAGTTCAGGTACCGCCATCCTAAGTGGACCTCGAACAACCGCAGTTCTCTCAGCATACGGATTGGCACCAATCCCTCCGTAGGCGCCTGTTCTCTTGACGAGCGATGTCCCCCGCCCCCAACACCACACGTAGCAGAGAGAACACAACGCCTGTCTCTCCCCAGTGCCGGGCCTGGAGCACGCAGCGCAGCTCTACCAAAACCAAGCTCCACCTCAACACCTGAACCTGTCGCAACCTGCGGCCAGACCGCGGTGCGAATTCTCAATCTGGTTGCCCCTCCTCCCACCCATCAAGCAGCCCTCCGTAGCAGTCTGTAAACTTAGCAGGGAATTTTAACAGGAAAATTTATTTACATTGTGCTACAGAGCGTACGTTTGAAAGAAAAATACTTCAGCATTAATTCATTCATTAAATTTACTGAGAATTTACAGCAGCACACTAGGTGTTCTGCTGCAGAATACAACAGATTAGACTCCCTCACGCCTACGTGTAACACCTTACCTTTGCTGATGGTACCTGCACATTACTGGACTTGTCTTTTACGTCATTTTTTAGTTCACTTGGCTGTGACAATAGAGAGTCTCGGGTTTGGCCCAACTTTACTTCCATCCCACTTATCTTCGCATCCAGCTGTGAATTTTCCATCTATTGAAATAAAACCCACACTGAATGCATTGTGTGAAGAAACTCCAAGCTCACAAACTATTCCCAAGACGTATTAATTTCTACAACTAAACTCCCCCACACTCCCATTTTCCTCTAAATTACATAGAGGACAACTTAAGTGAGTCATTTCCAACCAGCTGGTAGAACCCAAGACTCGAAATGCATAAACTGTCAAGAACCAGCTCAGTCTTTTTGCCAGCGCTCACGCAGCACAGTTTACCATTCCAAACACAAGGCAAGCGCAGGCCAGTCACAGAAAAAACCACAAGGGACCTCGCCGCTACTTTCTGAACAAGCTCCGCCTCGTGAAGCACCCATTGGGTCAACAAGATACTTACCGCGTCAGAGAACGGGCCGCTGTAGTCTTCAGCCATCTCGATGCTTTCAAAACCAGGCAGCAAGAGCGGGATTTTCTTTTTGGCTTGGCTTAACACAGACCTGGCTCAATAAAAAAAGAAATTTAAACTTATGGAGAGGGCGAGGGGGAAAGGTAAGCAACAAGACCAGCAGGTATCCCAGCTTGCTCAAAAAGCAGACTATAAATGGAAACCAGAACGCCATCGGTTCATTTGTACCTAACCCCAGATCTCCTCCTTTAGAAATACAGAAGTATAACACCACGCAGATCTTACCTCAGCTCCTCAGGGTACGTTAACGACGGGGTCTTGGCGAACGTGGAGTTCCAGAAGTGGGCACACTGGTTGCGGATCTGTTTGCTCTTATGCTGAAATAAGACGCAGAGCAACGGAGAAAGCCGCTCCAGCAGTTCGCTGTCGTAAGAGCCGGTGCAGTGAGACTGCAAACACAGGATCATCTCGGCCAGTAGCTTCTCAAGCTGAGGGAGGGAAGAAACAATAGGAGTTTTTTATTTAAATCAAATATTGCACATATTCGCTATTCAAGAGTTGAAAACATTATCATCCCACAGAATAGTATGGCCTGAATAAACAAGTTCAAACGCCACACAAGAAGTCTAGAAGCTAGGCTTAGGGATCCTCCCCTCAGCTACCTTTTTAGTTTAACAATTAAAATGCTACCTTCATTACATTTTTAAACTGTTTTCAGAACACAGGACGAATGGCACATGTCACACGTTTCCCCAACCCCAGCTACTTCTCCAGCCAGCTTACCTTGTTGTTAAGATTACTGTATACTTTAGGCACATCAGCAAGCCTGCCAAAACAAACAACACAGTTAATTTTGCTGTGTGGTGTAATCATTCACCCCAAGCATAAGAATTAAACACAAACTGCACTCAAGCACTGCCCACTGCTTTCAGTATACAACCCGAGACATAACACTGTGAAACAAGCCGCCTGCTGGGCCATTAAAACACTTCCTGAAGTAAACAGTTTCAAGCAAGCCCGTCCTTTAACCCCCACTGATACTTACACACTAAGAGAAACTCATGGAAAGAGCTGTAGTAATTAGTACTGACTTAAAATTAAAGTTTTTCTTTTGAAGTAACTTCTAACTGCCTTCTTTGCGTTGCTCTTAGCCCTCTCCCCAAACAGATTTCTCAAGCCCCACAAATATCTGCATTAAAAAGCTTAAGTACCACCTAAACCAAGTAACTTCACGTAAATAAACCCCTGGGCACACCATCCTGAAACACACTGAGAAAAGAATATTTAGCAATTCATTTTAGAAGTCTGGGACCTCCGCCCGGAGGAGGTTCCCAAACATCTATTTGCTCGCATCTGCCTTCCTTCAAAAATACGGATCCAAGCGTCACTTCTCCCTTGCAATGAATAATTCCAAGAAAGACAATGCTCAAACAAAGGCAGGTGAGATGGGAGATGGAGAGAGGTGGGGTTCAGCTCAACCTGACACGGGACCAAGCGGACTCTCGCCTCCGAGACAGGGACTCCTGGTGAACTTTAGATTAGCCGTCCTGCTTCAAGTTTCAGTGAAAGCTCCAAGAAAACATTTACATGCGGACTGGCAGCATCCCATCCTCTCCTCCCACAACACTCGAAGCTGTACTCCGTTCCTTTTCCTTACCCTGAGCAAACTGCACAG
Source organism: Leptosomus discolor (assembly GCF_034619465.1). Classification (NCBI taxonomy): domain Eukaryota; kingdom Metazoa; phylum Chordata; class Aves; order Leptosomiformes; family Leptosomidae; genus Leptosomus; species Leptosomus discolor. The sequence goes on from NC_141395.1 coordinate 2,313,004, forward strand.
CTCTCGCATCACCAACAAATCGGAGACAAGCCTCTGCCAGCCCCCTCCCACCAAGCCCCTAATAATTCCCTCGTGTCCTGGGAAGAGAAGCTACAACAATTATATTAAAAAAAGCAAAGCTATATTAAAAAAAAAAAAAGCACGCAACAACAAACAAGTATTTCTCAGTACTTCCCTCTGCTTAAAAACTTACAGGGGTTCAGCGCACTTCAACTAATGACTATTTCTCTTTTTCCTACAAAAAATGGTTCCTGCCCACTAGCAACAAACCACTGTTGATACCTTCAGTGCAGTGAAAAGATACAGCAGATGGAAGCTAAATGCTTTAGTCCTGCAGAGATGACAACACATTCGCTCTAAAGAGACGACACTTTGGAATGTGAAGCTTTGAGAAGGCCCGTAGGTTCCCTCTGGTGCACGACTGGGTAGGCCGGGGTTTATTTCTAAAGAAAAGCACCGTGAGCAGACTGCCGCTCCCACGTGCCCATTTCTGAACCCCCTCAAAGTCACCAGAGAGGGGGGCTGTGCCGCGGTGACGCACGGGCGACGAGCCAGGCAGCCACCTCAGCCCGGGGGCCCGGCCCGCTCAGTGCCAGCGCCCCGGTTTTAAAAGACAGCAGTTACAGAGTGCAGCACGGTCTCAGCGCCCACCCTAGCGAGCCGCCCTTTCGGCAGCACTTTGGGCACCACAAAACCAGCACCTACCAGCCAGGCTGAGTCGAGGAAAACCCAGCGCTCCCAAAGGTGAGAGGCTTGGGAGGAGGTGGAACTTCTCAGCCTATCGGTGCCGAAGCGCTGAAAACCCCCGAGCTGCATTCACAGGCACCGCTTGCTACAGACCACACAAGATTTCACCCGTATGCAGCGATACAATGAGTCCAGTTTTCCACCCGTTCTTAAAATACTCACTTTGTTCTTTCATAAAACACTGCCAGGGGTTTTGAAAAAATCGCAAACATAGTCCCAATCACTGAAGGCAATGAAACGTGGCTGATGATGTTGTGGAGAATAGCAATAACTGAAGGACCAACAGAGACCAATGTTTCTGAACAGATTTCTTTGGAACTGAACACATGGAAAGAGTTTAGTAACGTCACCAGGAGTTTAAACAGAGAGGCAAGCTTTCCAAGGGGTTCCTTTTTCTTCTTAGACCAATCTGTAGGTGTCTGTGGAGCTAACATTAAGAAAATAAGATACTGTTAATTTTTTTCTTACCTAAGCAGTGTGCATTACCACAACACACATGTGAGCTTTTTGTCTACAGGAGAAACAGAACTTCGATTCCCAAACTCTTATCCATATATAGTGTAAAACCAGACCTAACAGGGGACATACAGTTTTTAATGCGTAGTTTTATCGTAGCACTACGGGTGTGATTCCTGTTCCTCTTAGTTGTATTTACGGTGGTCACACACACGACTAGGCTCTTAAGTATCTTTAGTGCCTACTTGCAAAGAGACAGCAGCCACGCTGCAGACACCAGCTGATTCGCACAAATTCTGGAACAGGTGAGGAGGAGGGAAGGTGAAGTATCAACTTTTGTTATTTGATTTATAAGTGAACCCTCCACCATGCTCTTCCTCACCAATGTTTCCAATTAAAGCATTTCATTCTTTCAGCTGTCCAACGCATCTTACTGCTATAACAAATTCACATGGGGCAGAGAAATTATAAATACTTCAAGTATTATAGAATGATGTTGTTCTGTAAATTATTTCTTCAGCTTTAGTAGATGTAAATGGGAGCAGGGAACAAAGAACATTTTACGTACAATGTCCTTTTCTCTCCCGTTAAACCTACTCTCGGCCATTTTACACAAAGCAGCTTCAGGAGCAGCAGCCTTACAGCGTTCTGTTAACCGCTGACCCCCAGTTTTAGGCAGGTATTGCACGATCTGACCGATTTATGATCACGCTTTACTGCTTTAGATCACGTTTGAAGAAAGCAAGAGCAGCAGATTTCACACGCAAAAATGAAATCATAGCCAAAACATCAGACACAACTTCAGAAAGGGGCAGTGTTTGACAGTGAACTGGGAAGCGGCCTCAACGTTTACACCCATTTCAGATGTACTTTGGCAGGCTACGCAGTAACTACTCAACTGCTCCACAACCAGAAGAGATCTCATACTCTGATATGCAGACTGGATGATGTTTTTAGTTCCTTTTAATGATTTTATTTTTTTTTTGGGCCATCCCTTCAGTGCTTAGACAGTATGTGTGGCACATACAGACTTTTGATATCCCACAGCCATCACTTCTGCATCTACAACAACTCTAATTTTCGCCCAGCTCTGGAAGACAGACACAGAAACCCCCAATATTCAAGTATTTTCTTACATCTAGTTTTTGGCTGATATTTAGTACCGTACGGTGCAAAGTTGATGCAGTCAACCATAACTGATACAATATGGGTGAGACTGTCCATCATTGAAAACATCTGAGGAGGAAACAGAAGTCATCAGCAAAGCCCAAAAGAGCAACAGTGACAGAAAAACACACGTTGGCTGTTCAGGACAGCAACGCAAACAGCTTTTAAAGTGGACAAAGTTTGTCTGCGTTACCAGGTAAGACTCAGATAAGATTGCACTTAAAGATTCACACAAGCTGAATACCCAGTCTTCCCATTCTACACAAATAAGCCAGAAACACGTACACTATCTAAAGAAGCAAAACAGGGGCAGGCAGCTGTAAGAAGGTGTTAGATTTAAGGTGCACCAAAGGGTTCAAGGCACTAGCTGTCTAGCAAAACACGTCACCAGACGTCAGCGTGTGCTTAGGTTCAGTTGCTGCACAAAGCCTCACTTTCAGAAGTCACTGTAGGTGTAACAGTGAGGTGGTTGTTAACACTCAGGAAGCACGATCGGTTTCTGGTGCGTATGAAAAGATGGATCAAGGGTATTTGCTTCCCCGATCCATCACACATCCTTCTAAACAAAAGCAAGTTTTGTTTTAAAAGGAACACTGATATTGTGGATCAAAAAAAGCAGCATCCAAAGGAAGTTATAATGATGCAATCCTCCAAATTCCATGTTTCTCTCCCATCTCTTATTTGTTCCTTTCCCAGTATTTTTTCAAAGGACAGTCAACTTCAAAACACGAAGGGTTTTATGTTCCAGAGCCAGTGTTCACCGACACCTACAGATGCTCTGTCTCCCTGTGTGACGTGGGCCTGCACACAGGCAAGACAGATAATGTAAAGCTTCCTCTTGCAAAGGTGTTCTCTTTCCTAAAGCTTTAGAAGTCAAGTTTTTCAGTGTACAAGGTTGACAGTACCGGGAATACAGCACGTTATGCCCTCTGAATGCCACAGTACTACCCTGTCCTCCTTCCTAATCCAAATCCCCCTTTTCATGGTATTTGTTAACTCAACGGAAGTCAGTGTATACATACACACGCATTTCAAGAGGACAAATCATATTTACCATGATGACGACATTCACTAAAGCATTATTACTTAGCTAGAAGACAAATCTAAAGACTGCTCAGCTGCTGTTTTCACATTTAAGCTTTATAATTTTTTTTACTCCCTTCTTTCAATCCATTTCTATAACAACTCCAACTCCCGTCAGCAAAAAGAACTTTGTTACGGCTTTATCTAAGTCTCACCCAAAACACTCTGAGTCACAGAAAGTACTACATTAGCATTTACAACAAGGTCTTACATCCAATTTAAAAATATATCTGCTAAAAGTATTTACATAGTTCAATATCACTGGTTTATACTCACTACTGGAGTTTCACCTTCTAGCCCAGACAGTATTTTGGCACAAAGTTCTTCACAGCATAGGTTTTCTTCTGCTGTTGCAACTAAAGCAGCGCAGCGAGCAAATGCTCTATACAGGTCTGACCAAGTGCGCAACAAGGATTTCATAGTTGGCTTTAACAACAGAAAGAAAAAGTTTATAAATATCAGTGTCTGTGCAGAGAGATAAACACTTATTTAAATTTTCTTGTTCTGTTAAAACCTACGGGACTCAAGAAACCCAACCCCGGAGCAGTGGTCCAACGTATACACGTATCAGGAACAAACTCCTCTCGGGACTATCGGGCAGCACTTCACAGTTTTTACAAACCCCACATTGTTTCTCATCAGTGTTATGCATTCAGTGTTACCTGTGGAAACTCCTGAACGGGGAAGATGTGCGATACTGGCAGCAGCAATGCACTATAAACAGCACTGAAGTTGTGTTCCAGTGCATCACCCTGATTTACTTCGTTAGTCTGCAACGAGAAAACAGTTTGCTGATTAACGAAGCTGCAACATTTAGAGGACATAAGGCTGTTCTAAACACAAATACTTGGTACATAAGATCTGTGCAAGCTAAATTGCCAGCGGCCTTTTGAAATCAGCTGTTCTCAGTTCTTTCAAGAGATCCTGCACAAAAAGCACTGTTTCCAAACACCAAAGTAACTTAATTCCAACAATAAAAGCAATCAGTTAGAAAACGTCTTTTGTATTTTTTACTTATTTCAGTTGCAGGAAGTGTGATGAAAACAACCTCCTTAAAGCACCTAAAGCTTTCTTCATAAGTTCTAAGATTTTTTTTGGTCTAACGACTACACGAGGACTAGTCCAACACCACCTACGTCACACTCAGTGTACTTCTAGGAACTCACCTGCCCAGCTGTGGCATGCTACACTCGCAATTCAGGCATGAAGAATTAAAGCACTTCACACGGCTTTCATGAGGGCTTCCGATCAGGAAGTCTAGCGCTAATACGAAACATTGTTCTAATTACGTCCTAAATGTCACAACTTGCTAGTTATTGTATTTTCAGACAAAGCAAAGGAGCCTCTCGGCACTTCAAAGTTACCAGGGCCTGGAGGGCAGGTTTCCACCGTTTGCAGCAGCAAGACTGCACCAAGGCCAGAAGGTTTGAAGCACATCTATGAAGATGTTTATAACCTTAAAAAAAAAAAGGAGAAAACCACTCCCAACGCTATACTGGACACTGTACCTAGGAGTGATGATTCTTTTGGGCTGGAATCACTTTAAACCACACTCTAGATCACCACTCCGCTGCTGCCCTTCACCCTACCTCACTTGCAAACGGGCATAACTCCAGTTAGGGACTTTTTAAACAAATGCTGCACCCATTCCAGTTTCACAAACACCACCACAGCTTATTTAATGTTACTATTGTTTCAAGACACATCATTCCTAAAAATACATTTAAGATAAGAGATCAGCACCAAGTTTTCCTGTGGGTTTTTGAGGGGGATGGGGAAAAGAACAGAAAGCCACTGTACCCGATTAATCCATTCGGTTAGAGGATTAACAACAATACTCCACATTCTCCAAAGATGCTCCTTATTTTCCACTTGCTTTGCACTCTGATTAATAATGCAGATCACAGACTCACTGAAAGCCAGTGGAGATGTAGGCCCAGACAAAACATAACCCACGAGCGTTTCCAGAATTACAAAGAATCTAGGGAAGAAAGTTAAATAGGTAAGATACTTTTTTTTTTTCAGCTGAAGCTAGGAAAAACTTCTGTGAAGTCTTGCATGGGAAGCTCGTTACGAACAAACACCACCACATACCTCTCATCTGTTACGCAGCATTCCAAGAGGTTGTTGTGGAAAGGCAGCTGAATTAAGAACAAAGCTGGTGTTCCCTTGTGAGAGAAATTGAAGAGGTCAAAACAACACGTACATCAATCAAATGAAACAGCTGCCTCACACGTGTACCTACGTACTAAACCCTAAGTCAGAAATTTGCAATTATTAAAAAGTTGTTCAAAATTGTCAAATCTAACACTTCAACATAGGGGGAAAGCTGAGAACCTAAGCTGCTGCTAGATCCTGGCACTTCAGCAGAACATCAGTTATACTCTAATTGAAGCAAAAAACTTCTCTGTTTAAAGGTTGCAGTGTTATGGTACTAAGTCATTACTGCCTTGAAATGACACACAACACTAAGGCAGGTGTATGTAACGCAGTTGGGGCGTATGATGATACCTGGAACAAGGTGGAACAACCTGAGATTTGCTTCTTTTAAGGTTTCAGCAAGACATCTTTTGGGCAAGCTCTGTTCAGATCTACCACAAGTATGTCAGGCTTGCTAGTGTTCAAGTATTTAACAAAATGCATTTAATACGTGTCAATTAAAAGTTCAGCCACCCTAATAAAGTTCTGCCTCCTGTACTAAGTCAGAGAAAGCCTCCCAGTGTAATTAAAACACTCGGGGGGGAAAAAAGCTGGGAGGAATTTTGAGAGGTGAGCTCTTAAGCCAATTCTGGTAGACAAAGTTTTCTACTACTCACTTGAGTTGAAGCATTCGCTTACTCTTGTTACACTTAGCCCTCTCTGAGACCTGTCTGCTTTTAAAAGCCTCAAAAATCAATTCCATGCGCTCCCTGGCTAACAGTGTAAATGTTTAGCTACTTTCATAGGCTAAAAGCCTCTGTCTCCACTGCTGCAAAACGAAGTTGCCTTCTATCTACTGGTGGATGGAGAAGAGCTGATCATCATCCAGTTTTTAAAGGCCCTAAACAACTTTTCAAACGTTTAACAAACCTAACTGGTGGCACGCTCCCACTCAGTCTGCTCCACTCCAAACAAAGAATGCACACAAAAAACCCAGTGTCACTTCCACCTTTCCTCACAGGTCAGGTTTTGGGGTTAGTGTCCAGATTGCTATCGCTCATTTCTCCCTCCCAGTGCAGTACACAGAACACAGTCCAGCACTCCAGTTAGGGCTCATGAGGACCAAGGTAGAACAGAGTAGCTCTCACTGGTGATGAGCATCTCCACGTTTTCTGCAGTGGACTATAGCCAGTAAGTTCAGGCTTTAGTTCCCTGCAACTTCTGAACTTTTTCTGAAATAATGCAGTCCAGTGTGATATTCCCCGCTTCGCTCCTGTGCATTTCATTTTTCCTGAGTTGCAGCATCTTTTACCTTTCTTTCAAGTACTTCACTCTGTTGACCCCACAACATTTTCCCAAAACATTAGTTTTCAGCCTGTAAGCATGCAGTCTCCTTGCAAAGCATCTGCAACCTGTATTTTATATCGTGACCTGAACACGAGAAGCCCTGTTTCATTATCACAGCACTGCCAGCATACCCCTTTTTAGTTAGAGGCAGTTAAATTACTCAACAGGGTGAGGGCTGGAAACAAAGCCTGCATTCTGGAACATGGAATAACAGGATTTTCTGAAAGATTTGGAGCTCACGACTAATGAAGTGTCCTGTACGTTTGTGCAAACACAACATCCTAATACCTTCCAGCATAAAGATGAAATTCTGGAATCAAGTCACACTTACATTTAAAAGATCCATATCAGCAACCTGGTAGGCTGGTGATCCCAATACTTTTGGAGGCAACTCCTTTACAGTAATATCAAGGAGGGACTAAGGAGAGCAAAGGAAGAAAACGTAGGTAAACACTTTTTTCCTGAGGGTTTGAATATTTTAAGTAACACCACAAATAGAAGCAAAACCGTAACAATAGCTTCCCTTTAGCAGAAAGAAAAAAAAATCCATTGTGAAAGTAACGGTCCTTTGAAGCAGAAGGTTCTGGTAAGACCGTGCACCCGATCCTGTGAGCACTACTGCAAACCTGAACAACACTTCTGAAGAAAGAAACCCCTAAGCAGCACTATGCCACCTCATGAGAGCTGTGTAACTTACAGTTCACACCCAAAAAAGTTGTCTCTTTAAGAGACCATCCTGGGAAGTCAGATGCAAAAAGCTGCTACCGATCAGAATCCAGACCATCAAAAAGAAACGAGACTTGGAAACCAGACGAACCCACCCAACGTACCAGTACTTTCTGCACAGGAAGAGAATTTGATCGAACAGTGGTTTTTAAGGCCTGGAGCAACATTGTCAGTATTTCTGACCCTTGCTTTTCTTTCTTATTTCCTAGGAAAACAAAAAAGCATATTTACAGTTAGAGCAGAACAAAGGAATGGTCACTCTGACCCACTGTATAGAACTTCAAGCGCTGTAATATACTGCAAGATCAAAAGAATTCTGTGTGTGCTTATAAACATATACCAAATACTTGACAGATTCAGATACCAAGTCTGTGCTCCGAAGAACAGCACAACTGACTTCGAAGTTTAAATAAAAAAGCTACCCTAAGTTTTATTAGTAAAGTGGAAACACCTTTGTGTCATTAACAACCTTAACTTCAACATGCTAAAAAAAGTTGCCAAATTTGGCAATTCATCCAAGCAATGCTCTTCATTTTTCTAATGCTTTTCAGCTAGACCTTTCAATATGAGAGATTTCATTATTAACAGTATTCTGGACTTTCAAAGCCTGTTGAGAGTAATGAACGCTTTTTAACAGGAAACAACTTACTCTCTACATCTGCAAAGACACTACACTTTACTATGAAACAAAATTTCATTAAAGAAAAAAAGGCAGCCGCAGTCACATAACAGAGACTCACGTGAGTGATACACTGCATGTCTCGGTCTCTCAACACCAAGGACTTGGGGTGGGTTATTCTTTTTGGAGGGGGAAAGATTTCTTCAGCAAGAAAAGCAGTTAAAGAGCTTTATTATCTTTGTTACTGCTACATGTGATACCCCTGCAGCCACATGCTGCTGTGCCTTCGCTAGTAAGCCTCACTGGATCAGACCACTATGGTTCTGTATGTGTCACACAAAGATGGAGACATCCCAAAAAATACCCATTATTGCTTCAAAAAGAGCTACCGATGATGCCCAAAACCAAGCTTTAAAAGCAATGAAGCAAGTACTACTTAAGGCCTAGTCTTAAAAAACCCTCTAACTGGTCAGCAATGACAAAGAAAAAAAAAATACACTTTTTACCTGATTCAATAGCTGTTTTCACATATCCATTTATGCCCTTCCATATAACATTCAGCATACAATCTACAAGACAGCATAGTACTGTAGTCAGTTTGTAATAAAAACGTTAAACAAAATTGCAGTTAAAATACGAACTGTGCTACAGACTGTGACACAAGCTTTCAAACCAAGTCAGAGCAGTTCAATTTAACGTAACACTGGAGTATTACAGAAAGTGGTTATTTCGTCTTATGCTTCCCTCGCCCAGTTTATATTCCAGAAAAGAAATCCAATTTTGCCACTAAGTTCTTACCAGGAACTTCTTTTCCAATTGCAATAAAGCCATCCTGAACTGCTTTTATAAGCGTGCCGGCATGCTTGCAAAAAAAAGAAGGGCTACTGATCAGTGCGTACTGGAGAGGCTCTAGGAGAACAAAAAAACATGCTCTGTCAATCTGTTATTTCGCAGTCTATTGGTAAGATAAGCCTTAAAAATAATCGAGTGTACATGCGTACTTACAGCATTTAACATAAAACCAACTTCTAATATTAAAGATGAGAACTACCAGCTTTAAATGTTTAAGCCGTTTCTTTCTAACGGACATCTTAAAATCCAACAAAATGGGCAATTTCAGATTATGCAAAAGTACTTTAAAAAAAAAATGTAACTCTCATACCTAAACTAAGTACAAGTTTGTTTTGCTTAGCAAAATCTAAAACTTCTGGTCCCATCAAGAAGTGAAGCAGCATTTCAATTCCCAAAAGCTGGATGGAAGGAATCACCACCACCCCTGCTGTGCTAGAATTCAAGTTCATCCTCGGTGTGACTGGACTTGCAAACGGGTAAGGACCTAAGTGAGGGGAGAAAAATGACATCATCTCATCTCTCACCTGCAATCAAGCGTAAGAGAAGATCCAAAAGACCAAAATCCCGCAGTTAACATGAAAAGAACAAGTCACAGAACAGCGCTGCCTAAAAGGGACCCCTAGCACGCGCTCACAGTCGTAACCCTGCAGTGTGAAGGTGTCTTCCAAAGATGGTGAAGTCTCGGACGCCAAACTTCATCGTGGCTACAGAGCAAGTTCCCTGCTACGCTATGACTAGTTACACAGTGACTGCACCGCTGTGACAGCCTCCATTAGAAAGTTTACACTGAACACAGCTTTAACAGGCCTCACATGCAGAGCATTTTGACCAAATCCAGTTATGATCTCACAGAACTAAGATGGACTTTCTTTTTTTTTAAGGGAACAAAGGAAGAGCTACCCATCCAGGACACTTCCACGACACATCTGAGGCTTCTCATTACAGCAGTCTGGAACTGCAAAGCTGTGATCGCTAGGGCTTTCCACACAGGGAAGAAAAGGAGGCAGCTCCTTATCTCGGGCGTTGAGACGGCAAGCTCAAGGTGTGATTTCATATAGATTTAAAGTACCAACGTTCCTGATGTGTTATGATCACTGAGTCACTACTCAGGCAGAAACGAACAACACTCTAGAAATGAGAGTGGCAGATGTAAATAACACATACACCTGAAAAACTAAGTTTCAAGCCAAAGCTCCCTTGCAAAAGAGAACGCGATTCAGGACATCAAAACTGGTCCTCAACACAATCTGATTGGCAGTTTCGTAAACCTGAAATACTGGCTACAACGGATGAGTAATCCGACGTAAATCACTACCTCTGAGCTCTCCAACGAGGATCCAGGAATGTTTTGAACAACGACACAGCGCAAACGAAAAAGCAAAACATCTCAAAGGGAACAGACCGCGTCCCGCACCCAGAATGTGGTCGGAAACAGGCTTGTGCTTCCATACCCGATTTGTGCGCGGGGGTGGCCGAGGCTAAGCTCTGGTTGGCTGGTACCCGCGAGGGAGTTCCTTGCAATGCAGCAGGAGAATCCAGACTTAAAGTACTGTGGATTAATGGCACACAAACCTGCAGAGACAGCAAGCCTCAGTGAGAACAGGTATGATGTGTACAAGCCAGAAGCCACAAGGAACCATACATTTCAAGTGTCACACAGACTGTGCTGTTGTTCACAGCATCACTTCCTGGGTACTTATAGCAATATTTTTAAGATGCTGTATAAAATAGGCATACTGATACACGTGCTAGAAATGGCTGGATTAAACAGAAACTCACATTAGATTGATCCAACCATACTGTACCTAAAAAGGCAGATTTTTTTTTTCTTTACCCCCATCCTGAAGTTTAATTTAATGAAATTCAGAAGTCTCACAGAAACATTACGTTCATTCCAGTTACAATGTGAACAGTATCGCAACACCCGGATCATTTTTCTCTCTCTGTGCATCTTCCTAAACATTCTATGATCTTTTCAGCATGTTTTCTTCCAGCAGACTTTCCAAAGCACACCCTCGCACAGTGGAAGAACAAAGCAGTCCATACATAACGTTTACTATTGCTGTGCACTCACCAGAGCTTTTCACCGAGGGGCTCACACGACACGCAGGTGTGACCTCAAATCTTTTGGAACTTTGAAAAGCTTGCACGGGTAGCCCCAAGCACTCCTGCTACGCGTAACACACGCACAGCACACACATACACAAGTCAGATTCGGTTCCTTAGGACAGTTTATTTCAATAATAAACTCGAGAAGGACACAGCAGGTACAGAGTAAGTTACCGTAACAAAGCGGGGACTTACCTTCACACACTCAACATGGACCAAGCGATTATGACTATTTTCAGTTGTGTTACCTGTTCAAAGTTGGCAGGCAGCTGAGGTCCCAGCCTCATCAGTAAATACCACCAGACCTCCAGTTTCGTCAGTGCCAAAGCCTCTGTTCTCACGTGGATCGAGCTCAGTGGCTGCATTAGCAATTTCAGCCTTTTAGCACTGCACAATATATCTTGAAGACCAAAAAAAAAAAAAGCGTATTTTTAAGCAACACAAATAATTCAATCACAGAACAACAAAACCAGGAAAATTTTTAAACCATTGGATTTTTTCCTAATATATTTTAGCTTAAAATTCAATTAATGACAATTTGCAAAACTAAAGTACATAGCAAATGCACCAGCCTTTCAAGACCGTTTTACTGCTCTAACTGCTGTCTAGAACAACCCTGGAAATAGCTGGTATTTATTCCCAAGACCAAGAATGAAACGAAATCTACTGCACACCAACGTAAACTGAAAGAAACGTGCCCTTGCTCGCTGTGTTAGAGCGCCCTACCAGCCACAGCAAAAGAAAACCCAAGCACTCGACGTGTATGTGGTGTTACCACCGGATGAGAAGGAGGGATCTCAAAACACAGCATTCTGAGGCCGCAAAGGACCGATGGCCACTGAAGCAGAACTAGCACGGCTCGCCTAGGCAGGAGTTTGCTCAAGCCCATGCAAGTGTTCAGAGAACGAGGTTCGGCCAGCTCAGCAGCACCAGGACCTGTCCACCTGCAGGCCCCAAGAAACTGCTGACAGACTGCTTCGGCGGTACGCGACCCTTGTCAGCCGTACCGGAACAGGCACACCGAACACCAGCCGTGCCACGGAAGCAAATCCTTTGTTAATTAATTTATGGGAAACTAGGATCAGAACAAATGACCAGATAAGAAACAAATTAAAGTGACAATTTAAGTTCAGTTTGGCTAAACCAAGAAATGTCCATTTAGCTTTCTCTTCAGGACCACAGCACGGAGAAGCACAATCAAGGCAGACAACAAATACTGTGTGCCTTGACACAGGCTAGACTTAAAGAATTGTCCAGGTCTCAGCTACACCTTTAAAGCAACTTCCTTTAACACCTCCAGAATCCTGAGGCATTGCCCTTCTCCAACTAATCCACACAGTCCAAAGTAAGATCTATAGAACGTTTCATTCTCTGTTTTATCGCTGTTTGGGTCAATTACAGCATTACAAACCAAATGTTTGTTACTTTTATTCTATTAATTTCTACTAGCAGAAAAATTAAGATAGAACTACTGATCAAACTGTCACTTTTCCTTAAAAAACATAACAAGAACTTGAATTTTACTGCATATACCACTACGTGTGTGTACATATACACACACCACCAGGTATGTATTGCAGATATACTATGACTACACCCAGTGGTACCACCATAGCATTGACCACTACTAGACAGAATATTCCCTTCCAGTTACGCAAAGTGACAGCAGTCAAAACAATTCAGGTTAAATTTTTTAATCTACCTGGATTTAGAGCAAAATTATCTATTAGACTCTTCCATGCAATGAAGGCTATTTTCTTTACCACTGGTGAGCCACTACGGAATCCAAGTTCCTCCAGCTGCAGCAATGAGTTGATAAAACTGCCACTACGATGCAGAGTCTGAAGGTAAAGAAGTTCAGAATTAAGATATTTATGCTGCCAAAAATTCCCTCACTAAAGATTTGTGACTGCAAAACTCACTGCCTTTCTGCTTACCTTTCCAAGTAATTTGACAAACAGCGGCCATAATTTTAACACGTAAGTCTCATTTTTTGTAGAAAACAATTTCTGAAGTTCTGAAATTAATTTCTGCAGACAGAAACAAACATAATTTCTACAAGAAACATATTCCTAGTATTATAAAAACTACACACTCGTACCAACGTCTGGAAATACAACCAACTTGGAATTAGGCTATTTTTAGATCAGAAGGATTTAATTCTGTACCACACAGCATCTGCCTGTAAATCAGTGGAATGTCACTACCACCTCACTACCATCTTCTTAGCTGAAGTTTATGGTTGGTTTCAGTTATTCTGATAGCTGCAACCAACAAATCAAAACTCATTTCCTTAAATACCTGTAGTCTCTCTCTCTCAAGTCAAAACACATCGTGACCCTAAAAACCAGTCGTTTGTTTGGGTTTTTTTTGTAAACATACCTCCTGGTTTTGCCTGGGACAGAGTTGATTTTCTTCCTAGTAGCTGGTACGGTGCTGTGTTGTGGATTTAGGATGAGAATAATGTTCGTAACAGACTGATGTTTAGTCGTTGCTAAGCGGTGTTTATACTAAGTCAAGGACTTTTCAGCTTCTCCCCCTGCCTGGCCAGCAGAGGGTGGGAGGGCACAAGGCTCTGGGAGGGGACACAGCCAGGACAGCTAGCCAAAGGGCTATTCCATACGACAGGACATCATGCCCAGTATATAAACTGGGGGGGGGCTGACCGGTGTGCTCGGAGACTGGCTGGGCTTCTGTCAGCGGGTGGTAAGCAATTGCATTGTGCATCACTTGTCTGTCTTGGGTTTTATTTCTCTCTTTTTGTTACCTTCCCTTTCATTACAGTTACTGTTAGTATTATTATTATTGTATTTTGGTTTATTTCAATTATTAAACTGTTCTTATCTCAACCTATGAGTTTTACTTTTTTTTCTTCCTCTCCAATTCTCCTCCCCATCGCACCAGGGGATGGGGGCAGAGGAGCGAGGGAGCAGCCACATGGTGCTTAGTTCCAGCTGGGGTTAAACCACACTGTCTGGTAAGCAAATTCTCTTTAAGGGACAATAAAAGTTTAATGACATTATATAAGTTAATGCTATCAAGACAGGTGCTTCAAGGTCACTTAAAAGCAAGTTATTTTCCTGATCAATGATTCCTTGTCAGAAACTCAAAATTATTTTTTTTTTTACAGTGGTTCTATATTTACATTGCTGTACACTACTTTTTCTGTGGAAACTGCTGTCACCCAGAAGTTACTGTCAACACACAGCAGCATTTCCCTGCCACTAAGTAGACTGTAAATGAAATAAAAAATACCCCAACCAACCAACAGCCCTCATTACTGCTCCCACTGCCTCTAGAAAAAAGGCACAGCATTTCTTTCCACTTACTGTGGTCATCAGGTGCTCAGTGACAGCCGCTACCTCCTGCTGTTTCTGGAGGAGCAGTGGCATGCCCATCTCCAGGGCAGTGGCACCTCGTAACTGCACCTTATGAGCTGAATGGACGACCAGAGGGATGATCAGTTTTGCCCACCTCACAGCCTCTTCTCCCATCTGGGCTGGCGTTTGCTCCATTAAGCTAGATCCAAAATACAAATATAGGCATTACAAATCTCCAACAGACCTACTGCTCAGATACTCAGAGATAATCTTAGTATCATCAATAAATGCTCTAATTCAACACATGATTTACAGGAAACCATTCCAAACAATTTTATTTTTCTAAATAACTGTAATTTTGACAGTTCCCTTAAAACTGCAAGGCTGAATGTTATCTTAGATAAGCCTCTCCAAAAGCAGAGCAGACTGACCTTCACCAGTTGCCCTTTCTATTCTATCAGTACTTTTTGGTCAAAAGAGCTGAATCGAGAGCCTGAAGGAAACATGCCATCACTTCCTTATCAGTGACCAAGCACAGTTGGCTCACTAACCACCCCTGTGTGTTCTCAGCCGCCCAGCCCAGCTCCCACAGGCCATGTGTGCTGAAAACAACCACCCAGATCCTGAAGCAGCAGAGGATCAAGCGTCCTTATCTGAGCCTTCTACTACCGAGCTGCTCGAGCACAGAATGACAATTCCACATGTTTACACCACCCACACCGAAGCCAGCGAAGCTTCCCGCAACGGGAGCACTCGCCACACGTTCAACCCGGCCTGTAGGAACCAGCTTGTCTCCAAGTCACGGAATTTGCTAGTGTCCCCTTTGGCATGGGTACGTCAAATCCCCATCACTACAGTTATGAAGGGGTTGCTGTACTAAGGAAAACTGCTGCCTTTCAAATAATTTTCTGAAAGCCAGAGGACAAGCGCTGCTTAAGAGAAAGGTTTTCCATCACATGCCAGCAGCCTAACTTCTGAACAAGAGCACTGTCTTGCCACTGCTGTCAATCAGACTGTTTAAGGATTAATTTCAGGTTCCACTCTTGCTCTCAAGGATAACTATAGTCTTTTTAATGAATATGTATGACATTATTTTTAATATATATATATACATACACACAAAATAACTAAAAGAAACCATTCAATAAAATGCATAATTTTCCAGAAACAATTGTCTGCTGAAATCTCAGATTTGCAAGAGGAATTAAGTGTGCAACTAGCCAGATGCAAGCAGTTGCTAAATACTAACATCCAACTTCCCTGCTACAGAAAATGAATGCACTAGAATAGAGCCAAAATAGACAAATAATGACTGTTGTAACTATTCCACTTTAAAATGGATTTGCAGTTCAAACCAGATGCAAAAAGTTCAGAGAATACTGACATAATAGTAAAGATATAAGCTCAGCCCATTTACTAATAAAGAAATTAAAATAATACTAAGTAAAGATAAAGCTTGACTATTCTAGCTGACCAAAACAATGCATTCTTGGTATGGGTCCAAGAATTAAACAGTACCCTCTGCAGCGTTATGAGAAACATTGCAGTAAAATTTGTAAACAACCATGGAGACATTTTAAAATAAAAACCCACATAATGGCTGAGCATTTCTCAGCCGGGTCGGTTCTGAAAACAAAGGCTGGAATGTAATACATGACTTGAGGCATGCAGGAAACTTTGGAAATAATTCCTAATAAGCCACTGAAAATGAAAGCAATGACACTTCATCTGAACATTGACTACTTTCTGCATCAGAATCAAGTGTCATATTATCACTAACGGAGTATTTTGCCAATGAAGCAGTTCAGGAGAACCACTGGCAAAGAGACAGAAACAGAGATAGTAGCTCACACAACTTCATTCTGTTTTACTGACTGTAATACAAAACACTGTGGGAAAACAGACTTGAACATACTGAGCAATTCAAAAAAACATTCCTTTACAATACCTAGTGACACTAAGATTTTGGTTTAGTAGTTTCCCAAAAAAACTAAGCAGAGTTTCAAAAATTTACTATTGCAGCACGCATACCGTATAATAACATTTAGTGCTTCGTATTCAACCACCATAGACTGTACATCTCCTTTAGTAAGTACTGCTTCCAGGGTAGAAATAATACTGGAAACCTGAGGAGACAAGAGAAGAACATTAAAGCAAGCACCTGAATACAAGTACTTCCAGGAGGAGCTGGAATTCGGGAATTCTGTTTCCCAGGACAGTGCCCCATGTTTGGATTATGCCTGGTCTAGTTTTAAGGTTCGAGCTCTGACCAAACTGGAATATTCACTCATTTCTCCCCGTATGCTGCTTCACTGGTATCTAACAGAGTTGCTCACATTTCAGCTTCTCCCTCAAGAGAAGCAGTAATTCGTTGGCTCTTTTCCCTGTGTAGCTGCCCTTACAATTTTTCCACGAACTTGGGCCTCACACTTGGATGTCAAATTTGATGGAAAACGACCTTCAGATTCAAAAGCTACTGAGTGGAGAGTGACCAAGAGATTGCACAAGCCTCTTCTCCCTAAGAAATCGTGCCAAACAAAAAAAAAAAAAACCAAAAGTGAAGAAACTTACCTCCTTCTTTACAATTTCTGAAGGAAAAGTCTGCTTGGAGATCACCCAAAGTGCCCGAGTGCGAGTGTTTTTGTCCGAAGTTTTTACAGCAACACTGTTCACCATTAAAAGCAAGTCTCTCATTTCAGTTGCTGAAAGTAGAATGCACCACACTCAAATTCTGTTTATGCAATTTTAATCAGCGTCTCAGCAAGTTTTGGGTCATTTTGCTCAGTTAAGGTTACTAAAGATCCGTTCAACTGCAAGTCCCAATGGACATAATAAGCTTTATAGTTACAGAGGGCAGTAAAGCTGTTAACTGAGGTAAGTGCAAGCTTATTACACACAAGAGAATAAGGCTAACATAGGAGTTACAGGCAACTAGGAAGACAGACTGAGAAACCACATATTCCTTTAAAATTCAAAACTAATCAAGCCCAATTTCTTGCAAATTTGGGCTTTGTGGGTAAACGATCTCACTATCAGAGAAACACACTCACATATATCCCTCTCCCCAGCCAGGAGTACATATGCTTTCTGTCTTCTCTCCCTAACCCTCCATTGTTTTCAGGGCTTAGTTATTTCTGAAACCTGACATTCTCTAACCAAATTGATCGTAATTTATCAACTGGTTAAAAAAGTTATAGGGGAAAGGAAAGAGATCACGTAGGCATTATTATAGATGCTTCATTCTCATAGGAAATCGGCCTAAATTTTGCATAATAGGAAAGCAGGACACACTGAAAAATTGAGTAGAAGAACTAAATGAAACACTTTCAATAACCAGAATGGCAGAGTCATGCATATCTCTGCACATCCACATACATGGTTTCGTTCAATCTTGCCCAAGGTTAAGTTCCTTTCTAATAAAGGTCATTCCAGAACATTTGTTCAAGAGTATTTAACACTTCTCAGAAGAAAAAAAAAAAAGAAAGAATAAGCAACAGCATGCCTTTTGTTATTACTGTTTCAAGAGGCACTACAGACTACGGCACCACACAACAGCCAAATCACAACGCATTTCCTTGGGTGCCCAGGACAGGCAACCTGAGTGTAACCCCCTTCCCCCAGCACCCAGCCTGACCGACACACACACGCAGCCGGCTGACACCGAGCAGCTTCTGACCACGGTAGTGCAAGTGGACAGGCCTGACCCCCGGCACGTGGGACAGGCACCTCCCGAGGAGCAGCCAACTTGCTTTTACCTCGGTGTTTTTACCTCGGTGCACAGGCTCAAGTTCTCAGCAGCAAAACCTTTTGTTAATGGGATTCAGCACTTTCTAGGAACGCAGGCCATAAGCACTTGGATTACTTTAGTTTAATTTGAAATATTTACCAGCACAGGTTTTGGTGTTGGACTAGGTGACCTTTAAAGATCCCTTCCAGCCCAAACCATTCTATGATTCTACAATTTAATGGAATCACCAGGGAAAGGCTGGAAAACGCTGAAAAGCACTACTACACCTACCCAAACTCTACACACAAAACCCCACAGTCTTCATTCTTTTCCAACCCAGAAAACTTTTTTTGATTACTAATTCCATACAACTAATTACAGCACCTAACTGCTAACAAAGCCTTTAACGAAACTAGAGGTCAGTAAAACAGTATTAGCGTAACAGCATGAAAAAAACATTACAATTTTTGGTACGAGATGGAATTGGTTAACCACTACACTGGTCATACTGGAGACAACACCACTGCACCACCTGGGAACTGTAAACTTTGTCAAAATTAAAGTCTATGCTAACAAAGAACTCTGAGATACATAGATAGATAGATGTATACACACACACACTACAGCATCCACACTGAAGTTTGTTTGCTTACCAGATAATTCAGCTGTAATATTTGAATTAAAAACGCAGAATCCTAACGCCTGTAATGCTGCATTACTGAGCTCTGAGTTTGGACTAGAAATGTGTGCCTGAAAAAAAAACCATATACATAAAAGTCTCAGTTTGCAGAAGTAGCTGTGAAGTAGTGTCTTAATACCAACACTCCTGCTCCATGAAGAGAGAGCTGTCAACAGCAAACACTTGATGGAAAAACGCACCCATGTAAGAAACCCTTCCTGATTACATAAGCTCCAAATCAGTAAAACAATCTGAGGTTTTGAAGACATTTTTGGTTCGTGTAATTTAGACATTTTTACTGAAGTAAGGTCTAGACATCCAAAGTTCCCTAATTCTTCACTGATTATGTACTATCACTTGACTCTCCAACTGTTTTTAAAAATCTAAAACAGAAGGGAAAAAAAGATGGCCAAGACCAGGCTTCACCTTAACCA
This sequence comes from Leptosomus discolor, assembly GCF_034619465.1. NCBI lineage: Eukaryota > Metazoa > Chordata > Aves > Leptosomiformes > Leptosomidae > Leptosomus > Leptosomus discolor. Next base: position 2,332,409 of record NC_141395.1, read on the forward strand.
AAAAAAAAAAAAAAAACAAAAAACAAAAAATGACTTTTACTGCATATTCCAAATCCCCAAAGTGTTTCTAAAGGCAGACAGAACATGCTGCATCTTTTCTGGCTGCAAGATCAGACTTGACTACATAACACTGCCTGGACACATCCAACACCCTGTATTTTATTTTTTCTGTAGTAGTTTCTAGTAACGTGGAAGACATATTTTGCCAACAAACCCTTCCTGCTATGTCACTGGCTTGAATTCTTATTAAATTAACTCAAATTCGAGCCTTACAACGGCCGCTGACCTTGACCACCCAAACAGATCTTCGTGCACTGAAGTGTAGAAAATTGAAAAGACATACCTTAAACACTTTGCAAAGCCGAGGAAAGTGTCTTTTGACATTTGCAGTGAATTCTTTGCCTTCATCACCAGTCAAGCGACTTCAAGGAGCAGAAGGGACAACAAGCAATACTCACAGGTTAAACAGGTTATAATGGACATAACTTTAAATTTCCGACACACAATTTATCAGCTAATATAAAACCATTTCTTTCCTTAGAAAGCTAAAACACAGTACTGAAGAAGTTAAAGAGCAAACATGCCAGTCACCACAAACTTAGTCTGACATATCAGTAAAACATTGTCATAAAGTACTTGTGTCCTACTATATTAGAAAAAGTGAAGTGACTAATGACCCCTTTTGAGCATAAACCCCCCCCACACTAAGGGCTTTCATTTTTATTAACTTCTTAACAAACCACTGTAAGTTAATATGCAGACTTTAAACGACTTCTGAAAAAGAGATAAAACTTTCCACATAAATATATGAGATTAAAAAGTACACCCCTCAAAAGCAGGTCTAGACTGCAGGCTCCCCCAAAATTCTGGTTTGACAACTAGCAGTGATGACTGTGCATATATCTGAAGAACACCCATACAAGAGCTGTACATATCCTATAAAACCTTAGCAACCAGTTTCACAGAGCAAACCCCCACCATATTAAGTGTGGTCATCCAGAAGACAACCCGAGAAATCTCTTGTTGCTTTTTTGTCGGTTACTACTAGAAACCTGTGAAATCTTACAGCGTGATCAGAGTTGCTGATTCTCAAGAGCTTCACAAGTTAATATAAAACTGAAAGACATGAACTGAAGGGAGATACTGATGGAAAGAGTGCCCTTGCATATGCTAACACATTCGAAAGACCCAGGTAAAAGCAGAACCTCATGGTTAAGAAGTACCTTCCAGAAAAAAATTAAATTAAGAGAAGACCCAAACCCGGAAAACACAACAACAAATCCAAACTTTCCAATCATAAAGCTGAAATGCAAGTCTTTTTCCAGCTAGGAAAAGAAGTTATTTCCCATCATTCCTTCACCCCGCTCCGCAGTTTGCCCAGAAAATGTAAAAGCAGAGGCTCTCGGATGAGCAGACACCAAAAAGACGCCCTGTCGTCTCCTCCTTCCCGCCTTCCTCGCCCTCCAGGCCCGCACGCTTCCCGCGATCTCCACCCCACGGCCACGCAGCCCCATGCCCGGCAGCCCGCCCCAGCCGCCCCGATGCCAGGCCGGGCAGAAGCTTCCCTCCCCGCTCCGCCGCGGCAGCTCCCGGGGGCTCATTCCCCCCGGCCCAGGGCCCACACGGGCCGAGACCGCCGGGCCGTGCCTGCACACCGCGCACCCCACACCGCTCCCGCCACGCCGGGAGCCACAGAGGCCGAGGGCGGCCGCCGTGCCCTCAGGCAGCGCGGGCCTCCCCGCTCCCCCTCACGCCGCGGCCGCGGCCCGCACTCACTTGACGATAGTGAGATGAGCGTCCGTGAGCTCCCCCGGCGGGGCGGCTGGGTCCTCCAGGGTCTCCAGCAGCGGCTGCAGGCTGGAGCAGGCGGCGGGAGCGCTCATGGTCCTGCGCGGCGAGCAGGCGGTGGGGCGGGCGGGCCGCCCAGTGCCGCCCAGTGCCCCCCAGTACCGCCGGCCGCCGCTCGCCCCCACGCCGTCTCCCGGGCTAAGATGGCGGCGGGCGGGACTAGCGGCGCGCGGGCCCGGGCTGCGCCGGCCCAGCCAATGGGAGCGCGAGCGGAGGAGGGGCCGGCGGTCGAGCCGGAGGACATCGAACGGCTCCACGCGCTTTCTCCGCGCGCGGCGGAGCGCGGAGCGATGGATCGCTTCCCGCGCCTAGCGGGCACCGCCCCCCCCCCCCCCCCCCCCCGCACTCTCCCGGCGGGCACCGCCCCTCGCTGCCGATTGGTGGCGGCGGGGGGCGGGCGGGGCGCGCGGGGCGGTCTCTCCCTCAGGCGGCGGTGGCGGCGGCGGCGGCGGCGGTGGCGGTGGCCGTGGCTGTCAGCGCGGTGGGAGCCCCCTCAACCTACAAATCCTTTACTTGTGGCTGAAAAATGACCTCCCAGCGCTCCCCAGCGGTTACAGTTGAGCCCCGGCTCCGCCGAACTCCACCTGCCTAAACCTGAAATTCCTTAAGAGCCGAATACGTCTGTCTGTGCTGTGGAACGTGCAGCCCCCCCCCCCCCCCCCCAGTCGTTCCCGGTTGGGGTTTTCTGAGGGTCATTTAACGGCGGGTCCCCGACTAGGTGCGGGGTTTCCAAATGGGAGGGGGGAAACTGAGTGCAACAGAAAGTGATCTTTTAGGGAGGGGATCGTGCCCCTGCGCTCAGCACTGGTGAGGCCGCCCCTCGAATGGTGGGTGCAGGTTTGGGCCCCTCACTGCAAGAGGGCGTTGAGGTGCTGGAGCGTGTCCAGAGAAGGGCAGCGGAGGTGGTGAAGGGTCTGGAGAGCAGGTCTGGTGAGGAGCGGCTGAGGGACCTGGGGGTGTTCAGCCTGGAGAAGAGGAGGCCGAGGGGAGACCTCATCGCTCTGCAACTGCCTGAGAGGAGGTTGTGGTGAGGTGGGAGTCGGTCTCTTCTGCCAAGTAACGAGTGATAAAACGAGAGGAAATGGCCTCAGGTTGCACCAAGGAGGTTTAGGTTGGACATTAGGAAGAAATTATTTACTGAAAGAGTGGACAAACGTTGGAACAGGCTGCCCAGGGAAGTGATGGGGTCACCATCCCTGGAGGTGTTCAAAAAACGTGTACATGTGGCACTTCGGGACATGGTGGTGTTGCAGAAATCACCAGATTCAGGATTTTAGGATACTGCTTGGAAATCCCCTTGCTTTTCCCGTCTTGATTTGAATATCAAGAATTCTAATTAGTGGATATTAGTAGGAGAGACTAATGATTATATTGGGAAAATAAGTCTAAAATGGAATAAATGATCAAATATAAAATAAAATCTGTATTGCCAATACTGCTAGCATACCCCTGTAAAGTGCCAGACCTAAGGTATTCATTAACCAATGATCTGTTGGTGGTTAGAAACAAGAATGGTGTGTTGTAGTCCCAGATGTCTGCTGGACAGGATTTATGATGGTACTCATTGTGTAAGATCTTTCAATTGTGACCAAAGCAGGTACGAGCCAAGAGCCTGCGAGCCAAGGACATGTTCCTTGACCAAACATGGTCCATTCGAGGAGTGGTCAAGACCTCCGACTCACGGACCACCTACCCAAATCATACCCCCTACTCACAAGGGAACAACAGAAGACCATGACAGAGGCTACGCGCTAATTTGCATCAGAAGCAAGAAGAGAAGAACCAATCATCGAAAGAATGATAATGAATATGCATTGTATAGACTGAATATGTATGAACTTAATGTATAAATATTTGTTGACTGCAATGTGCAGGCGGACATCTTGGGGAAGGATCCCAGGTCCCCGGTGCGCATCGTTGATAAAGGACATCTCTACTTATCTCACTGTGTGTGGATAAGTTTTTCTTACCACTGCCGATCTGCAACAGTGGTGTTGGATTGATGGTTGGACTTGACGATCTTAGAGGTCTTTTCTAACGTTATGATTCTATGAAAGTGCCTGGGGTCTTCGCTCCCCGCCATGGCTGCGGCACCACGCGCTGCCCAACACCCACCACCGTCATCTCTGGGTGGGAGACATTAGCACTTGGCTGTGCATGGATGTCCCACCTTGAGGTAATGCCACCGAGAGGGGACAAGCATGAATGACATCAGGGCGTCCGTGGGTGTGACATGAAATAACGGCAGTGGCAGCAAACCTGAAGTGTGGAGAAACCCTGTTTGTCAGGGATAGAGATAGGCCTGAGCAGCGACGTTAACGGCTGAGTCTGTCTGTCTTGGTCACCTGCAGGGCTCCATAGTGGTGTTGGAGATGCTTAACGGGAGTGTCTGTTCTGGAAAGAAACATCCCCAAGTAGCGTCACCCCTCTGGCACCATGGGGTTTCCAGACAAGCAGATATTTCCTGTACATCTCTTGGTTCTGATCCGTATCAGTTCAAGACTGGTTGCTTCTCAATTAAGGAACCAACAACCAAAAAAACCCACCCTCAAAACCAACAAAAACCCGCCTTAGGTCATAAACAAAATGTTAACGGTTCTTTCCATGTGTTTTCCTTATTAACAAACACTTTTGCTGACCTTGGAGAAGTGGAATGACATTTTACAGCAGGAGGAGGTGAACAGGTTTATTCAGTCCACGAGGTGGCAGGATTAAAAAACAGATTTTAGGTGCAGCTTGATCCCATCAAATGTAGTGACACGAACTTTGTTTCCTGGCTCCCATGAAGCGTGAATAAAGTGCTGAAAATGACAGAGAGGCATTGTTCTCCAGTACCGCCAGGAAGCAGGATTATATTCCCAGTGAAATTACAACAATAAAAGCTCTAAGATAAATGAATTTGAAGAATCAAGAATTGGAATAAATAAAGCAAAGATGGGTCTGATTAGCTTAAGATCACCCTCCTCCTGTGCAAAACCCTTTCTGAGGAATTCACAATGCTCCGAACAATGAAATAATTCACAGAAAGATTCTTAGTGGGCACTAGACTTCAGCGGATCTGGGGTCAAGAAAACGTTCAGAGTGAAAGAAAGAAACTCTTAAAAAACTCATTTATTGCTTTCAATCAAGAAAAATGTTTCAAAGTCTGAAAAGTTCTCAAGAAATAAAAACAATTCGTTGGAAATACAGGACATGATTAAAACAGAGGTAGCTTTAATGCCGCTTCAGACTGAGGAATTTAAACTGAAGTTAAAAACATACTGAGAATTACTTTTGTTCATCAATTACAGTCGTCTTAAAACCCGTGTAAACAACATACAGCATCGCGACAGTATCTTCTGAACGGATTTGCTGCTTAGCAGTTTCTCCTGATGCTTCATCTCACCAGTTTTATCATCATTACCAAGACTTTCCTTTGCTTCTTCACCAAGTGAAATCAGAAAAGTGAAAGGAACAACTCTTCTCTGGGTGAGGAAACCCTGGCAAAATTCATCGAGTTGTTTCTGGTTCATCTCACAACCGAATTATGATGATAATATAATTGATTCTGTGCTATTCACGCTGCTTCTCAGTCTTCTGACTTCAGACAATGACATGAGTGGCTGCTGGGCATCCACAAGATGAATTTATGTATCTCAAAAATAAGCTTACTCTAACAGCCTTTTGAGTTCAGGGAAATGAGTTAATTAAAAAAATAATTATGTGTAGAGAACAGGAAGAAACATAGCAACAATCTAACAAATAAATATGTGGAAATCAAGGAGCGTAAGGAGAGAACAGCGTGTTAAATTTAAAAATAATTGAAACAGTCACACAAAAGGTTTGTTCAAATGGTGCAAGAAATTAGGAGAAGGAACAGTTTATATAGAAAAATAATTTTTAAATCTTTGGTATCAATGCATTCTTCAGATTTTTACAGTACTTGTAATCTAAAAATACTCTTCTATTATTCATGTAAGTATATTTTATAATTTATTTCCTAGTATACTTTATGAACAAAACTTATATAAAAGCAGAAAATAAAAAGTCAGAAAGATATGAAGAAATTGTCTTATCTGAAGAAACAGATATCTGAATCGGGTTCTAAAACGTGTTTTTTAATGAACGTATCTCGTTACTGTGCTCACATAATACCAAATTTCCCAGAGAGGAAGTTTGTTTTTCCTTGGGACGTTGTATTCTTTCCATCACTTGACTTTGAAGGCATGTCCACAGTAATATATCTAATCTGAAAACCACCAGCAGTCACTGAGGCATCTGTCAAAAACTTCAAGGTCATAACATTGCCTGGGACAAGAAAAAGGAAAACGAAGGTTATGTTTTCTGGTTGCATAAAAATGTGGTATTTCAGGGTTATTTTTAAAGTGCTCTTTCTCGCTTCGGGGATCTGTAGAGCAATCCACCTGGTCCGTCTGCTTCTGACCTGTGGCCTGGGAGGACTATTGGCCACATGGAAAACCAGGCAGAGTTTCATGTTCGCAGAGCCCGGAGGCTGATAACCTTTCGCTATCTGCAAAGCATTTCCCGTTCTTGAAAATGCCGCTGTGCCTCGCTCTGCCTGTGAAATGCCCCACTTCACTTCACGCGTGACAGCAGGCCTTGCCCTGCCGTTTAAACAGGATTGACGCGCAGCGTCACGTCTGCCACCGGCTTTGGGAGTGTTGGTGCAATCCTCGTGCTTGAAACGGGACAAACCGGTGCCTGGAGCTTGTGCGCACAGGTCAGGCTCGGTTACCGACTGCTGTGGAAAGACACCTCTGTGAAACCGCCGAAGCTGCGGAGGTGTCCTATGGCTGTGCGGGCAGCAGGGTGCACCCTGCTTATCTTCTCCCTAGGCTGTTTTTTCTTTTACACTGATTTAGAAGTCATTGCGTTGATGACAGTTTTGAATAGCAATTTATGACGCGTCAGCCACGGAGCAGGCAGGGATTGTGTCTCTGGGCATCTTAACCATATGTTATTAGGCAGCAGGGACAAAAGGTGATCGGGGCTGGGTTGTTTTTTTTAACATAAGGAGTGCAAATATATTACCTGTGCTAATGATATCATCTGGCAACTCATCTCCACAAAACCTAGAAAAAAAACAAAACAGCGATGACTAAACGACACAGCGCATGTGCCACACTCCCTACACTGAACGGTGGCTCTCCGGCCGCACTCTCCTTCGGATCTGTGGCTCGTGGGGCTAAAGCAGTTATAATTGAGGGTGCGTAATCCTCCACTATACATTAAAGCAATTGCTTTAGAATTTTTGTCATGATAGTAAGGTTTATGGGAGGGGGAAATGCAGGAAACATTTTTCAATGTAGGCAGGAAGTAAATGATGCAAAACAAGGAAAAGAGCAACTTACCAAGGCGTTAAGAAAAAGAACAACGGTCCAAGGTTAAGAAAGGAAGAACATTGTCAAGAAAAATGTTTAAAATTATCTGTAACAGCAAAACAAACGGACTATATCCTTGCTTTGGTACACATGGTTTGTAGAGAGGATGTGAAAAGCGGCAGGAATTGGGAAGTGGCTTTTATCACTTTTTCTGGTTTATTTTTTGCTCTGGAAAATTGAGGTACGTCATACCAAAGTATGACTGCTAAAGGAGAAGCAAAAATATGACACTGAAGAAAAGAAAGTGAGAATTAAGCAAAGAGGGAAGCTAAAGCTAGTAAGAGAGATGACATGTAACACTTGTTCTGTTCTGACATTGTTAGAAAATATTTTACTTCTGCAGCGAATGGTAAATTAAATACATTTTTGCAAACAATTTAACACCCCACCTCCCTCCTTTCAATTAAAGCAAATAGAAGATACTGTCTGAGACTGCTGATAGAGAATTAAGCAGCTAACTGAAATGCCTCTCAGCTTGCTTCCATGTGATTTAGCAAAGCGGAAAAGGGCAAAGCGCAATTCTCTGAAACTCTTTACAGGCCTGTGTCAATGACAGAAAAGTAACTTGCCAGGAAAGCTACGTCAGGTACTGCTGCTACGAGTATGATGGGCTTATCAGGGGTGCTAACTGGATACGGTAATGCAGTGCTCTTCTGAGACAGTGTTCTGGGGGAAAAATTAAATCATTTGATTATTTGCATATTAAAGCTGGAATTGCTTTACCTGCCCACAAAGCCATTGATATCGTCATAGCTATCATAGATTTCTAAGAAATCAGCCATACAAGCAACATCTTCTTCAACATCAAACTCCAGGAACTGTAGATGAATACGTTGTCCATACTTTACTCTAATATGCCAGTAGCAAATTTGATCATTTTCATACTCATTTGGGTAGCCTGGTGACTTAAAAACATGTTTTGAATCTGTGAAGACTCCACCACATTCTTTCCCTACAAGAACAATAAAAACATCAGAGTTTAAGTCTTCATTCTGGACATGGCCATGGTTTAAATCTTGGTGCACTTTGACCCAGCAGATACACAGAAACTCACATCAGCACACCCAGCGTGATGGCACTTTCCATGTATTTAAGCACTCCGTGTTTACAAGAAACGTCAGTCATTCCTGGCTTTTGGGAGTAGATATTTTGGAAACAAAATGCACTGAATTCATGGGAAAGCTTTCATTGACTTCAGCAGACTTTGGGCCAGAGCGAAGTGTTTTATGTAAAAGGCATTCGGGGTTTCTCGCAGTGTCAAACTGTAAGCTTTACAGCTGCACTTGCAAGTCACTCTAGCATTCAGTTTCATCCTCTCTTCTTCAAAAACCTCCTGAAAGTGTGTCTTCTACAAGAAAACTTATAAAGGTTAATGATCTCATACACTGCGCTGTACTCCTGTTATTGCTGCAGCTCTTCACTCCCTTTGGAATGGCTCCTTTGGGCCAAAAAACACTCATTCCCGTTTGATTCAGTGGCCATTTGAACTTTATCAGCTCCTTGACTGCGAGAACAGCCAATGTGGGGACCTCACACTGCCTGACTTTAGGATTTGTCCTCGTTCCCTAAGTTCAGACCTGGGGAGAGGGAAATCCTTGCTAAGGGTGATTCGGGGCACGTGACTTAGGAGCCTTGAGCCGGACAGTGTGATTAACCTCTTAGTCCTGTGCTTTTCTGCTCCAGGTCATTGCTAGGTTGGATGTGCCTTTCAAAGATGCAAAGAGTTTCACAAGTTCCTCTTGACGTCTTTAGCACCCTAGAGAAGAACAAAGGCTCAGAGATTTGTCTTCGTTCCCCCAGGCTACTTGTCTCCCACCTGCCAGCGGACAACCCTGCCAGGCTTTGTAGCAGGCTGTCCGTCAAGTCAAGCATGACTATGTGTGAATATGTGTCCTTGTCCTTGGGAGAGACTCAAGCATCTGCTGAGTGTTAGCAGTTCCATTTTCCTTTGGTCCTTCAACCAAACAGTGCATTTGGAAAGTAACTGCCTCCCAGCCCAGAGGAGAAGGCTGACAAAGGAGAAAGTCGGGCTGCCAGTTTACACGGAGTCATGACGAAGGCAGTAGTGTCTCTTGCAGTTCTCTTTGTGTGCTGAACATCTGTGAACGTCCCCCACCCCACAGAGCTATTTGATTAACAACTGCCCAGCTAACACAAACAAGCTCAAGCCCTGGGAGGACAAACAAAATGCTCACAGCTGTACAGACGTCACGGACAACTCCAATTTTTGGCTCTACCAGGCAGGGTAGTGCACTTGGAGTAGTGGGAGAGCCAAGCAGCACACAAAGTTAAGCTTAGCTTTCCTTGTTGGTGTCTACTTTTTCTGTCTTCCCTGCTATATGAAGTGATATCAACCTAAACGGGAACAGCAGCCATGTCGGCATTTTGGTCATCTGCAATGCAGCGAATGGAGGGGGACAGAGAGATGTCCCGTACGTGGTCATGTTGTGTTTGAACCCTGTCTCCAGGTCTGCTTTGGATCCACTTTTCTCCATCTAGTTACACATGCGTGCGCATATGCGCGCACACACACACACACACACTGCTGGGAGCTGGATCTGTCGGGTCTTTCAGTCCCAAGCATGGCATTCATATGCAAAAGTTGTTCTACCACCTCAGGCACAAGAAAGAAGGAACAAGGGTTAACACTAAATCTAGCCTGTTCACAGGCAAAATATCTAGAAATTGGTCCCCATGTTAAGCACCTCGGGGTTAGTTATTTAAATGAAATTGTAGGCTAAATGTCAACACTCTTATACAAAACAATATTTGCACGTCACGTTGGAAATATTACTTACCTTTTTAATCACCAACAGCACATCATTACATTTTTAGTTTCTGAGAGGACTTTGCTTAGGGCTCGGTTATCTACAGAGCAATGCAGCGCAGAGACGCTGAGCTCTGAGCAAGCCAGATCAGCTGTCGCTAACAGCAGAGGGGGCTTGGTGCAAGGCTCTAAATACATTTGAATCAATGCGCCCCCCTTCTCAGGCAGCACATTTACGGCACAGGAGCGAGCGAACTCATTCAGAGCCCGGGTGCCTTTGTGCAGCCAGGTGGCATGGCGTGCAGTCACCATCTGAGACGCGAAGAGCAATGGGTTGTTTTCAAACGCACCGTTAGGGTTGTAGCAGTAGGCATCCCATCTCTCGCTCCTGTTGAGGCGAATCCCGTAATCAACAATACCGGTTTTGCCAAAGCCACAGTTGGCTCCAGCTTTGACGATGGGATAACCAACTCTGCCCTTTGCCATCCAGCCAGCAGCACACACGTGGAAACCTGCGACAGGGAGAAAATGGGACATGGGTGTAATCAATCAACCCTAGGCAAGAAACACTGCTTTTTATTCAACTCGGTCGAGTCTTACTCAAGCTGATCAGTGATTTGGGTGTAATTGGCCTAATAGAAATTGAACCACAGCAAAGAAAAGCACTTTGAGAGGATAATTTTAAATGCAGGGTATAAAATTGCGCTGTGTTCTCCACAATGTGGTTATTGGGTCCTCATTTGAAAACAAAAATCAAATGCAGATGGACTATATAGTTTCCTGGGTACTGAGTTTTAAGTGCTGTACCAGCATTTGTAACCCAATTATATACTGGATGAGTTATGTAAGTGTGTTCTTTGTTTCCCTTTTGAAGTCATACAAATTTACTCAATCATATCTCAAGGGTCTGCAGCATTAAGTTCTGAGAGTGAATAAAATACTACATACAAAAGAGAGCTAAGAAAACAAAGTATTTACTTAAAATACTTTCAGTTTAAATTTAAATACCTGAAATGCCTCAAGTATTTCTTGCTAAACAAAAAAATCCTGTTAATGCATTTTGTGGCTGAGAACTTAAAAACAATAGCCAAAGAATGCAATGTTATTCACTGTCTGGTACGGACCAATTCAATGTTTTCACCGAGACGAACTGGAACATATTTGTGGCGTCCTAGGACTATGAGCTACTCAGAAAAGACAAAAGTACCCTTTTTTTACATGTGTGCTGGTGCTGAGAGCCAGCTTCTGACTCAACGGCGTAGCCTGCAAATTTCTAGAGTGGAGGATATTTTCCATTGTTTTCCCAATGCCCTGAATGAATTACTCATTAGGAATCAGATAGAAATACAGTAGAGCCCTCACTCAGCTCCACTTTCCACTCCAAGCACACCACTCACTTTCTCTCACCAGAGCAAATAAGGCTGGAATAAACTTTATGAAAACATCTTGATGATGATATGAAAAATAGCAATGCACTTTTACTGTAGAAGCTCCCTGGGATAAATGCCTTCCTCTGCAGCCCCCAGGTGCTCTAGCTGGGGAGGTCGCATTGCTTCCCAGCTCAGCCAGATCGTTCTCCTCAGGGTGTTGCTGGTTTCAGGCCTGCGCTGCACCCAGAGCTCGGGGGGACGCGTAGCCCTCTGTGCAGATGTCATCCCTGACAGCTCTGTAGGTAGCGCAGTCATGCTCCGTTACTGAGGGGGGAAATTGCATGCAACTTGGGCAAAAATCCAGGGAGTTTACAAGTCTCTCAGTCCCAGAGTTCATAACACTCATGAAAATACAAGACTGGCAACATTATGAATGAGCAGACAGACATGATTTTTTCCGAACCTATTTTTCTTGCCGCCTCCAGCTGCTGATACGTGGCTAGATGTCCTCCCTCGTATTCACAGACAGCTTTTGCTTCTGCGTAGGTGAGCCGGTACTTCCCAGAGCGTGACTCTCTGTGATACACTCCAGCTGCACGTTCTGTGGGACCAAAGCAACAAAGGATTTCAGCATTGTCTCGCAGCTGGCCCACCTTCCGGGCCGCTCTCACCACCTCCGGCAGTTTCCCCAAGATCTGCCCTTCAGGCTCCTGTCCGGGTGAGAAGAGAAACAAAACAATCAGCTGGCAGCTGTGCCACTTGGAAAGCGTCAGGAAAATCTGTCCCTCCCAAACCAACGCTGTGTTTTTGCAACCCAAAGGTATGTTTTTGTTTGGGAGAAGTTTTGAACAACAGAGCTCGTCAGAGCCTGGTGAGTTTTTGAACAACAGAAAATCAACAGACGCAGGGAAGGGCTCCCCTAGGACCACACAGAAGGCAGTAGTTATGGGAACGATCGGCTGGTGTCAGCATCACTGGTTCCGTGCATCCTATCTGACTCAGGGGAAGCTCCTTCTGGGTTGCTATCACAGCATACTTTTGGATGTAACTTGAAGCGCCTTTGTAAGATGAATCAGAGCTTTGTTTTGAATCTCCAGAGAAGTTAAATCAGAGCTACTTGGATAGAGGAGAGGCAGAAATTAAAGGGAATGAAAATGTGAAATAAAAATATCTGAGCTTGTGTCACAAAGGGCAGGACCAGAACAATTGCTGGCTCACATTTTTGCTGCACAGAAAATTAATACGCTTTCTTCATTATTTTTTTTTCCTTGCTGTTGCAAGTGCCATATAAAGCGGCTTTCCAGGGAAACCTAGAAGCTGTCAGTACTACTACAAGTTTTATAATCTTTTCGTGTTGCACTTGTCTGATGCCATATGTATGGAAATCTGTCTCAGAAACAATCTGCATATCTAATTTGAACGGCGTTTTTGTTTAGATCTTTCTTATATTTAGTATAATCTGAGAGAGATGGCTGGCTGTAGCTACCACTGTTCAACATGACTGCAAAAGATGCAAAACAGGAAGCATTTTTTACAGTAGTTATTTGTACCACGGGGAAAAAAAAAAAAAAAAGAATGTCTTTTCTAGGGACATGCTTAGTAGTTTTGGCTGGGTTAGGGTATCTTTTAAAAAAAACATGGTCACCACTGAATTGTGGTTAGCAATGCGGAGAGCCCTTATTAGACACAGAATGACGTTTGCCAATGTAGTTTTTGGACCCACAGTCACTGGCCTCGCGCCCACTGAAGTAAATGATATTGCTGACAATAGTCTCCGAAGACCCAGAGCTGCTTTCTGTAACATCGCTGGGAAAATCACTGGCGTGGGCATGGGGTAACATATACTCCGTGGAAAAATCTTTTTGAAGAAGCCAGTTCCATTGCAAAGAAGAGTCACAACTAACAGCTGTGGAATAATGGTAGGTTATATTTAAAAAATAATTATTTTAATTAAAGAAGTACTCATTTTCATTCTCTCAACAGTCTATCGTGTCTAACCTGCTAAATCCGCTCACTGCTTCTTTACAGTACGACTGTATCGGATTCAGTAGGCATGAACTGAAAACCTGAGTGCTGCAGAAAACAGCACGCCATTTAGCTGCGGTGCACGCTCAGGGGACACCCTGGAATTGACATTATTGATCTCTGCAGCGCACAGGGAGGTGAGCTGAAAGGCGGATTGAAAAGCACAGACTGGGGTCCTTGGGAGTAGCTGAGCTGCCCCACCTGCACCCAGTCAAAAGTATAAGGGGCAGCTGAATTCTAAGCTTGGTCACACCCAAGCAAGAGCAGACTTAAAGCTTATTGTCAATGACGTTTGCTGGTAAAAGCCCCCATCGCTCTGGCAGCCACCTCTGCAAGACGCACCCTGTTCCTTCCCTGGGTTCACCACTGCTCAAACTCGTCGCTCTTGGAGCTGACAGTAAAAACATCATTTTCAATTGTTCTCCTGACTTTTTCACCTTGCAATATTGTTTTCAAATCTTATCCCTCAAAAGCTATCTACCCCCACTTACTGACGCCAAAAGGTCACTACAGACAGGCATCATGTTTTTCAGAATACCGCTGGAAAGATCTGTTCTTCACAGTTTCTGCAAGGGCTGCTCTACCAACAGCAGCACCACTGAGTCTTCATGCCACGTCTTGGAGGGTGGCCTTACCCTCCTGAGAGCGACCACCAACCTGTATCGCTGTTACTCCTTTGTAACATGACAAAGGGAGCCTTTGGAAAATAGACCACGCACATGTACCCCACCAAGCTTTGAGATTTGATGCTGGCTCGGTGTGTCACGGTTTAATGATACAGTATTCCCTAACAGTATATCCTAATTAACTGATCAGATCTTTCACTGGCATTTTTTTCCCCTCCCTCTTAATCACATTAGGGGCTGTGCATCAGCAAAACCAGACCGAGGTCAAAGCATTGTACTTACAACTATTAATACACTTTTACATATTTATGTGTATCTATACACATACATACACATATGCACAGTCATACACGAACACACTGAACACACAGACACACACATGAATTACTGTTAGTCTTTATGGAGGCGATATCAGGGCTGTGCAGATAAACCTGCAGGCAACGTTGGGTTTGCTTCAAGCACAAGCGCACGCCTACCACCGTAGATGCGTACCGCTCACGTACCACGGCGCCAGTACGACATGTCCCAGCCTCAGCCCGGCATCATCTCTGATGGGGGATTCTGCTTGAAGGCTGCTCTCTTTATCTGACCTGCCTGATTTCTCCTCTTCTTGGACAAGAGTGAGAACTTTCAGCAAAGTTTGCAGATGACACCAAGCTGTGTGGTGCAGCTGATGTGCCTGAGGGACGGGAGGCCGTCCAGAGGCACCTGGACAAGCTTTGGAAGTGGCCCTGTGTGAACCTCATGAAGTCCAACAAGGCCAAGCACAAGGTCCTGCACATGGGTTGGGTGCAACCCTTGGTATCAATACAGGCTGGGGGATGAAGGGATCGAGAGCGGCCCTGCCGAGAAGGACTTGGGGGTGCTGGTGGACAAAAAAGCTGGACATGACCCAGCAATGTGCGCTCACAGCCCAGAAAGCCAACCGCCTCCTGGGCTGCATCCAGAGCAGCGTGGGCAGCAGGGCGAGGGAGGGGATTCTGCCCCTCTGCTCCGCTCTGGTGAGACCCCCCTGCAGGGCTGCGTCCAGCTCTGGGGCCACCAGCACAAGAAAGACACGGACCTGCTGGAGGGAGTCCAGAGGAGGCCACGAAGATGCTCAGGGGCTGGAGCAGCTCCCTGTGAGGACAGGCTGGGAGAGCTGGGGTGGTTCAGCCTGGAGAAGAGGAGGCTCCAGGGAGACCTTAGGGCAGCCTTCAAGTGCTTGAAGGGGGCCGATAAGAAAGATGGGGGCGATCTTTTTAGCTGGGCCTGCTGCAATCAGACAAGGAGAAATGGTTTTAAACTCAAAGAGGGCAGATTTAGACTTAGATATAAGGAAGAATTTTTTTACAATGAGGGTGGTGAAACACCGGCACAGGCTGCCCAGAGAGGTGGTAGAAGCCCCATCCCTGGAGACGTCCAAGGTCAGGTTGGACGGGGCTCTGAGCAACCTGATCCAGCTGAAGATGTCCCTGCTCCCTGCAGGGGGTTGGACTAGATGGCCTCTAAAGGTCCCTTCCAACCCAAACTATTCTACGATTCTATGAAAGTTCTCTCTTTCTTTGACTGAAAACCAGCATATTGGGACTGTTCTGTCAGGGATTTCTCTACCCACTTTTCTTCTTTGGTTCTTACTCAAAAGGTCGAGAGATACATGGCTGACAGGACATGCTTCTTCCAACTCACATTTCTTAAAATCTCTCCATGAAGTCCGGAGATAGCAGGATCCTGCAACGACAGTGACCCTCTACGCACCCATTAGGAGATGGTAAAATGTAGCCAATCTCTTCTGCACAAACACAACAAGCATGAAATTTGGCCTCAGTATGCATGACACATACTAAATGCTAAATAAAAATAAATATTTAAGCAGAGGATGACCACGTAGAGTTTCTGGCACGGGCCTCTGCTAACACACATGGTGATACTCCGAGTACTCCACCAAACGGGGTAGGCACGGCCCCTGAACCACACTGACAGACGGTGTGGAGACGAAATTCAGGACACAAAGAGTGCAGCAACTGTCCCGGGAAACCTCCTTCGTGGCACTAAGAACTGGCACTCCAATAAGCATGTGAGCGTATTCGGGCAAGTCTGCTCCAATCCTCTCATCAGTTTACAATAAAGCTTTGGTTATAATGTGCTCGTGTCAAAAATGAGCAACAATAAAATTCCATTCACTCAAGAAAGAGATTAACAGGAAAGTGATACCGTCAACTGCAGCAGGGCTGCACGCTTACTGAGGGAACAAAAGATGTTTTGTAACCAGAAAAAAAGGTAAAAGACATGAGGATTCCTAGACTGCCAGTAATCCAAGATTTTAGGTTTGTGCTCATGATTTATTGAGGAAGAAAGGTAAAACAGAACGATCCTTTCATTTTCAGTTTGGTCTTAATGGTGCTTTATCAGAAGAAGAGGAGATAAGCAAAGCTCAGATGTCATTGCGCATTCCTAGGTTTTATTCAAGGGAGGGGGATTGCTTTCATGCTCGTGCATAGTGAGTATAGATTGGGGTTACTTGTTTCACTGTTCAGGTTATGCTTCTTTTTTTAAAAAGAAGACGCATGAATGGGATGGCTGTGATTTTGCAAAATTGTTCTTCATTTAGATATAATGTCAGTGAATCCCATCGGTAATTCATTTAACTGCATTTTGAGGTTTGTTTCAATAATAAATCTTACTGCTGTGGTTACACTAGACGGTGCATTTCTAAAGGAGCCCTGGAGATCAGCAAGCAGAGTGGTTATTTCAAAGCAGCAAACACTGCGCTTCCAGATTTTGCGTGTGTTTATTTAGAGCCAGACATCAGCTTTTACCCTGTGGTTTGTTTTTATTTACCCTCACGGTAAATGGTAAAGGTGCAGCAAAACATAATTTTACGATGCATTCCAGTCAACTCTGTTTCTTCTTTTTAAAGTACCAGATTTTTTTTTCTTCAAATTGACTTCAATTCATAAAACTGCTTAAATGATCACTGTTATCACCAACTCGCTTTTATGCTGTAGAAGCCCCTGAAGGCTACATCCAGGGTGCGTGGTTGCAGCAGATACACCAATATTCGCAAATAAAACACCCAGGAGCCATTCTCTGTCCACGAGGGCAAGCGGCATGGTGCGTGCCTGAGCTCTCTTCCCCGTCACCAGGGCGGTCTCATCCCGGGAGAGCCCGTGGCGCTGCACTGGAGTACTCTTTAGAAGACCATGGCTGGCTGAGAGCAAAACCGTGCCGGGGAACGTGAGAGCGGTTCAAGCACAGACAGGACCCGCGCACGGCCGCGTGCTGTTCACCGGTGCGGGCCCAGCCCGTCCAGGCCACAGAGAAGGAAGGGGCCTGACTCCGCAAGCCCCTTTCCTCACCGCTCTGACCACGTCCCTTCTGTACGAGAATGCCCATCACCGCCTGTATCAAACTCCGCTTCTCTGCCCCTACGCACAGGCCTCAGTCCTACTTCTCTTCTGTGTCTCCCTGCTGTTATGCCAGCCAAGAATACAAGCTTTGCTTGTTTCTCACACAACCCTCTTCTCTGTCATCCATTTTTTTTTTTGGAATAGCAGCCACTTGAGGCGGTGCACGAAGCTGCCAAGCTGTCCTCCTTTGGCGCTCTCCCTCACCTGAGCGCCTTCAGCCACTATGGGACACCGCGGGCACGTTCCAAGTTTAGAAGGAAAGAGGAGTCATTAAAAATGTGCCGTCAAATGCAAAACGATACAGATCACTTCTCCTTCTCATTTACGTTCCTGTTAGTGTACACGGTCCTCTGAGAAGGGACTGGAGTCACATGGTTGCTGCACCAGCTACTAAAGCGTGGCCCCAATCCCTCGTGGAACATCTGAGCACAACAGAAACATGTACCGGCTACGGGAATTCCTTAAAATCCTTAAAGAAACACACAACATTCTAGAGAGGGTAAAGGAGTTTTAAGTGTTTGTCTATAAAACGGAGCACTCGGTGCATGTTTTGGTTTTGGCACCGTTTATGTGACTGTATTCTGGCTATGTTTTTCTGTTGGAGTGGATAATTATAAGTATCAATAAAATAACTCTAAGAGATATTTAAACCCACTTGAGGTACAAGAAACTACACCCACAGCATTTTCTATAGCCCTTTTGAAATCTTCTCTCCACTGTTTAATGATGTGAACAAACCATCTACATTTCTGTACTTTCCTAGAAACCCAGGAAATATTATCACCATTATTTCCAGATCATTTAGCTTCATATGTAGGACCCCAAGCATCTGAAGTATGTTCGTGCAGAAAGTAATTCATTCTTTTGGCAAATGTTTCTTTTCATACTCGTTTTCCTTCATTAGAAGCAACTGTTATTTAATGCTGTTTTCACTTTGCCTCATGCTGTAGGAAAATACATTCAGATGACTGACCATCACTGCTTTTTCCTGCACTTCAGAGCGGTAGTAAAACTTGTAAGCTCCTAAGGACAAAACTTACAGTCACTACTCTGACAAAATGATCACCAATTTCAACGCAGGATTTTGCTAATATTAATGCACGGCTCAATTTTGCATCGCTAAGTGCTCATTTTTATACCATTAGTCAAACACAGCGGCTTTTGCAGCAAAACGTTTATGATTAAATCATTTCTTACCTAACCAAATAGAGTTATGCAGCACTCCGTCCTTGAATCCCCACGCCTGAGCCTTGTCCCACAGCAGGGCAGAAAAGAAAAGTAGTGCAATCATCTCTCCTGAACTATCAGGCTGTAAATATTCCCTGTTAAAACACTCAGGGTAACCTCTGCTAGCAGCTGGCTAGATCCTAGTGGAACATCTGGTAGCCAGATCTTAAATAGTGCTTTCAGCTGTGAGGTCAGCGAGCCTGCTCCAATTGTGCTTGCTGTAGTATTATTACACAATTAAATGTGATGTCTGCAGTCGTCCATGTGACTCGCTTTTGGCTCTCTTGATTTCCAGCGTGTCCAAGAAACCATTCTATCCCTCACTACTGCAGCACACATGAACAGTTTTCAAGCCAAAGTCTGTTCATTCTTCCGCACTCGCTGCCTTCAAATTCCATAAAACAATAAAACGAAAACCAGTCTATCTGCTTACAGTGTTTCTAGTCACACCATTCACAGGACCGAGGAGAATCACACATACTACCTTCCATTCCTGGTTAAACATTCTGTCCTTTCCTGTATAATTCGCATTTAATTTCACAGTGACCTAATCAATGAAAAAACATAAGGAGAATATTTTGCATTGGCTATCTGAATTCTGTTTCCCTACGTGGAATCTGTAATTGCAAGTCACATTCCCAGATCAGCATAACACCGCAAGTGTCAAAAACAGATGCTCTTTGTTCTGCAAGTGGGAAATAAAGCTAAGATCTTCCCCTCCAAACCACAGTTTAAAATCTGATTCATAGCGTGACAGCTGTCTGCGTGTCTTCCCTTCTGGCTGAAAGTGAATACTGCAGCTGCTCCTTGTGGGAGAGTAGAAAGGAGGAAAGATGAGAGTATGGAAAATGGTCTGGTGCACCACACTCCTGAGCAGCCATTGGAAGACTCTGCTCTCCAGTTCTGATAACATCTGTAACTTCTGAGTCAGGAGTTACAGCAAAAGATGTGCTCATGACCATGAACACAATCAGGTTAAAATAAAGGAAAAGGAAAAGGGTGGAGGACTCTGTGCCCACTCAAAAATATTTTGTATAGATGACTCTTGTACCAACAAGGGAGAGATTCTTCATCTCTCCAGTCTTGACATAAGGTGATGAATGCCTAGCTACGTCGTAGACACACACACACACACACACACACACGTATTCCTCCCAGCTACAACTCGGGCAGACGCTGAAGGGAAACGGAGCTGAAAGAGCCTCTTTCCCCTGCACCGGAGTAGCAAGGCACCTTCCGCCAAAATACCAAGGTCTTGACCCGTCCCTCTGCAGCACGCACGGATGAGAGCAAACCCGTTCTTCCAATAAAGTCCACCTCCACGTACGTTCCTACCAGCGCACAGCCATGCCTTACCCATGCGAGTCCGAACCTTCGGTGTGCAGCAGCAGCTGTACAACCTACGTCCGTCTGCTCGCTCCTGGCAAAGCTCACGTGCACCCTGATGTCAAAGCCTGACACCGGGACTTCCCACTCAGGTAACCCAGAAAGCTGATGACAGCCCGCTGGCTCCCTCTGACCAGCCTGGGACATTCAGGGCTCGGTGGCTAATCGTCCTCTTTCCTGTCATGCTACCGAGCTGGCACAGAGCGGGATGCTGGCACTGGGAATACTGCCTGCCAGTTTGTTCCCCAGTCTGCACCAGTCTGATCATCCCACCACACTGCTTGTCCCACCACACTTTACAGCTCCTCTGTCAGCACTCCAGAGACTTGTCTCATTGCATAGATGGAGGAGCCCTGCTCTCTTTCTTCTTTCCAGATTTGAGGACTGGTGCTTTATTTGTACTTGTTTTCTACTTTAATGCCCAGTAGAGTCCAAGCTTTTTGACTAAGACCTAATTCAACGTTATTCTGTGGAACCATATTGATAGAAGGCTGTCGCTTTCTAAACATCAATATCCAAGACACGTATCTGAGGTCACCTGGGATATGAGTTTTGAAGATGGCAGGATAAACTCTTGGGGTGGTGGTGAATGGAGGAGACAGTACTGGAGTGCGTTGCTCTCGAGCATTCGTTTCTCATTAGCTGAAGGAGACTGGCACTTAGCCTTTGCTGGTTTGCAGTTGTGACATATTCCTGATATCTTCTGGGAATCTAGAGACAATAAAGAGGCATGAGGGAAGGAATGGAGACCAAAACAAAGTGAAAATTCAACAGCAATGTCATCCACTGGTAATGTAAAAAGACAACTTGTTGATTCAGAGAATCCTCTTGGACTGACAAGAAGATTTCTCTTTCTGATGTCTTCCACTGCACAGGACACCTTTTCTGTCTGCCATTCCATGCAAGTTCCTCTGGATGATATTGCAACGTGAGCTGATAGCTTAATGAAGTTATATCAGAGCCAGATGTCTACGCCACAGGGAATCGTTGTGTTCTGTGGTAGGCGGGTCCCAATCCCACAAGATCACAAAAATGTGTTAATAGTGACTAAATCATAAAAGCAAGGGGTGCATACCAACTTGGAGATGATTTATCATGGACTACCATGCTGAAATTCTTGAGAAAGACACTCATGCAATAATGAATAATAGTATTTTCTTTTACTGAAGTTAACTGTTAATGATGAAAGATCTCAGATAGGAAAAGCAATTCAATAAATACCGGTGCTGTTTAACATCTTTGTCGGTGACATGAACAGTGGCATTGAGTGCACCCTCAGCAAGTTGGCCGACGACACCAAGCTGTGTGGTGCAGTTGACACACTGGAGGGAAGGGAGGCCATACAGAGGGACCTGGACAGGCTGGAGAGGTGGGACTGTGCAAACCTCATGAAGTTCAACAAGGCCAAGTGCGAAGTCCTGCACCTGGGTTGGCGCAATCCCCGACACAGGCTGGGTGATGAGTGGGTCGAGAGCAGCCCTGTGGAGAAGGACTTGGGGTGTTGGTGGATGAAAAATTGAAGGTGAGCCAGAAATACGCGCTTGCAGCCCAGAAAAACAACCGCCTCCTGGGCTGCATCCAGAGCAGCGTGGGCAGCAGGTCGAGGGAGGGGATTCTGCCCCTCTGCTCCGCTCTGGTGAGACCCCCCTGCAGGGCTGCGTCCAGCTCTGGGGCCCCCAGCACAAGACAGATGTGGACCTGTTGAAGCGGTGGCCTCCAGAGGAGGGTCATGAAGATGCTCAGGGGCTGGAGCACCTTCCTGATGAGGACAGGCTGAGGGAGTTGGGGTGGTTCAGCCTGGAGAAGAGAAGGCTCCGGAGGGGACCTTACAGCAGCCTCCCAGTGCTGAAAGGGGCTGCGGGAGAGGTGGGGAGGGACTCTGGATCAGGGGGTGCGGTGACAGGACGAGGGGTAACGGTTTCAAACTGAAAGAGGGGAGATTGAGATGAAATGTTAAGAAGAAATTCTTCCCTGTGTGGGTGGTGAGACCCTGGCACAGGCTGCCCAGAGCAACTGTGGCTGCCCCCTCCCTGGCAGTGCTCAAGGCCAGGCTGGATGGGGCTGGGAGCGACCTGGTCTGGTGGGAGGTGTCCCTGCCCAGGGCAGGGGGGTGGAACTGGATGGTCTTTAAGGTCCCTTCCAGCCCAAACTGTTCTGTGATTCTATGATTCTATGAAATAAAGGACATAAAGTAGCAAACAGTTCTGATAATGACAGTATCTGACAGCATCTCTTGATGTTCCCGAAGGAACAAGGCTTTCTGTTGGTAAGTCCAAAGAAATACTATGGCTTATGAATCACAGAATCACAGAAAAACTGAGGGTGTAAGGCATCATGAGATGTCATCCAGTAAGTCAGGATTCAGATGTCCATTATAATATCCTCTGAATAGCCCCTGAAATAAATAAACTTCATCTTTGTTGGACAGTAACAAAAGCTCTACAGGGTTCAGTACATGTTTTATAATGAAGAGTAATTGGGTAAGGTGAATATTTTCATACCTGAGGACACAACTTAATGTTTGCTCCTGTGTTGCATTGACATTAGACATGTGCTCCACGTTCAGCCTAGGCATAGGTCTGTGCAACCTGCAGTGTCAATAAAGTAACACTTTCAGTCTATACGTCTGCCTCCCAGCTGAGCTGGAAAGGAAAATTTTCATCTGCAAATCCTATCAGAACCTCTCACCAACAAGAAGATATTCCACAGCTGTATGTGGGCACTTTGAGACATTCGTCTGACAGCATTTACTTAAGTTTTCTTCCAAGTTTTCCACATTTAAATATATCCCAGACAAATCTTATATATACTGGGAGGCAAGGGGTTGGGGGTGGGGATGGAGGGGAGGGACATGGACAACTTTCCTTAACTCTTTCCATACATAGATATGTTAAAAAATACTCTTTGAAAGTTATTCTGTGGCTTTGACTAGAGTTAGAAGTGAACACCTAACGGGGTAGTCCTCGGACTGTGGTCTGAAGCCTACAGCGATATAAAACTAATGGCCATGACAGAGGAAAAAAACCCAATCCAGTAGCTTAATGGATGAACCACTGAGGAGGAAGGAATTTTTTAAAAATAACAGTAGTGTATGTGGGTCACGAATCTCTTTTGCATTAATTTAAATGCTAAGCACCTAAACTTCTCATTTTTCTTCTATTTATAAATGAACGAAACCAGTGAAAATATTTATAGCTTTTACATTCCAAGTTTCATATATTACTGTTGGTGATATAGAATATATTACAATGATGTTGTTCATAGCTTGGAGAATGATACCAAGAATGATGTATTTAAATGGCAAGGCATGCTGTGAAAGGCCTTTCTTGGGGAGGCTTTTTGCAAGAAACTCGTTCAGAAAAAATCACTTGGGGGAAAGCGCAGGAAAAAGGAGTGCAGGGAAAGAGATAGTGAAATAATTAAAGCTCAGTTTTTCTTACAAGAAAAAAACAAGATAGTTGATGTGAAAGGGAGGAATGTGACTACACTGACTGAATTTACATTGGGGGAAACCTCAGAATGGAAGAAGAGCTGTTTAACCTAAAGTAAGGAAAAAGTTAGCCCTACAACAATATCATCCCATCCCATAAAGAGTTAAATTTAGGCTGAAAAGCAGAAGACAATTTCTAACCCTAAGACCAAAGAAGTGTTAAAACAGCCAAACAAAGAAAACACCTGACTTATTTTGAGACTCATGATGTTTGAGCAGGAGCCTGGAGTTATGTTCCTTGAAAGAAGGCCACTTCCAGAGCTATCATGTTTTTATCTCATTTAAAATAAATTTTATCTTATTTTAAAGCACTTTTTTCTTTTTTTTTCATGAACTGAGCTGTCAAGGTACAAGTTGAAGGATTGTCCCACACTCCAGCACCTCCATAGAGACCTTAAGAACCATCAGATCCCAACCACGTGCCACATGGCAGAAATAATCACACCTGAATTATTCCTGGCAAAATCTTGCACAGCCTGTTCTTATGAACCTGCGGTGGTGGCAATTCCACAGTCCCCGGTGCTTTACTCTTCCTATCATTTTAAATACCTTCCTCATCTTGTGTTAACTAAAATGCTGCAACTTCAGCCCATTTCTTCTTTTTTGCTTCAGCAGACTGAAGTACCAGATTCTTTACTGCCTCGGCGTAGCAGGAAAGTTATGTGACAACTGTTATTGTATCTTGCTTCAGGTCTCTCCTTACAAATAAACAGGCTGTTCTTTTCATCTTTCCTGTAGGTCATATTTTCTAGACTCTCGATCATTCCTGTTCCTCTCCCCTGTACTCTTTCCAGGTGGCCTGCATCCTTCTTGAAGTGTCACGCCAAAACCAAACAACGTGCTCCAACACAAGAGACTGCAGTGTCAGATAGCGCAGGATGGCGTCATGTATTTTCCAGATGACATTTCGGTTTATACAAAATCCTGCTTTGACATTTGCTGTTCGTGAAATTTCCTTTAAAAATAACAAGTCGGGTTTTTAAAATACCTGTTTCATTTAAAATGCCTTTGATAAGATGATGTGTTACGTATGAAAACGCGTCCAAAATGAAAGAAACCGATAAGATTTGGTAGGCCTACCCGAATATAATATATTAACTTCCTTTTCCAGTCTCTTTTCTTGTATGCTTTCTGTTTCAGTGAGAGCTGATAACAGCTTTAACAGCGATGGTGTGTTGTGGAAAAGAGTTGATGAAACTCTTACCTTTAGGTTTTGGACTAGTGAGAAACTCACTTCCTGATGAATTTACAAAACAGGTTTTCTCAACTGTCACTTATTTGTTGTACTTAAAAGAAAGATGGAAGGAATTTCTAATCAAATTTCCTAACATTTTCTGTCCCCTATATGCCTCAGATGATGCCATTTTGGAAGAATTTTATAACGTGAGAACTTACTTGGCCAATCATTTTACTATTTATTGTCACAGTGTTAAGTTAATCTCTCAGAGAGCACTTTGTCTTATAACTCCATATTTTTAAACTTACTCTCCTTTGTCTTATAGTCTAATTCTCATTGAAATCAATGCCCATTTTTATCAGCAACATCAATGAGATAAGACTTAACCATTCTGTGTAATGGTGCTTTAGTTAAAAGAAAGCAAACAAAAAACTTCATGTGAAAGTAGAACAAACCAAAAACACTTGGGATTATTAAGAGCAGATGTTAGGAGAGTATAATGGATTCACTTATAAAAAATCTGAACATTTGCCAAGTTAAAATATTTGTCAGCTGAAGTCCTATAGCGACAATAATTCTAAATAAAATAGGCTGAACCTATCAAAATGAAAAATACATGCAGATACAAAATTTACAAGTGTCTCATGGATGTTCTTCTATGTTTACATTTTAAAACTACATAAATCTATAAAAAAATCACAAAATGTTGTAAACACAGTTTTTAGAACACGATACTGGAGAACGGGTAATATGGTAGGGGGATGCCAAGACAAACAGGCTCCAAAGATTGCCAAGAAACTCCTAAAAAAACCCAGCAACTCCAACCGTTGCAAAGCAAACTGCAACCGTTTTTGGGGTGTATGTGAAAATACTAATATTCAATTGCAAAATGAATGCATGAAAAGAGTCAGATGTACAGAATTTTACCCCTTAGGTCCATAGTTAGGAGACTTGAGTTTTGTTCATTGAATACTAGATATCAAACAGCCAATGTAGTAAAGAACATGACCCAGGCCTTGTTCTTCCAGCATCCTTAAAAGAATGTGTTTCTCCTCCTCTTGGATACAAGGAGTATTTAATTTTCTAGCCAAAGCGGAGCAGCTTTAAAGGGAAAGGCTGAGAAAGAATTACGCCAAAATATCTACGGGCTGTGGACTGGCACATGCCCTTTGCCCTTTGTTCAAATATCCTCAAGCAGTTGAAAATAATGAACCTGTGTTTCGGAAGCTGTTTGGTTCCCAGAAGAAAACCTGTCTACCAAAATGCTGGTTTATCCCATCAGCTAAACATTTATGCCGGGCTGAGCACCAGGATGTGCTCAGATATCAAGATTTTAAGGATACGTACGTGGCTGTAATGTGTATAAAGGACCTCATAATCAGAGGGGTAAAAGATGATGTGCTTCTTTTTACTAAACATGTCCATAAAAAGTAGTCTGGCAAACTTACATGAAACATCTAGCATTTTCATCACAATACTTTTTAAAAACATTGTATATTAACTGTTTTTACACTGGTGAAAGCAAGATTAGAGTCAAATCACTGGTGACCATTCAACCACATGGACACAGTTTTTGCAAGAAAGACTTTGTCTTCGGGGAAATAAACATTCCTGTAAGCTTATGTGCTTCAAAATGGGTCATTCTAGGAAGTCCTCCCATGTGTGAAATAGCAGAGATAATTATTTATGCCTACAAAGGACAGTGAATAAGCTGCAGTGAATTTACTTCTGTAGAAAGGAAAAAATGCTTTTCCTCTCTGACGGTCCATGTATCTACACTAATTATGCGACTACTCAGTTTTGTGGCGCTGTGAGAATGATCCCTGTCCTGGCAACAGTTAAAATACACCAAGTGGACAGAATGAACTAATAACTAAATTAAAGAGCACGGTAAAAAAAATCACATTACTCACTTTACATTTTCAGTGAGATACTGCATAAGTTGTTGCAAAATAAGAGTATTGCCTTCAAAGGAAACACTTATCTTCACTACTTTAATTATTTTTTCTTTAGAATGAAAGTAACTAAGCATTCATAAGGGCTTGTTTTAATCTCCTGTGTTTATAATTATTTCACTAGCATACGACATAGCACAGGTATTCGCACTAACTCTAAGCATCTAATTTAAGCGTGTGAATTATGAGCCTTTCCATTAGTGAGCCTCCAGTGGGCATCCAGAGCATACACATGCTGAATAGCTCACCACTGCTTTTCACCTGCTTTACTTTAAATCATGTGCATTTGTCACAGAATCACAGACTGGTTGGGGTTGGAAGGGACCTCGGGAGATCATCTAGTCCAACGCCCTGCTAAAGCAGGTTCACCCAGAGGAGGTCACACAGGATCACATCCAGGTGGGTTCTGAGTATCTCCAGGGAAGGAGACTCCACAACCCCCCTGGGCAGCCTGTTCCAGCGCTCTGCCACCCTCAACATAAAGAAGTTTTTCCTCATGTTGAGGCAGAACTTCCCGTGATCCAGTTTGTGCCCGTTGCCCCTTGCCCTGTCGCTGGGCACCACTGAGAAGAGCCCGGCCCCGTCCTCTTGACACCCTCCCTTTAGATATTTATGAGCATTGATAAGGTCCCCTCTCCGTCTTCCCTTCTCCAGGCTGAAGAGCCCCAGGTCTCTCAGCCTTTACTCATAAGAGAGATGCTCCAGCCCCCTCATCATCTTCATAGCCCTCTGCTGGACTCTCTCCAGCAGCTCCCTGTCTCTCTTGAACTGGGGGCCCAGAACTGGACACAGCACTCCAGGTGTGGCCTCACCAAGGCAGAGCAGAGGGGGAGGAGAACCTCCCTCGACCTGCTGGCCACACTCTTCTCAATGCACCCCAGGACACCATTGGCCATCTCGGCCACAAGGGCCCGTTGCTAGTTCATGGCTAACTCGCTGTCCACCACAACCCCCAGGTCCTTCTCCGCAGAGCTGCTCTCCAGCAGGTCGATCCCCAGCCTGGACTGGGGCAGGGGGTTATTCCTCCCCAGGCGCAGGACCTTACACCTGCCCTTATTGAACCTCATTTGGTTCCTCTCTGCCCAGCTCTCCAGCCTGCCCAGGTCTTGCTGAATGGCAGCACAGCCTTTCCGTGTATCAGCCACTCCTCCCAGTTTGTATCCCCAGCAAACTTGATGAGGGTGCACTCTGTCCCTTCATCCATCTCATAACACCTTAGATTTTAAAAATTATTTTCATAACTGAAGATGTACATAGGCAGGTAGTGAATTTTCAGAAGTAAAGCAAAGAACTCTCTTGAGTTCGTGCACAAATACTTAAGAAAATCTTGCCAGGTACCTAAAATGTTGGAAAAATTGGCTTTATAAGCGCTCATCAAAATGCCTCCTGCTCTATGTTCTTAACACACTGTTTCTGATGGATATTCCTGGTAGATAGCTTAAAAAAGGAATCTATTAGACCCAGGGTGGAACTGAAGCGGATAGCCCAGCATTGCATCAGTCGTCCCTAAACTCAGCACTTCAGAAAACCTGGAGACCCCTGAACTCATCATGGGTTTTATCCGGTGGCTACAGAAATACAGCTACGTAAAATGCATGAAGTGTCTGGGGCAGGTCCTAGAATCCAGGGCAAAGGGAAAATCCCTAAATCACTAGGGGCTACCTGTTCAGGCTCGCTATTCTACTATTGCCTTCAGACTCCTCGAGTCTAAAGCCTTCTTGCTGCCCTGGGTGCAGCATTACCAGACGCCCAGCAGCTCGCTGTACAAAAAAACAGGCTAAGGTCTGCTCTCCTCTTTAGCAGCACGCATACCCGTGCCCTCTCCGTGGCAAGGTGTCCCCCTACGCCGTGAATCCCAGGTGGACAGAAGTCACCTGCTTAGAACTGCAGAGAAATGCGCTCGATCTGGAAAAGGATGATTACGGTTTAGGACAAGCCTCTCCCCGTGCTGTTTCCGAGGCTGGTTTCCCGAGGAAGCCCGTCACCAGGCTTCACTCCCTTCAGACACGCTCTGGAGTCACACCTCGTCACTCACCTGGACAGTTTCGGCATCCTGCACTTTTCTGTTTTCAAAAGCCATCAGCCATTACTCCTCCTCTCGATTTCTCCCTCTATTGCTTTTCATTTGCTTTCTTATTACCTCATTGTGTGTGGTACGTCGGATTTTATAATTGAATACAGGGACCTTCCACAGGGAGCCCTGCACAGGTTCATACCCTGTCCGTGACGCCAGCTCTGCTTTGGAGAAGAGGAGGTTGAGGGCAGACCTTATTGTTCTCTACAACTACCTGAAAAGAGGTTGTAGCGAGGCGGGGGGTCGGTCTCTTCTGCCTAGTAACAAGTGGTAGAACAAGGGGAAATGGCCTTAAGCTGCCCCAGGGGAGGTTCAGGCTGGATGTTAGAAAGAATTCCTTCACTGAAAGGGTTGTCAGGCATTGGAACAGACTGCTCAGGGAGGTGGTGGAGTCGCCATCCCTGGAGGTGTTTAAGAGACGGGTAGATGTGGTGCTCAGGGACATGGTTCAGTGGTGTTGACAGAGCTAGGACAAAGGCTGGAGTCGATGATCTTGAAGGTCTCTTCCAACCGAAACTGTTCTATGATTCTTTGTCCTTTGGTAAACCAAATGCTAGCTTGCCACCCTAGACACTGGCACGGTAGTGGCAGAATCCGTCCTTGGTCTTAGAGTCGCCTTGTTAGCTCAAGGGCTGAAGCTCCAGTCCCGTAAAAGCTAACCATACCCATTAATCTGCTTTGCAGTATTATGCTAAATTCCTTTCTGAAACCCAAACAGATGAATATGGTGATAACACACCCCGTGGATTAGTCTCAGCAGTCATTGCTTAAGATGTCCCTTTCTGTCTGCAACACTCATTTCCTACCCCACTGCACATTAATTTTCTCTCCTCCCTCCTGCTGTCTGGTTCAGATTCTGAGGAAATCAATTTTCTCTCTTTTCCTAATGCCATGGTGACTCAGTATTTTACCAGCTTTTTTTTTGTGCTTTACTTTATTTTGTTTAGTATGAGGTATTAGACCTCTGTCACCCATTTTCTAACCTTCAGTGAAGAGTTAGGCTATGGATTTGCTTATATGCGTGGGCACAGCTCACATCCTGTGAGCTCAAGAGAAACAAGCTGGTGTCTCTGATCATTGCCTCACACACGCAACACCACGATTACAGCATTCAGTGTGGTGCTCACTAATATTCCTGGCGTTGCATCATAATCCTGGAAATGCCCAGTTGCACAAGTTGGCTGGAAATGGTTTTAGAATGGTATGGATTATTCCTACTGCTTCCAAAATGACAACGCATGGAGGCTTTCCTCTCGGTAGTCACTAACAATCACCATCAGCATCTTCATGAAATGGAAGTCCAGACCTACAAAAGAGGCAACCCCCCGCTTTTGCAGTCTGACAAACAATACTACCAAGGAAGTTATTTGCGGTGGA